>NC_073722.1:117912022-119162022 GCF_023634155.1 Falco peregrinus | reverse complement strand
TGCACTCAGCACCGGCCCTACACTTGCTTCCACTGGCACTTTGTCAATCAGCGTCGTCGCAGATCTATCCGCCGCCGGGATGGTACATTTAACTACAGCCCTGACATTTACTGTACCAAGTATGATGAGACCACAGGAATCTGCCCAGAAGGAGATGAGTAAGTAAAGACTGCACCCTGCTTTTCAGGCATTAGGCTTTTGGGATCAGTCCAGGTGATGATTCCAGTAGAGAGGAGGCAAGTCAGCAGTAAAGCAGCTTTGTAACATACGTAACATGAGAACAGATGTAAAAACTGTAATAGCAGCCCATGTGCTCCAGGCCTGCTGCAGAGGTGGTACTGAGGGTGACTTAGATGGGAATTCAGCTCTTGTATCATTCACTGTCCTCATGAGCCTTGGCATCTTCAACGAAGCTGAGGTAGGAAAAACAGCTCGCTGACAAATGGGCTCAGAAAGACTCTGTTCCCCTAAGTCCCTGACTGCCAAATAATAGCTCATGCTCGCTAGCAGTGTAGCTTAGTTTTTCACAGACTGAAGAAAGAGGAGGAGGTTTGTCCTCTAGTCTGCCCCCCAATTACCTATCCTCAGCTTTTTAAATCATATCCATTACTTGCCAGTTTATTTTGTCTTCCTAAACTTTTAAGAAGCCAGTAGGGAAGTGACAGGTACCCAGAATAAAGCAACATGAGGAAGAGTTTGTTTGAGTGGTTCTTCTCTCCCTGGGACTACAGTAAGTTTAACTGGAGCAGACATGCAAGTGTTGTTGTTGTGCATGTGCCAGACTCCAGCAATTAAAGGGTTAACCCAGTAATATCACTTCAACCACGTGACAGATATGGAAGAATAAATAGTGTAGCCAAACTGTGGTCAAATATAGGGAGTGTTTTATATAGAGATGCTACAGAGAGATGGAATTTCAATTCCCTTTCACGATGCCAGTATAAACACATAGAAAAATACTATTTGTTGGGAAAACAATGTGGTTTTTTACCCAGTTAGGTAAAGATCTTGTGACTTTAGCAGAATGGAATAATCCCCCCAGCCTGAAGCCTCAGTTTCAATACTTTCATAGTTGTTAGAAGAGGACTTTTGAAAGGCACCGGAAATAGGATATTTGGGGGCTTTGGCTTCTAGTGGTTCATATCTAGTTCAGACTCTGTGAATGGAAACCTGCCATTTCAGAACTCACTGCTGATTTGTATTTTTAGCTCGTGCTAATATCTAAACTGCAATATCTAAACTTTACCTATTCCATCTTGTTCTTCCGCCCGCGCCCCCCCCCCCCCCCCCCCCAGTGTAGATTGTTCTTTTCCTGCCTAAGAGGGGAAACAAAGCATAAGTTAAAATGGTAGTGTTGTAATTCTCCTTTCTTGTCCCGTGCTCTGCATAAAGGATGCATCTGGCTATAGTAGACTGTTGCAGCCCTGTAGGAGTACATCAGCAGGAAACAGTAACAGCACAAAGTCTAGATGGGCTGCTGAGGAAATGGTATGTGCCATGTGATGTCCCTTCAATCACGGCTAGCGTATCAGAACACCTTGGCTGTCCCTTTGCTCTCTTCCAGACCTGTGGCAGTCACTAGACTAGAATAATAAGCTGCTGCTGGCTTAATCCAGCTGTCTTTTTTTTCTGGGGAGGGGAACTATTACTTGTTGTGTAGTGACAGGTTTAGGGCTTCTGTGTAGCGTTGGAAGGCACAGCATAAGAGAAGGGGCAGAGTTAGCAAAGGTGTTGTCAACTGCAGCATCCTGTATTGGCAATATGTCATCTGGTAGCGTTGAGTCCATCACTTGTGTGACTAAACTTTGTCTGTTCTTCCCCTCCTTCTGTACCTCAGGTGTCCTTTCTTGCATAGAACTACTGGAGACACAGAGAGGAGGTATCACTTGCGCTACTACAAAACTGGAATCTGCATTCACGAGACAGACTCCAAGGGAAACTGCACAAAGAACGGAGTTCACTGCGCATTTGCTCATGGGCCCCATGACCTACGTTCTCCAGTGTATGACATCAGGTTAGTAGAGGTTGGGGCTCTATATTTAAAAGGTAATTTCTGTACCGAAATGAAGTCAGGTGGTTGAAGGACAGTACTACTTCAGCGTGGAATGCTTAAGAGTTGGAGTCATGATGGTATATCCCTTCCTAACAAGGTAAATCTACAAAATCTCCAGGGAAGATATGCAAAATGGGGAAGGGAGGACACTTTAAACTAGTTGTGCTTGGAGTCTTTTGGGGCTGTGTGTCAAAAATAATGCATCTGGAATGCCAATGGATGAAGAGCATGTGTTGCAGTTGCTGTTCAACTAAAGGTGTTCTGATGAAAAATGCAGGAACAAAGTGCACCCACTTAGGAATTGTTACCATGCTCCAATATGTCAGTTTTTATACACATTTATCTGTCTCTTCATCTGCTCAGTCTGTATGTTCATTTAACTCTGTCCACGAAGGGAGCTTCAGGCGATGGAGGCTTTGCAGAATGGTCAGACTACATCTGAAGGTGGCATAGAGGGTCAGTCTGCAGTCGCTGCTAGCCATGCTATGATAGAGAAAATACTGAGTGAGGAACCAAGGTGGCAAGGTGAGTGTCACTTAGGGTCTGTGGGGTTAGGAAAGTCTATGTTTGTGGAGCACCCGCTCCTGTCAAAAACTTTGATATAGTAAATACAGCTCATGGTCATTTCCCACTAACTAGCTGCTTCTTTTGCAGAAACAACGTATGTGTTGGGAAATTACAAGACAGAGCAATGTAAGAAACCCCCCCGTCTCTGTCGCCAGGGTTATGCCTGTCCCTACTACCACAATAGCAAAGACAGAAGAAGAAGCCCAAGAAAACACAAATACAGGTACTGTCATCCTGCACAGTCTTATTTCCCAGCTGAATGGTGAGGTGTAGTAGAAATCTATAATGAAGGATCTAGGATTTTGTCCACGAGGTAGTTTATTTTTCTTGTGTTTCCAAGGCCTGTACTAACTGATGCGAGGCGCTATTATTTCTGCCTAGGAGGACCATAACAAACTAAACAAGTTTTCCGGTGTATAGGAACCAGTATCTCTAATAAGTGACCATTGCTAAATTGTGTTACAACTCTGATTTTGTAGCAAACAGAACCTGTGTCTGGCTTCCCCTTACTGCATAACTCCTGCTTTAGAAAGCAGTGCAGGAAAAAGGTTTAATCCCCATCTAGAAACAAAACTCATACACAACAGTGGTTTCATGGTGAAGGATTCAGAATCATCAAGCTGCTTGTTGTGTGTGCCTGGTGTTGGGGACCGTGAGGCACGGTGTGACCGTTACTGTAGCTGGACATGCATTCCTAGCCAACTGCTAAAGACTGTGCTTTTGAGGCACCAGGGAGTCCTCGTCACTCAGCTGTCGCTGAATTTTTCAGCATGCTGCGTCTCCCTGAACGCATTTTATCCAAGTTGTAGGCCCTCATTTCCTCCAACACAACAGAGCTTTTGTTGTGGTCTCAGTGGGGCTTTTCCTTAGTTCCTTTTCGAAAAACATAAGAGCAGACCCAAAAGCCAGGAGAGAAAAAACCATGGGTGTTCTCACTTCCCTTCCCCACCCCCAGCATTCACAGAAATTTGTGAATTGGCACTGAAATCCTGTATTTAAAAAAATTAAACAAATGAAAATCAAATGAAGGTTAATCCCAACGCTTTCAGGAGAAAAAGAAACACCAAGCCAGTTTTCAGGCAGCAGCTATGTGCTTTCTGCCCCTGCCTGGGCCCTTTGGGAAGGGAAAAGGTGGAAGCTTTTCCCCTCCTGATCTCCACTCACTTCTGTGTAGCTTTCCCCACCCCCGGCTGATGTGGCTGCCTTTCATGCAGGCGTTTGCTGCTGCTGCTGCTATCTGCTTCCCTCTGCTGTTGTTTGAGGGAATGGTTAAGAGCATAAAGAGCAGGGGAAGTAGGTCACAGAAAAATTCAGAACCGAGAAAAAGAACTGTTCCTGGCTGGGAGAAAGAAAATGGACTTGCCTTTTCCCCAGTGACCTGACTCAGCCTGTTTTCTACATGGCCATACTATAACCCTGGAAACATACCACTGTAAGGGTATTATGTGTTTTAGGATTAGCCAATTAACTTATTAGCTTTCTATGAATGTACAGTTCCAAAACAGAAACCAGACCCAGCATCTCTGACGCTAATCACATCAGCTGCTAATATTGTTAAATTATGTTGGTTCGAGTTGTGTTCAGTTTCAGTTAGAGCGTTAAGCCATGTTTCTTTCATTGGGAAATTGGAAGAAGGGGAAGAAGATGCAAGAACAGCAGGGTGGGTGGGGGCTGGGATAGCAGCAGCCAGCCAAACAGATTGTGCAGCTGACGGTGGGCAGCCAAACCTGCCTCGCCGTTGAAGAATCATAGAATCATAGAATGGTTTGGGTTGGAAGGGACCTTAAAGATCATCTAGTTCCAGCTCCACTGTCATGGGCAGGGACACCTTCCACTAGACCATCCAACCTGACCTTGAACATTTCCAGGGATGACGCATCCACAACTTCTCTGGGCAACCTGTGTCAGTGTCTCACCACCCTCATAGTGAAGAATTTATTCCTAATATCTAAACTAAGTCTACCCTCTTTCAGTTGAAAGCCATCCCCCCTTGTCCTGTTGCTACACACCCTTGCAAAAAGCCCCTCTCCAGCTTTGTTGTCGGCCCCTTTAAGTACTGGAAGGCTGCTGTAAGGTCTCCCTGGAACCTTCTCTTCTCAAGGATGAACATACCCAGTCTTTCTGCCTGTTGTCTTAGGAGAGCTGCTCTGGCCCTCTGGTCATTTTTGTGGCTGCCTCTGGACTTGCTCCAACAGGTCCATGTCCTTATGTTGGGGCCCCCAGAGCTGAACACAGTAGTCCAGGTGGGGTCTCGTGAGAGCAGAGTAGAGGGGAAGAGTCGCCTTTCGCAGTCTGCTGAAAGGCAACAAAGCTCAAAGCACGTTTTTGAGTCTTGATGCATTCTCCTGCTGCCTTATTTACACAGATCTTCGCCATGTCCCAGTGTGAAACATGGAGACGAGTGGGGAGATCCCAGTAAGTGTGAAAATGGAGACTCATGCCAATATTGCCACACTCGCACAGAACAACAATTCCATCCAGAGGTACGGTAACCTCCTCACTCTATTTGGTAGCTCACTAGAAAAGCAAAAGCATTCCAGTCTCATGAAGTAGATTAGCGTGCCAGCTGGGAGAGTGTGTGGGCTGCTTGTGGTGTGGTCCTGGGACACAGAGAAACTGCATGTGGAAGCAAGCTGAAATTCAGCTGCTTTACAGGTGTGCCCTCTTGTTAGGTAGACCATATAGGAGGAGGTAAGAAAAGTAGGGGAAAACTCAAATGTAAAAGCGGTCTCATTTATGGGGGGCCTTTTGAAAGCATGATGTGGGTTTGCAGGTGAACATACAGCATCTGTTTCCTTGAGGAAGAATTCTTGGTTAACGATGATCGCACTAAACCGTAGATAGCCATGAATTAATGCTAAAAAACACCAAACTCTTAGTTGTGAGCATGCCCAGAGCATTCCAACATCCTTACAGAAAGTGTAATTAAGACCTTGTCCTAGTCTGCTTCATGTTACAGTGTTGAAAAGCTTTGATGTGCCTGTATGGGCACAGTAACCATTGTCACCACCTGTCAAACTGGAGGGAAGGGGAATAATCCATTTCCTACAATCTTTGTCGATGGTTTGTTATTTTCATTGCAAACACGTGACTGTAACTTTCTGTGCTGGCATCTGTCGACTGTTTCCTACTTTTTATCATTTGTAATATCCATGAAGCTTCCAGGGGGACTGAGGGACTATGGCAGATGGTGACCTTTGGGTGAGCTGATGTGTGACGGGTTGATCTTTGGGTGAGCACTAGCTGTGATGGGCATATTTTGGTTGTTTTAACTACTAGTGGGTTTTCCATCCTCTGAAGCAAAGCACTGAAATGGTCACTCTGAATTCTGCTAGCCTTTGTGCCTTTGATCTGTGTTCCTATCTTGCGGTTGAGTCTCTTCATAGTACTTTTGTACCTGGGCTGCTGGTCACTGTTTTTTCCTGTTCATGTCTGGGTTTTTTTTGTTTTTTTTTCCCATCCTTAGATCTACAAATCCACCAAATGCAATGATATGCAGCAGTCTGGCAGCTGTCCCCGAGGACCCTTCTGTGCCTTTGCACATGTAGAACGTACGTGGGCTGCTTCTCTTGTCTTTTGTGGATATTTAAACTATGGAGAGCTTCTGGCCAAAATAGATAGTTTAAAATACTGGGCCGCTAAACTAGAGCTTCTGTGAAGGATTTTCAAAAACAAAGTATTAACTTGGATAATTCCGGTAAAACTGTGCTAGTGTGGGAGGTGTTGGCAGAGCTGAAGGCAGTTAAGTAGTCTGTAGGACTCAGCTCTCACTGCGCTGTCTCTTGAAGTATTTCCCTCTGTTCCCTCTCACTTGCTTAGTTCTCTGTACATCAGTTTAGGAGGAGAAAACTGCTTTTCATCTGTACGTGGATGAACTGTACCTAGCTAAGTTGCAAAGCGTTTTATTTTAAAAAGCTGAAGATAAGATTGCTAATTATAGATAATGTATTGATCTGCTTTAAAAATTAAATGCTGTTTTACTATTTATGAAGTTTTGCTTAGAGTTTAAGTCTTTAAGTCAGGTTGGAGAAGGAAAATAGGCAGCTTTTTTGTCCGCTTTTCCTCAAATCCTCTTTTCTCCATAGCTCCCTGATTTATAAGGCATTATTTCAATCCTCTCTTTCATCATCTGTAAAGTAGCGATGCTGTTTTGGTTGTGGGAGCTCAGTATTCAGGTGGGTACTAACATTCACAGATAAACAGTTAGCTCCTGTTCCTGTGGCTCCTGCTCAATTTCTGCACTCCAGTTTCACTGTTGAATTTGCAGCAATTAGAGCAGGTTACTCAGAAGTCAATAGATTGGCTCTGATACTGACTCACTACATGGCCTTGAGCAAATCTTTGTTATTTGATTATCCTTTGTAAATGGTGGAATTAGTAATTGCTGCCTTTGTCAAGGAATGGTGAGAGTAAATTCCCTACAGGTTATGCAGTTCCTTTTATAGGCAGCCTTGTCGACAGGCAGTAATTATAGCTAGAGCTGTGGGCTATAATGGCCCAAAACACAGTAATGCAACTGCACAGTATGATCCAGCAAGCTTAAGAGAGAATGAAGCCTTGATAAAGAAACGGTGTTTAGCAAACTCCCATGTGTGTATAACATAGTATTTTTGTTTAGGATATGCCTTATTCCTAACAAGATTACTGCACTTGATGCTATACCGCTTTGAAGTGGTACAGTAGCCATTCTGTGGCACTTAGGTCATTCCAACCTGGTTATTGCTTGTGCTGTCTTACACAGTTGTATCTTTTAGTCCTTTCTTAGCAAGGTGAACACTGAGGGCCTAATTCAATTAAAATAACAGGAGTGCATTTATTAGATCTGCTCTTAGCATGAGTTTTGCTGATTATTAGCAAGAAATGTGTTGCAACCAGCACTTTAAAGATACTACTATACAAGCATGTACATGTCAGTTATATAGTCTTTGTAAAGATGCTGAGTTGTGTTAGATGTAAATACAAGTCTACAGCATCTCTTACTTTACCTTCTAAGCCGATGACGCTTTATTTTTGTATATGCCTTTCTATGTACATTACTTCTTTTTGGTAATGGTTTGTACTGGAGCACAAATGGAAACTTATCTCCCTCAGCTACTTATAATGCACCCATCAACTTTGTGCCTAGCAATGAAGGAAGCTCTGCTTAATTCAAGACAGCTGAATGAATAACACACAGTTCATGCAGAGAAGATAATTTTGGAGCAGCATTAATGGGCTAAGGAACAACACAGTGTACAAGTGATAACAGTAATAACATAAGGAATATTAGATAAGTAGTAGCCATTTGCCAGATAAGGTTTCTCCTTGCTTCTATACTTATAGTAGGTGCTTGTGGAATATTTCTTCTTTCAAAATTATCTAGATATTCTTGTTCCTAAACATCTTGTACTCCACTGCAGTTGTACAGCTTTGAGTAACGTTACGTGTACTTTATTTCTTCCAGAGCCTGCGCTGAGTGAAGATTTACAGCAATCCTCAGCTGTGTCTAGCCCGACACAGACAGGCCCTGTGATGTATATGCCATCGGCAGCTGGTGATTCTGTTCCGGTCAGCCCTTCCAGTCCACATGCCCCAGACCTTAGCAATGTATGTAGCACTGTGGGAAGCCTTGTTCATAACTTATATATCTGGGTTTCTCTGAGTCACTGTACTTCTCCTCCCAGGAAGAGAAATCTGAAGTATCCAAAAGCCCAAAGGGATATGGCATTTTTCTTTTTAGATCTCAGTTCTGCGCTTTTTATAGGGATCTGTTTGTTTGGAATATACAATTCAGTGGCTTTTAGTATTGTCCTCTCACCTATAAAATTTCTAAGCCTTCCTTTCTGTGCAGAGTTTGTTGATGTACTTTCAGGAAAGTGGAATACATCCGCACATGAAGTCCAACTCCTTCCTGTCTGGAGGTACATATTGGGCTTAGCTTCCAAGTACTCTAATTAAAGGCTGTGAGCCAATAACGTCTAAAGTACATAACTACAGTTGAGTTTGTTTACATATGTAATCTCAGAGCCTTAGCCTTTGGATATTGTGTTGCATTATAGGATATCCTTGATTCCCTCCCTCTCCTACTTCTGGAGATAGCTAAACTCTGGCATATGTTTAAGTAATGCCCCAACCTTTAGTTGTACGTACAAGAAGGGAGTTCTTTAAATGCTGAACAGATACATGCAGACAGGTAAGCCGCCCATGGAATGCTAGACCACTTCGTTTTTGCTGAGATTTCTTTTTTTGTTGTTCATTAAGTCTTTCCTGTTTGCACTACTGTTGATAAGGTGTGTAACCTTTTCAAACGGTTGGTTGAGGTTTTGAGAAGGTAAAATGACATGAGTTTAACTCATTTGAAACTGGTCAGAATGAGGTGAGCTCACGTAGGACCTCTGTTTTATCTTATTCCCCTTCCTTGAAAAGAAAAGCCGATAGTTTGATTTTATTAATGCCAAAGCCAACCTAACAGTTCATAGCTCTCCTGAATTTGATTGCAGCTAGAATTCCAAACAGATCTTGACAAGTCTGGACAAAATATTTTCTCTCACTAAATAACACTGTGGAAAGGAATAAAAACCAATACCCCTTCGTCTTATGTATCATCTAAATTCTCTGAAAACTGCAGTGAAATTGAAGATATCTTCCACTTAATAGACCATTTAGGTCTTTTCTATCTCCAGCTCTTAGTCTTTTAAACAATCTTTCCTAATCCTTGGATATATGCCAAACGGCAACACATGTCTTTCTGTGACTTCATCACTCCACAGGGCATCTGCATGTAGCTTGCAAACAAATATGGCTTTGCTGGTGATCATTTTACATGATGAATTAATCAGAGAAAAAGGTCCCTCTAGCAGCCAGCCTCACGTGGCCTGTTCTGTTTTGTATTTGTACTGTAGGTGTGGAATAAATCAGGAACTCTGCCAACTAGCCCCACCTCCACCACAGTGAGTAGTATCTTTGCGACTGTAGGGAAGCGTGGACAGCAGAATGTCTGTGTAAAAATAAAATCAAAACATTGTAGGATGCTCCTTCTTTCTAATGCCAGCCCAGACTGTGCCACATTTGAATCTGTGGTAGCAGTAGCTGTCTAAATGATATCTAAAGCACAGCCACACTTGCCAGTGCAGGCAGATAATTTCTTGTCCCAGAGAAATGGGATATCTGCATTAATCCAGGTAGGCGCTTTCTCTAAAACCCATCTTGATCTCCCTTGCTGCTGTCTGTGGCTTCATCTACAGTGCAAAACTAGCCTTGTTGCATGTGATTGTGATCCCTGGTATTAGTCTAAAGAATGGAACTGTTGGAAATTCTTAGGTTTTTTAATGCAGCTGTTGATCTTAGGCTTTTGCCTGCATTAAAACTTTCAGATTTCCAACTGGAAAGCAAAAGATACAGTATTACACCTAAGTCAGATATGCTTAGTTGTTCTGACTGCCATAGCACCTTTCCAGGTTTCACGCTACTACTCAGAGTGCAGACAGGATCCACTGTAGCCTAAGGCAAGCAAAGAGGTTTTGGTCAGGTTTGGAAACTTGATTAGTCATGTCCGAGGCCTCCAAAAGAATAAATGTCACTAGAACTGTAGGTTGGATTTTATAAGACTGCACTCCAGTACAAAGTAATGACAATACCATAATTGTGGGACTGTATAAATCCAGTAGCTACTGGAGCTTTTTCCTGGTTTTTAATTACTGTTTCGTGGAAGCCCATATGCTTGTGTTGACTGTCACTATAAGCAATGCGCAAACAGTGAAGTGAATGAGCTCTTCCATGGGATGTCTCTTTTCTTCGAGTCATTGATGCTGGCTGCACTTTCCTGACACTTGTTCCTTCTATTAGATTCTTTGTAGGAACAGCAGTCTCGGAAGCCCATCTAATATATGTGGGTCTCCTCCTGGTGCCATTGGAAAGCCGCACAGCTTGGAGACCATTGGTTTTCCTCCAGACTCAGTAACAGCAGCCGGCAGCTACAAGAAAGCACCGGGGTTTGAGCGAGAAGATCAGGTGGGGGCCGAGTATTTGAAGAGTTTCAAATGCCAGGTTAGTAGGGAATATTGGCTGGAAGAGTTGGGGGGATGAGGAAGAATAAGAAATTGCCCAGTCTAGCTTGAATGTATGTGTTTTGGTGGTTTTTTTTTTTCCCCAGGGAACAAAACTGAGAAAGCACTGTTCTCACTCGCAGTTCTAAGATATCTGCTGTTGCTTTCAGCCTCCCTTCCAGTCTCTTCCATCTTACATCTGTTCTTGTCTGCCTAGCTGCCATCACACACTCAGTTTGTAGAAGTCGAGCTGCTGCTTGTTTTCCTAACCCCTCACAACTTCTGTCCTGTGTTGACCCTGGGTAGCTTCCCACATATCACTTCTTGCTCTTTCTTTTCCCTTATTTAGGTCCTTGCCAAGAGTTGCTGTTTCTTTTGCTGTATTGTGTCATGGAAACTCATCCTTCCTTCTCTGTTCTCACTCCGAACTCTTACCTTGATCTTCGTGACTTGGTTTGTCTTCTGTTTTCGCCATATATTTCTCCGGTGTATTAAAAATGTCATGTTAGTTGTCTCTTGCTTCTCTGGCTGTATCATTCTGATCCTTGGCTCTCTCCTGTGGCTTCTGTATAAATTTAAATTCTTCATTCTCATTTGAAGAACCCTCTGCAATCTTACCCAACCCACATCTCTAATGACATTCCCTCTTATCCCTTCTGGATATCCCAGTCTTGCCTTGCTGCTTCCTCAGTCGTCGTCTTGGTGTCGTGCCTTATTCAGACTGCTTCCTAAGCCTAGAACAGGCTCTTCCATCTCTTCTGCCACACATGAGCTTTTCCACAGTCAACTTGTTATTGTGAATTTCTTTTCTTGACGTGACAATTAATAGTTTCTTTGCACTATTCCTTCTAAGTCAGCTGAGTCCAATGCAGAGCTTGAGTCTCAGTTTTTATTCCTCAGTGGATTTATAATTGTAATAGAACAACATCCTGCTTTAGGGGAAGGAATAGCTACTTTTATGAAAGAGATGCCTGAAAAAGTATTTCTCACATACTTTTAAAAAAAAATGAATAAAAGAATAAAAATGCCTGGTCTGTGTTGCCTGAAAACAGAGATGACAAGAAGTGCTGGTTTCAGCTTGGCTACATTTAAAGTAATCTGTAATATTAAAGAAGCTAGTCTTAATAAGCTTCTACTGCTGCGTTAGTATTGCACTGCTGTGAGAAAACAGTGGAAATATCCCATCCAGACAAGATTGTGCATGAAGTAGCTGGATTTAGAAGCAGACTCTGTGGGGTTTGTTTTATTTATTTTTACAACTTCGGGGAAAATATGACCAAACTTTGCAGTAGGACCAGCCTTGAATGCTGTTTAGTCTAATTAAAATGATCTAGTGACAAATACAGATTAAGCTATATGCATGTACACTTTCTTGTAAATGCTTCCATTGTCTTGCTTAACGTGGATGTGGCTTAGGAAATTGCAAATTGATGCAACACGTCTTTGGGGGTAAAGAGCAGACCATGCTGTGATCCTGGCACTTCTTGTGGGCACAGCAGCTTGTAGCAGTTGTTTAGAAACAAAAGAAGAAACATGTGCTCGTTCTCTATTGCCTCTGCTGCAAAGGAGGAGTGAACCCAAAGCCGAAGGACTGAGAGAACCCCTGTTTCCTGCCAGCAGAGGCAGGGTGCCAGGGAGGCCCTGCTTTGGAGAAAATGGGCAGCAAGCCTAAGCCAAGGAGAAAGGGGATGGAGCATGAATAAGACTTTTAAAAGGAGGACCAGATGATGAGCATTTGTGTCTGAAGTCCAGGCTGTGCTACAAAGATACTGTATTCAGGTAGCTTCCCACTTATGTGGCTTTAATTAAGCAAAAACCTGTGTTAAATGACTGGAATAAATAGCTATTAAGATATAGATGGAAGTAATCACAGTTGCCTTATACTAGGCTTCTAAAGACAAAATTAGGTGTCTCATAAGTGTCCTGATTTAATTTGCTTTTAATCTATAATTACTGACTTTTTACAATCCTCTGTCATTTCCTTTGGCTGCGGTGGGCACCAGAGATTCTCATATACTCTGTAAATTAGATCAATAATTAGGCATTTAACTTTATTCACTCATATTTGAAAACTTAAAGAGAGACTCTGGCTCAGCTCTGCAATGAGCTTGTCATTTCTCCTCTGTAGAATCAGTACAAATAGTTTCTATCTTATTAGAATGAAAAATGCACCTTCTGTGTTAATAAGTTCCACATAGTTTGTGGTAAGGCTGAGCCAGCAGTTAAAGCTAAAAATACTTTTCCTGAGTCCCAGAAGATTTAGCAAGCTGGAAAAATGCTGGCTGCAATGGAATAACTTGAGTGCCATGAGCAGGAGGTGTTCCGAAGTCCTGACACACAGTACAGTGGGTTTGTTCCATGCTGGTCAGAAAACGTTCAGTTTCACTTGTAATTTATGTCCCCTGTTTTCTTCCCTGACTTAACAGAGGGAGCTGGAGAATTTCAGCCTGCCCCTTGAATTTGTCTTGACGTACTCCCCTTTTTAACGTGATCCAGAGCTAAACGAGACTGGCTTAGTGGCGACGATTGGTTTGCTCTACTTTTCACTCACATGTTACGTAAATTCAAGGTAGTGGGAACTGGGACTAGCTTGGAAATGTGTGCGCTTTTTCTCCTCCTTAAAGGGAAAAAAACAACCTTCCAGTAAGACTTAACTGCAGCAGAGCCAGCTAGCTACATTGGCAGGAAGCCTCTCGGGGAGGGGGGGCATGGTTGTGTATGCGGCTTCACTGTAGCTGCTGACGTCTGTTGATAGCACATTTTGTGTTCAGATGAGTGTCAAACAGGGTAGGGATATGTTGGATAATCGAGCAGGCATGTTATCAGACGCACACAGATGCACCAATGTAACACATCTATTGCACACAAAGGAAAACAAGCCCGTGATAAGTTCAGTGGTAGTTTTTTCTGTATGTAAACTCACTGCACGTTTTTCAGGGAAGCACAAGAGAGTGGTACCCACTGCAGAAGGATCTTTGTGTCCATATCTCAACTGCCTGTGTGCCAGGTTTTGACCTCCCCATCTGCCCATAGGCATACAGCTGAGCAGAGAAAATGATTTAATTAAGTAAAACCAAGGGATGAATTCTTCTGCTGTTCTTTCGCCTGTCTGGTTATGTCATCCCTCTCCAGCAATCATTTATCTTTTTCGTAAGACTGTTTAAGCCAAGAAGTCAAGGCGTATCACTTCAGGTCAGTGTGGCGTCTCGTGCGCTGCTGTTGCACATCATGCCTGACTCTCCCCTGCAGAGATGGTGACTGCCTGCATTTGTGATAAAAACAATCAAGCGGACTTTATGCCTGGAATAAGTCTCTGATTCAGACTGGGGGGGTTGGAGAACGAGTAAACAAGCAGCCCTGATTCTCAGCCCTTCTTTTGCTCCCTCTCTGTACCCAGAGGGTGTGATTGATCTCCCTGTGCCTTATGCGTGTAGCAGCGTGGCAGGAGCAGAGCCAGGCCTGCAGAACAGACAGTTACACACTGACAAGCTCATGAGGCCACTTCCTTCCCAGCTCTGGTTATTGTAGCTCAGAATTAACTGATGTTGTGAGGCAAGAAGGTTGATATCTGTTAGGGGTATATAGCACTGGAAGGTCCTTAAGCTGAATTTTTAGGCTGGGTAGCGGAATTCTAAATGTATGTTGTCGTTCAGGCAGTTTTGCGGTTCCAGACAGCCTTGACCTCACGTTTTATAGCTTTGCGTTCTCCATGTTAACAGATGGGGAAGGACTTTTTAAAAAATCAGTTTTGATGATGTTGCTTTCAAAATCTGTTAGTTAATCACTGTATTTTACTTTGCAGTCCTAGCTGGGAGCTGGAGAAGTTTGAGGGAAAACATAATCTACATTCTTTGTTTTCCCAAAGCTGAAAAATGTTTACATAATTTTAAAATGACAGTATGCCTCCCACCATTTCTGGCCTTTTTTAGATACTAGTAGAGCTGATGGGTTATTTATAGCAAGGCAAATTAATTCACTTTTGGTCTTGGTTCTTAAGATGTGCTTTGTGCTAGCAGAGGACTTAGAGCAGCATTGAAGTCAAATGTAATTGTGATAAGTCTTTGCATAACTCTAGGGGTGATGTCTTGGTGTACAGAAAGCAAATCACTTGGAGTGTTTTCAGTTTGCTATGCTTTCCCGCTCTCCAAATTCTCTAGTGCCCTGAGCAGGCTGTAAGAGAGCAGAGGACTCTGTTTCCTATGGCCTCTCCAAAGCCAACAGTCAGCCATTTTTAATTTTGCTGCTAATCCCTCTGCTTATCTTTTTGTTTTGTTTCTTTACTGCAGCAAGCAAAAATGAAGTCTCACTCGCTGGAACACAGGAGCCAGGAGCAACCTTTGTTACAGCCCAAACAGGTACGGTACTGCCAGCAGGGCTCTGAACCTAGCTCAGTGCTCACACCACCGCAGACAAGGACACGAGAAATCTGTGAGTCCAGACAACTCTGCAGGGAGTAAATGACAGTCCAGACACCATTAGGGACGCTCGGCTTGAGGGATTACTTTATGAAGATGGGATGATTTGCTGGAGGTGTTATTTGTGAGCAGCTAGACCTGTGTGAATTCAGGATAGATTCATAGGCCTGGACTGTGCTGGAGAGAGTCTCCAAATTACAGAAAATTGAGCTGAAATGGATCTCTGGAGTCATCTAAGTTCAAGGATTCAGCAAAGAGAATTTAATATCAGGTTCTGAGTTGTGTGCTGAACTAAGTCTGAGTGAGTGATTGTGCGACTCATGCCTGTGATTGCATGCAACCTGTGGGTCACAGGAGTTAATTATGGGGAAGCCTGAGAAATGTCTGTAATACTGGCCGGGGGGACAACAGACGGAATGGAGAACAGTCGGCAGAAATTAAAGAAAAGCTGTTAATCTCTCCCCCACCCCCAGCCCAGTAGTAGCACCAGCCATCTGTCAGGTTGGAAGCAGGCAGGAACAGGTTTGCTGCTGATCTTTGGCTCATTCCTGCATGTTTCTGAAGGGATTCTTCTATAAAGATGTTTTATTTCCTACCTCTTTCCCTTTTAAAACTCTTGTTTCAGGACATACTGGGTATTCTCCCAGTGGGGAGCCCACTGACATCCAGCATCTCCTCTAGTATCACCTCCAGTCTGGCTGCAACGCCACCAAGCCCTGCCGGCACCAGCAGCATACCAGGCATGAATGCCAATGCCCTTCCTTTCTACCCAACCAGTGACACCGTTGAGTCTGTCATAGGTAACTTTGCCTTTTTTACTCATGCATACTCACAGGGCTTCCTCAGACGTGGATCGCCAGGTATGAGAACTGGAGTAGCATGGGTGTTCCAGTGAGCATCACTTTTTCGTCTCTGTCAGTGTTGGCAGATTCCTGAGGCTGTAAGCTTTTTCTGTGACTGTGACACATCTGATGTTTTCTGCAGGTCATTATGGATGAAATTCACCCACAGGACCAACAGAAGGCCTCTGAGCTACTTACTCAGAATGTCAGATGGTGTAAAGGGCCTTAGTGTTAGGTTTGTCAGAGTGACAAAGAGGTCTTGGAGTAGGCAGGAAATCACAGGGGCATTTTCCACAGTTACAACCCCTTACATTCTAAATGACAATTTTATAACAACGGCTACCACCAGGTAGATTGTAGGGGCTTACCCTTCACAGAGTGTAGGACAGCACCTGTAAGAAAAAGGAAAACAGGAGAGTCCAGATAATGGAGTCGCTTCTCTTAGGTACAGGTTTTTTGTCACCCGTTTTCCTTTTTTCCTTTTTTTTTTTTTTTTTTCTTTTTCATTAAATCTAACGTTTCTGAGGTGATCTCACTAATTTGTTAAAAATAATAATAGAAATGAGTAGGCATGTGTGGGATGGAATTATATCGATCATGATTAGTGATGAGGCATGTTCAAATAGATACAACGTTTGCAGGCATTCATAAGTTTTCTTTATTTTACCCTATCTTTGAACCTCAGAGATGTTTTTCAAGTGTTCCCTTCTACTGGTATTTCTTTTCTGAGTGGCTCTTCAGCAAAGTAGGGACAAAGCACAAGCCAGACCCAGACATGTCATAAGCCAGTGTTCCTGCCTATTATGGACAGACTTGAAAGAGCAGTTTGGGGAAGACTTACGGGAACTGCTGTTATTTCATCAGATTTTTGTTTTCATATAGCATTTGGGAATACTTTGAGACAAAAGGAAATCAGATCAGGCCAAAGAACCTGAACTGAAAAGCTGCCCGTGACACTTCTGCCAAACCATTTAAGAACAGCGTTGCACAGGGCAGAGCGTAGGGCCGTGCAGACTGACAAATAGAGAGCAAAGGCTCCTCTGCATGTAGGCTCTTTGGGCCATCCTATCTCTTGAAGTTGTTGGTCCTTTATAACATAATTGGTACCTCTGTGTCTGGCAGAGTCTGCCTTGGATGACCTGGACCTGAATGAATTCGGAGTGGCTGCCCTGGAGAAGACATTTGACAGCAGCACAGTGCCCCACACGAGTGGCATCATGATAGGTACATGAAAGCAACAGAGCTTTCTTTATCTTCTGCCAAGCAGTGTTGCCCAGTCACCTCAGTGGAGCCAGCCCAACAAAGCTCTAAAACCAGTCCCAAAATAACATTGGTTAAACCAGCAATTATAACCAACTCTGGCAACAGCTGAGCATCTTTGAAGTGAAAGCTTGCCCTTATTGACTAGCAGAGCTGAGTTCTTGCCATTGGGCCCAGGTGTCTTGGGGACGTTTCTTGAGACTGAATGGGACTTGCTTGATTTTTTTTTTTTTTTTTTAAGTGTGTAAGTAAACTCTAGAAGGCATCGAATACCTTTAAAAACAGGCCAAAGTATAATGATTTGCATCTTAAGCAGAAAACTCTCCCTAGCAGTAACGGGAAACTCACTGACCTGGTAATGCTATCCATCTGTCACAGAGTGTCATCATGGTCTGCTGATTTGATTCCTGTAATGTCTGTCTCATTTGAATACGTGGAGGTAGGCTAAGGCCTCTTCTACCTGTCTCTAATGAGTGTCTAGGGAAAAATGAAATGTCTCCTAACTTTTTGGAAGTGGTTGTAGTTTCTGGCTACCCTTGCTGTGTAAGACAGGTTTTTGAATGGGAGCTAACTTTGGTTGTCTGAGGGTTTCCAAGGGAACTATGCTGCCAGGAGCTGTACTGAGGTAGGAAGGGACCTGTGGAAGGGACCCTAAAGAATATCACTTCCACTTCCCTGCCAAAGATAAGAGCCTGGTCGGAGAGTTTACTGTACGTGTCTGCTGATACGTGCAGTGGCTGCATCTCTGCAGTGGCTTAGAGATGATCCACACTGCTTTTCCCTCTGTTCGTGTCAGGTCTGGGTGTTACCTGGTGGTCTTCTAAGAAGGGAGATCAGGAGGGAGTGGGGAGCAGGGCTGAGATCTCTCTCGATATATCATCTGTGGCAGGCAGAATGACCTCTTGCATAAGGGAGGTGTCTTTGGAAGTTAGGCTTTTGTTTATTTGGGATTTTTTTATTGTTGATAGGTCCAGACACTCAAACATGTCTAAAATTACTAAAGCTGGTTACTGATTTGTAGTGGTTAAGATCACAACCTGACCCAGCATGGTAGTCTTCTCACTGCAGGT
The DNA here is from genome assembly GCF_023634155.1 of Falco peregrinus. Taxonomy (NCBI): domain Eukaryota; kingdom Metazoa; phylum Chordata; class Aves; order Falconiformes; family Falconidae; genus Falco; species Falco peregrinus. The sequence continues at coordinate 119,143,791 of NC_073722.1, read as the reverse complement.
TGGTTGGTAGTATTACAGGCAGAGGTGCGCGTTGTAGAAGGGAATTTTTCATTACCAAGTATTGCACCAGATACCAAATTCATCTTCTCTAGACTGATAGGGACTGAACTCTGCTCAGAAAACCTTTTGTTGCTTTGACCAATGGAAAAGTAGTCCATTGAACTCTGGAGGAGGGTCTTAATCTACGTGGTTCTGGGATGGCAGCTTCAGTGCTCCTCTTAAAGGCTGAGAGGGGGATGAAACGTGAGAAGCAGAGGGAATCCCGAGGGGCTTAGGGAGGAGAAGGGAACCTAATGCCTTCTGCCCTGAACTCCTGTGCTGTGCCCATACTTCATGGTCATACATAGCCATCCTCTCTGTGTGTTCTTTGTCCAGGTGGGAGTTTGCTGCAAAGTTCTGCTCCTGTAAATATCCCCGGGTCCCTTGGAAGCTCTGCCTCCTTTCACTCTGCCTCTCCTTCTCCACCGGTCAGCCTCTCATCGCATTTCCTTCATCAGCCCCAGGGACACTTAAGCCAATCAGAAAACACTTTCCTGGGGACATCAGCTTCTCATGGATCATTAGGTAAATGCACAGTGTGTGTGTCCCATGTACATGCCTGTCTGTGCCATGTAAGTATTTTCTTTTAAGTTAGCTTTAATTTTAATGTATTATTTCACTGCTGCCATTTGTGTCTCTTCTTCCCATGAGAACAGCAACAGTACTAGAAGCTGCTTTACCAAAATCAGCTAATACCTTGTGAACAAGGGAGCAACTCCCTCTACTTCGCGTGTTTCTAGGCTGAGAAAAAGGGACAGATAGGTTAAGTGACTTGCTCTGATGATGCCCTTCAGGGAAAAGAGCTCTGCCTTTTCCTGCCGACAATACTGTGTGGAGACTTCACTTTACGTAAAACTCGGAGTTGGGTCCTCAGCTTTGCTTAGTTACGGTGAGGACTGCAGTTTGCCCTTGGGACTGCTTGTAGGTCGGATTGGCTTCTGGGAGCTCTGGAGCAGGCATAGGTCGTTGTACTTTTTTGTCTCCTCTTTGGCACTGTGCACGCAGTTTTGCAGTATGGACTTCGCAAAAAGTTACGATGATCTAGCTTTGCCCCCTTTGCTCCTTTCCCCCCCACCCCACCCCTGAGGGTCTGATTTCTGCGTGAAGGGCTGTGAAGGGAAGGCAGTCTGTTTTGGAGCTTCAGCTGTATCAGGCAGAACTGGGAACTGAGGAGCCAAATCTCTTTTATTATCAAGACGCAGGGTTGCCTTGAGAAATAAAACTGTTTGAGCTCAAGGCTGCAGTGGCACTGGCTCTGCTCATTTCTGTTAGAGGACTAATATTTACTGTTACTCTGTTGATACTAGATGTAAATGCTGCTTCAAATTTGAGATACGCCTTAATCTTTAATATTCAGTTTAACCTAATAAAATGATGACGTGCTTTTGTAATCTATTTCTGCATGCACTTATCTGTGTGACTGCATCCCTTGTTTGCATAGGCCAAACCCATGCTTTCATGCCTTGCAATTGTTATTTGTTTGGCTTTAACAGCTTTTACAATTACTGTAATAAGAAAAGAGACATCAGAAGGCATCTCTGCTATTAGTTAGTGTTGAGGCTGGCTGTTTATGCCACGTTCAGTAAGAAAAGGAAAACTTGCTGATACAGCCTGCTTTTAATTTCAGAAGAAACAAGTTAAGCAGTTACATTTGTCTTGACTATATAGTTATACAAATAAAAAGCCAAAGAAATGCAGGAAATTCACAAATGCATTTAAATATTTTGAAGAAAAAAAGTTAGATATTTTCCTGTAACATGATTAAACCATTTTTGCTGAGGTTTTGCTAAGATATTTATATAGTAAGCTAGCAGCTGGGACTCTGGAATTTATCTATTCCGTGTGACTTGCTGAATGCATGCACATAAGTTAGTGTGTGTAGTTATTACTTGTATTGCAATTGAGTTAAAAATATCTAGTCCTGGGCTAGTTCCCACTGTGCTAGATGCAAAATATGCAGAGAAAGCATTCCGGAGCAAAGGGGCTGCTACTTCAAATGTGAAATGAGAACAGCAGGTAGAAAGAGGGACTAAAATAAGCTTGGTCAGCATTATGGCAGAATTTGTGGTTTGCCAGCATCCTGCTTAGTGCTAGATCCCCATTCAAGAAAACGGGAGTTTTAAAAACAAAATGTGAGTTGGGATTCCATTATAACTTCTTGCTGATGGCTGAGCAACTGCAGAGCAGCTGAAATGGATCTATGGTAAGTGGCTTGAGCCAGCAAAGATCCCTTGCTGCTCTCCTGAATGATCTGTTAATGCGCCTAAGCCCTTAGTGAAGACAATTTACTATTTTTCAGCTGTATTTTTTTGTAACTGTTTCTGTCTTGGCTGGTACTATGTGGGAAGGAAGTGGTGCTGGGTTAACCCTCAGTGAGAGGCCGTTGGCTCCAGGGCTTGCTTGCAGACACAGTCAGTTTGGCTGCTGTAAGATCAGAATTATCAGATGCAACTAGGTTTAGGAATGTCCACAGCCAGTGGTGGGCACTGCTAAATGAAAACAACTCCTGCATCAGACCGGTGCGTGTCTGTGTGTGTAAGAGTCCACATCACTCAGTGGCCCTGTCTCAATATTAGCTTTTCCTACTAGTTCTCCCCTGAGTGCAAAGTGTAGATGTTTATTTTAAGTAAAAAATATTTTTGTTATTAAATGAGTATGAACCTTGGAGTCTGTGAAAAATAGCCAGTTTTGTTTACAACTGGTTTTCTACTGCTTTGTCTCCTAAGCCTTGAATTTCTTCCTGAAAAGAGAAATTATTTGAACAAGCTAAAACAGGAAAGTGGTTAGTTAGTCTTCTCTGGTGCCAATCACTAGTTCTGTGCTAGAACTCTGCTGGGGATGAAGCTGATGTGTATATACTGCTGCCTGCACTTGTTCGTAAACAGGGGGTTCCAGTTAGTTCTGTTTCTTGCATATGCAAACAGTAACAGTGTTGACACATTTTAGTCTCGCTGTTTGGGAAGTGAGACTCCTCTAATACTAGGCTGAGGAGACAAAAGCAGTTTTCTTAGGGTGTAGCATGAGAGGAAACACCACCTGGGTTGGCTGTGTGGACCAGTCTGTTCACCGACACTGATGGCAGTGCCACACGGAAAAGTGGGAAGGCAGAAATCATTCCGAGGTTCTCCTGTGAGAAGGGGGATTCAAGCTGGTAGGCAGCTCTGCTGTAAAATCAATGCTTCTAAAAACAGCCTGGTTTGAAGGTTGCCTCCACTCAGTTTCTTGGGTCCTCCCTGTATCATTAAAGATGAAGCTTAATGGTGTGAAACTTCCCCTAGAAAGTCCCTCTATGATGGACTCCTGGGTCCTGGGGGTGAAATTAATTCTTAAGATGATCTTCTCTTTCCTACGTACGCATTTTTGAATCCTGGATTTCACAGGGGTAGGGAGGAAATGGGGAAATTGCCAGCACTTGTGACATAACCCTCTCTATTTCCCTGTGAAACAGGTTTAAATGGGATGAACAGCAGCATATGGGAACACTTTGCTTCGGGGAGTTTTTCGCCCAGTACCTCACCTGCATTTCTGTCAGGTCCAGGTGCTGCGGAGCTGGCACGGCTACGACAGGAACTGGATGAAGCCAACGGCACAATAAAGCAGTGGGAAGAGTCTTGGAAACAAGCCAAACAGGTACTTGGGCAACTCCTGGGAAGAGGGATTAGGGAGTGTAAAGGAGTAGGAGCGTGTCAGCCTTTCAAAGGAGCTTTCCAGACTTTGAGGTGATGGGAAGAGCTGTCGGTTTTACAAACAGACTCTCTTAAGCATTCTTTTTCTTTCCTCTCTCTTGGAAAGAGGGACTGAATTGCTGTGCCTGATGTGCTCAGATGCTGGAAGTGCAAGGCCAGGTGTCATAACAGATGCACTGAAGTGCTTAACAGTCTCTTAGACCTGCCAGTTGATTTAGATCCATGACGATTTGCTGGTATGCAAAGTTCATCCCCGTAACGGTGGGAGCCAAATATGTAGAACTACAGCCCAACCAGATGGGGTATCTGGAATGAGCAGCACTTTGAAGCAAAGTTCAAGGATGTTTCAGAATTTGGGAAGAGGGCGGGTTGGACAGAACGTGCTCCTGGTGAGGAGTGCGTGCAAATGGATATTTTTGCCTGGAATTCTCTCTTGAAGGCTGACAAAGTTTTCAGACTGCTTCTTTTACCCTCTTTCTTGGAACTTGTAGGCTTGTGATGCTTGGAAAAAGGAGGCAGAGGAAGCAAATGATCGCGCCAACACAGCTAACATGGAATGTGAACTGGCCCGGGAGCAGAGGGAAGCCTTGGAGCTGCAAGTGAAGAAACTGCAGGAGGAGCTGGAGAGGATCCACACAGGCCAGGACCCTCAGTTTCTGCGCTCCTTCTCTGATCTGGAATCACTCTCGCTCTCTTCGCTTTACACCCTTCAGAAACAGCTGCGGGCAAACCTGGAGAAAGTCGATAAGGTGAGTGCCAGGGATTTGCAGGGCAAGGCTTTGCTCTCTCTGCTTCTACAGGTCGTACCTTTTTTCCCTTTCTTAACACGGCCAGGAATCAGAAGCCTATCGAAGCAATTCCATGTGGATGTAGCCAAAGTGAGTTTTAGCCAGCTTACAGGAAAATACCTACGTCTTCTTTTTGCCTAAAGTTCAGAGTTTAAGTCAATCAAAGCTGCTTTCTCGATCCTAAAGGTCCTAAAAGACATCATGCTGTGCTGCTTTGCTTTTGCTTCAGAAGATGAATGGGCAGACGGCTGCAAGTCCTTCCCCTGCTGCCTCCTTGCTGTTCCCCGAACTGCCTAGTGCAGGATGGCAGCTCCTTTGCTTTGTGACTTTGACGCTCATGTTCTGCCCTGTCCCCCTCTTTTGCAGGCGGTATTTCAGATGCAGTCAGTGAAATGCCTTAAGTGTCAGGAGGAGAACCGGGTGGTGTTACCGTGCCAACACGCAGTGCTGTGTGAAACGTGCGCCGAGGAGGGCGAGTGCCCCATCTGCCATCCCAACAGGCCCCACTCTCTCCAGTCGTGACCTTCCAAGGACACTTGTTCTAATCATATCGTATAGAACTTTTTAACTTTATACATACATACATATATATGTATGTGTATATATATATGTATATATGTGTGTGTGTATCTGCATGTTTGTGTATGTATATATATGCACACACATGCACATACACACATAAAACAAAAATTAGTTGCAGAGCACTTTTTAATATTTTACATCCCGTATCTAAACTGCCCCTCACCTGTGCCCCACTAATTCTAACTCTTGAGGAACTTTGAGAGCTGTTTTTAATACAGATCAAAGGGCCATTTGCAAAGAGTCTGTGTTTCTCCTCTTTTCTATTTAGGTGATAACAAATTTTTGACTATTTCCAGAAGGATTTAGAGTGGGCAAGAGGGGCTTCCATGTGCTTTCCAGAGGAAGAGTTGAGATCACAGGGAGGATCGAGGTAGATTGAAATGACTTGTTCATGTCTTCGGTCTCCCTGCTCTTTCACTGACCCAGCTTGGTTAAAGCCGTCCTCCCTGATGGAAGCTCTGCTGGGTGCCTGCCTGGTGGGCCTCACGTTGCCGATCTCTGAATGTGCAGGAACTTTGTCTGTCATTTAATCAGCAAAGTTCGCTTTTTAAATTTTTTTTACACTCTTTGTATATTTCTATGAAAAGAAGAAAAGAGGGAAAAAAAAAAAAAAGGTATTGGACCTAGAGCAAGCCAAGCCCCAAAATTCAGTGACTAGTGTTCACTGCTGATACAGCTAACGTGTTCCAGGTCTGAGCAGCCTTAGAAGCATTGCCCTTGTGTCGGCTAAAGCCCTTTATGAAAGAAATATAGCTGCAGAGGTTATTTTTCTCCAGGCGCCCCTTTGTCTGGTGGCTGTCTAGAGGCTTTTTACTGTTGCAGACCAGATTAATTTTGCTTTAGCCACAAGGACCTGATTCATAGTCATTGCTGAAATGCATGAAACAGTTCCAGGTAGTCTGAGGACACTTTTGTTGAGCAGAGTCGATGTTGCCTGTGTCAGCAACTCAAGGATGGTTTGTGGACTACTGGGTCCAGAAGCTGTCATGCTAGAGATCATGTATGCCTGTGGTGACAGAGAAAGACCAGCATGACAAAGAAATGCCACCAGCTTAGACCTGTCCAGTAGCTGAGCTTTCCTGTGACTTTCTTTACCAGTGTGTTAATTGGATTTTTACATCAGGTGGATTGCAGTAACCTGCTGGGATCTCAACCAAAACGCCACTCGGTTGTCTAAACATTTTTATTTTGCATGGGAATGGTGCCTGTGCTACCCCTCCCTGACCTGGAAAAGCACTGGAACCTCCAGCAGCCCACTGTTGTAGGAAAACTGAATTTTTACCGGAGCCGCTCAGAAAGCTTCATATTTAATGCAAAGACATAATTAGGTTTGCTTCCATAATTCCACCTTTCCTTTACATGGAAGGGGTTAATATGCATTCCCAGATGATCTCTTAAGTGCAGCTCTGTGTAGTTCTTTTTTATGTTTTTCCCATTAACTTGTTTTTGGGTTTTTTGGTAAAAAATGCTTTTTTTTTTTTCCATGTGTATTTTATTGTAACTAGCATCAGTTTTTTTAATATTTTTTTTAATGGAGAGACACTGTTGAGTGACTATTGTGGCTATGTTGTTTGGTTATAGCCTTTGAATGTCTGTGCCATGGGGCAGCGCATCTGCCTTGGTCTGATCTTAAGGAAAGACCTTTTATTAAAATACATGAACATTTCTTTTTTAGGAAAATAATAAAAAATAAAAAGAAAAAAGTGAGGGGAGGAGGAAAAAGCCCAATTAAGATAAAAATTTACTAAAAAGTTTTTGTAACTACCTTAAATCATAGGAAATAAACTCTTGAATCAGGTCTTTAATATTTATAAGAACCAGAGTTGATCAGCCTGTTTTGGCTATTGGTTTGTAACACTTACTTTTTATTAGCGTGGTGGTTTATCTGCTCTCCTGCCTCCCTGTGGGACTGTTCAGGGTGACGCTGCCTTTGGCCAACCCTCTGATTTCAGAACGGTCTGGCACCTGGCTGCGTGACTGCCTCTTGATTCCCACCGGGGCTCTTCACCTCGTCCCTTCTCTTTGAGTGAAACTCATCCACTGGTAGCAGCTCTGGCTGTCTCAGTGGGATTTCCAGTCACGGTGTGATGCAGGGCTATTGGATCTAGGGGGAAGAGATATTTGCCCCCAGTTCCTCTGGGGGCACATTGCTTAGGCAGGGGGGTACAAGGAAAATTCCAAGCCAGAGAAAGCATGTTTTTTTCCCTTCTGCATAAAACAGTTTCTCTGGTTTAAAACTTATACTGAAGGACCAAAGAATTCAAAACTTCGCTCATTTGTGGCCCTTAAATTCTAACTTTCTATCGCCACACTGCACTCATGGCAGAACAGCCTGAAGGAATTAGCACTAGCCCCTTCCCTTGCCCCCACCCCGGTGTATCTCAGCACTCTCTTTGCACAAGCACATAGACTGTTTCTCACTTTCCTCTGGTTCTTTAAGAAACACTTCCTAAATTTAGGTTTCTATGAATTTGCTGCTTTATTAAAAAAAAAAAAAAAAAAAAAGAGAGAGAGAAAAAAAAAGAATAGTCTGAAATGTGAACTATTTTCTTAAGCATCAGACGGAAAAGAGAACTTAATCTTTGCGTATTTTGTGAATGTTTGGGGGGGCCACTTATATGACAATTTCATAACTGAGTGAAGTGAGAGCAGGGGGAAAGGGCAGCGTTTCTGACCCGCTCCAGCAGCTGTCACTGCCTGCCCCAGGCAGGAAGGTGAACTGTAATCACAGCACTGCATTTAAGGCTTAAGGGTCTGTGGTCAGCTTCTGTATGGTGTAAAAAGAGTCTTTTTGAAATAAACCTGGTGCTAATAAGTACAGCCCCTGTAATGTACTGTCAAGCTTCCTTCTGAAGCAGGAACTCCCTTTTACAGGACACGCAGTAACGCATCTGATCTAAGGGGGCTTTTTGGGCCAAGTCAAGCCCCAAAACAGTTTTGGTCCACAAGGCTTCTTGATGAGCAGCCCAGCTGGCTGCTGCTGAGCAGCCGTCACACGTCTGGGTCCTGCCTCTTCACACAGACTCCTTATTGGATAACGACACTTCCCTCCCCAAATTTTTGGGAGTTTCAGGAGTATTGACCTCAGTGACTAATTGTGCCGGTCAGACACTTCTGAGTTAAGAGCTGGGGGAAGGGAGTCTTAATTGTGTTGTGAAACCGCAGTATCTTAAACGTCAAGAAACTTTTTACATTTTATGGAAAAACAACATAGAAGCAAATGGCTTAAGACAACACTATCCTGGGTAGGTAGATCTCAAAAAGCAAGGCTAGAGCTGTAGACGATAGCCAGGAGCTGAAGAATTTTGGCATTGCTTTGGGCTAACAGGACCACTTTTAGATCATCTCCGGCCTTAGATGATGTAGCTGCATGCCAGCTGTGGCAAAGACACGGTGGCACAGGAGGGACCGGGGGAAAGTCTCGGAGCTGGAGCACAACATTTTTCCTTAAGCAGCTACACCCCCCGCAAGGGGGTCACTGCAGCTGATCCCTGCCAAAGGGTTTTATACTTCCCGTACATCTCTGAAGCTGAACCTGAGCCACTTGCAGGGCTTGTGCAGCTGAGACAATGAAGAGAAGTCCTTAACCTGTGAGGAAGCCTGTAAAGCTGAACGGACTCAGTAATCCATTGCTGTTCCACCAGCCTCCGAACCTCCTCTCTTTCTCCTTTTCCCCCATCTGAGAAGGAAGAATATTACCAGTGTTTTCCTCCAGAATTATAGTAATCCTTGGAGTGATGTCCAACAGCAAAACAGATGTTACTGATGTAAAACCTAGTATTTTAAAGGTGAAGTATTCCTGCAAACTAGTGACTGCATCGGAGAGATTTCTGGGGCTTCCCCACTCCGTAGCTTCCAATGTTAAAACAAATACAGTATACGTTTAAAAAAATAATAATAATACACACTGCAGTATTTCTGGTGGCAATTCCTGGCCAGTCCCTTCCCTCGTTTCCCCAGGAGGAAGGGCACTGGGCAGAAGCGCCCCTAGTCCGTGTAGAAGTTGGCAGAATGGTGATTGGTGGTGTGTAAAACGTGTTGTTGATTCCATGTATAGAACTGTGATTTCAGCTGTCGTTCTCTCGTACTCTGTAAATATGTGTTTTGGCTGTCAGAAACCTGGTTTAGACTCTTTTCTTGGCAGAGTGAATTTGCATGTGGGGCTGGAAAGAACTCAATCTGTGTCACAGTTTCCAAGGGCAGGATGGATTTTTTTTTAGAGGACAATAAATTTTTATTTTTTTGCTAAGAAAAAAAAAATTATAATAAAGCAGTGTGTGCGTGTGTGTGCGCGCATGCGTGCCCAGGGTATATGTGAAGCCCTGTGCCCTGCTCTGGGGCCTGGGGAGGTGTGAAGTCTGTGCGGTGGAGCCCTCAAAACAACAGCCCTGTGGCCGGGTTTGCCTTCTCCCTTTCACACACAAATAATTTCTTTCTGAGCTCCCTTCTGGATCAAGCCACTTTTTCAGGGGGCAGCCCTTCATCTCTACAATCAAGGTGCAGCGGAAGAGGGGGAGAGGCAAGGCGGTGTGGGTAGTGGGGGCAGAGATGCAAAAAATCTATGGTTTTGCCAGAGATGGCAAAACCCACAGAGCAAAGCATGGTTTTTTATCCCCCGGATTCTTAGTCTGGGCAAGGATTTATCTCCTGCAAGAGCTGGGCTGGGCAGAGGAGAGCTCTGTGCCTGTGCAGCTGCAGGGGATGGGAACGTTTAAATTGTTACATACACAGTTCTGTGTGTTCGCACCCAAAAAAACATGCCTTACAGATGGATCCGAGAATTGCCTCTAGTTTTGGTCTAATTAGTGCTTCAAAGGTGCATCAACCACTTGCCGTCAGTCCAATCACAACAAAAATCTGAATCACCCGATTTATATTACAGATCGTTAGTAATGCAATAAAATCGGTAGACGTGTCTGCCCCCTTCCCTCTTGTGTCGCAGCCATGTGCCTGTGTTGGGGTTCTTCACCAGGATGATGATGATGATGGGGATTTCTTTCTCCTCAATCTTGCATTTGCTAGGAGCTGGTTTTGTGTGCTTCAAGCCATATTTTTTAATGCTTAGGCTATTCTCCTCCTGGGCCATGGGGTTAGCTGCGCTCTGATGGTTTAAGGTTTATTAGTCCTCTGTAAAGGGTGTGATTTCTTTTGGGGTGGGGAAAAACCCACGTAGTCACCCAGAGCCAAGCAAAAATTAAGCTCAACCACCTCGGATAATAAAGTGCAAACAATCTCAGACCAGAGGTCGGCCCGTGCCGCCTGCTCCCCGGGACACGCTGGCTCCTGTAGCGAGGACAGTCTGGGGGGGTGGTCAGCCCAGAGCAAGGCAGAGCACAACAATTTTTAAACGCAGCTAAAAATAAGCTAAAAAACCACATTCCGACCTGCAGCCCCATAGAGCTGAGCTCCGCAGTAAAGTGTGAGGCAGGTTGCTAGCAGGTGCCGACACCGAATTAGCTGCAGAGCGCGGACGTGGGGGTTTCTCTCTCCAAAATGATGCCCTGGGACAGCATCTCCGCCGCCAGCCGGGACCCTTCTCCGGACCCTTACTTCTCTGCAGAGCTACAAGGCGAGGGACTGAAAGGAGTGATTTAAGCCAGCAAATGGCTTCCCCGTGAGCAAGCAGCGCCTTAATCCCTCCCGCTGTGGGTTCGATTGAGCCCAACCGTGTCACACAGATACCAAAGGAGCTTTTGCCCACCCCCCCCCCCAGCCCTGCATCGAGGGCTTGACCTGAAATGACCCAGCGGTTGCTCTGTCCACCGAGAAAGCAGCTGGTGCTTGGCACCCCAGGGGGTGATGCTTTTTAATTCCCCAGGACGCGGCAGCTCCCAGGGACCCACTGGACCCTGCAGGGTGGGGGCAGAGAAAGCTCCACATTTATAATTCATAATAATTACAGCTAAAACAAGCTCTGAAAAAAACCAGCAGATAATTAGCAACCACCTGCCCCCCCTGGGCATTTGCTGTTACACTTGGGTCGCCCCACATGCGATGGACTCTGCGAGCTGCCCACCCCTGCCAGAGGGACCCAGGTCCCTGGCACGGGCTGGGGGGCACCGCCGGGGGCCTGGGGGCTCTCGGCAGCCCAAAGCACCGTGGTTGAGCTGACGGGGCTGTGATGCTCTCTCTTTATTGCTCCTTGGGCTCCAGCAAACCCCCGCAGCCCCGGCCGGCACCCTGATCGGCGGTAAAACACAGAAACACACCCAAGAGCTATGCACGTTTTAAAAAAAGGAAACAAAAAAACAATGCAAAAAGGCAAACTACAAAGCCTGACTGGCTGCATGGGGAGGTGCCAGGAGCCCGCAGTGCCAGGCTGGGCAAGGATGGCTTCTGCTCCCGTCCCCTCTCCCCAGCCCGGAGGACACGCGTATCTACCTGGGCCCCTTTTTCACCACTGAACCACCATGTGCTGCCTGAGCCAGCCCTGGGCCTTACGTATGTCTCGTCAGGCTCTCTCACATGCCAACCCCCAGCTCCATCAGCCGGTCGACGGGCACCGGCCGTGCTGCGTGCTGAGCCCTGCCTCCAGCACCGCTGGGCAGCGGCAGCTTCAGTTGGTACCTGCGGGCAGGTGATGCCTCGCACTGCCCATAACTCCAAGCAGCGCATCCCGATTCCCTGCAGAGGGAAACAGCCCGGCCGATTCCGCACGGCCAAGCCCTCGCCAAAACCTGGGCTCCTGCAGGGACCAGCCAAGGCTGGGAGGGGAGGGACAAACCAGTGCCGGTGCCAGTGACACCCGGTGCTGGTGGTCCCTGAGCAAGGCACCTGGCTGCCTCCCAGTGCCAGCACAGCTCCTTGCCAGCAGTGCAGGGCTCAGCACCATCGCAGCGCTCTATCCTGTTTCCAAAGGGAGACTTGGACCGAATCACTCATTTGCCATCTCATCCCACTGACCCTTCCCGGCTGCCCCCCCCGTACCCCAAACGCCTTGTCCCACCCTGCCACGCTGCTGCTGCGGCTGCTCCCGGCGCAGGGCCATCGGCCCCCGAGCACTCCCTGCGCAGACTCAGCCCACGCATCAGCTTTGTTCCTTTTAATTTAAAATAAGAGGTTTATCCACAAGAGAAAGAGGAAAAAAAAGGAGGGGGGGGGGTGGTGGTGGAAGGCAGGTTTGGCCACAGGCTGTGCCCACCCCAACTGAATGCCGACGTGTTTGCATTGCCCTGACGCAGTGTTGCGGACAGGAGGCTTGGGGACATGACCAGGAGACGCAGCACCGGCAGTGACAAGCTAATGGTGGACAGGCAGGGACAGCCACACACTTTCACATCCCCATGTAGTGTTGCTAGTCCAGACATGCAAAGAAAACCCTGAAACACAGTGTGCCCACCCTCCACATCATCACGGGGACGTCGCTACCTGAAGGTGGGGGTGAGATGGGCGCTGGGAGGTGGTGGGGGACACAGGGGCCACCTCTGTCCCCCCATCTCCTGTGGATGGCTCCATCTCCAGCACTGGCAAAACTCCTGGGGTCCCACTGGCCGGATCCCCTCGTTTCAGGACCCCCTTCCTCCGCCTCCCTCACTCCACCTCCTTGGACTGCTTTGCTCGTTGCTTGCGGAGCTTAACGAAGGCTTGAGCCTCTTTGTCCCCCTTCCTGGACTCCAGCAGCTGGAGGATCTCATCTCCTGCCAGAGAGGAGGGGAGAGGTGGTGGGAGATGCTCACCGCAGCCCCCTCCCCACACCGCAGGGCCGGCGGGGGCTCTGCAGGGCTCAGCCTGGCCACGGCACCACGTACCGGTGGGTTTGGGGTGGGTCAGGGGGAGGCGGGTCTGGGGCACCCGTCCCGCATCAGCCTGGTCCTCATCGGTGTCAAGACCGGGCAGGTGGCATAGGGGGAAGAAGGCTTCGCCCTCCAGGTCATTGGTCCCCAGCGTGTCATAGTCAAAGACGGTCAGCAGCAGGCAGGCCCCCTCCTGCCGGCACTTCTCAGGGGGGATCAAGCTGCAGGGGGAGGGGTGCAGGGGCCCATCACATCCCACTCCCTTGGTCCCAACATTCAACCTTCCCTCCAGGGACCAAACAGGCTTCCCTGGGGTGATGCTCTGTGCAATGACCCCAACCCCATCAAAGCACAAGGCCCTGGCACAGCCCCACACCAGCCTGCAGGACCCAGTTTGGGGTGCCCCCACCCCAGCCCCTGCCCCCAGTGGGGTCCAGGGGGTGAAATCGCAGGGCAGGACCCAGTTCCTGGAGCAGCAGCCCCCTAGCAGGGGTTGAAGTGTGGGGTGCTGCAGGAATTTGGGGGGTGGAGGGGGGTGTCAGCCCTTACGTACAAGTCAAAGGCTTCATCGAAGAGGGGGTGCAGCTCGTTCCTCTTGCACTGGGTGGTCCGGGCCACCACCTCAGGGAACTCGTGACGGGGCTCCAGGGTGAGCTGGACGAAGGGGTCACTTGAGCCTGGTGGGGTGCAGACATCAGCACATTTAAAATTAAAAGTTGGCACGGCCAACTGAGCCCAGCCAGGGCAGCTGGGGAGGTCAGGGCACCCCCACCCCACCCCCACCCCAGCCCACGCTCCCACGAGGGCTCGGGAATCACCCCAACCCCGCCTACAGTCCATCGGCCACGGGTGGCTGCAGGAGGAGTGACCTCTCCTGGAGACCTCCCCAAACAACAGCCAACCCCCGAGGCTGTCCCTTCCCATCCCGCTGTATTTTTTTTGTCCCAGAGATGGTTTGCACGATGGAAAAAAACCCCGCCTGCCCTGGCTGCTGGCTTGTGCCGCCCAGGGAAGGCAGTGGGATGCGGGCACAGCGTCCCACCTGCCACATCCCATTGGACCACCCCAGACCAGTGCAACAACCCCCCTTCTCCCCCAAATCGACCTCCTTGTGTTCAAAAGCAAATCAAGACAAAGTCCCGTTACCCCGAGCACTGCCAGCATTTCTCCTACCCAGGGGCATATCAGGGGCTGAGGACAGGGGGTCCTGGGGCGCTGGGGGTCCCCAGCCCACCCACACCCACCGTTGGAGTCCAGTGGGATGAGGTTGACAGCGTTGAGCACTTCCACGCGGAGTTTCTGCTCTGAAGGCCGGTACAGCGCTTTGATCGTCACGGCCCCGTACTTCTCCGAGCTGGTGTCCAGCTGAGCAGCGGGGCACAGGAATGAGGGTGCTGCCATTCAGCACGCTCATGGAGGGGATGCCCACGTCCCATTGCTGAGTGGGCATTTTGGGGTACAGGGCAGGGGGTGATGGGCATCCTCTGGGATGTAATTGAACCCCCTCCTGCCCACCGCTGGGGCAAAATCAACCCCAAAACCCCCAGGACTGGGAGGGTGGTGGGGAAATCCTACATTTCCACAGGCAGGCTGTGCTGGGCAGCCTCATGTGTGCAAGGGTGGGACATGGGAAGGGGCTGGGGGCACCATCCTGATTTCTACCTGCTGCTGGATCCTGTTGCTGAAGTATTTCTGGATGAGTTTGCGGCTGGTGGAGGAGCAGAGGGCCAGGTGGGTCTCCAGTGACTGCGGGGAGGATGAGAGGTGACGGTCAAGCACGCGGACAGGAGCTGCAGCCAGGGGATGCCCTCCCTGGAGAGCACCCAAAGGAAACCCTTGGGGACCCCCCTGTCCCCAGCACCCCATACCAGGAAGGCTGGAGTGTGGAGGGTCTCCAGCGGCAGCCCGCAGCCCTCGGCGTGGAAGCACAGCTCCAGGCTCTGGGGAGAAGGATGCTGTCAGCTGGCAACCAGACACCCATCCTGCCGGGACCCCCGGTGCCCCCGCCCCGTACCTTCAGGGCACAGTGCAGCTTCTTGTAGCGCTGGGCCGAGGGGACTGGCTGCCCCGCGGCTGCCGAGAGCACGGCCAAGGTGTGATGCCAGAGGAGGGTGAGGAGGCTGCAGGGGTGAGGGAGGAAGGCTGTGAGTGAGGGTCTGTGCGGGGGGTTGGTCCTCAGCTGAGGGGCTTTGCTGAGCAGCCAGCCCCAAGGTGGGATGTCCCCCTGGCGCTGGGGGAACACTCCCGCCGAGGGGTGCGAACGCTGCCGGCCTCTGCCGTGGTGCATCCCCAGTGCCCTGGTCACCTTTTGAAGTTCTCCTGGACCAGATGCTCGTTGAGATACTGCAGCTCCGACTCCAGGAACTTCATGAGCGGGATGATGGACTGCAGCGAGAGGAGAGGGGCATTGGGGAGGGCACGGGGGGCCGTATCCAGCAGGGTAAGGCAGGGAGAGGGGCAGAGCATGGCAGGCTGGAGCCAGCAGAGCAGGGGAGAGCCCAGGGGTCTCCCTCCCACAGTGAGTAGGTGGGCAGGCGGTGCCCGGTTTGGTCCTGCTGCCAACACAGGCGTCAGACAAAGCACACGGAGGTCTGGGCCCCAGGCATGAGGCAGGGAAAGGTGGGGAAGGGTGATGGGGGCTTCCAAGTAGGCAAGGTCTGTTCACAGCCGCCCAAAAAGATGACCCAGGAGAGGCAGGGCCAGGTACTTACGTCCTCAGGTACCCGGCTGTCACTGGAAGACGAGAGCTCCTGGATGTGTCTGGCGATGCCCTTTTCCAGCTGCCGGGGGGAAATGCACGCAGGTGCTGGGGGTTTGCCCTCTGCAGCAGCCTCCCCATGCCCAGGTCCACCTTGTCTCCATCCCAGGAGCACTATGGGCTCCAGGACCCCTGGGGCGAACCCCCCACACACACACTTTGGGCCAGGTGAGGGCTAAGGGAGTTCAGTGGCAGGTGGTCACCTTGGTGGCCAGGGCTTGCACCACGTCGCGGACCTCATGGTCCAGGCAGGAGACAGTGCTGTCAAGCTGGTTGTGCAACGTGTGCTGGATCTGCTGCTGGTCGATGACGGCCCCCGTGCGCTGCTCCAGCTGGGCCCAGTCCAGCTGCAATGGCAGCTTCAGGATCAGCAGTCGCAGCTGCTTGATGTTGTTCACCACGATGCAGAGCTGGAGGAGGTGGGTCTCCTTCAGGGTGTCCCACACCCCGTGGTGCATCCCCCGCCAGCTCCATCTACAGTCCCATCTCCATCCCCGTCCCCATGCCCATCCTCACTCCTATCCTTATCCTCATCCCAGACCCCAACCCCATCCCGCTCCCCCTGCTCACGCCATTTCCCTCCTGATTTCCCAGCATTATGGTTACTGGGGGCCAAGTGGTGCCCGTGAAACCCAGCAGAGCAGCTCACAGCTCGTCTCCCTCTCTGCCCAGAAACCGTGGCCAAATCCTGCCCCTCCCTAAGCAGCAGATGCTGCCCCAACACCAACCCTGTTGGCTGCTTCACCCTCGTTCTGCTCGCTCAGCGACAGAGCCCGCTCCTTGATGAGCCGGCAGTACATCAGGGCGATTTTGCACATGTCCTGCAGGATAGAGAAGAAGGCAACGGGACTGAGCTGGGCAGCACAGGGACCACCACGGGGCCAGGAGACCCCACCACATCACCGTGGGACACCAGCCCCATTCATGGAGGCACAGCTCCAAGAAGAGAGAAAATTCCAGCTGCTGCTGAGCATGGCATCTGCCGGCAGGGCCCGGTGTACAAACCTCCACGAGCTTCACCATGATCATGAAGGCTTCCTCGGGGTCTGGCCAGCTGAGCTGCTGCCAGGTCTTCACGATCTGGGCGTAGCAGGTGGACAGGTCAACGGTGGAGGTGCTGTGCTTGTTGTGCTCCCCAAAGGGCGTCAGCTGAGGGGGCAGGGAAAGTAAACGCAACTTAGCTTGTCTGGGACTCTCTGGCCCACCATCAGTCCCAATAGCATGTCCCAGTATCACGTCCCAGTGTCGTCACCCAGTCACTTTGGAGAATGGAGATGAGGATGGATGGAGCAGCCTGAGCATGCTGCCTTGGGCTGTCCTCCACCACACCCCAACCCAGCGCTATCGGACCACACTGAGGAGCGGGGCGAGGAGCCCATGGCCCCTTGGCTGCCTTCCCTCCCCTCTTGCTGAAGGCCAGAAGCGGAAGGGATGCTCACAGCGTGGCCCAGGTGCAGGCTCATCAGCTTGCTCGGGCTGCCAGAGGGCAGCAAGGGAAAGGGGAACAGGGGCTTGGGGTGGGGCTGGTTCAGGAGATCGTGTCCTTTGTTACGCATTTGGGAGAGGAACCAGCTGCTCCTGGGCTGCAAGAGGCATCTGCATGGTGGTCTCTGTGTTCTGAGCCAGACACAGCAGCAAGGTGTGGAGGGAGCTGGAGCGTCCCCAAAGGACAGAGGGAGATGTTCCCCTGCCCTGGTTACCTGGTCCATCTGGACGGCTCTCTGTGCCCTCTCCAGCGCGATGGTGTAGGCCTTCTGCAGCCACTGGGGCACAGCTTCCTTGAACCACTGGTGGAAGTTGCTCAGAGCCAGAGGTCCATCCCTGTGGATGGAGGCACCAGCTTCTCCAACCGCACAGCAACAGCAGGGGCCATCACCCCTCACTCTTATGTAAAAGAAACTGTCCCAAGGTGGAGGCACGACACAGCAACGTGCTAAGGAGAAGCCTCCACTTGTCTCAAAGTTGAGGTTTCCATCAACCTCACTCAGAGACAAGCCTGACACCCTTCTGGTGGTGCTTACATGGACCCCAGACACCAACAGCCTGGTCTGCCTTGTGTGTTATTAGTGATGTAAGTGAATTGGAGGGACTTGGAGTGCATCTCAACTAACTACTGGTTCCCTCGCTTCGGCATCTCCCCTCTGTCTGGGCTGGATACCTCTTTGGGAGGAAGTCCTTCATCCGATAGAGCTCCTGCAGGTTCATGTAGAGCTGGAAAAGGCTCTCAGCCGTGGGCTTGGACATGCTGCTGTCGACCTCATGCAGCTGCTCCTGGACATGCTCCGCGACCTGGCAGTGAGGAAGGGAAGGGGGGAGAGCTGTTAGCGAGGGTCCAGCCAGGAGGGCTTGCTCTGCTAAGGGCTCTGTGGGGCCACGGCGTGCAGGTCAGCTCGAGGGACTCTTCCTTTTGGGTGGTATTTCAGGAGATTCACTGGGTCAAGCAAGCAGATGATGGGCACGCAAAGAAAGATGGAGAGTTTCCCTGGCTTGTGCTCTTTCCGAGCTTGCAACAACCAGTTGTCACCTGAAGGGTGGACAAAAGCCTCAGCCTGGCTTTAGATCTTAGTCCCACAAGTGCAGAGTAGCCCAAGTTGCTCACCAGGTTCTCCAGCTCTAGGTAGGCGATGGAGAAGAGATTCAACTTCAAGGTGCTGCAAGAGAGAAACAGAGTCAGGAACGTGCCAGCCCCAGTCCAGCAAACCCAGCCCAGCTAACGCTCCCAGGCCATGCCCTTGCCATGGGGGCAAGGACAGTGCAGCTCTAAGGGGCAGAGACGGGACCACAGACGCTGTCCGTGGAGCCCAAGAGCCAAGGAATGAGGCATCAAAGTGCTCCGTTGCTCTTGACCCCAGGGAAGGTGGATGCGGGGGATCAAGCTCCAAAACCTACTTGATGAAGAATTTATTCCAGATTTTCTGGCACTGCTGGAGATCTGCTACCACCTCCACGAGGAGTCTGGACAAAGCTTTGCCGTTCTCCTCCATGCTCTGCAAAGGGAGGAACAGCTTGTTTTGCATGCTCGGTGACCTTGAGATGACCTAGGCTCCATTCTGATTGGAT
Source organism: Falco peregrinus (assembly GCF_023634155.1). Taxonomy (NCBI): domain Eukaryota; kingdom Metazoa; phylum Chordata; class Aves; order Falconiformes; family Falconidae; genus Falco; species Falco peregrinus. The sequence continues at coordinate 119,125,145 of NC_073722.1, read as the reverse complement.
TTATTTCTATGATTTATTCTCGTGGGGTAGCAATCTATCATCAGATCCACATGACGAGCACCAAGAAGTTGTCAGTAATGTCTGCTGTCACCCTGTGTTTGCATGGCTGGGCTGGAAACCACCACCTGCTCTCCTGAGCATCGCACCAAGGCCTTAAGCTTCCATGCACCTCGGCATTGCAGGTAACGTGGCTCATGGTATTTTTAAGCTGGAAGCCCAAATGCTTTGACTGTATCAGAAAACTGGAGAAGCCCCATCTCAGTCTTGTCTTCCCACTCCCTCAGGCCTCCCACCCCAAGTCCAGCAAATTGCTTCTTATGTCAGAGAGACAGAGATGGGACCTGACCTTCACCATGGGCTTGAGGTGCTGCTTCTTCATGTGAAACCACTCCGTCGTGCCTGACTGCAAGAGAAGGGTCCTGGTGGGACGGCAGGGAAGCAGGAGGAGCAAAGCCACCTCTGTCACCCGCTTTGCTCTCCCTGTGGCCAGGACCCAGCTCCATGTGGTGGGAACCACAGGCTGGGACCACCAAGTTGAAAAGGGGCAGGTATTTCCCCTGCCATGGTGGCCTTTGCTGGGCATTGGGCAGGGGATGGATGGGACCCGCAGGGTCCCACCTGCCAAGGGCTGGGGAGGGTGAGACCCCTGGTCCCGCTACCTTCAGTGCCACGGAAACCATCTGAGGGAGGTCAGGGCTGAGCGTGCACAGCTCGTGGAAAGCTTTCATTTTGCACATCTGGACCAGGACCCTGCAAAGCGAGAACCTCAAGTGAAACCCAGCACCAGCCCATCAGAAACAACTGCCTCTCCCCACAGAGACCCTGCCCAAACAGACCTTCCCCTCCCAACGGCATCCCCCGTGGGGAGCCCAGGATGAGGGACAGGGCAGGACAAGTGTCACAGCAGCCGAGAAAGGGGAAGAAAGGGCTCCCGTGGGTTTTTGCTCAAGCTTACAGGCTTGTTCATCGTGGTGACCAAGCCATATGACCCCATGCACAGCTGGCACAGGTGCTCGACTCACCGAAGCAGGGACTGGAGCCTCTCGGTGGACCTTGGGACAGAGAGGGGGAAAATGATGCGGTACCTCCGGACAAGGGAGACCCCATAAGTCAGCAAGGAATGGAAGGACTCGGCCAGCTCTGCTTTCTGGGGAGAAGGTAGAAAACACATGCTGTCCTCCTCAGTGGCAAACAGAGATGCTGGCAGGACCACAGCATCGCAGCGGAGGGAGCTGGTGGCTCCCATTCCTTTCCAGCCTGCTCCAGGGACGGGAAACCCCCCTGACGCCTTGGGTAACTTCTCCCTGGAGGGGCTGAACTGAGCTTTCTGCTCAAACCTCACAGATAAGCATGAAAAATTCAGTCTCAGCAGGCTGCTGGGATGCTCTGGGAAAACAGGCAGGGAAAAGTAGGAATTGGGTCATATTCAGGCTTTGCAGGGGGTTGTGGTTGACTTGATGGCAGCAATGGAGCAGGGGGATGTTAGTGCAAAGGGCAAGGGCTTCTCTGTGGAGAAGGGGAACGAGCCACCAGGGCAAAGTGTCTCCCTGACCCAGGGTTGCCCTGGTCCCTGTGGCTGGTTCTCCCCAGAGATGCCCTCCAGCTGCCCCAGCACCCCTGTACCCCACAAATTCCTGCCTTTGCTGGAACACACGGAGGGAAATGGCCCCAGGATCTGGGAGGAGAAGCTCGGGGTTGGGTGCACGGGACATGTTTCCCTGATCCCTGATGCCCCCCATGTGGTGCCCGACCCCCCCACCTGCTCTGGCCTCAGGCGCTCCTGCGCCCACTGGTACTCGATGCTGGTGATCTGGTGGAGCAGGCAGTTGCTGTTGAACTCCAGGCTCTGGTAGAGCTTGCTGTACGCCAGCCACTGCCTGGGGGGGGAGGGAGAGGCTGGGCTGAGCCCCCAGGGGCTGGGGGGCACCCAGGGGCCAGCACGGGGCTCCCTCACCCACGGCTGCTGCTGGGCTTGCAGAGGCAGGACCCAGGTCTCTGCAGGGAGCGCTACCAGCCACGCTGAGCTCCTGGGGGAGACCAGCTTGTCGGGGCCCTTGACCCCCCCGGTGCTGCATCACGGCTCCCTGGGTGGGGGGTACTCACGCCATGACCTGGTGGAAGTCGGAGAGATCCTTCTGCGTGGCGTGCAGGTACAGCACGGTGCTGGCGTGCCTGCTCAGCTCCCCGTCCCAGGCAATGCTGCCGGCCTGTGAGGATGCAAAAGGAGGGTGAGGTGTCCTGGAGCAAGCTGGGCTGAGCAAGGAGGGGAATGGGCACCGGGATGGGGTGTGTTTGCAGGACCACGGGAGGAACGGGCATCCCATAAGGATGCCAGGCACTATCATGACCCTCCTCCCCATCACACTGCAGCAGCGCATCAGGCGTGATGGGCTCCGAGGGAAGCCCTCACCCCAGCCCAGCTGCTGGAGGGGTACCTGGTGCTGAAGGATCTCATAGGACACCAGCTGCTGCAGGAGGTGGCGATGGACAGTGTAGCTCGGCTGTGTCCGGCTGCTTGTGGTGGCCCTCTGAAAAGAGACAGGGCATAGGAGCAACAACCGTAACCTGCCTGGCCATGCAGGGACACAGTCAGAGAGTGGGGACACAGGAACCCAAAGAGCATGGGGCCAGAGAGCCCCGTCTGAAGCTGAGCCAAGGGACGCAGATGCACCAGGAGCAAGGCCCCCATGCTGTCACGGAGCTGGGGGGGGGGGGTGTCAAGCTGTTTTCCAGCACGTGCAAACCCTGGTGCTGGCACCTCTGGTCCTAGGGCAGGGATCTGTGACCCATCCTGCCAAGGCAATGGAAAGGGCTCCCCTTCCCCATCGCCTCCTACCTTCTTGTGAGTCAGCAGGAACTGCAGGTGACACTGTCCCCGGTTGGGGTACGTCTCTGTCCGTGGTTCCAGCTGGTACCACTGGTCGTCCCAGCAGTGCAGGTCCTGCATGCGCAGAGACGAGGGTGAAGCCCCAGGCAGCCTTCCTCAGGGAAGGATCCTGCGCAGGGACCAGGTCCTACTGCGTTAATGGGGCAGGAAGATGCTGGCTACTCTAGTACTGGATTAAAAATAAAAGTTGTATAATCACTGATCAAGTGTGCTGGAGTGGCTGGGGCACCTGACACTGAACTGAGGGAGCTGACACCAACTTGGAGCTCTGAGCCGGGATCCTGGGTGTTCAGGGCTGGCATGGGGCTGGGATCCTGCCCTGATCCCGTGGGGTTTTACTGGTGCCTGGGGAGCCACTTGGAGGAGAGGATGCACCGTGGTGCTCACCTTCAGGCGAAGGACCACGTTCCCCAGGAAATCATCCTGCCCTTTGTCTTTGCGAGCATCTTTAAAGATCCTGAAAGGCACGGGTGAGGGAGAGGGTGAAAAGTTTTCTGCAGCCATGACCCAGCCGTGGACAGGGTGAAAGGTGATGCAGACCTGCCACCCTTCCTCCCTCCTTCCAAAGGCAATTTTTAAAATCCAGCAGGCAAATAAGGAAGACATTAGGGCCACGCCAGCACCAACCTTTTGAGCCCGTGGAGGTCCGTCAGCTCTCCCAGCTTGTGCCGCACCGACTCCACCGTGTCCGAGTCCCTGCGAGCGTGGGCAGCAAAACCCACCAGGGCAGAGGAGGAAATTCAGGTGATTGCAAAATAGTTCAGGGAATTGCAATGATGGTGGAGAAGGGAAGTCGCTGGAGATGGGGGAAATGTGTTGGGATGAGACCACCCCCAAAACCAGCTGACGAGACAAAATCTGCAAGCATGTGGGTTCTTTCCATAAATAAAATCAGGGCTCAGGATCAGCCCTGCCTGGGCAAAGGCAGCCTGGGCGCTCTTTGCGTATGCTGGTCACATCCTGCACTGTGCACTGCTCCGGCAGAAAGTAACGGGGAAAGGGGTCCCCGCATGGTTTCTGGGGGTTTTTAAAGAGTGCAGGTTGAAGGACCACCCCAGGGAGGCAGGACCCCACTCAGGGTGGGGGTTGGGGTTGCTGGCCATGGGGTGCTGCCACTCACCACATGTCCAGGTGGAAGCTGGCTGTCTCTATGTCTTCAAACTCCCTGCAAGACACCAGCAGGATGCCATTACTCGAGTAGCATCCGAGGGACCGGCAGCATGCAGGCGGAACAGCTGGGGATTACAGGCAGGCAGCTCCTCCCTGGGGGAGACCCCAAACCACCCTGCACAGCCTGCAGAAGCGGTGGGAGAGCCCCAAGGGTTTTGTTTTTCCCCTCCCTGGACCTGCTGCATGAGTCAGACCAGAAGCCTGGCAAACCCCAGTGGGCACCGACCCAGCAGAGCCCCAGCTCCCGGCTGGGACAAGTGGTCAACTCCCCCATCCACCCCCAAGAGCCCTGGGCACCCCCTCCAGCCCCCCGGTGAGCAAAGGCAAGGGGCAGCAATTACAGGATAAACGTCTCATCCCACACTGGGCTGAGGGTCTGGCTTATGACTTGGGTGCGATGGATCTGGTCTTCGGGGATGAGGTCTTTGACCACAGCCTTCATCCGCCTCTTGTGCTCGGGGTGGGCCAGCTCCTGGCTCTTGGTGTCGATGCCCAGCAGGCAGTACGGGTCGCTGAACCCTGCGAGGGGGGAGGCGTGCAAGTCCCCATGGAGGGCAGCAGCTGTCCCTCTTCTGACGGGACACCCACCCGCCTCCACTTACCGCTGACGTCTTTGCCCAAAATCCCCTTGGCTTCCTTCACAGTCGCTTTCAGGCAGAAAATCGGGCTCTAGAAGAAGGAAAATAATAGTGATTAATGTAGGGGGTCACCAACCCTGCGAGGGAAGATGGGGCTCGAGCAGGGTCACATCAGCTGCCGCTCAGGCCAGCAAATAGCTCCTGGGCAACTCCCCACACACACAACCCAGGGCACCCCATACCCCCCAGCCCAAACACGGGGCCAGGGGACATGCAGCGCCCCCAGCACCACCCCGATATGGAAGCTTCCCCTAAGCCTCAGCATAGCGGGGGGGACACCGTCTCACTGCGCACCTCCAGCTCCTTGACCTGCTGCATGATGACGCTGTGCTCCTCGGTGTCCATGCCGAAAGCCTGCGTAGATACCGGGGTCGGTAACGGATGCTGCCCTGTTAACGTGGCTGGAGAGCATCCAGGGGCTTCCCTTCATTCCCCGGGAGCCAGCTGCAGCTCGAGGGGAGGGGAGCAGAACAAAGAGCCCAGCAGAAAAGGCTAGGGACCAGCTGAAAGCTCTCGGGGGAGAGCCTTCTTCCCACCATCCCGAGCCCAAATGAAGTATTTCTCCCTAAAGCTACTATTTCCCATCCTCACGCTGTCCCAGCCCTCCAGCTGGATGCTGCTGCTGCTGCATCTTTTGAAGGTGCTTGTTAAAAACTCCCTCCAAGTGCCCCCCACCATACTCTTCAGCTGGGGGGATGGACAGGTCAGGGGACAGGTTTGGGGGACCTCACCAGGGAAGTGGGGACCTACCTTTTGCACGTAGGCGTAGAGCTCCTGGGAATCTGCAACGTGGTGGTGCTCAGGCTTGCCCAGGCGGTGCAGGATGGTGTAGAGGACCTCCTCGTAGAGCAGGGCCAGCTGCAGGGGGGAGCACCGACACCTTGCACGGGGCCAGGCCAGCGGGGACTTGCTCCACGCATCCCCCAGAATGAGCGGGGTGTCCCCCCTGCCTCCAGCTCCTGGGGCTCCCAGCCGGTCCCTGCTGCCCCCCTCTCAGCATCCACCCCTGCCCAGCCACACCGGGTGTCCCTGGGGAGCATCTTCAGGAGATGAGCCACGTCCCCAAAGCCCAGCAGTGCTGCCACCCCCACCAGTGCCACCAAGTGACACCGTGGCAGGGCCATGCTCCTACCTCTCTCTTGGAGAACCGGTGGGACAGATCCATCTAGAGAAAGAAGGAGAGAGGTTTCCTGTCAGGTCTCTTGGCAGAGGAGGTTTTTAAGATGAAAACACGGCCAGGCAGGGCAAGGCAGCTGGGACGTGCATTGGGGTGCAATATCCCAAAGGATGCTGTGGCACCCCGCAGATGCCCTGAGGTCAAGGGACCGCTTCCTCCATCACCCACCGGGGGGGCAGCATGGGGTGCTTCACCCCCAAGCCCCATTAATTGAGGAGGGGACAGCGAGGATGGCAACAGCAATTTGGGGTGACCCATAGGAGGCTTTAAAAGCCACCCACCTGCCTCTTGCCCCACAGAGCTGCTCGCTGGCCTGGCCAGGCCCAGCAGGACTAGGCTGGAGGGCAAACCAGCACAGGGAGAGGGCAGATGGCCAAAGCACAGCGAGGAGCTGCAGGCTGGGCAAGGCAGCTATGGGTAAGAAGATGACAAAAAGCCACTGGGATTTGTGACATGAGTCCTCTTGCCAGGAAGAAAAACGAGCACTGTTGCAATGGTGCATTGCTTGCTGTTGAGCTGAATGTCCATTTCCCACTTGAAGGATGACCAGCAATAGCATTTACTTTCCAAAAAACAGTGCCACACGATGAGGTGCAGCTGGGCTCCAGTTGCGCTCAGCCCCGGGGCTGGCTGGGGGTCCTGCTGCCCACACAGCCCCCGTCATCCCCCGCCTCAAATGTCACCTCCCACACATGGGTCTGGCCAGGAGATCAAACCACCTCTGCCAAAAATACCCTTTTCCCTGGCAAACCCCTGCTCCCAGCCCATCGTCACCCTGACGCCGAGGCTGAGCCCCTCATGCCTCCGCTTCTCTAACCGTGGGCTGGATTCAGCCACCGCCACGCTGAGCAACTCATTCCTGTCACAGCGCCTGGCCAGGTGACAGTGACTTTGCCACCGCCATGAGCTGTGATGCAGCCAGAGGAGAGGGGGACCAGTGCCCCTGTGCCATCCGTTACGGCTCCCAGTGCTGGTGCCTCTGGGAGTACAAAGGGGCGACGCCAAAAAATATAATGGAAATTTTTTGAAATGAGTTTGACCCTTCATGGCCCCAGCACCCTACTCAGCCAGGGCTGGCGGGGATGGCTGGATGGATAAATCCTACCTGTGGGTCAGCCCAGGCCCCAAAATGACCTTAGGATCCCCCTAATAATAATAATAACAATAATAATAATAATAATAAAACACCAACCTGAAGCTGGAACATTAACATTTGCTTATGGCAAATCTAGGGCTGGCATAATCCCCCGGCCATCTGGACTACATTCAACTCTTCCACCCGTGGTGAGTTTAACCCTCGAGCTGCTTCTCCCCCACCTGCCTCCACATCCCTCCTTTTAACCGCTGGCTGGTGCTGGGGGCTGCGGTGGGTCAGCAACCCCTGTGAAAGGGCGACCTGTTGTAGCCAGATGGGCCACTGCCTGCCCCTGCGCAGGAGCCATCCACCCTCTGCTGCTCCCAGCACCATCCTGCCTGCATCAGCGCACAGCGGGCACGGCACGGTCCAAATCCTGCAGCATCCCTGTGGGCAGTGCTGCCCCATAGCAGGGTTGCAAGCGTGGAGGGGAGAGAAAAAGGACTTTACTTCCCTGCTGCCGTTACTTATCAGCAAGGCGCAAACATCTGCTCCTCGGCCAGCAGTGGAGTAGCATGGGAGGGCAGCCGGAGGGATGGCTGTTGATCTGGGCAGTGCCCTGTTGCTCCCTTCTGCCATCGAGGACGGCTGCTGAGGGATCTGCTTTATGCTCGCCCATATGTGCACGGGACTGGTTAAGCCAAAGCCGAGCTGAGCCACCAGGATGTGTTTACTGCTGTTAATCCCCACGCCAAGAGCCCAGCTCAAATCCAGGGGCGCTGCTTGAATCCAGGTCTGGATAGAGCCACCAGCATCCCCCCCACCCCATTAGCAGGGGCAGCGTCACTGGTGCGGGGTGCCAGCTTGGCTGCGGAGACAGCGGCATTTAGGAAGGAGGTCAAGACCTTCTCGGGGGGGACACCACCAAGACAGACCATCCCGGGAGTCCAGCATAGGGGACCGTGCCCGTCTGCTCCCAGCAGCACTGGGCAGAGCTGCAGGTCCCATCTCCACGGGGGCAGACAAAGGGACACCCACAGGGACACTGTCTGTCCAGCCACCGCAGAGGAAGTCGGTTGGGTTAGGCTGGCCGAGAACAGGGCTTTGGCAGATCTGATGGCAGCAGGGAGCTCGGAGGGGCTGGGAGGCACTGGGAAGCTGTGGGCGAGCCAAGAGGGGGACCCTGGGAGCCAGCCCAGAGCTGCAGCCACTGGGTGCATGTTTGCACGGGTACGGTACCCCCATATCCCCACTCCTTGCTCACCCTTGCCAAGCATCCCAGCCAGCACATGGACTCGTTCCCTTTACTCAGTCCCCTTCCTCAGCCTCAGCACCCGGCTCTGCACCCCGGGGACCCCCGGGCACGGCCACCCCAACTTCCTTCCTGGGGCCATCACACCCCAAACACGCTCCCCAGCCCCAAACATCGCCCCCAACCCCTGCGCATCCGAGGCCACCTACCTTGGAGCTCTCCTCCCCGGGGAGGGTCCCCACGGGGGTCTCACCAGCAGCATCCATCTCAGGGGGAGGCTCAGCACAGGGCAGGGGAGCGCCTGCAGCTCTGGCTGCTGCTGCCGCTTCTCCCCCTCACTCGCATGCTCGAAGGAAACCACAGACCTTATCTCACCGTGGCCATTTTAAGAAGCGGAAACACGCACAGGCCTCCTTCCCGAGCAGCACGGGGATGCCCGCACCCCAGCCCTGCTTCCCAGCACCCCATCCCACGCGGGCAATCCCTCAGCAACGGGGACTTGGTGGTATAGAAGGGATGGGGGCAAAAGAAAGGTGTCCCACCCAGTCCCTGCTATTATTTATGAGCAAGGAATTGGGAGCAGGTGGACAGAAGTCATTCCGAGAAGGCAAAGCCCAGCAGGGAAAAGGGATGGTGGGGAGCACGGGTGGGGGCAACATGGAGGATCTGGGCTGCAGCGCGTATTTGGGATCTGCCACGCACTGTGAGCACAGACGGGGACCCTGCAGAAAGCAGAGTCACCCTCAGCCTCAGGGGATGGAGGGGATTTGAAACCCAGTGCAAAAGCTGCAGGATGGGAAATCCCTGGGGCACCTGGGCGTGTTGGACAAAGCTGAGCTGAGAACCGAGGCGGTCAGTGCACATGGCACTGGGAAGGGGCGCAGGGCCCCCTTCCCGGAACGGGCTATCCAGGCAGGAATGGTTACTGAGGCAAAAAGCATCAGGAAATGGAGCTGAAAACTTGTGATTTACTGTCAGCTTTCATTCTTGTAAACACTTAATCTGATTGCAACTTGCAAGGCAGTTGCCTATCACAGGCTGGCAGCAGCACCCACCCCTCGAAGATCCCTATCGAAACGCCTGCGCTGGTGGCAAGCGGGGGGGGGGGGGGGGGGGGGGGAGGCGTGGGTGGGCATCAGGAAGAGCTGCAGGAGACGGCCAAGGGAAGAGCCGGTTTGCTCCTGGACGTCGAACGTACGTGGGTGCACAGCTCAGAGCAGCCTCGGGCTCCGGGGGCCGTGGGGCTGCACAAGCGTTGGCTGCTCAGTGGGCAGAGCCACAGCCCGGGGAAGGAGCCCAGCCTGGGTCCAGGACCTTGCGTGTCACTGCTGGGGGTGCTGAGCAGCCACAGGCTCTGCGAAACAGGGCTGTGACCACGGCTGACCCTGCACTCTCCCTCGAGGGGAGTTTTTTTCTTTCCAGCCTTCCTGTTTCTGGCCCCCAGACACCCCTGGAAGCCATAAACAAGATGCTTCAGATGCAATGCAGGGGCCAGAGGCTCCACGTCGCGTGCAGCGGTGCTGTGCAGCCTGTCAGGGATTTCCGCTTAATCCAAACAGAAAACCATGACCATGGAACACGCATGGGAAAGTTTGTCCTCTTACCTACCGTATGAGGCGTTATGAGGAGACAACTCCAATAGCACGGCGGTACCGTGCAGCACGCTGGCTGGAACCAGGGCTGCAAATTGCTGCAGGAGGATGCTGGCAGCGGCATCCCTGTGGGAGGACAGGGGGGAGGCAGGCAGCCAGTCCTTTCCATCCTTGCAATCATCTAGTTCCTTAATTAAGGCAAGTTGCACTGTTTTAGCTATTTTAGGAGAGACACAACTTCCCTTTGCCCTGAAACCCTGTGAGAGCAGGTTACGTTGGCAAAAGTGGTTCCCTGAAGTTGGGGGACTCCAAGATGGAAAAAAGGCTGTGGGTGTTGGCAGCAGATCCACATGGGGGTCAGGTTTTCCTTATCCAGGTCTGCCAGCACGGGACCGGGACCACAAGGCACTGCACAGCAGATGCACAGTGAGTTGCCAGGGGCAGGGGAATGCCAAGCTAATCTATGGAGTAAAAATCCAGAGATACAGTGAGATGCTGAAAAGCTGAAATCCATCCCTGCTCTCACAGCGATCATTCAGCCTCATCCCCTGAGGTCTGAAAAAAGCTGCTGGTTACACTTCTGCTCTCCCCCATGCCAGGAGGCTCTTTTGTAACTGCCCCAGGCACTGGCACAGAAAGCCCAAGGAACTGGGATCCGCATCACTCCCTCGGTGCTCCCCAGTTTGATGCTGGAGCTGCCTCCTCGCCCTGTGCCCGGCAAGGGTGCCCATCCCCTTGGCTGGCAGAGATGCTCAGAGGTGCTCGCGCAGCCCTGCCAGCCTCAGCCTTGACTTTAACCAGCTTCACCTTGGGCAAACAGTTTAAAAGCATCTCCTCCCTCGCTGATGGAGGGGCCATGGCAGAGGAGCTGTTTTCTATTCTGCATCCCTCTCCCTTGACACACACAAATGCTGTTTATTGATCTGGGACATCAGCACTATGCTCCACTGCAAAACGTTGTCAGCGGGATGTAGAGATGTAAAGTGCACAATGGCATTTGAAAATGATTGCTGTCATCTTTGCTTTTAGCTTTGATTGCAAAAGCAAAACCTGGCCTAGCAAAGAGCAACCACAGAGATAAAGGCAGGACACAGACGCAGCATCCCCGAGCTGCTCACACCTTCTGCTGCTTCTTGCCACAAAAAATAATAGGGGTCAAAGCAACGTCTCTTACCTCAACCAGCACAGAGAGAACAACTGATAAGAATTTAGTTAATCCTCAGATTCATCTCCCTTCTCCTTGCAATGCTGAAGAAATAAAACCCACTGCAATCATAAATATTGCTAAACATCAGGCAATCATTCTCCAAGCCAAGAGCTGGTGGCTGTGCTGTGTTTTTGCAGGTTTTAGAGAGGAAAAGTTCAGCTTCAGTGAGGAAGGTCTGTTAAAAAGGACTTTCCCCACCAGTTCCCCAACTGGTCACTGCATTGCCGGCTGGAAACGCTCAGGCACAGCCTGGCGGGGTGGGCAGCACACGTCTCCCGTCAGAGGCAAGCACGGTTCTTACAGCAGGTCTCTGTGCAGGGCTCGCGTGGGTCTGAGCCCCTGTGTGTGCCAAGGGAGAGTTTATTGGTGACCACGTTTCAAAAGCAGCAAATATCCTGTTTTCCCCCCGGGTTTTACCAGCAGCCACCTGCCCCACAAAATACTGGTGACAGAAATCACTGAGCGCACGTATCCCATCGTATTTGCACCTCAAACTACTCCTTGTCCAGGAAACAATAAGAAAAGCCCCAAAAGCAGCTCCAGAAGCAGCACAGTTGGCTGCTTAGCAGAGACAATCCAAACTCCACGCCCCAAAGATGCAGATAAGTAGCAAAACATCCCAAACACCCCAAGTCCGGAGCTGTGATAGGATTTTGTTTTCTAAACGGAGCAGGACAGCGTTCCCCAAAACAGCCCTCCCTCCCCACAACATCAGTCTGCCTCCCCAAACAACTAGCCAGGGCGGGTGTATCACATATATGCACAATATAGAGTGAACCCTTCCACTCCTTTTAAAAACAACTCATCCTAAAGGAAAACCTCTTTTCCTTACAGGCTAGAGAGCTACACTCTTGTGAGGTTAGTCGGCCCCCAGTCTAAATAAAGTCCACAGTTCACTCCTGCATGGAGCTATAGGTGCTGCTGAGAAAACAGATCTCCAAAGAACAAGCATTATCGCCCTCTTTAAAGGGTATCGTCTTCCCTTTAAAGCCAAACCTGGTACAAAAGGGCCCTCTGCAAGCATTAATAGCAGTTTATTTCCCTACCTCTTGGCTTGATAATCCTGGAGCCGCAGCCTGCCCTCACCCTTAACTCAACCTCTTGGCTGGAAACAGGCAAATATCAAAAAAATTGATTTCATCATGTCCCTCCCTCACTTCTCCTTTTAAACACGAGGTCCAATGACACTGCAAAACCAGGCTGTCCCTGCCAGAGTTTGGCAAGGCATACAGTAAAAGCACAAGGCAGAGGAGAGGAAGGTGGTTTCAAAATGAGAACGGTGATGTTCCTGCTCCCCCTCCTTGGGGCCACCTGGCTGGGGCATCCCCTTGGGGACCTCCGGGTACTGTGTGCTCTGGGACCAGCCATTTCATACCCAGGAGGGATGTCAGTCATTTCCCCTCCTTGTCTGCTAGGGCGCCTTCCAGTTATTTCTGCCTTGACCCCACATCTTTTCTCCCACAGGCTCTCCCGAGCACTTGGGGTGCACCTCACAAAAAATGATGGTACCTGGGAAGAAGTGGGGGAGCACACAGAACCCCCACCCCATTTGGATCATCTTAGAAGGACATCACGGCAATCCCCCGTCCTTCTGGGAAGAGCAAAGGGGACCTGAGCCACCCACGCGAGGCAGGGCAGTTGGGAAAGCTGTTCCCCACAGCAGCCCCGGGCAGGAGCATGGGTTTGGCACGAGACCTGCAGCTCCACGGCTGGGGTGTGCAAGGGTGACTCTGGCCAAGCTGCCCGCGAGGCCATCAGCACCCCAGTCACCCTGGAGGGGCTTCACTGGCCAGTCCCAGCCCCTCCGGAGGAAACGCCGCTGCGATGCCAGGCTTTGCTGGCTGCTGCTTGGAGGTGCTCGAGCTCCCCAGGGGGCTGGCTGCATCCAAGGGGGAAAGCACAGTGTGTCCTGCCCACCCTGATCCCACTTCCCCGAGGTCCCCCCAGGGATCCAGAGCACAGGGCTGACCTGCCCGGACACCATCCCAGCTCAAACACTAGGTCTGGCTCCCTGCACCGCAGCACACGGCAGGGGGAGAGCCCAGCCCCCCCCAGCAGCAGCCTGCCTTGTCCTTCAGGAGGTCACAAACTTCACGTACAGCTCTGGATGTCATTCATTTGGCTTGCAACATCCCATGACAGCTTTAAAATGCTTTCTCCATCACTACCATGTGCTACGTGTATGCAGCAAATATTTCTTCCCCCTCCCCCTCCCAGTGAGATTAATTCAGTGTCAGCCACTGGATTTATCATCCCCTCCCCGTGGGGCCAGGGCAGCGGCTGCTCTCGCTGCAGGCACAGGAAAGGGGGGACACAGATTTCAAGGCCATTTCATCTGCCTGGTTTGGGGTGCTGAGTGCAGAGCAGCAGGAGCTACAGCATGTACATGAGCTGAGGAGGCACCGGGGTAGATGCTTGTGAGGGTGGAAGAACTTGGGGCTGACAGCCGGGTACCAGGCATGCCCCACGGTGCGCATTAAGCAGATTTGTGCCCGTCCTGGAGCACATGTGCCTCATTATTGACCAGCTTCAGCACCAAAACGGTCCCCCCATGGCTTTTCCACTGTCACCTCTCCCCACACACATGTCAAAGCCCCCTGAGGAGCCCACCAAGTCCCACAGAGCCACACACTTGGACAACAGGAGGAGGCTGCAGGGCTGAACTCGCCCACACTGCCCCTGGATCCCAGACACACACCAAACCCCAGGGAATTATTGCTGGCAACCTGTGCTGCGGGGAGAGCAACGGTGTCCGAGCCAGAGCCCAGCCCTTATGGAGCAAAGTACATGGAGCAGGAGGAGAGACTGGACTTGAGCAAGGGAAAGAAAAGGTTTAGAAAGAGGGGATTTGCTGCACTGAGCTTGTAAATGGAGTCCAAGCTAACAGCTTTTGTTCCAGGATCTGGAGACCGTAGGAAATGTGTAGGAAATGCCAGGCGGATGGCTGGGAGGATGCTGCAGAGACTGATCCCGGTCCCTTTGCACCCCAGGGTGTGAGATCCAGCAGTCCCTGCCCACGGGCACAAGTCCCCGCTCCTGCTCACCATTACACGTGTCTCTTCACATCCCGTTGTGGCCCCTCTCAGCAGGACAAGAGGCTGCTGAAATACCAGTTTCCAGTTTAGTCTCATGATGGCAGCTCCTTGAGCTGACTCACCCAGGGCAGCAGACGGGTGAGTAATACCCAGTACGGCTGCAAAGAAAACCCTTGCCTAAAATGAAGATCTCCACCCTGTGTCCCCCAGCATTTCATACCAAACCACAAAAACCCCCACGTTTGGGCTTACTTGTACAGCTTTAAAACCTGAAACCACTTCTTGATCGTGGCCTGTCTTAGCAAAACCCATCTTCTAATACCAACCTGGCAGCTGCTCCCAGCTGGAGGTGCCTGCGATGCCACCACGTTGGCCAACACGAGCTGCTCACTGGTGAGGGCTGGCCCGGCTCGTGGCTCGTCCAGGAACAGCTGCGTCCAAACTCTGCCCCACGCCTCCTGCCACCTCCAGCAGTGCTCGCAAAGGCAGCCGGTGCTTCAAGCCGTAGCTCGTAGCTCCTAAGTCTCGGTGTCCATCACGTGGCAGAGATGCAATTTGAGTATCTACTGCTCAGAGAGCGGTGGGGAGTCCTCGTGGTCCCTGATGGAAGAGACACACATGCACACGGGGCAGGCGAGCACCGGCCAGGCTGGCTTAACCACTGCCAGCACATCGCTCCAGCCGTAAAGGAATGAATGCAAAAAAATGATTTGTTTAAATTTTGTTTGGTAATAGGTCGCATGAAGCAGCAATGCTCAAAGTAAAACCTGGCAGAATGGTGAGGAGGAGGAGGTGGTCTCAGTCTCTTCCTTCAGCTGGAGGCGAGCACGTACATACCTCGTCCTTCCAGGGTAAAGGCCTTCCCCAGCACCCAGGGCTGTCAGCAAGATTTCAGGCTGATAGGAAATCTGTAAGCGGTACCTGCAGTTCCTGTAGTAACAGCTTTTTGCACAAGATCTCAAAGCACTGTAGAAATACTCATTACACCACGCTCCCGTGGAGGAGGGAAATAGCCACGTGTTCAGAGCGGGGAAGCAGGCACAAGGTGCCGTGAGCAATTTCTCAAATGAAGAGCCTAAGTCAATCCAAGAGACAGAATTGTACACAGCGGTAGAAAATCTGTCTATGCCAAAAGATCAACTGGATCCAACACTAACTGCTCTCTGTACCCCACTCTTTCTTCAGTAGTATAACACCATCCAAATATTGGAATGTAATGGGACCGGTCTGCTTTCACAACGGCAGCCTTTCTGCTGCACAGCTGATTAATTATGCAACCAGGGACCAGATCTGGAGACATACTAATGCATGACATTTCCTCCTGCCCTACTCCCACCCTCTTCCAGAGCAGAAGCAGACTTCCAATTGCACTTTCCTGCTTTAATATTTTAAATCTTCTACCTTAGCAGCAGCCGACCCTTCCACCCCCTCTAAACCCTTTCCGAAGCAGAGCGCAGCTCCCAGTTCCCATCAGGGAGACGGCAGCGAGTGCAGAGTATCTCAATCAAATCTGGGTTTTCAGGTTTTAATGAGCGAGGTGGGGATTCTCACCAGCATCTATCTGGCCAAAACCCGCAGCCTCCTGAACGGAGCTGTTCCACTCAGCCTAATACCTGCAGCAGCCTTGCCGACTGCGTGACTTGCCCGGCCTTTTGGCCCCACAGCTTCAGCATTCCCAGAATGTGCTTCACTTCCCATCGGCATGTTCCAAACACACCGAGAACACCATGATCCATCTCTCTATTTTAGCTCTCTCCTTCTCACCCCCCCATAGACCGCGCCAAGCTCTAGCCCAGAAGAACAGGGACATTCACCAAAAAAACATTGTAAAACGCTCACAGCTCCGAAGTCACTGATTTAGCTCACTAGTACCCCTGTCGCGGAAAGGAATACTTCATTTATTCCAGCCTGACTCATCCTCTCACCATATTTTCCTTTTTCCAGGCAGCAAACCTCACGGTCTCTCTGCAGCTCTTACTTGTCCACACTAGCGGAAAAGATGCTCAGCCTGAACCTTGGAGCCAGGTTCTCATCAGAGTAGATATCTAAATGTTTCTTCCCTCAAGCACACTTCGCCGACTGATTTTTTTTTTATTTTAAATCATGAGTTTGCACCGACTGTTGGCACGAGAGCTGCACAGTGAGCAGTGCTCGGCAAGAGACCTGGAAACTTCATGCCATCTGTGTTTCTAGGATTATCTGTCTGGGAGCAGTGGGTAACTGGGGGCCATTTTACAACCGAACAGATCTGGTACAGCAGATCCTGCAGCATCGTACAGTGGACTGATGGGATTCAGGAAACCTCGAGAAGTCATTTAGTTCACAAACCAGGATCGATGAGGTTCCTACTGGGCTGTAACATTTACCTCGTAACGTTTTCCTTCTCCACCCACCTTTTGCTACAGAAAACAAACCCAAGTGCCTCAGCCAGCCTTAAAGTGCAGTAAAACAGCCCTGCGGGAGGACATGAGCGTCAAAAGGGACGTAGGCCAGCAGGATCTGGAAGCTGTCGGCCCCAGCTGATCCAGGAGTGCAAGAGAATGAAGGCAGCTGGGGAGAGGAATGAAGCCACGCAAGGTTGGGATGTTACCTGTAGAGCTGCTTCTGAGTAACTCCCGTTTGACACGTCAGTGCAAACCAGAGACTCGTTTGCTCTTGGTAACCACAGAACCAGAGCCGGTGCGGAACGCTGCCTCCCTGCCCTGCCCAGAGACACCAACACACCTGACTCTGCTCACATCTAAGGAGTAACAGCTCTGGCCCTGCTGCTGGAGCACGCCCACGAGTAACAACTCCCACTTCTCCAGGGAGAAGCACTACCAGGTGGCCCACGCCACCTTAGGAGAGTTCAGTCCTAACTGAACAGAGCAACCCCAGCATCTCAGCACACTTTAAAAAAGATGTCTCTAATTAGAGGCAATCTGTAATTTTATATTTTAGAGGCAACAGCTATGCTAATTCCCTCAACTACTACTTCTAGTAACAGGTCACAACTTTTACAAGGATAACCGGTCTGGGAAAACCATCTGGGTAACACATCTGGGTAAAGTGTTAAGCAGCTGCCTCACTGGTTTACAACAGGAATTGCAAAACAGGCATTTTTTAGATTTTAACATCATCTTTTAGTTTCACAAAGTCAGTCAAGAGAAATCAAGCAACTAGTGTCACCAATGAATAGCCACGAACAAAATCCAAGTGATTTTGCTGTTTAATTCTCCCTCTCCCCTTCCAAAGCTACCAAGTCACCATCAAGTCTGCCTGCTCACATGCACACAAATGCACAAACACCTGAGTTTTGAGCTGATTTTTTTTTACTTCACAGTCTTGGCAAAACAAATCTGCATTCAAAAGTCATTTCACATTAATATATTAATCAAACATTTTCAAAATAAATATATTTTTTAAAATAACCATTTCTTTACATCACTGCAGTAGCAATTCTAGAAAAGTCAGTGCACAGACAGTAGCAATTAGATTAATTAGCTAGACAAAAAAAAGAAAACAAGAGGTGGACCATTTTTCTCTCCAAGCAGGCTGCATGCAGCAAGTCTCGGCAGTTTCCTAGCACACGACCTTTCTTCACACTTGCTGGGAAGGGTTTTCACTCTCACAGCTGTCAGACATCAGCAAAGTCCAATCTGTGCAAAGGTTTGCACGGCACTAAGTTTTACAACCTGGATTCTGATCAGTCCCGCAGAGGTTCTGCACACTAGAGTCATTGCTAATGAGATCAATGAATCAATGCTACAGAAGGAAAACGCTTGAATCCTCAGTCCAAGGAACCCACATTCAAGTTACTGGGAAGTAAATTCACAGCGGATCCAGGAACACTTAACAGCATTAAACAACATTCCAATGAGCAGCTCAGTTGTACCTAACAGCTTATTTCAACATTTTGCATATTCTCTCAAGTGCTTCCAGGGCAGAAGCAACTCTTTTCTCCCTATTAGCTATTAATTCACCAGTTAAATCACAGCAGTAAGATGCTTCACTGGCCAAAAAGTGTAATTTGTGTTACAGCGAAGAAAATAAAAGTGCATTGTAGACTATAAAGAGAATATTCAGGACTTAGTGATCTCAAGCCCACATATCTAACCGGAAAAAAAGAAAGACCAACAGAAAATTAGTGTTCCCATATGATCTATAACTAGTTAGATGCTACTAATCAACCCTGTAACGAGTAGTAGTGTGTTTTCTTAAGAAGGGAAGCTTATCTGCATCATCACAGCACGAAAATTTGGAGGGCTACCAGATTATTTGCTACCATTGTCAGGGATGACTTAAGCTAAGAAAACCAAGGAAGTTTAATAGATATCTGAAAAATGTAATCGGTATCTATTTCCTTTGGGATCCCACAGCTTCCCTTTTGAAGCCCTTTCTTGGTAGGAGAGGGACAAGTTGGATGTGATAGTCTGGGTTGAGTGGAATACCCAGAGACGCTCTTGGCTGCACACTAAGTACAAGACATCCCCCACCCCTCCAAGAGCCTTGTTCCCATGTTATGAGCATGTTAATTATCAGTTTGGAGCAGCTGCTTACTCTAAAGAGGTATAATTAAAGTGTCAAAAGAAACAGACAAAGGAAACAATCACAGATGAAGAGAACCTCCAGTTCAAGTGATGCCGTGCACAGGAAGAAGGGAATACTGCAGCAGGGCAGGAAACCCTCAGAGCTCTGCGAGGTAACCCAGGCTGCTGAAATCTCTCCCCTTGCTCTGCACATTTACCACTAGAGTCCATGAAAACTACATGCCCTGGGGGAAGGTTCTACTCCTCCGTGCTATGGACCATGCCCCAAGATTCTGCCAAAATGGGAAGTAAGAAAGCAATGAGTTGTGGAGAAGTTCTGTGTTAGCTTATTGGTTTTTCTTGTCCTCTGGTGGGAAGTAAGGAGGAGGGGGTGGCTGGTCCTGAAATAAAAACAATAAAAGAATATCAGTCCATGGCTAAAAAAAAAACCAAAAAAACCAACCCCAAAAAACCAAAATCAAGTCAGACAAACTTTGTTGCGTCACTGAGAAAAAGAACTGCTAAATACACACTTGGGCTCACACTGCAAACCCAGAATGATACAGGAACTCACCGTGGGTGTATAGACGTTATGTGGGTTGACTGGGCTGTAGTAAGCACTGGCAGCGGCTTCGGCAGCCTTCGCTTCAGCTGTCACAGAAAGAGAAGTTACAGATTTGACGACACACAGAGAACTTTTACAATCAAACAAAAACTCCACGTATTCCTGGTCATCAAGTGTTACTAACAGAGCACTATTTGATCAACGTGCAAGTTGCAAAATAGCTGCAACAAATAGGACAACTGAACATTACCTCTTCCAGTTGCCACAGGACTGTCAAGTCCAAAGTAAAACAGACCAAGATTTAGTTTGGAAATGTCACCTGGGACTTGCCTGTTAGCCAACAAATAAACAATAGCAGCTGTTTCGCCTGAATACAGACAATACCCCTTAAAAAGACAGTCAACAAACCATCCTTCTTGGGAGTGAAAACAAGACAAAACAAAAATCAGCACAAGTTTATAGCAGCTTAGGGGATTCATGCTTTAAAGATGGCAATTTATGAAGATAATCCAGATCCTCTGTTTCTGCAGAAAACAAAAATCTTGTACAACCATCTGGATCAGTGCCACTTTCCAAATAATAGTTCAAAGACAATTGGTTGGTTATTCAAACCAAAGAGAGAAGTTAAATCCTTACCCAGACAAATATCCTTACCTGTGAGAGATCTGTGGCCAACCACAAAAGCTCATTTTTTTTTTTCTAAGACCATGTTCAAGATCATTTTGATAAATCCCAAATGAGTGAAAATGAGACTGTACTTCCCCAGCTCCTTTCCATCATCTATTCCGCTGTTTCTTATTAAACAAAATTAATCAGGTTAGAGTGAAACAGGGGAAAGGGGAGCAAAGCTCACCAAAGCCATAATTGCTAACTAAAATGGACCAGAAACACTTCACCATGAATTTCTTTCTATTCATCCAGCAGAGCAAAATTACCACCACAGGAGAATCACAAACTGTATTTTTTCTGTCACAAGAATAAATCCAGTTGCAAAAATAGCTGCTAATGGTATCTACCCAAATAGAACCAAGCTGGCCTCCAAGCTGAGCTGGACATACAAGGCTGGAGATGAGGGGAGCTCCCCAGTCCCTCTCCTAAACAATTTATACTTCTAAGCAGAGCTTCTAAGTTGACTCTTAAATTTTCCAAGAGGTAACAGACAAGAAACAATGTCTGTTTCATGAGTAACAGAACTGTTGTGAGCTAATTCACCCGAACACACCCCTTACCTGCAGAAGTGGGAGGCAGGTCTGGACCGCTGACAGGGGGTTCCATGGGCCCTGGGTACGGCGGGGGTGGAAGCTGCATGTAACCCATGTCTCCATCCACCACAGGAGGGCCAGGATAAAACTCTGTCAGAAAAGGAAATAATAGAGGAAAAGACTTAACTCCTTTGGGTGGGTCACAGCATCCAGCCAAAACAAGCCAAAGGCAAATACCATTAAGCTCGGAGACAAAATCTGCACAAGGCATCAGATCCAATCTAAAAGACTAAGTAAAATTTGTGTTTCTTCCCCCTTGTACTTATTTTCACTCCTGCTAACTAGAATAATCCCCATCCTCAATTCCCAGACTTACCAGGAGGAGGTGGTGGGTATGGATAGACCCCGTTAGCTGCAGCTGGTGCGAATGCATAGGATCCATTTGGCATATAGGAATAGCCATAAGCTCCATTGGGTACTTCACCTCTGGAAACTGGAAAATTAAGGGTAAGTTGACTTCATCAAGACATCAAGCCTGCACCAAACATACAAACTTAAAGAATCCTTACGTAAAAAACAAACAAGCTCCATCCCAATAAATCTACTGTTCACTGGATGTGAAAAAAGTATTTTTTTAAAGCAAGTTCCAGATCCAGCCCGAAATTTGCATGGATTTGATTCCAACTTATTGCAACCTGAAACTGCCCTTGCTGCAAGATGAAGGCAAGGCCTCCTGAAATACAGAATTGTCTGGCAGATGCTACCAGACTCCCATACCTTGTGATGCCACCTGCAGCATACGCTGCCCAAACTCGATAGCACCCCCAGCTGAAAAGGTCATCTTGAACGTGGCAGATCCTTCCCAACCACCTGCAGGGAGAGAAGACAGAATTCAGAAGCAAGGAGAAGCTGTTTGATGCTATTTAGCTTCCATGCTTTATCTACAGATGCCCTGTACATAATTCTTTAAAGAGCTTATCCCAAAGATTCAAGAAAAAAAGTGCTGATAAAGTGGCAGAATCACCCTATTAGAAAAATTCCCATTAAAGTATTTTCAGGTCAAGGGACACCTGAAGAAGAAACATCAATGAGGGAGACCCTCAAAAGCTTTCTAAAATTGTGCCTGTTACCACACCAGCTGCCAACAGACCAAGCTATCAGAAGCACTGGATTTGCTCTAGCTTTGTACAAGATTAGTGCAGAAGACAGGGATTTTGTTAATCCCGTTTGCTAAAGAGCCTTTGCAACTACACCTAACTGTCAGTTATAAATTAGTTTGGGAGTTTGAATGCCCAATGAAGCAAAGAGCTTAATGAAAAACATGGTCCACATAAATCCATTAGAGTCCATGGAAGATATTTCAAGTCAGGATAATAGTAATAATAAAAAAAAAAATTAGTGACATCTCATATTACAGACTAAAAAAAGAAAAACATGCACAGCCCAGAATCACAACAATGCATCAAAGCAGAAGCTGTGTCAGTGCTGGAAGAGGGACACATAGATTGAAGAGTCTTGAGTTAAACCAGACTCTCATGGCTGTTAAAGCAACATTCTCATTACAAGAGATGGCCTCTGGGGAAAATTCACAAAGATTTAGCTAAAGCCATTTGCCTTTCACTCAGTTTACAGAGTTTGTTGTTACTGCTCAGGCTTCCTCTCACACTGGATGGTCCCGCTCTGCTCCTATACAGAAGCTGCAATACCAATTTCAGGTTTATAGACTGAAGTCTCCTAAGCGCCGCACCGTGATTTCAGTGCCACACCTAACAGACTAAATGCAGCCAGGAATGGAAGAGTTCACTGAACTTTGTGCCTCTGGTAAAAGGAGAGGCATGGAACAGTGATTAAAAAAAATCCTTCTTGAAAATGTCTACCACAACCTTCTCATTTAACGTTAATATGAAACTGCCCCTAGAAGATTTTCTTTTCCAACTGTCATTTTTACTGCTAAGATGCACCACAGCAACAGCACTCCTTCCCTTGAATTGCAAAAGAAATCAATGATGGAGAACAGCGCTCTCGAAACCTGCACCTGAAAACTCAGACTGATCCAGAAAGGATCATGAGTCTTTGGCACAAGAGAACCTGGATGCAGAATTAACAGGTTAACCCCAACTGACCAAAGCAAAATGCAATCCTCACTCGTGCTGACTCTGCTCCCATGTTTACTCAGTGAGATCACTTGGCTGATTGAACTTAAGTGTTTTGCAGAGGCCAGGAATGAGATCAGTTGCAGATCTGTTCATTGTAACTGCACCAGGGAACAGATAAGGGGAATATTTTTAACTGCTCATTTCAAAGAAAGAAACATATTTTAGCAGTACCGTAAAAACCCATTTGGTCCATTACTCAATTTCAGTTACATTGTGCAGTTGAACCAAGATACAGAACATACATCTGTACTATACATACCTCCTGCCTCTGCTTTCACTGTCCCCTTGATATAATTTGCTCCAAAGACAGGCTGCTTAATCTCGCAATCTTTCAACAAATAAAAGGGCATCATGAAAGATTGCATAGCATCCTTTCCCTTCGATACAAAGATAACCTGAAAAGAAAACAACATTACGAAGGGTATGCAAAACAAACAAGAAACACAGCCCCCATTTATTATCTGAAGAGACTTTCCAATGGACTGAAGGTCCTAGTCAGTTCTGCAAGCCAAAAGCTACACCAAACAGCCACAAGGGTAAACTGAAGCCCCAAGGGAATAAAGCCTTCCAGGAAAAGACTACCCCTGCTCAGATAATACTCCTCCCAGCTTCCAGAGAACTCGCTGCTCCACACAGCTGTGATTTAGTAGCTGTGCTGTCACATCGAGCATTTCCAGACCATTGCTAATTTCCAATCTTGAAGATGCCTGATGGACTGACTACACAGCTGCCTGCATAAAAACTAATCAGATTTATTATCTTTTGACAAATAGATAGGATAAGCAATGAATTCATAATGCTCCCCAGAGGGAGAAGATGAGCCATACTTCAAGGGGTAGTAGATTATCCTGACTTTCGTGTATTGAGGACATTTAAATACAGAATCGCAAAGAACCCTTATCTCCTTACACAAGATAAAGCCTTCTACTACTTACTCGGTAAGGAGTCAAGAAAACACTCCCTTTCTTGGTCCCTTTGAAGGCATCTGGCATAGGTTCGATATCACTGAAGGTAATTTCTATGTGATCATAGGTCATCAAAACACTGCAAAGAAGATGACAGAAGAGACACGGTGTTACAGTGTTATAGTTCAAGGCAGAAGTACCATATGCATGTAAGTTTACTGACCTACCAAAACTGCCTTTAACTTCAGGCCAGTGCTTGGCAGGCAAAATCAGTCTGGCTTGCTTGTTTTTTTTGTTGTTGGTAGTAACAACTTAAGTAGTACTGGCTGCTTGTTGTCAACCTTGTGTTCCCTGCTCAGTGTGCTGGCACAGCTACCACTGTCTGCGTAGCCAGGCAGCGAAGCTAGTCAGCTGAACTGATCAAGACTGCAATATATTTATTATTATTTTTCTTACATTGTGTTGCATTTCTTCTGGATCAGTTCCCTAATTTGGTTCACCAAAAGTAACACAGCGGAGGAAGGACTGCTGAAGCAGGAACTGCTCAGGCTGGCTTATGCAACACAGCTGTTGAAGGTCTAACCACAGCTTAAGCACCTCTGTCACAAAAATATTATCAAAAGGAACTCTCCTCTCTTGCTGCTAGACTTCATTAACCCATGTTGTCTGCACTGACTCCTTGATTCTCAATTAGAAACTGACCTGATTAAAACCAGTGCAACATCCTTGCATAGATACAGCAGGTAACTTGTGTTAACTCTAATCCCTAAAGCTGGAGAAACCTCCACCACCTTTATCTTTGGCAGCTTACGTGTTACTATCCTCAGTCACTTGCCCTTCCCTTCTGCCAGCAAGTACCTGTCCCTCCAGCCAAAGCTCTGGAAGGGCACAGGGGCTGGCAGCTCTGTTCAGGCTACAGCGTATCAGCTGAAACAACCCCTTGCTGCCCCAGAGGCAACCCCTGATTCAAGACAGGCTGACAACTGCGAACAGTAACACATTAAGCTGCCACGGCTGTTCCTTTCAATGAAAGCAGACTTCAGCTCCAGAGTTGATCGTACTAAGTTCTTCTAAGAAGGATCACATCCCAAATGGAAGTCAGGCGCAGAATTCCTATACTAATGTTTAACTGGCCTCATGGAAGGAAGCCCTGAAGAGTGAACTACTCCTTTGTCCCAGAAGCAGGTGACTGCCACGTCAGAACTGAAGAACACTGGCAGATACAGAGAGCGAGAGCAGCCCATTGCCATGCAGAGGCAGCTCTGTGGAGGCTTTCCGTTTCCATGGTTATATCCCAGCACCTTTACCCAACTCTGCTGCTCCTTTCCAAACACACAGAGGGGGTGTGTGCGCAAAAATCCCAGCAAACCAAACCACTAGCGCTTCCCAAGCGGGCAGCTGCTGAACAGAGGCACACTGCAGCACCCGAGCGCTCCCGCAGCACTGAGCGGCGAGAAAGGGGTGAGGCTTGGGTGCAGGCCAGAATCACCTGGCTGGGGGCTGAGCTCTGCCAGCCCTCCCTGAGCACTCGGGGAAAGGGCTGGGGCCAGCTGCATGGGCCAGCAGCAGGCAGGGGGGCAGGCAGGCTGCAGAGAGGAGCGGGGGCGGGGGGGGGGGGTGGGGTGTTGGGGGGTGGCCGCGACTGAGGCTTAGCAGAGCTCAACCCGAGAAGCCCCAGGGGGATACGTAAGGAAAAGGGAGGAAAACAAGCACAGCCACGACAGAACCGAGAGGGTTAAACCACCCCCTCCTTCTCCCCCCCAGGGCCTCTTCCCCCGCACAACCGCTCCCCCTGAAGGGGAAGGAAGGCAGCTCCCGGCTATCCCCCGGCGACTGCGGCCGGATCAGGGGAGAAGAGGATAGCACCTCACTTCTCGCTGTTGTTAACGATGACGCCGCCGCCCTCCGAGTGGTTCCTGTTCAGCGCCATGGCCGCCGCCGCCGCCGCCTCCTCCTCCTCACAGCGCCGAGCGCCCTGTGCGCCTGCGCGGGAAAAGGCCGCCGGGCGCCACGGCGGGAGCGGGGCATGGCGGGACTGGCCGCGCGGGGCATGCTGGGAGTTGTAGGCCGCGGTCCCCCGCCGGGCGCCATGACACTCTGCTGAGGAGGGGAGGGCAGTGTCATGGCGCCCGGCGGGTGGGCTGGCGGCTGACCCGGTTTGAGACCGGGTCCGCAACCCTTCCTCACTATCTACATCTCCCTCGCTATCTGCATAGTCCCCTCACAAAGGCCCACCCGCTGCAGTCTCCAGCCCAGCCACCCCTGAGGAGACTCACAGCGTCCCTCTCCCACCATGATTTATAATCAGTTTACTGAACTCCTCGAACTTCAATTAATTAATGAATTAATGCAGCTTCAATTAAGCTTCCTTAGTTTTCTAACTCATAACAGTACGGGTAATACAAAGAGTCAGTCTCCTTTTTGGGAGAGCTCTCATAACATGTTTATAAACGCATTAATCATCTGATTACATGTCCTGCTGACCATATATAATAAAATGATTTAAATTATTTGGAGCTTGCCTGAACTTGGCAGTGTTTTTTCTGGCTTTTCTGCTCGCAAGGGCACGCTGGCACAGCGCTGCTTCATGGGTGGGAGCTCACAGAGCCCCCCAGCAGCATCCGCATTGACATTTTGTTTTAAAACACTGTATTTTGCTGTGGTTTGCACCTCATTTTTTATCTTGAAGACATTTCCTGGCCCTCTCACTAGCCGATAAAACATTTTCCCTAGGAGGCTGTCCAGTTTTGCATGTAAGAAGGGGATGTTCACACATCCCATGCAACCACAAGTGATTTTTAACGCTGTTTGGCAGGATCTTCCAGGGAAAAGCCCAGAATTAAGTGAAATGGAGATGAAATTGGACTTCCAGGAGGTGGGCAGGGCAGAATTCAGATGTTTGGTAGAGCAGAATAAAAATCCACCCCACGTACCTGGTGGTCCTGCACATAAAATGAGGCTCAGCCCCCTGAACAGCGGAGATGCTTGCTCCAACAATTTTTCAATTCACATCTGATGCTCGTTTCATGTTTCACAGACTTGCAAATGGATTTTTGAGCCTGATATTGGCTGCTCTCCATACTGGAATCAAACGTGTCCTAAAATTACTCCTTTATATTGAAGAGTTTTAAACTGGAAGGAATAACCAGTCGCCCTATAAACAAGTTGGGATCGTGTCTGTCTGTCTGTTGGGAATCTGGGAGCAGGAAAATACCTGCAGCGTTTGCAAAGCTACCGTAAGGGTCTAATCTCCTGCCTCCAGGCGCACGAGCAGAAGGAACTCTTAAAAAAATTAACAATTGTACAAGTTCATTAAGTAGAGGAGCCCTGCAAAACTAATCAACTGTTCTGAAGGGTGCCTCATAGCAATAACTAACAACTGTGTATCAGTAATATACAAATACATATTAAGAGCCTCTATTACCCTAAATGATGTCTTTTTATATGGATTTGAGCTGTTCCCTGAGGGGTTTGCAGCCCAGCCCTGTCTGCATGCCTGAGAACCAAAGGGGGGTGGGGGGAAAAGCAGAAAAACCACATAATGGAAACCAAGTTTAAATAAATGCAGTGACATAATCTATCCAGTTCTTGGCAAGAAAAGAGCAAGTTTGTGCTTTTCATATCCGCTTTTTCAATAAGCTGTAAGTTTCCCTTTTAAGAAATGGTAATAACAAACAGCCCTGATTCCTCTCCTATTAAAGTCAGTAGCAGACATCCACTCGGCTTCCACCAAAGCACCCAGCTGAAGCATTGCCACCTCGAGCAAACCAGGACTCACCGAATAATGTTTTTCTCCTAGCTCCAGCCGATATTTGGTATTTAGAAACGCAGCCTTCGTTTAAAAAAGGTGCCAGTATAAGTGCCAGTGTGCATGGAAAGCTCTAGACCTCCTCCTCACATAGAAAACCTTGCAAATTTACTCTTTTAAAAACTGAAAACGCTAAGGAAAAAGTGCCTAATCTATTCATCTTTGTTATTTCTAAGCTGAGGACAGAGGTAGAAGAGAGAACTAAGACAATACATTGTTTTGAATTACCCTGCACTGACAATATTGTTACTGGATTTTAGGATTCTTCCGCTCCTTTTGCAGCCAAGCAATAAAAATGTGTATTTGGCACAATTCCTTTAGACACACTTAAAAAATATCCTTTAGACACACTTAAAAAATAAAATCTGTGTTATTTCATGCCAGATGTCCAGGACACAGAAAAATAAACATGAGATAATGGGACAACTCTAATGGTCTGGTATTTAAAGAAAAGACAACCCAGAGCAATATCTGTATAGTATTTAATGGCAAGTCATAGTCTCTAACATCATTATATTATTCTGTTACAGTTTTTTCACACGATGTAAAATACTCTACATTAACTGTATTTTAAAAATCCTAATTAAAAAAAAGAACACTCTTGTGACAGCAGAAATAACCCAAGGGAACACAGAAAGGGCTGTTTAAATTGCCAACTGCTATCTATTCATCTAAACTCATCACACATTCAGCCCTTCGTTTGCAGCAGAATCAGTGATCCAGAGCTGGCATACGGCACATTTCCTAATCATTCCAGTTTACACCCCAATTTTTTGGCAACACAGAGCAAACTCTGATCCAACACCCTGAGGGGATTGCTCCTGTCTTAAATCAGTCAGAAATCGCTTTATGCCCCAAACCGTGAGGATTTATAGCACTTCCAACCGGGATAAAAGCAAGCAGCAGGAAGGAGAGGGCTGGGAGCCCTCAAAACCCTCCGTAAAGCTGCACAACCGGCATCCCAGCTCTCGGGGCGGAGGTGAATTAAGCAAACACAGTGGCACAACGAGAAGCAAAGCCCAAGCGCAGACGTGTCCTCCTGAGCTGCTCCCATGTGGTTACAGGATGGAAAGGGAAAGACGTAGGATCTCTCCGAACTATCCCAAACCCTGAAGGAGTTCAGAGACTTGCGTCTGTGCGTTGGGCAACATGGAGAAGGGAGGGATGCATGACTTGAGCATGGGTTTCCCCACGGAGTAATCAATCCGCCTACAGTGAAATGAAATGGGGCAAAGGCCCAGATCTGCTGTATTTACTCTGGCAAAACTCCTCGCTGCGAGTGGTGGGAGTTTTGCCTGAATAAATGAGATTTAGGGCCCAGATAGAACCGAGATGGGAGCCCACATGTGAGAGCTCTTCCTGCAGGCGTGCAGCAGAGATCAAGGTTACCTTCCTCTTCCTCTCGGGACATGACCACGCACGGGCTGTTGCACGTCTCTACCTTTCTTGTCTGGTAAGGCATTTCTGATACCAAGTCCTCCCCTGCGTTAGGAAAACAGCAGCGATGCCTGCACTGTGTCACCACTGACATCTCGTGCGAAGGCTGAGTTTTGCATGAAAGCGACTGGCGCGAGCCAAACAAAGCCGTTTTGAGGTAGGAGCTCAGGACACAGGAATTGAATTCCTATTTGGACAGAAGTCCAGGCAGCATTCCTGCTGGCTGGGAAATGCCAAGATTTCATTCGAAGATTTCACTCTGGAAGCCCTACCTTTCCTTTTCTCACTGCCTGCAGCGTTTTTGGAGTCGCCGCATGCGGAGGAGGATGAGAAGGGATTTGCAGAGACATCCCAGCGGTCACCCTCCCAGACCGACTCACCAGCCCTGCCCTGGGGAGGGGGCGGCTGAGTTTGGACCCTTCAGCCCCTCAAATGAGCGCCCGCAGCAGTGGCCATTTGCTGGGGGCCAGCCGGCACCTCTGCCCGCACCAGCAGGAATTGGCAGTGCTGGCAAACGAGTTACAGTAAAGGAGCTCTTTAAGCCTCAGTGTTTATGTAAATATGGCTTTAACTTCAGACCCCTTGGCTTCGTGGCTGCCTTTTTATTCATGTTCATTTTTTTTCCCTTGGCTCCCCTTGAATATACCACTATGATTTCCAGCTTATCCTTTGGGGAATATATATACATTTCATATATTCAGCTAAATGGACCATTTTCTATCCCTGTTGACCATTGATGTGTTACCACTGACTCACACCAGCAAAGAACCTGACCCAATATATTTTCTCTCTAGGTATATATTACACAGCACTACAATTCTGTAAAGCAAGCTTTGGGTGGTAGGTAGCAAACTAATCCCAGAAAAAATAAACTTGTGGAAAGGCTTGCTGCACTGAGACAGGGGCTGCACTGTGCCGCCCTTACAGGCAGTATTTCTGTATTTTTCTTCTGGAAAAGCTCCCTTAGGACACGTGAACGGGCATT
The DNA here is from genome assembly GCF_023634155.1 of Falco peregrinus. NCBI lineage: Eukaryota > Metazoa > Chordata > Aves > Falconiformes > Falconidae > Falco > Falco peregrinus. The sequence continues at coordinate 119,095,546 of NC_073722.1, read as the reverse complement.
TTTGGCTCTCAGCCTTGTTTCCACCTTTCCCAGAGGGGACACTTACTTGAGAGTGGTTTTTGTTAATTGTTACTTATTGCTAGAGCCTAAAGGGTCATTTAATAACTGACTGATGCTGCACCTTCTATTGATGTGCTCACAGCTGTCCCTAAAACAGACCATTTGCCCTGGGACATATTCACAGCACCTCTTTGTCACTTAAAATGCTCTCCAAGCTAAGTGGTACATTTACAGCTCAGTTGTGCCCAGGGTACATCAAGAGTTGGGAGTTTAACCGTACTAAAATCCCCTAAAATAGTAGGGTCATCAAAAACATGAGGGAAAGTTTGGCTGTGAAGCTTTGGTAAGCAGTTCCCAAGGAACAAATTTACTTAAAGCACACCCTCAAAACTGTTTTGTGCTGCTCGCTTCACCATCCCAAGGCAGGAACGGTGCTGCTGCTTCTCGGCAGGAAGTTGCTCCCCTTTCCCAGCTGGGATTTTTGGCTGTGTTGGGCACAGCCCCGTGGCCGTGGGGCTCCAACACGCATGGGACCATGGCTTTTCCCACATGAGCCTGCCCACAGACCAGCATTCAATATACCCACCAGCTGCACTGTGAGCAAGGGCAAAGATCCTCGTTTCATGTTTGCAGCACTAATGGGTGGTCAGCCCTGCAAGGAGAGGTACTGCATCACCGCAGCATATTGCCCAGCTGAGCTCCTCTGGATCCCAGCCGCCACGGAGCACCCTGCTACCCAGCTCACCCACGCCAAGGCACAACAGTGATGCAAGCACGGGGGAAGCAACCACATCTGCTTTGGGGGTTCACCCGGTCCATGCTGGGCTTGCTACTTCAAAGGCACTTCATGAGGAGCATGTGGAAGATGTCGATGAGCCAGCGCTTAAAAAAAGCACCCGTGACACAGAGACCGAGATAAGGCACAAAGCAGAGCATCTGTGCAAGTCACCAGGGCAGCATGAGCAGATATAAAGGACAGGGACAGGGCAGCCCGGCAGCTGGCCAAGATACAGCTTCAAATCTATGTGGCACTGCTCCTGAGCAATACACTTTACCAAGAAAGGCTGTGTCGTGATCCCTGACGTCTAGAAAGGGAAACTGAGGGGCAGGGAGCAGCACAGAGACTCGCCCAAGTTTGCTCAGCAGCCCAGCAGCAGAGCCGGCACTGGGATCCAGCTCCCTCCTGGCTCCCAGCCCACGGCTCTGCCCACCAGGCAGCTTCATCCACCCCTGGGTCACAAAAAGCACAGAGCAAGGAAGGAAGGCTGCCACAAAGAAATACAACACTACCAAAAAGAAGCCATGACAGCAGCAATACACTGCAGGAGAGACTTTTCTGGGTCTTCCCGTGCTCCCGCTCGCCTGGCAGTTACCTACGCTTTAGCACCGAAACACAATCTTTCTTCAGTGGCCCGATCTGCAGGTGGGCATCAACGCTCTCCAGGAAGAAGGCTGGTTTCAGCTTGCACAAGAAAAGCGAGGCAAATTGGTGGTTGATCTTGTTCTGGAACGGGTCAAACTGACCCTTGGCAAAATGGGAGACCTTGAGCTGCTGCAGGCAGGTCATCTTGGAGTCCTTGACTCCATAGAAGGTCAGGGCCTTCTCCGAGTACTCCAGGAAAACCCCGATTGTGTGGAAAAATGGCTGCTGGATGACAGACTCAAAGCCACCAAACCAGGCCACATAGTTCTGTCCATTCCACTGCAGGCAGCAGGACTTCTCGTTCCGCCCCAGGCGGCCACGGTTGTAGGACTCTCGGGGGTCAAAGTCCTCGGCGATGACACCGATGCTGACCCAGCCATCGATGAGCTCCACCTCCCAATAGTAGTTGCCCCGGTTCATGAGGTTCAAACCTAGCACTTGCTCGCAGTTGATGAACCGAGTCGGGCTCTCCGGGTAGGGGATGGGGCACAGCACCCGCTTGGCCCCTTTGGTGCCAAACAGCTGGATGAACTTGTCAGCCGTGTCACTGTCCAGGTCAATGATGAAGGCAACTGTGCAGGGCAAGAAGGAGACATGAGGATGAGGAGGGAAACAGGTAGACATCCCCCCAGCTCTCCCTGCTCTGATGCCCTGCTCCAGACTTCAGTGGTTAGCACAATCCGTTCTGAATTCTACCGTCACTCTGTCTCCTTGCTTTTAAATCCCTAGGCCAATCTCAGCCGATGAGGATAAGGAGCTGAAAGAGTTGATACTTCCCATAAGCAGGATGAATACAGGTAACCTGGCAGAGGACAGAGTACAGGGGCTGCTGCATGAGCTCAGCCATGATACCAGACATCAGAGGATCCACCTGACAGTGGTAGTAGGAGCATTCCATAAAAAAGCAGGTTTCAGGCAACCACAACCAACCACGGCAGGGAGGGACCCCAAGAATACAGGAGACCAGCCAGGCACATGATGGCTACAAACCAACTGCTCCTTGTAGTCAGCTCTCGCTGCCCTATGGCTCCCACAGGAGCAGAGGCAACCCCCAGCGTGGGGGGCCAGTGAGAACCGCCACTGGATCCCGAACAGAGGGGATGTCCAGTGGGAACAGCCCTGGACATGTATCGCTGCTGACTGTGTTGCAGGTCTGAACCCACAGCATGTCCAAACCCTAGAGCAGCGGCACAGCACACCCTGCTTGAGCCCAGCCTTTGCTGCCCTCCCCACAGGGTGCACTGGTGCTGCTGGGGCAGATCTTGTCCACTGGGGACATCTCAGTAGGTGACCCCATAACTCCTCTAAGGCTGTGGAGGGTCATGCAGGGTGTTGGACCCCAAGCCCAGCCCTGCACCCTCCAGCCTCAGCCCCTTCTGCCCCACTGTCTCTGCTCGGCCACTGAATTATCCCTCTGCTTGCTGCTGCTGAAGCTGACCCTTATCAGGCTGCTGCTCTGCAGTAAACAAGGCAGATGCACGCACAAACTCTGATTCAATTTAACAGAGGATCCAACTTGTCAAGAGCTGCAAGGCAGCAGAAATGACACAGTACATCTGCAGCCCCCTGGCAGCTGGTCCAGCAGAACCACAGACAAGGAGGGGGAAAAAAATCACCTAAACAAATTATGACTGTTGTCAGGAAAGCAAGGAGCCTTCCTTGTTAGCTGAGCAATATTTCCTCTGGTGGCGGCAGTGCTCCTGCCAGCTGTCACCTTGGGACCAGCACAGGCAGGGCATGCGGGAAGGAGCTGGCCCACTGGGAAAGAGGAAAGGGAAGATGGACCTTAGCAACAACTGTCAAAGCAAAAGTCCTTCACTTACATTTCAGGAAGTAATCGCGGCTCTCCAGGCAGGCGGGATTGTTTGACTTGTCTGGAAATCGGGACTCGGCCAATGCTGCAGAGACAGGAACGGGAGGGTTTGCCATCAACAAAGAAACTGATGCCACAAACAAGGGTGTTAATGGAGCATCACCCCTGGCCTGACACCCCAATGCTACCTGCTGCTGTGGCCCCCAAGCCCCAGCCAGCACCCCTGGCTCCCCCTGCGCAACCCTGCCAGCTTGGACACGGGAAAGGACAGGCGTCACCTTTGCCACCCCAGGGAGGTGGGCAGGTGGGGCAAGGAACCTGCTGCAATTCCCACGGGCATCTGAGAAAACAAGAGGAGAGAGCTCAGGCTAAATGAGAGAACATGGCAGAAAGCTGCCACATCAGCTTTCTAACCCTGGCAGGTTTGGGAGACCACAGACTGCCCCCTGAAGAAGATCGTCTGTCCTGGGAAGAAAGAGTTCCCTTTCACGAGAGGCCGCTTTGGCCACCTGCCTCGTCCCGCAGAGCCCTGCCTAACTCCCAGGCTGTTTGTTGCCTCTCCAGTCTCCAGTCTCCGTGGAAAAATTCATAAAACCTCAAAGACAAGCCGTAAGCCCAGACAGGGATTGTGCAACGTGCAGCACAACCGTGCCGGGCAGCTTGCAGGGCTGGAGGGAGAGGGGCCAGCGCTTGCAGGGGCCACTGAGCCTGCAGGCATCTCCCACGTACACAGGAGGACAAGGGGTGACAGGATGAGCTCCGGGCAGAGGGGCTGGGTGAACACAAACCTTCCTCCATCTCCTGGTAACTCAGCCCATCCATTCCTTTCCCCTGCAAGTGGTCCCACTGGGTTTTGCAGGCAGCGGACAGCACATCCTTCACAGCACCCACGGCTTGGGTACATTTGGTGAAGTTCAGCTCATTCTGGAAGCTCAGAGCCGGGGAGAGGTTTTCTTCCATGGCTACTTTTAAGGCTTGAAATTCCTGAGCCAAAAAGACAGTTTCAGGAGGTTTCAAACAAGCCGAAGTTGTCTCTTGTTCCACAACCCCACCCTGCCCCAGAGGATTTGGGAACTGGCAGCTCACAGGACTTGGCCCAAGGACAACCTTGCATAAGGGAGGAGAGCACTTTCCTGCCCACGCGTTCCTGGTGCCTTTGCTCTCTTTCAAACCTGGACCCAGACCATGCCCACCTCACATGGAGCAGCATCTCCTCCCAAAAAGGTCCCTTGCTAGTCTGCCAGGAAGGGGGGGTGGCAGAGGGGCACCCCGACCTCTTGCTCTCTGCCCCCCACACCTAGGTACTCAGCTTGGGCAGCACATCAGCTTCTCCTGAGTCACAGCCAGGATGGAGGTGGGGGTGGTGGAGGAAAAAGTCTTGGCCACCCAGTCCCCCTGGGAGCAAGGAGAGGAGAGGACTGTGCCAACAGGAGTGAGACTCTGCAGGCCTCACACCCCAGGGCTCGGGCACCCAGCTCCACATGAAATGGGCCAAACCCCTGAAAGACAATGTCATCAGCTCCTTCTCCTTGCCCCATCCCACCCAGGCACCTGAAGGAAGTATATGGTGTCGGTGCTGGGGACATTCTCCAGGTTTTGCTTGCACTGGGCCAGCTTGGCTCGTCTCTCCTCCTTCCAGCGGAGATCGGCCTCGGCCTCCCCCAGCATGGAGCGCTCCCCATCCTCGATGAAACTGGCCACCTCCTTCTGGAAGGTCGCCAGGGCCTCAGAGGCTTCTGCAAAGAGCTTCTCGACTCTTTCCCTCTCCTTCGTGGCGGCACCCTGAGTGCAGGGAGAGAGAGACCAGAGTCACCTCCTGCAGGCGAGGGACACCCTTGTCCCCCACGCAGCACCCAGCTCTCAGCTCTGTGAAGTGACACGTTTGCACAAGGGCCAAAGGGGACCAAAACCCCTGTGAGCCTGGGGAAAGAAAGTGCAAGAGCTGGAAGACACCCTGGCACGGTCCTTGCCCTGTCTCTCCTTTCAGGCTGCAGATGAAAGCAACGAGAGATACCATGAGGGTCAGCAGAAATGAGGAGCGAGAATCCTCATGGCTCCTTGCCAGGGTCACCATCTTTTTACAGAGCACTTACTCCCCTGTGACCACCACCTCCACACCCCATGTGCCCCAAAATGGCCCCTTCGCATCTGCTCCCTGGCCCAGCAGAACCATGCTAAGGGACCGAAGCCATCGCAGAGTCACCTTAATGAGCTCCACCATCTTCTTGGCCTGCGCAATGGTGACTGCCAGCTCCTCCAGCTCATTCTCCGCATCGCTGAGGAATTTGGCTTGTTGGGCCTGTGGACATGAAGGACAAGTGCTGAGCTCTGCCCCCTGACCCCAGCAGCAGGAGGCATGGGGGACCCAGCTTCATCCCTAAGTTCAACCCACAGCCCCACCTCTGACCGTGACCTTGCTGTCAGGCTTTGGGTGGAGGGTGCAAGGGGAATCACAACTTGTTTCCCTTTTTTTTCCCCTGCAACAACCAACCTGTGAACACCCCTTCTCACTCAGCTGGAAATCTAAAGGAGCAGCCAGGCTGCAAAGGGTCATGGCCAGCTCCACACTCCCCACCCTGGTCCCAGCAGAAACCAAACAAAATAGGAATTTGAAAGCAAAACCATTGGGCAGTGCTCGCAGCAAGCGCAGCTAAGCCGCACACTCTCCGTGTGTAACCCAAGGCTGCAAAAAATCCACCTGGGACTGGTGCGGAAAGGCAGACCCAGAGCGCTCAGAAATGCAGCGCTGAGTCCCCTGGAGGGTTCTGGTTAGGAGGAAAGCAAACCAGCCCGGGAGCACAGGGTGCTGCGCGGCTGCAAAGGAAGCACCGTCCGAACGTGGAGTTTCCTGACAGGCTATTGTTGGCGCCAGCTATTGCCCATCACGAGGACAGGTCCCTTGGGAGCCAGGAGGGCACTACACTCCCCAACTGGGGCAGCTCCCCCCTCAGTGCTCAGCCCCCTGTGGTGCTTGTGCCCCGTGAGGGGGAGCATGTGCTTTCCCCATCCATCCTTCCCACTCCGCAGCGCGAGGGCAGTGGCAGAGAGCAGTCACAGAGGCAGTGCAGGTGCTGTTAAGCAGTGTGCTGAGGCTCAACAGCTTCTTGGGGCTGGGATCACACACACTTTCTATTTTGAGGAACTTGATGACTAATAATGCCAGAAAAAGGGTTTTCCTGCTGTCCCAAGAGCCCATGAGGATGTGGGAGCTGGCTCAGTGCTGCTGCTGTGCTCCCTGCCAGCATGTCTGCAGCCCCCAACCTCTCCCCTGGAAAAAACAACACCCTCTCACCCCCCCAAGATCTCCAGATGCCCCATGCCAATGTGGAGCTGCCACCATGCCGTGAGCCTCACAGGCTCCCATCTGCCTACAGCCCTGCAGAGGCCTCTCCCGTATTTGAGGCAGCACTGCCCAGAACGGCAGCACCACGTTGGGCTTGGAGCCCCGGCTCCCGAGGAGGCTCGTGGCTGCGAATCTAGGAGGTGACTCAGCCCCATCTGGGAATGGGAGTGACGGAAAAAACCCCACTGCCAAAACACCAGGACACAAAGGCCTGAAAGAGCAAGAGCAGCGGCCGGGCAGGCTGCCAGCGCGCTGAGAAAAAGTGCCTTGACGAAGCTGTGGGAACAAGACGGAGAAGGCGGGTGCCCCGTGACCGCGGGGGTGGCCACGGTGGGGTGTCCCAGGCGCCCTCGCCCCCAGCCCTGCACCCACGGGGACTGCGAGTTCGGCCCTGAAGTGGGAAAAAACCCCATGGGCTGGCTGGCAGTGGGTCTGCCCCTCATGCCTGTCCCCATCCTGCAGGGTGCCCTGACGGCATAGCACCTTGTTCATGAGCCCCCCATGCTGGTGTGGGGAACCCCAAGGGGAGAGGGCTACAGCACCCACCCCACAGATGACATCCCACCCGTGCTACACCTGCACACCCCCCACGTAGGGACCGCGATTAGGTTCCCTGTGGGGATGTGGGTGCAGCATGAGCCCCCCAGGGGTGCTGCGCTCTCCCCACCCAGGATGCCCCATGGGCCCTGCACCCCATCGGGCACCCCCATAGCAGGGTCTCACCAGCACAGCTGGGGTAATCCCCGCGTGGGGACCCCCACGCCCCCCCCCACCCCCCGCTACCCCACGCACCTCCTTGTGCTCGCGCTCCCGCTCGAGGGGCACCACGTCATGGGCGCGATGCTCGTGGGCACGGCAGCGGGCGCAGACGCAGGTTTGCTCGGTGCGACAGAAGCCGTCGAGGGGCTGGAGGTGGCGGGGGCAGAGACCCTCCTCCAGCCGCCGCAGCGGGGCGACCAGGCGGTGGGCGCGGAAGGCGGGGGCCCGGCGGTGGGGCTCCAGGTGGGCTCCGCAGAAGGAGGCCAGGCACACCAGGCACGATCGTGCCGCCTCCACCCGCGACCCCGCCGGGCACACGTCGCACAGCACCGCCGCTCCCTCCTCCCGCGCCGCATCCTCCTCCTCGGCTCCCGGCGCCATCGGGGACACGGCGGCAGGGGACGGGGGGGACGAACCGGCGGCGGCGGCCGCCAGCAGCGGCAGCACCTCGCAGAGGGCGCGGTTCTTGCGGAGCCGCAAGGCTGCGGGGACGGGCTCCTGGCAGAGCGGGCAGCGGGCAGCCCCGCCCGCCCCGCCGCTGCCGTCGGGGGGGCCCGGCCGCTGGCGGAGCGCCCCCAGGCAGCCCTGGCAGAAGTTGTGCCCGCACGGCACCGTTACCGGGTCCTTCAGCAGGTCCAGGCAGATGGGGCAGCCGAAGGGACCGTCGGGCAGCCCCGGAGCCGCCAGCGCCAGCCGCAACGCCGCGGCGGAGGACGTCGGGGCGCTCCCGGGCGCGGTCTCCATCCCTGAGCGCCCCGACCGAGCCGGCCCCACCGCCCGCCCCGGCCCCAGCCCCGGCCCCGGCCCCGGCGGGAGGCGGGCGGCCACCGCGCCCCGCCCGCCCGCTCCGCCTCCCCGCGCCCGGAGCTGCCCGCTCGGCTCCCCGCAGCTGCCGGGGGTCTGCCGCCCCCCCAGCCCCGGTCCCAAATCACCCGCCCCCCGGGCAGGGTCTCACCTCCGGGATCCGCTCCTCCCCTCGCCGGGTATCTGGACCCCGTCCCCGGCATCTGTTGCCTTCTGGGAGATGAACTCCCCCCCTCGGGGGACCACCCTGCTGAGGAAGTACTGGTTCCCTACCCAGTCTACTACCACCCAAAGGATCCAGCCCACTGGGATCTGGACCCTCGCCGGGGTTCTGCTGCCCGGAGTAGCTGCCACATCTCGCCCGACAAATCTCCTATCCAGGGCAGCTGTTGCCAGTCCATTCCAATGCCCCCCAGCAAGCATCCCCTGCTCCCCGGGAACTGCTGCTACAAGCTGTTGCAATCCCACTGCCCCCCAGGATCTGTGCCCTGCCCTGTGGCCCCATAGAGGGTCCTGAGCCCTCCCAGTGCATAGGTGCAGGCGCTTTTCTGCCAGCCCTCGTGCCCACAGACCCATGGCAGCCATTCCCATGGCCAAAAGGGGCTGCAGCCCCTGTCCCCCTCTTCCTCTGGGACCCAGCAGGAGCTGGCAGGCACCTGGCAGGGATGGGGATGGGGAGATACCAAAGTGCTTCTGGTATGAGGACGTGGCTGGTAAACATGGGATCTCCAGACACCTCCTGTGCAGGGTACAGAGACAATTTTTTGGCTTGGATAAGCTCCAGGGTCCATGCCAGCCCAAGGTCCCACCCAAGGACAGGGCTGGGAGGAGGGGGTAGGTGCGAAGTGAAGGAGGAAGCACAGCAAGGCAAATCGCATCCATCCTCGAAGAAGGGGATTGATCCTTTTAAGCCCTTTCCCCCCTAAGAATACAAGTGGAAGTGAGTCATTCCCCACACGTTGCTCAGCACTTTTGAACCCAGCACCCAGTTTTGCCCCGTTAGTCCTCATCAGCATCCCTGCGGGGGTGAGAGGAGATGCCCGACCTGCGGTCTCACCCTTGGAAAAGCTTCAATCAAAGCTTTGGATTTTCTTCTGTGCCCAACCAACGTTGGGGCAGAGCCATAGGAAACCAGGTTTCCTTATCACAGTGCTATCATAAATAAAGCACCTTCTAGTTCTCACTACCTGTTCCTGTTGCTGGTCCCGTGAGGATGCAGAGGGGCAGGACGGGGATCTGCAGGGATGGATGCACGAGCAGGGGCACCCACATCCCCCCCTACCCCCAGTGCTGCTTGGTCCCATGACTCCCACCAGCACCAAGGTGAAACCAGTAGGAAAACAGAACTTTATTGGGGAAAGCAGCTTTGTACAAAGAGCAACTGCAGCGTGACACCCTAAAAAATTGCTCTGCCATGTCTGGGAGTGGCAAGAGGGGACCAGGAAGAGGCTGGGGGAGAAGGACCTGCCTGCATGTGGGGCTGGAGGAGTACAGGGCTCCCTCTGCATTGCTCCACAGCACCCCATGGCTGCAGCACCCCCTCTGGAGTCCCCCTCACCCCAAATCTTCTCCAGGCTTGGGAGGTTTGCTAGGGATAGAAAAAAGAGGAAAAACCCAATTCTTTCACCCTCCCTATCCCACTCCCTCACCCCACCTGCAGGGACAGGCACTCACACGTGCCCCCACGCACAGTGTCAGGGGACTCCATCCCCACCACGAGGGCATGGTCCTTTAGTTCTGCATGCTCCCCCCTGCCCTGACTTGTGTAATCAGCATGATATTTGCATTTGCAAATCAGATGGGTTAATTTGCATGCCTCTTCTCATCAGCTTCTGTTAAAACTCTGCACCTCACTCCTGCCTCAGCATTGGGGTCCCACTTGCAACATGACAGCCTCCGGCTGCAGCTCGGTCACAGCACAGCCTGGGGGTTGCTGGCCTGGCTAAAGGAGCAGCGTGGGGGCCCCGGCTCAGTCCCTCCGACTCAGCGTCACCGCTCGCCCCTCACACAGCCAAAAGACAGGATAGAGGAGCTCAGTGAAGACATTGTGGAACGAGTGGATGAGCTGCGTCCTCTCCCCGAGGCCGTAGAAGGAGAGGACGCCCTTGCTGTAATCCAGGCTGACCCCCAGGTTCTTATACAGCTGCCCCCGGATTTTCTCTGCCCGGCCCTTGTGCCAGGCCAGGTAGCAATCCTCAAGCACCTGCAGCCCCCATGAGCCCCCATCCAGCCCAATGTTGAACTTGTGGCCCTGCTGCTGCTCCCAGGGGAGACCATGGTAGGTCACCCCCAGGATGATGGAGTGGCTGGAGATCTGCACCTCCCAGTAGTGGTGGCCGTGGCCGTAGCCCTGCGTGCACAGCACCTGCCAGGGCTTGAAGCGAGGTCCCTGCTCCTGCTGCTCGCAGATGGCTCTGAGGCCATGCTTGGCTTTCCGGTTACCTTTTGACAGCTCCAGGTACTTGTTGGCTGTCTTGGGATCAAAGGTCAGGTTGCGGTGGTCTGGGAAGAGCAACGGCATGGATGGGGCTGAAATGCATCATCAGACCTTTACGCCCTTGGTGTGAACCCCCCCAGTGGTGATGCGGTTTAAACTGTGAAGGGCTGGCTCCCAAAATAGAAGGGAACAAGGTGTAGCACGTTTGGAAGGGAGGGGGAGCGGGGTGAGATGCGATACCTGCCCACCCGCCTGCTGGAAGGAACGGAACCAGCCCAGAAAAGGCTGGCGAGGCACCGAGACGCGATGCCTCACGTGGTCCTTGCACAACCCAGCTCACAGCCAGCAAGCAGCAGTGGCTCCGCGGTCATTTTGGGAGAGATGTGCTTGGTTTTAAGAGCAAAAAATATGAGTGTGAGTGTGGAGAGGGGGAGAAAACCAGGTGTTAAGTGAGCAAATATTGTATTGCTGGGAGTCACTCTCCTCTGCACGGGCTGTGATAACTCCACCTGCCACAGGCACTTATCAGCCAGCAGCACCTCACCTTCCCCCTGAAACAACCCAGCTATGCTGGGTTCATGCCTGCTGCCCATAAATAATTTTTTTTGGTCCTATTAATAACCCTGAAAACATTTTGTGGGGCCTGAGGGAAGGGATCCTTGAAGGTCCCATAGGCATCAAGCCTAACAAGAGTGACATGACCAACACACTCTAAACATTATCCAGCCCTCTTCCCAACCGGGAGGAGATGGGAAAAGGAGCGTTGAGGAAATCCCTAAGGAACTAGAGTGGGATGGGGACATGAAGAACCATGGCTGGGAGCTCTAGAGCTATATCCCTGGATAGAGAGCAATGACTGCAGGCAGGACTCTGCAGGCAGGGCTCTGGACTGGTGCTGTGCCGTGCCCAGCAGCCCATAACACATCCCTCTGGGTGCTCGCTTCCCAGCTGCTGACAGTGCCTGCCTGCCTGCAGCAAGGCATGTGTCTAAATATGGGTCATCAGGAACAGGCACATCACTCCTGGCTGGGCAAGATGCCCGAAGCGGGTGAAAAGGAGAGGGTGGAGAATGGGGCAAAATCCAGGGCAGCAACTGACCTGGTGCCAAGCACTGGCAGCCCGTTTCCACGGAAAACTGTTCCTAGTGCTGCTAATCCCCCTATCGAGCCCTTTCCCAGACATGCGGTGTCCCCCAGCCCATCCACCCCAGCCCTGCACCATCCTCCTCCGCATTTAGGGAGAGGGATTGGGAGAGCCAGGGAGGGAACCCCTGTCCCTGCAGCCACAACCACCCTCCTTCCAGTGAAGAGCCCAGCTTGGTGAAATCTCTGCCTGCTGAGGACCCCAGCAGGGTGCTGTCCCTCCAGACCCCTACGTGCTCCTCACCTTTCAGAAGCTGAGTTTGGAGCTGGCACTCTTGGACAGGGGCCACCACCTTCACCACTGGCCCCAGGGGATGTGCTGGGCCTGTGGAGGATGGGAATAGGCATTTTGAGTGATGACACCCAAAAACTTGTTTCTTTCTAGCTTTGATGGAAGGAGGAGGAAATCCATCTTATCCAAGCCCGGAAATGGGCACACGCAACCATGGCTTGGCATTGCCAGTGAGAACAGGTCACAGGGAAGCCACCCAGCTCATCCCCCCTCCATCAATACCCATCTGCTGATCAGTAGATGCGTGTCCCCATCCCAACCCCATGTGCCTGGCAGCTGTGTCCCCAGCACAGTGACATGGGCCAGGCTGTGGTTTGGGATGACTTGAAGCCCTTTGGGGTGGCCCTGTGAGCAGAAGGGTTACCTTGGCCAACGGGGTCAGGGGCTTTGGGGGCCACAGAGCAGGGCAGGTCCTCCAGCAGGAGCCTGGAGATGTCAGTAAGGATCTCAGCAAAGGGCTTCACCACGTCAGCCACATCAAATTCCACCGAGAGCAGTGCCTCTGGGCTCTCCAGAGCTGGGATCAGGGGGAACTCCTGCAGACAGACAAACAGACGCCCATGCACCGGCCTGGAGAGGATTGGCAGCTCTGAATCCTACCTGCACACGCTGCATCTCCTCAGCGGGTGACAGGGACATCCCCAAAACATCTGCTGTTAGGTGTGACTGGCGCACAGGGTCAGGGGACATTCGCAGAGAAAGGTCAGGCTGAGGGGAGCAGAGAGGCTGTGGCACTTGGTGTTTTGTGGACTTTGTGTTTTGCTGGCAGTGGAAGAGCCTTGCTGAGCAGTTTTGGGGTGGGAGGTGCTCCCCATAGCCCTGCAGGCAGCACCACCTGCTCCAATCCAGCATTGCCCCCCCAACTTTTCAGGGAACCCCCCCCCAAAAGCAGCCCTTCCCTGCAGCCCCATCACATTGTGGATCCAGGCTGAAGATGTGTCCCACCTGGGAAAGGGGTCAAGCACATCTCTGCTCTCACTGAAAGGGCATGGGGCCAGCAGTGCCCAGGAAGGGGGGGGACGGACATGGAGCCGGGATAGTACCTGGAGGAAGGTCCTGTCGTCAGGGCAGGCCAGCAGGCACTGAGCCCTCTCCTTGTGCTGGCTGAGGACATCCAGGTGGTCCTTCAGGAGGTTCCAGTCCTCCCCCACACGTCCCAGCGCTGCAGCCTTCTCTTGCTCTATCCTGGCCACCGTCTGCCACTGGAAATCCTCCAGAGCTTTCCTCAGGAGAGCAAATTTGCTCAGAATCACCGATTTGAGCCCCTCGGAGGAGTTCTGGGTAGGGAAAAGCCATGAGTGACAGCGTGTTCCCAACCCATGTGCCCAGCACAGACGAGTGCAGCGTTACCTTGATGTTGCGTGTTTGCTCCTCCAGCTTCTGCATCACCTGTTCAATCCTCTCCGATTCCTCCCGGGCTTTCTCCAGGGACTCTCTCAAGAGGGCCTGCAAAGGGAAGTACCAACATCCCACAGTGCAGGACACTGCTGCCCACCTGGCCCCTGGGAGCCCTCCCAGGGCCGCAGGACAAGGCAGGGAAGGAGGCAGCTTGGAAGGGGGAGAGGCTGTGCCCAGGGTCGCTGAGGAGTGAAACCCTGTGCTGTCTTTCACCCCTTTTTCAGCTCTTTCCTGTAGATGATGGGGTCACAGTCACACATGGCACTGTTCACCTGGTACTGCTGGATTTACCCAGCTCTCCGCTGCTCCTGACAGCCCCTGGTTTCTCGGGGAGCATCCAGGTACTGGCGGCATTTCCCTGGCCAGAGCCCACGCCAGACCCTGTTCAGCTGAGGCCAGGCACAGCTCATCACATGGAGCCAAATCATGTCCCCACAGCAGGGCACAGCACAGTGGCTGCGGATGTCATGCCCCCCGCATCACCCCAGTCCTGCCACCCATCGTCCTACCTGCTTTTTAGCACGCTCCTCCTCGAAAAGCACCCGCCGGTGCTGCTGGCACTGCTGGACGGTGCAGACCGAGCAGATGCACCGCCGCTCATCCTCACAGTACAGCTCCAGCGGGCGCCCGTGCTGCGGGCACAGCTCGCCATGGGCCACCTCACACCTCTCTGGGCCTGAGACCCGCGCCTCACCATCTCGCGCCAGCTCCACCACTTTGCACAGGGTGACGTTCTTCTCCAGCTCTGGGCACTGCTCGAAGGCCCTGCGGCACTCCGGGCACGTGTAGCCCTCGCTGGCCCTGGCAGGTGCCTGCTCTTGCTTGCGCCAGTGGTCGCTGATGCAGCACTTGCAGAAGTTGTGCCCACAGGGCAAGGTGACAGGCACCCTGAAGAGCTCCAGGCAGATGGAGCACAGCAGCTTCTCCTCCAGTTTCTGTGAGGCAGGCAATGCCATCCTACCCGTGCCGGGGAGCTGTGCCGGGGAGCTGTGCTGGGGAGCGGGGTGATGGTGGAAAGAAGCCAGTGTAGGAAGCCGGGGAAATAGAAACTCGGCTGTGCAGTGGAGGAAGGAACAGTGACGCTGAGCCCGGAGGCGGGTCAGGGCTCCGAGCCAGGCATGCTCTTAAAGAGACACCCAGTGGGTGTCCCCTGGCCATGCTGGCTGTGCCACACGCCGGGGAGGCAATGGGAGGGTTGGAGCTGCTCCCCCGGGAACAGGGAGAGCTGTGAAGTGCTGCAGGAGGCTCTGGAGAGAATGAAATGCTGCATCAAAGCACAAGGAGACACATGCAAGAGGCTGACAACATTCAGAGCAATGTACATTTTTGTGAACACGTTTGCACGGCTACATATACGATGTATAATTTGATTTCACTCCTTTTTTGCCCTTTCAGGGATCTTCCTGGCACCCTCACCTGTGCCAGGCTGGGCCCCCAGGCAGAGCGTGGCAGTCCTCCCTGGCACAGAGACCCTAGTACAGCTCTCCTGGCATCTGCCAGCCTGGGAACCAGCAGGGAGGGGCACCCACTGCTGCCTGCAGCTGCATGTCACCTCCCCCTGCAGTGACAAGGGCTGTGACACATGCCAGGAGCCAGCCAGGGCCACATTCCACCCTTGCATCTTTCCATATTAAACTACAGCTCCTGCTGTCTGCACATGCCCCCATGCTCACCCACCACTCCTTTTCCTACGAGGTTCCTTGCAACACCCGTGCGCATCAGCACTCCGAAACACAAGACAGATGTCATCTGCACAATCAGTCAGGCGGAGTCTTCTGCCCAGGGGCAGTTGTGGCGCCTGTGCACAGCACAGCTTCACCTTGTCTTCATACAGTTCAGTCTCTGGAGAAAGAGCTCCCAAGTCTCCAGGCCAAACCTTATCTCCTCACCCTCTCAGGCGTGCTATCGCTTGCGCGCACGCTCCCAGGCAGCTGAACGCTGGCAGGATGGCCTGTTCACAACAGCTCTGCAGCCTCCCCACACGTGTGGCGCAGCTTTGCTTTCACCCACGCAGGCGAGGGCAAGCGGGGAGGTCTGTGCTGCAGCTGTGGCGCTCACCGGTGGGCTGCTGGGAGGTCGGAGCACAGTTTCCATACCACAGGCAGGCTCAGAGTCACCCCTTAGACCACCCCTGGACTCAGGTGACTTGGGATCTGTTACACCTCCCTGCATGTCCCAGCACAACTTCAGCCCCCAAAACATTTCTTTGAGCCGAATCTGCAAATTCTGACCAAATATTCAAAGCTAAGAGAGGAGTGTAACACAGCCTGTGTGTCTGCCTGGCACAGCGGGACACCTGCGCTCCCACTATGATCACCCCACCAGCTAATTCACCCTGGCTTAAACCAGACCCCAGAACCCTTCAGGGCAGGAGGAGAGCTCAGGGAGCTCGGGTGTGTAGCTGGTAACAGCAGCGGGGGGCATTTCAGCACAATCTTAGTTGTTTGCTGGAGGCTCTTCATTTCCTGAGGAAGGGGGAACCTCAGAAAATGTTACTGGGAACAGGCAGCGGCACAGCAAGAGCATGTCGGCGTTTGGGGGTTTAAACGGGACGCAGAGAGCCCCGCAGAGCACAGCAGAAAGCAGAGTCTCTGCACAACTTGGGTACGGGACTGGCAGCAGCAGAGTGACAGGCCACCACTGTGCATTTGCCCCAACCCCTGCAGATCTGCTTTTACCCCACCTACTCCCACCGGGTACTTGCTGTCTGGGGAGCGAGGGGAAGGAGGCAGAGGTCCGCACGCTTGGATAGCTGTTGGGAGAAGCCAGCTCCACAAATGCTGACCTTGTGCATGTTTACCACCCGTGTACCTGCACTCTTCCCGTGCTACACCATCCAAGAGTGGAAAGTGACCCCAACTAAGGGAAGGGTTGCCCTTCTCCCCTGCACCCTGCTGAGCTCCCCAGCTCTGTGCCAGCTGGCTGGGACACCAAGCTTTTCCCAATAAAGACAGCTCTGCCAGCATTGCTCAGAGTGTGTTTAATTAGACTCATCTCTTTAAGAGGACTGCACAAATGAAAGCTGACACAGTCCTGAACCATAGCACTGCAAGAACAGAAAATCCAGGCTGGCCTGGCTCTGTTCCACAAACAGGCAAAAGAAGAACTTTGATCCTTGCAGAGAAACAAGGCAGAGCATCTCTGGGGAGCCTCTACCCTGCCACCCTTACCCATCAGCTCTGCTACAGGATCAGCAGCGAGATTTCAGCCTGGCCATGGATTTGCTTTCATCTATGAACATCCTCGTTAAGGAGCCTTTTGACCACACAGCTGCCAGCATTGCGAACTCCTGTTGCCCCCAGCGCTGCCAGCACAGGGAAACCAGGAGCCGAAGGGCTGAGACTGTCATTTCCCTCCAGAAGTGCAGATGGCTCCCAGCTGCACGGCTGTGTGAATGCAGGGGAGCCAGCAGCCCCACCTGCCTGGCTGGCATCCCAGTGTACACCAGAGCACCTCCAGAGGAGTCCGGGTCCCTAGTAAATGCCATAGGTGGGCTCCTCAGTGTCTCGGTATCTGTCCAGGTACCTCAGAGGCTGCTGGCGTGGGAATTTTAACTGTGGAGGATGGTAAACGGGCGGCCGCACAAATTCAAACACAGGCTCTCTCATATCTGTAAACGGGAGATGCAGAATGTTAGCAAGACAGCTCAGGTCCAAACCCCAGGCCCTTCCCTTCACCAGCAAGGCCCCCCCATGCACACACAGGATCAGGGCTGGTCAAGCACGTCCCAGTGAAGGTTCTCATGCTGTTATTTTAAAATGCTCATTTGAAACAGCCTTTTAGAGGTTGTTTGCTCAGGCTGCTGTTAGTTTGGTGGAAGGTTCATTAAGTACCCAGCCTGTGCTGCAACAGGCTAGACCAGTGACAGGACCAAACAAGAGCCTACAGCCAACAGCTCGCTCACCGACTGTGTGCTGCCCACAGGGCCACATCCCAGCCCACAACAGGCCCCTTCCAGCATCCCTGCATGCTGCATTTCTTACTGAGAAGCTGATGGAAGATCTTAGTAACAGAGCTGTCCCACTGACACTGGAAAAAGGCCAGCCCTGCTGGCGTCATCGCATCCTCGTGCTTTCTGTAGAAGTCGAACGTGCTGAAGGTTCGCATTTTGAGGCTGTAGCTGGAAATAAGACACAAGCACAAGAGCTGAGGTGAATCTCTTTTCCTGCAGCACTCTGGTAGGAAACTACTTTCCCACATCGTCCCAGAGACTATAAAACGGGGCTAGAAAAGGAAGTCACCCAAAGAAAATCTCCCAGCTTCTCCAGCAATGTGCACATTTCTGCCCCAGGCAGGACAAACCATTTTCTTAACAGCCTGTTTTAAAGTCACAGGACTCTGCAGCGCTTGCAGGGCTGGGATTCTCGTTTCAGGTGAGACACAGACTCAAAGCAGCCCCAAACAACTGTGCAGATTAAAAAGAGCTGCTCTCCCACAGCAGTAACAAGCACATGCCAAGCCAAGCAAGTGTGAAACTGCCCAGTGAAAGCCCGAATTACCATGGCATCGGCCGAACATCCTCGCTGAAATCTATGGGGCAGTCTTGCTTGAAGAGGAGGAAGATGAAGCGATGGTAGCCAGTTCCCATGGCTGGGAAGGGGGGCAAGTAATGGCAGATCTCCTTACCCGACTTGATGTCGTTGCCTGGGATGTTCATCCTGAACACAAAGAAGTTTACTTTGTTATATATTCATTCATTTCCCTCCATTAAGACCAGCATATTCACCCAGGACTGCAAATCGCTCTGTCCTGTGTTTTGACATGACATGCCCTGCTTGACAAGTGAACAGACAGTGGAAAGAAAAATCACACCCAGTGATTTGAATGCCAAACAGCAGCAACACCTGGAGCTACTGCATCTTTAGCAGGATGCAGAACACAGGAATACAGAAGCTAATAGCAGAAGCACCAGAGAAAGCCATGGAACTGCCTTAGCAAATGCTTATTCCCCAGCTCTGTTGGAGATGTCTCTGCCTGCTCCACCTGGACTTTCCCTGAGCATGTTGCTCTGATGTACTCACACCAGCCAGTGGAGGTACTCCGAGTCTGTCTCTCTTAAATGTCCATCTGCAAATGCACACAAGAGAAAAAGGTGAATTAGGGACACCCTGGTGTTCGCATCAACCCCAAAATAAGAATGCCCAGACCCACTCCGAACTGAGTGGGCAGCTCGAGACCTCCTGGCATTCCTTTCCTAGCAGAAAAGTAAGTAATTCTTATAGGATTGAGCTTAAAATGAGTAGCAGAGAACTCTACAGATGTAATTCCAAGATTTAAAAGCCTTCTTGGTCAGCCAATTCACTCCACTGTGCCTTGGTTTCTCAGAGTGAACAGCATCAGTTAACCTACCTCCCGGTTAGTCTGGAGGTAAACAAAAGATAGGAGTCCGGGAAATTGTTTCCTCTACACGGTGACACAGGTCCTGTTGTGTTGCTGTCCCATCTCTCAAGTGCTAGAGATCTGGGAAGGCTACAACCTTCCCTGCATATATACTACACCCCTGCTTCACAGATACCACATCGTGTCTGGCTGTGCAGCCAAAAGAAACAGGAGCTAACCAACAGCGGAGTGACACAACCCAGTTTAAACATGTTTTTAAAAAACTTGCTACTCACCTGGATTTGTGAGCAACAAAGTCCAGAGGGAGCCTTTATCTGCCTCGTATGACACTGCAGGGGGACTGGAAGCCTAAAAGAGCAACAGGAAGAGAATGCAAATCACTCAAACAACAAGTTCCAATCAAGATAAATCAATTGTGATCAAGACCATATCACAATTTCCATGACAAACCCCACAGACTTGGTGTGGCCAGGATGCAACATAGACTGGGCACAGCCATGCCACCAAGCCCCACCTGGAGAGCCCCCCAGAGCATTAATAAACATCAGCCTGCTGACAGACAACGATCCTGTTGCAAAGCTCTATCTTTATCGTGTCCAAGAAACGTATTTCCTTCATCACAAAGGAAATATCCTTGTAAAAGAAAACCCCCAGAACAACCAATGCCCATTAGAAGCATCTGACAGAAACACACAGGCTTCCCATGGGGTTGAGGTTGATCCCAGCTCCCCTCACGCACCTCTGACGGAGTCACCATGTTCCCATAGTAGACTGGCACGAGGTACTCATCTTCTTGGCTGTACTCCACCTTCAAGGTAACCCAGGGGGTGAACGTGGCCCCCTTGAACAAGTCACGAAATATCCCGCAGTGCTCTGCCACACGCTGCTTGTGGAACGGGCCGCTGGTCTTCTCCCACTCAGCTCTGACTTCATCAAGAGGAATCAGCACTGCAAGGAGAGAGAAACGCTGCAGGAGGCAGCTGGGCACGCAGAGCGGCCGGGGCAGGGAGAGCAGGTGGCAAGGCACAGACCAGTCCGGAGTCGCGCTGCTCTTTCCATCTCAGCATTCTGGCGGTTTTCCTTCAGGATCTTTTTTCTTTCCCTGATTTCCTTTGCTTGCAGCCGCTTACCACGTGGTAGGCTGATATCAATCTTTGGCTCTTCTGATCAATAAAAAAAACACGTTACGTGAAAAGTGTGAATGCCCAAAATGCCCAAACACAAAACCTTTGCAAAACGTTAAGAGAGCGTGTGAAAGAGATGCAGACTTCAAGACACCAGAGGCTTGATTCTACCACCTCTGCATCTCCACACTTCTGCTCCCTTCTCCCTCCCCAACTCATCACCCTCCCAGCCCCACAGGTTTGCCAGCTGGTGAGCAGGTCTGGTCTCTGAGCTGCGCAGCAGAGCAGCCAAACCATATTATTTGCTGCAGGTCTAAAGTTCTGGGCCCCAGTCTGCCTTCTCTGATACTAGTGGGGTCCCAAGGAATCACTTCGTTACTCTGCTCCACGTCTTTTGGCAGGTCCTGGCCTGCCTCCCTCCTCCCAGAAATCCACCATCCACTTCCCCTGAAGCCACTTGCAAACTTCCACATGGGAAAAGGGCCAGCCCTGTGCCAAAGCGCCTCACCAGCTCTTCACAGGGCGGGTTTTGGTGCCAACCCGTAGCCCCAACAGCATCTTCCCTCCCCTCCAGCAGCCAAACCGCGTCGGGCAGCTCCTCCCTGGCGTACCTGCCGGGGGGCTGGTGTGCTGCCGGTACGTCTTCCACCAGCGGGGCTTCCTGCTCTCCTTCTCCGCCAGCTTGAAGTAGCGAGTGAAACTGCGGTATTTTGGCAGCGCTTCCAAGTTGCTGACATCAATATCCTCGTTGGGCATCGGCCCCAGCGGCGCCGCCCGCTTGCAGAGCGCAGCTGGAAACGCAGAGAATTCCCGGTTTACATCAAGAGCTAGAAACGAGGCCGAGAGAAGCCGGGGCGGGCGGAGCGTGGGCCCGGGCCGCTGCCCACCCCCGCAGGCGTCCGAGAGCTCCCCCCTCGCCCCCCTGCCGGAAACCCCCGCCGCCCACTCGTGGGGAACCGGGGCTCCCCGGGCCGGAGCTCACCGGCCGTGCCGAAAGCCCGCCCGCCCCGGACTCCGTAGAGCGCCGCGGTCAGCAAGGGCGCCGCCATGATGCGCGCCGCCATGACGCGCGCCGCCCGGGGAAGGCCCCGTTACCATAGCGACGGGGCTGCGCCGCGCGGGCCCGGCCTGGCAGGCCCCCGCTGCCATGGCAACGGGGCTGTCCCGCGCAGCGCCTGACTAGAAGCGGCCCCACGTCCCCAGGGATGGTTCCTCCCTCGCCCTGGGCTACCCCTCTCCGTCTCGCCCTTGCTCCCCTGGCCCCAGGGCAGGTCGTGCTGAAGGGGGCAGCGTGGTCCTGCTGTCACCCTGGCCCCGCTGTCACCCTGGGGCAGCGGGGAGGACAGGTGGAGCCCAGCACGACAGCCAGCTTTCTTCAGAAAAAGTCCCAAAAAGGAAAAGCTGGAGTTGCCTGTAAGCTGTGAAACACTCTGGATGCTGGGGAACATCAGCACAACGCCAGGGCTGCGCTGTGACAGCTCTGCCTTGCCTGGCCTTGCAGCTTGGCCAAACCCCCACGAGTCCCTGATGCCACAGCCCAGTGGCAGGCAGCTGCCTGTCCAGGAGCCAGCGGTGTGGCAACCAAACCCACCCCCACGATGGCCACTGCCTCCCAGCAGTGCCTGCCAGGCGGCCAGGGACACTCGCCCTGAGGGATGGAGGCCAGACAAACTGTGGCTTCACAGCCCAGGGATGGATTTCACGCTCTGAACACTCCGAGGTTGCTTTTAAAGAGGACACTTCCTCAGCAGAGAACTGGGATTATTTATTGTTTGTTTTCCTCCACAGCAGCCTCCTGCGTGGACAGGCACAGCCATCCCTTGGGGTGCGTGGGGATGCCACCTCCTCAGCCTGACAGAGATGAAGTGTTGTAGGTTGCTTTCTTCAGGGTGTCCAGGAAGAACTGCTCCTTCTCTAAGAAATCATGGTCCTAAGAGAGGGATAGATGGCACGGATATCAGAGTGCCACAGAAATGGGGTCACAGGCCAGGGTGCTGCTCACGAGTGATGGGAGTATCCCAAACCCTCCTCCATGCAGCGAGCAGCGGGCAGGTACCCATCTGTGGTAGCCCCCGGGGTGTACGGGCTCCCCACAGAGCCCATAACCTCACACTGAGTGAGACCCACAGAGGAAGCCTCAAAGAGCATCCCTGCCTGGGGAAGGACCCAGCAGGGAAGCAGGGGGCTGAGGATGGGGACATCATGAAGCCAGAGCCCAGCAGAGCTGGCTTCTGCCACCCAGGGATGGGGCAATGCCATCAAGCCAAGGATGTTATCAATCAGCCTGAAACAAGCCGTGAGGACGCACCAACCCTTGCTGCTGGTATCACTCTTCTAGGTGCCCACGGCTTCTGCGAGCCCACCCAGCCCAGCAGCTCAGCAATGATCTCACACCCACCCTGTGGCTGTCAGGCTCAACCCAGGCTTCACCCAGCCCTGCTCCCACCCAGCTGGTTTGAAGCCCTTTCCAGCCCTGGTTTCCCACCACCTCACCTGCTGGGCCCTGTGCTTCAGCAGCAACAATGTGGCGTAGAGCTCGGTGGGGCCAGCCCCAGTGTCCCTGCTACCCCCTGGGCTATGCCAAGGGAGCGCGCTGGTGGGAAGTGGAAAACCTGGAACAAGAGCCCAACCGTGTGGTACCGCTGCCGTTAGAGGAACAGCAGACGGACAAGTGTCCCTTTTTTTGCTGCCTGCATGTCCCTGCAGCAGGGTCCTCCCCAACCTCCCACTGCAAACGGCCTTTAATCCACCTGCCTCTCCCTTCCTGCCCCCTCTACCCCCTCCTGGCACTGCCCTGGCTCAGAGGTCTCTGCTGAGCTCCTTCAGAGGATGAGGAGGCCAACTCACATCTGAGCGTGTGATGAGCCCCCAGGAACATCCCAAGCCTCCTGAGAAGTGGAATACAAGTGCAACTGGCCCCCAGCATGTCCGTCCCCCCCTCCCCCAGCAGCGTGCAGGAAGCCTTACACGGTGTGCTGGAGAGGCCTTTCCTAGGGGCACTGAGGCCCTGGTTTGTGTTCAGCAGCATCGCAGAGTTGGTGGGCAGTTCCTCACGTATCTGTTCGAGCTGTCTCCTCTGGCGAGCCATGCTCAGCCGCTCCTGCCCCATCCCCGGGAGAAAGAGAGAGAAACTGTTGGCAAAGGTTCAGGCCCTTGGCACAGCGGCCCCAGGCCAAGAAGGAAAGGCAAGGGAGTATTTGCCTCGTGAAGACGCTGTTCCTGCTGCTTCAGCTGCTCCAGCTGCTGCTCCATGACCTGCAGCCTCCTCTGGTGCTCCGACTCTATCCTGCACGCCTCTTGCAGGGCTTGCTCCCCTTCCTTGTACTTCTGGGATGAGAGCTGCAAGGCAGAGCAGCTGAGAAGGCTGGGGACAGGGACCCTCGCTGCCCTGGGGCAGGGCTCCTTTGTGCACCCCCTGTTCCCCTCCCAGGACAGCGTTGGGATTCACCACTCAGGGAGGGATGTGAAACCCCAGCTGTGAATTGCAGCGCAGATGCTCCACTTACCTTGGTCGTGCTTTTAATCTCCTCCTCCTGCTGCTGGATGCGCAGTGTGGCCCTGTTCACCTTCTCCTTCTCCAGCCTCAGCTCCTGCCAGGACTTGTCCAGCAGCTCCCTGTCCCTCACCAGCTGCTCCTCCTTGGTTTTCAGCTCATGGCTCCAGATCTTCAGCTCTGCCTGCTCCTGGGATGGGCATGGGGAAAATCAATGCACTACCTGCCCTATCCTGGACACTATCTCATGTCCCCCCAAGTGATGGGAGAGATCTGCCCCTGTTTTCCTTCTTGTGTTTGCCAGTTTGGGGTGCAGAGCAACACCACCAGGTACCCAACCAATGCTCTCATCCACCCACCCTTGGGCACCAGGGTTGGCAGAGCTGGGATTGTACAGGCGCGCACACACACACACACTCCTTCCCCAGAAAGGACGGAGCCCCTTACCCATGCTACACACTCTAAAACATGCTCAAGGCTTGGCAGTTTGTCAGCAGTGGAAATACCCAGCCTGAATGGTTATTTTCCACCCTGGTAGCCCTCAGAAATGCAGCTCTGCCACAGTCTGTGCCACATATCTCCTCTGGACAGCTCCAGGGGGGAGAACTGGCTCCAAACATGTCCCCATGGCATGGGGAGGTTCTGTTTAACCGACCATGGGGGTTTCCTCTCACCAGACTTACAATGGAGGCGGCTGTGCCTGGTCTGGCTGCCCAAACTCCTCACAGGCAAAGGGGAGAGACAGAGGTGACTGATGCTTCAGTCAACATCTAAAACAGGCTGGTGGAGGCTGCTCCTGGAACAGCCCGATTCTCACCACCGCAGTGGTGTCTCTTAAAACTTGTTTTAAACACCTGAAGGCAGGGCTGAACATCTCCCCGGTGGGCAGGACCCATCCGTGAGCTGCCAGGTGGTGCTGGAGGCCATGGAAAGGGGCTCTACTGTGGTACCTTGGCCAGGCTCATGATGGTGCCCTCTCTCTGTGAGTCCATCTTCAGGGCTTGGTCCATGTTGCGCTCCATCTGCTCCTTCCTCAGCTGCTGCTGGGTGTGAAATTCAGCCCACTCGGCTGCCAGCTTCCGTCGCTCCTCCGAGCACTTCTGCATCACGGACTTCTGCTCTTCCAGCAGAGCACTCTGGGGAGCGTTGCCAGAGAGGGAGAGAAGAAGCACTAAGTCCCATTCGCCACAGGATTTTTCTCCTTTAACCCATCTCTGCCGTGCAACATCTAGGGGCTGGTTCAAGCCCATGGTGCCTGGTGTGAACCCTGCACGCAGAGCTCTGGTCCCATGTTCCTCAAGAACCAGCACGTGCCATGCGCACACACCGCGGCCTCCTGCATCCGTGAGCCAGAGGGCTGGCCTGACTGCGATTCACCCTGTGTGAGGCTGAGGAGGCAGAGAGCTGCAGAAGGATGCTGCAGCCCAGCACCCAGCTCTTGCCTCCACCACACAATGCAGTGCAGCCCTGGAGATGTCTGCCCCACCTCACCTTTGCCCTCTCCAGCTCTGCTCGCTCCATGGACAGCTGCTGGGTCATGACTCGCCGCTGCTCCTCCAGTGAGTGCTGCAGTGATTCCACTTTGGATTGCTCTGCCGTTGCCCTCCATCGCTCCTGCGTTCAGACACAGAGGAGACAGATGCTATTCACAACCTCCAGGCCAGGAACCTCCAGTTGGTGAGACACGTACCCCATACCCAGACAGGAGGGCCGACCCGGGCAGAGGACACAGTGTGGGCTCACCTGCTCCAGCAGCCGAGTCTGCTCACTCAGCCTGGCCTCCATTTTAGCGATCACCTCCTGGAGTCGGCTCCGCTCCTCCTCCATGTCCCTCTGCTGCTGCGATAGCCTGTCCTGGAGCACTTGGGGAGAGGCACGAGCAGCATGAGGCGGGAAGTTCTTCCCTTCTATCCACACCATGTTCACAGAAAAACTGTGTGTGTTTGTGCTCATCACCCTTGGCACATCCCCAGGACACTGCTTTGTAAAGGGAAGACCCCGAGATGTCCAGTGACCAAGGCAGGCAAGGCTTTGCCAGCCTCAGCTCCCAGCCTCTGGTTGACTCAGAGCAACTTCTCCTTGTTTTCTGGGTACCCCCAGCTCCGGTGGAGACCCTGCAGCCGTTGCGGCACAGAGGAACGGCAGACATACCCTTGAGCTGCTCGTCCCGCTGCCGTACCCCCATGGCCAGCTCCTGGGAGGTGGTATGGTGTGTGGCCTCCACCTTTCGCGAGAGGTCATGCAAGTTGCTGGAGAACTTCTCCATCTGCTCGATGATGCCATTCAGAGACCTGCAGAGAGAAGCGAGGGGAGGGTCACCCCTGTGG
The DNA here is from genome assembly GCF_023634155.1 of Falco peregrinus. Lineage (NCBI taxonomy): Eukaryota > Metazoa > Chordata > Aves > Falconiformes > Falconidae > Falco > Falco peregrinus. The sequence goes on along the minus strand of NC_073722.1, from coordinate 119,069,851 downwards.
GACACACTTCATCTCACCGCAATGGAGAGGGGGATATTTGGTGGCCCAAAGGCTGGGCAGCCCTGCCCTGAACCTCTCTGGGTCACAGCAGAGCAGTAGGAAGATGCAGCTCCTGCTTACGGGGGGCACTGACGGGTATTACACAGCTCAGGGATGGCCCCTGTTGCCATGGTCCAAGCCTGGTTCGTGTAGGACAGGGAATGCTGTGGCCAGGGACCAATGTGGGAACACAACTGTCAGTACCTGGTGTACGATGTGGCGCTGGTCACTGCATCGATCTCCTGGTCTTTCAGCCGCTTCAGCCGCTGCAGCTGCTCTTCGTGGTCTTTGCGCATCTCCTGGACAGACACCCTGCGGGACACGGGGAAGGAGCCTGCCACAGGCTGGCACAAACCAGTGCTCCCCATGATGGGCACTGTGGGAGAGGCTTGGTTGTGGGGCTGAGAATCAGGTGCCAGGAGCTGAGCTGGCATGGGGGTCTGTCCTGGGGCATTCCACCGACAGGCATCCACATTTGGGATGGGCCCAATTTTGGGGTTATGAGCTCCTCTACCAAAAACTGATTTGTCATTGACCCAAACTATGTGGACATCAGTGACTCACTGACCCGAATAAAAGGGATTTGGGGGAAGATAAAACATTGGGTTCAGCGTCTTTCAAAATACAATGCATTCACTCTGAAACCACGTCTCCAGTCAGATCTCCCTGTGTCCACCTACAAAGCAAATCCCCATTCCAAAAGGCACCAAGCTGCCCACAACCCAGTGCTTCTGGAGTCTGGTTTCTCCTTTCACCATGTCCCCAAACCACTCCCTGGTTCCTTCGCTGAGACTGTGGGTACCAGCCACACGTGTGTGCCACTCGTGCCACTCTCACCTCTGCAGCTCTTGCAGACGCTCCATCTCCAGCTTGTTCTGCTGCTCCAGCGTGGCCAGGCGCTGCTGGTGCTGCACCAGCAGCTCTGCCCGTGCCCGCTCCGCATCCTGGCTCTGCAGCAGGAGCTGAGCCATCAGCTGCTCCTTCTCCAGCCGCAGCCTCTCCTCCCGCTGCCCGTAGGTGTCCTCCACCACCTTCACCTGGTTCCTGCCCCGAGAGGTCACAGCCAGGAAGAAGCGTTGCTTCCACAGCAATACCCAGCACTCCCCCCCCCGCCAGAGCGCACACAGGGGTTTGGGAGCAGATCAGTGTTGCTGTGTGCATGGCGAAACACGCAGACCTGAGCCCTGAACCCTCCTGCTACTGCCCAGTGTGCTGCCTGGTTGGGGGTGCGCTGGCAATGGGACCAGCCCCTCCTCCTTGTCACCCAGGGGACAGTGGTGGTGAGAGTGGACTCCCATGTTGGCTCACCTGTGGGGCTGCTCTCTGCCCCCACCATGTCCACATCGACATGGCTCTGTGCCCACCTGCCCCAGGGGCGGATTTGGGAAGCATCCCAGCACTCCCACCCCAGGAGAGACAGAGCTGTAGGCAAGGAGGGAAGCACAGGTGAGAGGCTGGTACCTGTGGGTGCTCTCAAGGAGATTCAGCTCCTCCTGGTGCCGCTGCTGGAGATTTTCCAGCAACAGTTTGCGCTGTGTCCGCTCCAGCTCCAGCATTCGGACCTGCCAGGCACCCGGAGAGAAAGTCCTTCTGCTGCCCTGGGGACAGAACTCCCACAGCAGCACTTGGTGGCCATAGGCATCTCTGGACAGGGAGGTTTCACCTCTCTCCCCCGTCACCCTGATGCTATTGGGACAGGATATGGCTCCTTCTCCTCCCTCTGGGTCACCCGTGGTCCCCCATTCAGCAGGCAATGGGGCTCACCTGGCTCTCCAGCTCTGCCACACGGGCCTGGGCGCTCAGCAGTGCTGCCTGGCAGCCTGATGCATCCTCATGGAGCTGGGCTGCGGGAGCCCCCTGCCTCGTCTCATGCTGCAAGCCCGGGGCCGAGAACTCTGCCTACAAGGATGGAGAGAGAAGATTGAGGCCCTTCAGGATCAGTGGCTTTGTGGTGCGGCCATCAGCCTCCAAAAGAAGGCACCTGCCTTACCTGCAGCTGCGGGGGAGCCTGGACATGTGCCCTGGGTGCAGGAACCTGCGGAGACACAGGGATGCTCTCAGGGAGGTAAAGCCCTGGGGAGAACATTTCCTCCTAGCCTGGAAATGGCGATCCATCTCCAGCCTACTGCAGTACCACCCCCACCCCCTCCCCAGCCCAATCCCAGTGCTGGCGTGGGTCCCTTCTCCCCAGGTGACACTCGGCAGCCCCCACCCCAGACACAAGCATGCTGCGCTCTTCCTTCTCTGGGGGCAGAATCAAGGCTGAGACCACAAGCCCTCTGGGAGACAACATGTGTCCCACCACCAGGGCAGGGCGAGGAGGCCCAGCTGGATGAGGAGAGGCTTCAAAGACCAAGCAAGAGCTGCCTTCTCTGTGAAAGGCTTCAATTCTCCTTCAGTTGTCTAGAAATAATCTCAGAGCATCTTCAACACTATACTGGGGAAAATCAACTGAAGAAAAAGTCCTTTATCACCTGGAGCCTCTGTTGTCTAGTTAATATAATATATATATATATGCCTGGGGAACTGTGTAAATGCTGCTCGGGCCATGCAGGGCTATAAACACACATGATTTACAAAGCATCCATAGCACCCATGCTTTGGCCTGATAAACGCAACTTGTGGCACCTCGGGGAGCTCCAAACTCTTTGCCTCCATGAACACGGCTTCCCAGAGATGCAAAGTGGGGCACATCCTTCCTCAGGCTGAGGGAGCACGGACCGAGTGGGATGGCGGCGAGTCGGCAGCGGAAGGCTCGCGATCGCTGCCCTGATCCTGCACCACTCGGGGCACGGACCCAGCACACCTACCTGAGTGAGCAGGGCAGGGCCTGGCGCCTCCTGCTTTCCTGGGAATGAGCCTGTAGAGGCTGAAAATTGGACAAGTCCATGATTTGAATATAGCAATGGGAACCATTCCCTCCCAGCAGGATGAGGGCCTGGGTCTCCTGGGCACAGCGATGAGGGTCGCGCTCCGCTCTGGGAGCTGGCAATGGGGGCAGAGGGTCAGACAGGCTTGTCCGTGTCTGCATCCCCACTCCACACACAACGGTGGGACTCTGCTCTGCAGAGTAAATCAGGGGACAAAGCACAGCTCCTCCTCCATCTCCATCACCTAGGGAGGAGACTGGGTCCCCTAAGCCACTTTCAGCGGCCTCTGAACCGGTGCACAGCCACAGCCCAGAGCAGAAGGGGGTCTTTCCAGCACATAGCACTGGTGGGACAAGTGTGGGGGCAGCAAAGGGAAGACAGATGGGGCAGCGTGAACTTATGCACACCCATTGCTCAGGCAAAGCGAGTCCCTCACAGCCTTCTGAAACCCCAAAGGCAGCACTGCGGAGCTCAGTGTGCCCCAGCACACCAGCTGAAATGGGGATGGTGGGATCCTGCAGCTCAGCAACCTGCTCCGACAATGGCTGGTCAAAGCCTGGGCAGCATTCATGTGGCCAAGGGAAGTGCTGTGGTTCCTGCCTTTTTTGGGGGGTTGGTTTTGGTTTTTTTTCAGGGCAGGGAGGCCCTTCTCCGCATACCAAACTGTACAAATCTCTGCTGCCCAAACCGTACAACCACAGGAAACGCACCCAAGGCACCGGCATTTCTGGAGGGATGCCCCTTCGCAGGATCCGATGGTTGAACCGAGGCTTGTTTCGCGGTGCTGAGCCAGGGGACCGGCTGCCTGTGTGGGCACAGAGACACAAGTGACGCACAGCAGTGTCACAGCGCAGGGAGAGGCACGCAGACATTATCCCGCTTGGCATTTTTGTAAGTTTAAAGCTTGGCTGTCGCACTGTGATCGAACAGGCAAGAGCCCGACGATCCTTCAGCGCTGCCTTCCTTCCCGGTTACACAGGTCCCAGACCAAAGTGGTCACGGCTGGCTACCAGCCCTCCCCGCTCCCCCACCTACACACGCAGCCGCTTCCCACAGGAATTCTCCCTTGTGGAGGTGTCTGAAAGGTGAAGGAGGCCTCACCTGGAGCCATCTGCACTCGCTGCCTGGTCCTGCGGGACAGCTGCCTGCTGCGATGCTCCTGCGGGGCTGGCTGGCTGGCTGCAAGCAAAAAACATCCCATGGGGGAGAGCCCAGGAGGCAAGGAAAGACAAGATCCTTTCCCTCAACACCAGTTCCTGCCTTGCAGGTGAAAACCTATCCCACTCAGCTGTGGCAGGATTCAACCTGTTGGCTTCAGAGGGAGCAAAGACACCTGAGAACCTCCATCTCTGGAGGAACACCAGTTCCTCCTTGCTGCATCCACCCCCTTCCCCTGGGCAACATGCCCCTGCCCACGACACACACGGCTGCTTCTCTGCAATTCACTTCTGAGTCCCATCCCAATGGCACAAGCCTGAACCCGTCTGTGCCAACTCAGCTGGAGGAGGTGGTTTTCCTGGAACTAGGAGGAATGAAGGGGAAAGAAGGCAGGAATGAGGAGCATGCGTGGAGCTCGTGGGGGTATGCTGATCCAGGACAATCCCACAGGACCTGGGGCAGCACGTGCAATCTCAGCCATGACTAGAAGGAGAGCCCAGAGGTGCGATGGCCCTGCAGGCTGCACCAGTGGGAGAAACCTCTGCGTTATTAACCCAACCCGAGGCAAGAGAGCGCTTAAAATGGATTTCTTAAATCCGAGCAGAGGATTTCTGAGACGTCCTGTTGGAGCAGCTGCACGATGGGAGCCCTGTGGCCACCAACTGTGCTTTTACCTGACAGGAGAGTGGGGATCCAGCCCTCCTTCTGGGGACTCCAAGGGCTTGGCACTTTGCTCCTGAGCCTTCGCCTGTGCTTGGGCTTTCTTGCGAGACAAGGCAGCGCTCAGCCAGTTGTCTTCCTCCAGCGGGTCAGGTTTAGCCAGCACTGCCTCTGCAGCCGGGAGCTGGCTGGTGGGGCCGGGCTGCTGGGCTGTGCCGGGGCTGGGGTAGCTCACTGCAGGACTGGCTTTTGCTGCAGATGTTGGCTTCAAATCCATAAAATCCTCATCTTTCAAGCCCAGCCAGTCACCTCTAGTCCGGCTGCTCCGCACAGGGCTGTGGCTGGCTGAAGGAGGAGATTTGGAGCGGGGTTCTGGTTTTGGTTCGCTGCTGTTCTCGGCTGGAAACCTGCTGCAAGGAGAAGCAGTCACATACGTGCCTGTGAGAGGACCCCGGGGACCCTGCCTGGGGACCCTGCCCGGGGACCCTGCCCGGGGACCCTGCCCGCTCTGCCGCGGGGCCAGCATGGCTGCTGGCTGGAGCTCCACACGCAGAGCACAATACCCCACAGGCTGCCTCCTCGCCAGCTGGCCCTTGGGCATGGAGGCCACCGTCGGCTGGTACGCTCCAAAGACAAAATCCTCCTTGTCCCAGCCGTCTTCCTTCTCTGTTCAGACAAGCAGCTTTGAGTCAGCGCCTAGAGGAGCGGCTGTTTGCAAAGACACCAGCCCTCCTCCTCCTCCCCTGCAATTCCCACTGCGATTGCTGCCTCTAGGAAGACACAGCTGGAAACATCTTCCCTGGAAACCTGCGAGCAACGTGTCTCCTCCACGTGGCTGGGAAAAGTTGCTTTGCTGAGAATCAGTCCATGTCCAAAGGCAAGTGAGTTACAGCTGCTGTGCAAATGCCCCCAGGCTGCCTCGAAGGCAGGGTGCAACACCTTTGCATCAGTCACCTTTGCCCCAGAGCTGACTGGGAGCCCATTAGCCACCCTGCTGACCACTACAGAAAGGGTATTTCCCCTTCAAGGACATTAGAAATCAATCTCGCCCTCCCAAGCCAACGCCATCACCTCTGCAGACCTTCCCAGCATCCCTGGCCACGCTCACCTGGCTGCTTTTGGTACTTCTTATCCAGTTTGAACTCTCTGCGCTCTCCTGTGCCTGGCTGTTCCAGGATTTTGGCCACGGAATTTCGTCCCAGCAACTCATCCAGCTTGGAGCGGGCTGGCCGGAGCACCTCTCTGTTGGTGACACAGTGGCAGATAGGTTTCCCTGGGAGGCAGGGCTGTTTCTTGTCACACAGCCTTGCCAGGGTGCTCTGGCTCTTCTCTGTGAAACGAGGCTGCTCTTGCCCCTTTCTGGGACCCACAGGCAGAAGCTCCAGCATCCCCGTCCCCCCCAGCATGCTGGCACCATCCCAACGCACAAGCCATCCCCTGCTTTACCCTCACTGCCTCTTCATTGCCCTTACTTTTCTGCCTTCTTTCCCTGCTTCTCAGCTCCTTTTGAGCCACTGCCAAGTCCCAGCGCATGCATCAGGTCATCATCGGTATCTTCAAAAGTGAGCTCAGCCCTCCTCTGGACTGGGGCCACGGTGTGCAGGGGCGTCTGGGGTGGAGGTGGCTCTGTGGATGGGATCACACATGGTAAAGGTTTGATCAGGGCTTTTTTTTTTTTTTTTTAAACAGGAGATCAAAGCATCCCTGCCTGCTCTTATCTCTCAGGACCATTTAAAAAAGTAATTTTTAAGATCAGCGAACAGATCTCACAGCAAGTAACACAGCGGCAATGCACTACTGCCTGGTCTGCAGCCATGCATCCACTGATGGGACACTGCTGGGTGCCACTGACACTGGGGTTTCCAGCTCTGGATAACGCCAGGAGCTTCTTTAGCTTTGAAAGTTTCCAGTCAGATAATTCCTGTCCCCTTTTGCCTAAAGTCCCTCTCTACCAACACACCTTAGTCCTTGCCCTAACCCACCAGCTGCTACTTGCATCCAGAGCAGATTTATCAGGGTGAAAGGTGATTTTAGGGGACCCTCAGACCCATTAGCATCCCTGCTGCAGGAACAAGAGGGACAAGTGCCTGTAACACAGCCACAGCTGGATCCCACCCAGAGGTGCCCCAGTTGTGGTGTGGCACGGACCGGTGCTGCTCTCAGACACCCAAATCCTGACCCAGAAAATTTGTTCTCAGTTGGCAATGCGTGCAGAACGGGCTGGATGAGGTCAAAGGTAAGATCAGAGCCTCCATTCCTGGAAAGGAAAGCTCAGCTCCGTAATCTGTGGCGCACTGCAAGTATCAAGCACTTGGTGAGCTGTGGCACAATTAACCCTGTTACCAAGCTGCTCTATAAATTACGTTACTGGTTAATAAGAGGTAGGACTAGGTGGCTTTCAATGTAATCATTTTGGATCTCACACAGACTAATCCATGCTGCTGATTTATGTAATACAAAGGATGCACTGAGCAACCCCACTTACCTTTCTCTTTGCTCTGTTCTGGTTTTTCCTCAGAGCTGTTTTTAGCGCCTGTTGGAGCTGGTTTCTTGGGAGCATCCTGCTCCTCATCAGATAAAAGTCCTGCCAAAGGATCATCTAAATCTGGGAATTACCCAGCAGGTACAGGAAAAGAGAATAACAAAACAAACAAACAAACGCAACGTTATTTAGAAGAAGAGTTCTGCACTACGCCAGCCACTGTTCCCCGCAACGTGCACATGGGGACAGCAGAGTGTATCTGCCCAAAGCCATGAGCGTGGGTCCTGCAGGGACCTGGGATACCCTTGAGTCTCCCTGAACTTCAAACACTCAAAGACTTAGATTTCCGTTCAGTTTTTCCACATTTTCATCCTCCCAGAAGAAAATAACTCAAAAATTTGGGTGCTTTAATGCCTGAACACAGCTTAGGCAAAGAAAAAGGGGAGAAAGGCCACCTAAATCACCTAAAGCCCATTAGTGATTTTAACAGATCCTGATCTTTGTTAAAGCACAGGCTTTGAGAACCAGATTTCAGCTGTGCCGGGAAACCGCTCCCCTGTTCAGAAGCTGGACAGAATCCCCCCTGACACAGGGGCTCCCAAGTGTTACAATCATTAAAAACCAAAGCACATATAAAAATGCAAATGCCCCCAGGAATCACCCCCCAGCCCTGTCCTGGGGAGGGCCTCAAATGCAGAGGTTTTTTTCCCTTTGGTCACCTCTGAAGGATTACATTTGCACTAGCATCATAGGGGTGAAGGACTCCGTATCTTATTAACCAGTCAAGCCTCCAGCTAACAGACGAGGCAAGCTACAGGCAAAGAGCACGGGCAGAGCCCCCAGTGCCCCCCCGCAGCCGCGTGAAGTGAGATCCCACCTTCAAAGTTAAGTTTCTTGTTGTGTCGGGGAGCAGCAGGGGACGAGAGCGCCTTCTTTTCCATCGCAGGCACTTTCTCTCCTAGAAAGAGAGGCCACGGCTCTCAGAGACAAGGTACTGCAGAAATGCCCCTCTCCCACCCTAGCTAAGGGTCGCTTTTTGGGTGGCAGCCCCCTAAAAGCACCCGCTGTGATGGACAGACCCCCCCACAGCCCTGCCAGGTGCACATCTCTCCGGAGGGGTCTCCTTGCAAGCAGAGGAGAAAAGGGCCAGGGGAAGACCAGGGCACTTTAGGGACTGGCAGATCTGAAATGTAGCTCCTCTGGCTCTCCTTGCCCCCAGAGCAGGGGGCTCCCCACCAGAAACACTTTGCACCGCCCCAGGGAACAGCCGAGTGGTGTTTGGTGGGAGGTGGCAGCGGCTGCTGGTGTGAGTGACGTCCAGGGATCTCCTAAGGGATAACACATGGCCAGAATAACACTCCCGCAAAAAGCAACCAGGAAAAGCATTTTAGGGAACAAATCCACTTTTTGCTCCGTATCCCAGATAAGGATAGGAAAATATCCCTGCTCGTTTACAATCAGGGTGTGAAAAGAATAGCAGAATCTCCTTTTTACCTTCCTCAGGAGCTACCAGCTTCCCTGTGTTTTTTACTCCTCCTCCCAAGGAGTCACATTTCCCAGGACCTTTCACAGTTGTCTTCCCTGGCCCAGAACTGGGTTTCGGGATTCCCAGGAGATCAGCTTCCATGTCATCCATATCCTGGAAAGCAAGAGGACAAGGATGGGGAGCAGGGTGAGAGCTGCTTCTCCCTTCGGAGGCTGGTGCTGGAGGCCATGGCAGCGCGCTGGGGCGGAGATGGAGGGGACGCATGGAGATGGAGGGGACGCATGGAGATGGAGGGGACGCATGGAGATGGAGGGGACGCATGGAGATGGAGGGGACGCATGGAGATGGAGGGGACGCATGGAGATGGAGGGGACGCATGGAGATGGAGGGGACGCATGGAGATGGAGGGGACGCATGGAGATGGAGGGGACGCATGGAGATGGAGGGGATGCATGGAGATGGAGGGGATTTAAGGACTTGCCTTCAGGGTCTGCAGCACAGCTTGCGGGTCTGTGTCGGAGACACTGGATCCCTGCATGCCAGGGAGGGGAGACATCAGAGGGGAAGAGATTTTTGGAAACTCCTCACCCCTTACCCCATATCCCTTGATATCCATTTTATGAGATGGAAGAATACATGCCCAGCTCCTCCTGGTGACCTCCTCTCTGGAAACCCCCTGTGCCCCCAATTCCTTTGCTGAGATCCTGCTGCCTCTAGGAGAAGCATCAGGAAAACCCAAGGCCATTGCTCTGGGTGAAGGTCCTTCCTACAACACTTTACCCAAAGTGCACCCAGGAAGGCTGGGCTGCAGCAGCACGTGCCCCCCAGCTTTGCTCCATCTCACCCAAGGCACCAGGAAGCCCTTCTTCCACCACCACCCCCGCCCTGTCCCCACCCCACTGGGATGCTGGAGAGGGGTTACCTCTTCAGCCAGACATCACAGCTCATCGCTGACACCCCACTGCTGACCTGGCCGGGGTGATACCGCCGCAACCTTGGCCCGGCTCAGCCCCAGCCCTCGGGACTCCCAGGCTCTTTCCTGAACCTTGGACTCACCTCTGCAGAATTTATGTCCTTCGCAGGGAGTCTGTCGAAGAAATCATCTTCTAAAATGGACCTATGACACAAGCCCGGGGGTTAGCAGCACCACACGTGAGCTCGGCCAGTGTGTCCAGGGACAGCCAAGCCAGGCCAGGCAGCGGGAGGCAGAGGAGACCACACGGGGCTGCCACACCAGCCGCATCGTACAACGCAGAAAATGAGGCTAAAATAGCACTGGGATAAAGGACAGCAGTGCTGGGACTGCTCTATTTAAGCAACTGTTACAAAGCAGATTTACAGAAGATGTACAAGGCTGGGGGACACCCAACTCTTGCTGGAAAGCTTCGGGCTCTGGGCTCCCAGTTCCCAAAGGCATCGCAGAAGATAACTCGCCTTCCCAGGCAATCACTGCTGGGGCAGGGAGGGAGGTGGAAAAGCCAAGGATGGGGCAGATCAGAAGGATTTGGGGAGGACAAAGAGATCTTCAAGTGAGATCTCTCACAGGAGAGGCTGTGTCTGAAAGGCACTCACTTCTTTCTGGCCTGCAAGCCAGTGTCCTGGGCTCTCCTACTGCTGCCCACAGCTGGCTGGGAAGCTTCGGCAGATTTAAGAGAGGTTTCATCTGGAAACAAGACGGGGAGAGATGAGGATGATGGACACGGGCATATTCCTGACCTAGGCACTCCAAAGGGGGATCTGCTGTCTACCCCGGGGCCACAGAGGCTTTTAATCAGAGGTGAACTTCACTTTGCCTCCCCAAAAGCTGATGTCCAGACTATTCAATGGCCTCTGACTCCGAGAAGCCCTGCTCCCTGCTCCATCCCCTCCTCACAGCTGGAGCCCCCTTGCAAATGGCTGTTGCACCAGCACCTCCTGCTCCCAGGAGGGGAGTAAGAATAGAAGGACGCTGCCCTTTCAGCTGAGAAGAAGGTTCGTTTTACCATCATAGCCCAGGAGGTCACCAAGCACATCATCGATGGAGCCTGAAATGAGACAAATTAAGCTGTAGAGGCAGGTGAGCTCGCCAAGCAGGCATAGGAAAGCTCCCAGTTTCAGTATGGCTTGCTCTTTGGAAATCTGCTAGAATAAAGTTTTGGTCTTAAGCATCATCAGCATAAGGCCTTCCTTGTCAGTCTAGAGAGAACTGCCAGGACCTGATCAGTATTTTGTGGATAAAAAATTTAGCTTCACTTAGCCAGAAATGGGGTATCTTTATCAAATGAACCAGCTGCTTTGTATTCAGTTAGTCACTGGCCACAAGCAGCACTTAACCTGTGAGCTCTCACCCCGCAGGATCTCGAGTCCCTGGGCAACCCCAAAAGCACTGCTTCAGTAGCAGGGGCTGCAAGAGGCCTTCAAACAGTATCCCTCCAAACAGGGATAAGGTGATGGGAAGAACTGAAACAAATGCTTAAATTCTCCCCTGAATTTGGGAAAGCCCACAAGAAAAGAATGTGGGACCTCAATAAACAAATCCGCTTGATGTGAGAGGCAGGTGAAAATCTCTGGTTCAGGAACGACATGATGATGCACTCAACCATCTGCAACTTTCAGACAAGGATCATGAAACACTTCAGTAGCCAGGACTGCCACCTGAGAGTGTCCCCCCGCCCTCTGCCCCAGGCATTCCCAGCAGATCAAAGCACCTACGGACAGCAAAAGGAAAGCCTGCAGCATATGTACGTACCTCTTAAACTTTTCTTGGGTTTTGTAGCCTAGAGAGAAAGAAAAATTCCCTCATTAGAAAATGAGGCAATTCTGTCCTGGACTTTCTCAAAACACACTAAAGCCAGAGGCAGGTTTCTCCAGAGCATCCCATAAACAGCAGCGAGGCCCTCCTCCTGCCCGTGCTGTTTGGGAAATGACAAGTGAAATGCAGAACTACAAAGATATTTCCAACTTCAGAGACACGGGTGAGCACAGCCCCTCCAGACTGCCAGCTGGGCAGGACCCTCCAGCCCTTGGGATCACTTCTGCCTCCAGGCAGAGCTGCCAGAGCATCAGATCCGGATTTCCCAGCCCTGCCTCAGCCCCGTACCACAGGGCCACGCTCACCATCAGCGTCCGTTTACGGATTCTTCTTCCACCTTGCCGGGGGACCCGGCACCACTGGTCACATCCACACCAACCTCCTGCCTGAAGGGAGAGGAGGGTTCCCCGATGTGCCACCACGGCCGGAGGCACCTCTCCCACAGAGATGTCCCTCTCCGGCTCGGGGGGCTGCAGCCTGCCAGGCTGGCTCCGCGCCGCCCCCACCCCCCGAGCCCCTCTCAACAAGGCTCCATTTGAGTCTGAAAAACACCCCCCCCGCTCCCCAAACCGGCTTCGTGCTCCTGCAGCCCGGCGGGGACATCACCCCCCCCCCCCCAGGGAACCACGGAGGGAGAAGGTTCCGGCCGCCCCCGACCCCAGCACAGCCCGGGGGGGTCCCGCTTAGCCCAGAGCCTGCGGAGCAGCCAGGGGCAGAGGGAGGGAAACCCCCCCACCCCCCCCCCCCTTGGGTCCGGGGCACCCGCGGGGACCTGGGACAAGCAAAGCGCTGCTGGAGGCGAGGGGTGCGCGGTCCGGAGGCGCGGAGCCCCCCACCTACCGCTCAACCGCCCCCCGGCGCCGCCTCTGCGCATCCCGTTGCCATGGCGCCCGCTGCCCCCTGACCCCGGCGCCCCGCGCCAGCGCCCGCCAGACCCCGAGCCCGCAGCCCCCCAGGGCCGAGCCCGCAGCCCCCCCGAACCCGCAGCCCCCGAGCCCGCACCCCCCCAGCCCCCCGAGCCCGCACCCGCAGCACGCCGCGCACCCGCCCCGGGAAGGCCGCGGCTCACCCGGCGCGGCACGGCACGGCACGGCACGGCCCCTCCCCCCCCGCGGGACGATGGGATGTGTAGTCCCCGCCGGGCCCCCGGAGCTGGGGGTGCCCCAGGCGCTGCACCCCCCGCAGGAGGGGCTGAGAGGGGCTGCGGTGCCCCCGGCCACCCCCAGGACGTGCCCTGGCACAAATCGGGGCTTTAACGCCCTGGCCTGGTGTTTAATTGTTGTTAATTGGCGCCAATAAGGAGCAACGCCAGCCCTCCTTTCGAGACCCCCGGGCACCAGCGGGAGCACAAGGAGCCAGCCCCAGGCCAGGCACCGGGGGATTACAGCCCCCAGCCCCGCCATGGGGCACCCAGCGCCCAGCCCCCTGTGGAGCACAGCAGGCTGGGTGCAGGAGACCCCGGCAGCCCCCCCGTGACACCCTGCCAGCCACACGGCCGATTGGAGCTCTTCCCTGCAGCCCATTTTTTTATTTATTATTAGCACCCATCTCTCCGAAGAGGTGAGATTTACCATCTCCTCCCCACGGCAGCCCCTGCGGCAAGGGGCACTGCTGGGAGCAGCGCGTTGCGTGGGTCAGGTTTAAAAAATAAATTCACGTTTCCCAAAGCTGGCTGCAGGACAGAGCCAGCCCTGCTCCTGCCTTTCTCCTGTACTTGAGTTGGCACTTCCAGAAAATCCCTGGGGAAACGCGTGGCTTTGAGATATTACACCCTGCGGACCCCCCAACCACGCAAGCTGCCAGCCATGAACACGGGCTCCTTCTAAAGTCTCTGCCAAAAGGTGGCACTTTTTTAAACGACTCCATGGCTCAAATCAAGACAGGTAACTGTGGTCACAGACCGCGTCATGACCCGACACCAAAATCACCAACACTCGAGCAGAAGAGGCTCAACACTTGTGGAAATGGTACCGACATTTTGTCCAAAACCGATGAGTCCCAGCGAGGATGCGGGGCCATTTGACAGCGTTTAAAACTCTGCTGACCATCAGACGCTGCAAGTCACACCAGACGCTGGCATTCAGGTATCACCTCACCCCCCAACAGCAGTAAGACGACAAAACGCGTACAATACCCTCACCAACAGCAAGGAAGCACAGCACGTGCTGTTACATCACTACCAACTCCAAAAAAACAGGGGGAAACCATTTCTTAAAGAAAGACCTTCTATGAATTAAAGCTTCCGCTGCCAAACACCATTTTTAAATCTTCGCTGCCGGCAGTGATCTGGTTTTGCCTGCCTATGAGCCATAATAATACCGAGCAACATGCCACAGAGCGCTCCGCTCTCTGCCAGTTTAATTTCTGCCTTGGTCGTGAGCAGCAGCGGAGGCAAGGGTAACTGTTGGACTGGGCCGGCTGCCCCAGCCCACTGCAGAGCAAAGCCAGAAAGGTCGGAGTGGAAATAAGACAAATAAAATCCAACAAAGGTCTTCTGCACATTCTACTTCACCCGTGACTTTAAATGAGATCCACTGAAGGCAACGCATGAAAGAGAGACATTTTGTCCGAAAACACATTTTTTTGTAATTTATTAAATCTGTACATTTAGCTAGTACTGTTCTCATTAACATATTTTTAACCTGCTCCTCCATCATCCCTGCCCAGGTCAGCAGTCTGCCCTACTGAATAAACGAAAGGCCAGGCCCTAGCCCTTTGCCTCCTTTGGTGTGCTTCCACTTGACCTGAAAAACTCAGTAGCCAAAAGGCAAGTTTGATTATTTTATTTGAAATTAAACATTTCTTTCTGTTCAGCTACTGCACGTGGAGACAAACATTGTGTCTGATCATTGTTAGTGCCAGGAAAAACTCATCCATGAAAACTGATCCAAAAATTAGAGACTAACAGATAGTTGAATAATAAAAGCTGTCAGAAAACCAGCTTCTCTGATACTGCCTCAGAACTGCAGGATTTGGATTCATGCTGAAGCTTTTTACCATTTTAAGCTCAAGCTGCTCTTATCTGTTGCTAAGAGAGGTTTTATTGTTACTGGACAAAGTTGCAAAAAAAAAAAAACCAAACAACAAACCACCAGCAATGATTTGTAGTTGTAGCTGCAGATTTCACTGGGCATCAGGAGGTTAAAAGCTAAATCTTTCACCTGTTAAATCCAGGCAGCACTGTGCAAGTCCCAAGTCAATATAAAACCAAAATTAAGTGAATCAGAGAAAGCTCCTTGGAAATGCATGGGTAGGAAAAAAAGTCTGGACATTTCACTTGGGATTGTCATTTTCTTGAAGAATGCCTTTAAAAAACAGAGGAACATCCCAGGATAATCTGAAGACCCAAGGACCTTGGTGAACTGATTTCTGCCCCTAAATACTGGCTTCGTCATTCCAGGTCAAATTTGCAGTTTCTACCACTACACGTGGTTTTTCACATCAAATCACCCTAAAGTAACATTTGTAAAGTGCTTTGAGATAGTGCTACGAAAATACTAATAGTTAAAAGAAGGGCAGAACATCTATTACCAGCACCCAGCTGATTATTACTACTTGTTTTTTTCCTCAGAGCAGCATTACTATGTTCCTACCAACAAAGAGTAAGGTGCCAGCGCTGGAGACGGCACACAGTCAGGAGTTTCTGCAGGGCAGTGAAAGGAGGATGTATTAGAAAACACATCTGGAGAGATGAATGAAGCAGAGCTCCAGAGAAGGATGCATATTTACTTCCCAGTTACATCAGGAAAGTAGTGCCACATGCAGACTCACGTGCACAAAACTGTGCAGGAGGCTTTAGATCGCATAAATATTTGCCAAACAAGGAGAGAGGCGGTGCTAGTCTTAAAATAAATCAAGACATTGATGCTTTTTGGAGGGAGGACATAACTGCTTATTAGAAGCTATTGCCTGAGGGCTGTTAACTACTTAGTAGTAAAATCCTGCTACCTTTCCAGCTGACAGTAACTTCTCTCTAGTTAGCAGCTTCACAAAAGCAATCCTTGTATGAATCCATAAAGCTTTCTTAGATTATTAAAAGGTTAATTTTACCATTATAATTGCACTTTAAAAACAGGCATCAGTTCCTATACACTCTCCCCAAATACCTCCTCCATTTATAAAAGTGGAAAGAAAGGCTACAATTATCCACTGTCCTACAGCTACCAGGATTTGAAAGGTTTGATTTAGGTGCCTGAAGAAAGGACAAAAACACCCAGTTTTCAGGTCAGGAAAAGTGTGCATTTTAAAAAAAACCAGCAGGCTTCACAGCTTGGCTTGCATCGGCTTCAGGTGTTTGTGGAAAGACTCATGAACCTGTAAGAGGACAAGACAGTGGTTAAGACAGTCAGGCCTGATCTTTAAAAACAGTTTAGCTCTTCACATCTTGCAGTTTGTTTTTACACCATGGAAATGTGAATCAGGGGCACTTTGGAGATCTAAGAACAGCCAGCTAACTCCTGTATTTGCATGTCTATATGACACAAAGCATGAGAATATAAGCCCCTCTCCACTACCTTTCTTGTAAGAAAAGAATGCAAGGTTTCTTATACCCATACAGACAATTATTTGGCATTTTAATTAAAACAAAACTGGTCAAGGTCTCCTAAGGGGACTGTAATGAAGCTCCTAAGTCCCACTGACTTCGGAAGTATAAAAAAATGAGTAAGTTCTGGTGGGATCTAACTACAGCTGCAGTCTCTGGCAGCCCATCGCAGGAGATAGTCTGTGTCAGTCAAATAAAGGCAGTAAAGGCCACTGAGACAGGATTTAAAGTTCTGTTTCAGCTGATGGAAAAGGGACACCAACTTTTCTCAGTTCAGTTTACTTTATTAGCTCAGCTGCAGCTACAGCCTTAGGACAGATATGCAACACCTGACACTTAAGTACCACACGGGAGCAATTTATTTTCTTCTCCAGTCACTACTACTGCCTGAACACACTGGCAGATTTACCAGAAAACAGGTAAGGCTTTCACAGCTACTGTCACTAAGCGGAATTAACAGCAAGTGATAACTGCTTTTAAACTCGATGAGATCATTCAGTTGTTTCTCTAGGGAGTGTATGATTTCCTCCCTCAACTGAGAAACTCAGAAGTATCCCGCAGGGATGGATGTGAGGTACACATGGGAGAGTAACTAAAGAAAGTACGCTGAAAGCAGAGAAGCAGAAGTAGGTTGCTAGTTCTGGTCCATTACCACTAGTGATTCTTCTCCCCCCTTCATCAATTACCTGCTGACATCACTGGATCAAAATTAACAACCCTAAATTAAGTTATTTCTCTGGACACATGTGACCTAAGCAGAAGTAAGGTTTCTTTACCTCTGTTTTGTTAAGTGGGGATTTCTTTGCCCACTCAAACATGTTCTCGTAGACATTCCCATCATACCGGCCAAGCACAGATCCAAGATGAACATCATGAAAGTCAAAGGAGTCTACCAGTGCTACTGCATTGGGACGGATTATAGCCAAGAGCTCTTTCACACGCTGGTTCACTTGAGTAATTTGGGTATCGGTCAAGATACCCGCCTTGGGGAGAGGGGGAAGAAATTATCAGAAGAATACACAAGTCACAGGAACCTTCCCCTACGGCTTAACATAGGTCATCAGCCTTCCCACACACTAAAATGCAGCAGTTCATAAAACACTAGTTTCTTGGTTGTTGGGGTTTTTTTCTAAGCACTAAGTAACAAAATGAGCAATTTGCTACAAGTGTACAAGCAAAAGGAGATGCCCAGCATAGCCCACCATACTGCCCAGCTATTTAATCTTTGAAGGGAGACTCATTCTTTAGGGTCCTGTATACTAACTTTAGTGGCAAATTTTCTTGAAGAATATGGACACGTGTATATTAAATTCTTCTAGTTTCAGGGAACTTTTTGGTATGCAGCAAAGAGGGAAGGGGGAAGACAAAACATACCGTGTCTGCCTGAAGACAAAATAAAACACTGCTGCACAAATACGTTCTCAAACTGACAGAATGAAGAGAAGAAAAATAATACCTGACAATCTAAACCCATTCACTGAAATATGGGTTAACATTTATCTCCCTTTTGTGCACTAACTTAAAAATGCATACAGCTCTTGGTGCATGCCTAATATGTTATCTCCTTTATTAACTCTTTTTTTTTTTTAACATACAACACCTAGTCACCAACTGGAAAACACAGAAGCTAACCTAGACAGATGCCATGTTACCATTTATCATCCAACTCTGCTTCTGGCAGATCACAAGGGAAACTTGCTAAGAGCCTTCCATCAGACCTGCTAACGGCCTTCTGGAAGTCAACAGTTGAGACCTTACACCGAAGCATTCCTGCTGCTTTGCATTTAAAGCATCTTTGTAAACAATGACTCTGGCTCTAGAGATTTACGGTGTTGGAGTAGGACACCAACCTGCAAGAAATCCCCTGTGTTCTTACTGATCCCGTACAGTGCATACAGGAGACACAGCTCGGTCAGGACAGCACGGACAGCTGCATTACTGATCTCAGCCAGCTTTGCTGTGAAAAGCTTCACTATCACGTAGTGGCAGTGTGCCTACGAGAAACAAAAGGCAGGTGAATCAGTTTCACGAGGAGATGAGAAGATCTTACAGCACATTTATCGGGCACATCACTGACCTCAGATGCTCGCACAAGGTCAACAGAAGTTCTGTTCCAGGCATCCTCCTTGCTCTTCCTGTGGTTCAGTTCAGCTTGCAAATTCTTTGCTGCAGCTTCTACAAGCCTATTTTTAAGTAAGAAAACCAGATTATGCAGTAACGCTACAGTAACTAGATTACGTACACTGAATTCATATGAATTTCAGTTTAACATATCAGAAGAACTCAGAGGTCATGTGCCATGACTGAATACACGCTTGGAGTGAGAATTGTGGCTCTGAAGCACCTATCGTCACTGCTGCAGCTAGAACACAGCTACAGAGGGGTGAGACAACACTTGGCAGCAGGTATGTGGTGCTAGAATACTTACATGTAGGCATCTGTTCTGCTCTCACACTTCCTTCACAACACGTTTTAATATTGTTTCTCTCCAGACAGATGTCTGAGCAGTTTGAATAATACTGGTATTTGTATGCTCTAATATACTTTACATGTAAATTAGAAAAAGATATTTCAAAATGGAGCAGACAGTAGATTAACTAGGCTATGCATAGGCTCTATGTAGCCTCCTGTAACCTCACAGCACTTAGGACTGACCCCAATCTGGTAAAGTGTGTCACTTCTCGGAAGCAACACATGGAGCAAAGCTTTGCAAACCACACCCCAAGAATCTAACGTTACAGGGCAGCACGCCACTACCATCTCCCAAAACACATAACGTTACCATTGCTTGACTCAGTCTGGTAAGCGTGAACTCACCGGGCAGCACGTGCTTTGTAGGCCTCCACCAAGCTGACTGGATCGTTGATCCGTACTGTCACAGCCCTAGCAGCCACGTGCTGTGGCTGAATGCGTTGCCTGGAGAGATCGTTAAGGTAGGACACCATGCCAGCAACCCGCTGCCCAGAGCTAACCTGGGTGTAGCTTTTGACAAGGAATCTGAAAACAGAGACAACAAATAGCAACTCTAATGCATGAGTCGCTTGAACAGAGAGAAGACATCTCACCTAGGGTCGGACTAGCGAAGAACAGTTGTAGGCATATACTTTTCTGTCCAAAACAGGGCAAGAGACAAACATGAGACACCAGTTTCATGCTAATATGGGATACTCTTCTGCTCATCGCTTAGCTACAAAGACCATAATGCCAAGGCAAGAATATCTCTGGACAGAAGCTACCATACCTAGCTGTCTGCAGCATCATCACTGTGTTTTCTCCCTCGTAGGTGCAAGACGGGGTGAATGTGACATAGATGTCAGGAATGCCGCTGCAGCGAGAGTAGCCGTGCCCACCACACGCCATCCGACACTCCTCGATGCCAGCATTGGCAGTCCAGGAAGTGAACGCCTTCAGCCCTGCTGTCAGCGCATGGAGCTGATGGAGAAAAGCAAAGCCAGTTTAGATTTTTTTTATTTCCCATTCTTAGCTCACACACGTACAGGCTAAGTACTGCAGCTCCCAGAACAAAGCAGAGTCAACATCATCCTTCCACCATCCCACAGGGCCTTGTTTTTCTTCTACGAACCTTCCCCTGCACCAAACTATTTATATGAAAACCTCTGTACGTGCAAAGGCTTGTAGTACCCCATCCTTTCTGTCTCTATGCGTTATATGTACAAGACTCTTTTCAATTGCCTATTGTCACATCAGGTTCTCAGACAGAATCTCGAACTGAAAACTACCACTTTAAAAACCTAACCCTTCAGTATAGTACCGACACCTTTGATCAACAAACCAGTTCTACCCCAGTCACTTGGAAGAACAATCAAAAGCTACAACACAAGCGTAAGACCAGTTTTAACTCCAGTCCCAAGTGATATGCCATCATTTCTGGAAAGTCACCTTTTTAAAAAATATATTCACAGTAGCTTTCTCACTATTTTTCACAAAGGGCTGCTAAATGAATAGTGCAAATAAAAAAGTAAAATCACCAGCACATACCGGGCTTGGGATCTCTGCATCTTAAAAAAGTACAAAGATGTCTCGTGACTGAACGCCGAACAGGCCTGATGCCTTTTCTTCATGCTATAATGAGTCCTTACACAAAATCAACAAACACCCCTCTGATTTCCAGAGGACACAGTACCTCTGGCAGCTCACTCAGATCCCCTTCATTGATGTCTCCACTAATCCGATGATAGGTGTCTTTTATGTAGGCTCCCACAAAATGAAAAGCATATGCTGTTGCCAGGAGGGGAAAGAGTTTGTATTGTTGGGTCTGATAATCCAGGATCTGGGGTTCTGGTTCCCTAAAGCAAAATACAGATGAATTAGCACGCCAGTGGGTGGCAAACTGCTGCACAAGTCCTATTCTGCTTTAAGGAGGTTCTCCACTTGGATAGTACAAGCCGCATCCGTCTCAAGCCCGTCTATCTAAGACCACACAGAAAAAGCCTCTGGCAGAGGGAAGACATTTTGGCAGTCAAAAACCCAAAAGATTATTCACCTCCCCGGATGAAAGTCTTTCGAAACTATCAAGTGCCAAAGCAAACAACATCAATCACAGTCCTTCTTCCCTCCAGTATTTGAGAATTTTCCCTCAGCACTTACGGTTGCTCTTTTATTTCACTGCGCTTACCCTGCCTTTAGCTCAGACTGGTGTCTCACTGCACTATAGCGGATGGCAATGGTGCAAGCCCGGGACAGGGAGCGAGCTGAATCGCCTACAATGAGAGATCGGATGAACACCATGGTCCCATAGGTTAGCTTGTCACTCAGTGGTTTCACATAGGTGCCATCTGGTTCAACCTACCAAAAAAAGAAAAAAATAACAGCCTGTTGATTTTTAAAGTTTCCTCCCTTTCACATGTTCACTTATCAAGTTCTAAACTCACCAGGTAGCACTTACAAGCAAGCTACAATCTTTCTGGTACACTATTCAACCACAAAAGAGATTTGAAGTGGCCATTTTTAATAGCATATGCTGAAATTCACTGCTTTACCTGGGCATATTTCATCAGCATGTTTTCCCGAGGAATTCTGAAGTTGTCCATTTTCAGGTAGCCATTATCCATTTCATCATAACCAAATTTTGGCCCAATGTCACCCACTGTAATACCTGCCACACATAAAGCCACTTGCATTAAAAAATAGGAACTAAACACCACACAAGATTCAGGGCTTCTCCAATAAGGAGATTATTAGTTTTCTAGCAAGTCCTGGCACTGTTAGGAGTAACAGCTAACGAGGACCTTAGTCTCCTTGATAGAAAAGCGGTAACCTGGTTTCGGCTGGGATAGAATTTCTTCCCAGTAGCTGGTTTAGTGCTGCATTTTGGATTTAGGGTGAGAATAATAGTGATAACACACTGATGTTTTAGTTGTTGCCGAGCACAACTAAAGTTAGTTAACTTGGACTAAAGTCCAAGTTAAGGACCTTTCAGCTTTTCGTACTGCCCTGCCAGCGAGGAGGCTAGGGGTAACAAGAAGCTGGGAGGGGACACAGCTGGGACAGCTGACCCAAACTGGCCAAAGGGATATGCCATACCATATGACATCATGCTGAACAATAAAACTGGGGGGAACTGGCTGGGAGATGGTAGCCTGCCACTTGGGGACCGGCTGGGCATCAGTCAGCAGGTGGTGCGCAACTGCACCATGCCTTGCTTGTTTTGTGTATTCTCCTGTTATCTTCCCTTCCTTTTCTGTCCTGTTAAACTGCCTTTATCTCAACCCATGAGTTTTATGGTTTTTCTGATTCTCTCCCCTATACCGTGGGGGGAGTGGGCAAAGGGCTGTGTGGTGTTTAGCTGCTTACCAGGTTAAACCACCACAAGAGGACATCAGAACATGGGGATCTTCCTAATTTACAAGCAGTCCTACTATCCAGTCCCTGGGGAAGTTGTCTCTAAAGATCATCCAGCTCACTTCTAGCCAGATGATGATGAAAGGTATTCTCTCCTTTTCTGAAAGCAGGACGTGCTGCCTCATAGAACGCATAGCTGGGGAACACTAGGGACAAAATCAAATCTCAAACTAACCCTCACATTGAAAGTATGACATTAAAGATCATTTAGTGGTAGTTCAGTCATAAGAAAAGACTCCTTTAAGCCCTGTAACCTGCAACTACTCACTCAAATCAGCTAGTGAAATAAGCCATGTACATTAACAAGACATATGCAGCTCTATATATAGTTTCAGAGAAACAGATCTAACATATTTCATGAGTGCTAAACCTATAACATTCATTTTTACCTGGCAAAGGTTCATGGGTGCCCAGCTGCCGTATGGGAACAATGAAGGCATGCAGCCCTTTGCACTGGCCCTGAGTGTAGAGCTGAGCCAGAACAATGGCATGGTTCGACGTCTTTCCAACTGCAAAAGGAGTGAGAGTCAGAAGGAAAAAAAACCATCAAAGTCAAACATATATACACAGTCTCCTTCCTTAGAGCAGGATTTGAGATTACCTTAACCACATCATGCGCTAGAAAACCAGATTTACAACACTGAGAGTTCATCCGAATTCTACAAACTGTGTTGCTCGAGTCAACAGAAACTGCACAATATGATTCTCTTGCCTATACAATACCAAGTCCTTGGCAAACCTGCCGGTGAAGCCAAAGGAAGTACAAGGATTTTGATACAACCCAACAAAAATTATGCCAAATCCATACAGCGCAAATGATTCTGAGAAACAACTCAGAGCACAGATAACCCAAAGTTTTAGTAGGCTCTGATAAATTTGTCACTTGTGCAAGAGTAACTGCCTTTCAGCCAGCTCTTTGGATGAACTTTCAGACATCATTCTGTAAATATAATCCACATGACATCACCTCCCTCCGTTTTTCTGCACATCTTCCAGATTTAGACACACGGTGATGCACTTACGTCCACCTGGCCACCACTTAATGGAGGTCACAGTGGGGCTGTTGAGGATGAATTCCTGGGTAGCAGGGTCATAAGTAGCTGTAGTTTCTAGACCCCGAAGATGAGTTCCTGAAAACAAGCAAACACATTGTTTTGGCAGAAAGTCAGTCACAGAACAGAGACAAGCACAGAACTAGACAACGGAAAGTTGTACAGTAGTAATGTAGAAAATTTTAACTTTGCTTTTAGGCTATATAAAGGACTAAATATCAACCAATTAAGGAAGAACAAGTGAGAGTCAGACCATGTACTGAGACCTGAAGCCAATTCTCAGAAAACGTTGCATTTTTTCCCCAGTGGTCTAAGAGCAGTTTTCCAAGCACCTCTGATCTGACACCTTTTTGCTATGACACACTAAAAGTCCTTTCTCAGTTAAAAGGTCCACAAAAACATGCTCACCTGGATTTCACTAAAATTGCAATCTGATTAAATTGCAAAATAAAAATCATACACTTTTCAGCCACAAGATGAAATAAGTAGTGCCCACCATCTCTTCATTCCCTCATCAGGCCTACATTCTCCACCTTGATGGAGCAGTTTCTCCCAAATGAAATCATCCATAGCTCCAAGACAGCAAGGTATGCATATGCTAGGGTACTGATGCAGGTAGATGAAGAAACTGCAAAAAAATGAAGGTAACAATTCCAGCAACAGTCTCTCTTCTGCCCCCAACTCTTTACTTCTCACACGCCTGCCTGAACAGTGGTATTGTCCCTGCATGCGGTAAAAAAAAAGAATAAAAAAATCACCAGGCCTACTTGCTTGAGTGAGACAAGCTGTGAACAATCCTGTAGGGTGGACTGCCAGAACAAAACAGAGCCAGTGACTCTACACAAGAGCTTCAACATGAAAAAGGATATCCCCTTGATGCAACCGCATTTCCAAAGAATGGAGTTAATGGTAGACTTCCACAGGCAGCTTAACACAGACTTACACTGCTGGCAGAGGATCTTCAAACCTCACTAGCTGCAAGAGATTCTCCACAGACTTGCAGTTACTTTATGCTTCATACAGTCTCTATATTTCACTTCAGCACAAAGGTGAATCCTGCTCATTTTTTGAAAATAGTTCTCATCTGCAACTCTCAGATGTCAAAATTAAAGTTTTCCAAGGCATAATATCCTCCCTTTGAAACTTGGATTAAAAGTGTTGCAATCACAATACTGCCAGAGTTATCAAAATCCATTTCAAAGCTTGAAAGCAAAGGAACAGCAACAAAATCTACTTGCAACAAAGAATTAAAAAAACCTCACATTTCATGGTCCAATTACAAAGAACATACAGCAGTGAACTAAAAATCTGGAGGGATAAAGAAATAAAATAAAGCTTCCCACAAAACACGAGCATTGGAACCACATCATCCACGTGTTCTCTGATCCAAGGTCAGTCCCAAGGTGACAAGCAACTCTTACTTTTTTTGGCATTTCTTTCAGTACTTTAAAGCTCTGTCCTTTTGTCTTCACACCGAACATTAAGTACAGCAAAGCAGAAGCCACACTGGAAAGAATGGTAAGTGTAGAAATGAACAGATGTCATCAAACTGACATCACCATAGCCATATGCAAAATCTATACGGGTTTGAATGGCACAAGAGGAGCACCCAGTGTGCTCACATATAGAACTACAGGCACCAAACTCTCCTATAGGAGGAAAAGAAAAAAAAGGGCAAGCAGCACATGGCGTAATGATCTATTAAAAATTTCAGAGACAGTCCACTTCTCGTTAGAGCCACAGCTGCACGTGTAGAGACTGTGGGGTAAACACACACCATTTTTCCCAGGCAGGGGAATCCTTTGTACACAAAGCCATTCTTAGCAATAGCATTTAGTGAATGTACTGTACCATGGCCCATTTCAGTCTGGGCATAAGTGCCAATGATCTCCAGGTTCCAGGCAGGCATGAAGAAGCGATCCTGCTGCTCTGGGGTTGCCTGGGTGAGAAGTGTGGGGAGGAACATGCCCAGATGAAGGTCCAGAGGTTCAGGCCGTCCACGATGAACAAAGCTGTGAAGAAGTGTCATGGGATGGGAGTGTGAAGGGAACATTATGGGAGGGAAGCAAGCATGAGGATTCATGGTGGAGATTTAGGAAGAGACAAAAAGAAAAAAAATAAAAATGATTCACGTGTAAATCAGAATTCAGCAAGTGTATTTTAGAAAGCCAGAGCACTGTCCTTTTCTCAAGCCTGAATAATAAGAAATTACACTTTGAAATAAACATGCTGCAACACTTTTCTTTCTAATCATACATAAAACGTATTTGCAACATTCTCATATTTTTGATGCACCATGACTGATAAAAAATGTATTAATCCAAACCAAAATACAGCCTAGACCTTCACTATGGTTTGGAAACCAGAGCATCCCTAAGTTAAATGGGCTGAGTCAGACTGTCAGTTTGCTGAAGATGTGATCTGGCTGGCAGAAGCGAGCCTTCACCCAAAGATACAAAGTTCACTTCTTTTTTTCCCCCTCATGGTTTGAGGGCAGAACCCGACAGAAGTCCCAGTTTACCCAACTGAATGAGCTAGGTTTTCACCAAACTTTATTTTTTTGAAACTGTCTGTACTATATAGTACATTTTTTCTTTAATTAAAGATCAGACACAACTAGCATATATTACATTCCAACTCAACTTCTGTTATTTTTTAAAAGCTCTCTTAAAAGGACAGTGCTCTGCATGTGTAAGTCAAAGCTGTGAACATAAAAACTTGGCAAGAAAGCCAAAAATTTTCAGCTTGTAAATCAACAGTACAAAGTCTCTCCAATTAAACTTGTTTTATTAGAACCACTCCTCCTCTGAGTGCTGCCAAACATCACGGTTAAGTAGCCAAGTGCTCTCTTAGATTCTGATATAAAGAATTAAATGCTTATTAAATCTTTAAATATTGATAGCTTTGGAGCATTAATATAGCAGGAATATAGACTGAAGATCAGTACCTTCTGTACAAAGGTTGTTCATCTGGCCCATTTATATATGAAATACTGTAATTGGTCTTTAACAGAAATATATATATTTAAATGAGATATACATTATGGAAAGCACACTGATCTGAGCTTAGCTCAAACTCAGCTGGCATTCCTATCGAAGAAGAGTGCATTCTTGTGTTACCTCTAAACACGCTCATATGAACTAGCTCTATCCCTAGAGCTTCCTAAGAACGGCAATTCTCTTCTCCGATATTCTCAGGCACCTACAAATAAATTCAACCGTCTAATAAACCCAGTAGCAATGTTTTCTAAGCTTTTTGACCGAACAGTGACCAAGCTCACCAGGGGGCTAATGGGTTATCAGGAACACCAGCTTTTAAGTGAGTTAGTCCTGGTGGGAAGCACACAGCTGACAGTCAAAGACTGAAAGAAAATCCTTATTTACTAACTGTAGCTACAAACTAAGTAGAAACAGTACAGTATTTCCATTACTCCTTTTTGTTTCCTTTTCATCCCTGTGCTATTTGTGCTTTTTCTTTCTTTTATATTTTTTGAGAGACTTAATCACTATGAAATAGGTTAAAATCAACACAGGCTCTCAAGTAGGTACTCGCTAAGATAAAACTGAGTAACTACCCATTCCGGCTAGGACTCAATTCAGTAATCCAGAGGTCTGTTTCCCCATCAGCAGTTTCTAAACATCAGGATTAAATTAAGCAGAGCTCAGTGACAATTACTGCAGAAGCTTTACCGATGAAGTAGTTGGACACTCAGTATTCACAGCAGGAATGCCAAACAGTTGCATTTTAACTATTCAGCACGGTAAGTACATTCACTTTACCATACTACCACCATATTTGTTCTATTAAGTGTCAAAATACTAATTTTACCATCAAGTGACACAAGAACTATAAGCAAACCAGGCCATCACCAAGCAAGAAAGTGCACTGATCTAATGTGAAATACCAAGCTGGTGTGGATGTGTGTCTGATTTAAAGAAGTTGGTGTGAAAAATCAAGTGAGGTCAGTAGGCATTTATTTATTGTTGCCATCCAGTCGTGTCTCGAGCTAGGTTTGCTCACTCCGCCTCTCCCAAGCAGAACAGATGACAGGGTGTCCTCCATTGCATCTTCTACAAGCATTTCAGCTACCGTGAGTAGCTGCAACTGAACAGCTAGGCGACTGGCATCACCATCTAACTTTTGCAAGTGTCCAGACTTGTACATATCATGTTTTCCGAGTTCAGATGTCAGCACAAGCACTGAAGCCTTTGGTTTGTTAAACTATTCTCGCTGGTATTTAACAGCCATGATTCCAAGTTCTGGGCTAAAAGACTTTTCTGACAAATTAAATATTCTTCCATTTAAAGAAGAGAAAGTAGTTTTCGCCAGCAGTAGGAATAAGATGTTTTTCTTCTTTGAAACCAAGATCTTTCCATAAAGTTGTATAGCCGCAGTGGAGTAGCATCTGGAAGAAAAGCGCTTGGGGCAAAGCATACCTTACTTTCAAGAACAAAAAAGCACAACCTCACCATGCTACATTGCATCTAAAGGTATATTTATAAAGGCCAGTCATGCACTAAGAACTCTGAAATACACATGCCCCGAATTCAAGCAAAAATAAAAACCACAGTACTGTTGACTGACGTGTTCCAACCAATTCAAGTGAAATTCAGACTCCCAGGGCTTGGAACAACCTCCTCACCCTAAAACAACGGTAAGCAACTACAAAATCAGTGATCAGCTAAGAGGTGCATTCTGGAAAAGATCAAAACTAACTCTGTGATCGTTGAGATGCAAAATGTAGCAGCTGTCTGGCTACAAGGCATGAAAGATCAATGGTTAACGGAACTATTTTACCTTCCCCCTTTTAGATTTACCTAGGGAGCATCACCAATTTACAAACTGGAGTTACAGAAAAGAGGTTACCCATTGATCCCTGAAGGGAACTAACCATGTCCCACTTCGGTTTGAGCGTAGGTGCCAATGATCTTGACTCCATGGACCAGGGGCAGCCATTTCTCCTTCTGAGCATCAGTCGCTTGGATCTCTAAGGTTTTTTGAAACATGCTGAAGTGGAGACTGAAAGGTTCAGGAAAATTGCCCAAGCATGTTCTACAGGAGAGAAATAGAGGGATCTGGATCTCAGTCTTACTGTTACTGTGATCCTGAAAGGCTTTTCTCCAACTGTAGCACAAGACAAATAATCTCTTTGCTTTTTCAACCTTTTTTTGTCCTACAGGCAACCTCCAAACATGGAGGCATCAGGAGCAATGCTAATGGGGAAATACAAAGATTCGTGGGGAACATAAAACTGAAGACATGAAAACCAATTTTCTTCTCCATCTCTCAGGCTCAGTGGGAATAAATCCCACTGCTGCTGGCAACCTAGAACTAGACCACTATTAGCTAGAAGCACAGCGTATTGAGAAGGAAATGGCTTCTTTGGTAACCAAGTGCTTTTCCAAAGATCTCTGTATTCCCTGTAGCTGCTTCTATCAGTTGCAAGATCAGGACCTCACCCCTCAATGAAAATTACTGTTACAGGCTAGTGCTGGAGGGAATGGAAGAAGAATCAGACATTTTAGGTGTGCCTCATCCAAACAGAAGTTATTTCATAAGAGAGAGCTCTACGAAATTTAGTAGCCACAATGGCAGGCAAAGCACATTCCCAATTAAAAAAAGCTCCATAACACAAACATGCTAGAAAGTTTCACTGTGTAAAAGCCATGTAGTAAATGACAGCATCTTCCCTTCAACACTGCAGTCTGAACAGTTTTTCCGTCTTTAATCTACTGTAAATGAACACTTACTCCATCCAAACTCTGAAGATGGATGAGGAGAAAAGGAGCGCTCTGCACAAATACCTACATACAAGATCTCTCCCACCTACCCAAGATACCTACAAGGGAAATACATCCTTCCCTCTCGAGGTATTAATACCTGCTCTGGGGGCACATTTAAGAGTGTGTTGCCAACACAGATCTGCAGCATAGCACGTGCTATGCATATAGTTTGTCAAATTCCAGCAGTATTTGTGACTGGCATTTTACACCATGCCTGAAATGAGTGCTTTGGAGCGGGGAGTAAATAATTAGTAACTCAAAACCATCTCCCTATACAAACTGTGAAATTCAGTCTTCAGGTGAGAGAAAGCAGGGCAAAGCTTCTTCAGCAGCACTGAACTGCTTGTTGAAGACACTTACTTTAAATGGAACAGTTTTTAAATGGACAAGACTGACTGAGCCATGGATTTTTCCAGAACCAAAACTATTGTGATCAAGTAATCTAATGCTGGTGATTAATTTATTAACTGTACTTTAAGCTGGTGTCAGTGCAGGTACAGTGTCTAGAGTTCTCTAGAGTTGAGGTAGACATTTCTCTTACCAGAGCATATTCTATTGCCTACAGCAGCACACGTTTACAAAGCTGAAGTTACAAGGGTGATCAAGGGCCTAAAAATGCTACAAGGACAGTGAGACAGAATGTTTTTCAGCATTGTTGAGGTTTCCTATGTGGGTTATTCTTTCAGGCCAGGACCCATATAGCAACAGCAGCACCCTTTACTTGCTTACTGCCTACAACACAATTACTGTGCATCTACTCCTTGGGCCAAAAAAGGACAAACTGACATGGAGAAAATCAGAGCCGAGTTTGAAATACACTGTTTCAGGGCAGCTTGCGAAGAGCTTGAACAGTTCTTTGCATATTTTGAGAAGCCAATGAAAGAACTTGTTAAAAAGGTGCAGGCACATGCTTTGCTGTCAGAAAAATCAGGTCAGATACTGCTTCTTTGAAGGTAATTCTCCAGAAAAAAAAACAAAACCCTTCTTAGAGGTCACACCAGCAACTTTCACTGCCTATCAGTAAGTTTAATCGTAACTGCCAGATATTTTGTGCTTAACTAGCACTTCTCTGACAGGAGCAAGAAGACAGACATTTTGCAGGCAGAAACTTTAACATCCATCCCTGGGTCAGAAGGGCATACTATTTCACTGACTAAACATGCAGCATTTTAACAGCTTCTTGCATTAACAAAGTTGAAAGCAGAACTGAAACCCAGCTAATTTACAGCAGAAACTTTTCAGCTCTGCATACCCCACACTGAATGATTGGGACTTTCTCAACATGCCTTTTCCCCACTTGAATGACAATGAGAGAGAATCCTGTTTCCCTCATGACACAGGGCAAACAGAAGAGGTACTAGCTGTGAAGGGAGGAACAACAGGTTTTCTTTCTCCAAACTCTTACTCCTTCCCCTCCCAATTTCTACATTCTCGCTTGGCATTTCCCACTACCTATACAGCTTGTTCTCCAAAGGCTGCGTTGTGTAACTGTTGAAGTATTTTGCTCCATCACAACTGGAAGTGCCTAGCTGCAGCCAGCACTAGTTGCTTGATCTACGACCAATGACCGCCTTGTTGGTCTGAAGTCAGGCTTGCTACAGTAATCAGTGAGTCAAGAGGAGGGCTGCAGATCCAAATGCACTTACAGGAGAAGGTTGTGTAGTAGTTGTGTAGTGGTAAGCTACTTTGGCAATACAGATCTTTCCAGGCTTCACAGCAACCAATGCTACCCACATAGTACAAGGCACTTGCATTTGACAGATGGGTTTGATAGCATATCTATCAACAAACGGTGCACAGCAGGAGCAAAGTCTGTTTTCAGAGAGACTCCGAAGCTAAATGAACAACTGCAGCCTGAGAATGTCTTTGCAAAACTGGGTCACAGAATAGGGTCATTTACTTTAAAGCAAAATCTGCAAGCAAGCTTTTCTACTTTTTTGTGGTTCTTGAGGTAACTCTCTCAAGGAAGAGCATGAAGGGTCACCTCAGTGGAGAAGGAGCAGGAGGTGTGTCTGACCTGTGCTTACTGGACTTCAGAGCTAACGGTTAGAAAAGTTTACTACCATAGTATTTGTATAAAAAAAACCAAGTTAGACTCATCCACTCCTAATGCTTTTAGCGGTGGCTAGTAGGACCCCTACAACAGTTTTCCTGGTGTGATTTGCTGAAAGCTAATGCAGGGCCTAACTTTAGTGTCAAAAATGAGAAGACAAATTCTCACAGGTAAAGTGCACGTTCATGCAATGCTTATGAACACAGGAACCATCTGTTGACTTGCAGCTCTCGGATCTTCTCTTCTTCTATGACCAAGTTTCTCCCAACTGTTTTTCATTTCTTCATTTAATCCCATTTTCCTCAGCGAAGGTTACTTAAACTTGAAGGTGAATTAAAACTGACTGGATTGCTCTCTTCAAAGAGCTGTGTAGCATTACACATCAGAACAATTTCCCATTTTCATGCTGACTTACATTTTGCTGCAGTTAAGACTGTAAAAGAAATCTTAAATACTGGCACTTTAAGGCTGCGGGCCTTCAAAAGCTGTAGTCACAGCAGCAACCACAGTGTTGACAGATGTTAAGACACAGAAAAAACTGCCTAGATGAGAAGCAATTAAAATGGCTTCTAAACATATTTAACAGATCCTCTTATGCTTTGGAGTTCCACAAAGCCCTTGTGGAAACAGAAAGGAGGAACATTTTTTGACGTGTCACAGCAGCAACAAATGTTTAAGCGTATCTCCAGGGCAGCTGAAGCATTTCTCCTCATCCATTCATAAATTAAACTATAAAGTCATGTATCAGTCATGATACAAAGCTACTTAGTGAACTTCTGGTAGTATACAAAAGCTACAGGAAAACAACTAAATCAAAAATTCCATATGTAATGGGTATTACATAATATCCATTGTTTGGGGATAATCACAAGGCACGAGGGATTATTGGCAAAATACCTTGAGCTTCCAAACATAAAAGATCCGATGGTCAATCACAATAAATACAACTTGACATCTGAACGAAGGACTTCAATCTATTTCATAAACTTCATTCAAGGCACGTCACAACACCACATCCATTCAATTTTCCAGTTTGGAAAAACAAATAGGCCCAAATGGAGTTTCTCCAAGTCACCTTCTACACAAATGAAGTCCCTTCTAGTTAGCGCCAATTAGCATGTTTGGATACGTGACAGAAAAACTTAATTTTGCAAGTCAGGTGGAGTTCACTAAGCTTAAAAAAAATTTTGACACTCAGGTGAGAAAGTGGGGACAGGCGTTAAAACATAAATTAAATCAAAGGATGAAAAAATAATAATTTCATTTCTGCCATTTATTAAGAAGCAGTCAGCCAGTATCCTCCCTTGCAAACACCAGGTATTATAGTTAAGAATCCAAATCTAGAATATTAACAGCATATAGTTCTTACAGCAAACAAGCTTCACTTGTAGGTAAGAAGTATCTGCACTGCTTTTCATTCTACATGTTATTACAGAAGACACTGGAAAATACAGTCAATTTACAGCAACTGCAATTATCTTCTGAAATCCTGAATGTCTACAATTAGAATTGACTCCTGAAAAAAAGTAAGCCTTCCTCATTGTTTCAGTTGATTCTGGATCATAAATTCTGACTAGTCACACCTACTACCCATATCACATCAGATGTAATGTGTTATTTGGTATCTACGTGAAATACTGAGCTTTCATCCATTTAAAGTTAAGAATTGCTGACTCCCAAATGAGCTTCTGGAAAAACAAAACTAGATTCTATCATTTGACTGCTTCAGAAAAGTCCTGTTTTCATAAAATGTTGTCAGTAATACAACCAAAAGACAGCATTTACGTTGCAAACTTTGTTGAATTTGGCAGCTGGTACAGTGGATAGGCTTCTCGGAATTTTCTCCATCAAAATAACTGAAGAAACTTCCCCGTCACCTCCAATAATCTTTGTGCAGGAAAAATTAATTATTAACTTCTACCGTGCAGTATCTGAATCATCTCATCCAGACACTGAACTTTTTTCTTGTTATCCCTGTCCACTGATGCCAGTATTTGGATGATCATTTACATTACTTCCACAAGAACTTTCATGACACAGGTTAAGGTAGACCAATTTCTTTAAAATTAAAACTACAGCAGACAAGATGATTTCAGCTAAGTTCCAATACTCATACCCTGAGGGCAATGACAGCTTTTCTACAAATCCAGTCAAGAGGGGGGTTTGTGATTCTACCAGTGCATTATTTAACATGCAATGTTCATTTAATATGCCAGAGGATATATCCATGGTGCTACGTCCAGATTTCTAGAGCTGGGCAATCTCTTTGTTAAGCAGTTTCTGTTTGATTACATCAGAATGAGTTTAGTAAAACTAAGGGGAAAAATACATTCAGTCAGGAACTAAGTTCCCTGCAAGCTGGAAGGAATGAAACTCAGATGTAAAAACATTTTTATTAACTCAGTCCAAGGGTAATACTATCAGATAAACAAAAGGTCAAAAACAACAAAAAACCTCTAAGGTCAAAGGGAACCACTACAGTACCAGGAGCTTGGAGGAGGGAGACAAGACAGATAGTTGTAAACAAGAATTTATAAGCTATCTTGGAACATTTTCAAGTATGCCTGTAATGCAACTTCATTAGGTCTAAGTGCAAAGTGAAGTAATCAGCTTTAAGAGATTTCATTAGAAGCTGCAACCTCACCAGATCTGTCCAGATTCAAAATATTTGGGCCTATTTTTTGCTCCTTTTTGGGAAAAAAATAATCAGACTAAGGGCTCATTTTTTTACTTTCTGCACCAATATATAATAAAAAGGGTGCAACTGTTAATGGTGCATTTCTAGTAATAAATCTAGGAAAACAAAATTCAGGAAATCAGGGTTTCATCTGAAATTCACTGAAGCCAAGACTTCAGTGGGCTTTCATCCAGGTCTTGAGCTCCCTTTGGGCAGCAAGCACAGGGGAAAAGTACAACTCTAATGGCCTTGGTGACGATCAAAGTACATACAAGAAGCAAACTACCAGCTCGGTACCTTTTAAACCAGTAGATCTCCTCCGGATCTGCAATTCCATATTCTCTTAACTTCATCACCATCAGAGAGCTCTTCCTGATGGCTTGTTCATAGCGCTGGCTCCGGGACAGGAAGTTCAAATCCTCATGCTGGAAGTCAGGGTCATTAATAACTAAGGCCTCTGGGGACACAGAACAGAAGAGGAAAACAAACTCAGTTTCCACAGACCTCAACAGACTGTGGGGTGCAAAACGATTCAACATTTCACTTGCTGTACTTTAAGGTACAAGAACAGAAAATTAAAAATTAATGAAGTCAGAAAAGAGTCTCACGCTTTTGTCAAGAGGGACTCTAGCAACAGAGCACTCTCCCCTGCCACACATAACCCACATTTTAAGTTTGGAGCACTCTGGAGGTCAATTCGCTGCTGTAAGACCTTCAGGCCTCTCAATAACAATGTCAAAGCCTCAGCCATCGTCAGTGCGGGATCAGACCGCCTCGTGGACTCTGATGCCCGCAGAAGTCCTTGCAGAAGGGCACAGCGATCATTCCCACTACGCCAACTACAAACCCAAGTGCCCAGAGGCTGCAGACTTTCCGCGTCCCCTCTTCAGCACACACACCAGCCTCTGACAGTCCCACGCCAGCGTGGGCCCGGAAAAGGAAGAGGAAGAGGATGGAGGTATTTCATTAATGTGACATTTCATGGTAGAGGTGGGTGAGAAACAGGTCACATTTGTACTGCTGGGCAGGAGTGTAGTAGGAAGCAAAAAGGAGGGGAGGGGGCCAAAGAGAAATGCCCATGGGCAGCTGCCCCTTACCCTCTGGAGGAAGGTGGACGTGAGGAGGAAGAGGACACAGCTCTACCAGGGCCACCCCAAATCCTCTCTGGGATGGGGAGGCGGGGGGACCAGGGACACAACCCTGCTCCTGCTCTGACCCATCAGACAAACCCCCTTCCGCAAGGCGGCCCCTCTCCTGCACACCCTCCCCTCACCGCCCCCCCCCCCCCCCCCCCCCGGAGTCTCCCCTCTCCCCAAAGGCTCCTCCCCACGCCCCCCCCCCCAAACCTCCTCCCGCCCCTCCCTGGAGACTCCCCCTCGGGCCTCGTCTCACAGCGCCCCCAGCCCGGCCCGGCCCCGCTCCCCTCAGCGAGGGGCACCGGGCCGGGAGTGGCGGCGGCACAGCCCGGGCCCTGCCTCACCGATCTCCTTGCGGCGGCGGGTACGTTCGGCGCCGCCGTCCAGGATGTGGGTGAGCAGCTCGGGCTGGAAGGTGGCGGCGGCGCGCTCCCTCCGCAGGTCCGCGTTCATCACCATCATCGCGGCGGTAGCGGCGGCTGCGGCTCCGCTCGGCCCCGGCCCCGGCCTCGGCCCCGCCACGCCCCCGCGTGACGTCACGCACCGCGCCGCCGCGCTCCGGCCACGTGACCGCCGCGGGGAGCGGCAGCGGAGCGGTGAGCAGCGGGCCGTGCCGGGGCTTCGGGGCCGTGCCGTGCCGTGCTTCCAGGCAGGCACCGGGCTGCCCCTCCGCCTGCCTTAACCCCGCACCCGGATGCACGTAACGCGCTGCAGGGGGGTGCCGGCTGCACGGGGGCGCGCGCGCGGCGTTTGGCCGTTGAGGCTGAGCTGCATTCGATGGTGCGTGAAACTACCGAGCAGGCGTGTGGTGCGGTGCAGGGGGCGCGCATTAAGTAGTGCCCGTTAACGGGCTGCGTTTGGGCCCTGGCGTGCCTTAAGTTGTGCGGTAAGTTGCGCATTGAGAGTGTACATGACATGCTGTGTCGGCAGCCAGGCATTTAATGGTTCATTAAATAGTTCATTAAACATCCCTATAGCATGCTGCATTAGATAGTGCGCTAAATCCGCATGTAAGAGGCACATGGGGCCAAGTGTGCCTTAAATGCATATGTAACATGCTGCAGTTGACGTTGCACATGCATTAAATAGCACATTAAGTGGGCACATACTGTATTGCAGTTGGGGTTGGGCACGCGTTAAAAAATGCAATAAATACACACTGAGCACCTTGCATTCCTGGCTGATCCCATCCTGCTGCACAGTGTGATTCAGGAGCAAAACTCGAGTGATGCAGGGTGGCCTTTGCCCTGTTCGGGAGGTGCAGAATTGAACCTGTTTTTTAAATCTGGGTTAGGTGGGGTAGAGATGCAGGGAGCGGCAGCGTGCACAGAGCTGGATTTCCACCTCTGTTGCTACTGGTAGGAACCCTGCCAGAGGGGTTTCACAGCCCACCCTGGGTGTGCACAGCCTTGTGTGGGAACATGGGGCAGCTAAACCCAGAGTTCGGGCATGTGCAGAGCCCAGGGTGAGCCAGGATCACCCTGGTTTCAGTGGCCTCTCACAACAGTCCTCCATGGGACTGCGGTGGGGCGTTTTGCAAGGTTGCAACCCCCTGAGCAATGGCACCAAGTGTTAAAGCCACAGGGTTGCAGCTCAGCATGTCCCCACTGCTGCATAATCAATATTGGTGGTCTTCAAACCTGCTGGGGTGGCCCCACTAGTCTGTATTGCAGGGATCTCTGCCAGGGCCATTGTGCAGCTCTTGCTGTCCCCCCTCAGCAGGGCAAGAAACCAGAGAGAAAAGCAGTAAATGGAACATGGAAACATGCCAAACACAGGCAACCTGCAAGGGAAATTGGAGAGGAAAATGATGCCAAAAGAAACCACTTCTGGGCACATCCAACAGCCTGGCTACAGCACTGGCTGGGCAGAATTAAAATCTTGCCAAAGCTGCTCTGCATTCCTGCTTTTCTGTGTGCTTTGCATTGTGGCTGGCCTGCTTGTGCCAGCCCTGCTCCACTGGTGTAGCTCCAGGACATCCCGCTTGAGTCTTATCTTGGGCCAGATCATTCTCACTCATCACACTCCTCATCATTCATCTTCTAAACCCTACTAAAGTACTGATGAAACCAGGCTGGCATGTATCCAAGTAATTGTTCTCCAGCTTCAGGATCACACACTGCCAGAATTTCCTGTCCTGCAGAATGAGAACAGACTGAGGGTCATGCCTTCAATCTTTCTGCATGGTACCCCATTACACCAGCACCTGGGTCTATTCCTGCATCTTGGTCCCTCACACTTTCTGAAGTTCTCAATCACCATTTTCCCCCACTTCCTTAACCTTTCTCAACCCACCCATAGACTGGGGGAGACCTGTGGGGAGGACCTGGATGTTTTGGTGGGCTGCCTGTTGCTGTTCATGCTGAATTGTGGGGGAAGGTAGCCCCTCTTTATGCCATGATGCCTGGGGCTTGGTACGTGCACTGAGCTGCAAACAGGACTCAGCAAGGAAGCTGTGAAGCTGCTGCAGCCCCCTGGATGGGGAGCTCTGGGCAGGGAAGGAGTTTTGGGACAGTGTCACCTTGTATCTATATCAGGTACTAGAGTGACATGAACTTAGATCTTTTGCTTTACTGCAGGCCCAGTTTGTGTGAGATGCTGCCAAGTGCTGCTGTCTATTACTTCCCATGGGAGATCAACAGCTCAGTCCCAGAGGGGGAGGCGCTGAGGACATTTGGCAGGTGAGAAGGTACCCTGCTCTCCCTGCAGGCCAGGACTTTCCTTCACTGGCTTATCCCCCTCCTTTTGTCTGTAATTGTTGTACCTCTGCACTGCTGAGCTTCCCAAATCGATCGTTCCCAGGTTACACTGCTACGACCTGGCCCGGTCCGAAGCCATTCTCACTGCTCAGCATAGCTCAGCTCACTACCACGTCTGTGTCGACACCAGGTTTGTGGAGCCATTCCAAGCCCAGCCAGGATCTTGCTACATGGTCCTAGGAGAGACTGAACACAGGGAAGGTAAATGCTCTGAGAACCAGTGCCCTTTGCTGCTGTTCATGGTCCGTCCGCTCCTTCCTGGCTCCCTGGGTGCATGGTGAGACATGCTGTCACTTGAGGTCAGCTTTGGCCAAGGCAGGCTCATCTCCTGCAGCTGCCTCCGGTCACATGAGTGCGTGATTCAGCAGCCTGTCTCTCCCTGATGACCATGAGAAGAGCCCCCCATATCTTGGTGAAAATCTGGTACTCTAGCACAGATTTCATTAGAAATAGGCAGTGCCTTAGCAGCATCACTGAGCTTGTGAAACCTGTGCTAATGCCCTCTGGCATCACTGCCAGCCACCACATCATCTGTGCTCCAAACATGGCTGATTGCAGTAATACGTCATTGTGAGCTGGCTGGGTTGGTCTTTGCCATCCTTGAAAGGCTCTAATTATATCCTCACCCTCAGACACGGGGCGTGAGGAATGCAGGCAGGCTCTGTCATGTAGGGCACCCTGTTGTCCTTTCC
The DNA here is from genome assembly GCF_023634155.1 of Falco peregrinus. NCBI lineage: Eukaryota > Metazoa > Chordata > Aves > Falconiformes > Falconidae > Falco > Falco peregrinus. Next base: position 119,031,808 of record NC_073722.1, on the reverse strand, counting down.
TGGGGTGCCCTAAGCGTTACTCTGGTTGCACGGTGCTTTGTGTGGGGAGTTGATCTGGGCCGGGCAGTGAGTTTGTGAAGCAAATCCCACATGTTTTCTTGGCCACACCTGATAACGAGCAGTCGCATTCGTGGCATTGAAATCCTTGGTGGCATGTGGAAACTCACACTGCACGTGGCATGTGATGAGTGATCTGCTAAGCCACTGCTGCAACGTTTCTTTAGAAAGGCATGTTATTTTGGTCACCGCTTAGGAGTGAGTTGGCCCCATTTTGTAGGGGTAGAAGGGGAGCAGGCTGAGATGGTGGCTGTGTCACCAAGGTTTGGCCCCTTTTGCACAGCTGCATGTTACCATTTGAATGCCACTGATGACTTGTTGGTTATAGTCAATGTTGAGCCTCTTCTAAGCCCAGCTTTGTTCTGTCCTCTTCTTGAGCTTAGACCCATCCCTGATGCTTTTTAGACAGTGAAAACCAAACTTTGTCCAGCTGCGAAGCAGACGGATGCTGCATGGCAGGCACTGGCACCAACATGTCCAGGGCTCAGCGTACCCCAGAGCAAGGAGAGCCCAGTGTCAGCCACCAGCATTTTGTAGCCAACAGCGCAGAGGGAAAGCACATCACTGAATTAACCTGCTCCTGGGCATGCTGCTTGCATCGGTGGAGGCACGCGGCTGGTCCGGTCTCCTGCAAGTTCTCAGGCTATGGTTATTTGGCCAGCTGAAGCCACATGCTGCCTGAGGGAACCTCTTTCTTTGCCTCCGAGCTGCTCCATCTGGTTCGTTTTTCTACAGAAACTTCCTGTTTATATTCCCAGGTGAGAGTCCTGTGGTAAAGGCACGGATATTGACCTGCGTGGAAGGGATGAATGTACCCTTGCTGGAACAAGCCATACAGGAGCAGAGGAAATACTTCAACGAGAGACAGGAGCAGACGGAAAACAGGACATCCTGACAGCAGCTCTGAGACCAGCCATACACTGGTCCTTGCGCTGCCATTTGCAACAAATGTGTTAAAAGTAAATTTGGAAGGTGGGTTTGCAATGTACTGCTTTTTGTTGTGGCAAATAGCAAAGTCAAGTCACCAAGCAGGGAAACACTTGAAGACTGTGAGTCAGCATGTGACTGTGGGTTGTCTGTTCATGCCAGGGGTCATTACTGAAAATAAGCTTTGGGAAGTAGGTTTCATGTTTGTTTAAAAGGGTGCTTAAGGAAAAGGGGGCACTTGAGTTATGGTCCTTTTGCAGTGCAAGGCTTGGACATGTCAGAAGAAGTCTCTGAATCTCAAGTTAAACAGCTCACACCCCACATGCACTGCCAAAGCACAGTGGGTTACCAGGCTGTTGGCAGGTCGGAGGTAAAGGGCATTAGTGCAAAGTTCGTTGGTCCTGCGTGGCTGTGGGTGCATGAGTGCATGTGTTTGGTCACCATGACTCAGCTGCCACACAGGAATGTTCCTGGCAAAACAAATACCTGAACTGACCAACAAAGAAACAACAATAATGAGGAGTCACTATTTTCAGTAGCAACTGCCTCTTCGGGTTTCCAGGAACTGGTGTCTTAAGGGAGGGGATTGACGTTAGGTCTAAAATAAATATTTGCAGTGCCCTGAGAACCACCACTTTACTTTCTTCCTTGACACAACTAAGTTTAGGAGACCTCAAATAGCTATTTTTAAAAGCATCTAAAGGTTTTGATTGCTATTTTCCTAAATAAAGATTAAAAGAGAAGGCAGCCTGTCTTTTATTGATTAAAACCCTCTTTCTTGCTAAGGCAAATGCATTAGGCCCTGCAGAAACCCATGGGTGATGTGAGAAAATTTAGCAAAATGCAATTTTCTACCTTCTCCTAAGCACGGAGTGCGTAAGGAAGTGTTAGGCTTTGAAAAAGTTACAAGAAGAGGAGATGAAGTTACATCAGAGCCACTCTGGTTTAAGAACATGGTGCCAGGCCCACCTAGCAGAATTAAACCATCAACAAAAAGACAAAAAAATCACTAATGTGAGGTGAGAATAAAATGTTAGTGCAAGAGAGAGAAGGCTCCTGTGCTGCAGGAATCCCTGGATGTGGAATGAACTGGGACTGTGGTTTGCGGGAGAATTCAGCCGTCTACAGCCTTTTCTGCTTTTGGCTCAGATTTTCTGGTGAAATGTTCAGAAAATAAGGACTGAGGCCATACAATGCACAGCAGCAGATCGAAATGCAACAGGTATTGGCAAAGTCCCCTGTTACCAAGAGGCTTGATTCGAGGGGCTGAGATGGCTCAGTAGTTACAGTGCTTGCTATAATCTTTAATCGCAGTTATGTTTTTCTTCACGCAGTGACAGAGATCCAAAAGCCCTGCCTTGGCACACTCTCTGTTCAACCCAAGTCCAAAAACATGATCTCACGAGGCAAGATTTTAACCTGGTTTTGTAAGAGGCAATGATGAGTCTGTCGTAATGTGTTTATGTTTACACCTCATCTGCTGTCTGTTCTACCTTCCTTCCCACGCTTCAATTTTATCCAAATGGCCAAGCTTGCCAGAGAGTTGGGAATATCCAAGATGCCAGGACTGGGAATATCCAAGATACGAGGACTAGGAATATCCAAAATACCAGGTTCCTACAAGTGTTATGAAAAAAAAACCACAAACCCAACCAGCCAGGAAGAGGAGGGCAAATTTGGCAATGACTCCGGATGGAGATGTGAGTGCAAACTCAACTTCACAAGCCACTGGAGAACCCACACAGGAGTCTGCCGTGGCTGTGTGGATCCCTCTTCAGCCACAGAGCAACTACTCTTTGGTTCTTTCAAATCAGCAAAATCAGGATCAATTTTAAAAAGGTTTTGAGCCACTGGCTCAGCAATGAGCTCATTCCTTTTTAGGTCACTTAAAAGTTGGGGTCTGCACCGTGGACCCACATAGTCAGTGGGCTGCCATGTCCTGCTGTGCCCACCCAGAAACATGGAGTCCCCAAGCCCTCCAGAAGACAGTCCCTGTGGCTCTACCTTTCCTGGTACCACAGTGCATAATATTATTTTAATCTTGTCTGCTGTCAGCTGTCAAGTCAATGATTAATCCCTTCCAAGGACATCTTCCAAAAGGCTGACCAAGCGGTGCAGCCCACAGAAAGGAGGTTCAAGGGACAATTGCACAAGACTCGAACCAAAACCAACAAACCAAAACCAACCTAAAAAAAAAAAAAGGAAAATAAAAAGACATTTTTGCTGTGTGTTTGACCTGAGCGTGTCCCAGGGAGCCCTAATTATGCACCATGTCCCCTGATGCCAGGCACTGCAGAAATAGCCAGAGAGCTTCCCTTGGCCCAGTGCAGCCCCTCTGCCTTTCCTGCAGGCCCAAAGTGCCTCTTTACATCCATTTTGCTCAATTTTTGCCTCAGCCAGCACATCACACAGCCCAGGCCCCAGAGCCACCAGCCCTGGGCAGCTGGTGCGTGGTGTGTTTGGCTCTTTAGACCCCCAGCCGCCCCCAGACACCCACAGCTGCCTCAGTTCAAGGCAGGTCCCTAAGCTGAGGGAGCAGCAAAGGGGGACCCAGACCCCAAAAGCAGCTCAGGGGACACACGGGGAGAGCAAACACGTTCTGTGCATTTGGCTTCCCCGCCCCCCCTTCATTTTTTCTCCTCAGAAAGCGGTGCCAGCCACCCTTGCTGCCGTCGGCAGGCTGAGGCAGCGGCATGGACACCTTGCAGGAGGTGTTTCAGAAGGTGGACAAGATCGGGGAGGGCACCTATGGCGTGGTGTACAAGGCTCGCAATAAGCGCACAGGGCAGCTGGTGGCCCTCAAGAAGATCCGCTTGGACTCGTGAGTAGGGCAGAGCCATGGCCCTGGGGCCACCATGGCCTGGCCTAGCCCAGTGCCCACCCAGCCTGCCATGGGACTGAGCAGGAGGGCCCTGAGCCCAGCCCAGCATCCAAAACGGCGCTAGAGGCTCAAAAAAGCCCGATGTGAGGGGAAAAAGTATTTCTACCAGCTCCTGCAAGCAGCTAGGGCCTGGCCCAGTGCTACCTGGCCCTGGTTCCATGGTGGCGCAGGGCAGGGGGAAGCGGCCACCATTTTGGGAGGTGGCCTGTGCCCCAGGGCTGTGGTGCCGGTGCCTGGTGAGGCTCAGCCTCCCATCAGGGTTGACTTCAACCCCTCCAGGCTGGGGACTGAGGAGGTGAAAGCTCGTTACTGATCCTCTGGGTCGGCCCTGGGCTCTTTTGTTGATGAGCACTGCTGGTGTGGACCAGGGGCCATGGTGGTGGGACTGCACCCCATGGTGGTGGCCCCTCGGGGTGATGGAGGTGGGTGCCTGAGGGGCAAAGAGCTTTCATGTCCCCACACATCCAAAAAGCAAGGCTTGGGCATTTAAACCGTTGTTGTTTCTTCAAATGTACCTTCAGGTGCTCCCAAACAAGCTCTGCCCAAGAGCTTGCACTTCTAGGTCACTCCCTCTCCTTCCCTGTGCCTCCATTTCCCTCTGCCCCACCCCAGCCTCACGCACGGCTCCGTCCCAGACTCAGAGTGCCTGGTATGAGATTCCCTCAGGTGATGGGGTACCATGGAAGAGACAAGGGGCACAGGGCCTCAATAGGCTGTGGGATCCCACTGGGGAATGGGGTACCACACAGCCCATCTCTGCTGCAGGGAGATGGAGGGCGTCCCCAGCACCACGATCCGAGAAATCTCACTGCTGAAGGAGCTGAAGCACCCCAACATAGTCAGGTAAGACCTGGACGAATCGTCCACACAAGCTCATTGATGGGCTTCTGCATGGGGAGCTCTGAGTACAGGCAGCAAGAGAGGTTTTCCTGTCTTCCCCTGACTGCACAGACAGAAGCAAAATAAACAGAAAAATGCAGGAATCACTTGCATTTCCCTGGTTCACAGCAATAACTCACAGCACTGCCACTTCACTCCAGCAACACAAGCTGGTCCAAGATGATGCTGCCCCATACTATTTGCTACTTATTTATATCTGCCTGCCTCTGCTCCAAAGGACTTGAAGAGCAGAGGCAGCTGTGGGAGGAGGGATGTTTGTGTATTTGCAAAGGTCTGGAGAAGGTGCTGAAAGGTACTGAAGGGAGCATTTGCATTTCTTTTACAGGCTCCTGGATGTCATACACAGCCAGAAGAAGCTCTATCTGGTGTTTGAGTATCTGAGTCAGGACCTGAAGAAATATATGGACTCATCCCGAACTGGAGAGCTTCCTTTAAGCTTGATCAAGGTACAGTGTGGAAGGAGTGCTAACAGACAAGGCAGAGAGCATGTGTTCTTGCTGCCGTCTGCTGGGCAGTGCCAGCACCGAGCTGCTCTTACCCAGACTATGTCTGGAAGAGATTCATCCTTGGCTGGAGGCATTCAACCTCAGTTCTCAAACACTTCAGCTGGGAAACCCTCGTGGCACTATTGCTCAGCGCGTTTATTTCCCAGCTGTTTCCAGGCTCTCCAGCCCATCTCACTGCAGAACAAATTGCTATGAAGAGGACAACTGAGGGATCTATTGCTAATTGCCTTTGTATGGAGTAATGGATGGGTAGAAGGGACTGCCAATGGTTGGATTGGAGTCTCTCTGTCCCCATGTAGGGTGGGAGAAAGTTATTGTGCATCTCTAGTGTCCCACAAGCCTGGCGTTGCATTATAGCAAGGTCTTTTTTCCTATTCAGGTCTATAAATGATGCGAAGTGTGTTGGTTCACACGGTTCAGCTTTCAGAGTGGTTTCATCATGGTCTTGTCTGAAATCTTTTCTCTCCTTAGAACTACCTTTTCCAGCTGCTGCAGGGTGTGAGCTTCCTCCACTCGCACAGAGTCATCCACAGGGACTTGAAGCCGCAGAACTTGCTCATTAACAATGCAGGAGCAATTAAGCTGGCTGATTTTGGACTGGCAAGAGCTTTTGGAGTCCCCCTACGGACATACACTCATGAGGTATTGTTGAGGCTCCCTACCACCTGAGAGCGGGGTACACAATCCATAGTGGGTGAACAACAGCAACATGACAAGTTACTCATTCATAACTGGGCACAGCTGTGCCCAGTCATGTGCTCTTAACCTAATCCCCAGCTAACAAGTTACCTCATGTCCCCACAAAGTGTGCTGACTGCTTTTACCCTAGCCTGCCTGCAAGCTGGGTTCCCACCTTCTTTGCATAGGGTATATTTATTTGTTCCAGAGTGTTCTGTTGAAGAACGATCTGTTAATCCCAATCTTGCTGTTACTAAGGCATCTGCTAATTCAGCATGGCCTTGACACACTCTTGATTTGTACAGTCACTGCATTACAGCTAAGAAGAGAGGATCCCATGCCTCTGGTTTCACCCAGGGAAATGACAAATCTCGTTTGTTGGTTCCTTACCAGGTGGTGACTCTGTGGTACAGAGCCCCTGAAATACTGTTGGGATGCAAATACTACTCGACCGCTGTGGATATCTGGAGCATCGGCTGCATCTTTGCAGAAATGGTAGAATGGGTTTAAACAATCTTTTTAATGAGCAGGGAGGATGGATCTGCAATGGGAAGTGGGGAAGGAGGGACAAGACGCAGAACATCTGTGATACTGTGGTCCCACCCCGTGCTGGTTAGCTGATCCTAAGCTGCAGCCTCAGAAGGAAATCTGCCACCCTCAGGGGCCTGGTGGAAGGCAAAGAAGCCTCTGTAGTCTGGCTGCAGCTCCAGGTGCATGGGAATGTGATGCCTCTTCTTGCAGATGGGGAAACTTCAGTCTTGTTGCTGCAGCATTTTGATCCCGGGAGGAGATGACTCTTGCTGATGTCTTCATAGTGGGCTGTAGAGAATGAGGACTCTCTCAACATGGCAAAGTGGATCTCCTAGGGGTCCATACTCGACTTTGAAAAGCTCTTGTTATCCCTGCGCTATGCCTAGTTCCCAAAGCCCCCAAACTGCAGATCAGCAGAGCTTGGGCAAGTAGGCAGGGGGGGAACTAGCTGGCAAGAGTGGCTGTTAGGAAACTGGAGACAAAGAGGGATAAGAGACTGGCTGAAAGAGGGACAGCCTCAGGGGAGCATGGATCCATGGAGAGGAGCTGGAGACAAGCAGTCAGACACCTGTGACTTTCCCAGTCACTGCCTGGCAGAACCACTGCATTGTAAGGTCTGTGCAGTTGCTTGCATCTGCTGGAGCAAGGGGTTGCTTGCAGTGGGAACTGAGGCACGCAGCTGATGGAAAGGTGGGAACTGGCACTTTCCCCCCCCCCCCCGCAGGTGACCAGGAAGGCCCTGTTTCCAGGGGACTCTGAGATTGATCAGCTCTTCCAGATCTTTCGCACCCTGGGCACTCCCACTGAAGCGACCTGGCCTGGAGTGACCCAGCTGCCTGACTACAAGGGGGACTTTCCCCGATGGGCAAGGAAAGAGCTGAAGGAAATTATTCCCAACTTAGATCGAGATGGTAGAGACTTGCTGATGGTGAGTGAGGGCTCAGAACAAGACCTGGGAACAGACAGGACCATTTCAAACGGGGCAAATAATAGGGATATTTGGGACTGACCTACCTGGAAGTGGGTTAGCTAATCTGGCTCTGATGTTAATCTCTGCAACTGTAAAAAACACCGAATCATTGAGTAGGGCTCAGTCCTGACTCTGAAGCAGGGCTGTCGTTGTGGGTTCCTCTAGGAAACCACTGCATGAAGGGTCAAGAAAGCCTTCTACCATAATCCCCACAGTAACTTCAACCGTGGGTTACTCCCAAAGCCCAGAGAGCTGAAAGCAGGATGAACGTGAGCGTCTGGGCCCAGCTACGTGCAGATGGAATCGATCATTTGGTTTTTAAAATCCTAAATCTGCTGTGGTTTTCCTCTCACAGCAATTGCTCCTGTATGATCCCAGCAGGCGCATCTCGGCCAAGACAGCCCTCAATCACCAGTACTTCTCCTGGAGAAGCCCTCGGAGTCCTGAAGAGCGACGTGCGCTGCAGAAACACCGCAGATGAGAAAACACAGGCCTCCCCACGCACTTGCAGCTCCGGGTAGCAATGCAGACCTGGTTTGGGGCATTTAGCAGCGGGCTGGCTGGAACCCAGGGTCACTTCTGCAGAGCCTGGAGGGGGACATTCTTGTGTTTAGAGACTCGGCCTGTTGCTGGGGGCAAGTTTGTCTGGGCTACAGCCAGTAGAGCTGTTTTGAAGAGGTTATGTGCAAAAGGGTGGGAGGCAGTTTTCAGCATAAAACTGAAATGTAGATGAGAGCATCCTTCAGATGTTTGTTCTTGCGTTAGTCGGTAAGATAAGGTGACACACAGTGACGTCTGTCTGACAGACCGGAGCATCCCCGGGTCTGTCGGTGGCAGTTTCTGACGCCAGGGCGTGCTGGAGCTCCACTTTGGGTATGGTAGCACTTCGCTGCTCAGCTCTTTGCTGCTGTTAACAAAGACCGGGCTTGTCAGCACTAAACGAGTTCTTTAATCTGAGCTGTTTTACAGAGCTGACGTTCTGCTGTTTCACAAGCTGAAGAGCACTGTCAGGTGTCTTAATTTGTGCTTTAACTAGGACCAAGAAGCCAAAAGGTTCAATTAGCATAAAGCACTTGCTGCACGCGGCTGGAAGTGGCTAACAGCTGAAACTCTGGCTTTCTGTCATAGGTCCAGACGTAACGCTGTTTCCTTCACTTTCTTGTCTTGGAAATGTTTTTGCTGTTCAAATGTTTGGAGAATTGTCACTAACTTTTGGCGTGGTTTTGACATAATTTTTTTTTCTTTCAGTACAGAAAAAAATAAAGGCTTTTCATTTGTTCAGAAACTTCAGTGTTTGTTGTTTGGCACGGCCCATCAGGCTAGTGGCACAGGCTAGTCTGGCTGGTCCTTTTTTTCCACGGAGCATTTCTCCTTTCCTCATCTCCTGCACTCTTTCTTTTATCCTTTCCAGCCCAAATCCTTGGCAGATGCTGATGGTTCTGCAGCCCAGTGCTGTCTCCGTGTGGGGAAATGGGCTTGCATTCCACCAGAGGTTGCCACAGACCAGTTCAGTTCTACTTACTTAAATACTCAAAACACAGATTTTTAACTTAGGGAAGCCAAACTTCTGCACTCTTGTTTTTCGTGCAAGTGCACATGTTCCCTCCTAATAACTGCAATCCTAAGAACTGAAATCAGCACAAGGTGACAGCTTTCAAAATCTACTGCATTCCTACAGTTCCATGAAAGATAAACAATGCAGTAGAAGAGAGCAGCGGCTGTAGTGTAAACCTCCCTCCCCACCTACTAGACAGCAGAGAATTTGCACGGGGGAGAGAAATCTTTAGAACGCCTCCCGAAAAAGCCCCTCTCAGCCCAAACCCTGCCTGTCTAAAGCCAAGCTCTGTTGTTCTTTGGCTTCCTCCATCATTCGTTCCTTCTCCTACCCAACACAAGGCGGCAGGTGGCTCTGCTTAGCTCATGACATCAAAAAGACCTTTGTCATCCCTATTGTAGCAGCCGCAGCTCCTGACAGATCCCCGACAGTGAAACCCTGGGACCTGTTGCTCACCTCCCTCTGGGCCCTGCCACACTGCCTGGCTGTACTTCCCCTGGAGGGTTAGAAGCCACCAGGACCTGGGGAGCTCGCTTGCCTCTGCAATTTGCACAAATTAGTTTTTTCAGGGCGGATGCGGGTTGCTTTGCTTGTGAAGCTGTTCTTGGGAATCATGCTGGAGTGGCTGCCTGGAAAAAGCCGACTTGCTCATGTTTGGGAGGGATGGTTTTCTGATTGAGCAGGGGAGAGCAAGCAGCTGGGCTCACATGGCAGCTTCAAGAGCCGTACAATGGGAAAACCGAAGCCCTGATGTGCACCTGCAGCATCTCATGGCCTCTCTGTGATAACACCCAGCTCACAGGGGCACATTTGTGACACCTGGATTAATTCTGCTATAGGAATCATTTCCCTGCCTTTGCATACATGTTTTAAAGTAAATTCATTTTGTACAGACAATGCTCCATTGTTTGCTCTGTGCAAACAAATGCTTGTGTTGTACCAAACAAGCCGTTTGCAGAAGAGCTGCTTGTTGTTTGGTTTGGGTTTTTTTAAAGCTATCTGCATTAAGAAATAAATACCAAGGACATTCATCCAGTCCAGAAACATGAATAAAATTACTACAGCTCATCTCGCCCAACTAAATGAAGCAACAGGCTGAATTTCAAACATTTATGACCCAACCCCACTGCCAGCAAAGGGAACCAACAACAGCTATGTCGAAATAACTGCTCTGGGAAAGCCAAGCTGCAGTGCCATCGCCCTGCGCCCGGGAAGGGAGGAAAAGCACTACCTGGCTCCTGAGCAACTCACAACCCTGCCAGGCTCTGGGGAAGCCCCGTGGCTGTGTGGTGCTTCCTAAGAGCACATCAGGAAGACACCATATGAGCTGTTTTCTGCAGATAAGGACCCACTTGACAGCAAAGAAAAGGATTTTTGGTGGGTTTTTTGTTGTTGGGTTTGGGGTTGGGTTTTTTTCAGAAACAAAAAGCAGGCCAGCCTTCAAAGGGAGACTGCTCAGCCAGCTAGACTGCCTCATCGCCTCCTAACGCCTTCACCCAGCCCTAGGTAAATACCTCCCACCATGCAGTTAGAGAGCACTTTATTCAAAATTATTAACTGACTGCCTAATTACCAGAACTCCAAGTCCCTTAGTTACAGAGCATTCCCCCAAACCATTTAATCAGCACTTCAGGAAAGAGTCACCATGCGAACACTGCGCTGCTTTAAAAACAAGCAGGGGTTTATCTCGTTTGCAAGGGGAGCAGGTGGGAGGAGAACCCCACGGGGCTGGGCAAGGGGAAGGCTGGCAGCAAACTCACCTGCTGGGCAGGGCTGAGCTGCAGAGGAGGCAACAGCCCCGCTCCTGATGGATCCTCCCTGCTTTCAGCCAGCCAAGGGGAGCAGAGCCAAAGCACAGCAAGGCTGCTCCCAGCAGCTTTGAAGAGCTGGGACCTGAAGACCCGCTGGGATTCTCACTGGTCCAGGGCTCCTTGATTGCACTGGGATGTTATCCTCACCTGGCCACGTTCCTGTGCTCCAAGGGCTGTTGGGCTTGCCCTGGCAGGAGGCCAGGTCAGAGTTTCTCTCCTGATGTGTCCTCTGGTCCATCCCTTGCTGCTGGTCCAGACCAGCCAGGAGTGGGTTGCAATGCCCCAGTAGTGCCCTACCAAAAAGAAGCAGGCTAGGGATGGATGCTTTAGGGTGTGTGCAACAGTTTTCCCCATTGTAAAGCAACAAATTGCCCCATGAGGTGGCCACGGATGCCAGCCACAGGCCTGACAATAAACACAGACCCTGCAGAGCACTGGACAGAGCCTGGGCAGGTCTTGGACCAGAAACTCTGTGTTTCCATAGCTGGACTCGGATTGTTAATGGTGAACACTGCCTACCAGCAGGAAGGTAACAGGACCTGTGATTGTGCTGAGCTTGCCAGCATGGGAACAGTTTCTTCTTGGAGCCCAGACTTGAAATCCCAGCAAGGCTGTACAGAAATAGAGGCTGTGCTGCTGCTCTCATTGGGGAAGGAGGGAGAGAAAAAACTCTACCCTTCTGGGTTATTTTGGGTTTGTTGTTGTTCCTAAACAGCACCAGCTAAAACAACCCCTGAGAGAGGGGAAAGAGCAACTCATGTCAATAGAAAGTCATCTTTCTCATCCCACAAAGCCAGGGGATGCTTCACAGTGGGGTAGATACTAGGGAAGAACATCTGGGAGATGAGAGTTGATCCTTTCAGCAAGGGCTGAGCAGTGGAAGTGACGGAGAAGAGTGAAAGCTCACCTGAAGAAACAGCAAGTGCAGATTTTCCCATACTGCTGGGTGGATCCTGCAGCCAAGGCCAAGAGCTGTAGAAAGCAACGTCACTGTGGACTGCAAGCATCATCAGTGCTACTGAAGGTCATCCCTTCCCTTGCAAGACATCTGCCTGGTACAGGACAAGCCCCCAGAGTCACCTACTTCAATAGGGTTTGGTTTTGCTTGCGGCTTGGCTTCCTCGGCCAGCAGCTCAGTGAAACGACCCAAGGCATTGTGCAGCCAACACCATCACTGGTTTGCAGCCAGAGGGGCATCAGGGACAGGCAGACGGGTAGGGGGCGGGCAGGGTGGCTGTTCCATTCAGTAGCTGCCTGCAATTAGACTGGATCAAACATAACATGGAGCTGCACCCTTTGGCAACCAAGTCCCTCTTTCAGAGGTGTCCAAATGCCCAGGGAGCAAAGTCCTGTTGGCTTTCAGTTTTAAAGACAAATAAAACAAAATCTTTAAAACTATAGACTCACAGGCAGAAAGAAATTTAGGGGGTTTGTTGTGAGATCAGGGGCAGAAGGGGTCTGCAAACCCTTTGTAGATTGGGCTGCAGGGCACAGGATTGCATGGGAGGAAGCCTAGCCATGCCTTCAGCCACTTTGCAGCGTCAGCCTGCAGAGACAACACAGCCACAGGGACACACTTTCTATGTTTATTGCATGCAGAAGAATGACCCAACTGGAAAACACCCTGGCTCTTCCCCCTTTCTGGGCATAATCCATTTAACCTACTGCCAGTGGAGTTCTCGCAGTCAGCCCCCCTTTGCTGTCACAGCAGCAGCCGGGGCTCACATGCTCACGCTTTCTTCCGCGCTCGGCCAAGCTGCGTTGGGAAGCAGATAGCTAAGATAAAGAGTATGCAGCCCTAAATGCTAGATGCTCTGTTCCTGCGATCGCTGCTGCCTCCGTGGGGAGAGGTGTTTTGAAGAGATGAGCTCCTGAAGGAACCAGATCCAGTACATGCCTGAATCCATTCAATGCCTGAACCGTGAGAGCCTGGGGGAACGGCTCGGCTGGTGGTACCTCTGATACCCCTCCGACGTGGCTGGGAGCAGCAGGAGGCTGCTCAGCGAATCCTTCCGGCAGAGGGCCATGGCCTCCTTGTAGTTTATCTTCTCTTTAGTGACAGGGTCAATGAGATCTTTCTCATAGCTGGACTCATCCTGGAGCCTGTTGGCCAGGTTGCCTGTTATCATCCCTGTCTGGGCAGCTTCCAGCACAGGGATGCGACCTGTTTTCTTGGGATCTATTAGCCCTCCAGTTAGATGCTGGACCTCCAGGTAGGGGAAAGCGGTGTCATTGGTCATCCATCCCTTCTGAACTGCTTCCCCCACAGACAGCCTTCGCTTGGTCACCGGGTCCTCAATCCCTGTGAAAGCCTTCTGGGCATTAAGCAGTCTCTGCATGTAGGTCCTGTCAATCAGCCCCCTCTCGATGGCCTTATGGACTGACAACCGGTCTCGAGAAATGAGGTCTATGATGCCCCCCGTGGCAGCCTGGGCTTCCAGGAGCTTCTGAGCTGTCATGGGATCAAGCAGCTTCTTCGCAACAGCAGTCTTGATGTTGTACTTGGTGTCGGTGGTGGTGTCATACACCCCAGCAATGGGAGATGTGTCCTCACAGAAGCCCTTCTGTGAGGCTGAGGGGAAGAAGCTTTGGGTTTGGTGGGTGGTGGGTGATGAAAGTGGGGATTTGGAGATGATGGAGCCAATAGAGAGGGTCGGGGGAGGCTTGGATTCCCCAGCCACCAGCAAGGCAAATTCGGAGATGGGAATCTTGCCATCCCGGTACAGCTGGTACTCCTCCTTCGTGATCCTCCTCAGCCTTAGCGCATCATCGATGGAGTACTGCTTCCCACTTTTCTTGTCAAGGAGAACTGAGACTTCCCCATTTGGGCCCAGGGTGGTGACTTCCTCCCAGTCACACTCCAGCTCTTGCAGCTGGATGTACTGGCCTCTGTCTATGATACCTCTCTTATAGGCCTCATAAGGGGACATATCCTTCCCTGTCTCAGGGTCCAAGATGGAGATCTTGGTGGAGAGGTTTGTCTCTCTCATCTGGGTCTCATGATTGATTTCTTCCCGGTTGACCCTTGACTGGAGATCTCGAATGAACCTCTCCTTGTTGTAGATCTGGTCCTTCTCCCTAAGGATATCTGCCTCCAGCAGAGAAAACTCATGTTCCAGCTGCTTCTTCTTCTGCCTGTCATTCTCAGTCCGTTGGTTGAGCAGTTTGGACTCCTCCCGAAGGAAGAGGACTTTCTGCTGTTTCTGCCTTTCCAGTTCCCGCAGTTCATTCTCCAGGTTGGCTCTCTCCTGGATGGCCAGGTTCCTGGCTTTCTGCAGCTCTGTCTCTTCGCGAGCCCATGTCCTCTTCATGCCTTCAGCTCTCTCGATCTTCTCCCTAAGCCGCCGTACTTCCTCTTCTGCCTTCTGCTTGGCTCCTCTCTCCCTGTTCAGCAGCTCCCAGATGCGTGCACGTTCACTCTCCAGTGCTCTGTCCTTTTCCACTCGAATCACCTCCTTGTAGATGGTCTTCTCCTGGGATTTTGTTTTCTGCAGGACATCAACTTGCATCTGCAGGTTCTTGCATTCTCTCTGCAAGTTCAGCACCTCCATCTTCTCACGGTCCAGCTCCAAGCGCAGGTTGCTGGCAGACTGTTCAAGGACCGGGTCCTTCTCCAACTTGACCACTTCTTCCATAATGATCTTTTCTTGCACTGGGGCTGGACTCTCCTCCAGTTCCTTTATTCTCAATGTAATTTGTCTCATCTCCTTCTCCAGCGCAAGCCTCTTGCTTCGATCCTCCTGAAAGTTGAGCAACTTCTCTTGCTCTTCCACCAGTGCACGAACCTGCTGCACGTCACGTTCCAGGCGACGCCTGTTGCTCACCTCCTCGTCCAGGCTCCGGCTCAGCCTGTTGTGCTCATCTCGGAGCTTTGGATCCTTTTGAGTCAGTATCACCTCTTGAATAACTACCTTTTCCTCTGGCTTTCGCCTCTCCAGTAGCATGTACTTATTCTGCAAGTCATAGATTGCATCCTCTGCAGCTCTCCTCTTTTGGGACATGTTACGCACCTCTTGACGGAGGCGATCAGCTTCTTTTTCCAGGAGTGGGTCATTCTCATATCGGATGACTTCCTTGTTGACCAGCTTGGTTTCTACCTTGGATCTCTCCCTCTTCCATTCATCCCTTTCACCCTGCAGCCTAATGAGCTGCTCTTGGGTCCTGCCGTTGGTGTTCACTAGCTCATTGAGCTGTTGTTTCAGCCTGTCAATTTCCCTGAGAATCTCCGGACTCTTCTCATGCTTCACAACCTCCTCTATAACCTCCTTAAGCTCCACCACTGGTTTCTGCGACCTTAGGACATTGAGCTCTGCTAAGGCCTCTTCCACTTCACTGTCAATCTTTGTCCTTTTCAGAGTAACTTCCTGCAGCTCCCTTTTCAGCTGTGTAATTTGCCGCTCCGTTTCAGGATCCACCAGGAAAATCTCATTGACCCTCTCTTTAACCTCTATCCTTGGTTTTTGCTTCTCTGCAATACTGTACTGGCTCTGCAGCTCTCCCAGCTCGCCCATAAGCATCACGTTTTTGCTCCTCTCTTCTTCAATCAGAGCTTTAAGCTTAGAAGACTCTTTCAATAACTCTGGGTCCTGCTCTACCTGCTTCACCTCCTTAACAATAATTTTGGGTTCTGCCGTTTCAATTAGTCTTTCCACCTCCTCAATCTTATTCTTCACTTTCACTATTGCTTCTTCAGCAGACTTCCTCTTGAAGGATTCTTCATCAATTTGTAGCTGCAGGGTCCTAACAGACTTGAGCATTTCTGGGTTTTTCTCTAGTTTGATCAGCTCCTTCACCACCACTTTCTCTCGGATATTGGGCTGCTTTTGCTCCAGCATGTGCAGCTCTCTCTTCTGCTGCTCAAGTTCAGAAGCAGCAGCCAAGCTTTCCTCCTGGAGACGTTTGATCTCCTGACGAAGACTGGCTGCTTGGCTATCCAGGCTTGGATCTTTCTCAATTTTTGTGATCTCTTTGGTGAGGAGCTGGGCAGGAACGACCTTCTTCTCACTCTCCATCTGGGCAAGCTTCCGGCTTATCACTTCAATGTCTCCTTGCAGGCTCTCCTTCTTTTTACCTTCCTCTTCAATCTGCTGTGCCATCCTAGACAGGTTACTCTCCACCTGTGGGTCTCTGTAATATTCTATCACCTCCTTTTCTTCCACTCTTTCAATGGGTTTCTGAGTCTTCAACATTAGCAGCTTGTTTCTGTGCTCCTCCAGGTCTTCTTCAATCTTGGCCACTTTCCTCCTTTCCTCCTCCAGCTGTGATTTCAGCCCCTCAGATTCCCTGCTTGTTGTGGCTTTGTTTTCAGATTGCTGGGTTCCCTCATGTACAGCTTCAATGTCCTCATGCACTTCCTTCTGCAAGGGCAAAGAAAAAAAAAAAAAAAAAAAAAAAAAGAGAAATGCAGGGAAACCAAGTCACTTTTTGAATCTGGTGCAGAGGCCTTTTTCATGACAAGGCATGGCAGGAGACAGAACTGGTACAGAATCCCCAGGGAGCCTCCAAATAGGGCTGTTTGTAAATGGCCAGAGTGGAAACATTCCCACCATCTCAAGCAAGTGATTTGGTGTGTCTTCCCCTTGTCTTGGAGATGCTACAGCAGCCCACAGAGGGGCTTTGTGCTGCCTTGTTGTATCTGCAGCTGAGGGAGGGTAAGGTGGCCAGTCCTGGCTGCGCAGCTGGTTCATGGTGGCATCATGGAGCATCCCAGTTCCATCTCTTGTCCTTCCTGAGCACCCTGAAAGTCAGCCAGACCAGGGACCTTTCCTACAGGTGAATCAAACCCTAGAATGGCATAGAAGTCCTATTTCTTGGAAGTGTTTCCAGAAGGCTGTGATCACTAAATTCCAGCCACATCCAGACATGAATCTGAAATTCTCAGTCTGTGAATGTTGATTAGATACAGATGATAACAGGACTTAAGAGCCCTCATCTTTTTTCCTAGCATGAACTAGAGCTTCGGTAAAGGGGTGAGGGCTCACAGAGGTGATGAAAGTCACGACCTGAGGTTAGTGTCAGTGAAACTCTGGTTACTCATGGTCTTTTTCTCACAGGGGTTTCCATTCCTGTCCTTCCTTACACCTGACGGGGAAATCTGGGGAGGGGTGGGGGGATCCCAGGCTGAGCAGATTGCTGACAGCTTTGGAAAGATCATTTCAACCGCCAATCTAGAGTGCCCCAAATCTTGCTATGAGCTGTTAACTGGTACCTTCTCAACAATCTTCTTGGCAAACTCCAGCCGACTGAGCTGCTGTTTGTTTTCTGCTGCCAGCTCCATGTAGAGCTTGGTTGCATCATTTTCCTGAAAAAGAAACAGCAGTGAGAGCCTTGCCCCTCACCCTGACACAGCTCTGCTGGATGGCACACTCTCCCCACCCCTCCTTTGACCTGGACACACTTTGTGAACTGTACTATTCCAGGGATCAGTGTCTTCACATCTGACTTTCTAGAGAGACGCAGATCCTGCCCCCTTTATCTGCATGCCTGGCAGATGCCTGCTAGCTTACACAGGGTCCAGACTTCCAAATGCACCTTGGGCCACGGAGAGCAGTTGGCAAATAGCCCAAAGGGCTGCGGGAGAACTGAGGTTTAACTGGAAGAAGCACCCAGGAGCTCTGGCTCAGTCCTGCCCCTGCACACCTACCCTGTAAGTTTTATCTTCACACACAATATGGTAAGGAGGCATCACCAGCAATCTGAACCGAAGGTACCAGACACCCCCTAATTCTGGATCTCATGTGCTGCTTTGCCCTATAGACAAAGAGATCCCTGATGACATTTGACCTTGGGATTAGGACCATGATCAGCTGTGGCTGTAAGAGTGGATTAAGGCCTTGCAGAGGACACGGGACTTGGGTAAAGAGCTAGGCAACAGTTTCCATGCCTTCGTCTTAACGTTTTACCTGGGCCTGGATGCTTTCTTGTAGGGGGGTCACACGCAGCCTCTTTGCAGCAGAGTCGGTCAGGGTAGGGTCCAGAGAAGAGCTGTACTTGCCTGCTTGGAGTTCATAGTCCTGTTCAAAGCAGAAACAGAAGCATCAGCTGGGATCTCTTGGGTCAGACACTAAGGGAGTGCTACATGGGAGAACCCAGCCATACATTGAGTGTGGACTGCACGTTCCGGGATAGTCTGACCACTGCGTTCTTCTCAGGCTCCTTGCTTTTGATCTCCTCCACCAGCCTCTGCAGGAGACACACACGACATTAAGGACTGGTTGAAATACAGCAACCCAGTAATACTCTTGAAGCCAAGAGCAGTAGCTCAGCCTAGTACTGGAGGGAATGGTGGGAACACAAAGACATTTAGAACAGTCTCTGGGGCTTTAGAGGTTCTCAGCAGCACTCTCACCCAGGATCTGCCACACTGATTTACCACAAATGAGATAAACACTGGCCAACACAGAGACCTCCACATCTCATCATCTGAGATAGTCAGCTTGTGATCTGCTCAAGGAGAGAAGGATGCATGACCCAGATGCAACATCTCAGCCCAAGGTGCAAGCTTTCAGGATCTGGGTGCGTCCTCTCAGTGCAGAGGATATCAGCCTGGGGGTGACTAGCTCAGACCAGGACACCAGCAGCATAGATGAACACAGTGGGGCAAGATACATCATGTGAGCTGCAATCTATTGTCTCCTTGTTCTAGTTCATTCGCTATGATGGGTGGAGCACGCAGCTAGGAGCTGGTTGGTGTAATTTTGCATACTGTTCACAAGCAAATTCCCCTAACAGGTCATGATGCTTGCCCTGGAACACACCTTCTGTGCCTGCAGCTTGTAATTGATCTGGCTTGGCCCATCGGTGGTCTTCACTTGGTGCTTGGGTAGGTTGTTCATCCAGAACATCAGGTTTTCATTGGAATTTTGGAACTGCTGGTAGGTAAGGCTGATATTTCTGAGGGTTTTCTCTCTGCATAGCACAAAGATGAACAGGAACATTAAGGGGAAGGGCAAAGATTCACATGCAAGTTACTAAAAAGACACTACGGTGAGAATGTCACCACAACAGACACCAAGATAACAAAAACAAGGGCGTGACAACTGGTCCCTGAGTGGGGACCACAACTTGGTGTATATCAGGTTTGCTACTGCAGCATGAATACAAACTGGGAGACGAGAGAAAGAAAAAGGCAGGCAACCAGCAGCAATGCCTGTGAGAAGTGTTAAGCACCGGGGGGGGTCTCTCTGGGTAGGGTCACTGGGTCAGGCAAAGGCCAGCAGTCAGCTACTCCAGACTGCCTTCTCGCAGCTATCTGGAAGCTCAGGCCCGTGCTGTGGATAGGAAGGTGGCAACCACATGGCAGGACAGACCTGGTCCTCAGTATTACAGAACAGTGGTCAGGATCAGGGTCCTGCAATGAAGGACGTACGCTTGGGACTCAGGTAGCGTGGACCAGCATTAGTTAGAGGAGCAGAGATGCTGCCATAGTTCCTCACCGCTGATCCAGTTGGTCCGCAACAGCATGGTAGCGATCATTGAGGAGCTGCACCTCCCGCTTCTGCCGGGGCAGGTCAGGGCAGTACTCCTGGAAGTTGTTCTGCACGGCGCTGCAGCTGTGCTCAGCGTCCTTGAGCGCCCGGTTAAGCTTCAGCACACAGTCCTCTTGGGCCACCACATCCCTCTTCATCTTCTGCAGGGGAAAAAAAAAAAAAAAAAAAAAAAAAGGCATCTCCAGGTTTGCATCAGTCAATGCACCAACCAGAAATAACCTCCTTAACACTGCTACTAGCCGTGCACTACCTGGGGGCTAGTCAGGCTCTCCAAGACAGACATGCAATGTGGAAGAGATGGAGCAGTGAGACTCACTCAGTAAAGCAGCAGGAAGCAAGGTGGGTTGGATGGTGCATGCAGCAGAAGGGAGAAGTTTTGGGGGTTGATGTGCATGCAGCAGAAAGGAGAAGTTTTGGGGGTTGATGGTCGGGGTTGGAAGGGACCTCTGGAGATCAACTAGTTCAACTCCCCTGCTAAGGCAGGTTCTCCTAGAGCATGTGAAGGCAAAAAAGGGTCACTGAGCGCTAAGGATGGGGCAAGGAGATCAGGAGCAGGAAAGAATAGGGATGGATGTGAGGCAGAGCAACAGAGGTTAGATGCTAAGGGGTTCATCCTGTATTTCAGGAACCCCAAAAGTAACCCGAGAGGGACAGAGCTTTTTGCTAGCCAGCGAGCGCAGGTCAGCCTGCAACACTAACATAAAGCCTTCAAGGAACAAGTCCTTAGAAAGGCTTCATCACTGGTGCCTCTAGGTGCTCAAATAAGCAAAGTCCAGCTCTCCCCACTGTGGCTACCAGCGATCTCCCTTCCTTAATGAAAAGCCTGATGTTCCCCTACCTGCAGATCATTGGCCCGGTCCTGCAGGGCATTGGGAGATGCAGGAATGATGCTATCCTGAGCCAGCTTGGCCTCAAACGTGCTGACAATCTTGTCTGTGTTCTCAATTTGAGTCTCCAGGTTCAGGGCAGCCTTAGCCCTGGGTAAGAGAAAAATGACAGGACAAGGTTAGCTACAGAAGATCCCATTCTTCTCCTTTCCTCTCTGATTTTGCACATTTAAGCTTATTTACCATTGAAGCTTCTGCAGCATAGCAGAGAACAAGCAATATCCCCACATAACCCTGTCATGCTGCCCAGAAATCAGGTACGTGGCATGTCACCACAGAGCAGAGCTGGGACACACCCCCATTGCGGTGGATTTTCCACAGTGAGGGGATCACAGGTTACATACAGGACCTCCTTGAGAGGTGTCTTTGATGATGGATGGGAGGTTTCCAACCTGCACCAGGCTGGATGGACCTCAACCAACACCCAGAGAGACCAAAAGAGTTTTCTCTCATGCTTCTGTGTTGACACCTCTGTGCAAAGACTTCCGTCCCTCATCCCCATCAGGCCTTGCCATCATCACTCACTTCTCGTTGTACAGGCTGGAGAGCATATTGACATCGTTGTATTTGCTCCTGAGGGCATTCAGTGTGACGGGAAGCTGGGACGCCGAGGTGCTGGTGGGTTTCTTGGAAAGGTAGGTCTCACACTCCTTCTGCAAGGCATCCTTGGCTGCCCCCAGGTTCTCAAGTTTCTTTGTTGTTTCCTGGCACATCAGATGGGAGCAGAGTCACCCAACGCAGTCATAACAGTGCTGTTGCGAAAAGGTGTCTCCCCCAGGGGCGGATTTTGCTGTGGGGCTAAGGGTGCGGTAGCCCTCTCATGAGGAGCTGGCCCTCGGGCCACAGCCCCATCCAGGCTGCGGCTGTCTGGCAGCGGCAGGGTGTGGGAAAGAGATCCGCACGGGCAGTGATGGAAGAAGCCTACCTGCCTGGGTCTACGCTCCTGCCAGGGCTGGGTAAATACCCACAGATGAAGATGTAACAAGCTGAACTAGTACAGACCCAGACCTTATCCCAGAGCAAAGAAGGGGGGCTCCAGGGCGCTGCCTCTTTTCCTGCCCCCCCCCCCTCACACCTACCAGTCTGCACTCCCCACCAGGTGAGCCTAGTCTTTGGATTAATTCCCTCTCCCCGTAGTCTTTTATGCTACAGACTTGAAAGTGAGGGGGGACAGCATCCCCACAACAAGGCTTAGGACCTTCCAGGACTGGTCCACAGCTCTGAAACAAATGGACCATCTTGCTGCAGAGCTGAGCCAAGGGAAAAGCCTGCGTTTCCCGAGGGTTTGGTTTAATCTGTCCCATTTCGAGGGCTCAAGCCAGCCTGAAACCCTTCCAACCGCAGTATGGTCTTCTCCTTTGAAGCACCAGTTGTCATCTCCTGCATAATTCTTACGTCAACCTGATGTTGGCCAAGGAGACAGCACTACCGAACTCATCCTGCCATGGTGAAAATTTATTAAATAGATTACTGCATATGAAAAAGTCTCTGCCTTTAGTTAGGAATTTAACTTGGACAGGGAGCTCAGGGAGCTCAAGGACAACTGTAATGAGCAGGTGGGGTTTGTCCTGAGCCCCCTGAACAAGCAAGACGTGAGCAGGACCATCCAGACAATAATATTGTGTGCAGCTGCGTCATGACGGTAACTCCACCATGCTCGGGCATCTGGCCAACATCCCTGGCATGTGTGAACCTTATGAAAGATGAGACAGTGCATGCCTGCACTTAGCCTAAACTTCAAAGTTTACATACACTAGGTATGTAAACTATTTTTGTTTTTCACTGAGTATAAAGGCAGGCACGCTCTGGGACTGGGCAGAAGCCTCAGCTATGGATGGAGGCACCATGTAGGAATCTTCCCAGTTACCGAGAGACTCCTGGTGCCGGCTGCAACAGGGCTGCCCAGCCAAAGTGGGGGCCTGGATGTTAAGGTGGTAACTGGTGATGAATTCTTTTCTTAGCCTCTGTAACACTTCCTGGTAATGATTTGATGCTTCGCTCCTATTGCTTTGTTATCATATTGTGCATAGTAACTAGTACTGTTCCTTTTTATCATACGGCATGCTATTTTCCTTTATTATATTGCAATATAATAAGCTGCATTTATTCTTATATTTGATTTGGAATTCATTTTTGCTTGGTATCGAGTCAATCAGCAAAACACCTGCCCCAAGCCCCCCACAGCAGCACCCACCTGCTGGTGTTTGATCCTCCTGGCAAGGTCATCTGTGGGGTCACTGTAGTGCACTGGGGACCTCACTCGGTTCAAGACCTCCTTCTCTACCTGAACCAGGTCCTTGCCAACACGATCCAGGCTACCGAGAAGCTGGTCAGCTTGGGGATCATCCTGGATTACAGGGGGGGTCCTGGACAGAGCTATAGTGAGACACAGCTTGGGTTAATCCCCATTCCTCACCTGCCATCCCAGTCATGGTGCATGGCCCTTTCCCTGAGCTCTCCCGTACGTGGTCCCAAAAGCTCCAGCTCCCTCTCACGACAGCCCTGCTGCAAAACTGTCCTTCGTGTTCTGCGGCTCTGAAGCACACAGGCTCCTCCTGAGCATGGGGGTTTGGTGCAACCATAAATGATACAGTTAGCATTTCTGATCCGCAGAGCATCATGCACATGCATGTGCCTACCCATGGAAAAGGCTTAGGAAAATGGATTTATGTAGCTCTGCCCTGGCCAGCCAGAGCTCAGGTCCAAAGAAGGAACAAAGACAGCCATGGGCTGCCATGCAGACACATCCCTGCTCAGCTCTTTCTTTTTTTCTTGGGGGGAAAAAAAAAGCTCTGGGAGCTTTTGAACTACAGCTGTGGGAGTAACACAGCTAGTCAGGGCTTTAGCCATGGCTGTCTGCTTATTCCACAGCCCCCAGCTGGGGAAGAGAACCACAAGGGACCCCGATTCCAAAGGATGTTTAATTAAGGCTTCTGGATAGGCACATCCGCCCGCAGCCCTAAATACCCTGCAACCGTTGATGGAGCTGGAGGTCAATCTCAGAGGTTTGAGAAGGGCAACAGAGATTTTAAGTGAATTGCCCAAGATCACACGGTGAGCCCTTGGCAGCACTAGGGGTCAAGTTATCGCATCAGCTGCTCTTTTCCATAGAGCAGCAGCCAACCTCACACTGACCCACAGGTACCCCTGCCTGTCCGGGTGACCGCTCTGCTTCCAGCCAGGCTCAGGAGCTCTGCAAGGGAGGTGCATGGGCTTGCTTTGGAGAGGGCTTGGCTAACATACCCGGCTGGCTGGGCTGAACCTGCTCCTTCTGGCTGCGTCTCAGGGTGCTCTGAACCGCCGCTCGCTTCTGCTTCACCGTGTTAAGCTCCCCCTCCAGCCTGTGAGCAAAAAGGAGCATCGTCAGCCAGCAGGATGGGAAACTGCTGCACCGAGCAAGCCTTGACAGAGCCCAGCTCAGCAGCAGCTTCATGGCTTTGCCAGGGAAGGTGCTCCCAAAGGCAGGGGCAGGCTGGGAGTCTGCAGCCTGTTGTAGTTCAGAGATGTCCCTTAGGAAAGAAGAGAGCAGCAAGAGCAGCTGATTTCTCCCCGTGGAGCCAGTGTTTCCAACTCTCAGCAGAACCTATCAAAGCTGGAAATTTTCGCTTTGCAGCTTTGCAGGAAGCAAGTACAAGTAGCTGCTTCTGTGGCTGCTGCACTAGAAATGCCAAGTCTCATTTCTGAGGATGGTTCCCCTCTAACGAAACTAGGGCTGGGATCAGCAGGAGCTGGAAGGACCAACAAAAAATATCTCTGGGTGAGAAAAGACTGATGGAACCAGGAGGAGGGGCCTTCGCAGGACCAGGCTAGCTGACATCCCTGCTGTAGACTGCTCCAGCTGAACATCGGGCTGAAACCAGCAAGTCCCAGCTTGCCTGGCTGTTGCCAGACGAGGGCTGTCCCTCCGCAGGGCCAGGACATAGCACCATGCAGAGGGACTGAATGGTGGAACAGGCTGGGAAATAAAATAAAGACAAGTATTTTGCTTGTAGGAGGGGAAGCAAACACCGGGAGATGCAGTAAGCCATCAGATGTGGCCTGAAAAGGGGGAGAGTTTTCCAGGCAACACCTGCAGAGCTGTTAATCCAAGAGGACACAGCAAACATGTTCTTTCCTGTTTTAAAACACAGATGGAACCCATAAATCCAAAGGACTCGGTAATCTGGGACATGTGAAGAGGGGTACGCACCCAGGAAGAGCAACACAATGAAGTAATGACACCCGTGTGACTAGGGACCCAAGCTCCCGTCACGGGCATGCCCGAGTCAGTCTGAATCCGGGCTGTGGACCTTTCCAGAGCACTTGAGCAGCACGGATTTACCCAAGCACCCGGGGATATGATTAAAAAGGTAATGCTGAAGCTGCCTGCACCACCGCCCCATCCTGTGGGAACCACAGAGGCTGGCTGAGCAGCCAGGCAGCAGGCTACAAAGGGTTCAAGGAACGTTTCTCAGTTTCTAGCTGGAGCTGGCTGAGAGGAGATACTACAGATAACTCTGTCCTGTTTGGCAAGTCCCAAGCTCCAGACTGATTCTGCAATGAATTTAGTCAAACCTGTGCGAGTCATATGTTTGGGTGAAGAAATCAAGCCTGACTGCCAGAAAGCAAGGTCTGTGCAGCGCGCAGTGCCGTCGAGGAACGGCAGGAACCTGGACGAGATACTTGGGTGCAGGGAACAATCCCTCTCCTGGAGGGATTTTGTCCTAGACAGTCAAGAGGTCTGCTCCCAGCTGCTATTTCTCTGCAGCTGAGGCAGTCAGAGCGGCTGCGACCTAGGAGGGAGTCTGAACATCTCCCCGAGTCAGGGTTTCCACTGCAGGCTCACCTATTGACCTTGTCAATGGACTCAGGGTCTGGTGGAGGGATGGAGAAGCAAGCAGAAGGTGCCTCCTGGACCACACCAGTGCTGCCCTGCACCACCCACATCTCTGGGTTGCTGTTGTCCTTCAGAGTGTACTTGTCCCCTCTGGTCAGCTGTACCTGGGACAAAGACACAAAGCCCAGTGAGAGGCTTGGCTTTCTGGCACTGGGAGCCACCGTCTGGAGCAACCAAAGAAGAATCCAGTTGCCTGCCTCTTCTGAGGATATTGCTAGCCAAGCCCTCACCTCCCCAGCATCCCAGTCACAGAGGGTGTCCAAGGTGAGGGTCTGAGGGGGATGCATCCTCCGCAGTTTCAGTGGACTGATCTCTTTGCTCCTTCTTTTTAGGTCACTGATGCTCTTCTCTGCCTGCTTCACCACCTTCTCCTCGTTCTAGACAAAACAGGGTAAACAGTGGTTGTGACCAGGCTTGGGTGAGAAGGAAGGGGAGGGTCACACTACGGTGGGTATGCTGGGGCCAGCTCTCCGTCCTTGTGTGGTCACTGCTGGGGTGGAGTCAGGAGTTTCTCCATTCTTGACCCCTCCATGTCCCTTCCCCTTTTCATTATCAATGCTCTCCTCTGTTTCCTTCACTCATGGCAGATCTGCCCTTGAAGGCACAGCCTGAATTAACTTTAGGTGATCCCACACTGTCATATTAAATGTCCTGGAGAAGTTTTTCTTCTCAGAAATGGAACACCTGCCAAGAGGTGGCTGCATTCCAGTGTCAGCAGGTACCAAGATACCAGCACCTCTCAGGAGTGAAATGTGTTGCATGCATGGGAAGATATCATGTTGAAAGTGTCCCCTCCCTCTCTCCCAGGCAAACGTTCCTTTCCTACCTGCATCTTGTCCCTGAGGTCAGATTTATTTATTCCCTCCCTCGCCCCGAGCTCCTGAGAGTGCTGAGGAGATGGGACGACCTTTCCGGGCTGCTTGGATGCCAGCAGCTCACGCTCTCCATGGGGCCTCTAATCCAAGTGTCTCATGTTTAGGACAAAGTGCAGCTCCTCCCTGTGCTTCCCCTTCACTCTCATGGTGACCTGGGGCCTGGCTGCCTGTCACTGATGGGGACCAGTGTCTCCCCAGGGGTCACTGCCCCACAGCATGAGCAGCACGGACCTTCTGGGGCTACAGGGGCTCGGCATCCAGAGCACAGTATTGCTGTAAGCTTCTCCCTCCCTAGCCCAGAGCTGGCCTGAGCTGTCCCGGTAGGGTTATTTATCCACCTCTTCCCTTTCCCCACTATTATATATCGGGGAGGTTGTAATGTTTGGTCTGCCCCTTAGGTCCAACTAGTGCCACCAGCCCTGAAGACCTCACCTCCAGCTGCAGCAGCAGATCTGACACCACCCCAGGGCTATCTTTGTTGAACTTGCTGTATTTAGTGTCCAGGTCAGAATTCATCTTCTTCAGGGAGCGAC
Source organism: Falco peregrinus (assembly GCF_023634155.1). Lineage (NCBI taxonomy): Eukaryota > Metazoa > Chordata > Aves > Falconiformes > Falconidae > Falco > Falco peregrinus. The sequence continues at coordinate 119,005,332 of NC_073722.1, read as the reverse complement.
TCACAGCCTCAGCATCATCCTGGAACTGGAGGTGTGGGGTAGGAAAACAGTCAGGGGTGGGAGGACATTACTATCTCCAAGTACATGGGGTCTCCCATTCTCAGCGTCTCTTCCACAACCCACCCGGGGCTCACAAGACCCTACAGACCACCCTCTGGCTGCACGTTGGGACAAGGACCCTGCACCGCCCGAACCACAGGCGAACAATCCAGATCAACGGACAGGCCCCAGGCACTGACGGCAAGCTGTCTTCTCCAAGCCAACATGCTCATGCAACAGGGCCGACAAGGTGAGCTGGGAGCCAGTCCTTCGCTGCAGCACTAAAGGTCTGTGTTTTGAGGAGTGTTTCCCCAAAATACCCTGGCTAGGTGTAAGCAAAGGATCTCCCATCCTCATCCCTTTGCTGCCTCTCTTCCCAGCCTGCCCACGCTGGCCCGACCCCGCAGCCCCACGGCCCCTGCTCTCCTCATCGCTTTTTACCTTCTTATAGCTCTCCACGCTTTTCAGTTGACTCTCCTGGCAAATGCAGAGGTTCAGGAAATTCTGCCACTCGTTCTTCAAGGCTTCCTGGTGAGCCTGTGGAGGGACAGAGCACAGCTCAGTGGGCTCCAGCTCGTCCTCCCTCCCCCCCCACGGCTTCTGCTGCCCCCAGAAGTCCCAGCGATCAGAAGAAGAGTAAAGACTGCTGTGGAGCAGAGGCAAAGCTACGCCCAGGCACTGCCTGCTGCTGAGCCTGAGCGAGGACACGCTCGACACGGACCTGGCTCATACAGAGCAGCACCATTTCTCAAGGGGTCTCAGCTCCAGTAGTGCTGGTGGCCGAGAGCCCACCTCAGCTTGTCACTGTGTCTGTGGGCTTGGAAACACAACCTCAGAGGCTGGGAGCTGGTTTCGCTTGGGAGAGGTCATGCTGTGGCATAGCTGGAGCTTCACAGTAGCGTCAATGTGGCTGCAGCAGCCCCATGTGCGAGCACCAGAGCGGGAGCTGGTCCCAGCAGACAGATGCTAGCCACTGTCTCCTGGAGAGTCAGGAATGGGTGAAGATCCTGCATTGCCCCCAGCTTCCCCCCGGGGCTGCAGCAGGCAAATACAGTGCAGTGTGAGAGGAAAGAGTAACAGTTCTGCAGAAGAGGTGAGGAGGTCTCCAGCAACCCACCCCCTGGCTCGTGGTGCACAAAGACAACCTTGTTCTCTTACGGGGTTTTGGAAGAGAGCCCCTTTCCCTACCTGGATAGGCTTGACAGCTGGGTGCTTTAGCTCTATCATCCTATCCCCATCGTCCTGAAGATGGTTCACAAGCTCCTCCTGGCTGAGTAGCTCGTTAGACTTGAAATCCTGAAGGGAAAGAAAAAATTGATGACCATGGGAGCATGCAGGGAGCACAGAGCAGCCTCCTGGGGCACCAAACCCCACGTAGCAGCGAAAAGGTTCCCAAAGTATAGCCATCCTTGTTTGTTTGTTTTTAAAATAACAGAAAGGGGCAAGGCAAAGCTAAAACAAATTAGACACGCTTGGGCCTCAGAAAGCATCACGGCATTCGTTCAAAGAGCATTTTCCTAAGTAATTATCCCTCTCTTCTTCCTGGTCCCAGCATATAGCAGTCACTGGGTGTTGTACTTTGGACGCCGAGGCTGACACGATGCCGAGCCTTTCCCTCCCCTCTGACTATGGGCAGCCTCACCGACAGCTCTCTCGTGTACAGTCCCACACGCCAGCTCAGGGGACAGGAGGGGACACCCAGAGTGGCTCATCCTTAACTCTAGCACGGATGCAGAGTGTCTCTTCCACTTCTGTTTCTGTGCCCAGCACTACCGGGATGCCCCAGGAAAGCACCAGGCTTAGGGCTGGTGGTGGATGTCCAGGAGGCTGGGACCCACCCTGCAAATCCCACGTGCTGGGCTTGGGCAGCCTCCGGCGGCCAGGACATGCTGCCATCCCCCAAGAGCTCACCTCGTACTCCCGACGCACGCTCTGGACGTCCATCATTTGGTCACTCCAGTCTTGCTTCAGGATCCTGGTCTGCTGGTCTGTCAGGTAGCCCAGCTCCTTGGTGCAGCCCTGGAGGTGGTGGTAGAGGCTGCCCAGGCTCTGCCCTCGCCAGATGGACGCTTTCTGCCCACACGCACAGGAGACACACAGCATTGGTGCTCAGCCTGAGAAGCCCTTTCCCCCCGCTCCTCCTCCTCCTCCCCAGGACCCCGCTCATGTTGCACATCCACCAGGAGATTCCCAGAGACCTTGGTGAGACATCTGCCCCTGCTTGCTCTTATCTGATGGGGCTGCCGTTCCCTTTCCCTGCTTCACAGACAGGATATGTTTGTCTAACCAGAATCTCAGGTGTGGGCTGGTGCCTCGGGCAGCCCGAGGGCTGGCCCAGCTCTCTTGTATTTCTCACAAACTCCATTCTTCAGCATCAACCTCTACAGGCCCAGCTGGCTAAACCCAGGACCTTCTGCCTGGCCACCTCCTCTGTGGTTCGGCTGCTCATTTCCTCTCTGGAACCCTTGTCAGGGATCAGCGCAAGCCTCAACATTTGCAATCCTGATTTGGAACAGTGTGTAGGATGGGGCAGGGTTTCCTGCTGCCACGTCCCTAACCCTGCACCCACGGACGCATGGGCAACTCCAGAGCAAGGATCCACACAGAGGAGACACACAGATCTCACCCACAGCACTACCCTGAGGGCAGCCAGCGTACGCTCAATTTACACCCATTCCAGGGTGGGGAGGAAACAGAAGATGAGGGGGACAACTTCACTGTGCAAGGCCAGAGGTAGCTCCTGTCCTGAGCTGGGAATTCACTGTCCATCAGGGATGCTGTTACCCTGCTGTATGAACCCACCTGTCCAGAAAACCACTGAGAAGCTTACCAGCAAGTCCTTGTATTGGCTTTTTAGATCTGCCACATCCTGGGTTACAACACGGCCAAGACCAAGGGGAAAAAAAAAAGAAAGAAAAAGATAAAAAAGATGCTACCAAAACATGTGGTAGATGCTGATGATTTATGGAAGGTGCTTCAGAAACCATTCAGGAACCACTTCCCTGGCTCCTGCATGGCTTGATCTGTCCAAGCTCAGGTGTCCCCATGCCCTCTGCAGAACAAGGGTGGATATTCACTGTGCAAAGGGGCAGATGGGACACGCGGCCAGAGAGCAAGCAGAGCCCGAGGGGTCCCCAGGGAAGCCAACAGGAATGAGGAGGGGACGGAGGGTGGCTTACCCCGGAACGGAGGTTCTTGATCTGGAGGCCATAGGCTTCAATCTCCTTCTGGAGGATGTTGTGCTCAGCTATTTGCTTTTCCAGCTCTGACATGCCGGGGCCGTACTGTCCCCCATTGACCTGTTTCTGTGTGAAAGGAGTGAGGCAGAGACTAAAGCAGAAGACTTTATTTTGGGAGAAACCCCCGTGAGCACTGGTAGGGTATGAAATCATCTCGTATCTGACAGCAGTCCAGGAGGAGGGGAAGGGATCCTGTCGGTGTTTACCGTGACTGCTGCTGGTTGCCATTTCCCCACACACAGGGGCAAAGGTAACCAGGCTACATAACCCTGGTGTACGAACCGAAGTTGAACCCTTCCCATGGTTACATGCGCTGGAGGAACATAGTTACCATCCAGCTTTCAAGGGAATCCAAGTTGACTCCAAACCAGGCACACCACATACCCAGGACCTTGCAGTGTGAACCCCTAGGATATAGGGCTGTAAAGCCCTTGAAGACAACACCTTCTCCATCCTTTCATCCCACAGCAGAGCACCTCTACCCGATCCCCTTCCAGTCGCTCTAATCTGAAGGGCTCAATCAAGAGGGTGCTCCAGAGGGTTTTAAGAGGTGGAAGGAGAATTCTCCTACCCAGAGGAACTGAGTTACTTCCACCTGCCTCGGCGTCCCTGCATGATGCTGAGCACACGAAGGCTGGCAAAGCCCTAAAGGCAACAGCAAATTATCTGGTCTCGTAGGAGTTGGGAGGTGCATTAAAAAATAGCTGCTGTTACCATCTTTTGGTCCAGGATCCTGGCCCAGTCTACCTTGGGCCCCACATCAGGGATGTTCAGTTGCTCGTAGAGGGCCCGGTACTCTGCACACAGCTGTGTCACGCGGTCATGGAGCTGCTGGATGCTGCAAAGGAGAAAAGGTACATGCCTCTGCGTCAGTTTGGATGGGGGAGAATCAAGGTGGGTGTTGTGGAGCCCAGATTTCACTCGTAAGACCCAGGCTATTTTGTTGACCCTTTGTGACACTGGCCTCCTTCAGCAGAGGAGGCACTTGTCCTGGTGCTCTCCATCTCCAGAGATGTCTCAGAAACTACAGACCAGGAGGAGGCTGCAGGGAGATCAGGGCTGTCCCTTCCCAGCTAGGAAACAACTCTTCCCCCCTGACTTCCATCCAGAAGGGCTGAAGAGCAGAGAGGAGCAAAGCACCAGAGGCCAACTAAAGCTCTTCTCCCATTCCAACACCACCTCTGACTCTGTCCTTGCCTGAATGAAAGGCATTCACTTTAGGGAAGGCAGAGCAAAAGGGGATTTGCACTGGGAGTGGGGCCTCATTTTAGTCTTTTACAAGAGCTCCCAGATACAAGTGGGGACTCTTGGGTGATGGTCACTCTGGCAGCCACCCTGCCCACCACTGTCTTTACAATATATTGGCAGAAGCCCTGATTTTAAGGCTAAAGTCTGTGGGAAGAAGGGTGAAGCTCTGTCTCTCATGGAAACAACTGGAGCTCTGTCTAGATCCTGGGGGGGGGCAGGTCTCAAGTGGCTTGGTGCCCCCATCACACCAGTCCCCCCGCTGCACTTACTCTTTCTCTATCTCAGTAGCCTGAGGGTGTTTCAGCCGCTTGGCGCGGTCCACGTCCAGAAAGAGGTCCTTCAGCAGGGTCTCCGCTTCCTTCAGATTCCTGGCATTCTCTGGCTGGAACTCAAAAGCCTTGTTCTTCTGGTGATTGCTGGCATCCTGGAGACCAGGGAAGGCAGAGGAAAAAGCCTGGCTGGACCCCACAGCCATCACAACATTTTCCTTGGCCAACACAGAGGTTCTGGATGCTCAACACACTGGCCACTGGTGCAAGGGTGCAGCTGGGGAGCGGATGCCCAGCAAGCTGCCTGCTTCAGCATCTCTCCCACCCAGGGGACCAGCGTGGGTCAGGCTGGCTGCCTGCCTCGGGTTGCTGGGAGGCACAGGGTTGTGCTGCTGTAGGTGAGACAGCCTTGGCTGTGGGAAACATGAGGCACCAAGAAGAAAGCACAGAGGCTAGAATTTGGGAGGCCCCGGTATGCAGCCCCAGGGGCTGGGAGGCTCTGTGGGGTGCTCTGTTCCTCCCCAGCCTCGAGTCAGCCCCCAAACCTGCACCAGCAAGCTGATGCACAGAGCAGACACCTGACTTGTTATCCTAGACACGCATTTCTAGGCAAAGCCTCTCACCTCCCCACCACCTGCTACCACAACTCACCTGCTTGAGCCTGGATTGTGTCTCCAGGATGTCCTTCTCCACCTGGTCGGCATTTGTCTGCATGCGGGAGATGAGCACGGCCAGCTCATTTGTTGAGGACCTGAGAGAGGGAGCAGCAAAGCAGACAGGTGGGTGAAGGTAGTTCTCACCCTCTTCAGCACTGCCAAGGACCTGAAACAGGGTGGTTCTTCAGGCCTTTCCCCCACATCCTCCTGGTCTCCAAAGAAAGAGTCTAAGCTGGGTCCAAGGGCACGGGTGCACAAGTGGTCAGTGCCTGGCTGTTGGGTTCAGCCAAGTGAAGGTAAGAGGCGGCGTGTTCAGAGAGAGCAGGCGGTTGCTTTTTGAACACCATGCAACTCACCCGCACAGCTCCTTGCCACAAGACACACAGATGCTCAAAGGTTTGTGTGGATTCAAAAAGCATCGGAGGGAGGAAAAAGGGGGGGAAAAAATAGGAAAAAAAATATCACTGTAGCACTCCCAAATGCGCCAACATGTCTGGGCTGGGAAGACCCAAAGCCACAGACGGCTGGAGGGCAGGAGAGCACCCTGCAGAGGCAGCACAACATGCTTGCCCTGTTTAAGAGGCGCTTGCCGGGGTGTCTGCCCTTGGCTGCTGGTAGGGGTGGGTGAGATGGCCCTTCAGCCGGACCCAGAACGGCCATCCTGTGGTCTTGTTTCGTGCAAAGTGCTCGGCAGTGCAGCCCGTTGAGATACTGGAGAGCCCAGTGCCACCCCAGGACCGCGCTGCGGCGGACGACGACTGGCTCCGCAGACTACAAGCCCCTCTGGGCACTGCATAGGCTGCTGCAGTTGTGCTGCTTTCAGGGCTTGGGGACAAGTTTCCCAAGGCCACAGCACAACTACCAGCCCTCCTCACCCTGTGAAGATTCACTGAAGGTCCCCATCGGACCACTCCCTGTTGTCTCTCACCTCGGTGCCATCACACAACCCATGGGAACCATCACAACCCTTACCCCACCACCGCTATTGCGAGTGAGCGCTGAGAGCCCTGCCGAAACAGCCCAATCCAGAGCCCACAGTAAAGCACGGGATGGTTTTCCCAAAGCTCCCTGCAGCCAAGGAAGCACAAGCCTTGGTGCCACCTTTGTCCTCGTGTCCTGTCGTTTCTAATAGCGTCTGCCCTTGAGGACGGCGCCGGCCCTACCCTCCAGGCAAGGAGAGTGCAGCGCTGCCAGGATGTGGGCAAGCAGGGGCAGGAGCGTGGGGACTGATAGCATCACCCAGGGACTCAAGCCCTTGGACAACTGCTGCTGGGACAAAGTTCAGCAGAGGCTCAGCTCTGTTACGTGCCACCTCTGGGGTCTGAGACCAGAAGGAAAGAGTTTGTGGAGCAACAATGGGACATCACACAGGGGCCAGCTGAAGGGGGGACACTTCTTCAGGGCTGGTTGGTATCTCTCTGGTGGAGGAAGCAGGTAGGAGAAAGGTGATGTCCTGCAGGAGAGCAACCCACCCCTGCCCTCCAGCCATGTGGTTTCCTTCCTAGCCCCTGAATCCAGCAAAGACAGGGGGAAACTGTTCCCCTAAGGGTTATGTCATTCCTCCAGCTCCTCACCATGGCTCCAGCTCTTCCATGGTTCATACCAAAGGCTAGAGCAGATGCTGGGATGTTCATTTATTACAGCCCCAAGTGACTGTAAAGTGCCAGTGAGTGTTACGGTCACCCCAAGCCAAGCACTCAGATGCCACAGACGGAGCTTGTGTTTCAAGTCAGCTCAGCCCATGCCGACCGCAGCCAAGCCCGCGTTACTCCGGAGGAGGCACCGTCCCAGCACTCCTGCTCACAGCATCCTCCTGTCCCCTTTCTCTGACTCCTCCCTTGTTTTGGGTTTCCCAAGAGGGCGGCGTGGGCCTGCGATGCAGCAGCTCTCAGCTCCTTTGGGAGCTTTGGGTTGGCAGCGTCTCCTCGCCATGCCTCAGCTTCCCTGCCTTGCAAAATGCATGTCAGCAGAGTAAATGGGGGAGTGCTGCACTCTGGAAGTGCCCTCTTCTGCAGGGTCTAATTCCAGGGATCCCAAGCCAGAAAGCCTAAGCAGGGCATTCATCATCATCAAAGCATCACTGTCTGCTACAACCTGTCTTTTATATCCCGTTAAACATCCCTCCTCCCCCATCTGTGCCCCACGGATGCCTTTCCTGAGGTAAGCTGAAGTGCTCAGGGGGATGAGCGGTGGCCCCAAGTCCCAGCACAACAGGGGAGATGGGAGCAGCGCCGAGCCAGGACTCAGTCCCCGTGAACCTGAGTGTGCAGCAGGCTGCAAGCTCTAGGAGGTCCCCACTCCCCAGGAGGTTACACAATCTCCCACTCATCCCCGACACGCCTGGAATGAGGTGGTGTCCCATGAGCAAATACTTGAGCACCACCCAAATTTCCTGCCCAGGCTCTCTGCACAGGGAGGAGAGAGTGAGTCACGCGCTGGCCGCCATCCCAGGCGATGGACGCCATCCCCGTGCCCCGAGGAGAGCACCCTCCACCCCAGAGGTCTGGCTGAATTCGGCTCCCACCTGGGAATGACATCTATAGACCGTCCAGTTTGAACCCCGTTGTGATGTGACTGTGGATACCTCTGTTCAGCTCCAGGATGGGAGAAGTGAGGATCCATCCTTCCCAGGAAGGGTAGATCACCAACAACATCCTGCTTATTCCTGGTGGCACCCCCTTCCTGGCTGAAGGAAACACTGAGACACCCCATCTCTTGGTTCACAACCCTGGACACACAGATCAGCTTTTGTTTAACCCAAAGTACAACAAAACTATGGACTGAAAAGCCCCCAGCAACCTCCTGGTCACGGGCGCTCAGCCTTGCCCGTCCCCAGCCTGCGCTGCCCTTGCACCGCACGGGGCACCCGAGGTTAGAAACCAGGATGCTGTTGCAACCAACCTGATCTTCAGGGAAGAAGTGATGCTTCCTGGAGAACATCGTCTCAGGAGCAGAGGGGGTCTCCGCTTGTGTGTGTTGGAGTGGAGAGCCAGGAGGTCTCCACACTGGCCAAGGAAGGAAGCCTGGCGGAGGAGGAGACTGAGACCCTGTTGCCAGCAGCCAGGCTGGAAGCGGCTCTCCAGCCCTGCAAGCAGCTAAACTGCTTCAGTGTCTGCAAAAGAGTATTCTGGATGCTTGAGGAACACTGAAGCCAGGTAGGAGGCGTCCTGGGAGGAGAGGGATGTCTACATGCTGTCCTGGGGGCCAGAGTAAGGGCTGATGCATGAGTGGAGAAGCCATCTGTCCTCGGCTGAGCCTCCCACCCTTGCCGTGCTCCTCAGTCAAGGTGGGAGCAATGCTGAGGAACCTGCTTGGTCCATGCACACTTAGAGAAGTGTTCAAACCACCACAGGCCCTCCTACCCCAACCACAGACGGTGCCAAGAGGAGCGTGAGCTTCTCCTGTCCATGCCAACAGCCATCTGCACAGCCTGCAGTGACATGGATGCATCACTGTCCTTCCTCGGGGCTGCCCCATCCCTGCTGCCCTGGGATGCCCTCACTCAACAAGAGTGGACCACAGCTGGGCGCCACGTTTCAGGGTGAGCGTGCAGACACTTGGGCTGCAGAGAGGCAGCCTGGCATCAGGTGGGATATGTGGAGGCACCCCGAGCTTGCCTGTGCTCACGCTGGGCATCCCTCAGCATCCCAGGGCTCCGGTCCGACTGTGCACGGTCTGGCCGAGATGGCTGAGGGCAAGGCTGGGCAGAGGTCCTCCTGCTCCTCCTCCAGAGCCAGGGCAGGCCTCCTCCCTATGGCTATCTCACGCCTAGGAGAGGCAGAGCACTATTATCGTTATTAATTGGTTCATTTCTCATACCACTTTCTGCCTCCTAGACAGTCCAACTGCACGTGAGGGCCAGTGTCTCTCGGAAGGAGCAGGACAGTCCCCTGCTCCTGGTCACTCCTGCCAGAGCACGCTTGGGCAGGACCACAGCACCCACCCCCTTCGGTCCCTGATCCTCTCCAGCCCTCCCTTCCAGGAGACCTTCCCTTCTGGCCCCAAGGAAGACCCCAAAGCTGGGTCTCTTCTCCCCGACAGGCAGAACTTCTTGCAGCCCAGGCTGCTCCTAGCAGACCACCAACTGCTGCCAGTGCTGGGTCAAGCCCCCTGAGCCCACACCTGTCCCCCAGGGACCACACTGCTCTGGACTGATCGGGGAGAAGCAGAGTGAAGATGTGGCAGGAGCAGAAATCCCAGAAGACTATTAAACCAGGAGATAACTTGCCATCCACCCCCAAAACCACCCACGGCCTTTGTCAAGATCGCACCTGGGCAGCCAGTCCAGCCAGATCTGATTCAATTCCACATTCTCCTGAGTTTTCCCTTTCAGCCCCGCAGCGTGTCTCCTCCCGGAGCAGGGCAAAGAGGCTGCTCCTCGGGGACAACCCTGTGCCTGCTACTGCCTCACTGGGATGCATCCACCAAGTGGAGACAGCAAAGGGCCCTACAAGCCCGGACGCTCAACACCACGGTCCCAAGGACCAAGATGAGGTACCTCTCTAGGGGTCCATGCCAGCAGCGGCACCCACTAATCGTGAACCCCCAGAGGCACAGAACATCAATTGCTGCCCAGGTTCTGGCCTTGGGGCCACCAAGAGCAGCTGTGGGCCACCAACATTTTCTTGGGGCCATCTGCAGAGCTTGTGCTGGCGGCTCCTCCTGAGCCAGCTCATTCACCTTCATTTTCTCAGCTACCACGGGCCTGACCAAGCCCCGGGCCACGGCCGGAGGAATTAGCCTTTGTCTGATGGCTGGTGCTTCCTCGAACAAGCACAACCAGCTCGGTCATTGCCGCACTTCTGGCCCCGGCCTCCATCCTGCACAGGGATGAGGTGTGAGGTCTCACCGGGATGCGACCGCAGTTATCCCGAGAGGCTCAGGCCGGGGGGGAACCTGGCCCAACCCCCCCCCAGCAGGGGCTGCAGCGAGCTGGCCCAGGAAGCCTCGTGAGAAACCCCCAGCCCGGGTTGGGAAGCCAGCTGGGGAGGTGGATAAATTGCATTAGCGAGGCTACAAACCAGAGGCTGACGGGGCTCCGGGGCTGCTGGGGAGGTGCCTCGCTGCAGCCAGGCCCCGAGAGCGGCTTGGTGTTCGGAGAGCCCCCCCGTCCGTCTGCGAGATGAGTTTGTGAGTGCTCAGCTCCACTGAGGCAGAAGCTTCCCATGGCAGGGGTCCAGCTCCCGACACCCGCACGGGGAAGCCTCAGCCTTTGTGGGGGTCACCTTCTCCCCCCGTACCCCTGCCCTGCCCAGCAGCACTGGGCCACCACCGGGCCACCTCCCTCCTCTGTGGCTGTTTGCTAACCTGGGGTTTGGCCCCATAAATGGCGCAGTTGGGTGCCAGCACCGTGTGGTGTCCACCCAGGCATCTGCACACACACCGTCATGGGCTGCTGCTGCTGGTGGCTCCAAGAGCTGGGGCCAGCACCCCCTTCTCCCTGCAGGTCCCCCCCTCCTCAGAACAACCCCCCTTGCATTTCCTCACCCTCTAACCCTGGCTGGGGACAGGGATTCCCACAGAACCGATCTTCTAACACTACGAAGTGCAAAATTGCTGAGGAAGGTGGAAAACAACCCTGAGTTAGCAACTGCAGCTGAAGGGAGGGATGAGGCGTCTCTGCAGGAGCTCCCCCTCCCAGAGGACACCCTGCTCCTAGGGAAGCATCCTGCTCCCATCACACATGTCACCCCCCAGAGCTTAGGGGATCTCCTCAGAGGGGACACGGTGTCAGATCCTTTTGGTGCTGCCTCAGGCCTGAAAGAGGCAACCTCAGCTATGTGACCTGCAAAGACCCAGCCTGTCACCAGGGTGGAGAGGAGCAGTCACCAGCAAACCTAATCCTCACCCATCTTCACTACCTGAGCAGCACCAAACTGAGCATCCTTCTCCAGCGATCCCAGGTCCCAGGGCAGCATCACACCAACCTCACACAACCAGCGAGTCCTGGGATCTCAAATCCAGGCTAATATCTGCTTCACCATCCCGCAGACCTTGTTCCACCCAAGCACAGAGGCTGTGTTTATTCTTCCGTCTCCCACCTGCCCAAAGGGGGCTTTCCACCTCCCTGCTGGGTCAACACAGCTCTGAGCACATCTTCAGGCACATCCCAGGGGCTGCACGGATACTTCTAGGCTGGAGCACAAAGCCCACCAAAGACAAAGACAACCGCTGGGGCAGCATGTTTCGGCATCAGCTCCCAGCAAGCCCCAACTTTCTGGCTGCTCCGCAAAGAGGGATGGTTCTTAGGGTGGCTTAGGAGACATGGGGCGTTCCTCCCTCACCTTCCCCCAGGGCCCGCAGGACAGCTTAGAGAGAGGAGAATCACACTTACTTGCTAGGCTTGACAGGGGAACCTCTGTTGGGGGAACTTCTGCTCGGGGAGCCTTTGCCCACTCCCTTGAACATGTTGGTGAAGCCCCAGCTGGTCTCCCGGAGTCTGCAAAGCCGTCGTGGGTGCTGGCTCTCCACTCCGGTCTGTCGGGATGGAATGACAAGACTCAGTGAGGGCAGGTCGGCGGCGCGCTAAAGAGCAGTTTCTGGGAGGCTCCTCCCCGAGCACAGGTGAGCAGCAGCAGAGATGGAGGCACATATGAAAAAATTACTTGAAAAACCAGTTTGGGGTGGAAAAAGCAGAGCCCCAGAGGGAGAACAGGAGACCTCACCCTGGCTTGGAGAGCGTTTTGGCACACACAGCCACAACCATGCAGCAGTTTCCCGGCGGAGGGGCAGAGAGCACGGCCCTTGCAGGGAGGAAAAGTCTGCAAACACAACTTCGCAGCAGTGCAACGTGACTCCTGGGACACATTTTAACCATCTTCTTGCATTAGCTGTTTAAAATGGTAGAGAAGCAGCAGAAGCCCTACAGACGATGCCAACCAAGAGTTTTCTAAGGCGGCGGCAGCAGCAGTTTGGGAACCACCAATTCACAGAACATGATGTTATTTTGCAGTTCAGTAAACTCTTGGCCCAGGCTCAGCACAAAGTGGCCTCAGTTCCCAGCAAAACACTGATGGCTCATGGCAGAACGAAGGTCAGCAGCTCCAGCCAGCAGGATTCAGGTTCTGGGACAAACTCGGGTACCAAAGCCCCAAAGACCTGGTCTAAAGCTCTACCTAGACACCCTGTCCATGCAAGACCTTCGAGCAGGCTTTGTCTCTGGGCAGCTCTTTCCTCTTTGAAGAAAAAGTTCAGAGTCCCAGCTGGTTCCCAGTACAACCCACCACCCCCCTGGTACCTCTGTGGCTCCTGGGGATGCCCATCCAGGCTGTGCTACGTGGTGGGGCTGCCCAGCCTCATGTCTCTCCTAAGCCACAGCAAAGCTCAGCTGCTGTCTATATCCTGATGGTTTCAGTTAAAGCAAAGTTCAAAGTTCCCCACAAACCAAGAACCCTGTGGTTCAGGCTGACCCAGCATGGGTCCCACAGCAACATGGGATCCTTCTCCAGTGCAGGACCAGGGAGGGAAGGCAGAGGATGGAAGAGGAAGGGGACAGGAGCAGATGGGGACCACAGCCCCCACTTAAGCACCAACCACCCATGATGCCCACACAGGTTTGTGGCTGTTCTTCACAGTTCCATGTGACCCAAGGACAACTAAGGGCCAGAGGCAAAGGTCTAGGGTCCATCGTCGCTTCTTGGGTGACCTCTTTGCCCTCGTTAAATTGGCGCAAAACAAATCATGCTTGTCTGGAGAGGGAAAATACATATGGGACAAGGCACCTTTGCAAGGGACTTGCTCTCTGGTACAGTTTTGCTCTTCTACAAGCTGCAGAGCCCTACCTTTTCATGGTGGTACAGTAGCTCAGGACCTGCTTCTCACACCAGGATCTCAGAAGCATGAGGATGGGAGGTCCCCCCAGCCCAAAGCGCTGGGAGGCAGCTGGGGTGGACCTTAGGAGGAGGAATGACCCGTCGTCCTCCAAGGGGGCTGGAATTAATGGAGTTAATTTCCATCCAGACAGGATGGAAAAGAGTCGCTGAGAGACCACCCCATCGCCATTAACATCCAGTTGACCGAATACAGCAACGATGCTCTTTGACTGGAGCTGCTGGAGGGCCCCAGGGAGGAGGAACCAGCACAGCACATCACCTGTGGCCCACAGGACCAGCCCCTGCTGCGTTTACCTTCCAAGGCTTAAAGCAAGCTGAAGCCTTGCCAGGGACGAGAGTTGAGAGCATCTGAGGCCAAGTAGACCTCGGTTTGTACGCACGGGAAACAGGAGCCCATGGCTGCGCAGGACAACACACCCCCCCCCCGCACCCCGCAGGGCTGCTGTCTGCACGAGCCAGGAGGGGATCGACCCCCCGGGAACTCAAAGGGAACTAAACTGAACAAGTAGCGTGCTCGCACGTGGGGGAAGTTGTAAGAATAAACACAAAAAGCAAACCCGGCATGTCCCCCCACCCCAGGCATCCCAAACCATCGTCACCCGCAGCCTGGAGCCCCTCACCCGTGAAGCTTTACCAGGGCACCTTCCCTTCCTCTGTTTACCACCACAAAGGTGCGATCCTTCCCCTGGCCAATTCCCCAGCTGGCAAGGATCCCTCGGAAAGACGGAACATTTTAGAAGCTCATGCTCTTTGATCCCAGCCCTGTGCACACACAGACACACGCTCTGGCAGGCAGCGGCAGCCTCTGCCACGGGCAGCCGGGACAGACAAACGCAGGGCTGCTGCGAGCAGGGGCAGCGTGCTTGGCAGGAGAGCAACCGTCTGCTCGCAGATGGTGCAAAGGCACAAGCTGGAGAGCCAGGCCAGATCTGCCAGGCTTTGAATTCTGGTCCAGAAGCAAAGCTGAACATCCAGCCTGCCCCACCGAGGCAAGGGGACCTGCCACCTCCTCCTCGCTCAGCCAGACGTGGTGGGAGGCAGAGGCAGAGCCAGCCTGCTCGTCCCGCACAGAGCCCATGCCAGGGGCAGCAGTTTGCTGCCTGCTCCCCTGCCGAGGGGCAGGGCGCCCCAGCCCTCAGCTAAGCCCCAAGGGCTCTGCTGTCACCATCCCAGCCTCGGGAAATGAGTGGCAGGGAGAAGCTGCAGGTAGAGCCACAGGCAGCTCTGGGGTGACAGGTCTCACCAGCCCAGCACCCCTGCCACCACATCCAGCCCAGAACAAGTTTCTGCTGCAGCCAAACACCCGCTGCAAGCGAGGGATGCTCTGCCTGCTGCCAGCCCAGCTGCCTCCATGCTGTGACAACCCCCACGACCCACACAGGTGAAGGGGGATGTCGCTGCAAGAATCCTCAGGGGAACACCTAAGACAGGGGCTGCTTGCTTCAGCCCAGGTCACTTCCAGATCCTCAGTGGGTTTTGTTCAGACCAGCCCCAGCCAGGCCAGGGCAGAGCACGATGGTTAACCCAGGCCCTGCAAGAAGCAACAGGCAAGGAGACCAGTTCAACCAGTTCTCCACCACAGCCACCCCCACAGCTGTGCCTGGCACAGCTGGATCAGAGCCCAAAACCCTGGGCAGGACTGCCCCAAGACGTACTTGCTACTCTGCAACTGGAAACCTAAGCACAGGTCTCCAAGACCATTTAAACCAGCATCACCAAGGGTCCCCCAACTCCCAACCGCCCCAGGCAGGCTGCCCCCCACCCCAACTATATTTCCAGTGGGATCACTGCACTGCCACCGGGACTAAGCTCCCTGCTGCCGCAGCTGGCAGAGCTGCTTTGCCCAGCAAGATGGGCCAGGGGTGGGCAGCCTTTGTTTCATTCCGGGTGGACCAGCCTTGAAATGCTGCTGTTGATCCAGCATGTTAATTGATAATAATAAAAAATGTTGATAACAGCCCGTTAAGCCAATCCAAGAGGAGGTTGTGTCTTGCCCAGGCAGGTCCCCAGCCAGGCTATGGCTCACTTTGGGGGCAGAGACATACCTCCTGGGGAGATAGACCTGAGGGTGGCTGCTCTGGCAGGGCTCCACACACAACAGGAGATAGTATGGGAAGTCACATCCTAATCATTTTATTTGCTTTCCCGAACAGGATCTGGGGATTCATCCCTGGAGCCGTGCCAGGATGCAGATGCCTGGTTTTACAGAGCAGTCAACTTAACCAGATGCTTCTTGCTGCTTGCACAGATGAGTAGGTAACCTGCAGGGACAGATAGCAGGCACAGCTGTGTAGAGGACACCCTGGTGAGAAGGTAACATTTCAGGGAAGGAAGATTTCAGGGACAATCCTGGACTAATCTTTCACAAGAAATTTGCAGAGGAGGCGTTTAGAGTGTGGCGTGCCTTCATTATCAGGCAGGCCTCCCTGTCAAGTTTTTACAGAGGAGATGACAGCTTAATATGACCCATAAATTATTGGCTATTACCTACTAAAGACATTTGCCCTCCTGGATGACAACATACTTGCTTCCTCTGCACCTCTCCTGACCACCCTCTGCACACCAGTCCTCTGAATGACTTTCCTTTCCACTTCGCTTCCTTGCTTCTGAATGTCTTCATTCTTGAAATCATTCTCCTGGGAAGTGACGTGCTGAAATCAAAGCAACAAGCAGAGCCCTGCACTGCACAAGCCTCCCACATCACACCAAGAGCTGCTCCTGGCCACACACTGCCGGGAAAACTCCACCGTTAAGGTCTTCAGTGACCCTGTAGAAGTGGTGGGTGCCTACAGCAGAGTAATGGAAGGACCTTTACAACAAATTAACAGGTGGGAGGTGGGAGGAGAAAAACAGGAACCATCAGTGAGCACAGTTGCAGGAGGGTGACTGTGGTTGAGTCTTCAATACACCTGGAAACAGCCTTGATTTGTTCATACACCACCACCTATGGAAGAGCAGTTAATGCTTCTCCTCGCTCCTGTAAAGCCCCTGTTAATGATCACCCACATTTACACCAAGCAGAACCAAGGGACCATCTCACCAACAGCCCTGTGCAGCGGCACCCACCACCACATCCCCAAGGACAACGTTAGGAAGAGTTTTGTGGCCACATGGTCGGACAGGCAGCACCCAGCAGCTGGAGAAACGTTCCCAGCTCTGTCATCTCACCCCTCATCTTCACTCCCATAAAAAAGCAAGGCTAAGTCACAACCGCTCCTGCCTGTGCTCAGCATCTGATTTTTATTTCGAGTTGTTTCAGAGAGATGCACAGGGCTGCACAGGGGCAGGAGCCTTTGTCAGCACCGACAGATGCTTTGCTACGCTGCTGCTTCAGCAGCAGGACCAGCAGCTACAGCCCGCCCAGCTGAAGACTTGTTGCAAAGGATCCGTGGTCTTTGCAACTACAGACCAAGGCTACAAGGCTTCAGCTGTCCTCAGTGAGAGGGAAACCCTCCCCTAAGAGTCTCCAAAGCTATGGAGAACAGCAGAGCATGAGGAGCAGCCACAGAAGTCAGGAACCACGGGCCTCCAGACACTCACCACGTTGGGAGGTATTGGAGCCGTTCCCACTACACACGAACCAGCCCGTTTTCCCCACGGACACCAGGGACAGCATCATTTTGTGTAATTTTTACCCCAGCCCTTTTCCTCCTTGTGGAGCAGTTTCCACACAAGCCAAAGTGAAACCCCAGACCCTCCGAACAGCCTGCCTATTTTAAAAAATTGCTGCCCCACCGGGAAAACAGGAGACTATTTTTTTCAGTCTAAAATTACTCAGTTCTCAAACCTTGTTTTGCTTTGCTTCATTTTTACCGGTTGATAAGCAGAGGGGAAGCGCAAAGGCCCCTGCACTTCTCCCTGCAGGTCTGATTAAGAGCCATTAAAAAGCTTCCAGGGATGGGGCTGGGCTCAGCACCCTGGCACAGTCAGCAGAGGTAAGTGTCCTGCGGCTTCAGAGCTAGCTCAGCACCAAGGGACCTTCCCCCAGAAGACCAGAGGAGGCCAAATCCAGCACCGCTCCCTCACACAAATGGGAAGTCCCGGTCCTGCTCCTTTGCATCTCTCTAAATACAGAGGACATCTGCACCAGGCCATCTCGTTAACAGCTCAGTCCCAGGGCTTTTATGGACTACTCATCCCTAGACCCTTCAGACATCAAAAGGACCTGCCTGCTTCCCACCCCATCGCCTCTCCAGACTCCTCACAGCATCCCGCAGCTCCTTCTGAGTTTAAGCCCTAGAGGTAACGAGCAGGACATCACGGCAATTCCCTAGAGCAGCTAATGCGTTAGCCTAATTTTCCTCTCCCCAGAGGATTAGCAAGGCTGTAATAGCACTAAATAAATTCACTAATGGCAGATTCTCAAGACACTTCGTCTGGAAAACTTGTTTATAACTTACATGATGCAGCCAGCAAATTTGGCTTTATTATCCAGTGACACCGCTGAAGGGAGCTGCTCCCCAAACATGGTGATCGGATCTAAACAAGATGTGTCCTAGATCATCAACCAGGCAATGAGAGGTAATTAAACACCTGCCCGGAAAGGCAACCCTCACACACGGCACAGCTGGAGAAGCATCCATGAAATCAGGGTGGGAGATCAGAGCTTTTGGGGCAGGTTTCTTCCGCACCTCCCAAAAGCTGCGGGGCTCAGCCGGCGGCTCCCTGGAGAAGGGACGTCCCCTACCAACACCGGGCTAAAGCACCGGGCAAGCGGCCCGTGTCGGGCGGATCAGAAGTTAAATGCAAGGGCAGGTTTGCTCTCCTCTGCGCCTCCAACACGCCCAAGAAGGCAAAGCCCCTGTAACGTGCAAAAATACCTGCAGGATGTTGTATTGTAAGTGGTGGCCGGCTGAAACACGTACGCCTGGAACAGCTCAGAGGTGTACCGGGGCTCGGGAGAGAAACTCCTGGCCTCGATACGAAGAGCTGGCTGAAGGACAGGGTGTGCAGGAGAGGGGTCCAGGCTGGAGCACCCCAGCCGGCAAGACCTGAAGGGCATTAGGAAGGAGATTGCTGGCACAGCCTAGCTAGGAAGGACCGTGTTGTCAGACACCCTCCAAACCGAACTAAACCCTTTTTTGTTTAAACCCCGAAGGTCTCTGCTGGCAGCACAGGGCTAGTGGGAGAGGGGACAAATCCCTCCCGGGTGACCAAGAGTGGTGACAGCCCCTGCAAACCACCTCCCAGGTGGGCTCCCAGCCCATCTTCAGGGCAGAGGGTGCAGCACCCAGGAGCGTGGCTGAGCTGGGGTGGCTCAACCCCCCCAGCTTGCTAGTCCAGAAGCCCCGACTGCTTTTCAATTGGACTCGAAATCTCCTGCAAAGCTCCATTTGTGAGCTGCTATTGCCCAATTCAGTGGCGAGTGTTTCTGGGACCGGAGCAGGATGAATCTGTCTGCCACAACTAATTCCATGCGGCCAGACTTCGCCTTTCCAGGCTTAATTTGATGCTCCCAGAAAATTAGATGTTCTCCTGCTTCTGTGGAAAAAGGCAAGCACGGAAGGCAATTCAGAGGCTTTGATGCTGCTCTTTAGTCATTCGGGCACCACAGCCACGGCATTGCACCCTGGACTGACCACGGGCTGGGGATGAGAGTCACTAATCCTCATGCACAGCGTGTGAGCCTTGGGCAAACTGCTGTGTCTGCTCTGCGCACGGACACCACCGTCCCGCAGCCCAGCAAGGGAGGGACGAGATTATTACCAGAGCAAGAATTTTAACTTTAGTAACCCCAACACTACAAGTGCCCAGCAATGGAGGAGTTTGCCAGAGATCACAGTACGGCAGTGCCTAGAAATGCTCACTCAGTACGCGTTAGGACCTGGGTCCAAATTTGAATTCGATGGCGCTGGAGAGCATGAATGCTGTGCTCGAGGCCACGTGGACACAAGACACGCAAACTTTACCCTTTGAAAGTGGGTTTAAACCTCCCCCTCTGAGACATTGCTGCTTTTTAGGCCAGAGGTAGGAAGGTTTTCACCCCTGGTTACGCACAGCAGCCCTGAGAAGGGCTGGGGATGCGGTGGCGGGGGGGGACACACAGCCACAGCCACCTCCCTCCCACACGAACCCTCGCACGCTGGAATTTGCACTGGGGCTTAGCTCAAACCCAAACACTGTAATCCGGTGCTCAGCACGGAGCACGGTGCTCATCATTCGCTCCCTGATGCGGAAAGTAAATCCCCAATGCAAACAAAAATAAAGAGGCAGGACACTCTGGGGATTTGGGCTGGATGCTCCGGAGCAAGGGCCTCCCCAGGTCAGTCCCCACCTGAATCCCACCAGGATCCACAAGAGATGGAGTTTTTTCCAGCAGCAGTTACCTGCCCGGCAGTTCAGGTGACGTTGCAGCAGGGTACGAAGGACGGAGCCTCTCCTCCTCACACAGCAGCACGCTCAGGCCAAGGGGACCTCACCCACAGGGAGAGGGTCAGGGAGCGGCTGCGTATCACCAACCTGCTCACCCTCGGCGCCGTTTGGGTGAGCCCGAGAAGCGAGAGCCCGGCACAAACCTTTGCTGTAGGTGTGTCCCTCCAAACCGATCAGCTCCTGGAGCAGAGTTGCTCCACGCCAAACCCTCGAGTGCCAGGGCAGGTCCTGGGAAGAAGAGGGATCTGAGCGGTGACCCGTTTCTGAGCTGGGCTGGGGAGGTGGCTGCAGCCCACAGCTGCCCGGCGCTTCCTCGATTCGCGGCAGGACAGGGAGGAGAAGGCAAAGCAGTCACCGAGGGCTGCTGCTGCTGCTGCTCCTGCCTGAGCCCCAGGAAAGCTCGGAGCACACAGGCTGAGCTAGCTCACCTCCACCGAGCAGCTTTCAGGATCATCATCTGCCTTCAGCTCTGAGCTTCCTATCACACACTGGAGGCACCCACCACGCGTTCCTCCCACTGGGATCAGAAAGGGCTCCTCGGGCAGGCAAACCGACCTCCAGCTGCTCCTATGCTTAAAAACAGCCTTCCCATCCTGAAGAAAAAGAGGAGCAGCTATATACAACCAAGATCATACATTAAATCACTCTTTTAAGAGAGCAAGCTCCCAGTTTACATCCCCAGCTGAGCACCATCAGGTTATTTGTGCTTCTGGCTCCAATGGGGCCGTTGACAAGAGCGACGCAGGGGCACAGGCATCGCTCAGCAGATGCATCTTCTCCCAAGGACTACTTGGGTTTCCCACACCTAAATTCCAGGAACTGTGGCCCTTCACTGCCAGGTGCGTGTGACACAGGCTGCCAGCCGGACCCACAGCCAGCTCAAGGCAACGCAGCCACTCACGGGGAACTCGCTGCCCGTGCTCCCCTGGGACGCTCTTACAGCGATGACTTTCTCTAGTAACACAACCCCTTCGGCTTAAAATACCGGCAACTCCTCGTTTTAAGAAAGGCAGAGACCTTTAGGAGCTCCCAGGCCAGACTACAACCATCCCGCGTGTCACTTCTCATTTCTCTCTTTGAACTGCCACGTTTGTCTCATGCTCACCGTTTCTCTGATGTCCCATCAGTCCCTCGAGACCCATCCGTTGTCACCAGACCCCTCGGAGCACACTACTAGAAGTGTACATTGCCCAAGACACAGACATATCACCAATGGTGGGGCTGAGGGTCATGATGTACATCTCATTCCTATTTTAATTGATGCAGTGGTACCAGGCATGGCAAGCTCAGCCTGTAATTAAAATTCCAGTGCTAACCCAAAGATACTCCATCGGAAAAGCTGATTGAAAGCAACAATCTCGACCATTCCGCTGGAGCTTCCTGTCTGAGGGCAATCATGTGGCCTACTTGCCCATTCATTCATGGAAAAAAGAGCAAACACTTTAAAGCAAGCCTAATGAAAGAACGGAGCAGCAAGGAAGCAGGTTTCCAAGCACCACAAACCCGTGCTCTGCATCTTGCTCCGGCTGTTTCAGGCACAACCCACCCCTGGCATTCGGGGGAATCTGTTCAGCACGTCGCATCGGGCACTGCACTTGCCAGCGCCGTTCCCTCGTAACTGCTGGGGTCCAAGCCCCGACTTTGCCCTTCCAAGCTCCACGGCAGGGCTAAAAGCTTCAATAAACTTTGTGAGTCTGGTTTTCAACACACAGGTGATTTGAGGGATTTTTTTTTTCCCCTCCTTTTTTTACATTTTTGTATTTTTTCCTAGCGCCTTCCACGTTAAGTCACAACACTGCTTCCAAACCCCACTCCACTCACTTTCCATTAACATGACACCAAAACAAGTAAGCCAAGTTACCTCTCAGAGTGGTGCAAGGTGTTACCGGAGCCCTTGGGCAGAAGATCCTCCTCCAGAACTAAGTGGCCATTCTCCAGGGGTTCCACAGCCCCAGGCGATGGTGTCACCTTGATCCTCTGAATGCTCTGGAGGCAGAGTGCTTGGTGTTCTCAATGCTCAACATCAACTACACGCCTCAGAGGTCAGGAATAAAACTTTATTGTTTTCAGATTTCTTATCTGCGTTCAACCGATCAGTTACCTGTCAAAAGTTGTTTGACATCAAGAGGCCAATTGCCGTTAGCTTTTTGTAACAGTAACCAATTAAAAAGTGGCCACAGTACAAGTTTCACTGGAATCAATCCAGGTATCACACAGATTTGTGGTAGGAAAGCAGAAAGGAGTTTGGTTTGCAAACCAAACAGGAGAACAGTTCTCAAAGTGATTTGATATAAAAGCTGAAAAGGAGAGAGAAGCTCAGGGTAACGTACACAGAAAGAGGTACCATGGGGCAGACGAACCAGCTGATGCCTGCGCCGGTTACTGCACGACCAGGGATCAGGGTTTATGAGGAAATCTGCCATTCAAGACCACGTTTTCTAGAAATTGTCATCTGATGATTAGGTAAGTCTTCTGTGTTTCCTTCAACTCTACGCTTTCCCTTCCTTTTGTAAAATCCTCCTGGCCCTTGGCATACAGAGACAAATGGAATTAGCCAGAATACCAGAAATTCCCATTGTGTTTCCATGTTGCAAAAATTAAACACAAAAAGTTCCTCCTCTTTCTCCTACTTCTTTCCAAGCACAGTCCTCTTGAAAGCTGCTTTGTACTTTGAGAACTCACAAATCAGATCAACTTGGAACAAAGAAGCAAACATTCATATTAAAATAATGGGAATTGTTAATTCCCCCCATTCATCTGACATGCACCTTGCATGGAAAATTCCCATGACAACAACAATCCAATCATTTAAAACAGTTCCCTTTCCACCTCTATTAACTCCAATGCCTAAAAATGGAGAAACAACGCAGTCAGGACAACCAGTGCAGAAGAATTAAGGCAGCTAGAACAGATTGTTTCACTTTCCAGCCACAGACTGAGTGAAAACCCAAACATTGCTGGTGGAAACTTCCAAATACTTTATTTAAGAATGGTTCTGCCCACGTGCTGTGGGGTTTTTTCCCCCCCATTTAAGTGATCACTGTTACGAAATTACCCGCATTTTGGAAGTGCCTATCACCACAGCACCTGGGCAATTTATAAAAAAAGCTGTCTGGCATGACAGAGATCTGTCACTCAAGAACTTACTGGTCTCCTGTTGCTTATTCCTCATTTCAGATGTGAATGCTGACCGAGGATGAGTAAAAAAGCAGCAGATGAACTCCAGAAAAAGATCATCTTGTTTTCAGGCAAGGTTTAGATCAGAGACAAAATTAACACCAAGAGACCCAACTTCCCATGAAGAGCAAGGAGCTATTTCTAAAGCCACCCATGGAGCTAGTTTCCCAGGAGAAGGCTTGTAGGAATAGGTTCTATACTGTATTTAGGTATTTAACAAAAAGTGTATCAATAAAGAAGGATCCTGTTGGCCCAGAGTACAAATTCAGGTTATACTCCACCACAACCGGGTAACCATTAAACATTTGGTAAGGTATATGCTATCATTACGCATAAGGAAAGAGGCTCCGTTTTGTCATTTCTGGATGTTACATTTTTTTAAAACACAGAGGCTTCTGGGAGTCAGAAGGGAAAGAGAAGTTAGCCCCCTTGGCTACTGTTTCGTAGCCTTCGTGTAGGCAGCCTCACCTTGCTGGTTTAGTTTTGCATCTATTTCTGCCTCTGTTTCCCCATCACATCCAGATTTCTAGACCAAAATACCAAATTATAGAGTCAAATAATGGGGTGGAGAGAGGAATCAAATTGTACCTATGCCCTGGTCCATGGTACGTAGATGTGTACCAGCCCTGAACAGGCCACTGGTCATAAAGCAAACTCCAGCTTCTCCAAGCAGAATGGAATTTCTCTGTGCTCCAGATTATTTTCAGCTATTTACAGTGTATGTATGTTTCTGAACAGGTTGTTTGTCTTTAATACGCTGGGAGAGAATGCAAGTGCACAGACATATACACAGAACACAGGGAAGAAGATGGTAGAACTTCCCTCTGTGGGTTTCAGGTGCAGATATTTGTGTCCCAGAACCTCTTGGAGCTTTTCCTTCAACACAGAATAAAACCTCTGATCCTCAGGGGGTCCTGGTTAACTTTTGAATCCAAAGATGCCCTTTATATAACCCGTGAGGCCACTCTTGGCCTTCTGCTCCACCTTGTCCTCCAGAGGTGGGAAAGCAACATGATTAAGGGCCAGGTCAAAGAACAAGGGTTTGCATGGAATGGGCTGGAAGCCCGGAGGGAAGTGCACGAGGCTGACTTGCTTGCTGACAAGAGAAGGATCCAGACAGAAAGTCTCAAACCGTTCCGAGAGTGGCTGAAAAAGACCGATGCAGAAACACAAATTAAACGCGTATCAAATCAAAGCTGACAATGGCGAAACAAGCAAAGACGATTAAACAGCAACTGGAACAACAGAAGCTGAAATTCTCTTCTGTGACATATAGGGCCCTTGACAATTATTCAAACCCCGTCAAAGCATCACTGCAGGATCTCTGGAAAACCTTCCCATGTGCAGGGAGAAAACTAATAAAAAAAAAAAAGATGATGCCACACTAGATGCTGCAAGCAGCTGCCTAGCTCCTACCTAAGGAACCAACTCTGTCAGCGACCTTCAGGACTTGCAGAATGAAAACCAGCCTAATAAAATCTCTTAAATACACTAGTCATGACCAAACTCCAGTCAGCATAACATTTCTTGAGTTGTGAGACACATTCAGGTAACAGGTTAGAAGTAATGTTCGTTAAGAACACTACTAGAATTTGCCCAGGCTCTCAGCTCTTACCTTGCCATCCTTGACCTGAGATGGAGACTCGGTCTCATGAGTATCATTTGCATCTGCAAAATTGAAGAAAAAGTGTTAAGAATAACAGACTAGATCTTGGCATAAAGTAAGACTAACCCAGTCCTGTAAGCTTAGCTATGAACCCTGCTTTCTGGGATACAGAAGACCATACTTTCAGCAGAATCCACTGGCTTTCTAGACTAAGAGGATCACACATACTCATCTAGAGCCAACAGCTCTCCAGTAATGGAGTTTTTCCTTCGCATTGTCATAAGAAGCTCCTACAGGAAGCACAGATTTTGAGTTAAGCGCAAAGCGGCAGATGGTAAAACCACAGCGTGGTCTGTTTAAACGGTACTAGGACAATAGAAGACAAGGCAATCCACTACTTATTTTGGGTTTCCAGCAGCAGGCACAGCAAAAGCAGCAGCCCAAGAAATCACACAGTTCATCAATTCCCCCAAAGTTCTGCTAACCTGGTTGACACTGACAAAGAGCAGAGCATCACCGCTCTCCCCTTTCTCAGCATTTCTCCCAGCTAGGCAAAACTGGGACGAATAAAGCCAACTTGTTTGCAGTAAAAATAATCAAACATTAAACACAGTGTTCTGTGCAGGTTACCAAAACAGATGCACATCTTCACGAAGTGTTTTTGCATCTCTGGGCAGGCAGCAAGATACCAAATGTCTGGTCACTGGTTGCCTAGCTGCACTACACACAGCTAGAACTGAAAGGGCGGGGGGAGGGTTACAGACATTTTCCAGAGCCAACATAGATCAGAGTGCAGTGGGAAAACCCTTGGAACTTCAGAATTTGAATAGCTGCAGAGCCATTATTCAAGAGACATTAGAGCTCTAGTATAATTCTGCAACTCACCTAATATAGCTGCTGCTTGCAAGGAGTATTTCTCTGCATTGACTTGAGTGATCAGATCCTGAACATCAGGCAGCTCCTAGATCATTAAAAGAAAATCATTTGAGACCCTCAAACGTGCCAGTTTAGGAGTTAGGACAAAGGTCAAACCTGACAAAGAGCTAAGAAATTAAGTCCTAGTGCTGATAAGCCTTCACAGAAGAGAAAAGCTACAGTACAGTCCTTCAGGCACTACAGAAGTTGTATAATAGAAAATGCACATGTGAGAAAAAGTGGTAAATTGTTATGGAGCTGTTACAGCAAGTCTGCCTCTCCTCCAAAGCAAGCGGCCAGGTGAAGCATTTCCACATGACCAGGAAGTCTCTACCATAATATGTCAAGAAGTCACACTCGCATTACTCTTCTCCCTAAAGATCAGTCTTGAATTGTAATGGCCTGACTCCTAATTGACAATAAATCCCAGGACAGAGTTTCTTCATAAACTTCAGCTCCCTTCTACTCACAGGACTGGGTTCTTACCTTCAAGCTGTTCCTATAAGGTCCGGCTCCTGACTGAACTTCACGGGCATATTTCTGCACTCTTTCGTATAAAACAAGAGCTTCGCTCCATTTCTTTACCAGGACATAGGACTGCGCAATGAAGAAACACCTGCAACAGTCAAGAGGGGATCCCTGACATGTTTGTTATCCATACCTTCTGCCAACTCAAATGACTGATGTAACAGGAGATACTCTTAAGCAGCACCGGCCAGTTTCCCCTTCACAAAAGGGTAGTGGAAACTGCATTAAAGTCCTGTACAGAACACAGAGCTTTCAACCTTCGAAGATGTAATGCCTGCTCAAGAAAACCTGGCTGTTTCTCAGTCACCTGTAAGCTTTGTACACAAGTGTCTTCAATCCAATCTCTTTTTGGAAGTTCTTGTCCTCTTCTAGGCCAGGAAGTTGTGTCAGTTCCACGAGGTTCTGTGCAAAAGAGAACAACAAATGCAGGCATTTTCCTATGGAATCTGCCAGAGTAAGAGAAAGCTGCCCCTTTTAACAAGTCAACAGTACACTCCCATGGAAATAGTTTCCAGTTTTCTAATTATCAGTATGCTAACTTTGTGAAGAACGCTCATTTAAACTTGTGCAAATTTGCCCTCAGGACAGATTTCCTGACAAAAACCGGAATTAGGACAAAGACTCCTCAGATTTCACATGAAGTAATTTTTTCATAAGGCATTTCCCTTTCCCATTCACAACTGCTTCAGCCACAGGCTCCCACAGTTAATAGAAGCAGTTTCTCACATAAATTTTATGAAGAACAAGTACATTTTAAGTACCTTTAACTGCTACTTTCTCTGGCCAGCAGAAGCTAAGGCAGCTATCAGGGTGCTGCATGAAATAGTTCAAAAACTATTTTTAAAACTGCATTCATGTACAACCAAGGGGACACATTCTAGCAGCATTTTCTGTTCACAATTAGAAGGGGGGTTCTGTGCTTCACGCAGACGTCAAACATCTTCAACAAGGTGATGGTAGGTTGCTCTTCAGACTTCACAGGCAGTTCACTTGCACGGCTGTATTTTCTACAATAACTTTTTGTACCAAAATTCTCCAGTTAGTATGAAGAATTAGATTTGTTTCCCCACCATTACCTGCAAAATGATATCATAAAGACGGATCAGGTCCTGAGGCCGTGGTGTGCGCTTGCCATCCTCTTCGGACCGCTGCTGCTGCAGCAGTGCCTTCTGCAGAGACTTTGCCATGCTCTCATTGCGCTTGATGGCTGTTGACAGCTTGATGTAAGTCAAATAACTAAGCAGATAAAATACCATTAGCAGACTGTCAGAACTACTCAGACATTACTCTTTGTTCTGAAAAAAAACACTCCCCCCAGTCTAAGCTGTTACTAATAGCAGGGGGGGGGGGAATATCTGAAGGGTCAACATGAGTCTTAAGTAAAATGTTTTCAAAGCTGCATAAATCAGATCCTTATCTGTACAGTCATCCTTTGAGATCTGAGAAGCCCAGAACAAAACCCCATAAAACAAAACCAAACAAAAATAAAATCTTGAGATAAGAACATGACTTCTTCACACTAGTGCAGGCAGCAATGTTTGCCTATTACCTGTGTAAGTACTGGATGTTGGACACCTTCCCAGAATCATTTTCCAAAGAGTGTTCCCGCTGTTTCTGCGGAAATTAAACAAAATACCATGTGATTTACTTAAAACTGGCAGCCAAGGGAAGAAAACATCAGAAACAACTCAAGGTTTGGGTAAATTAGGGAAGTTATAACAGACTTCCAGACAGAAGAATGAGGTCTTCTGCACTGCTATTCACTCTCTCCTGTTCTGAAGAGAATAAAATAAAACATGATAGACACTTCTGCAGCTTTTTATTAAATAAATCACAGTCACTGCTATTGTTAAGCACCTTTAACAATAACAGATCTGTCCCAAAGAAACGCTATGTTGTTGAAAGTAAAACGCTGATGTTTGCTGCTTACCTGGTCTGGTTTCAGATCTTCCCGAACAGCCTGAATGGCATCTCTACACTCACTGAGTAAAGATTCAAACAAACGTTCCTTTGTCTCCTCATTTTCTGCCTAAGAGCAAAGGGAAGTTAAGACAGATATCATAAATTTTTGTCTTTTGCGTCCCACGATGCAAGAATTAACTGAGGAGATTTACACAAATTTAAACCCAAATTATGGCTTTAAGATCCATGGATAGCTAGAACTCCAATCTGTAGCTGCCTGCAGCATGTTCAAGGGGACAAACTGTCCAAAAAACTGTAGCAGCAGTGAAGGCCTAGTGCACACAGCTCTGAGCACCTCCTCCCTGCAACAGCTACCTCCCCAGCAACTCCCTTCCCTTCCAGGATGGCACCCACATTGCTCCGAGAACAGCTGAGGCTGGACTGCACTGTGGGAAAGGCCCCGTAACAGAAGAGCTAAGCATTACTGCACTGGCAAACTACCAATGTAGACTGCTTTTGTTATGCTGACTTAATTTTTCTCACGTGGTAAGAACATGCAGATGATTATCTTCTCTGCACTCCCAGTCTAGTAATGCTCATAGTGGCAATAATTTGTTTGAAGCATTTTTAAAAGTAACCCTGTATTTTAGTAGCAGGAGTCACCGAGTGCTTTTCTGCTGTCACCACAAATTTTGTCAAAAAATGAAGCAGCTTTTAGCCTTCTGCCCCAGAAACAAAATTCGACGACCAACTTTTGAAAAACAGGTTGAAGCTTGACCTCTAATGGACTGGCGTATCATGTACCTCATTAAACAATGCACCCAAAACCAAACTCCCATTCAGGTGACAGAAACAGTAAACAGATGGGGATCACAAAACTCAAAAAAAAGAAACAAAAAAGGAAAAACACACCCAGAAACAAACCTCAACCTCAGTAATCAAAGGAGGGCTTAAAGCGTATCAGCACTGTGTTACATCGCTTCCATGTCATGTAATAGCATAAGATGAACTTTGCTGCAACAAATTTGCAATCGTTCAAATGAATAAAAAAACTGCCTAAAAACATGCTCACTTATTTGCCTCCTGTAGAGAGCTCTGCTGTCTCTGCCTCTCCTCAGGTTTGCAAACCCATTAAGGAATGTTATTTTTACTCCCTCACAAAGCCTCAGGTATCTCGACCTGAGATGAAGGCATTTTTTGGGTTTGGTGGTTTTTGGTTGTTATTTTTTTTAAGAAAGATTTGCTGCAAGAATTTTTTAAGGTGGGACTGACTACTGAGAATACCCAGAGACAAGTCTGACAGCATTCTCAACCTCACCCAGAGGAGCACAGCAATTTCACTGTACGCACAAAAATGAAAACAGACATAGCTGGATCATCAGTCAAGCACAAACAGGGAAAGGGTTGGGCTGTGCAATGAAACAAAGGCTTTCCTTTCTAAGCAAAACCACCTAAGGTTAAGCTGATTCTACGCATAAGTACACATATGTTCTGATTTGGGAGATATCACATCATAAAACCAGCATACAAGTGCAACAGCTGGTTATTCAAGTGCCCCGATAGAACAGCACACGTTCACCTTAAAGGGATCAAGGGAACTGATCCCACTTAATCCACTTCTGAAAGTCTAGGGGTGCTCACTTCTAATTTCTTCTTTGTTCCAAAACACTGTGTATCATCTCTGAAAGTTATTACCACCCATTTCTGTTACAGTCCTAGTTACCAGAGATGACCACAGAATCCTTGAGGCAATACCAGACAGGAGCACGCTTCCGTTGCTCTGCCCTTTAGCCTTCTCACTTCTACCTGGTTAGTCAACGGAGCCCCTTAAAATCATCCAAGTCTACAAAAGGGCTGAAATAAGTAATTTTAAGCTTGGATTTCTATGTCAATTTGGCTTATTTATTCTGTTTCTCCCATTACCAGTAAGATACTGAAAGCAACTGTATAATTGCACTGAAAATCTTGATTTTTACACAAAACTCACATTTGCGTTCGCTTCTAATCAAACCCTGAAGAGCACTGCTCTTCTGTTAGGGTTCCGACTTAGGGAAGACTAGCAGAAATGTGCCAAAGATCCCAGAAACCACAATGCATCCAGCTGAAGCTGAACTGCCCATCACAGCTGACACAGCAACTGCAGAACTGCTTTCAAAAGGCCAACTTTTAGCCCTCTGGGAATGTAAATACTGCTGCTGCGTGCTCAGCTCTCACCATTACTAGTTGTGACCTGGTAGCACAGAACTCCTCTGTTTAGTGAGGGCTTCCAAAGAACACAAAGCAAGATGAAAACAAATTCACATCACTGTTCTGCCAGAGCTTTATGGAACAAAGAGGGCCGACTGCTAGCCTGGCAGGGTGGAAATTAGACAAGGGAACATGGAACTCTAAGCTGCACTTCCACCTCCTGGCCATACCGATGTATTACCTACAAAAAAATATAAATTCAGCAACATACAATTTGTAACGTTACAACAAAAACTGGTTAACCCTAATGTTTTCTACCCAGCCATACCATGTTTATCCTACTCACGCTATCTTCTTAGCACTGTCTCCTGCTGTGGCCCACTTGCCTTATACCTTTGTAGGGTTTTCATTTTATGATTTAGATTTCTATTTATCATTATTCTGGTGATAAATGATTTTTAATGCTGCAAAAATCCCATCTTTTGTAGCGACAATTGTTACTAAAGATCCTTTCGCTGCCTTTTCAAACAGCAACGGTGCTCTATGCAGCCACTGGGAAGCAGAATGCACCATCTGGGCACCGTTTCCAAGGAAAAAGTCCCATGTGGAAAACTTGGCTACAATACTAAAGACATGCATAGCATGTGCCATTACAAGTGTTCCAGAACTATTACGTTTGAAATTGATTAATTCAGTAACCCTCCTCCTGCTTCTGAGGATTTACATAAGTCAGGAAGAGACTGCTATAAATCTCATAGCACCTGTTTCACCTGGCAAATTGCTTTTTGTTGCTGAAAAACTTGATCGATATATGTCTTTTTTCTTCTGGTTGCTCTGAAGTCAGAGCATTTAAGCAAGATACTTAAAAGAAATCAGAACAGTAATTCAAAACCAGTTACTCTTAAAATTGTACTTTTCATTTCTGAGTGACTTACAAATAGTAACGGTTATCATCCTGCCACTGAAAGGAGCACAGAATGTTCAAAAGAGCAGTAATACTCAGAACAGATCTCCCAGACTACCAGTTAGTAGATTGTGGGAGCTATCCCCAGCTGACACTTCAGCTTTGGGTTTTAGTCAATATTCCCACTTTTACTTTTAGCCTTCCAGCCCCATGTTTGACAAAATGCCTTTAGTCTAAGCATCATGTATTATCTTGCACACTGAAGGAAAGAGGAGAGTTAGAACGCTGGCACTGGTGATGGTTTCATTTCTGGGTTACCTGAACAATCGCTGCTTCGTTGTCTGCCAGCCCCAGCAAGAAGATCCTCACTTTGTCTATCTTCACTGGAACAGTTCTTCCTCTCCACTCCACCTCGCTCATCGTGGCTGCCTGCTTTGCTCGAGTTTGGGTAATCAAAGCCTGCAGAAAACAGACTTAACTTAACGAGCTTGAACTTTAAGGTATCCAATACTGAACCTTTCAAATTCACGATAGACTTGACTATTCTGAAATCAAAGGACTTTTTAGGAAAGTGTGGTTTCCCATAGAGCCCATGCTTGCTTGCTCACTGCCGACACGTTCTGGCTCTCGACTGGTGTGCTGCAGCAATATTTGTGTTCAACAGAGTGATAATGAATGTTTCAACTTGAATCATGCAGTTAAGTTACCTCCAGTTTTTCTGCAAGAAGACCTTCAGTGCCACCAGACCTCAGTCTCATCTGCATCAACTCATTCATGGCAGACTGGTCACCTGAAAGAATTAACAAATCAAGATCACATTTCCATCCCAGTTCACGAATTATTTTAATACAGAAAAGCTAATCAATAGATTTTATACTAGCAACTTGGGACAAATAGAATAAATTTGCAATTTCATTCTGACTTCATAAGCAAACTAATGCAAAATGGCATTTTGCCTTTATACATAAAACCACATCCACTGTTGCACAATGACTGTATTTCTCCAGTGCTAAACTGACCCAGAATGTGTGCAGAATTTGCCCAAAACATTATGGACTCATGACACTTGGACCAGTATTTAATTATCAAGTCAATATTCCTCTCCTGTGAACAAGCTTTGCTCTTTGTTGGTGACAAGGTACTCCCTCCCTTTCCTTACCAATATTATAGGCACAGTAGCGAATGTTGGGTGAGATCTCTTCCACACGCTGGTTATACAGCACAGCTTGTTCTTCTGTGAAAGCATTAGCCAGTTTTTCATATATGGTCCTACAGCAAAGAATAAACATTAACACTGCAATAGGTGTTGATTTGTGAGATGTTATCTTAAGGGAAGAGTTTGTGTCTCTACTCTGTCGGATGGTTATTTCTTCAGCAGTACCTCCTAGTTAAGTGCATAACTAACTAAACAACTCAGAGTTGCTGTATGTACAATATATAAACTTACCAGACTGATCCAGTATTTTTTGCTAAATGAAGCCAGTAAAGTGTGGGAACTCACTTGCATTTGTTGAAAGCCTCCATTGCTGCCTTCCACTCCTGGTGTTCAAAACGAAGCATTCCTGTGAGGTAAGCCATGTACGCCTGCAGACAGTGCAAGGGCAAGTTATTTCCCCAAGACAGACAGTCCAGTTTGCACAACCTTTAGTATGAAGGCTGCTGCAATGCCTACAGTTAAGTGCCTAAGCCTTGCCCTATTCATCTGGTCTTTCCACAGAAGACAGCTGATTTGGATTACGGGTTAAGAGCTACCTGCCTTTTTTTTCTTTTAACCGACATTGCTACATTTCTAAGGAGACAAAATGAAAGATGTTTCTTGCTTGCTATGCAATCAAACATGGCCCACTGACATCACAAAGCTTTTTCCCCCCCCAGCAATAAGCTACAAAACAGCAGTTTAAATTAACCAAGTATACCATTGCAGCTCCTTGTTCACAGAGGCCAATATCACAACACAGCTGCTTTCTATGTTCCATGAACCAAAGCTACAATTGCTCTAGGTCGCTACTTTAGGGCACTTAAGAACAGATAAGCACAGTTTCTTATGCTGTGTTGCATCACTTTAGCCTCAATTCTTTTTTTTTTTTTAATTAAACGATTGTCCTTGCTTTGAAGAACAGTAATTAGATACACTTAATAAACTCCTAAACACCAAGTCCTCATCTTGGCTGGTGCCACTGGTTATTTCTGCAATTCCAGCAGCTGCATTAACAGTAAGTCCAAGCCATTCAAAGGGAGACATTATCCAGTTCGAAAATTAGTCAATTTTGATTATCTACTGCTAGATGAGAATAATCTCTTCAACCAAAATCCAAAGGTTTCTTGTTCAGCTTTTGCTGTAAAACAAGAGCAACGTATCAGTGGTTACCTGAGCTTCCAGCTTTGTTTTGGCATCCACCCGGTTACTTTCACAGAGTCGTTCCAGCTCCTCAGCATGTTTCACAGCTTTGCGCAGGCGAGACAGCAAGTGAAATCGTTTGCGAGGCTCTGTGTTTGCTTCCTGTTTCAGCTGCATGGCGTAACTCCAGGCTCTCTCTGCATCCATCAGAATCAACAGCAAATACCTAAAGGGCAAAGGAAAATTAATGAAAAATAATGGCATTCAAACAAGTATTACCACATCACCACTAGTTCTTTGCCATATGATCTGCAAAGTTTGGTAACAAAAGTTTAGCTTGGTTAGTAAGAGGTAGATGCTTTTATTTCTTAACTTTCCAAGTGCACAAATTCCTATTACTCCTAACTGTTTTCTACTGTATTTCTCACTACAGAAATGTAATTACCCAACCGAGGAAGAGAATACGGTATCACTCTGTAGCGCCACAAGACGTTGCAATGACAAGGGAATTATGATTTCAGGTCACTCTTGGTTTACCCATATTGGAACACTGGTTCAATACGGGTAAACATGTCTGCTTTCCCATCAGCTAATGCTATAACGCATCTGGCTTCATAACAAAACAGGTGAAGACAACAGCATATTTTCTTTTCCCCACAACAAAAGAGACGACAGCAGACATTTCAATTGTTTCTAGAAGACAGGAAATGAGCCCAAGATCTTGGCTATTCTCTACATATTCTGTCAGACAAGCATTCTGCCAAATTCTGAAAATCTAAGTAAAACCTGCAATCCAGTATTTCTGTTCAAAGGGAAGGAATAATGTCTCCAACCTTGCTGGCTACACCCTTTACATTACCAGCATTTACAAGGCTACCTTGCAACAGATCTGAATAAGCATTTCCTCCTTAATATCCAAGTAGTTTACCGATTATGAGAAGAACCCATTTTAGCAACTATGAGGGAAGAGACAGAACTGGCTGTTGCTGCTCCCTCTTCTCCTACTTGTTCACATGATGAAGCAGGATCTGAACAGTGCCTCTTCCTCCTGCACTGCAACCTGAACTTTCATCTTTTATTGGTATCAACAACATACATCTCTAAAAGAAACATTTCTGAGTATATTTTACAGAACAGTTTTCCACCACCACATCACACGCAATTACCGAAATGAAAGAAACTATTCACTTATATACTGAATGCTCGATTCCATCCAGTGACTGTACCTGTTGTCTGAGAGAATCTCCTCAGTTACTTTCTTCCCAGTGAACTTGTGCCTGTTTCCCATCTTGAAGTTAAGAGTTTTACGGAGCCGCCTTAGCCTGCGGGAGCAATAACCCCTAAAGAAAAGATGATCACAGTCAGTTTGCCCAAAGAACAACTTTGCTTCTGTTTGCTGCTTTCTCCCACCAGAAAAAAAAGGACTAAAGGCTGTGACAGGCAATGTTTTAACAACTAAGAATGCCATATATGACATACAGTAAGAGGTAGTTCAGAAACTACCTGTAAGCCAGCAGCTAACAGAATACAAGAAACATAATAAGACATGTAATAATTTTTAATCTGGAAAAATCTAATTGCTTTATGTATGTTTATTGAACGCTCAGTTCTGGAAGAGTATAGCGATTATCTGTGAGGAGTTAACAAACAAGCTCTTAAAAGGCAATAGAGAAACAAGAGCCAGCCTGTACCCTCCTAAATGGAACAGTCACAGCACATCACATCTAATGAAAAAAAGCATACATTGCTTCACACAACACACCCTATGAAGGGGTATTTACTTGGCAGATCATTTTTGTTGCCTGCTACAGTGGATTTACATTTTATATGAAGTTAGCCAAGACGCACCAGTGACTCCAAGACACGCACACTGTTTACTAACCTGTACCTCTGGAAGTCTCCGTGTCTTAAACCGTGCTGCTGCTGAGACTCCTTCACAATCTGAAGGACTGCAATTTGTGTTAAGGCAGATAGACAGAACTGTAACCAGTTCTGTTATTTTGGCGTAGAATGAAGAAGGGAACCCTATAGGTTCCATTAAACAAATGTACTTCGGACAGAGCAGCACCCAAAAACATCATAAAAACAAAAAGTTGAGAGAACTGATGGTCCTAAAAGACCTCATGCCTTCACTGCTTACTTCAGAGCTTTATGACTGCCAAGGCCAGGACTAAAACATACCACAAGCACTTCGTCTTACAAGCCACCATTAGAATCTTGCTGTTGCTAGAGCTCGTTTCAAGATAAGCTATGCCAACAGACACATCTAGGCTAACAGAACTGACTACCCTAGCTACACTATACCGCCTCTGCAATCACACTTGTGACACAGTTTTGTTGGCAAAATTGAAAGAGAGAACAGCTTTCCAGCCCTTAAACATCCCATCTCTCAGGAAAATAAGTACACCGAACAGAAACACTGCTGCCTTCCTGACGCAGCTTCCACAAACAAACTGCTTTCGGACAGAAAACCTCATAAGAGCTTATGGGAAGTATTCAGGGGGCTTATTTTCTACCCCATTTTTCAACACATTTCCAGTCTTCCTGCGTATTACTGTAACAAGTACCCTCTGACAGAATGCACTGCCCTGTGACTTGCAGTAGCATCCCTATCCATCCAGTATCTGCATGACTTTCATCCAGTCTCTACAGTCTTTAGCATATTTGCCGATTTCTGAGCATCCTGTACTTACTTTATTCACTTAGTTATGCTACCAAATAAAATCACGCTGTATTCTAGTAAGTCAGCTGATGTTTTTAACTCAGTTTACAAGGCAGATTATTTTGTAATACAAAATCTCCATCATAAACAAGAACTCTCTGTGCTGTATGCTTTATACCCGAGAATTTCCCCTTTACGCTTTACCAAGAAGCCTTAAGAAAACCCCACAAAACCAGAACCAGACTATACAATGACCCCACCAAAAGAAATACTATTTCTATACCTAGAGAAAAAGAAACTACCAGACTTAAAGTTTAGAAGAGCAGATGCCTATTAAAGTGTTTTCTTGGAATTACACCTAAAAGAAAGTCTCTTTAGTTTAAGTACTAAAAAACTGCATTCACAGTTATCATACTGAATTAGTTTGCACTTGTAGAAGAGAAGTCATACTGCAATGTCTCAACACAGCGATCCCTGTTCTTGCTGTCTACCTAAGGGTTTTTTTCAGACTGTTTTTTATCCTGTGCAACTACTCGCTGAATTCATATCCCCTATATTACTTAGTTTTTCATTGACCTAGGTGTTCCTAACATTATCAGGGCAAACGTCCACATCTCACTCAAGTTACTAACTTTACAACACCTGCTACACACTAAATGGAAAACTGCAACCTTATTTTATTTGGGTTTTCCTCTTACCCAGAAGATAAAACTCAGCTCAACCACAGCTGTGCAGCTGGACTAGTTTCACATGAAAGTTTCACATGCAAAAATGCCACTAGCTTTTACGTGCCGCATCAGATTCTAGAAGTGCTAAATCTGAAGGAGCCAGTTTGCCATCTCAGCATATTTGTTAAGATTTATTTTACCCACTGTTGCCCACTTCAGCCATTAATACTACCACCGGCAGACTGCTGACAGCCTACTCTCATCTAAAGCCCGCAGCCTAGCACAGAGTTCTGCTTTGAAGGCTGACGACAGCTGCCACACGGTTCGGAAGAAACTGCAAAGGTAAAGAACAAACCCACAGTTCGGAGATGGACAGCGGACTCCCCTGTTTCACCCAAACCAAACCCCCACCGCCAGGGCCGGCCGGGACCGCGGGGCTCACAGCCCGGCTCCGCCTGAGGCCCCGCGGCCTGCGCCCACCCGCCGCCCCGGCACAGGGCAGTGCAGTGCAGCCCCGCCGCCCCCTCCCGCGGGGAAGCCGAGGGGGCCGTGCCCGCCCGCCCGCGGCCTGAGCCCCGCGCTCCCCACCGCGGCCCGCCACATCCCGCCGCCCACGGGGCCGGGCCTGCCACGTCCCCCCCTCCGCCGCCGCCGCGGCACAGGATACTCTCCAGGCCCAGGCTGTCGCCGAAGTTACCGGCCTGCGGCCCGGTCGGCCTCTCGTTCTCCTTGTTCTCCTCCACGCCGCCGCCGCCGCCACCTCCCGCCCCGCCACGACCCCCGCCGGCGCCCTGCCGCTCCGCCGCCATCTTGAGCGCGAGCCGCCGCCGCCGCGCTGCATCATGGGCCGGGGGAGGGGAGGCGCGCGCCGAGGCCATGACGAGCGCGGCCGCCGCGGGGGCGGATGGGATAGGGGAGGATGGCCGGGGGGGGGGGGGGGGGGTGAGCCGGGGGCGTGCTCGCCCCTCGGGATCGCACAGGGTTTAGTGACATTCCTCGGGATCGAGCCCTCCTGCCCCTGCCCCCCTCACGCGCTCCGGGGCTGCCCCCCCGCCCCCCCCCCCCCCCCAGGATTGGGGTCCCCAGCCCTGTCCCCCTCCTCTACCTCAAGGCTGAGTCACCAGGATAAACCCCCCAGCCCTGACCCCCTCACCCACCCGGAGCTGACCCCCCCAGGGTCACCACCGGCCCCATGACCACCCCCCCCAACCCTGACACCCTCACCCACCCTGAGGAAACCACCTCCCAGCCCCCTCCTCTGCCCCAGTGCTGAGCCCCCAGCCCAAACCCATTGCCCACCCTGGGCTGACCCCCCCAGGCTTCCCCTTATCCCTGCTGAACCGCTGGCTGAAAGGGCCGGCTCTGCCCTGCTCAGCATCAGCCAGGCAGCTGAAACTCGGTGAAACTGTCTTTCCCAGTAAAATAAGCGTATTTTGGGGTGTGGGCTTGGAGGCCCTCAGGAAAGCTGCTCTGCAGGGCTGGCTCTGAGGCGTTCACCTCCCTTGAGCTGGCTGAGCCACTGCAGGAGGCTCAAGCAAATGGCGGCACCATCATTAGCCAAGCATCCCAGGAAAGGGCCGAGGACGCGCCCGTGGCTGTGGGCTCAGCATCAACCAGCATCAACCCTGGCAGCTGGGGGTCCCTGCAAACCCAGAAACGGTGGGTCCCACCAGGCTGCTGTGGGGTAAGGGGGGACATGCACACCCCGGTCCCCAGCCACCCCAGGCACCTGTTTCTGGGAGCAGGGACTCGGTCTGGTCCCTGCGGAGGGATGCTGTGCGTGGCCGGTGCTGAGCCACCCGCACTGCTGCAGCAGTCCCAGGGGAGCCTCTGCTGCCCTGGGCACCTTCCCAGGGCGCCGGGGGAGCCTCTGCTGCCCCGGGCACCTCTGCTGGTCCGGGCAGCCCTTTCAGAGAGGGGTTAAACGCCCACAGGCCAAGCATTAGCCAAAATCTCCCACCTTCAGCCACAGTACCTGCAGGGCAGCAGGGAACATCTTCACCCCTGTATGACTGTAAAAGAAGAGACCCTCTGTTGTTATTTAAAAGCACCTCCCTGCAGCTATTTAAAGGTATAAACCTGAGCAAAACAGTTAAGACCAGTGTTTAAATATTAAATATTTGAACCAAGCTTTGAGATACTTCTTTAGGGACAAACACCAAAATGTGGGGGTTTTTAATACCTGCTATCCTAAATACTTAAATTGTTGCTCTTCTGCCCTTCAGAGGGCTCAGCTATGACCTCTTATTTCTGATTTCAAAGCTCTCCTTCCCTCTCGCAGACCTGAAAGCTCAAAGGCGAAAAAGAAAACCCGAGACCTCAAGCCATGGCTTTCCACTGCAAACCTTTTAAGCCGTTTCTGCCTGCTCTGGGTTTCCACCGCATCTCCCAGGGATCCCATCTAAACCAAACCGTGTTCCAGAACAATGCTTGAACCCAGCAGAGACATTTCAACTGAAGCATGTTTTACAAACAACAGCTCCTCTCTCATGGCCGTGGTGGCTCGGACAGGCTTGATTTAGGTTGGCACTGCAGCACCCACGTTCAGATGCCCCAGCACAAAGACGTGGGCAGCACACACTAAGGGACCCGCTCCAACAGCAGGACAGCCGTCAGGCTTCACTGAAGGCACGTTGCTGCTGTGCCACCTTCCTCACATGCTGGCACGAAGCTTTGCTGTTCCTCTGGAGTTTGTAAGTGGGAGGATAAAACTGTCAGCTGCTGGCTCGGTGCAGATTGCTGCTGCAGAGCTGGCTCTGCTCTTCTCCCAGGGCAGAGGGAGAGGAGGACAGCACAAACTCGTGGCACCACGTCGAGCAGAGCCTTGCAGCAGGGCGGTGGGTCTGAGTTGCCTTTGGTGTCACACGGAAAGCTGCGGGGAATAAATCCACTGAGGGTTACCAGCTCCAGAGACTCACACCATACAGACCGTCCCTGTGCCACCAGCCCCTGCAGCTTGGGACCGTTGGTAGCCTTCCAGTGTGCCTTTTCCTTTTGCTTTCAGCCACCCTTGGATGCCAGACCCCCAGCCTGCCGCAGCCCTGCCCAAATAACCCATCTGCATCTCAGGCAGCAAATTTATTTTGTGGTTTCTGGATGAGGGGGGTCCTGCTGCTGATCGTTGTGTATGACACTGGGAGTTGCACGTCGCACTGGTGTTTGGAGAGAAACTGGGTGTTTTCCCTCATCTTTACTAAAAGCCTCAACTCTGCAGTGTAAAGGTAGACCTGTCCTCTCTGAGCTGATGGCAGCTCAAGGGAGACCAAAGATACCACCAGCATGGATCAACCCAAACACTAATGCCACGCTGCGAGTATCTGAGGGCACAGGGAGCTGAGGCAGCTCCCGCAGGGTGAAAGCTCCCTGGGGCTGGGCTTTCCCCACAAGCTGGCTCTGCAACCTCCGTGGCCATGGCTGGGGATGATGCCCCTTGCCAAGGGCAGGAGTGAGTCCCTGATGGTGTGTGGCTGGGCTGGGATCAGGAGAGGAAGGCAGAGCGGTGCTGCTGTGGCTCAGCACCTCCTTGTGCCCTGCAGGATAGCCGGCTTTCCCCTGGGCTGCTCCCAATTGCCTTACACCAAGGTGGGGTGCTTGCTTCTCCCCATACCTCGGCTGCATAACTGAAGAGGAGCCGGTTTGGTGGGGGGTGCTGTGGGCTGCCAAGGGGGAAAAGGGCTCTGTATCCTGTGGCAGCAATGTGACAGGGCTGTGACTGTCCCCAGACCTCCCAGCACTGCCAGCAGGCTTAGATCTGAACATCCATTAAGACGATTGCGAAGCTGTGCAGTGGGT
This sequence comes from Falco peregrinus, assembly GCF_023634155.1. NCBI lineage: Eukaryota > Metazoa > Chordata > Aves > Falconiformes > Falconidae > Falco > Falco peregrinus. Next base: position 118,964,998 of record NC_073722.1, on the reverse strand, counting down.
TAGTTATAGGAGTAATCAATACATTAAATATTTCTCTCTCCACAGGAACAAAGCGAGGCAGCCTGGGGGCTGGATGAAGTGGCCTTGGAAAGCTGATTGCACCGGCTAGTCCCGAGACTTCCATCTGCAAAGGCTCTGAAGGAACAAAACAGGCAATTTTGCAGGCAAGAAAAGAAGACGGATGGGGAAAAGATTTGTTCTTGCTGCAGTGAATGACCCTGATGTCCTCACCCCTGGGGGAAAATACAGATTCTCCTACAAAGCTGAGCTCACCTCCAGGGTGTTTGGGTGCAAGGATTGAGCTGTGTGCTGGGTAATTTGGCCACATTCGCAGTCCGAGTGGACCCCCATTCCTAAAAAAATACAACCCCGAAGCCCCTGGGATTAGACGAGCCCTCTCCCGGTGCTGCTGCAGGGGGAGCAATCAGAAAACCACCCGAACACCCCACTTTGGGTGCCCAGCTCCCTGCGGGTGCCCAGCCCAGCTCCCCCAGCCCCTTCCCAGCGGGTCACGGCACCGAAGACCATTTCACGCCGCCGGATTTATCCCCCCCACCCCCGAGCAAACCGGCCCCGGCCCCTCCGCCCGGGGGGCTCCTGCGGCGGTCGCTGGGGGGGCCGGCATCGACCCGCGGCGCCGCCGCCCCCAGCCCCCCCGCCGCGGCGGCAGGGGGAGCGCCCAGCCGCGCCGCGCCGGAGCCGCCCCGCAGGAGGCGAAGGGCGCCCGGCTGCCGTGCGTCCCCGCACCCCGGCCGGCTCCCCGTGCCCCCCGGCGGGGCCCCTGCACCCCCTTTCCCGCGCACCCCTTTTCCCGTGCAGCCCCGGTACCTTCCCCGACCTCCCTCTTCCTTTGCATCCCTGCCGCGCTCCCACTGACCCCCCCCGTGCACCCCCTTTCCCGGCGTCTCCATGCACCCCCTTTCCCGGGCATCCCTGCCGCGCTCCCACTGACCCCCCCGTGCACCCCCTTTCCCGGGCAGCCCTGCTGTGCTCCCACTGACCCCCCCGTGCACCCCCTTTCCCGGCCTCTCCATGCACCCCCTTTCCCGGGCATCCCTGCCGCGCTCCCAGTGACCCCCCCGTGCACCCCCTTTCCCGGGCATCCCTGCCGCGCTCCCACTGACCCCCCCGTGCACCCCCTTTCCCGGGCAGCCCTGCTGTGCTCCCCACTGACCCCTCCATGCACCCCCTTTCCCAGGCATCCCTGCCGCGCTTTCTGTGCACCCTCTGTGCATCTCCCCAGCACATACTCCCCGGTCCATCCCTGCTGCGTGCTCCGTGCGCTCCCGGCCATGAACGGCTCGGCGGCAGGCTCCGAGGAGGGCTGGCAGCCCGAGTCGGTGATCATCCCGCTGGTGTACCTCCTCATCTTTCTCGTGGGCACGGTGGGCAACTGCCTGGTCCTGGCCGTGCTGCTGCGCAATGGGCAGGTGAAGAACACCACCAACCTCTTCATCCTCAACCTGGGGGTGGCCGACCTCTGCTTCATCCTCTTCTGCGTCCCCTTCCAAGCCACCATCTACACGCTGGAGGGCTGGGTATTTGGGCCCTTCATGTGCAAGGCTGTCCACTTCTTCATCTACCTCACCATGTATGCCAGCAGCTTCACCCTGGCCACCGTCTCCCTCGACAGGTAGGAAAATGGTTGGGAGGGGCTCCCTGCACCCTGAGGCTCCCCCTTCTCGGGATCACACCCCGGGCAGGAGAGAGGACAGAAGCCCCTGGAGCCAAACCCTGATTGCTGCAACCTCCCAGGGGAATCCAGGAATATTTCCCAGTTCAGGTGTTCAAGGAAATGCAGCCACTGAGGATGGGGTCCAGCAGCGAGGGTTGGGTTGGGACCCCTGTCCCCAGTGCCCAGCTGGAGGAAGCTTTCAGACCCTGAAGCTGTAGGACTGGGGTTTATCCAGTCATGCCAATTTATCCAGAGGCTCTGGCAGCTGAAGGGGGGATAGAAAACCAGAGAGAAACGAAGCTCAGTCCCAGTCTTCCTGGGAAGCGCGGAGAGAGCCCCTACCCCAACAGCCCACAGCAAAGCCAGCAAACCTCAAGGAGGAAAAGACATGGATCCGTTTGGTCTGGGACACTGCTCTTCCTACTCTCCCCTTTTATTAGCAAGAAGCCCCTTTATGTCCCAGTGCTGTTCCTTGTCCCAGCGCCCGTCCCAGCCTGGCCCAGGGTGGGTTTTGGCTGGGAAGCTCTGTAAAGGCAGCCGGTTGCTCCTGCCTCGACTTTACCCCATGCTAGGTCAGCCCCTGCCTCTGCAAGGGCTAGTGAGTTACCAACCTGCAGCGAGAGGCAGGGAGCTCCCAGTACTGCTTTGCTTAGTGCCCAAAACCTGTGAGATGGGATGTGGAAAGTCCCCATGAAAGTTCCCTGGGAAGGGCCACGGCAGCCCCAGAGCAGGGTTGGACGTGTCCTGCCACCCTGGCACGACACCACCCTGGCTGCTGCGAGCCCCCCGGGAGCTAAAACACAGCCGGGGGCTGCCTCCCCTCCTGCATCCCACACAGCTGGGAGGAACAGCGGTGTTGAGTAAATAGGGGCTTGCACAAGCCCCCAGGTCTGGGCATAATTAAGGAACCAGCTAATTGCAGAACTGAAAATGGGTGATGTGCTTTCACGGGTGCCAGCATGAGGAACACTGTGGCTGGGAATCCTGGGGACTTGCTCCTGCCTTCGTATCCTCACTGCTGTTATCATTTGTGCCAGCCAGACTGATGATCAAGTAAGGATTTGCTGGATTAGGGAGAGGGACAGAAGGGGACCATCCTCATCTTCCCTACAAGCACTGCTGGGAACAGAGAGGGTGACGGGACAGGTCAGGGGAGAGGATCTTCTTCACTCCACTGTGCTGCACAGGGATCCCGAGAAGCATGAGGGAATCAGCTGTGTGACTAATTGCCCTGGGAAGCTCAAATCCATCACTTTTTCCCTTTCTCCAGTCTGCCCCTGGAGCTGCTCTCCATGCCCTCAGGACTGCAGTCATATCCCTCTCCTTTTCCCATGCAGGTATTTGGCCATACGATACCCCCTGCACTCAAGGGAGCTGAGGACGCCCAGGAATGCCCTCATGGCCATCTGCTTCATCTGGGGGCTTTCCTTCATCTTCTCGGGCCCTTACCTCAGCTACTATAAGGAGTTCCAGTTGGCCAACCTGACTGTCTGCCATCCCATCTGGGAGATCTCCCAGCGCAAGGTCATGGACATCTGCACCTTCGTCTTCAGCTACATCATCCCAGTGCTGATCCTGAGCCTCACTTACATGCTGACTATTCGCTACCTGTGGAGGTCTGTGGACCCTCTCCAAGATATGTCAGAGTCCAAGAAGGCCAAGCGGAAGGTCACCAGGATGATCATCATTGTAGCTGTCCTGTTCTGCCTCTGTTGGCTGCCCCATCACCTGGTCATCCTCTGTGTCTGGTTTGGGTACTTCCCCCTCAATCACACTACATATGTGCTCCGCATCCTCTCGCATCTCCTCTCCTATGCCAACTCCTGTGTGAACCCCATCGTCTATGCCCTGGTCTCCAAACATTTCCGCCAGGGCTTCAAGAAGATCTTCATCTGCCTCTTGCACAAGAAGGCAGCCAACAAAGTGCACATGGTCCAAGTGACAAACACCGTCAGCGCACTGGAGGCGGAGCTCAGCGAGGTGACCCACACCAGCGCAGCCCTGCCCAGCTGCTCCTCCGTGCGCTGCAAGGTCCCAGCCCAACCCTGGGGGGAGGCAGAGCTGGTGGGACATCAGCAGAAGGCAGATGGTGGCTCCATCACCTTCAACATCACCTAGCAGAGCTTCTTCCCACCCCATGGCTTTGCAGTCTCCCATAGCATCGCAGGCCTGGGGACGGGCTACCTTTTGGGTTGAAATGCTTCAAATCGTACCCTTTTTCATTCAAATGCACCCAGATAGCATAACTGCAATGCCGTGAGCTACAGACTCAACCAAGCAACTGACCCAGGATCGAAGGGCAGGAAGGACTTACTTCCATCAAGCACTGGCTGAGAGCAGAGAGATCAAGCCACTAAAGCATCTCTCATGCGTCATCACCTGTTCCTCTGTCAAGATGGACTTACACCCTGTTGCATCTATGTCTGGAGCCTATTGGAAAACTCTGGTCCCTCCAACCAACGCAGCGCCTGGCTGGAGTTAGCTGGGTGCACTTTTAGGGACATCTGGGAAGCCTTGGGTTGTTCTGTGTCTCCATTCAGGAGCTGTGTCCCAGGGCAGTGCTGGCCACAGCCATGGGGGTGCAAGCTCAGCTCAGGTAGGAAAACGCAGGAGAAAAGCGTAGAAATCAGGAGACAAACCTCCCTGGTGCAGCTGGTGCTGGCTGGGCTTTCCTGTCTCCCTGGGGCTTGTGGCTTGCGGGAGGTTTCCCCAAGATGGAGCACCGCTGGAAGCAGCATCCATAGCTGAGACAAGTGCTGTGGCCCGAGTACGGGACTGCCAAGGGCATGGGGCACCATCCTGCGCTGCTGACTGTGGCTCGTGCTGCCGTTTTGGTGCGTGCGAGGCTTTGCAGAGCATCCAGATGTCACCAAGGCCTGGCGGGGAGGGAGACTATTTGCCAGGGGACCACAGCCGTGACCTCACCGGAGAGGGTGTGCTGCCAGGGGAAGCAGAGCAGGACATCAGCAGGTCAGTGCTGGGGGAGGATTTAAATGCTTCCAGACCGCTTGGGCATGGCTCAGCATCTCAGACCCGGCGAGGTGCCTGTGGAGGAGAGCAAAGCGGAGCACTGGCACCGCTTTCCTGCAGCTGCAGCATGGGGCTGGACAGTCGGGGCTGTGCGAGTGCTGGGGGACCCCAGGCAGCTGGGGAAGCCTCAATAAAGCCCTTCTCCATCCCGTGTCCCGTGTCCTGCTCCCTTGAAACACCCCACAGTCTGCAGCGGAAGAGAGGTGGGTGCTGGAGGGGTGGTGGGACCCGCTGGTGTGAGGGAAGCCGTGGCAGCGGAGGGGGTGGGTAATCAAGATGGTGCGAGGAGCAGCACTGCGCTCCCCTTCATGCACAGGAGAGGCTGACGTGGCTTGTGCACCCCCACTCAGCACTGCAAAGGGTCCACAAGCAGCTGAGCCCTGCAGCCGCCAGCAGTCCGGGGCTTTATTTAAAGACCCGTCATTTTCTGTACCAGAAGAGCATCACTGGAATAGGATCAATTAACTCTCTTGAAAACCCTGTGGCAAAGCACAGTCAGAGGAGCTGGTGGAAGTGCACGGGAGCTGTGCCAGGCTGTGCTGAGCACCCCTGCAATTCCCAGCTCTGTACCCTGACAGCACCAAGCACCTGTGAAGATCAGATTTCTATAAATTACCATTACAAAGGGTATAAGTCTGTCTGCACAGATTTCCCTCCTTGTGAATCCCCGTGGCAGAGCTCCCCAGGACCGCCACGCGTTCCAGGAGGCTATTTCTGTCCAGGACACTGGCTCTTCCCAGGGGTCTGCTCCAGGGCCCAGGTCCCAACACAGCCCTCCTCCGCACTGCGCTGCCCTCCACCCACCCCCAGCACTTGGCCTTCCTTCCCAGGAAGCTTTTGGCTGTAAAACGTTTGTTTTCCCCTGCTGAGTGTTATTATAACCAGGTCTTCCTGTCCCCACACAGAGGGTCATAAATCAGCCACTGCCTCCTATCAATAACCATTATATTTAGTCTAGGCGCGCTCACCCATAAGTCACAAAGAGTGAGTGTATAAACAGCTCCATTACTTACATCTGTATTTATCTCCCCTGCTCAATCCTTCCCAGCCAGGGAGAACATTGAATCAGTCATGCAGACATGGCCAAAACCTTATCTTCCTCCTGCCCCCATCCCCCTCTGCTTGGAGGGCCGCAGGATCTGGCTCTGATGGGTCCCCCCACACCAAGGGGTTCAACCCCCTCTCCCGGACACAGTTACCACCTTGCCTTAGGGATGGAGCTGTTGTCCCACCACCTCTGCACTGCCCAAGCACGGGGGTCCCTGTGCTGCCATGGCTGGAGGCGCAATGTCCCCTGTCCCTTTGTGCATCAAAGAGGAGACACCCACCAACCCTGCTCCTGTTCTTGTCCCCCCCAGACCTGGTTTCCCATCACACCTGCCTGTACCCACGTATCTCAGCCCGAGATGCTGCAGGGCATCACAGCGCCAGCACTGGGGCCGCACCACAGGAAGCCCCACGGAGTCGGTGCTCATTTTTCAAGCCCAGGTTTTTCCCTTCATACAGGGCTGAATTCCCAGAAAGGACAGGAGTTGCTCCCAAGTTCATCTTTTTATAGCATTCACAAGAAAATAAAAATAACTAGCTCACAGATGTCCAAACCAGCCAGCAAATCTCAATCCATGCATCATGCCCCTGCAAGGGGCTTGAAACCCCCCAGAAAGAGGGAGACTTTGCTTTGAGCCCTGAAGGGTGGGGGGGAAGGAACTAGGCTGGTACCCATGTACCTCATCTCACCGAAGGACCCAAGAGGAGAAGCAACCCCCCAAGGCTGTACTGGGGCTGCTGCTGCTCTTGCTACCGATGCCCACAGTGTGACCCAGCACACAGTGCCTGGCCCCAGGGGACACACAGGGAGCAAGGCCAGGCGGAGAGGGGCTGGCTGTGCCCCAGGCTCCTCACCCAGCCCCAGGGAGGCTCCTGGTGCCCCCCCCCCCGAGCTGGCCGTGGGAAAAGCTGGGGCCACAGACCTCTCAATCCCCCAGTGCCAAGCTGTCCCCCAGCTGGGGGATGACTGAGCGGCAAAGCTGGGTCTCTGGGGACGCACTTCTCACAGCCATGTTGGAGCCTTTGGCAGCAGCGTGGCCACCATGAAACAGCCAAAGAAGAGGGTGATGACTGACGGGTAGCTCTGACTCTGGGTGACGGCACTTGGGCTGAATCCTGCAATCTCACCTGGCGAAAGCAAGCTCACAGCAATTTACCAGGAGAAAAGTGCTAAACTACCGTGGATTTTGTAAACTCGGTTTGTTTCCCAAGTATGCTGGCATTGCATGGGAAAGGAGGCTCAAAACAGCATCAGCAGCTTAGAGCTGTGACTATCAGCCAGATGAGAAAAGGGAACAGGTCACCTCTTCAAAGCATCTCATCAAAACCATACCCACTGCAGCAACCCCGCTGCTCCCTCTCGGCTCGGCTTTGCCGCAGGTTGCTGCTCAGTTCGCAGCTTTGGGTCTTTCCAAGGAGCCTTGACCTTGCCAGAACACGAGCACAGCAGGTGCCGTGGGATGCAGGCACTCTCACACCACTGCAAGGCTCGCATCCAGCCCTAGCAGAAATGGATTTAGAAGCAAATAATAAAAAAGAAACAATGGGAAAAGGGGTGGGGGGTGTTGCAAATTGCAGGGTCAGGGGTGCAGGCGGTGGGGCACCAGGGCAGCTTTGCAAACAAGATGCTGACTGCTGCAGGTACGACACGGCTGGAGCATCCCACAGCCCCTGCCACCCGTATCCGACAGCGGCAGCCTGGATGCTGGGAGAAAGTGCCAAGGACAAATAACTGCGTGTAAGAACAAACTAACACCTATGCAACAGCCTGCCCGTGGTGCCTCCTGCCCTAAATTACACAGGGGCCATGTCCTGCACCACCCCAGGGGACACCCAGCCCTGGGCATTCTCCTAAGTACACCAGCCATGCATCCACCACTGTATGCCATGGAAGCAAGGGCAAGGCAAGAGGGCCAAATGAGAAGGCAGCAATGTGATAATGAAGCAAAGCCTTTGCCAAAGCTTGGCAGAGCTGCTCCCCCAAAGGAGAGGCTCAGAACTGTCTTTCTGGACAGTTGGAGACACACAAAAGCAGTGCTGTGATGCTGCAGTCGAACATGTAGAATCGATGGGAGCGTGTGTGTGGACATGCAAAAAAGCCTGGCAAAGAAAGGACAAGCAATTTTCTTTTAAGCATCACAAGGAGTAATTTTATGTGAACAATAACAATGGTTTGCAGAAGCTTCCAGCACATCCACTAATTATATTTAGTACAACCCCTGCAAAAATTGACTTTACTGACTCTGCCACCCGTCTCCCTCTCACTGCCGGGTGGGCACTAACAGAGTTGGGAGCAGCACTCCAGAGACACAACAGATCCCTGGGGAGTGACACCCTGAGAGGGTCTGCAAGACAGAGCCTGGGAGGACACTGCTGCCCTCCACCCACAGACATTTTCCAGGGTGCTGCTCATGCTGGGGCTCAGCAGGGTCTGGGCACCGAATGGGGACAGCTTCAGAGAATGGTACAAAACCAACATGCAAAGAAAGGAGTTTGGAAGCACAGTTCTGCTCTGCACAAAGCTGTCCCCAGCCTCTCTGACAGCCTCCCAAGCCCATGGCTAAGCCCTGCCCTACCTGGCTCTAGACCTGCCCAGCTACCCCCACGATCGCTTTAAAGACGCGTCCTGGGACACCCCTAACGCAGCTCTCCCAGCCCAAAGCATCACTGTGCCCCCTCTCCCTGGGCACCACCGACACCAGCTCGTTTCTAGTCACCCTTCAGCAGCAAGAGCCCAGAGGGTGACAGTGAGCTGGTGGCAGGCTCTGCACAGCACCTAGCCTGGGGGGTCTGCACCTTATTCCTGCCTCCAGCACCCCTGAATCCCCTCTGGCACAGCCCACGGCTCGCGTGACTGCTCTCACCCTCATACAGGAGCAGCAAGGTCCAGGCTTTCCCAGCTCTCTACGGTGTGACACATCCAACCTGCCCTCCTCGTTTATGGATCCTCACCCATCAATTGGTACTTACTTACTCATTCCAGGCAACAAAAACGAAGCCTAGGCCAGCTGCTGGGTCATTATGCCATTTACAGGATACTACAGAAATAGAGGGGGAAAAAAGCTCCCTCCAGCTCACCTACCATCACCCCTGCTTGTCTGGGGATGGAACCATCACCCGCCCACCCACCCCGTGCCTCAGCGCACCTTTCAAGGGCAAGCATGAGGCTTTGCTGCCAGCACAAAACCACAGTGGGAAGCGATTTTCCCCTAAAAAAAAAAACCAACCAAAAAAACCCCCCAAAAAAACCAAAAAAACCATATCAGGCCCAGATGGAAAACACAAGAGCATCACAACCTGCTGCCACTCAGCACCCTCCCAGCTGAGCAGGGACAGGCTCACAGTCTGTTGGCTTGGGAGGTTTTATCTTAAGCTTAGGGAGTTGCAGTGGTGCTCATTTATTACAAGCAGATTCAACTGGAAGTGGAAAATAAATAGGCTGAACTCAGCTCCCATCAGACCCAACAGTGGGCAGGGAGGCGAGGGGCGCTTGGCTGAAACATCAGGTTGGTGCGAGCTTTCCACCACGTGGATTCGTCACTGGTGTTGAAGAAGCTGTTTTGATTCATGGTTTTGTTTTGTTTTCAAACGCTTAATCTGCCAAGTTTGCAGTCTAGTAAGAGGCAGCAGCCAAGGGGGTGGGGGCTGAAGCTTTTGAGCCTCCCACCCTTGTCTCTGCTGGACACAGCTCCCAGCTGCAAACCGCACCAGTAGTGACCCTGGGCGGCTGCAGGGACCCCAGAGCCAGTCCCTGTGACAGCAGGGTTTGGCAAAAAACCCTTTTGCTGCCCCAAAATAACCGTCAGTGCCAAGGAAGCCATGAGAGCAAGTAGCACACCCAGACTCTGGCACCTCCCTGCAGCCCAGGCCATCTCAAGGGGTAAAAAAAAATGAAAAATAAAAAGGCAAAAAGCTAAACCCCACCCACAAAAAAAAAAAAACCAACACAAAACAAAACCAAAAAAAACCCACCACGGAGAAATGGGGCTTTAGCCCCAAAGCAATGAGAAGTGGACACACATCCCCCAGCCTGTCCCCATCTGTGGCAGAGCAGAACGGGAGGCGAGGGGAGCACGCTGAACCCCACAGGAACCTTGGGAGAAGCAGAGGGGGGCAGCCCCGGCGCCGGGTGGCAGCCCCAGGTCAGGTCTGTGGTCCCTTCCCAGGTCTCAGCATCACCCGTGGCTCCATACTCAGCTCTTGAGGGGGATGTGAAGTGCTGAGAGTGTGGGGACGGTGCTGGCTGCCACGATCGCTCTTAATTAACGTCTTGCGAAGACATTCCTTACCATAAAAAGCCAAGGAGCATGCGGAGCCATTCCCCAGCACTAGTGTCGGACACAGCTCAGACACTGAGGCCAGCCCGGAGGGAACGAGCAGCTCCCCCCACTCCCAGCCCAAGGAAGGGTGGCCCTGGCCAAAGCTGCTGCTGCTCCTGGAGCAGCTGTGGCCGCTGCAGCAGGTGCCTAGTGAGGCTGAGAGACTGTCCACCTCCCCATGGTCATTCCCTGCACAGGGGAGAGGCAGTGTGGGAAGGGTTAGCGCCAGGGCAAGTGGGAGGGTGGATTTAGGAAACTGGGACTGGGTGGCTTTGCTTTCCCTCTAGCTCAGGGGAAATGAGTCTTGGACTCCCACCCAAAAGCCATACACCTGGGAGCAGCAGAAGCTACCTCTGCCCTGCATGCTCACCAACTCCAGCTCCTCCTTGCTGCACAGTGGCCACCACGCTAGGCTCTCAGCCCACACCAGCCTCTTGCCCTCCTTCAGATGTGGCCAGGGCATCCCCGGGGTAGAAAACAACCCAGCCAACTTCTGGTGCTGGTAACGGAGAGACCAGGGTATTTTGCACCCCATCTCTGACTGCATCTCTCCAACTCTGAGCCAAGCTGGACCAGCTCTTCACCATCCCCAGACCGATACCACTTTCCCAGAGGAACGGGCTGACAGCAAAGCCCAGGAATGCCTCTTTCAGCATAGGCCATGCAGAGGCACCCAGAGCCTTTGGAGAAGAGAACATGACCCCATCCCAGACCCTGAAGAATCTCATTCATTTCCTTTGGGCTCCGGTTAGCACAAGAGCATCAGCACAGGGAGGGTACCAGCTCCTGCACACTAAAGCTCAGATGCTCCAGAAACGCTGCAGACAAAGCTCCCCCTTCCTCCCCTGGCTTTGCCTGCAACTGTTCCAGGTGAATGGCCTCATCCTCAGAGTGGCTGCAATAAAAAAAAAATATTTTACAGACTCAGCCCGAGTGCACCAACAAATTCCACCCACTGTCCTGGAGAAAGGAATTTAGATCAGACTGCTGTGGTGGCAGAAACGGATCCAGAACGGTGAAAAAAATCCATCTCCTTCTGGTGAGTGTCTGCACGTGTATCCACCAGGCTCGACACTGCATGTAATGCAAGCCAGCAGTGCTTTGCTTATGCTTAAAAACACTCCGTCCAGTGCCTGCCAGCCTTCAGAGACTCTTGGAGCTGGCAGAGGGACAGCCAGCCAACACTGACGTCTCAGGTTTCCTCAAGCCTTTGAGGTTTGAAAGCAGGAGAGAAGGTCCCTACAGGAGAGTTCTCCGGTCAGTGCTGTAGCCTGCGTGGCCAGACACATGAAAGACAGCCAGGCAGGTGTGATCAAGACTTGAACCCACAAGCCTGTCCAACCTGCTGCGTTTCAGGCATTTGCCACACCGCTGAGAGCAGGTGGTGTTTCAGAGCATGCTCGGGTCCAGGCTGAGGAGGAAGGTCAGGGGTTCAGAATAACCAGGAGCTACCTGAAAAAAAGCTGTCTGTGGAGACAGCAGCCCAAGCAAGCGGCTGGGTCTGCCACAGCAGGACCTGCTTTTGCATCCAGGCTCTAACATCCAGCTCCCGTGTGACATGGGGCAAGACAGGTTGTCACCTCTCTGCCCTTTGCTACTCTGTCTCTCTTATCCACTGGCATTGTAACTGCCGGGGGCAGACCTTCCCCTGGATGCGCAACCCTGACTGCCCCAGGGAAACAGCCCATCTCACAGCTGTGACACTGCACAAAGCAGCCTCCCCTGCTAGGACAAGGCAGGGTCGGTGGACACACAACAGCAGAAGGGTTAGAACACAGCTCTCCACCCTTCTGCCGTTCCTTCTCACCCTCCTTTTCGTGCCAAGGTCTGCCTGGCCCTCTGCACCTCCCAGGAGAGGTGCACACAACAGCTCTTCCACTGCTGGGCTAATCAGACACCAGCGTACATTCACTCCTGTAAACACAGGCTCAGGTGAATAATGGATTTGTTCCAGATTGCAACGTAGCAGCTACTGCGAGCACTCCTAGCTCTAAATCCTGTATTTCAAGTGCTACCATGGGCAAATAACGCAGAAGATCCCACAACAGAGCAAGCAGCAGGACTAAGTGAGGTGGGGGCAGGAGGTGCCTTGCTAGAGACCACAGAAACAACATACGAGCGCCAAAGCTCTGAAAGGTGTTGCTGTGAAGATGGCAGAGTCCCGCTCCTGCAAAGCCTGCCGGCATCACCCCAAGGCATGTGGGAGAGCAGCACTTGTTTCTCATGCGATGCCCATGGGTTAAGTGAAGGGAATGGACTTGGCTTGCAGGAAAGAGATGCAAGACAAGACAGGAGACAAAGAAAAACAGGGAAGGAAGAAGGTGCTCTGCAGAAATCAGCATGGGAACACTTCTACACATGCTCTGCCCCAGGTCAATGAGGAACAGCACCTAGTGAGGACGCCACCCGATTCTCACTGCTCTTGTCATGACTCCAGCTTGCCATCACCCTGTCTGCTGTTGCCTCATGCAGGCCAGAGAACTGCTACTAGGATAGCTGGTGAAATTTTGGGGTAAAACATTCCCAGTACACAACTAGACTGCAGATCTGCCAGGCACCACCACATCACAGAACCTGCATCTCGCCCTATCATTGAACTAAAGAACAGTTACAAGTAACTCTGTGTGACAATCCTTTGGGATCCTACAGGACTGAGATTCCCAAAACCCATCAGGGAAGCAGGCACCACCATTTGGAACTGACAGCCTCCTGCCCTTAACAGGAGAACCGTACTCATAACTCAAAACCTCATAAGGGTTTTGTTTGTTTGTTGTTTTTTCCCCACACTCACCATTGTCTGCCGCACATCAAAGCATCAATATTTATACCCGCGCCTGAAGATTTGCAAACCTAAGAGCCCACACAGCAGCCTTTGCTCCAGATCCAAAGGAGGAGGCAAAACCAGCCAGGAGGTAGTGTTTCCACAGGTTTATAAATCTGATAAATACAAGTATAACACCCTGCCCACCACAATGGGGCAGGGGAGAAGGGAAGGGAGTTCCAAAGGTTGCTGAGAGAGTTCTGACTTGTACTTGGCAGCTGGAGAGTACACAACAGCTGGAGATTTATGCCGATGTGTCAAACAGCTTCTCAATCATCTCCCCCACCTGGTCGACCTGGTATTTGATGTACTTCTCTGGGTTCTTGGTGAAGGGCACATTGCCATATCTGCAAAGGAGGACAACCCACAGGTGACGAACAACGGGAACACAACGAAGACCCACTGACCCCTCCTCTGTCACAGATCAGCTCCACTCCAGCACGTCCCACTTGAACCTGAGAGGGTATCTTGTAGAGAGCAAGTGACCTAGTTACAGCTGGTCTCCCGAGTTCTAAATGAATAGCCCAGGGTGGCTCAGAGCTTTGCGCTAGCTAGAACATCTGCACTCACCTTGACCAAGGAACCAGGGTGACAGCAGATGTCTGCAACTAGTGGAGTTCAGCTTGGGGATAGTTTCTCTACTTTGCACGGTAAAACAAGACAAGACAACAGAAAAGTGCCCCAGCTCAGGCTACTCTAGGCCCCAAAGACCTCAGTAAATCCAAAGAAGAGAGCACAACGCTGCAAGAGGTTCTCACCTGTTCAAGAAGGCACCATAGGTCTCTTTCACAATGATTTTCTGTGCCCGGCGGATTTTGTCCCGTTGCTCCATGTCTGGGATTGCCCAGGCCTTCTGAATCTTACATAGCTCCTCCAGCCCGTCGTTAAAACCCTGTCCGAAGTAAAACTCAGTGAGCGCGCTATCTGCAATCGTGTCTCTATACTGGGTCTGATGTTCTTCCCCTCCACTGCTGATCACCAGCAGGCAGTCATCTCCTTCAGCAGATCTTTCATCTGACTGCCTGTCCCAATCAACCAGGGGATGTTCTTAGGCCATCCAACACCTCCTTACCTTAAACCGTTCCTTTATCATCTGCCTCTCCTTATCCTTGAGCTGCAAAAAGGAGGGAAAGGATTTTTTTTATTTAATCTCCAGAAATAAAATTTCTAACATCAGTGTTTGCCCACAAATCCCCATCCAACCTAAGTAATATCCTACCTACTTGGCCTGAATTCCCTCTCCTAAAGGGAAGAGAGCTGCAGCGAGCAGCACACCCTACATTCAGCAATTGGCTTTTATCTGAAGTAGGTTTAACAAGGGTAATTTTCAGACAAAACAGACATAAAAATAGACCTCTTTTATGCTTCCAGCCCTTTCTAAGGGGAGGTTCTGAACATTCTGCAAATCCAAAATAGAAGCATCTGCTCAGGTGAAAATACAAGATTAGAGGCAGAGATTAAAAGACTTGTATGAATCTGGGGCAGGGAAGATTACAAGGCAGCGCTGCGCTCCATCTTGTTCCAGCCACAGTAGTCATTCTGCAGAGCAACACTGGCATGAGACAAAGGAGTTTTCTGGGATTTTTTTTTTTTTTTTTTAATATGACAAAGGAAAAGTTTGTGGCAATTTCTATTATCTGAAAACCATCCTTGCCCATCCTCTCACCTTCACTCCTGGTTGAAAGACAGGTAGATTTCTCTCCAGGATGTAATCTGTCACCTTCAACCAGCTGCAGGTGAAATGAGACAGGAAAGAGGCAAAGAGGAGTTACTCATGCCTCACTGGAACATCAGTCTTCACCCATGACCCAAAGGCCACCCCAGACAATACACACCCCAAAACTTTCCACAGTAACCCCTTCAAGTCAGATTAATCACTTGGAAAGCAAAATACTTTGGGTTTAGACAAGTTTCTGGTTTAGGCTAATCTCTCCCACTGCTCCAGCAGCATTGGCTCCCAAGCTCTCAAACCAACAAAACTAAGGGAACTGGAGAGGATGTCACCTGACCTGCGCTGGTAGGTCTGGATCTGCTGTTCAATAAGCTCCCGGTAAGACCTCTCAGCTGTCTTCTGTGTCACAGCTACCAACTGGATCAGCTCAGATCTGAAAGAACAGAAAACCTGAGGAAGCACCTGAGCCAGCTGCTCTCAGAGCTGCTTGCAGGATGGAAACATTTCAAGCCCTTATAACAAATACTTTACTGCCCTTTACAATAAAATGGACCTTGAAATGCACAAACTGGGACAGAGAAGCTACTCTAAGTTACTTTCCAAAGCTACATCCTCAGTCCTCCCAAGATCAAAGGATGCTCTACAGCCTAAGGCATCTCTGATGCTTTTATCTTCTGCTCTTGTGCAATGTAATGGTTATAATAGTGCAAAGCTTTCAAAAGGGCAGTTTCAAGAATGGAAGAAACAGCAGAGGTGAGACAGGCCAGCAAATAAGTGCACTCAATGCAGAACTCTGCTCCAAAACCACGCTTAGAATTAGCCTGGACTTCAGGGAGATTTGCCCAGATACACACTTACTTTTCCAGAGATTTCAGAATGTAGTTGTAGTTGTTGTGCAGAAAAATAGCACTCAAAGCTGGGTCTTCATAAACCTTAGATTTACTAAGAAGGTTAAGCTGCAAGTTGCCCAGTACTTTGCCTTAAAGAGGGGAAAAACAAAGAACAAAAAGTTTTGCACTGAAACTTCTCATTCCTGACAATTCAAACTGAGAGCTCGGTAATGTTGCGGTGGGCCCACAGCAAAGTGAACAGCAAGCCCCAACTGCACGTGCAGACAAGGGTATAATTATGTGTACTTAAACCTGTAACGAGCATTACACTGATCTTTACTCAGCAAGTCACCAAAACTGGTGACAAAAGCTCTGCAGCACAGCAAGTTGCTGCACTGTGCTTTGTCTTATCTAACTGTAACAGTCTGAAACTTGCAGTTTGATGCTTTTTTTTTTTTTCATCCCTCCCATCAGACTCCAGCTCAAACATGGAAAGATCACATGGACTAAGAGACACAGCCTGTGCTCTTCACCCAGGAAGAAAACAAGGGAAAGACAGCCAATGGGGCAGAAATGGGAAGGTGTGCAGAGTACTCACAGATGTAGGTGCTCAGCAGACGCCTACTGAACTCCAAACTGTAGCTACTAGCTGAAGAGCTGGTCTCTGAAAAGAAGAGAGTTGTAGGACAGTTAACACAGCATGGGGAAAGGGGGTATGTGTGGTCAGCCTGCCTCTATTCAAACAAGCCTCATCCCCGTTGCTATGGAGTTAGTGCAGAGCTTCCGTTGACAGTGAAATTAGCTCCCTGCTTCAGTGCTACTTGTCAGCGGCTTATCCAGGGTGAGGGTGCAAGAGCTCTGCACCCCTCAATCCTTCTATCTGCATCCAGTGCTGAGCACCCCAGCAGAAATCTCTCCTTTCCTTCCTAGCGCTCAGACTACATCCTCTTGATCAGAAATAGAGTCATTAAACACATCTTCCCCATCCCTCCCCCACCACCTGAAAAGGGTTTGTAAGCACTAGAAACTGGTAATCAGAGAACAAACGAGCTGGAGCTGTTAACGGCAGGCACGCAACAGTAACTGAAACAAGCAGAAGGGCTCTGGAAAGCTTCAGCCATCCCCATGGTTGCTGACAGGCCCTGCTTGGCTCTCTATGAGGGACTGTGCCAGCATGGGAGCCTGCCCTTACAAGCAGCGACTCCATGCTGGCACATGTCCCTCTGTCTATGCATAAGGGATGGCTTTCTGCCCTCAAGGGCTTGTGGGCTTGGGTCCCACAGGACACATCGGGTAGCTATCTCCTCCTCCCCTCATCAGTTTGGCAGCCAGGCCTAGCTCGGGTGGTCCAAGTTCATAAGCACCCCATGGGAAAGGCCTCCAGGCTCCTGTTGCTGGGAGTTGGACAATAAGGAGCCAAGCACACATGGGATAAAGCACGATACCAGCTGGGCCAATTTGCTACCTGTGCCAAACGGATTCAGTGCCATGAGAGTGTCTTTAGCCTGTTTCAGCTCATGTGGCATCCCTCATTGTCTGCTGATGACAAGCCCTCCCTATTCTCTCCAGCCCGCTGGCAGGAGTTACTCACCCTCCCCTTTCTCCCTTTTCAATTATGTGTTAATTTATTTACCACTCCTGGAGGATAAAGAATTAACATACATCACCAGAGTCCGAGGCAATATGAACAGGTATGTGTGGGTAAGTCTGCTTACCTCTGGGATCTAAAGGAATATTGTATGTGT
Organism: Falco peregrinus; assembly: GCF_023634155.1. Classification (NCBI taxonomy): domain Eukaryota; kingdom Metazoa; phylum Chordata; class Aves; order Falconiformes; family Falconidae; genus Falco; species Falco peregrinus. The sequence continues at coordinate 118,947,859 of NC_073722.1, read as the reverse complement.
CCCCAAGAACTACGATTAGGCAGAGAGACAGGGGAGGGAGGAGAGAGAAAAAGAAACGCAAAGTGCAAAAAGACAGGTTAGAGACCACCATCCCTTTGAGAACAAAGCAGATATTAATACAGAGCAGCCACAGACAGCTACACAGGAGAGCAGGCAGGAGTCCCTCCAAGGCCACAAACAGAGTGCAGATCACAGAGGAAAGGCAGATTCTAACCTCCTTCCCCTGCTAGAGACATTTTTTGTATTTAGCAAGACACCTCATTCCAAATGAGTTCAAACTCACTTTCGAGGGAAAGCTTCCCCTCATGCCAGCAGCAGTTTACTGGTCCCTGAAATGAACTGCACAGCCATATATAACCTTCCCAAGAACCTCAACGAAGCCATCCCACCCTCACTCTGCACTTTAGCATCCCCCCATGGCTATACAGGGCCCTACAGAGCCATTCAGCGGACGGCAGCAAGGGATTGGCATCACTGCATTTAACTGATCAACTTTCCTTGCCTTCAGTGGTAGCAAAACCATTACAGAAAAAACTCCATATATTTCCCACCACTTGGGATCACTGCAAGAGTTATCTAACCCAACTCCAGATACCCACACCTGAGCCAGTAACTGGAAGCTATCATTAGAGATAGTCACCCTTGGCACAAGTCAGCATCCCAGAGATGCCTCTGTTTGCAGAAGCAACTCCCCTCTTAAACTCTGCAGACATAATCACCTGTCATCTGATGATGCTTAGTGATGTTAGGTCCAGTGCCAGACAGGGACCACAACTTTACCAACATTCAGTAACCAGTGTCACTGAAAATGAGAACAGCTCTGCCCTGAGCAGGTGCCCTATGTTGGGTCAGGCCTAGCTCTCAGAGCAAGTGACAGAGCTGCTTCTGCACGAGAACAACATTGGCAGAAAGCAGGGAGCATCTGGCTGCAAATGGTCCCTCCGGCCCAACTGCAGATGGAGAGAACACAATTTACAGTACTTGAGTTGTGGGTCAAATCATGCATGGTTCTGAAGTACTACATGTCAGCCCAAGTTACCAGATCTGTTACAATTACACTGACTTCAAGCTTTAATAATTGAACAGACAGCAAAGAGGCATTTTTCTCAAGCTGTCTTTACACAGCAGGACCCCTCTATACTCAATGGGACACCCAGTCACAATTAAAAAGAAAACAGCTTGTGTCATGGATATGGTTACATTTTGTTATATGACCGATATAAAAAATAAAAAAGCCTATATGCTACCTTTTGAATCAGCTCCTATAACTGACCTGTATAGCATGACAATGTATCAACACTTTGAAACCACAGCGCTGACACCACCACACAGGGAAGCACGTGGGAAACAACTGGTTTCTCCACGAAAAAAACGAGACCACCTCTTTGACCAAGGAGAGGGAGTCAAGGCCTGGGAGGCAGACTCTGAGCGCACTGAGCTTGCAAGTGGAAAGGGCGCAAGACAGTGGCTAGAGGAGGTGTGGCAAGAAGCAGAGACATCCCAGCTTGAGTTAATTTAGAACTGGCAGAATTTTCCAATCAGGAACTGGAGATAACAGTCTGGAGGCAGCTGTAAGCTTCCCTCTTCCCCTGCTCCTAACAGGCTCCCTAACCCTCACCAAACACCAGCTAGTGGCCTGTGACCCCTCAGGTCCCTGTGGCCCCTGAATCTCCAGTTCTCCACCTCTCCAGCCTGCTCTATTCCAACCTACTTGAAAGCAGGAGCTCTGCCAAGCCTGAGGGCTCACTACAGAGCTGGGAGCTGCTGCTCTTACGGAAGAAAGAACCACACTCTAGCCAGTACGCAGTAGCATCCTGTTACATGAGGCAGCAGCTCTCAGCTTCCGATCTAGGTATTTCCTTCTGGAATCAGTCTCTTTAGCGTTCCGGAGAGCAGAACTAAAACTTGTCTCTCTGTTAGGGCATGTGGCACACTAATAACTCATGAGTCCCAGCTTGACCATGGCTAGATGCTGAGAATATTCTTGCTGCTGCTGTTATATGCTGACCAGAAGATGTGGCAGGGAATTGTTGCGACAATTCGTCAACACACAGCCTAACTAAAGGTAACTCAGCTGGATCAACCGCCCTCACTCCAGTAGAGTCACAGAGGACCAGCCCAGTGTCAGATCCAAAGCTAAATGACTAAGGTATCCTCTCTTGATACCACATAGCGGATCAACAATAAACATCATCCCAAGTACCTGACAGGAGCAAGGCCAGCAGGGAAGCTGTATCCCTTGGAGTTCTCCAGATAACCAACTACATGGTCATGGCAGGTTGGAGGACAAGACAAACCACAGGGTGAAGGACAGGAGGAAAACAAGCTCACAGTGCACATTAAGGTTTGATCTTTTTAGGGAAGATGTTCAGACGATTTGGGGAAGGAACTGCATGCCCAAACAAGCCCCATGCACGTGTGTACCTTGTGATGCCAGCATGGCACCCGCCGTCTCCTGGAAATCCAACAACTGCTGTAGGAAAAGGATAGCCTAGAAGCAACGGAGGGAAGTTACAAGTAACTGACATTGTGTTTCCTATGGTCTGCTATTAAGAATCATGAGGGACCACTTGTCCCCCCAAACTTAAAAGCCTTCAAGAAACAAATCTCTACATTCCTTTGAGTTCCTGGGTTTTACCCAAACAGTCACATCATGGCTTAGCAAGGACAGCTAGCTAAACTCTCCACGGAAGCCAGTTACTTGCCCTTCCAATACCAAGACAGCTTAACTTAAGAAATTTCCCCACTGCTCTTTATAAAGGTTCTTCAGAAACTGTTTTTCCACAAATAATGGTTTAACACATACGTTGCTGGTGAGTTCATGAACTGTCCCGTCTTTTGGCATGTTATACTCCTTGTCTGGATCATTCTAAGAGGGAAGAGTCAGATGTAAGGTAAGCACGTGCGGAATTTGAAGGCACCTACAATATAACTGCTGCTGCAAGTGAGCCACATCCTCAGACCTGGCTCTGGCAGTGCCATCTCCTGGTGCTCAGAAACCACAGCTCCTATGCACCAGCAGCTCAGAACCATAGGGGTTTGTTCAGCATGCGACCATCAAACATTCAGCCCACCCACCAGGCAGTGCATTCGCCAAGCCAGTGATACACAGGGACAGTTTAACAAGAGTCCTTCAAAACTTTAAGTCAGCAATTTTCCTTTCTTTTTGAATAGGATTAAATTCAGAGATCGATTTGATATCTGCAGAGGGCTGGAAGTTTATGTCAAATCATTTGTTGTATGCCTGTTAAGGCTCTTAGGCAGACACCTCCTGTATCTGAAGTCAGTACCAAGCATTTGATACATGCAGCTGACCATCCAGATCAATCCAACAAGGTCCTGCTCTAGATTCAGAAACTATGTGTTCTCATGGAAAGCTCAAAGCTAAATTGGGGCTTCTGCTCAGAACCCCCACCTTCCAAGCCTGCTGGTCTTGCCAGAGAGAACATTGAGGAGAACCCTACCTTAATGTTGTCTGCAAACTCTTCCAGTGCCTTCGCACCAGTGGTCTCCATGGAAGTGATCAATCCTGGCAGTTTGTTCTTAGTGCCTGCTGCAGTTCCCTGGAATGGTTCCGTAACAGATCAGAGAAGGAAAACAGTATGTGAACTTTCACCCAGCACCCATCCTCCCTGATGCCCCACCCCAGCATCTCATTCTCAGCTCTCCGTGTGTCAGGAGACTATTTACAGTGCTACCACCAACACATGAAATCCTGCATTCTTCTGCCAGCCAGAAAAGGAAGATGTTGTGACCCTAACGGTGACCAGGACTTGCTACCTCTCATGTTTCTTCTTACACAGTACCTGATATAGGAGGATGGTGCACCACAGTCACCAGCTGGAAGCAGATGGAAAGGAGCTTTGCTAAATCTGGATGCCATATCTGATACCTGGAGAACCTCGTGGCACAGTCCAAGCAGGCTTCCTTCAGAGCAGCCCATTGTCCAGGCATCAGCGAGCATAGTCTAAGCTAAGCTCAACAGTATCAGAGATGAAACACCTCAGAGGCTATGTACGCAGCAGAATAATGTAGACTGTCCATCACTGGATCATGACTTGAACTGAACAGAACTGCTGCTGAGATGCTGAGTTGCTGGCTGACCATCACAGAAACGAGAAAGCTGCATTTGTGTCACTTCCAGTCCATGCTGGAGAACAGAAGCAGCACAGCTTTGTTCAAAGCCACTGTGATAATCCCTTTCAAAAAGTTCTCCAGACAACCCAAGCCACAGGACCCTCTCCAATCCCGTCATGCTTACCTGCAAGACCTGGTCAAATTCTGGCTTCATCTGCTTAAGGTGCTTAAGGATGGGGAAGATTGTGAGCACAGCTGAATAGTCATGTCGGATGATGGCTTTCCGGGCAGCTGAGACAATGTTATCCCCCTCCATGATCAAGTTATCTAATGATTCCTGCAACAAAGCCAAAGTGTCAGAAGGAAGCAGCATGATTTTTGCCCAGGCAGCACAAGGGGCTTGATGCAGGATACCCACTAAGGATGCCAATTTAGCTGATTGGTCATTTGCAGTACCCAGTGACTGACTCTGAGCACAGGTTCTCCAGGGCCTGGTGCAGGCCCCAGTTCCTTAAACAGGTCCTGAAGGACAATTCTAGCAGAGGTGGTGCTCTTGGGCACCCACAGCAGGTGGTGGAATCTACATCCTCACAATGAGGGGAAAAAGACTTTGTGCATATTCTTCACAAGAAAAGCCAAGCAGAGGTGCTCAACTGACCTGGATGAGAGAGTCAAAGGTCTTCTTTTGGTGGTGCTCTGGGACAATTTCTGTCAGGAGCTGGTATTCACTCTGGGCCAGTTTGACAAAGGCACTAACGCAGTGAATGTACGCATCAATCTCAATGTCGAAGACATCATCCCTCCCTGTAAGGGCAAGATGGCTTTAAGAGAGAATTCACACTGAGCTTCCAGTAGCTCTGCTCACTCCAAGGCCTTGGTTTACACAAGGAGCACAAGGTTCTTCTGGAAAAGGTTCTGGCTTTGCAACCATCCTTGCGTGAGAACAAGAGTCATCTCACCAAACCTGCCCCTGGGTTTGTGCATGGGAAGCTACGCATACCCTGCAAGAGGCAGGCAAAATCATCTGCTGTTCAAGAAACAGGCACATCAGGACACCAGCTCTTCCCAGCCTCATGACAGAAGGCAAGTCTGGAGCTCTTCTGGGATACTAAATTTAATGAAGGGCTTGAACACAAAGTACTAAACTCAGGAAGGTCTGAGGTAAATTCTTCAACATCTCTGCTTGTATTTTTAGAATTCTTTATCTCCATCCATCATGCAGATGAAGAACTGCCATTTTGCATCAACATTCCTGGGAAATCCAGGCTGTCCTAGAAAGCAGCCTCTTCCCACAGGCCAAAACAGAAGATAAAAAACAGGCAGATGGACATTTAAATCCTATGAAGCAGGACTATCAGCACAGCTAGGTGAGCAATCTGCCACACAACGCTGCATACAAATGCAAATATTCGAATAAAGATCCCTCAAAGAACAGGCATGAGAAGTGCCAGTACGATACAAGGGCCCACACCAACTCATGCCAACAATCATCTGGATGTGTCAGCAGGACAGACACAAGCAGACACACACCATCCTGTATTACTCAGACCCCTGTAGTAACCACCGCAAGACAGTAAGATTACACAGAGAGGCCTTCTCTAAGCCACAGACTGCTGCTCCTCTCCTCCCAGCAGCATATGCAGCTTTTGATGGAGAAAGAACCAACTCTTCTCTGCACTGACAGGCCCCTTGGGTTGATCTTTTAAAAGGTTATGGTCAGCAGGGACACACAAATCTGACGTGGTTTTACAGGCCACCTGCAGTGGGGAGTGGCCCACTGTATTACTGCATGTCGCACGTGGTCCCTTTCCCGTTTGCTTCACTTCAGCATCAAACAAGCCAGTAGCGACCTATAGGAAAGTGCCCCTCAGCATGGTGGCCACCAGTCTTTGGTTGGACAAAGTTGGGGTTCCCTGTTTGAGGGCTTGGGGTGTGTGTGATTAGTAGGAGTGAATTCTACTGAGAAGAGCCAGAGCTTCTTAGTCAGAGAAGGCCCATGCTCCAGGACTGCCCACACAGACGAACAGCCACTGGCTACAAAACTACTGTGAAACATGCTGAAAAGAAGGGATGTTAGCCAGCTTGTTATGAAGTGACAACATGGTACTTACCCGCAGCCGGCCCATGCTTGTCGCTCAGGGTATCGGAAAGGTGTTTAACTCGTAAATCATGCTCATGACCTAGTGAGATGTCAGCCGGCACAAACAGAAGGCGCAATTTATCCAGGGTGGTTACAGCACGGATGCTCACACTGGCTGGAAGCTGCTTCAAGCTTGGCTTATTTGATCTGATGGACACTTTTTTTCCCTATACAGTCCCAGGAATGCTACCTGACCAAATCCCTTTGTTGGGCTATGTAGCAGTAGCAACCCTTTGAAACCTGATGAGAAGTGAGAGTTATTTGTTGGGCCACAGGAGTCCCTTGAACCTCCTGCCATAAGTTCTGAACGGGACAGAAATCCAATTTTTACTCACAACCATTACAAATCCAAAAATCAAAGCCCATCTCCTGCTCAGCACAAGAATTTACACACACACACCCCCCCCAAAAAAATGAATTGTGTTGATCACCTTGGATTTAGTGGACTACAGTATAGGTGCTGAAGAGATCTACTTTGGGTACATATGTAGCAGGAGGCAAAAAGGTCTTACAGATGCTTTGAAGCAAGTGACCCCTTCTCCTTTATCTGGTACAACCTCTATAAGCAGAGGAGATTAGAATACGGAAGACAACCACTTAGGTAGGTCTCCACGAAGATGACACACAGGCACAATGCACCAAGCTAGTTGTGGTCTGACACTTCAGCATCAGGTTTGGAAAGGTCACTACGAAACTGAATGTCTCAAAGTCAAGAAAAGGGAACAGAAACACCACAAGCAGATGTCATCACAGGAGAGCTTCCATTAGCCAGGGGGCTGTGGTGGGTCAACTGCTTTAAGGTAACATCCTTTCCACCTGTATTCATGTTTACAAAGACTTTGAAATTCAGACACTAAATTCAGAAAAATAATTTGGCCCTCCAGCATCAATTTGGCTCCCCAAGAATAGCTGTACCTATCCAATGCTGTCCACCAAGCATGAGGCTAATGGAAGTCCCACCTGGAAAAGCAAGGCTGATACACAGAGAAAGTCAAGAGCGAAGTAGCCAGAGCTGTGATTACCTTCCATAGGTATGAGGTTAGAGGCCCCCTTTTTCCCATCTAGACCATGCTGAGAGTACTGTTTCAGAAGGTTCTGAGCCTTACGGATCGTGCCTGTCACCAGAGCCAGAGAGAAGAGACAAGAAGACCTAGAAAATGAGTGAAAGAAAACAAACCCAGAACACCAGCCCTCCACCAGCAAGTCACCTGGGCCCAACAAGAGGATGCTGGGCACCAACGGGCATGCTCAGTACAGGAAGGTGAACCCCAAACTCATGTCCAAGTGTGCAGATACAATGGCATTTCCAGACTGTTTCCCTGCTTTGAGGGTGAAGGCGTGAATTCCAGCCACCATTACAGAATCAGGGAGCGCTCAAATCAGTTTCATGAAACGGTATGGCTGGGTGAGAAAACGTGATCAGAGAAGGGAAGCAGTGAAGCACCCTTCCCTCTAATGAATTTATTTAAACCTGTACTCCGCATCCAAGCGCACAAGGTTTGTTGCTCTTCCTCAGCTGCGGAAGCAGGGCTTTGCAGTACAGACAATTCCTGTCCAGCAGTATGTTGCCTGCTCCCCAGAGCCACAATCACAGCCACTTGGTTAGAGCTGCAGAAAGAGGTGCCTTTCTGAGGGGTATTTTCAGAGCGTAATCAATACAGACCCATCAGGAGCCCCATAGCCAAGACAAGGAACGATCTCTGGAAGCAATAAAAGGGTGACAACCTCTGGGCTCGAGAAAGCAACTGCAGAAGCAATTCCCATCACAGCAATCACAGGATAATGAATGCTGCCCACCCATGTCTAACTTGCATTAAGTCACCCTAATCCCCAAGACACTTCTCTTCTAAGGAACTGCAAATCAATTAAAACCATGGAAAAAAAAATAACACTGGGTTAAAAGATTTATACTTAACACACACAAAAAACAGACAGAACTGAACAAAAGCCAACGCTGGATATAGAGCTAGAAAGCACAAAACAAAGCATTAATGTGACAACTGAAGACTAAGCACTGTTTCCACGTTAAAAGGTTAGTCGTCATGCAACAAGCTACAATTATCACAAGCACATGGACACCCTCTCACAGCAGAGCTTTGCTGTTGCCTGCACAACAGGGAACAAAGTTTTGGGAAGGTAGAAAGAGTTTCTATAGGAGATTCAGATGAAACAACTGGGCTGAGTAATTGAAGAAGATTCCAGGAAATAAAAATGCTGCTGGCAAAATTAAGAATTGTTCTTCTGCTTTAAAGCAACAAATACTTCAGACACACACAAAATCCCTACTTCAACCAGTAACTGTGAGCCACACTGCAGCCTGGAAATGAGTATTGGCTGCCCATATGCTGAGGATCGCTGTCCTGAGGGGAATCCTAAGTACACACTGCTGGAGAACAGCATCCCAGGGTGCAGGACAGCTTCATCCCATGAAGGGATATGCAGCAGAGGGAGGAAACTTCACACCTCCCAGACTGTGCATCTCTAATGGGGGAGAACAAGAGAGAGAAGTTCCCACTGAATTACCAAGCTGCCTTAACCTTGTGCGCTTAACAGAATGTGGTTCCTAAAGAATGTTTCACTGGCAACATTTTTCTTCTATCAGTTTGGAGCGTACTCAACCATTTAGTGGAGAAAAAAAAAAAAATCATATCCATAAACCACATTCTTCTAGGGGGAAACTTCTCCCCTACACACCCACACCAGGGAAGGTGGGAAGACTTAAGACACCCTTGCTGTGCTGATGCATTTGCTCCTAGCTTCCATCACGTGATCAAATGAGAGGACTATGCCTCTTTTTCTAAGTTTCCCAATACTCTTCACACCCAACACTTCACTTGATTCTTAGCTATTTTCAGAAACCATAAGAGCTTGGTCACAGCAGCAAGTTCCTCTGAGCAAACAGGGCTGTAGCAAGCTCTGGAGATACACACTAAACTCTTCTGGCTGTTACTGTGGCCCAGCTGATGTAGAGCAGCTCAGCCCAGGTACTGTTCTTATCAGTTCTTATCATCTTTCCCACTTTCAAGCACCCGGAGAGGGGGGATGGGGAGAACAAAAAACCCCCCAAAAAACCCAACCAAAAAAAACACAAAACCCCCCTGTAAATTGATGTGAAATCCAAGCAGACAGTAAACTGCTGCTGCTGTCAGTAGGACCTTGCTTCACAGGTATGCAGTGCACGTCTCCACAGCCCACCCTGACAGCTTCTTCTCAGAGAGCTGAAATGCCTCTGCTGTATTTTATTTGCACAAGCACAATTACCTGTGTTTACAGTAACACACACCGAGTATTCAGTGTTCATGGGCATCACTTCAGCGCTGCTCTATCCCTCTTACTTAGCATTGTAATTAGGCTTTAACGGATTCTAGTGGAAGCCAAATGCTTTTGTTCCATGATTGTTTTCCCCTATTAGGCAGCTCACGAACCAAATGGGACTGTGTTTCAACTGCTAATGAAAACATCACATTCAAGCTAGGCAGTGACCAATATGGGAAGCTGGAAACAGGAACCAGGAACAGGCTCTTTATTCTGCCACACAAAGCCTCCACAGCCTGCCTTCAGGTAGCACCTCACAGCTAGGTCAACTGGAGCATTAAGTAAACTGGAAAAGGGCTCTCCTATAGCTTGAGGAGAACCCCCAATACCCCCAAATGTCAAAAAACACCTGAAACTTTTGCTCCTGTTGCCCAATTGTTAAATAAAGCAGCTTTTGGGTATACATGCGGCAGTTTTCCAATTACACATTTTTCTCCTGTTTCTCTCTTCCATTAGGCAGTTTTTAACCAAGCAGAAGGGCAACACGTCCTTTTGTCTTAAGTATGAGCTGCAGGAGTTTCTGTAAAACTGGCTAAAGCTCGCTGGCTTTTGCTTGTAGGCAGCCAGGCTGGGTGCCACATCTTCTGGCCCTGTTCTTCCCTGGCAATGCAGAGCTTCTGAACTACCTGCTGCTCTCCCGTCAACAAAAGAGCACTGGGTCTATGGGCATCACAAACAAGTGGTATTTCACGTGCCTGTATTTGCAGCAGAATGATTTGGGAATCTGAACATGCTTGCCCTCTAAGACAGACTGCTGACATTTCAAACAGCAAACTGCATAAAACAAAAAAGACCACAGATTGCTTCATCAGTTCAACTTGACAAGTTTCATTTAAGAGAAGACAACTCTCCTTTTTAAGCATCTCCAGCAGTCAGATTTTCAACTGCATGCTCTAACAGGAGACAGCACAGGGTACACCAACAAATGAAACAAATGAATTTAAACCCTCTGAAATGACATATGGGTATGGAGCATGTTCTCCAGAATCCAATACAGTACCCAAGGGAGAGGGGAGATCTCTGCCTTGTTACCCTATCCCTAATACCTCACCTTCCCTTTAGCCTCTCTTCCACTTTTCTTTGTGGGTAAACAAGTTTAGTACATCAGATTTAGTTTGTTATTTATCCCTTGCATCAGGTTAAAAGTGTACATTGGGGTGTGCACTGGGATATTCTTCCTTAAGGACTAAGGATATCAACACACTTGGAGTTGTGAGAACCCCCTTGACTGAAACCCAAATTGGCAGAACTTGACTTATTGAAGCAACAGCACAGAAAAATATTCTTTGTCCATAATTGAACAAAGGTTAAAACCAGGGGAATCAAACACCACAAGAAGAGTATTGCTATGAAGAGGGCCACTGTGCCAGTGCGAAGAAGGTGTAAGACTTCCACCTCAAGAGCTGTCCTTGAAAGCTGATGGAATTGCAGAAAAAACAGTGAATACCTGCTCAAAGACTATTTTTTCCCCTCCATTTTTAATTTCATTTAAGTACAATTTAGTAGCCATAAGAGATGGCTGGTGTATGAGGTTTAACCACCCTGTTCTTCAAGAGCTACAGTCTGATTCTCTGTCCTTGTTCACGGAAGACTGGAGACAAATTAGCCACCATTTTTTCTTGAGATCAACAATACCCCAATAGATCGTCTGAAATGCTCTTTCCTTCATACACCATCAGCTCCATAAGCGCATTCAGACTGTGCTCTGTGCCTTCTACCCAGCCCATCTCACAAACTCCAATTAAACTGGGCAAAAAGACATGAAAATCTCCTGGAAAATCCACAGCCAAGACATTAACGGTAAGTAATTTTGTACGCCCGTACGCATCCATTTTGGAGGATCACTGTTTGCTTGTGGTCTCAAATGTGTGGGCTCCTTTCCATACTCTCTATGGGAGCATCCAAGATCTCATCCAAGAGACTCATTAAAAAAAATCCTAATTATTTTTAATCTGCCCATGAAAAAAAAAACATCTTGATCCCTGACTATTTACCTAGAGCATAGGGGAGATGTTATCATTTGGCAGGCTGCTCAGAAACGCCTGCTGACGGTGCTGACTTCACAGCAATCACAACCCACAGATCTTTTCAATATCAGGTAGTAAATGAGAACTGTGGGACAAATCTGAAGCACCCACAACCCCAGTTCCCTACAGCTCAACTACAGATCCCCAGCTGGCATCTTTCCAGTGGAGAGCCACTGAACCACACAAAATTTATTTTTACCTATTGTAAACATGCTGCTGGGCTGTTCAGGAGCTGAACACAAGTGACTGCCCGCATGCTTAGGAGCGATTTTAAACACTGTTTTTCTGCCATCTGCAGCATAGCTAGTTCTCCTTAGCAGAAGGATACTGTTCTGCAACTTGTACATCAGCTTTCAGAAACAGCTCCAGGGCACAGCAGCAGTGGCACAGACCGATTTTAAAAGACCAGAGGGGTGATCTCCAGATGTCAGAGCCTGACCCGGGCAGCCCTCCCTCTCCAAATATCCCAGGCACACCCTCTGCTTTAGCAAGAAGAGGCCCAGCAAAGCCTCTCCACAAAGAGAAGTGAAGAGAGTGAGCACCAGGGCCAGCACACGCACACATAGACACACATTACCTGGGATGAGGACTGCATTCACATCAGGATTATAAAAATAAACACAACACAATTAAAATGGGTATTTCTTTTCTTCCCTTTCCCCACCCCACCCATTCCCAGCCCCTACTCACATTTCTTATTATTCTCCTGAACCCAGTAAGAGTAATTGGACAACACAGGGAAAAATACTAGGGTGGGAGCATATCAGCCAGGTAAACCCGCAGAAATCTAAGCTTTTCTGGCTTTCATCGCTATTACAGATGAGACAACAGGGTGCTATGACACACAGAAGGACAATATTATTGCACTGCTGTGGGAGGTAAGTGGTAGCTCTTGCTGGCCCTCCTCCTGGCCCTGCTCCCACTAGATGGCACATTACAGAAATGGGAACTCCAGTCTGCACTCCGGTACACTGGAGTGACTGGACTCATCAGCTGCAGAAAATGCAGCAAAACTCAATTATGTGGAGAGGTGAAATAACCCACCAGCCACATTCATAGCTCTTCCAAAGACAGGCTGAGGCAAAAGCTTTAACAGCCCTTCCAAAATTCAGACAGCTTTGAATCTCATTTCTGTAGGCACCTGCCTAGTCCCTATCTTAACTCCTGACAAGTTCTTAGTTTCCTAGCACAGTAATATTTATTCATAACTAATGACTAAAGTGATGTGGCTTATGACATCTGAGTTTTCAGTTTTGCTGTGGCACAGTCTATATTCCATATGCCAAGGCTGAGGACAGGTGTTCTCAGATCATATCCTTTTATAGCATTCTCGGGTCTCTTTTATTCATTTCTTTGTTAAGGCAACAGCTTTTCCTCTCCCTCTCCTCCCAGAGAACAAACCTAATGACTTGACAAACAAGAGACATAGCATCTGTAATCTCAGTGCTGAATCCAGGGCAGAGAAGAGATGCTTATCTCCAAAATCTCACCCCTGTTCCTGTCCTAAAAGCACGTTTTAGACACAGAGGCTACCTCAGCAGTGACAAAGCCTGCAGATATGTATTCAATATGCAGGCAAGATGATACACAGTACAGTGATCCCCCCTTCAGGGACTCACCTGGTCTCTTGATTGGCTTCTTGGTGGGGGTATCCTTCCTTTTGTTCTGAATGGCAGGGGAATAAGGCACCCCTGTGGAGGAGCTGTTCTTACGAAAATGGTCTTTCAGCCCCTTTATGGAGCGGTCAAGCTGGACAGAGCGAATTTGGAAGTAAACAGTCATGAAATCTAACGAGACAAGATAGAAACAAGGTTATACGCAAACAGGGAACACTATATAGCAAAACAAACCTTTCCTGTAACACTCTGTGCCCCTAAGAGCACTTACTAGCTTTGATATGGGACCCCAGGTAAGTGTTTTTCCCTCCCAGAGCCTCTCCTGTTTTCTTCAAAAACTTTTTCTTCCTTCCCCTGCAGTATTCATTCCAGCCCTCCCACCACATACAACACTAAGTCTGTGCACCGCTAGGAAGAGCACATCAGCTGTGAAACTAATGGGAGACATTTGTGCAAGACATTGTCAATTTAAGTGCTCAGTTTCTAGCATGAGGGACTTTACACACTTCTCAGGATTCAGGGCACTCGGGAACCTCAGGAACGAGGTGTTCACCATTTGAAAGCAGAATACAAACTGACTAACAAAATACACTATATATGCTTAAGTCATCTTTGATCATGAAAAAATTCTTAAGAAGCTTTTAAAGATGTTCATCGTGCTTGGTCAGCACAGTAATTCCCACTCAGAAGTAAATCATTGAGGTGGAGGGGAGGGTGACTCTAGTAGCTATGTGTCTGTGAAAGCACGTTTCCTCTAACAAGTCCACAGTCATTCACTCCCAACAAGAAAGTTAAAGGAGTATAAGGCTGTAGGCACATAAAAAACACATGGACCTGTGGGAATGAGTCCAGAGGAGGGCCATGAAGACAATCGGAGGGCTGGAGCACCTCTCCTGTGAAGACAGGCTGAAAAAGTGGCATTGTTCAGCCTAGAGAAGAGAAAGCTCCAGGGAGACCTTACAGTAACTAAAGGGGCTGGCAAGAAAGCTGGAGAGGGGCTTTTTACAAGGATGTGTAGCAATAGGACAAGGGGGAATGGTTTTAAATAAAGGAGAGTAAATTTAGATTAGGTGTAAGGAAAAAATTCTGTACTGTGAGGGTGGTGAGACACTGGGCTACTGGAAGGTGTCCCTGCCCAGGGCAGAGGGGCTGGAACTAGACGATCTTTAAGGTCCCTTCAAACTCAAATCATTCTAGGATTTTGATGCTGCCGAACAGGAAAGAAGACACATGCAGACTAAAAGTATTCTGTGCTGCCTTCCCCCAACCCTTCATCACACTTAATGCAAAGTGTTCTGTTCATAAATAGTTCCCAAGTAGGAGTAAGTGACCACTGTCTTGCATATTTATAACACCTGAGCACTAGATAGTTGCAGCTCCATCAGAAGGCATTACAGATGGAAGTTAAATGGATTTCTGCTTAGGACAGACTATGCATTAAGATAATTTGTGCTTTATTTACAAAGCTCTTCTCTTCATCATATCCACCAGGAGATCATGCTGTTCAACTGACAAACCATCACTTCAGCCTCACTACAAACACTGTAAGAAAAGCAACATTTTAAGGTGACTGAAAGGAGACTGAACTACTCATCTAAAAGGTGCCACTAAAGCAGTCACTAGATCTGCTAGCGCTGCCGGCTACCAGCAGCAGTGTGACTCGCAGCCTGTTAGCCACAGCAGCACCTGAGCAGAGGCTTCGTGGCTGAAGGCGTGTGATCTACAAGGCAAGCTGTGCAGCGCTACATACAACCCTCAACACCCTACTTTTGGTCCCAAACACGTGTGAAGTAGCTGGAAAGCACTCACCCGATACAGAACTACAAGGGAGCAACAGACAGCACTACCAACCTTGATTCCTGCCGTTTTCCACCAGCCAGCCAGAAATGCGGATTATATCATGCAGGACATTCTCTGGGAGGTGCTCCAGTGACATCTCCTCCTGCGTCTCCATTTCCTCATCCCCACTGATCAGGTCCAGGATGAGGATGGGTGGGACCGGCTTGGTGTGTCGTGTCATCAAGCTGCGGAACTCTGATTCCAGGGACTCCTTGCCCCTCTCAAAGAGGGATTTCTGGCACAACACAACAGAAGGACAGAACCAGCACAGGGCTTCTGTGATCAGTCATTCATGATTATTTCTGCATAAGAATGTACTTCCTGCAGCGTTTCCAATCACTGTCAAGTATCACATCCTTCAAACTCCAACAACACTTACAACTAAGAGACTTTTAAAGTGAATTAAACAAAAAAAATGCTTGGGAGTTGCTCAGTCTTCAAGTGGGATTTAAAGAGATCTCTCATTCTGCTCAAGCAGTTGAAGGACTGACAAGAGCTACTCTGGAAGAGGTTCTATGAACTCCATCACACGTGCAACATATGCTTTCAGAAGTCCTACTGGCACAATGCATAGAGCGCACAAGACACCACAAGCAGAAATACTGCTGAGTGCACTTAAACGGAAGCCCAAACAATCATTTCTTCAGCTGTGTCCATCCTTCACCAGGCGGCAAGCCCGTCAGCCTCCCACAGCAAGAGAGCAAGCACCAGGGCTACATCTGTCCCTCTCTCACCCATATGAGGTTCTAGAGTTCTAGACCCACAACCTACCACACGGTTCAGCTCCGGGCTGTCTGGGTTGTTGTCCTGGAAGTATTCCACTGCCTTCTGGATTTTGTCCATGCAATTCAAGTATTCCTCCAGCCTCCCAGTGGGGCTGAAAATAAAGACAAAAATAAAATGCAGTGCCCCAGAAGCTAAGAAAGAAGATATCAAAGCAAAAAGTAACAAGGAAAATTTCAATTCCCTTTTCTTCAACTAGGAGATCATAGGATTCCCTTTTGCCTCCACTGAGCGCCACAGCAGAATACCCAATCCACCAGCAAGTGCAGAAGTACTGATGACTGAGCAGCACACAACTCTCAGCCTTGCCCTCCTCTTCCAGTCAGGCCCTGATGGGAAGGTAGAGGAAGCTACACATTCTACCCCAGAGAATGGCCATCACAACACCCTCCCCGAGACTGAAAGCAGGGTCCAGAACAGTTCCAGTTCATCCTGGATGCACCGACAACATCAGCAGGACAGGAAGAACCTTTGGGAAAAGGGTGGATTAAGAAGAGAAGTCACCAAGGCTCACAGGATTCACATGGCAGCATGTCTGCAAAACCTGGAAGAGACACCAGTGTAGAGTCTGAGCAGACTTTGCCCTCTGGGGATTACTGAAGGTCAAGTCAAGCAGCTTTATTGTAGACTGGTGGTGGGCAAAGAGTGTGGGAAGGGTTATACATATGATGTTATGAGGTGTGTGGAGTCAGCTCTGTTCCAAAAGTTCAATAGGATGAAGCTCCCCAGCAGTATCTAGCTGCCCAACTCACCCTTCCTTTATGATCTTCTCTGTGTCCTTAGCCACATGGTAGTAACTGATGACGTGATCCAAGCAGGACAGGGTCTTCTCCACATTCTCCTGCAAGCGCTGAAGGTTCTCTGTCTGTTTATGGACAGGGATGATGGAGTTCTCCAGCTTCATCAAACGACTTTCAAAGGAGGAAAGGATAGAAACCTACAAGCCAAGAGAGGAACAGAGAGCTAAGGACATCCTTCCACACAGATCCATACAGTAGGGTAGTAGTCAGAACAGGGCAATCTGAGACCTTCAGTCTTGGCTTCTCTTTTTTGGCTCCGCTACTAATTTTCCTTGGTTCCTTAGGTGGGCTCTTTAATCCCTCTATGCCCTAATTTCTATGAACAATCACAGAACAGATCACATGCCATACAGGGATGGGCCAACCTTGAATTAAATGTTTGTAAAGCATGAACATAATATTCCAACAGTACTAAGGAGGAGCAAAATGTTATTTGACAGCAGAAAACAAATCCACAGAAACTGCCTGGAAGCACCCGGGGTAAAAAGAGCAACAAAAGCATAAACCAGCTGCCACTCAGCACCATACCACTAAGACCCAAACGTGAAACACACACATGAAGGCACAGGACCACCATAGTGAGAACCTTCTTTTCCATCATACGCTTTTCTTTTTTAAAAAAGGACTGTGATATTGCTTCTGAAAGGCAGAAAATCTTAGTAAGCTCATAAAGGGTGCCTTAATGTCATCTTTTTTAGACAAAAACATAATTCTTTCAAGACTGACTCCTATGTTATGCTTTTCACACTTCTCTGGCAGCGCTTCTATAACTTCCTCAAAGCACTGAGCCCAAAACTGGCGATAGTATACTATCCAAGGGCTCACAAACAATTAGAGCACAGTAATTGCTTTCTACCTCTTAAACAGAACATTACCCAAATAAAACTCCAAACAAGACCTGACTTTATGAAGCAACAACATGATGTTGTTACACAAATTGTCTGGGGTCTATTAACACCTCTTCCCAAGAGAGAGGACAGACTGTAAAGAGATGAGGCCAACAGCTCATTTGAGCCCTCATCAAACTGGGAGAGAAGCTTAGGACTGCAACATTCATCAGTTTTCCCCTTTGACCAGCCACTGAAGTAAAAAACACAGATGCAGAGCAAGTAGTTCATTACTCTGCATTCCTCCGATGGGCACAATGACAGCCCTGAAAAAGATTCTCCTAAGAAAGAGCAAACCAAGGCCCAACATTAGGGCTGAACTTCAAGGACCTTCTTACCATGTTCTTTGTAAGCTGGTCACTCTTCTCAAGGCTTTCTTTGATAAAGGACAGAGTTTCTTCTTCCTGCCAATATGATGAAAAAACAGTCTTGAATCCTGAACACTAAGCTTTTAAGTCACTAAACATTATGTGTAGGTTTTTACAAGTCCTGGTAAATAAACACTGCAGCAAACCATGTTTGGTCTGATGCTGAGGCCACATTTTAATACGCTACCCCTTAACAGATATCAGGGCAGCTGACCCATGATCAGAGACATATAAAATTAAGAGTGATGTTTTTATGGATTATTCACATCCCTTTGATACCATGACCCCAGGAGCCTTCACACACTAAAATCACAGCCCAATATAAAATGAACACTTCTACCACAGAGGCACACTGACTCAGAACACATGTTGCCCTGCCACAGAACAACACAAGTGTTGCACTGACACCATCCAAATCCCATACACAGCCACAAATGCAAGCGGCCAACACAAAGCAACCACCAAGGCCTGTTTTCAAGTCGCCGAAGCCCAGAGATAAGGGACACGGCACCCTGCAAAGTCTAGCCAAACAGGCTGGACCTGAGGACCTGAAAGGCGAGTCCCCAAAAGCTACCAAGCCCCTAAAGTCGGGGGGGGGGGGGGGGGGGGGGGGGGGGCAGGCCCGATGCGAAAGGCAGATCCTTGACCCTGAAAAATCAGGGCCCTAGGCCCTGAAGGGAACCCAGGGATGCTGCCAGGTCCTGAGCTGGATGCCCAGTCCCTTAGGGGGGGGTCGCAGAACGCTCCCAGGCCCGGTGGGGACCTCCAGACCAGTTCCCAGCTCCATCTTCCAGGCAACACGCCGGGACTGCGGGCCCAGCCCAGCCCAGTTCCCAGCCCAGGCCCCAGCAGGGCCCGCAGCAGGGCCCGACCCCAGTCCCACCTGCTTGAGTTTGTCCTCGATCTCCCTCCTGCGGGCCGACACCTCCTCGGTGGGGATCATCCTGCCGCGGGGCGCCGGGCCCACGCTCCGCCGCTTGGTCCCGCTGCAGACGCCACCGCCCGCCGGCCCCGTCACCGCCGCGGCGCCATCTTGAGAGCGGCAAGGCGCGCTGCGCACGCGCGGCACGGCCCGCCGCCGCCCCGGGAGGGGCCGCCACCGAGGGAGCGGCCGGGCTGGCCCCGCCCCCCAGGCCGAGGCGCGGCCGCAGCAGGCGGGAGCCGGCGCATGCGCACTGCCTGCCCCGATGGCTAGCGTGGGGAGTGGCGGGAAGGCTCTGCTGCCATCTTGGAGGCGTTGGCGTGGGCTGCCGGCGTGGCACGCTTGTTTTATCCCGGGAGGCCTGGCATCCCAAGCCAGCTATCCCCACTGCGGCCAGGCTGAGGTGAACCACCTCCAAGCCCAATAGCAGCGACTCCCCGCAGGACACGGGGTCCTGAGGGAGGTCCGAAGCGACTTTGCTTACCCCCCTTGCTGAGCTGCTGGGGCGGCGAAGCCCAGGCTCACTCTGCCACACATGTGGGGGGATAAACAAGATGTAGAGGAAGATTATAGGGGTTAGGGCTCTGGGAAATGAAATGACAGAAATTTGAATATAAATTATGGAAACAGGCATTTGTAGGAGTACAGGTCACTCTACTCATGTCCTGCATCTATTTTCCATAAAGAAAGGCTACCACAGCAGGGAAGTTGCCATCTTTTCTCTCCTGCAGCATAGGTGGGGATGGCTGGGTCTGACATGCACCAGGGCAGTTATGGCGCTCTGCATCCTCATAAATAATGTCCAGCCTGGCGCAGGGAGCTGGCTTTATCAGTACAGCCAGTCCCAGCTTCCTGCTGTGTTGTGTTACTCGGAGGCAAGGCTCCTGCCACACGAAGGCACCCGTGCGTTCCCATCCATCTTCCCCTTGTCAAACAACCCCAGGCTCTGGAAAGGAGCTGAAATAGCCCAAAGGGCCTCTTTTGTTCAACGACTTCAGCACGTTTCATAACCCACCTTATCATGCTGCAAACAGCTGTGCCCGGGCTCTGGCTGCTGCAAGAGGCAATGCACAGCCAGGGCGCTGTGTTTTCTATGTGTGACATTGCCCGGCCATGATTGCCTGCCCATGTTTTACGGGGACACCTGCTAGAGGGGACCTTGTCCTGTGGGTATGAGAGAAGATCTCAGTCGAGGGTCAGTGCCTGGCACCTCTTGTGCTGTTCCCCCCAGGCTGATGTGATTGGGAAGATTTTTTTGCCTGTAGAGCAGAGCTGTCTTTTTTTTTTTTTTTTTTTTTTTTATAGCAATCCATGCTCTTTCTGCCAGCACTCAAAGGGCAGCGAGAGCCGAAAGGAAATTTCCCCTTACAGAGCCTGGGGAACAATTGTGTGTTTTCCCCAGAATAGTGCTCAGTATCTCCTGAAAAGCCAGTGAAAAGCTCCCTCACCGCCTGAGGGGCTGGCTGAGACTTCAGAGCAAAGAGGGGGAGCAGGGGCAGAGACACCCAGCTCGCGTCCCAGCTCCCAGGTGGGGTGGCAAAGAATGAATAAACGTACAGAAAGTCAGTCTGCCAATAAGTCGTGTAAAAAATGCTGGAGGCTGGGCAAACGAGAGGTGCAACACCACATCCAAGGGGAGGCTGAAGGAAAAAAAAAAAACCAACCAAAACAAAAAAAACAAACCAACAAACCAAAACCGGCTTGCTGGTCAAATGCAAAGAGTCAAAGCACCCGGGGTTTATTTCTGGTAAAATGAAAAAGAAAGGGCAGAAGCGCTGCAGCTGGAATGTGTCTTAAAATACAGCGCGAAAGGGCACGAAGCACACCTGGGATCTCTAGGCTGTAAATACCCACGGCCGGCTCCTTGCTGGCCGCAGCTCCAGCAGCGAGGGCAGCTGGCACAGCGCAGGCGGCAGGTCCCGCTGCCTTCCCGCCGCAGCGCCGCAATTCCCGCCTCACCGACCGCCACCGCGGGGCCCGGCGGGCCCGGAGCCACCGCTTTCCGCGCTCCAACTGCCGCGGCAGATGAAAGGGGAACGTGGTGACTCAGCAGTGGCCGCGGAGGAATGCAGAGGCACCCTTTGCTTCCCCTTCCAGGAGACAACAGGGAGAACACACCTCCCCCCCCCCCTTTTTTTTTCTTCCCCAAGGAAAGGACTTCCATCCAGGTGACTGCACTCGCTGTCAGCGTGGGCACAAAAGGTGGAAAACGGCCAACACAGCTGAATAAAGATTGCATCCTCAGTGCAGCGAGGAGAGAGCTAACAAGGCTTTTGCAACATTTGCTGAGCAAAGCGTGTTCCAGTGCTCTGAAACCCAAGGCACAGGATCAGATCCGAGCCCAACACCTTTGGGGTGTGGAAGCTGCAGGGGCTTGAACAATGTCATGGCCCCATTGTTCAGCAACGGCAGGTTTTGCTGCCACAGGCATGAGGAAACGGCTCCTGCTTGTGGGGACGTGACAGTCGCTTCACTGAGAGGACAAGGTGTTCAGGCATTGGTCACCCAAAACGCTGCAGAAAAGAGAACTGACCTGATTTGCACGTGGGGAAACTGAGGCAGAGAGGGGCTTTGCTTTGCCTGCTCAGGGCTTGGCTCCAAGTCACCGGAAAGACCCAGGTTTCCCTCAAATTCGCATTTCTATTGACTGCCTTTATGGTGGCAAAGGTCCTTGCACAAAAGGTGTAATCTTGACAAGATTCGGATAAATTCAATTAATAGTAGCTCTCAAAGCAGCGACTTTCTGTCCCCTGCATTGTAGCTTGGTACTGCTCACCCCAGGAACAGTTCCTGCTTAAAAAAATAGCCATTTTACTGCAAAAAATGAATTATGCCTGCCCTTGCCTCCCACTGGCAGGGTTAATCCTGCTCCTGCACAGAGGGGACAGTGGGGACGCAATGGGGCAGTGGTGCTCCCTGAGCTGCAGGAGCTGCCTGCATGCAGCGGCAAGAGCAAAACAAGATTAATACAGTCAGGAGCCTCCAAAAGGGCTTTGCATTTGATGTGGGAGAGGAGAGAGATCAGAGTATGGAGGAGCCGGGATTAACATAAAATTACAAAACTTTCATTATGGGCTGAAGGGCTGTCCCAGGCTGCGTGCCCCCGCAGTGTGACCCGCTGGTGCCCTGGGCTGCAAGAACGCGTGGGAACACCGTTGCCGGTGGCACTGCCCTCGCCTCCATCCCAGACACAGCCTATTCTGTCTCCCCTTCGGTCAGCTGGATAGAAAAGGCGATTAATCTTTAGCCAGATTAATCTTCAGCCAGAAAAACCAGGAGCTCGGAACTGGCTGAGAAGTCCCCAACTTTCCCTTCCAGGTGGGATTAAAAGGGGAGAGCCCCTGAAAGAGGGAGCAAGCATGCACAGACAGGGCATGGGATGCGCCCAGGCTGTTATCATGCCCATGAACTTGAAGGGATGAGACAGGAACCAAACCCACCAAAGGACTTTGCCTCCCTGGTAACATCTCCAAGCCCCACCGGCTTCACTTTGATCCTGACCTGGGTCCAGAGCATCGTGATGTGCTGTAGAGATGCGCAGGGCTCCTGGAAAACTGGGTCCATGTGGAACAAGAGTTGATGTTTGGGTTCCTGCAGCTTCCCAGTCCTTCCCGTGTGGCACTGAGGAGCATGCCAGCCTCACTGCTCCAGGGAAGGGATGCAGCATGGCAGCAATTGCACTGAAACAGTGTCCAAGCAATCACCTAATGGGGAATCCCTCCATGATCCTCTGCTCCTTGCAGGAAGGGGGTTCATGCGGATCAGCCCCTTGAAGGATGGCCCCCAAAGTCCCCCCCAGACTCATCCATTGCAGTCACAAGCTGTGCTTTCCCTCCCTCCAGCTTTATTTGTGAAGGGAATTAAGGTCCTGCTGGGAAAACCTCCCCTGTGCTCTGATAACTGCCTTCATAGGCAGCTCTAAATGTCTTTTTGTAAATGAATGACCAGGATTAACGAGGTTCTCCTTGTCACTGTTTACTTAGTGCTCTGCCAGAGTGGGGGGAACAGGCAAGAGACCCCCTCCTCCAGCCGAGCCTCTCGGACCACCAAGGAGCTGGCACATACTGGGAACCAACATGGTGCCACCCAGCACGTGGCTGAGCCCTTCCTCTCCTCCCTAGAGCAGGAGCTGAAGTTCCCAGCTGGGTTTGGGCCGGGTGGGATGTGTGTGCATGCACCAGTAGGGTCAGTCCTTGGGACAGGACAGAGGAACTACATGGCACCGTGTTTTGTGAGCTGGGGGCCAGGCTGGGGACAATGCTCATTTTCTCTCTACGCTGCGTTGCTGGGGAAGGGGGGTGTTTGCCATGTGGGCTGGTGTTGGGCGTGCATCCCCCCACGTGATGGGAACAGAGAGGCCATGCAGGGCTGCAGCTGGCCCCATCCCCTCAGCAGGAATGCGCTTGGCGACCCCAGGGCCTGCCAAGGGGTGCAGGTCCAATGAGCGCTGTGCAGAGGGGACCCTCCTCTGTCATCCCTCTCTGCCCGCAGTAAGGTGTGGGGGTCCTGCCTTTTCCTGCTGCACTTGCAGGGTCTGGAGCCGTTGCTGCTGCCTTGCCACTGCCCAGTTCTGACCTTTGGATGTTTGCACATCGCTGCCTGTTAATGTGTCTTGTAACCAGAAGCTGTCAGGATGGAGCATTAGTCCTCCCAGCACCTGCAGGTCTGCTCCCCCTGTTCCCCAGCTGGGAATCAGCACTGACCGTGTGCTGGGTGGGAGCATGCGCTCCTCAAAGGAGCAAAACCAAATCCTTAGCTCACACTCAGCCAGCAATGCCTCTTCTAGAAGCAGTGAGCACCCCACCTCTCAACACCAGTGAGCCCAAAATGCCCATGGAGCTCCCAGGGCAGACAGCAGTCACCTCTCTCGGCCAGGCATGGGGAAAAGAAGCGCCGTTTTGGAATGTAGCTGCACTTCCTTCGGCTGCCAGGCTGGCACGCTGCCTGCCAGCTCGATGCCAGGCCAAATTCTTTGCGATTTCTAGGTCAACACCCGCCTCTCGTAATGCTCCCAAGCCCTCCCGCTGCCTGTGCCAGCCTCCAGCCCAGCAGCCCCCATGGGCAGGATGGGAGCATCCCAGGGGATCAGCACCCAATGTCCCCATGCTGCTCAGCCAGGCTGGCCCCATCTGTAACCCCCAGATATTCAGGTCTTATGCCCACATTGCCCTAAATTGGGCCATTCCCCAAATGCACCTGCTCCCCCTCATGCTGCCTTTGGTGTCCAGCTCTGCCCACAGCAGCACCCATGGGTGAGCTGTATCTGCAGGGTGCAGAACCTGCAGCCTGCTGCTGCTTGCAACTTTTTTTTTTTTTTTGGGGGGGGGTTTAAAGTGTTTCTCACCATCTTGATGGCAGTGAAAAAGAAAAAAACATATCTCAGGATGTGGGATGGCCCTAATGCTCCGAACCTGGAAATAAATCACCTGAAAAAACAGCCTTTGTAAAGAAATCCCTGTAGCCCCAGTGCTTGTTTGCAAACCAGCCAAGTTTCGACCTTGGTGTAACGTGGTTTCTCAAAGAAGGAGGTGATGCTGGCACTGCTCTGTTAGCTCAGCCCCTCCACTGCAGGGGCTGGATGTGTCCCCCCTGCCCACAGGGCCCACTTCCCATGGCATGGGCTGGGCTGGAGGAGCAGAAGCCCTGTGGGGTTGCAGCCCCATACTCAGGCGCATCTTAGGGGGATGGTGAGGAGGAGGAGGAGGAGGGGGGCAACATGCCGAGCACCTCCTTGTGACGGCATTTACGCAGGGGCTGTTCCATTGTGGCTTGGGCGAGCAGCCACCGGCACTCCTCCCGCCACAGGACAAGCCCTGGCCTGCCGGCACATTGTGCCAGCCACGCTGCCGGGAACGGCCACTGGCAACAGCCCACTGACCCATCCCAGGGCTTCCTGGGGCACAGAGGGAGGCAGGTGCTGGAGGAGAGCTTTGCTGGATGGGATCCCTGGTGCCAGCAAAGTGCACCCCAAAAACACAAGTGTGCAGGCATGCTCCAGAAGTGCTGCCCAGATAATCAGGTTCTGGTCCACATCAAACCACCGCCTTGCCCTGCCTCGGTTTCCCCTTCAGGATGCTGTAAGCCATCCAAGCTATGCATTGCTGCAGGTCCCACTGACCTCTGCTAGCAGTGCAAGGTCACTGCTGAAAAAGCAGAAAAGGGGCTTTGGCCTCTCTCTGTTCTCAAAGCCACCTTTCCCAGAGCTCCTATGACTTCGCAGAAAGGTGTTTGCACTCAACCTGGTCCCTTCAGGCAGAGATATTGGGGTCCAGCCCT
Source organism: Falco peregrinus (assembly GCF_023634155.1). Taxonomy (NCBI): domain Eukaryota; kingdom Metazoa; phylum Chordata; class Aves; order Falconiformes; family Falconidae; genus Falco; species Falco peregrinus. The sequence continues at coordinate 118,922,809 of NC_073722.1, read as the reverse complement.
GGGGTCCATCTCAGCCTGTCTGGGGTTTGCTATGGCACTTCCATCCCATCAGATATAAAACCCTCTAAAAATCAGTGTTGCAGGAGCAGGGGGGCCCTGAGCTGTCCCCAAACTCTACCCTTCATTGCAGGCTGCCCCAATGCCATTGTGTGGTTCCCATGAGATTTCTCATCCATGTGAACTCCTGGGTGCAGTTTGGGAACATGTTTTTTCCCAAACTTTGGAGGTTCCTTCATTGCTATGCAAGGCAAGTCCATTCCCTACCCTCATCCATCCTGTCTCCCCCTTCTCCCCCCTCACCACTCCAGCCATCCCAGCCTGGGATGTTAAAATGGGCTGGATTTTTCACGATGAAGAGAGAAAAAACATAATAATAAAAAAAGAGAAAAATCTGGGGGTGGAGGGAGAACCCATGAGCTGTGACCTCCTCCAAACGCACAGCACCAAATCCACACAAGGGAAACAAAAGGCATTGAGATTAGCATTTCCAAACAGAGCAGAGATGGCCCCAATCTTTGAGCTGTTTATTCTAGGCGTTGATTTTCAATATTTAGGATGATTAGCAAGTGAAAGCCGGCTGTTGCCAGAATGGATCTGTGCCAGCCCCGCACTCAATGGAGGGGAAAGAAAGACAGGGCAAGAAAAGGAGAGAAAAGAAGGGCTTATGTGTATATTTCCCCCCCCCTCTGTGAACAGGAGATTGGTTAGAGGTGTCAGTGTTTGCCCATCAGAGAGGGATGATGGATGAGGGAACGACTGGGGGAATAGAAATAAATAATAAAGGAATAATTGCCATGTGCTTCATAACCAGCTGGGGAAGGAACCTGTCTGGGGCTGCAAAGGCTGAGTTGCAGGGAATTTTTGGAACTGGATGCTTCCCAGACCCACTTTGGTGGGATGCCCCAAAATGCAGCCAGCTATGGGTGTAGTGACGTGTGTTTTCATTGCAGGATGCTTTGCCTATGCATAGAGCAGGGGAACACTGCCAGCTTGGGGGTCCCTAACCCATCACTGCCCCTGTGCTGGGTGAGCTGGGGCAGCCTGCAGGGCTGGACCAGCCCCAGCCACAGGCTGCAAGCCTGCTGCCAACCGGCAAGCCCAGGCAAGCTGGGTGCTGCCAGGTCCTGACCTCCCTCCTGGCACTGTGCTTTGCCCCAATCACACACGGGCTTTGTGTGGGCAGCAGCGTCGTGTCCTGCCTGCCTCTGCGCTTGCGGGAAGCCATGCCCCCACCCCATGGAACCCCCAGTTATACACCTCCTGGCTGATGCTTAAAAAATAGTACCTACCCCCCTGAACCATTTCATTGAAAGAAAAAAAAAATCACATCCAAGTAGGTTTTGTTGCTTTCAGAAGCTGAACAAAATGAGGTTGTTTCAGGCCTCGCCTGCTACCTCCTTTATATTCACCCTTTCCCGCTTTAAACCCCTCAGCTGGCTCCGACAGGCCAGAATACTTTTTCCTGGGCAGGTTGTTCTCTGCACTCCGCTCTCAGGGCTGGGGTGCTGGGGGCTCGTCCCTTTCCAGGCGGGGTAAAACCAGGACCTGCGCGGTTGTGCCTGGCAAAACAACGCAAATAAGTGGACTGAGGGACAAGGGGGCTGCCAGCTTTTTGCAGCCCTGCCAGTGGCACCGTTACCCGGGGGGAGCACAGAGCAGCTCCCGCAGTGCTACCACCAGGGTGCTGAGAGGAGGAGAAGCCAGGACCGGGAATTCCTTATTGCCTTTTGGGGTTCCTGGTCCCCAGCGTCCCCAAGAGGAGAGCCCAGATCTGCCTCCAAACTCCAGCCACTGCTCCTGCCAGAGCCCCGTGAAAGCTGCCACCGCCAAGGGATAACCCTACCTCATCCCAAGGGTCACATCCTGCTCTCCCGGCACGAAGCACACACGAGCCGAGGCTAGGCTCTGCAGTGAGCTCAGCCCTTATTTTGTGTTGAGACTGGCCAGCCTGGGAAGAGCTGTGACCCCTGCAGAGCAACCAGGCAGCCCTGGGGCTGACTGCTGCAGTGCCTGGTGCCCATGGGATCCAGCAGATCCCTGGGGAGGTGACAGGGTGCTCCGGCATCTGCTGGGGAGGGCTGTGTCCCTAGGGCAAGAGGGACGGGACATCCCGGAGTGGGTCCGTCTGAAGGATGAGCCCCAGGCAGGGCGCGGAGGGGGATCTCTGTCCCTGGAGATGCTCCAGCCTGACAGGGGGGATGAGCCGCCACGGTGCAGGGGCCAGACCGCCCTTCTCCGGAGTCCCCTTCCAGCCCCCTTCTCCCAGCATCCCGGGTGACAGCCCTGCCCCACAGCTGTGGGCACAGAGCCTGGCCCCGGCCTCCCTCGCACCCAGCCCCACAGCCCTGAGCCAACCTGCCCTCCCCATGGGGCTCCCCAAACCCGCTGCCCCCAGACCCAAACCCGCTGCCCTGTCTGCACCGGCTGCGCTGGCAGCTGGGTGTGCGCTGCTCTTCTTCCCCGCTTGAGCAGAGCCCAGCTCCTCCTGGGCGTAATTGGCCTCGCGAGGGCTCAGCTATTCCTGTGGCTTCTGTGCAGCTCCTCTCGCCACCCTGTACCCGGGAGGCTCCAAAGCCACTTGTGTTTCCTTCCCAGGGGCATCTACAGAGCCGGGTGGGGACATGGCACAAGCAGAGGGGTAGTCCCGGGCGCTCCCACCGCCACCGTGTCACCCCCAGCAGCTCCCTGCAGAGGCAGGGAAGGATGCTCCAGGGGTTGGGAGCAGCTCCCAGGACTTGGGACACTGAGCGCGGCCACCCTTGTGCCGCACGGGCAGTGTGTAACCACTGCCACGCAGGTGCTGGCTTGTGCCTCGGTTTCCCCATGGGGAATTGCTGTGGCGCTGCAGAGGGGGAGTGGTAGCATCCCTGTACAGGGGCTGGCTGTACAGCCAGGGCCGGGCTGGTGAGATGTCCCCTACCTCCAGGTCGGGAGGGTCAGACGGAGCCAGGCGCTGCTGGAAGGAAACAAGGAGGCAGAAAGGAGTTTTCCTCAGGGTTTGTTTTGTTGTTTTTTTTTTTAATATTTACAATACTTTCCATGAAAAAGGTGAAATTGAACACGTATCTCTGCAATCCTACAGCATCACTATAGAGTCCCCAAAACAGGACAACATAACAAAACCAAGAGAAAGCCAACAAAACCAAAAAGAAGCATTGTCAATACAGATATAAACATCTACGCCGACCCCCAAAGCCCCCCCAGAGACATGGCCCTCATGCCCCGGCCCCAGGGACACCATCCCCAGCCATGTGGTGGCATCCCATGGCAAAGCATCCCGCCGGGGGAAGGCAGCGGCCCAGCCCCAGTGCGTGCTTTCATGCACTGAACGTGACGGTTCTCAGCCTGGCCCATGCTCATCTGCTAGTAGAGCGGCATCGTTGAGGTCAAATAACTGCTCCATGTTGGCACAGCTGGAGAGGTAATCATTTGTCCCTTCATCCCAGGCGTGCTGCAGGAAAGAAGTGGCCATGAAGGTTTCGTCCAAGTCCAGGATGTTCTTGTTGGACTCAGTGAGGACCTGCTCCTGCCCCTGGGGACAGTCGACGTGGTCCCCGTGCACCGCCAGGTCCAGGTTGTGTGTTACGGGGCTGATGGCAGGCATGAGGTCCAGGTCCCCCAAAGCAGAGAAGTCTCCATCCAGGCTGGTGTTGAAAATGGCTTCCCAGTCAAAGTCACCTTCCAGCGACCCCAGCTCGGTCTGCTCTTCCCGAGTCAGCAAGGCCGAGCTGGAAAGCCGAGGCACCTTGGCTGTTCTCTTGGGCGAGCTGTGCCTGCGCTTGTGCCCTGCCTTGCCGTCCGCCGCATTCGCGTTGTGGCCACCGGTGACTTCTTCAAACTCTTTCAGCAGCTGCTGCAACTGGGTGTTGACAGTGAGGATGCTGCTGGAGGTGCAAGCCGGAGCAGCTGAGCTGGTGGCAAACGGTGCTCCGGGCTGGGCCCCGTTGGTGAAGGCCGGGTGGATCTGCACGGGGGGTGCCCTCCGCTTTTTGACGGCACCGTTCTCGAGCTGGCCGGCGTGTTGGGGGTCCAGCTTCCAGAAGCCGCCTTTCCCCGGCTCGCCTTTCTCCCGGGGCACCTTGATGAAGCACTTATTCAAGGAGAGGTTGTGCCGGATGGAGCTCTAGACCCAAAAGAGAAAAAGAACCCGTCTGAATGCTTGTGTGCTGCCGCAGCACCTACCTGCGTGCAAGGGAGACTGGTGGGAAAGCACATTTTTGGCAACCAGAAATGGGAACAAGCAAGCAGAAATGGCAACGTCAAAACATGCCGGGTGCGTGCCCAGCAGAGACACCCCTGCCCTGAGTCACTAGCCGTTTTCTTGCCTCCCGTCTACTGCAGCCAGCGATGGCAGGAGCCACGGCGCTCAGGCTAGGACTTGGCAACCAGCGGGAAGATTTTGGGCATCCCCATGGGACCTTGCCTCGGAAAGCCCTCCGTAGCCCTGTGGGGAGAAGGGAGAAGGCAAGAGGTCTCCAGATCTCCGTCCTACCTGCCAGGTGGGATCAGCGTGTCGGAAGTAGCAGAAGTTGTCCATGATCCACTTGTAGATGTCGGACACGCTGATTTTGGGCTTCTTGCTGGCCTCCATTGCCATGCGGATGAGGGTGGCATAGGAGTAGGGTGGCTTGACGTGCGGGTTGGTCTTGTAGTCAATGTCCCCCGCGAGCTGCGGGTGCACGGCCACGGGGTGGTTGGCTGTGCTCGAGGTGTAAGAGGAGCTGGCAGGGCAAGGGGTGTGTGATATGCCCATGCACGCCGTGTCAGAGGTCGTGGGTGAGCACGGTGGGGCAAAGCTGGGGACCTTGTGACCGTTGTGCGGGTCTGGGCCACTGGGGCAGCAGGAGGACTCGTCCAGGGCGATCCCAACGATGGAGAAGTCACACAGCCACATGAGGCTGGTCAGGCTGTCGTTGAGATCATGCGAGTCCCCCACGCTGCCCGTGTGCCCTCTGTCCTTGCCTGCCTGCAGGCTGTTCAGCCACCCCTCAGCCATGGCTCGGTGTGTCGGCAGCTCTTGCAGTCCCGGGGCGCACGTGAAGGGGAAGGAGGGCGCGGGGCAGGTCCTGCAATAACAGCAGAGAGGGGGTTGGGGCTCCCCGAGGCACAGCTGCTCTCTGGCACGCGGGCAGGACCGGGTCTGGGTGCCCCCAGCACCACTGAGCGAGACCCACCCCGGGGTGCTGCGCACCAGAGCCGCAGTGCCTCCCCCGGGGTGCTTCGGCAGCCCCAGAGCTCGGGGAGATGCCCTCAGGGCCCCGCGCCCCGGTGTCACCCACGCCCACCCCGGTGGGCTGGTGCTGCCCAGCAAGCCTTCGGCCGAAGGCAGAATTTTCCAAAACCAAGGGAAACCCCCGGGAAGAGCCAAAGCCCAGCCCCGGCAGCCCACGGAGCGGGGCCGTTTGTCGCACCTGCCGCTAGCAGGACTAAATGTCAGGGTCCGACACCTCGGGCAAAGCCCTTCGAGTCCCCCCCGCTGCCCACTCCCTGGGTTCGGGGCCGTTTCTGCTGCTGCCTTCACCTGGTCCGCCCGGGCCAGCCGGGGCCGGGGCGCGGAGCCCCTCTCAGCACCGCGCTCGCAGCGAGCCGGCAGTTCGGCTTTGGCTTCTTCCCGGGCCGGGGGTGCGGCGCCTGTTCGCTGGGGGCTGCAAACGCGCCCCCCGGCTCTGGGGCAGCGGCGGGGCTGCCGAGGCCGGCCGGGACCGGGGAGCCCCGCACCGGCCGCGCCGGGGCTGCGGGTTCCGCCCGCGTTTAAACGGTGCCGAGCCCAACAGTCGCGGGGGGCGCGTGGGGGGGCGCGTGGCGGGGCGCGTGGCGGGGGGCGGGCGGGGGCGCGTGGGGGGCGGGGCTCAACCACCTGCCCCGTTCCGCAGGACGGGCTTTCCCCGCGCCGGGGAGAAGCTGTAGAGAGCTCGATGGCGAGCGCCGGAGGGCACGGTGCCTGTGAAGGGCCTGGAAGGCTGCAGGGGAGGGAAAGGAGGAGCTGCGGGCCGGGAAGGCAAAGGGGACGTGGAGCGAGGCCGCAGCGGGTGCGCGGTGCCGCGTCTCGGCGGCTGGCTGAGAACGTGAAACTCACAGAAATGCACCGAGTGCGGGGGGGGTGTAGCTTAGGGCTTAACCCGTTGTCTGTAGCCAAGCAGAAAGCGCGTGATCAGTAGTGACTGACCAGGGATGTTTTAGTATGTTGCGCGTGGACAGTGACGAGGACAGATAAGGTGGGTTTGGGACTAATGAAGGGTCTTGTGGTCAGACTCAGGAGTCCGTGCCTCAGCCTCCTCCAGAAGCCTCGGGCAGTGACAGCTTGTTTGGGTACCCGGCCCCCCAGCATATTCACCCTTTCTCGCTTTAAACCCCTCAGCTGGCTCCGACAGGCCGGAATACTTTTTCCTGGCCAGGTTGTTCTCTGCACTCCGCTCTCAGGGCTGGGGTGCTGGGGGCTCGTCCCTTTCCAGGCGGGGTAAAACCAGGACCTGCGCGGTTGTGCCTGGCAAAACAACGCAAATAAGTGGACTGAGGGACAAGGGGGCTGCCAGCTTTTTGCAGCCCTGCCAGTGGCACCGTTACCCGGGGGGAGCACAGAGCAGCTCCCGCAGTGCTACCACCAGGGTGCTGAGAGGAGGAGAAGCCAGGACCGGGAATTCCTTATTGCCTTTTGGGGTTCCTGGTCCCCAGCGTCCCCAAGAGGAGAGCCCAGATCTGCCTCCAAACTCCAGCCACTGCTCCTGCCAGAGCCCCGTGAAAGCTGCCACCGCCAAGGGATAACCCTACCTCATCCCAAGGGTCACATCCTGCTCTCCCGGCACGAAGCACACACGAGCCGAGGCTAGGCTCTGCAGTGAGCTCAGCCCTTATTTTGTGTTGAGACTGGCCAGCCTGGGAAGAGCTGTGACCCCTGCAGAGCAACCAGGCAGCCCTGGGGCTGACTGCTGCAGTGCCTGGTGCCCATGGGATCCAGCAGATCCCTGGGGAGGTGACAGGGTGCTCCGGCATCTGCTGGGGAGGGCTGTGTCCCTAGGGCAAGAGGGACGGGACATCCCGGAGTGGGTCCGTCTGAAGGATGAGCCCCAGGCAGGGCGCGGAGGGGGATCTCTGTCCCTGGAGATGCTCCAGCCTGGCAGGGGGGATGAGCCGCCACGGTGCAGGGGCCAGACCGCCCTTCTCCGGAGTCCCCTTCCAGCCCCCTTCTCCCAGCATCCCGGGTGACAGCCCTGCCCCACAGCTGTGGGCACAGAGCCTGGCCCCGGCCTCCCTCGCACCCAGCCCCACAGCCCTGAGCCAACCTGCCCTCCCCATGGGGCTCCCCAAACCCGCTGCCCCCAGACCCAAACCCGCTGCCCTGTCTGCACCGGCTGCGCTGGCAGCTGGGTGTGCGCTGCTCTTCTTCCCCGCTTGAGCAGAGCCCAGCTCCTCCTGGGCGTAATTGGCCTCGCGAGGGCTCAGCTATTCCTGTGGCTTCTGTGCAGCTCCTCTCGCCACCCTGTACCCGGGAGGCTCCAAAGCCACTTGTGTTTCCTTCCCAGGGGCATCTACAGAGCCGGGTGGGGACATGGCACAAGCAGAGGGGTAGTCCCGGGCGCTCCCACCGCCACCGTGTCACCCCCAGCAGCTCCCTGCAGAGGCAGGGAAGGATGCTCCAGGGGTTGGGAGCAGCTCCCAGGACTTGGGACACTGAGCGCGGCCACCCTTGTGCCGCACGGGCAGTGTGTAACCACTGCCACGCAGGTGCTGGCTTGTGCCTCGGTTTCCCCATGGGGAATTGCTGTGGCGCTGCAGAGGGGGAGTGGTAGCATCCCTGTACAGGGGCTGGCTGTACAGCCAGGGCCGGGCTGGTGAGATGTCCCCTACCTCCAGGTCGGGAGGGTCAGATGGAGCCAGGCGCTGCTGGAAGGAAACAAGGAGGCAGAAAGGAGTTTTCTTCAGGGTGTTTTGTTGTTTTTTTTTAATATTTAAAATACTTTCCATGAAAAAGGTTAAATTGCACACGTGTCTCTGCAGTTCTTCAGCATCAGTATAGAGGCCCTAAACCAGGACAAAATAACAAAAGCAAGAAATACAAAGAAGCATTGTCAATACAGATATAAACATCTACACCGGCCCTCAAAGCCCCCCAGAGACATGGTCCTCACGCCCCAGCCCCAGGGACACCATCCCCAGCCATGTGGTGGCATCCCATGGCAAAGCATCTCACCGGGGGAAGGCAGCGGCCCAGCCCCAGCTCCGTTGCTTTCATGCACTGAACGTGATGGTTCTCATCCTGGCCCATGCTTTACTCGGGGGGAATGCGGGACTTGCGCTCCTACTTCCACGGCTCCAACACTCTCCCCAGATCTGGGTGCAAATTACTCTAAGTGTAATTTATATTTGTTTTTAAGGCTTTTTTATTGATAAACTACAACTATTCTCTCAATTATATTGCTTACATGAAGGTCCGAAGTGCTCTTGTAGACAAAAAACGAACTATGTACAATCCTCCAATGTACCAATTTTCGGCAAGTCTAAGACACACCACTAAAACTACTGCTTCTACTTACTCCCACCTAATGGCTACTCTTACTTCTAATAACCTACAGCAAAGGAGAGGCAAAGAATGTAGTGCTTGAGAGCTCCACGTCATGTTTCTGCAGAGTTTGGCTCCACTCTCAGAATGCTTCTGAGCTACTTTGCTGAGACCCTGCCACGCTCTTGCTGCACCCCAAGTCAAAGGGCCAAAGCTTCCGTGTGTGTCCAGCCTGCGGCTCTGCCAGCTGATGAGCTGTTCCCAGCTGCACGGGACTTGATCTTCACTGCTGTCCCCAGAGCCCGTTGCACGCACAGTGTTTGGCCTGAGCTCTTGAGTGGAGCCTGAATGTGAATTTCTTTCCTTCTCAGTCCCACCTGGCAGCATTGGATGTGGTTTGACACATCAACACCAGCTGATGGCCATGCAACGGCAGTTCCCTTACAGCTCCCCCAAAAGTGTCTCCTTAATCAGGGTCCTGCATTGCCCTGGCAGCCACTTGGAGCCTGATGGATGAGCAAAGGTAGTGGAGGGCAACAGCATCAGTCCAAAAAAATGGAGAGGGTCTATGTCAGCTGGTGAAAGACAGGGAGGGCTTACGGTGGTCTTGGCCCTTTGGCAAGCACAGCAAGGATTTTGGTTACAAAAACTATGAAAGACAGTTCTGGGAGAGCCCTAGTCCCTGCTGCTCTTCCGCCAGGACCAATTGCTGGATTCTTATCAAAACCTGTTGTTGCTGCTGCTGCTGCTGCTGCAGGAATTATCCCTTGCGTAGTCTTGGTTTACAGAACAGTGAACACAAGCCTTTAAAGAGTGAAAATACAAAACAGCCCCCAAACTGTTTTTCCCCTATCCTCCCACTATTAAGAAAGTCTAGTGCTAAAAATATAGGTTTCTTTGAATATATAATATATAATAGATTATATAAAAACATCTAAAGAGGCAGGCTTGCTGAATTTATAAACCTTTTCTTCTTCTTCTTCCCTAGGCACAAGTCAGGAGGGAGGCTGAACTCAGAACAATCCAGAAGGGACCTCTATTTGCTTGCTGCTAATTAACACGCTGTACCTACCAGCTACCTCAGACAGAAAAAGGAATGAGAAACGGCAAGACGAAAGGGTGAAGAAATTGCACTTAGTCTATCAAGTCCTAAAGCCACCAGGAACCTCATGTCTTAGAAGGGATGTAGCAGGTGTTCTCCTTTAGCCCTGAAGGAACATATGCCGTGACCACCTCCATGGAAAAAGAAATATTGTAGTTCAAATTTCTTCCTCCAAAAGTAAAAAAATAAGTAGTGTTATATTTCTTGCCTTGAGGAAACTGGTGGACCAGAGAATTCTGATGTGTCCTTTAATGATCTATCAAGGAGTTCCTGTGGTGGTGGTTTTTTCTCCCCCCCGGTGTTTCTGTGAATAATCGTACAATGAAGCTGGTAAAAGTCACTGTGGAGGTCTCTGTCTCTAGAAAATCTTGTCCCTTGTAATTCCCAGCAGCATGGGGGGCACATCCTACTAAAGTCTGTGCGGGCTTTGAATGGTGACTGGCTACTTTATAAGAGGGACGCCAGACTGCTCCAGTCGCTCTCATCTGCTGGTAAAGAGGCATCGTTGAGGTCAAATAACTGCTCCATGTTGACACAGTTGGAGAGGTAATCATTTGTCCCTTCATCCCAGGGGTGCTGCAGGAAAGAAGTGGCCATGAAGGTTTCGTCAATGTCCAGGATGTTCTTGTTGGACTCAGTGAGGACCTGCTCCTGCCCCTGGGGACAGTCGACGTGGTGCCCATGTAACATCAAGTCCAGGTCACGTGTTACGATGCTGATGGCAGGCATGAGGTCCAGGTCCCCCAAAGCAGAGAAGTCTCCATTCAGGTTGGTGTTGAAAATGGCTTCCCAGTCAAAGTCACCTTTCAGCGACCCCAGCTCGGTCTGCTCTTCCTGAGTCAGCAAGGCTGAGCTGGAAAGCCGAGGCACCTTGGCTGTTCTCTTGGGCGAGCTGTGCCTGCGCTTGTGCCCTGCCTTGCCGTCCGCCGCATTCGCGTTGTGGCCACCGGTGACTTCTTCAAACTCTTTCAGCAGCTGCTGTGACTGGGTGTTGACAGTGAGGATGCTGCTGGAGGTGCAAGCCGGAGCAGCTGAGCTGGTGGCAAACGGTGCTCCGGGCTGGGCCCCGTTGGTGAAGGCCGGGTGGATCTGCACGGGGGATGTCCTCCGCTTTTTGAAGGCACCGTTCTTGAGCCGGTCAGCGTGTTGGGGGTCCAGCTTCCAGAAGCCGCCTTTCCCCGGCTCGCCTTTCTCCCGGGGCACCTTGATGAAGCACTTATTCAAGGAGAGGTTGTGCCGGATGGAGTTCTAGACCCAAAAGAGAAAAAGAACCCGTCTGAATGCTTGTGTGCTGCCGCAGCACCTACCTGCGTGCAAGGGAGACTGGTGGGAAAGCACATTTTCGGCAACCAGAAATGGGAACAAGCAAGCAGAAATGGCAATGTCAAAACATGCCGGGTGCGTGCCCAGCAGAGACACCCCTGCCCTGAGTCACTAGCCGTTTTCTTGCCTCCCGTCTACTGCAGCCAGCGATGGCAGGAGCCACGGCGCTCAGGCTAGGACTTGGCAACCAGCAGGAAGATTTTGGGCAACTCTCCTTGGCTGTACACCAGGGCCATGGGGCCTTAGATCATGCAGTGCGCTGGAGGAAACCAGCCAGACTTTCTGTAGGCACGGAGGAGAAGTCATTACACCAGTGTGGCCACGGCCCCAGCACAAGTGGCCAGGGCTGGCGGCACCGTGTGGGATGGCGTGATCAGGGCCCTCCTTGCATCCCCCAGTTCATCTGTGCCTATTGTGAGTGTTGGGGGGAAAATTTTTGGCCAAAAAGTAGCCCCCATGCCTCCCTACGGCCAGGCTGACACAAACCAGGCGGGCAAAACTGGAGAGACACGCGGGCTGTTCCGCCGTAGCTGTGCGTGTCCCCAGAGGTGCCTTTTGGCCCGAGGAAGCTCGGTGTGAAATCACTGCATCTTCATCAGCCACCACCCAAACAAGCTGAGGGTGTAAAAAAGAAAATTATAAAAGGAAAAAAAAAAAAAGAAAAAGTGAAGTTTCTGCCTCCATCACGCTGTTCTGAAACCCTGAATGTGCCTGGAGTGATGTGAATAATCAGAAAGGAAACTCAGTTATTGGGTAAATAACCCAGCGCTGGACTCCACAAAGCCAAGACTGTATTAAGAGATTGTATATGGTAGAGGGTTTGGGTTTTTTTTAATGTTGCCTGGATATCTTTATGCTTATTCATCCATAATCCGTAGTGCCGAATAGGAAAAACAAGGCTTGAATGCTTGGAGCTGTTGAAAAACACACACACCGCGCGCGCACACACACACACACACACACGCAACAAAACCCTCCTCTGGGCTGAAGCTCCTTGGGTGTGTTGGCTCCCTTCCAAACCACTCAGCTCCCACAGGAATATATCCATCTCCCCCCAGAGTATGGGTGGCATGACCTTTCTAGGCTGTCTTCACATAAGAGAAAAAAAAAAAAAAGTAAAAAAAGAAAAACAAAGGCAGAAAATGAAGGGAAAGAAAAGACAGACAATGGAAAAGAAGAAAGCAGCAGGAACACAGATATCCCTGCAAACAACCCAGGCTGTGGTAACTCCAAATTTACAGTTTAACAAAACTTTACAAGGGTCAGAGACTCACAAGCTGAATTCTCTGCTCCCCATCTCCCCTCCCCATCCCTGGGCTGCCCTCTGTTATTGCCCGGCCGATTAACGTATTTACCATTCCTGCCGGCTGCGGTCCCGTGAACCCCCTGCATCTCTGCGGAGAGGGATTGAAAACCTTTTGTTTTTTCATAAACACATTTGATTGAAAACGTGGTGATTACTCAGCCGTGATTTTTCAGGAGAAAGTCAACACGCTGGTGCACAGCTGGTCCTCCAGTGTCGCTCCTCTGGGTCCCCCCAGCACAGGGAAGGCTGGGGACCCAGGGATTCCCTTTCCCATGGTGGGCTTCAGGAGCCACTGGAGACCCACCTGGCTGGGGAGAAGGTGGGCAACCCCTGGGCAGAGGCTTTGCAGCGGTTTTGCCCAGCCCTGCCTGGGTGAGCATGACCACCGGCATCGCCGGATTGCCAGAGTGCGGACTCATGCTGGGAATAACCCAAGTGGAGGGAAGAGCCACCCAGGTCCCTCCTGCCCTAGAAAGCCTCATGTAACAGAGCAGGGCAGCGAGCCAGGGTGCTGGGAGAAACCCCTGTGATTCAGGCTGTCCCCAAAGCTGGTGTGACTGGGGGCTGCCCCCTACCCTCTGGGGACACGCTCATGCTAGCTGGGGAGAGCAGCCCTCTTTGATCTCTCTTGGGCTTCGCTCTGAGGCCTCACCAGCTTGCCACAGTGATGGAGCCTCCTTTGCCCGGCCAAGGGGACAGGACACCTGCGCTCTGCCCTGCTTGGAAATCAGCTGCATTTCTGCTCTCAACCTCCCCAACAAGGCATTTGTCCAACAAGTGGCACCTCCCTGGGGCTTCTATCCACCCCTCTGCTACGCCTGGTCCTCAGCACCCACAGATACTCAACTTGGTGACTTCAGGTGTGCTCAGCGCTGAGGGACTCGGGACCTGACAAGAGCTCCAGAAAGGTGGAGCCAGGGTCAGAGATGCCTTCGCCCCAGAGCCAAGAGGAGCCTCAGGAGCCAGCAGCACAGCAGGTACCTCCCTGCTCCCAAAATGGCCCTGGGCTCATCCCCACAGTGGCTCCTTCCCTCTGTCACCCTCGTGGCCTTGGGATTTCCACCCATGAGATCTTTGCTGTTACAGCCCTTTACCACGGGCTGCCTGTGTGGCTGTCCTCCCAGTGGGATGCAGCATCCCCATGGGACCTTGCCTCGGAAAGCCCTCCGTAGCCCTGTGGGGAGAAGGGAGAAGGCAAGAGGTCTCCAGATCTCCGTCCTACCTGCCAGGTGGGATCAGCGTGTCGGAAGTAGCAGAAGTTGTCCGTAATCCACTTGTAGATGTCGGACAGGGTGATTTTGGGCTTCTTGCTGGCCTCCATTGCCATGCAGATGAGGGTGGCATAGGAGTAGGGTGGCTTGACGTGCGGGTTGGTCTTGTAGTCAATGTCCTCCACGAGCTGCGGGTGCATGGCCACGGGGTGGTTGGCTGTCCTTGAGGTGGAAGAGGAGATGGGATTGCAGGGGGTGTGTGGTATGCCCATGCACGCTGGGTCGGCAGCCAAAGGTGAGCATGGAGCAGCAAAGCTGGGGACCTTGTGACTGTCGTGCAGGTCTGGGCCACTGGGGCAGTAGGAGGACTTGCCCATGGTGGCGTCAACGATGGAGAAGTCACGCAGCCACATGAGGCTGGTCAGGCTGTCATCGAGATCATGCGAGCCCCCCACACTGCCCGTGTGCCCTCTGTCCTTGCCTGCCTGCAGGCTGTTCAGCCACCCCTCAGCCATGGCTCGGTGTGTCGGCAGCTCTTGCAGTCCCGGGGCGCACGTGAAGGGGAAGGAGGGCGCGGGGCAGGTCCTGCAATAACAGCAGAGAGGGGGTTGGGGCTCCCCGAGGCGCAGCTGCTCTCTGGCACGCGGGCAGGACTGGGTCTGGGTGCCCCCAGCACCACTGAGCGAGACCCACCCCGGGGTGCTGCGCACCAGAGCCGCAGTGCCTCCCCCGGGGTGCTTCGGCAGCCCCAGAGCTCGGGGAGATGCCCTCAGGGCCCCGCGCCCCGGTGTCACCCACGCCCACCCCGGTGGGCTGGTGCTGCCCAGCAAGCCTTCGGCCGAAGGCAGAATTTTCCAAAACCAAGGGAAACCCCCGGGAAGAGCCAAAGCCCAGCCCCGGCAGCCCACGGAGCGGGGCCGTTTGTCGCACCTGCCGCTAGCAGGACTAAATGTCAGGGTCCGACACCTCGGGCAAAGCCCTTCGAGTCCCCCCCGCTGCCCAATCCCTGGGTTCGGGGCCGTTTCTGCTGCTGCCTTCACCTGGTCCGCCCGGGCCAGCCGGGGGGCTGCCGAGGCCAGCCGGGCACCGGCCGTGCCAGGGCTGGGGGTTCCGTGGGTTAGATGATACTGAGCCCATCCGCCGGGGGCAATAGGGCTCGGGGCAGCGGGGTCCTGTTTGTGTACCTGGTCCCCCAGTGCCACCACCCAGCCCCTGCCAGCCCCTGTGCCAGCAGTGGGGGAGGTCCCCATAATGCTCGCTGCAGTAGTTGGACGGGGTGGTGGGTGAGTGGGTGACGGGGGGAGGAATAAACCAAATTTAAATAAATACAAATAAAAGAGAAATTTAAAAAATAGGAATAAAAATAAGAATAAAAATAACAATAAGACACACCCCACACACCCCCCCGCCGCACACTTCCCGCCCCTGTAGGCGGCTTCGCCCCAGCTGCCCTGCCGAGCCCCGCAGCGCCGTCCCGCTGCCCCATCCCAGCGCCCGCCCGCGACCCCCCCCGCCCCCCGCCGCTGTCGCCCCCCCGCCGCCGCCCCTCACCCCGTCCCGGCGACGTCCCGCAACTTCCAAAGTTCACGAGTGAGCAAGAAGCTTCTGGAAGAACAGGATTAAAAAAAAAAAAAAAAAAAAAAAAAAAAAGATGGGGGGTGGGGGATGGAAGAGAAAAAAATCAACAAAATCCCCGGAGGCCCGGCGCTGGGCTAGGGGGTCCCGCTCCCCCCACCCCGGTGAGCGCTGGCCCCGCGCCGTGCCAGGCCCTGCCCGCCGTGATTTCCCGGCCGCCCGGGGGCTGCCATTAAGTAGCTGCTCCGAGAGGCTTCACGCGTTGCCACGGCGACGCTCCGCCCCGTAAACAGCTTCGGGCCTTGCCGTTGGTCCGCGCGTTGCCATGGGGAGGCGGAGGGTACCTGCCAGGTCTGGCTGAGACTCGGCTATTTAGGGACAGACCCCAGGATGGGGGTCCTTCAGGGCTGGGAATGGGCAGGGTTGTGGTACCCAGGGGATGCTGTGGGACCCCGCTCTACCCGGGGCCAAATCCAGCCCTGGCAGCACCAGCAAACCCCAAACCTGTGTGCTGGCCCCCACGGGCCTGGCCCAGGGGCAACCCCAGCCCTCCTCCCCCTACTTGTGCCCCCATGCCTCTTCTGACTTCTGAGGAGCCCACAGAAATGACGATAAAGCTGAAGGGGGCTTGGCATACCCCCCACATTAAAGAATAGGGCCTGCCTTTATTTAATATAAAAGCATTACAGCCATAGGCTTCTATGTAAGAAATCCCTGGTACCCCACCAGCCAGCCCAAAGGCTTTAACAGAGACCGGTGGAGGACCACCCCCGCCCTGGCCAAAGGGGCTGAGAGCAGCCGTGAAACCTGAGGGAAGCCTGTTTGCTTTCACCCTACAGCACAAGGCCTGCCCTGTGGGGGAGTGGGGGGCTTCGGGGTGCCTTGGGGAGGTTTAAATGCCAAGCACTCCTCTTGCACCTGCCCCACAGGGGAGAGGGCAGGTGGGCGGCCAGGCTCACTCCCAAGGGTTGCTGCTGCCTCAGGTGTTGTGTACAATAAGGGATTTTCCTGCCAGCATCCCTGAGCACTTGGACCAGACAAGGTGAGGGGTTCAGACCCTCCCTCCAGCACACAGGCAGATTCCTCTCTGCTTGTGCCTGTTCCCACTGGCCACAGGTCCAGAGGCAGTGGGTGCTGGGACTGGGTGCGGAGGCGGCAACTCCCAGGGCAGTGGAAATTTCTCTTTCACTTTTCAGCCAATCTGTATCTGCAAAACAACTCCAAACCCCAGTTTTCTGCTCTTCTAACGAGTCAGCTCCCTCTGGAGCAGGACTTGCCCTTGCAAAAACACACTTGAAGGCAGCGAGAGCTTGAGGGCTTTCCTGAGCAGCCTGGGGCAAAGCACTTCAGTCCTCGGTTCCCTCTCCCCATCCTCCCTCTTTGCAGGATCTGGCTGTCTGCAAGCCCTCCCCCTGCAGCTGCAAGGTGCTTCCCCCCACCATGCATCAGCCCCCTCCTAAAGCTAAATCGTAACCCCTCCTTGCAGCCCTCCTCACCTTCAAGGCATCATGTCCCAGCACAGAGTTTTCTTCCCCAACACTGGAGGGATTTCTCCTGCACGAGCACCCAGCTCCTTAGTGATCCTCTTCTCCAGGAAAGTCCCCTCTGGGTGTCCTTACCAGTTGCAGCAGTGCCAGGGGCCATGGAGCCTGTGCCATCTGCCTGGTCACACATACCCCACACTCCAGGAAGACACCACTACCCCAGGCCAGGCTCTTCCTGCAAAGGTTCTGTTTGCATTTGCACCTTCTCCATCCTGGAAGGGCTTGGAGGAGGCAGGATTTAGGATGGTTGGGTAATGCGAGTTGGAAGGGACCCTGGGAAGTGTTTTAGGGAGGTTTGAGGTAGCTGGGCTGGTTTTGGGGAGGTGCCTGGGTGATGGGTGGGTGGATGCTCCCAGCCAGAAAGGGTTTCCACCCGCCAGACCCCCAAGACCCTGACTGCCCTCACCTTGTAACCATGAAATAACTTGGGACACTTTATCGACATAAGATACCCTTTATTAAACATACTCTTAAAATCCAAAACATGCTCAAAGCAAAGTCATAAGCAGCAATCTGGTTTCCTTCCTTAAATCCCTGATGGGTGGATCAATGGAACAAAGGGCTGATGCCTTTCACCCCACACTGCCAGCACTGGCAGCTCCTGCCTGCCCCTTGTCCCTTCTGGGTGGCTGAGGATGACACCGGTGTCACCCACGCCCAGATCCCTGTGCCTCTCCTGTGCCACAGCAGAGGATGCTCATTTCTTTGCTCACACTCGGGCAGCAGCATGCTGCTTGGTCACAGCATCCTCCCAGCTCCTGACCATCACAGCTCCGCAGTACCTCCGAGTGAGCATCAGGTGCCTGCACGCAGCTGCCCCAGCGTGCAGCTTGCCCTGTGAGCTTGCTTGGCAGCTCCTGCAGCCTTGGGGACAGATACACAGCTTGGAGCAGCCAGAAAACTCTCCCAGTCACTTCCCAGAACCCTCCTGAGCAAGGACCTGCCTGTTCTGGGCTGACGTGCCAGCAGCCACAAGGACTGTTGCAGCTCTACACCATGGTGCCTGGCCAAGCCCAGAGAGCTCTCGTTGTCCCCTCTGAAACCATGAGGAAGGTTGGGCTTTGGTAGACGAGCCATCCCTGGAGCACCAGCCTGGTTTTCCCTCCCCTGCCCATTCCAGAGGGTTAGGGAATAGCTGGCCTCCTGCAGCCCCCCTGGTTTTCTTAGCACAGCAAAATGGTGAATGCCTAAAGCTCTCCCTGCGTTCAGCACAGTGCTGCTGGCTCCTCAGGGCTGGGACACCCAAACCCACAAGTTGACCCACCACGGCACTGGGCAACATGTCCCCATGGGGGGGGACACAGCATGTCGCCAAACAGGGTGCAAGGCTCGTCCCTGCTGCTGCAGCCTTCCCTGCTGTAGCAGCTCCCATCCCATGGGGTGGCAGTTTGGAGATGTCACCCCCCGGCCATGAAGCATCCAGCCCTGGGTTCCCAGGGAGGAGTTGGAGAGCTGTTGAGCTTACAGGAGACATGGTGGAGTGCCAGCTCAGGGGAGGGAGCAGCGGGGTGGCCGCTGCTGACCCCACCTCTGGCAGGACCCACACTGGGGCCACAGGGCAAGCAGCTACCGTGACCCCAGCTGTGAGCCAGGCAGAAAACGCACTCCCCAGCCCCAAAAAGGGCTTTATCCCCCTTTAGGAGCCAGGGCTGTCAGCACAGCCCATGCTCCACCATGGGGACAGGTGGTTGGGACCTGCTCCCCGCATGCACCCTGCAGCTGCTGCAGGACACTGTGATCACTGGATGAACATCTCTGTCCCAACATAGCTTGAAATGCAGTTTCCTCCTGCAAAGAGAAGGTGGTCTTTGCTATCCCATCTGTGTGACAAAACCAGGTGGGGAAAAGGGGGGGGGGGGCTCAGCTTCCTACCCTAGGCTGGCCTAAACAGCTCCAGAACTTGCTAGATTGGGTTGCTGAGTCTAATGCTCCTGGAAGTGGCTTCTGACTGTCCCTGATGCTCTCTAAAGTGGAGCCTGGCCACTGCCAGTGCCACCATCAGGTCCCCAAGGCTGTGGTTGCATCCCTACCCCAACGGTGTACCTGTGTGCCTGTCCCCTGGAGCAAAACCCACTAACGCTGTCAGCCCAGTGCTGGCCAGAGGGATGGGGATGGAGGGGCGGGGAGTAGCTCCCACACCCGCATCCACCCCCTGCTACAAAGTGCAATGGAGAGGGCAAGACAGGTGGGACGGGGGAGTGACACTTTTGGCACTTGTTCCAGAGAGGGCACAGCCCTGAGCCCCAAGCTCACAGCGGGGCGGAAGACAGTGAGGTTAAATTAGCGATGCCCCAGAGGCTGGTGACCAGGGGGCCGGGGGGGAGTACCAGATGCCCTACCCACCCCTGCCACCCTGCTCCGTCCCCTGGGGAAAAGCAGCCTCGCAGGCCAGGCTCAAGAGCCCACGTGCTGCCCAGGAGGAGCGTGGAGGGAGGGGGAGCTAGCAGGGCACCATCACCACCACGCATTAACGGGGACATCCCACGGCATGGCATGGGGACAGCCCATGGCATGGCAGGGGCACAAGCCAGCAAACCTGGGGGGGGGCCGGCCCCCTGTGAAGGTCACTGGCTCATGCACCAAGGATGCCAATGCTTGTCCTTTAACCCACACCCTCCTGCCATTGTCCCCCTCCGGCCACATCCCAAGACCCACTTTGTGGGGTGACCCCGTCCCACCTGCTCCACACGTTGGAAGAGAGGAGCCCTGGGGTGTGAGATGGCCAGGGGCAGGAAGGGACCCCAGGCCGTCCCCATCGGGGCTGGAGGATGGGAAGGTGCTGATGAGGGGCTCCAAAGTGACATGGCTCTCGGCTCCCCTCTGCGTAGCGGGGCCAGGGAGGAAAAGTCAAGGTTACCATCTTTTCTTTCAAAATTCAGTCCTGCTACAGCCAAGGGGTGGAGGTGGCAACGCCGACGGTGCCCGGACACCAGGGTCCCTCTGGGTGGGCAGTGGGGTGCACGCCCCTGCCAAGGCTGAGCCCTCACACGGGCAGGGTGGCCGCTGCCTGCTCCAGGTCTCGGGTGCCGGGGGGGGCGGCGGGGCCAGGGCGCCTGCTGCAGCCGCACGTTGTTGTTGGCTGCCTCTGGGCCTGCGGGGAGAAAACGGGGGGTTAGGGGCTCCTGAAGCCTGCTGGCACGCTCGGCTCATCTTCCCGTGGGGGATGCAAGTTACTCTCCCCAACGAACACCCACCTCCCCAGCCCCACTTTGGGTTTTAGCTGCAGCAAGGGCTGGTGAGTGCCTGCACTTACCTCTCTGGGTCAGGGGAGCCCCTTCAACCCCTCATTTCTCGGGAATGCCAAGGTGCAAACGGGAAGCACACTGCACCATGGCCAGGTTTTAACAGCCCAAATGGAAGGGGGCTGCCTCTGCCCCCACCGTGCCCAGCGAGAGGGCACAGGTAGATGCATGTGGGGGCTGCAGGTTAGGCACCGAGGGATGTCACCCTGGCCAGGGCAGTCAGGGGACTACCAGCAATACCAGGGCGAGGGGTGCCAACCCAGTGCCAACCCCCCCCAAGGTGACGGGGCGCGAGGCGGGTCAGGCTCTGGAGGTCTCATACCTATTCCTCAATGTTAATGGGGCAGGAGTCCGGCACGGCGGCTGCGTGGCAGGAGAGACCAGAAGGCACATGGTGAAGGTGGGAGCGGAGGCGGCGCAGGGGCATGCACGCGAACGAACAAACGGGGTGACTCAAGGGGGCCGGGGGGGCTCGCCACCTGCAAACGGGTCTGGGACGAGGACAGGGAGCCACCGCTGGGCACTGGGCGAGGAGGCTGTCATGCGTGGTGCCCCCTGGGGTTTCGTGCCAAGGAGAACTAAGGGGTGAACATGCTTGTGGCACGGGGGAGCCGGGTCCCCACATGCCTCCTCTCCGGCTGCAGGCTCCCGGTTCAGGCAGCACCCTCCAGCTGGGGCAGGGTGACGGGCCCGTGGCTTGCGTCCCACCACCTAAGTGACCAGAGGCTACACGGTGCCCTTAGGAAGGGGGTGCACCCCCAAAGCAGGGCGGCTGCTCCCACCAGCGAGGTTAAGCCCTGTGCCCAGGGGTGGGGGCAGCTCCGAGCCGGGGGGCCGTGCAAGGGCACCCCAAGGCCAAGGGCAAACACTGAGGCTTTCCCAGAAAGGGAACAACGAAAACCCGCTGCCTGCTGATTTATGGGAGGTGACAGCTGCCGTTTCAACTGGATTTCATGGTGAACTCAGGCTGGAGAGCGAGGCACGTTAAGCCTGCAGACCCCGGAGGGAATGGATAATTAAACAGGACCACACATACACACGCACACCAAAATCCCATTAAGAGGTTGATATTGCATAAGTCGCTGCTGTGCTCCGATGCAGAGACCCAGCTCAGCTCAGTGCACCCTTGGGAGCCTGCCGAGGAGCAGGGCTGGGGGCAGCAGGACACAGTCTGGCCCTGCAGCGGGGACTCGGCCCCCTGCCCACCCGCCTTGTCTCCCCTTGGGCTGTGGGAGAGGGCTCCCCAGCACCATTAGCAGCCGCCAGACCTGCCCTGTGCACGCTGGCTCCCAAAGAGCACTCCAGCGAGACCCCAGCAGCTCGCCTGGCCCAGCTCGGATCAGCTGTGGGTTTAAACCAGCAAAAACCCTTGGGGGATTTCAGGTCCTCTGCTGCTTCCAACGCAGCAGCTCCCCAACCCTCCCCACCTCATTGCCAGCCTTTTCGGCAGGTGCCTCCCCCCAGTTTCTCTTTCCAGCACTGCCTCTGCCACCCTGTCCCATGCAGAGGCTGCGGCCATGGCTGGAGGATGCTCTGAGCCCTGGGAACAGCCCCTGCAACACACCGCACACCCCGGGGCTCTGCAGGATCCACTCAAGGACACAGGTCTGTGGGATTTGTTTAAACCTTGTGTCCTAAAATCCCCGGGATGTGGCCTTTTGACTCCTCCCAAGGCTCTTTCCCACCAGACTGAAATCTGCAGAGAATTCACAACAGCTTGGAGGAACCACACTCAGGGCTTCATTCAATATGGAGAGGGCAAAACCCAACCCATAGGTTTAATCGTGCCCAGATCTCCCTGCAAGAGTAACTGGGGGAGGAATAACAACAATATCATCATCATCTCTGGTCAAGGTGATTTTTCTTTTAAGCTTTCAAGAAAACAGCACCTGGCCCCAAAGTAAAAGTCCACCTCGTTCTTGCCGGCCTTGTGGATGCTGTTACATCCAAACCTGCAAGAAACCTCTGCCCAAAAGGACGTTTTCAGTGCATGCAAACCAGCCCCGCGACTGCAATCCAGCACCACCAGTATTACATCGTGCCTCAAATTATCTCCATCGCAAAGCGGCTCAGTCCTGACAGCAGGTGGCTGCTGGGTGAATGCCCCCGGGGCGGGCGGAGCAGAGGGGCTGGGGAAGGAAGGAGCTGCCCTGAGTCTAAGGAACAAAACCAACATTGCAAAACACCGATTGCAACCAGGAAGCAACCAACTGGCCATTACAGCCCCGCCGGTGGCTGCTCCCCTCCGCCGCTCCAGCTCCCCCAAGCTCTTCCCAGGGCAATCCCCCTCCAACCCCATTCAGGCAGAGCTCTGTGTCCCTGGTGTTATTCCCTCTGGCACCTCTGCCATCCCTAGGGGACCACAGCCAGCCCCAAAGCCCCCATTCTGCACCTCCTCTGCCCCGGCACGAGCAGCAGCCCCCCACTTTTCCCAGCAAACGCTGAGGCCGGATTGCCCCTCTCATGCGGGCGGCAGCGCGGCTCCCTGCGGAGGGCTCCAAGCAGCACGGCCGCCGGACGCATGGACAAACGTGGTGGCCAAAGGATGGAGAGTGCATCCTTAGCTGGGCTCAGCCCAGGGGCCAGATTCTGCACCCCAGCCCAGGCAGGGGACAAGGCCATTGCACTCCTTCCAGCAGAGCAAGAATCTGACCCCGTGCCAGGGCTGTTTGGGCTGCAAAGCTCCCCCTTCCTCATCCTCCCCCATCACAACCACAGGGGACACGGTCAGGGATGGCTTTGGTTGGTGCCACAGCTGGGGGATGCTTTGCCAGGATCCCCAGAAAAGGCAGGGGTGCTGCTGGGACCCCCCCCAGCCCCTTCCCCAGCCCCCCCAGGCTGGTGAGGCTCAGCCAGCTGCTGCTGGAGGGTGATGGAGGGGACACAGAGCATTTGTGGCAGGCGCCTGTTCCTCCCCAAGAGCCTCAGCCATGTTTCTCCAGCACAGAAACCACCAGAAACAGGCGAGGCAGCAGGAGTGGAAGCTTTCCTGGAAGGGAAGAGGGGAAGGAAGGATTTCCCCTCCCTCCAGTAGGTTTCACCCACCTTCTTGGCTCTCCAGCACCCGCTGCGGGTCTGGGACCTGCCACAAATTTAGCTGAAGGGGCAAGGCAGGGCAGAGTTGCTTTCAGCTTGTCCACAAATGTATTGATGGAGACCTAGACCTCAGAGGGCTTTGTCTTAGCTTTTTGCCCCATCTCCCCCACACACAGGCTGATGAAGAGGAGCCTGTGGTGCTGGGCAGGGTCCCCAGGCCACTGCCCCCTTGGCCTATCTGGGGACCCGGGGTCACCAATACATTTGTCACCTTTGGGCAACTCTGGGCGGGGAGGGGACACAAGCGTGGGTTGAGAAAACAGTGTTGGCACAGAGCGAACATGAACTTTCACATGGACAGAGGAGCCTGGGAGGGAGGAAGAAGGAAAAAAAAGGGATGGAGACAAGGTGGGAGGAAACAGAAGTGAAAGGTGGGTGGGAGAGAAGGCATGAAGAAATGGAAAAGAGGGGTGAACTCTGGGGCTCTGCAGAAGGACAACCTGACTTTACGTGCCCTGTCTCCCCAGGCCTTGGAGGAAGAGGAGGGGGAGGCAGGCAGCCCCTGCAGTAAGGCTGGACTGGCTGTGGATCACATCCCAACCCAAAATACTGCTGCTTCCACCACAAGTCTGGACCAGGTTACAGCCGTGCAAGCAACCACCTTCACAGGTAGGGCTGGTGTCCCCAGGGTGCCAGCAGCCCCTGGCCAAGGGACAACGCATCCCAGAAAAGCAAGTCTGCAAGCCCCTGGGGACATCCCAATGGGGACAGGTCACCCTGACCTATGGCTGCTGGGTGGCGACATGCCTGGTGCTCAGCCCCATGCCAGGACGGGTGGTGGGGTGCAGTGAGGACAGTGGGGATGGTGGTGGTGGGGATGGCAGGGATGGGAGAGGAGGGATGGATGCAAAGGGCTGGCATGATGCAGGGAAGAGTGGAACTGTCCCCCCCCACCCCAAGTTCATGTTCAGCAGACGGCCACTCACCAGGTAAGCAGGCCTCAGAGCACAGTTTATTGTCCAGCGCTTTCACGTGTGCGATGCCCAAGTCATTGTTATTGTCACACCTCAGACCGAGGAAAGCGCCTGTCCTCGGGCCTGGAAGGGAGTTAAGGCAGTTAACGCTGCGGCTCAGCGCTGAGGCTTGCCGTTGCCTTTTTAGTGGTGGGGTGTGGGATTTCTGGGTCTTTTCCTCTCCCCTCCCCACTCTCTTTCAAAAAAAAAAAAAATGGATAAAAATGATGCATCTAGACAGGAGTGGGTGAAGAGCGGACAATAACGCCTGGGCACAGTCCGAGCTGCTCCTTTCCTTGCACCAGCCGCATCCAAGGGCAGCGCAACAGCCACGATGCGGCGATGGGCACCACGCGTGAACCTGCCCGGGGTTCAACCAAACCTTCCCCCCGGCACAGCCGAGCGGTCCCGGGTCGGTAGAGCCGGGCCACGGTGGGACCCGTTACTTCCCACCGGAGCCTCTCCGGCACCATCAGCGCGTGCATGAGAGCCGCGGGGATGCCAGGAGGAGGCAGCAACTGGATGCGTGGGGCAAGAGAAGCCGTAGCCAAGCTTTGCAGGGGGAATGGAGGCTTTCGGGGCTGAGGGAGGTAACTGCTTCTTAGCATCACCTGTACGAGAGATCAGCACCCAGGTTCTTACCTGCATCCATCAGATGCAGGCGACTAAACCTCAGGAGGGATGTTCCCAAATAAGCCAGTAGCCCTGCTGATAACGGGCACAGGACCGTGTCCTAAAGAGAAAGGCCATCCTGCTCCTGGAGTTGTTGGAATGCCCATGGATGTCCACCACAAGCCCCAGCTGCTCCTCAGTTGTCCTGTTTGAGTCTCCCCATCAGCAAGAGCCTCCCCGCAGGGCAGCGGTCACGTTCTGGGGATGGGTGTTCCTGCCTTCCAGTTTGGCCGAGTGTCCAGGTTGGATGGGGGAACAGTTTTGGCGTATTTTTGCTAACCAGAGACTTGCAGACATGAGAGGGGGCACACTGGGGGCCTCCCTACTGCCCAAATGTACAGGGGTGACCACGTCTTTCCTTGGCTATCTGAGCACAAGGGAGGAGGCGAGAGGAACCCTCAATGTGCGTGTGTTGGCTTGCAAAAGCACACTGAGGACAGGCTAAAAAGAAATGAGGAAAGCATCCCAAAGGGAACAGTTTTGCAGCCCCTTCCTATGGGAACCAGCCCAGACAGGGGTCCTTAAGGGGGAGACTTCCAGAGATGTGAGGAAAGACCTTTTTGGCAAGGGGGAAAACACAGAGAAGCCTCTTTCCCACTTGGCCCATCGGAAACACCATCAGTTCCTGCACGCCAGCCGTCCCCTGCTCCGCGTCCTGCACTGCGCTCACCGGGGTCCCTGTGGCCAGCTGACTTCCCCCACCCACTGGTGTTCAACCCCCCCGTGGGTGGCTCTGCTGTGACAGATGCTTTCCCAGCCCCAGTGCCCACGGAGTCACCCAGAGCTCTCCCCGACACGGCAGCTGGCAGGCAGGGGAGCTGGGGGCAGCACAGCATCTGCCACTCGCTTGGCTGCCCACCGGTGACAGTGAACTGAAAGTAAGGGGACAACAACCGGGGGCCTTTTACCGTCTTCCTGCGTGGGAGAGGCGTCCTCGTCCTCCAGCACGTCATTGCCCTGCAGCACAGGCAAGAGGCAGCCAGCGTTAGCAGCCCTACAGCGTCCCAGCACCACGCCGGGGGCTGTCCCTGGGTCCCTTTGGGGGAACGTCCCTGGCCCCGGGGGTTCCCATGGACCAGGAAGATGATCCTGGACAGGGGACAGCCCCACTGCCCCATCCATCCCCAGGGCAGCCTCACAGGGACATGGGGGCAGCCCCTTCCCCAGCCCAGCCGTGGGGGAATGTGGTGCCAGCCGTGCAGCTTCCCCCTCCATGGGCACCCAGAGCTGGGCACGGCCGGGGTCCCCGCGCTGTGCTGGGTGGCACCACGGCTCCCAGCCCCACCGGGCAGTTACAGTTACCTCGGCATCGCGCTCCTCCGCCGAGATGCTGACGAAGTTCATATCTGGTGACTCCACAGGCGTCGACTGCAGGAAGACAGTGAGAGAGATGGAAGGGGAAAAAAATAAAAAATAAAGTCTGGTGCCAGTGGGCTTGGAGAAGTTACATCCCATGGGGAAGTTCTTGAACCTGGGGGCAACGGCCACCCATCAACAGCCCCCCAGCCCCTACCTCTCCGTCGGAGGCTGTGGCGCTGGCGGCCGCAGGTGAGGGGAGCATGTCCCCCTCCTCCTCCTCCTCCTCCTCCGTGCCAGGAGCAACATAGGAGCCGGACATGGAGGACACTGTGTCGGTGCTGAGCTGGGAGTGCTGGCTCTGGGAGGAGGCCATGGACATGACGGACTGAGCCAGGCTGCTGCTGACGGGCTCTGGGGGAGAGCGGGGGCTGAGCGGGGCTGCTGGATCCCCCCAGCCCACCAGTGCGAGTCACGGCACAGCACCAGCTAATTGAAAAGGGGGCTAACGGGGAGGAGCGGGGTGCAGAGCCGAGGACTTGCTGCATGCCATGGAGGTGTGATGGGTGAAAAGCTGCCAGCAGCGGGTCCCTGGGGCTCACAGCCCCCGTCTGTGGGTCTATGGAGCGACAAAGCAGGGGCAATCGGTCCCCCCATCTCCAGGTCTATGGGGTGATGAAGCAGAGGTGATTGGTGCCCCCGTGCCCCCACCTCTGGGTCTGTGGGGTGATGAAGCAGGGACAATCAGTGCCCTCATGCCCCCCATCTTCAGGTCTATGGGTGATGATGCAGAAGCGACACCCTGGGGCTTTGTGCAGCGTCTATGGCAGGGTAGGAAGAGGGCCATGCAAGCCCACCCTGCATCCCCCCGCAGCGGAACAGACCCAAGACTACAATGCTGCTCTCCTGCCTTGCCAACACTGGTGAGTCCCACTGTGCCGTACCTTCTGGGGACGAGATGGTGGAGGACAGGGGTGTCCCAGTGCACGAGGACTGGTCGATGGCTCCCGACGATGACAGGGTGAGATTTTCGCTGTCTGGTGTCGCACCACATTCCTGGAAGAAGAAGAGCCCATGGGGAGGTGAGGATGGGGAATATTTGGCAGGGGTGGATCAGCCTCCCCCGGGCATCCTTAGGGATGGAGGAAGACCCAGGAGGGGCAAACCCCAGCCAGCCCTGCTGGTCCCAAGTCTCCCCTGAACATGCCACCCCCACCCCAGTGCCTCGGCTCAGCACCAGCGTGTTTTGGTGTTCCGGAGAGTGCTCACCTCCTCGCGCCGGGCAGGGGATCTCCTCCTGGAGACCCTCAGCTCTGACTCGGTACATGACTTCTCATCCTCCTCCTCGGGCAGGATGGAGGAGTTCTGCGAGATGGACCTGCCCGGAGGGGGCACAGCAGAGGACTTCATCCCTGTCCACAGCCCCCAGAACCACAGAGCCCCCGGACGCTGTGCTCACCCCAGTACTCACTTGGAGAGGCTCTTCTTCAGCTTGAGCCCTGGAGGACCACAGTCAGGGAGACGCTCTAGGGGCGAGAGGGCCCGCAGGGGGGGCAGGGGGCCATCGCTGCCGTAGGAGGGCAGGGTCCCCATGCCCGGGGAGTCCCCCAGTGCTCGCAGTGGCAGGGCGGCTGGCGAGGGAGTCAGTGGCCCATTGAGGGCCTCCAGCAGTGACACCACCTCGTAGCCCGGGGGGATGTTCTCCGAGGACTGGGAAGAGGGGGAAGATGGGGTGAGGGTCCTCCCCAGGCCATATCCCTGCCTCCCTCCCTGACTCCCGCTGGGATCAGGATGCCCCGAGAAGCTAAAAGGTACAGAACGGACAAACTCCCTGCGCAAATGAAAGCCCCAAACCTGTGGTCTTTCCACCCAACCAAAAGCCCTTTCCCTGCAATATCAACCTTGCATTTTTTCTAAGATCAGTTTGCATTAAATAAATTAACCTTGGCTGCAGGAAACACGTGCACCCCCAAACCTCCCACCTCAGCAGGGTGAAGGGGGTCAGGGATCCCACAGCTGCTGGGGTGGGGGTCGGGGGGGGTACAGGCTCAGCCAGGCACTGACCGAGTGCTCCTCGGAGTCAGAGGTCTGCGAGGCGATGATGGGGTTGAAGCTGGTAGGTGAGAGGGGACCCAGCTTTTTCCTCATGGCTCGGATTTGAAGCAAAGCTCGGAAAGCTATGACAGCAGGGATAGAGGGTGGGGTGAAAACCAGGTGCTGAAAGGAGACACACACCCCCACGCACCCCTGCAAAATGCCACCCCATTTCCTAGGAGGGGCATCCCTGCACTGCACAGCATCGCTGCATGTGGGGCTGGAGGGACACCGGGACCCAAGGACGGGAGATGCCAGCCCATTCCCAGAGATGCCAGCCCACTCCCAGAGATGCCATCCACCCCATCCCAGCTGCCAGCTGCCCCCCCAGCCCTTACGCAGCCTGCAGATGGGGCAGTTGTTGGCCTGGTAGCGCAGGGTGTCAGCGCAGGTGTTGCAGAGGCAGAGGTGGCGGCAAGGCAGGATGAGGGTGTCACGGACGTCTGAGAGGCAGACGACACACTCGGCGCTGTTATCGCTCACCTCGTCCTCGGCCACCTGCCCCACGGGAGAGATGGGAACCGCTTGACCCTGGGGTCCCCAGCCCATGTAGCACGAGGGTGAATGCCCTAAAATGCTGGCTGGGTGCCCCAAGAGCTCGCTGTGGGGTCCTGCCTCTGTCCCTGGGCTGTCTGCTCTTGAAATACAACCCTGGGACCTTATCCCTCCCCTCCTGAAGGCTGGGAAATGGGGCCAGAGGTATCAGGCACCCCACGGAGGGATGTAACCTCCACCCCAACTTTTATACCTACAGCACAGAGCATGAGGCACATCCCATGCTTTGAGCTGCACAGTGCCCTCCTAAGCCATCCCTAAGATCCAGCCATCAGTTCCCCCATAAGGGACCACAAAGCATGGGGCTAAAAAAAAAAAAAAAAAAGCTCAATCCTTCAGCTTTCTGCCTCCAGCAGCTTCAATGCCAGCGCAAAGTGTCCCCAAACACCCGCACACCCCAGGCAGCTCCGTGCCATGCTGCAAACTCTCGCCCTGAGCATGTTTTAGTGGCCAGACCCGTGCTAGGGGAAGGGAAGAGGGAAGACCGGCGGGATGCAGGTGCGTACCTTGGAGTCCTGTGTGTTGTACTTGTTCTCGATGCCATAGATCTCCTGCAGGAGGTAGCTCACACCATCCACCTGCAACCCCAGGGGGAAGGGGTGAGGAGCAGAGACATGCCCACCGCAGCCCCCACGGCTCCTGGCCCCCTCCTTGGGCCAGCCCTCCTCACCCCAACACCTGCAGTTTCTCTTTGCATTGATGTACTTGACATTGCACTCGAGAAGCTCCCTGGGAGGCAGGAGCAGGGCAGGGGCACACTGATGCCCGCACTGGGGTTTGCTGCTCCCCAGAAGCCCCTCGTCACCTTTTCCAGAAGCATGTGCAGGGCAGTAGCTGCCACCACCCTGGGGACACCCAAACACTCACCACTTGCTTCTGCTTGAGGGGCTTCACGCAGAAGGTGCCGTCGCTGTGCTGGAGGGGAGGAGAGCACACAGGTGGGCACCGGGGCCGAGCACCCCAGGGACCCCGGTGCTGCAGCACCCACCCGCCCCATAGCTGTTGCCACTCCCTCCTTGCTCCCATCCAGCCCATTCTGCTGCAATTCTGGCTTTTCCTGACACCCCAGTACCAGGCAGCTGTGGGCTGTCATGCACGTTGCAAGGCTGGAGACTTGTGGGAGGAAGGAAGAAGATGGAGTTGAGACCAAATGCCTCAAAAATGGGCGCTTAAAATTAGGGGATGGTCCCAGAATTTCAGGAGCAGCCCCAAAAGAGCCCCAGCCCAGCAGCACCAGCCCGAGCCCCGCAGGGTTTCTCCAGGTTCTCATACCCGGTGGGCATGGGGCTAGCAGGGGCAGGACGGCCCCATCTTGGCACTTACCTTCTCAAAGGTGGCCAGCAGCACGTGGCAGTGCCCAGTGTGCTCTGCAAGACACAAAGGGATGGGCTCAGGGGACACGCAGGGCTCAGGGGATGGGGCAGAGCCGCAGGTGACAGCGAGGAAAAGCAGGAGGCTCTGCCCAGTTGGTGCAAGGGTGGGCATCACAATGCCAGCAACTGGGAAATCTCAACCCAGCAAGGAACCCACTCCTCACCCTCTCCTTCATCCACCACCGCGTGCACCACCATGGGGTACACCTCCCGGTCCAGGTCAAAGCCCAGCTGGAGAGAAACAGGAGGAGAGGCTTGGTGAGATGGAGCAGTGACGAAGGCTTCATCCCACATCCATAACCATACCCAACCCCACGGCTGATGCCACAAGCTGGTGGGACCCACCTCCTCCTCGCTCCACTCAGAGGGGTCAACAGTGTGGGAGGGCACGCAGAACTGCTGGCACACCCCTCGCTTGTAGTGCACCGTCTCCGACTGCAGGCTGTTGTCCCTGGGAATGTAGCTGTCCCGTGGGGAGAGGACAGAGTCAGGGACATGTGGGTGTCCCCGTGCTCCTCCTGGTCCCTTGGCTCATGGGGATGCCAGGAAGATGGAAGAGATAAGGTGTCACTCCTGTCCCCTGCTCCTGGATGCCTTCTTGGGGCTGAGGTGAGAAGTCCTAAAAAGGGCTAAAATAATCCACAAGGCTAAAAATAACCCCAGGGCAGCCAACGCGGGACAGGAGGGGACAGGGACAACTCCACAGCCAACCTGGTGGGGACCAGCAGGAGCAAGGATTTCTCCTGGTCTCAGCCCTGACCTGGAGGTAAAAAGGGAGCAGGATGGGATGGGGAAGGAGTGGTGGGGGCTGGCAGGGACCTGGCGGAGGTGAGGAGCACCCTCCATCCTCAGCACCATCAGCAGCTGCCTTGTGCCCTGAGGAGGGGAGATGCTCCAGCGAGGAGAAGGCTCCGTGTCCATCAGCAGAGCCCCACACCCTAGCTGGGGGGGACACAGCAGGCTGAGGCTCCTCACCTTGCCACCCCATTGTGAAACTCTTCAGTCGCCTGGTAGTAGATAGTTATGGCCACACGGGCGTCCGTGTCGAAGGTGAACTCCACGTTGTAGTGCACCTTGGCTTTACTGACTTCTTCCCCCGGGGTCTTCACCTCCTCTGAGCACCTGGGGAGTACAGAGGGCCCGGGAGGCAGGCACCCCTCAGGGATGGCTCGGGGTGCTCCAAGACTGATTCCTTGCCATGAGGCTGCCCTCGGCACCGATGGCCCCAAAAGGGGCTGCCCCCCTCCATCAGGGGAAACCGAGGCACGCCAGGAGGGCCCAGCATGGCCAAGGTCAAGCCTGCAGACTGGGAAGCGCTGCAGGCAGATTTCAGCTGTAATCCCAAATCTCCCAGCCTGGCTGCAATCCCCAGCCTCCCCCCAACAAAGCCTTTGCAAGGCGGGGGAGGAAGAAAAAGCAAAGCACTTCAAAGGTAGCACTAAGCTCCTTTAATCCCGCAGCACAGCCAGTGCCCGTGTGCGGAAAGCTCGCCGTGCCAGGAGGGGAAGGGGCACATGTGTACAGCAATGGCTTGTCCCCTGCATCCGCCTGCGCCACGATGAGAGCATCCCCGTGCTCAGCATCCCCTGGGAGCATCCAGCCAGACCCTTCCCTCCCCAGGGCTCATGTTCATGTGGTGCCCGGCCCCATCTTCCCCCTGCAGGGCTCACTTGACAAGGCGCAGGGTGTCCTTGCGGATGTTGATTAAGCTCCTGAGGGTCTTCACGGGTTCCTGAGGAGGTGGAGCAGCATAAGGGAACTAGGACAAGAGAGACACCGGTGAAGGCAGACACACGTGGCAGGACTACAGTGGCCACGGACCTTAGCCCCAGACTCCCCAGTGACCCAGCCCCGACCCATCACCCTGTATACAGGGACCCAGGGTGGCCTGCGTATCCCGATGGGTGCTGAGCACTCACAGCTCCCACTGGCACCTGGGTACCAGGCAGCATGATGGCACGGCCTTCCCTCCGTGAAGAGCAAGCCCAGACTTTGCAGGTGACAGCTTCACCAGGGTGGAGGCACACACATAGAGGGGTTGTTCCTCGACCCTTCAGCTGGAGGGCGAGGGGGACATGGGGCACGGGGCAGGCAGGCAGCTGCTGATGTATTTTTAGGCTGCTGATGCAGCGCAGAGCTGCTGGATGAGGCTGGTCAGGGGGAGGACGAAGCTCCCTCTCTGCCTGCAGCCAAGGAACAGGCACAAGTGTCCTTGTCTTCTCCCTGGGATGGATTCCCAAAGCAAGGAGCCAACAGGGCAGCCAGCAGCACTACAAGGGAAAGGTGTCACACCATCCTCCAAGGTGACCTTGTCCTTCCCGGTCCTCCCTGTCTACCCGCACAGAGGCTACAGGACTTGCTGGGGAGAGGGGACATGGTGGCAGCCAGTGGACACCCTCCCCTTGGCACTGCAGCCACCCAAAGGGAGCTGGGGTGTTGGGGAAGGGACGCCAGACCCACCGCCCCACTGTCTCCCAGGCAGGCTGAGCCGCAGGGAGGGATCAGCCTCCCCGGGGGGACAACGCAAGCACACGTGGGAGTGACAGAGGCTTACACGGGGATTAACACCCGGCTTGTTGGTGAGCTGTCACCGTGTGCCAGGGGACAGCCGGAGCATGAGGTGCCATCGGGGATGGCAGATGCTCACAAGAGCCTAAGGGCTCCATTGCTGCCTTGGGAGAGGGAAGAGCTAACCAAGCCTGGGTCCCTTGTGCCCCCCGCCCCCCCAGCCCAGTGGTGGGAGGTCAGGGACAGCCAGGCACCCCCTGCACCCCAATACTGAGGGGACAAGACTAAACTGCACGTGGCCCTGGGGACCCCCACAGAGAGCCAAGTGCCCATTTGCCATGTCCCTGGCGCCCTCACATGGGAAAGCCATTGCCAACCTTCCCCGTCCCCAAAGCCATTGCCAACCTTCCCCGTCCCCAAAGCCATTGCCAACCCTCCCCGTCCCCAAAGCCATTGCCAACCCTCCCCGTCCCCAAAGCCATTGCCAACCTTCCCCGTCCCCAAAGCCATTGCCAACCCTCCCCGTCCCCAAAGCCTGTAGAGCAGGATGGATGGGGCTGGGGGACCCATGCTGGGCTCAGAGTGATGGGATGGGACAGGCTGCTCACAGGATCAGGCAGCGCAGGCACAGACCTGCCCCATCCCTCCTCCACCATCCCAGCATCACCTCCTGTGTCCCACCACCCCACGTCTCTGGTCCCACTGGTGGCAGAGAAAGGCTAAAGCCTGGGCTGGCCCCAGTGTGGCTGATGGCACCAGAATCTTTGAAGATGAGCCCAGAGCACCCTGGAACTGCTGCCCCCTCGCTTCCCTCTGGGAGGGGAAAAGGGTGGCTGAGTCATTAATCTGGTGTTAATGTGCTTTTTAACGAGTCATTAAGTGTGCACCTGCAGAATCACCCCTTGCAGCTGGAAGGGAGCAAGTCAGAAAAGGCATGTCACAACGCACTGTGCCCTGTCACGATACATCCTCTGCTATTCAAATTAATGAAGTAATCCAATCTTGCTCATTTGCACCTTAGACAGCTGAGCCATACCCAAACCATCCCGCAGTTAGTGGCAGAGCTCGCCCTGGCAGGGAGAGCACCCGTGGGTGCAAGCCCCCTCCCGCCGCAGCACCCAGGGGTGGGTGACAGAGGAGGAAAGGGGCAGCCAGGTCCCCTGGGTGCAGCCCTGCAGGGGCTGGGCAGGATGGGGAAGTGCCGCAGGCAAATTTCATGCTGCAGAAACCACTTTGCCATCACAGTTGGGCCTTTTCACACCCACGTGCAGGCTCTTTTTTTTTTTTTTTTTTGGAGGGGTTGGGTTGGGTGTTTTTTTTTTTAAACGAAATTTTGCAACTTGGATTTGCACCGCATAAAGGGGCTGTTTAAAGGACTTTGCACATCTCCTCGATGTAAACCAAGATGAAAAACAACAGGGAAAAAAACCCCTCACTGCAACCGTTACTCATCTAAGAACATTGCCCATGTGCCTACAGCAACATTTGGTCCAGGCTGGCTTCTGTTAGAGTGAAAAAAAAACCCCAAAAAGCACCCTCAAAAATCTTTCACGGGGTTTTTCTAGAAGCAGACCCAGGTGGGTTTGTATGGGCAGGGAAACCCAGGGGCACATTTCAACAGTCCCCAGCTTCCCCTGTGCTCTCCACAAGCAGCTTCTCTGCTCCTCAGCCCCTGCAGGGGTGTTGCAGCACAGCAGCAGCTACTTAAACCTGTAACACCCTTCCCAGCCCCTTGGGAACCTGTTCCGAGCTGGAAAATCCAGATTATCACGTATCTGTGGAGGGGAAAGTCTGCACAGCCTCTGGGTGCTCTGCACATCCCCACAGCAGCAGCGCTGTTAGTAGCTCAGACAAGGTGCTCAGCTCAGAGAGGACCTGGCCCACAATTTTTCCAAGACCTCCTGGTCTTTGATACTCAAGGATCCCAAAATAAATCCCCCACCAAAAAGCACTGGCCAGCTCTGATCTTTCCAGCCCAGCCAGGGCTCTCACAGCAGGCCAGAAGACGAAGGCATCACAGCCAAGAAGCATCAGGACAGGTCTTGAAGGCAGCATCAGAGATGCCCAAACGGTGCCTAGATACAGGCTCAGACCAGAAACAACACAGGTCCTCCCCGACCCCTCCCTGAGCCCCCAAAACTGGCCTGACCCAAGAGCCCAGCCCCAAAACACCCCTGATCCCCAGGGAGACAGGACCTCAGCCACCGCTCTGCAGCCCAGGGCCGTCAGTAATTAAGCCGAAGCAATGCAATTTAGTTTGCAACGCTATATTAATTCTCTCTGCTGTTTCCAAGCTGTTCCTTTACCTTCCCCGCTGCTTCTGCTGTCAGGGCATTTGACTTGGGAACTGCTCACTGGGCAGTTTAGAGGCTTTTACTGTAATCAAGAGGATTTCTCAGCGCTCACTGACAACCCGAGTGCTGACTTTACATTTTCTGGGGAAGCACAGAGGATGGAGAGAAAGGCGCTGGCTTCGCCCACCCAGCACTCACAGGTTCTGGGGGGTGCTCCTGCCCTTGGCTCTCTTGGGATCCCTGTTCTGGCACAGCCCAGGGCTGGGTGCTTCCCCACTGAAGGACCGTACGATGCTGCCAAAACGCTGCCAAAGCTGATTTGAAGGAGGAAACACAAACCAGGACAGCAGCAGCCTTACCAGCACAACACAGAGCAGGCAGCGGTTTAGAGCCGGGCCACTAGCACCAAGCAAGTTAATCTTGACACAGTAAAAAAAGCTTTGGTGCCTTTTAATTTCTCACTTTGATTTTTTATTTTTTTTTAATACGTGACCCCCGCACTGCTCTAGCTGCCACTGGCAAGCTGCCCCGCTGAGATGCACCCACAGGAGCAGAGGACGTTACCCCCATGGCTGAAACCCCGCTGTGCGGACGGCTCCACTCTTACGTCCTCCCTTTCCAAAGGCAGCGAACAGAAAAAACACCTCCAGGACCACAGGGTCCCAGGACCTCCCCTGCAGCCGTGTTTCCTCGTGCCCTGGGACCAGCTGGAGCCACAGCACCCAGCACCACAAAACCCATCAGTGCTGCCCACAGCCTCCCCCAGCCCCTTTTAATTTTTTTTCTCCCCTTTTTTGCTAGAGTTTGGGGAACACTTTCACCTGCTCCTGTTCAAGCTACTCTACCCCACACCACTGGCACGTCCCCCACCACATGCTCCCTTGTGGGCTGGGAGATGGCTCCTGGCTGAGCTGGGAAAGGCAGCGAGAGGGAAGGACTTGTGCTAAATCAGCCCATTACCCCTCGCCACCTTCTTTACCAGCTCATGTTTTTAAGCTGGTGGGTTTGTGCACCCAAGCAGCCTTTGCAGGTCAGAAAACACAAGCAGGTCCGCTGACCCACCACAGGGGTTCTGCAGAGAGCTGCACCCAAAGGCAGATGTCACACAATCGGCATTCAGTCACCATCAGGGCCACATCAGTCCATTCCCAACCACCTGCAAACCTGTTCACCCCTTGCAACCCAAGCTTGGCAGCGAGGCGAGAGACACAGCAGTAACGTGGCATTGCTGTGGAGCGCACGGATGCGGGCGGACAGGCTGAGACCCGGGTCAGTCCCTAGCAGAGCGAGTAGCCAGCCCTTGTATTAGACATCAGAGAATCCACTCAGGCTACCCCAGGCATGCTTGGCTGGCTCTGCCCCGGGGGGGGTGACAGCCAGCAGCCTTACACCATGCACCCCCATGACACACAGAGTCACTAGCATGGGAAGAAGGGGCATGGCTGGGCCCCAGCGATCCCCCCAGCCCCAATCCCCCCGGTGCCCACCATCACAGGCCGGTTCCCCAGGAAGTTGAGGTCGCTGTTCTCGCCGAAGAGGTAACCCTCGGGGTGCGTGGAGTCAAACTTCTCGCCGCCCATGATGAAGTGGTTGGCAAAGTAGCTCCCTGGAAAGAAAACGGAGACCACCTGAGTGTGAGGGGGGGGGGGCGAGGCCGGGGCTTCAATCAGGTGATGGAGCGACATGAAGCCACTGAACTGGTGGCTCAGAGGTGGCTTCGCTCCCAGGGACACCTTGCTGGGAGCCTTTTGGGTTGAGCTGACACTGCCGGCCCCCAGGCAGGCAGAGGAGGAAGGGGAGCTTGTCCTGCCCTCCCCTCTCCCTGCCCACATCCCCCTGCTGCCAGCAATCCCTGCCCGGCCATCAGAGCTGGGATGGGGAGAGGCTGGGGGCAGGGGTCCAGCCCCACGGCAACGCCCAGCACGGGGGCTGCTCCATCCCATGGGATTTAATGGGTGCAGATTCATACCCCAGGACGTCGGCTGCATCCCCCCGGAGCGGGGCGCCTGCTCCCCTTTCCCTGCCTGGAAAATCCCTGCGAGCCCCAGCCTGGCCTGAGCCTCCCAAGGTCACCCCGACCTTCAGCCATCCCCGCGCTGGCAGGGGCGGCCGAATCCAGGTCTGCGAGCGGGAAGGGGAGATGGCTCCCGGGAGGGCAGAGCAGCCCTAATCCTCTGCATAAACACCAGCAAAATTCCCGAGGAGGCAGGGGAGGCAGCGGCCGCAGCCTGTCCTGCCCGAGCACTGCAAGCCAGGATGGCTCCCACATCTTCACGGACGCTGCCGGGAACGGGGGGCTCAGGCCAGGCACGGAGCCCTCAAAACAGGCAGGGCTGCTGCCGCCCAAAGCCCGGTGCTGCAGACCCCCTGGGCCATCTGAGGCCAGACACCTTCCCAGGTTTGCTGCAGCCACCACCAGAAAGGTGGGCAAAGCACACCTGAACTGAGTTGTGTCAGTTCTTAGCCTGCAGCCTTCCCCAGGAAGGGCTCACCTGCAGGAGGGAGGATTCTGAGAGGCTGTAGACCCTCCAGGAGGTCAGCAACCCCTCTGCAAAGCGCTGCACGTTGCCCTGGTGAATGCCAGACAACAACCAGCATCCCTTCTTCCCTCACAGGGTGAAGCACAGAGCCAAAACACCAGCGTGTCCTGTCCCCTGAGCTGGAAGCAGCCCCCAGGTCAGGCAGTTCTTCACAAGAAGAGATTTTTTATTTTTTTTTCCTGCCAGCCTGGCCAGGAGCTGACTGGTGCCAGCTCCTTGTCTGTAAGATCGGGGCTGTGGCTGCCTGGGGAAAGCACGCCATGGCACAGGATCCAGCCTGGGCAGGACGGTTGGGACTTCTTGCATTGGGAAAAGGAATGGAAATGGGGAGGTGAAGAGGGATGGGGCAGCAGAGTGGGGCGAGCAGAAGCACCGGGGGTCAGGAGAGGCAACAGATGTAGGACAGACAGCCCCCTGCACCCCATCAGCCACAGGGACAGGGTCTGGCTTACAAACACCCAAGAGCACAGAGCCACCTACACCCCCCCGCCCCTGGGACACCCCAAAACTAAACCTTTGGGGTCTGCAGATAAAGGAGTTCAAGCCTGGGCTGTTGGCTCTGCTTCTGCAGACTGAAGTCAGAGCTTGCAGTCGGTTTCCAGCAGATGCAACGACTGCCCAGGGGTGGATCAGGCCTTAATACTGCATTTAAAAACTAAAACTGAGCCCAAACCCAAAGGGTAGGAGGAGACAGGACCTAACGCCGGGGCGGGAGGGATGAGAGGGGCCATACAGCTTCACTCAAAGGCCCTGTGGCACAGGGATGCCCGGATGCAGGGCGCCCGTTAGCAAACGTCAACCATCAATTATTGATGCCTGCTGCTTTCTGGTCCCATTTTCCATGTACATAATTTATAGGCAGCTCCCCAGGGAAGGATGCAGCCACGTGAAAAATAAACCCAAGAGCAAAGAATCTTCAGAGCTGCCTGCAATGGCACGGCCGGGGAGAACAGGGTCATCCAGAGCTTTTCCTGGCACTGACCTGGGGCAAGAGCTGGAGATGGGGAGGGGTGAAAATAATAATAAAAAATATTTTTAAACCTGCAGAAAAGCTACCCCAGCACTGGAGAAAAGCTGGAAAATGGAGCTCAGGCTCTCTGTGATGGCCCCAGGCATGGTTTGGTGGATGCTGGGGGCTCCCATAGGATGGGCAGAGCAGGTGAGGACCACGCTGGCATCACCCAACACTTTCTGCCAGGGGTTGGGAGCACCCCTGGGCGCTGCAGGCTCCCCAGCACACCCCGTAAGTGGCCCAGGGGCTTCACCTCCCCCTTTGCAGCAGACAGCAGGGCCCTGTGCTCCCTCCCAGGGAAAGTCCTCTAAACACTTTGCCATTAAATGAGAGCCTGGAGTGATGCTGGGAAAAGCCCAGGGCATCGGCAGAAGCCTGCCAGCCCCACTGGGTGCCGGTGACCCCATGGGCACAGCTGGGTGACAGAGGAGGGAAGAACCTTTCCAGCCACAGCCACCTTATTATCAGCTGATTATAAATCCTTAACCAACGCCTACTCCCAGGGAAGGAAAGCCCGTCAAGGACAGTCACATTGCAGAGGGAAAGCCAGGTTTTAATGAGATCTTAAACTTCAGAGGCCTGGCGAGCGTGCAGGAAGGGCTGAACAGAGCAGCTGCTAGAAAGAAGGAATAAACCAAAACTGCATGATGTTCCTGGCAAACAAAGTGTGTCCTGCATGCCTGCCGACACCACCATGTGGGACATATCTAGCACCAGCCAGTGCCGTAAGGCTGTCAGCCCTTTGTCTCCGTGAGTGCCAGGGATGCCACCTTGCCCAGATGTCCCAGACAGGTGAGGACCCCACAGGCACAGACTTGGCTGTGCCCATGGCTCTGGCACACATGGGCACACATCCTGCGTCGTCCCCCAAGCCATCGCTGCCCTGCTGGGGTCTGGCTTGGCTCTGGCAACGCAGCCTCTGGCTCCTGAGTGTCAGAGCCTGGATGTTTCGGCAGGGTCACAGCCCTGCTCTCCAAAAGGGTTAAAATAGAAAAGCTCATTTTCAGCCCATCTGCACACTCCCAGCAAGGGAAGCGCAGGGTTTTGCACAGCCTGCAGTCACCCCAGCCAGGTGGCCATGGCATGGTGCTGGCACAAGGACACCCCGTGGCAGCACGTGCCAGCACGGGGTGCTGTGATGGGCACAGCACCATCTGGGTGATGCCCTGGCCAGTTAAAAGGCACTGGGTGCTTCTGCCCCGGGGCGTCCCATCACCGCCTGGTGAGCTGGCATGCTGCAGCTTATTTAATTCAGCACTCTAAAGCAGACAGCCAGAGCCAGCAGCAGCCGGAGGCAAAGCCAAACCCTGACCACAGCACTGCTGCGTCAGCCATCACCCACCACAGCCCCCCAAGAGCCCCCAGACCGCTCCCTGTGCCATGGCAGTGGCACCACCCCGGGGCTGGGCCCCCAGATCTGGGGGTGTCACTGCCTGGGTAACCCCTTTGCTCCTGTTCCCAGCCAGGGTCCCACTTACTGTCCCCCCTCCCATGTGCCTCAGGGGAGCTCGATGCTGGCCTTGGCCAGGGTCAGGGCCTGAAAGCCGAGGACTTGCCCCGGTAGCCATCCCACTAGCCAGGCAGCGGGCTCCACACACAGCCCCTGCCTGCTCCCCCTCCCATCGCCTTTGCTGACGTGACATTAGAGCCACTGAAGTAAATCTCAGCCTTTGCCTTAAAATACTGGTTTAACTAATGCCATTTGCACCCTGCCTGGAGGGGACGGGACCCCCAGGATGGGAAGGGGAGATGCTTGATGGGGACTAGATGTGGCTGCCCTGTTCCCACGGGTGGCACTGGCCATCCCCAGTGAGCCTGCAACCAAACAGCCAAAGCCATGTCTCACAGAGGGAAATGCCCTGGCGTCCTGTGAGACCCCCCCCCTGGCCCCATCTGGGCCACGTTTCCAAAGCCAGTGGCTGTTTCCAGGGAGCATCTGAGGCGAGAGATGCGCTGCCGCCACAGAGGAATCAGCTCCGCTGCCTGGCACATCTTCCCTCACGGCTGCTGGCAGCGCTGAAGGCAAATCCCCTCACAGATTAAAAGCAAACCAGCCATAATCTCCTGCGGCCACCAGCCCACCCCTCATTCCAGCGCAGATGGCCATGGCA
Source organism: Falco peregrinus (assembly GCF_023634155.1). Lineage (NCBI taxonomy): Eukaryota > Metazoa > Chordata > Aves > Falconiformes > Falconidae > Falco > Falco peregrinus. The sequence continues at coordinate 118,882,505 of NC_073722.1, read as the reverse complement.
CCTGGGCACCTCCTGCCCTGCTCCCCGAGGATCCCAGGCAGCACCAGGACTGTCCCCACCAGCTCTGCCCAGGCCCATCCGTAGGGCCCAGCTGAGCACACTTGGGAGCCCCAGTTTCTCCCTGAAAGCCAGAGTTAAGCATCAGCCAGGTGTTCTCTGCCAGCTGAGATGAGTTTGGAAGTGCTCAGCTGGGTGCACTTGCTCCCCCTGAGCAGGGCACGGTACAGGCTCCTTCATGCCCGGGTATCTCAAGAGCCCCTAACTAAGGTGTTCCAAGCCAAAATCCCTTGATGCACAGAGCCACAGCCCCTGCAAGGAGCAAACCCACGATGGGTTGGTCCAGCTTCACCTGGCATCAAGGTGACAGAGGCCTTGAAACCATGAAAAAGGGGGAGCAGGGGGAGCCCTCAGAAGAGCAGGCTGCCGCCTCGGGCCCGCAGCGCCCCAGTTAACCCGCACTACTGCAGATGTGCTGGCCAACCGTACAACCCAGTTTAGATTAAAATTTAAAAAGAAAAGCTAAGCACGGCTTTTCAAGACAAGAGTAGGGGTTTGTGTTGGCTGTAATTCTTCCTAAGGAGGTCTTTATTTGTAATTAGCAAGTAATTTGTCACAGCACTAACGATCCAAGCGTTTACCTTATCCTATTAACTACCAAAATAGTTACCTATTAATAATATTCAGTGCCACAAGGATCCTGTGGCAATCCCTACATGCACACACCGTGCTCCAGGGCATCATCCACCGATATCAGTATTTCTGCAGCTCTGAAGCACTACCCACCCAAGGAGCAGACTCCATCCCCTCTCCTCACCGCGACCCCTGCATGCCCCCCCCGGACACCCGCTCAGAGCGGTCCTTTGCAGGGAAAAGCGAGACAAGGAGGGGAGGGCCGGATTTTCCAAGGTCACGCACAAGGTTTGAGACAGAGCCGGCCTTGGGAGCGGGAGAGACATGACCGCCAAGCCTCCAGGCGAGGAGCCGGGGAAGGAGAAGTCTCCCCACGGCAGGGACTAGGGTGCTGCTATGGGGCAGAGCCCTGGCAAAGGGGCCCCCCCTCCGACCCTTCCCACCCCAGCCTCCATCAACCCTCCTGGGAACATAAATCCAGGCTTTTCCCCAGCAGCCAGCACCGGCTGTAAAAAGAGCTCCAGCTTTCCCACCCGAACGCCACGGGCCACGCATACAAATAATAATATCATTAAAGTCGCATCAACTCAGCCAAGTTTGGAGCCGGGTTTGGCTGGCAAAGGGGTACCCGGAGAGGGGGCACCCCGCGGGTGGGTCCAGGGGTGCCCCCTCCTTGCCGCGCCCCACAGAGCCAAGGTGCTCAGCACCAGCCCTGTATTTTTAGGGTGCCCCCCCCCGAGCTGCATGCAGTCAGGGTTTGCTTTGGGGTGCGCAGGGGCATTCCCGACCGCAGCAAGGTCGTTCCCGGTGCCTGCCTTGCTCGCTCCCCCCCCCACCGCCCAGCAGCGGCACCGGGACGCGGGACCCCCCCGGGGGCTCACCGGATTTCGGGGGGTATCTGTAGACGGAATTAGCGGGGATATCCACTTCCTCCACCCCTGCGTTTTGCCGGCTGGTCAGAGCCCCCATGGCCGGGCCGGGGGGGCTCAGCGGGCGGGATGCGGCGGGGCGCCCTCCCGCCCGGGACCGGCACCGGGGCTGGCGGCGGCGGCCCCCGCCCGCAGCATCCTGCGCTCTGCGCCGCGCCCGGCACCGCCTCCGCGCTAGCGCCGGGGCTGCGCCAATGCGGGGCCGGGCCGCGCCGGGCGGGGCTTGCCTTGCCCTGCCCCGCCCCGCCCCGCCGCGGCTCGGGGGACAAGGACCCTGCTCCCGTGCTCCCCCCGCCGCCGGTGGCACACGCGAGCCCCCAGTGCCGCCAGTTGCTCCAGTACCGCTCGCTGGTGCCCCCCTGCACCATTCACCTGCCCCACCCCACACACCCCCCAGTCGAAAACTCCAGTGACCCGCCCCCCCCCCCCCCCCCAGCATCATCCTCCTCCCACCCTCACCCCTGGGTGAGACTGAGCGGCAGCCCCGAGACCCCCAGGGGCTGCCTGCCCCCCCCGGGCTGGCTCAGAGCACGGCCCCCCTGGCCCTGTACCCCCCAGCCGCCCGGGAGAAGGCCAAGCCCCCCGTTTTTCCCAGCAGCTCGCCTGGCTCAGGGGGAAGGAGACAGAGCAGGGGCTGGCACGGGGGCTGAGCCGCTCCCGCAGCACCCCAGGGCTGCATAGTGCTGGAGAGGGGGGTCAGATTAAAGCCCCCCCAGTACACACCTCCATCTCCTCCATCCTGCCTTCCCAGCTCCGCTCCGCACCAGGAGCAGCTGCGTTTGCCGGGCGCTGCCTCTGGAGGCAGGGAGCTGCCTGTCTGCTCCAGCGCACCCCAACACTCCCCCAACCAGCTTCCCCCAGTTCCCTCAGTGTTAAGCTACTGGGAAGCATGGGCCACCTTCGCATTTCCCCCTTGGAGATAAAGGTGAAGGATGGACCCTTCGACCGCTCACTTAAAAACATGGGTAATTAATTAGTCCTGCAGCGCAAGTTAGTGGAGCATCACATGATTTTGATTTGAGTTGATAACACGAGTGCTATAAATATCAAACGGGAGATGTGCAGGGAGGTGGATCAGCTGCCCCAATGTCTTCGGCTACTCAGCGGTGACGTGCCAAGGCCATCCCCGGGGGTCCCCCCCCTCACACCTCCCCGCAGAGGGACACAGCTTCTCCCTCCCTGACGGCTTCCTACTTGCACAGTCCCAACAGCGGCTGAGAAAAGCCAAACCGAAGAGCAGCCACCACCGAGGCGAGCCCAGGGGCAGCTCTGTACCCCATCTGTCAGCCTGCCACTGTCACACCGGGACCCCCAACCCCAGCAGTGACACCGTGTCGGTGCCACTGGATGTCACACCCGGGCTGGGTGCTAAGGGGAGCATCGGCCAAAGAGGAGCCGAGGGCGACATCAGTGCCGGGAGCCTGCTCCAGCTCCTGGTGCTGGCACCCAGCTGGGAGCCCCGAGACCCCAGGGGCTGATCCCTGCTCACCCCAGTGCATGTTGTGGGGACCCTGTTCTGCGCATGGATTGTTTAAAAATCCAGTGCAGCCCAGAACTGCTGAACGCTGGTGCGGCCCCGCTCCCCTGCCTTGCTCCAGCCAGCAACAACAGGGAGAAACACGAGCCTAGGAGAGGGAGCCAGCACATTTCATTACCGGCACACAACAGACTGCAGGGTTTTAGTGCAGATAATAATTCAAAGTTATCCCCGTGCAGATCCATAACCCAGCAGTCATTACACGCAGAGCTGCTGTGTGCATGCACGGCTTGTGGGTTTTTTTTTTTTCAGTGATTACTGCAGCAGAGGATTTTGTAGGACAGTGCCGCAGTGGAGTGCGGGAGCGCTGGCAGGAGCTGGGTGACGATACGGCTTCGAGGGCAGGTTCCCTCCCAAGCCTGCCCGGCTGCATACATGCTGCACCCCAGCGCACGTAAAGCCAGGGCAAACCCCAGTGGGGCTGACCCAGCAGGGCCACGGGGAGGGGGAATCCAGTGCACAGAGAAAAAGCAACGTTTAAGTCCAAAATGCACTTGCTGCTGGGCAAGATGCAAGTCTGACGCGCTCATGCTGCCCAGCTGTGGGATTTGGTGTGTGCGTGTTTGGCAGGGAAAGAGGATCCTGCTCCTGCCTCCTCGTGCTGAGAGGGAAACCGAGTCACGGGAGGGCACAGCGGTTTGCTCACAGGTTTAACAGGAGAGTGAGAGGCTCACCTGTTGCAGCAAATGTTTGTCCATATTCCCAGTCCACTCCCAGTCCCTCCAGCAGTCACTTGCACAAGCTGCAGAGCCAACAATGCAGTCCTGGGCTGGCTCTGATGCCAGCGCTTGCAGCCCTGCAGGGTGACGATGGCTGGGGAGACAATGGCCCCTTCATTCGTGGGTGCTGAGCCCTGACGAGGGCTGCCACATCGTTGTTACCCCCAAAGGCTGGTTCCCAGAGCAGCTCCTGGCTGGGAAGGTGGAGCAGGGTGCTGGGAGCCCACACCCTGCCCGGAGGGGTGACCCCACACCCCTTGTGGGTCCCAGCGCCTGCCAGGGAGGATGGAAGAGCATCTCATGCAGAATCAGGCCAGGGGGAGAGTTGACAGTGAAGCCTCGCTGCAAACCCTGCCCCAAAACGGGGCTTCTCCACCAGCTGTTTTGGTTTGGTGGGAACAGCTGAGGTGTCTGCAGCAGGCCGGCTGGGTACAGGGTCTCATCCTGAAGGACTGAAGGTCCTGCTGCTTTTCCAAATGGTCACTAACGCTGCGTTGTATCACAGCCTCGGATGCCCGCTGCCCACGTGACCCCGCGGGTTCGTGAGCCAGGGCTCACAAGCAGCTTTTCCCTGGTTTTTACAGGCAGGTGCTCCCCGAGGCCGGCTGCTCACAGCTTTGCGAACTCAGCTAGAAGCCGCGCTGTGCAGGCAAGTGGGTGTTTTTGGCAGGCAGGAGGCCCTGAGCACTCTCCAGGGCTGTGCGTAAAGGGGCTACATGCAGGAGGCAGGCAGGGATGGGATCCCAGCTTCCGGAATTGCTCCTCTTACACCTCGACCTGCCTCAGGACTGGTTTTGCTCCAGGAGGATGAAGCTGCCAAAATCTCAGCTGGGCAAGCGGGACCCTCCAGGCTCATCACTGCATCCCGGCAAGTGGGATCCCCTGAAAACCCCAGGGTGATGCCCAGCTTGGGGAAACGATACGCTGGCATTGCTCCCGTCACACTGCTGCCTGCTGAACCCCACCACCCACGGGACATCGGGACTTTGCAGAAGCCCCAGGTGGGCCCTCGCCCACCAGCTGCCGAGGTAACCAGCTACAGATGGCACTTCAAGTCTCCATCCCTTGGCTGGCTGGTCACCACTGCCACAGCCAAACCTCCAGGGGCTCTTTTCAGCTCGACCTATTTCCACGCCATCCATTTGCAAAGTCCCCGATTTATTCGTTTGGGTTTTAAACTCCACTTTTCCCTTTTTAATTAAAGGCTTCCAGGCGTGCATCGTGCCCGTGCTGCTCAGTCCCCAAACTCAGGAGGGCAGGTGGACCTGGGGTGGGGGAGGGGGGGGAAGCTCACCCTCGCAGGTTGCTGTTGAAGCTCCGAGTCACCAGAATTTTAAATATTCTATTACAAAAAAATCCCAAACAGAACAACCAAAACCCACCACCCAAAGCTCCAGACCCAGGGGCTCTGCCTGAGCCCCCAGCCGAGCCCCCAGCCCAGGCTTTCCTAGGGCAAGGCCAGGCGGGTGAGCTCGGGCCGGGGCTCACTCCCGGGTGGGGGTGGGACCGCTGCCCCGGGGGCAGGGGGTCTCCGGGAAGGGGGAGCCGTGCCGGGGGGAGCCCCAGCCCGGAGCAGCCCCAGCCCCGGGGTGCCACCCCCACCCTCCCGCGCTTCTCAATGAACCTCCTCAATGAACGTGATGTCACCAACGCCGTCTGAAAAAAACCCTCGCAACCAATCAGCGGTCCGGCCGCTCCTTCCACCGGCCGCCCCGCCCTCCCGGGGGTTCAGCGACCAATAGCGATGCCTCCTGCAGCCAAAACACAAGCATCGACCAATGGGAAGGCAGAAGGGCGGGGCGCGGCGCCGGGGCAGCTGGAAGATTCGAACTGAACGCCCGTCGGGGCTGGCGGCGCGTCGGCGGCCAATCAGGGCGCGGGGGCGGGGCCTCCCCGGTGTGCCCCCCCCACCCCCCCCGCCGGTGCCCCCCCCTCCCTCCGCCGCCCCCCGGTGTCGGCGCGGCGCGGGGCGGCGGGCGCGCTCCGGGCAGCGCTCGGCGGGGCCGCCCCCGCCATGTCGGTGAACATGGAGGAGCTGCGGCACCAGGTGATGATCAACCAGTTCGTGCTGGCGGCCGGCTGCGCCGCCGACCAGGCCAAGCAGCTGCTGCAGGCGGCCCACTGGCAGTTCGAGGTACGGGCCGGGCCCCCCCCAAACACACACAGCCCCCCCACCCCCGAACCGGGGTGCCCCGCACCGGGAGCCCCCGCCACCCCGCAGGGCCTCGGGGCGGAAGGCCGGCCCAGTTGCGGCCCACCGACACGCGTGGCCGGGCCGGCACGGCTGCCCCCCCCCTCCCCCAGCACCCACGCGGTGGGGGGGACCGGCTCCGCGATCGCCGCGTCTATTTATATTCGGGCCGTGACCTGAGCTGCGACTCCCCCCCCACCCCTGAGCTGGGGGCGGGGGTGCCGGGTAAACAAGGGGAGGGGGGTGGGCTGCACCCCCCCCGGCGTGGGGAGCCCCCGGGTGGGGGTGGGCGCGATGCCCCGTGGGTCGGGTGAAGGGCAGCGCCAGGCTCCCCCCGCCCCGGGCCTGCCTCTGGGGGAGGGGGGTCGCGGGTGCCCCTCGGGGCGGTCCCACGGGGGTGGGGGCTGCGGGGCGGGTTTGGGGGGGGGGGGCGTGTTCCCCTTCCCCCTTTGTCTGGGGTGGGCTGGGGCTGACAGCTTGTCCCCACAGACGGCCCTCAGCGCCTTCTTCCAGGAGACCAACATCCCCAGCAGCCACCACCCCCCCCAGATGGTAAGTGAGACCCTCACCCCCTGACCCCCCTCCATCCCCTCCCCACCCCCCATCCCCAAAAACCACCTTTACACCCACCCCCGGCAGCTACCAACCCCCCGCACCCCCCCCCCCCACCCCCCCCCCACCTACAGCCACCCCCAGCTCAGGCCCCCCCGCCCCCCTGGGGGTCCGCAGCCCCCCCCCCCGGGCCGTGGAGCTGTCAGCTCCCCTGCCAGCCATATTGCTCTGCGCCCGGAGGAACACGCAGCCGGCGAATGTAAACACGAGCTAAAATGTCTGCCAGGAAATAGTTGGTCTCGGCGAGCATCGCGCTGCCACTTGGGCTCCCCGGGCCGGGGCTGGGGGTCCGCTGCGACCCCCCCCCCTTCCCCAAAGGCTACTTGACCTTGGCCGAGGGCACGTCCCCTTGGGTCCAGGGGAGGAAGTTACCCCCCTCGGGGTGGGTTTTGTTGTGTTTCTTTGGGGTTTTTTCACCTTTTTGTTGTTGTTTTTTTTTTTTTTTTTTTTTTTTTTTTTGTCCTGCCGAGCGGTGCCGTGCGGGGGGAAGGAGCGGATCTGGACTCAGCCGATTTTTGCCCCTTTTTTCCTGCTGTCGGGAGATGGCCAGCCCACCCGGCATCGCTGGCAGCCACCGCTCGCTCTTGGAGAAAGTAATTTTGCCGGCCGGCTCCTGCTTAAACCCTTTTTATTGTAATTCCTCCTTCCCCTGCACATTTCCCTGCTGCCTCAGGGAGCTGGCAAAGGGTCACCTCGCGGAAAACCTTCTTTCCCAGTGGGATAGGGGACAGGAGAGGTGTTGGGAGCTGCCAGCCAGCTCCAGGCCTCGCTGTGTTTTCACACCAAAAGCCTCATTGGGGTGATTCCCATTGGGCAGCTGCTGGAAGCGGGATGCAGAGCAGCTCCCACGAAACCCATCCTGCAGCCCGTTCCTGTGCTCCCAAGTGGGACCCACTGATGACTGCAGCCACCCTGTCACCCCCACCCTGGGACCCACTGAGGACCGTGGCCACCTGGGGCAGCTCTCCCCCTTCCCCGCCGTGTTTTTCTAACACCGTGTGCTCCACGTGGTGACAAAATACCTTTCACCCTCTCCCTAAATACTACTGCCTTGCATTTTTAGCATTTTTTTTTTTCCTACCACCCCAACCCCCCCAGCATCCTGATTCCTGCAGTTTAAAATAACCCGCACGGCTCCGGGCTGGGGGTGAGATGAGGGGCTTTACAGTTGCGGTTTCTATTTCTTTTTCAAGTGACAGAGAACAAAGCTGTGAGCACAGCAGCACTCACAGCATTACAGCGTGGGGCGGCACGATGCCTTCACCCCATGGAGGGGGGGCTCCCGCACCCAGCAAAACCCCCGGGGGTCCAGGCTGCAGGGAAGGGACCCACCAGAGCTGTGCAGTGTGTTGGTGCGGCAGCTCATGGTGGGACCGACCCTCTGACAGCTGAGTGGCTCCTGAACAAAAAGTGTTGGAGGAGGAAGGCAATAATTGCCTGGGAATGCTTACGGGGTTTTTTAAACTGATGTTTGAAATTAACCTGGCAAACACCACCCCAGAAGCTCAGAGCTGTGTCCCCCCCCTCCAGCACCGTGTCCGATCTCAGCCCAGGGTGGTGGTTGGTGCGTGGCTGTGGTGGTGTTTTTTTGAAAACACCGTTGCCTGAAGTTTTTTGGGGTTTTGTTTTTTTTTCAACAAGTATCTTTTCAGATACTGCCAAATTTATATGCTGTATAAAACAAACAAAAAAATGATCTGGTTTACCACCACTTTGAGGTGAGCTCTGAAATAAGTTTTCCAAAAGTCTCTGTGCAGCAAGGGAGGAATGGCCGTGCTTGCCACCAACCCGTTCAGTGGCAGCCTGGCTCTGATGGCATTTTTGGGGTGCCCCAGCTCCTCACACTGATGGGAGCCCATCCATCCCGTTGCCAGCGCCAGTCTGCTGGCTGCTGCTTCCTCGAGGTGGGGAAGCACCCTTTGAACGGGTGCAGCTGGGACCCCCCTGGCCGGGGCTTGCCTGCAGCCAGCGGGGAGCAGGGAGCAGCTACAGTGTGCCCGGCTCCTTCCTCCTTGCATCCCAGGGTGGCCGGGATGGGGGTGAGGAGGAACCTTGAAGAGGGATTGGGGTGTTTGCGTGTGCTGGGGCTGCTGACCACCAGCCAGGGGCAAATTCTGGGATAAACCCTGGGAAGGGGGAGTGTTGCCGGTCAGATGTGTCCCCCTGCTCCCCAGTGCTGAAGGCAGCAGGCGCTGCCCTCGCCCCTTGGCACTGCTCTGCATCCCCACAGCTGGCGAGATGCTCCGCTGTGCTCCGAGCTCCAATGGGAGCTGCGGCTCCGCAAGGGGGACAGGGATTTGGGATGGATTTAACCCAGAGGGGTGAAGCCCCCTGCACATGCACCACTTCTGTGTCCACGCATCCCCTCCCAGTGCATTCCCCCTGCCCACACGTGCTGCCCATACACAGATCCCTTCCCCGTGCAACACCATGGAGTTTTTGATCTAGCTGGGAGGAGGGGGGTGGGGAGTGCCCCCCCAAGACTGTACCTCGCCAGGGACCTGGCTGGACAAAACGCTGCTATTTCTAACCCCCCGTGCATGTTCAGAGCAGCCTGTGGCACAACGCTCCCTGCCAGCAACCCCGCTCTGGAGATAGAAGAGGCAGCAGAGGTGTTCCGGCCGGCACCCACCTTATTTTTCACTACTGGGGTGAAGCCCCCTCCCCATCCCCTTTGGGGGGCTTTAACATCCCCCACACTCAGAGTGTAGCACATGCTTTGGTGAATTGGGGCCCTCAGTGCTGCCAGCCCCTGAGCCCCAGCGCAGGACCGGGACCCCCCACCAGATTTTCCTCTGCCAGCGAGGTTGGCTGGGCAGGGGCCGGATCCGTTCCTGGCTGGGCGCTGTATTTAGCTGGGTGCGCAGCAGGGGCTGTACCGGGAACCGCATGGGGCCCGCCCACTGTTACAGAGTGCAAAGGGGAGGGGGGCCAGGGGGGACCCCAACACCCTCCTCACACATCAGGCTTTGAGCACCCTGGATGGTCCAAATTGTCCTGCCCGAGGCTGGGCTGGAGACCCTCCTCAGGCAGCCCCCACGCCTCTGGGGGAGCCCCCTGCACCCTTGGAGTCTGCATGGCAGCGCCGGATACCCCAGGACTGGCCAGACCCAGGTTCTGAGCATCCCCTGGGGCTCGAGGGTCCCAGGGGTGGGATGCAATTGGGAACCTGTGATGGGTCTGGCTCCTGCGGGTGGCTTGGGACCCCAAAACTATCCATGACCGATCTGATGCCCATTCTCTCCTCTCTTCCCGCAGATGTGCACCCCCAGCAACACGCCGGCCACGCCACCCAACTTCCCGGATGCCCTGGCCATGTTCTCCAAGCTGCGGACCTCCGAGAGCCTGCAGAGCAGCAACAGCCCCATCACCTCCATGGCCTGCTCCCCTCCGGGGAGCTTCAGCCCCTTCTGGGCCTCCTCGCCCCCCAGCCACCAGCCCGCCTGGCTGCCTCCCTCCTCGCCCACCGCCCACGGCCTCCACCACCATCTGCACCACCCGCAGCCCGCCTGGCCCCCTGCCCCCCCACCTGCCACCCCCCCACAGAAAGCCGTGGCCACCATGGATGGCCAGAGATAAGACTGGGTTGGCAGAGGCAGGGGGGAATTGAGGAGGGGGCTGGGCCAGGGCGTTGGGAGCAGGGGCTCCCTGACAAACGCACTGGAATAATTTTCTAGGTTTTATTATTATTTTGTGGGGTTGGGGGAGGATACTGCCAGGGAGGGCACTGGCCCACAAGAGCCTCTGCAAGAGTTGCTAGCTGGTCTTTTCTCCCCCCATTTATTTTTTTTTTAAATATATAACTATAATATATAAATATATCTTAACATATATAAATCCAGAGAGGAGGAGCAGCAGCATGGAGGCAGCTGCCTGGTTGGGGGTGGAGGGGGTTGTCCCTACAGCTACTCCCCTGCCCTCAGCATCCCTGCAGCAGGGCAGGAGAGGGAAAGCAGGGAGTAATAAAAATATCAATGGACTGAGGTGGCAGTCAGCACCCTGGCTTGTGGCCACGGTGGTACCCTGGATCGTGGCCACATGGCATGGAGCTGCTGGACCCCCCACCAACCCCCGCTCTGGACTGCCCAGGTGCTTTTGGCAGTGCCCAGAGCAAACACGCCTCTCCTCTGATTTCCAAAATTCAGCCTGGCTTCTTGCACAGACTCCCCCTCCCCTCACCCCAGCAGCCCCTGCCCTGTCCTCCCTTGGCACCCCCAGGGCTGAGGGGGATTTATCTAGGTGATGCCCCTCCTGTCCCTGTGATAGCTGTTCATGGCCCTTCCCCATAAAGGGGGAACTGGGAGTTTTTTTAGTTTTCAAATCAATCTTGCTTAAAAAACAAAAACAAAAAAACCCACAAAAACAGGTTGAAGGTTTTTTATTAATTTAAAAATAATAATAAAAAAATCACTTTTTTAACAGCAGCTGTCCCCGCCTTTTCTCTTTGCTGGGAGGATGATCCCTGGCAGGGCACCAAGAATGGGGGCGAGCCCCCCCATGCCACCCCACTGAAGCCCCCCCATGCCACCCCCTGAAACCCCCCACTGAAGCCCCCCCATGCCACCCCCCAGCCAGTGCCCTCAGGCGCCACAGGCACCCTGCTATCTGTCCTCCTTTAGTGCTGTTGCCTGTGACTGCTCGCGCTCCTGCTCGAGGGGGTGGGTTTGCCCAGGAACCCCAAGTCCCACTCAGCTGGCATGCTGCTGGACTTGTGGTGAAGGGGCTGGATGAAGATTCCCGGTGCTGCCTGGCCCGGCTGGCTGTAGGGTATTGCTGGCTTCTGCTCAGGTGAGGTGGCGGTGCCTGGGGGTGAAGAGCAGGGCTTAGTCCCCTTGCAGCCCCCAGGGGGTGGGCGCCAGCTGCGGGCAGCAGGGGCAGCGGCTCGGCCAGAGACAGCCCGAAACAGGGTCCTGGCCCCCACCCTGAAGCACACAGGCCGTAGTCCTACACTGGCCAGGGCTGCCCCACCATGGCCCCCCACCTCACTCCAGCTCCAATGTGGGGACCAGTCGCCCCATGTGCCAGCCCTCCCCCTCCCTCCTACTTCCCCCCCCAGACCCCCTCCCACCCTGCCCAGCTGGGGGCACAGACCCCTGCTTGCCCCCAGTAGCAGGAGATGGCAGTGGGAGACAGGGGAAACACCGGCACCCCACGGACACCCTGCCCACCCACCATCCGCTTGGCATGCGCTGGATCCCCTCCCCACACATGCCCCGGCCGTACCCTCCTTGTCCACGAGTAGAGGCCGCCGGCCCTTGTAGATGCGGCCATCCCGGCCCACCAGCTCCACTTCGTCACCGAGCTGGGAGGGAGAGAGCAGGCTGGCTGAATTCAGCATCCCCAGGCAACCCTCCCACCCCCAGCTCTCCCTGGGGAAACAGGCACACAGCCCTCCCCGTGCTCAGCATCCCCCTCCCAGCCTTGGTCACTCCCACCATGTCCTTACCTTTGTCATCCCTACCTGGATGGGGAGCTGGGTGTGGGACTTGTGCAGCCGCAGGGTGCTGGGCGGGTGAGGCTGGAGCGTGGAGCTGCGCTGCAGCGGGGCACCGAGGGTGTGCTGGCCACCATGCTGCCGCGGCACAGTGGGGTACTGGCGTTCAGGCTTCTGCTCTCTGTGGGATGGCGCACAGGGATGCTCAGCACCTGGCACTGTGGCACCCCGTGCTCCACCCTACCACACCAGGGAGGGGGTCCAGGAGGTGCCCCCCAGCGGGCTGTGTCCCTCCTGGCTCCTTTCCCCCTGCCGCAGGAGATCCGCGCCCACCCAGCCGCACCAGTTCTGCTCTTTGCCCGGGGAGCCGGCCGTGGCCAGGGCAGGTGCCTGCACCCCGCGCACGGGGCACCGGCAGGCAGGAGCCGGGCTGCCCCAGCTGCGGGGCTGAACCTTGGCGACTTGTCTCACAGGAGGCACCTGATGCCCCACCAAGCCCGAGGGCAGGCTGAGACCAGGCACGGCTCATCACACCTGGCTTCAGCACCACGGAGGCAGAGAGCTGGGCTCCATGGGCAGCGCAGGGCAGGGCTGTCAAACCCCACAGACCCGGGGCAAGCACAGCTGACCCTCCCCCAGCACATCCCTGCTCCCCTGCCCTGCCCGGGCACCTCCAGACCCCTCTGTCCACACCCGGGGAAGAGCCCTCCCTCACTGGGGCAGGGACACCTCACACCCCAAGGGCCAGGGATGGGTCCCCATGTCCCCTACCTGTGTTTCTGCTGTTGAGTTCCCTCTGCCTTGACAGCGGTATGGGGGTACGCAGCGGGGCAGGGGGGCAGTGGTGGCAGCAGTGGCAGCGTAGGGTTCGTTCTGGGGAGAACAGGAGCCACGCGTGAGTGACGGGGACAAACAACCCACCCTGGATTAAAGCCAGCAGCCCCAAACTCGCAGGCTTGTACCCCACGGCATCACCCTGCCTGCCACCCTCAGACGGGGGTCCCCATCCCCCCACAGGTGGGCAGAGGCCTTGGCAGGGTCAGCCCCCGCGAGGCAGACACCCTCACACCTGTGCCTGGCGCAGCAGGGCAGCGCCAGCACCCATCTCCCCCTGTCCCACCCACACAGCCCCCCGATGCACCGCTGCTGAGCGATACTCACAGGCCAGGCACGAGCATGCTGAGGGGCCGGTCACAGGACAGGCAGCTAAACGGGACCAGCAGCTGCCTGTGGGGACACAAAAGGGATGGTGAGAGCTCCTGGGGGGGGCACAGCCTTGCCGACACACAAGCAGGCAGCTGGTGGGCAGCAGCAGGGTGCTGGGCACTTGGCTGTAGTGAGTTACAGTGTCTGGCAGGGGACAGCAGCTTCTGAGCCTGCTGGGTCCCCTACCAGCCCAGTAAGGTCCCAGCCCGCTGGCTGCTTACAAAAGAAAGGGGCTACGGTGGGGAGAGCAGCTGGTTGTGGGCTCCTGCCTGGGAAAAAGCTCTACCTCATACTGGGCACCGGAGGATCTGCCCGAGGGAACAGGGCAAGTGCTGTCCCCAAAGCCATCGCCGGCCCCATCGCACTCACTTCTTAATCCCAGCTCCGCTGTCAGGCATCGCCAGTAGCCTCTCCTTGAACTGCTTCAGGCTTCTCTTCCAGTTCTCTAGCTCCTGCTGGAAAGGCCCCAGCTCCAGGCGGTCCAGCTGTGGGGACACACACACCCTCAGCCAGCTGCCCTGGCACGGGACGTCATGGTCCCCAGAGAAAAGGCAGCAGCAGGGATCCTCACAGGGATGCTGCCTTCGGCTGCCAAACCCTGGAAGTGACAGCTTTGCACCACAAAGATGAGCCACCCCTCACCTTGGAGTCCATCTCTTCACGGAGCTCACTGAGCTGCTGCTGGACCTGCTGCCAGCCCTGCCCCTGGCCCGTCACCTGGCTCCGCATCTCCTCTATGGTCTCGTACAGTCGCTCTATGTTGGACTCAAACTGTGTGCAGTTGACTTTGCCGGCCAGGGCAGCTTTGTCTGCTTTCTGGCAACAGAAAGAGGCAGGAGTGGGGTGGGGAAAGGATGGAGGTCAACAGGCAGGGCCAGCCTGTGTCAGGGGAAAGGGAGAAGTGCTCCTGTGGGGCCCTCCCTGCTCACCCCATCACCCCCGTGGGGTCAGACCCACCGGCCAAAGGGACCCACGGAGAGACAGAGGGACCTGCAGCTGCTCTGGAAATCCTCCCTCCCCCAGGCCAGTTCTAATGCCCCCACCCCAAGTGATAAGGAGCATCTATCACCCTGCCCAGGACCCCCTCAAGACCATACCACTTCCAGTTCCAGCGCCAGGTCTTCCTTCGCAGCTTTGTCCCTCTGCAGTCTTTCCACAGACTGGAACAGAACCTTCCAACACAGAAAGCACCCCATGACACCATGGCCGGGGTGGAGCTGCCTCCCAGCCAGCCCAGCACTCTCGACTCCTCCCCATCCCCCAAAAACCTCTGGCAAAGGTACTTTGCCCCTCCACAGGGCTGCCAGCAGGCTGGCAGGGACACATCCTTTGTGGGCCCCAGCTGGGGGTCTGCCTGGAGGATGCTCTGACCCCTCAGGGGTTGCAGCCACCTACCTCTAGGTCTCCCTGCTTCCGCTGACAGTCAGCTACGAGATTCCCTGTGACATGGCTCAGTCTGTCACAGTCCTCTTGCGTCTGTTTGACATTGGCCTGGATGAGCTCCAGCAGCCCCTTGTCCTGCTTCAGGGAGCAAGACAACAAGGTGGTGCTGTACTGGGGGGCGGGGCAGGGGGGGGTCTAGCTGCCCGCAGGGACTAGAGCCAGGGTACTCGGCCGGTGGCCACAGGCTCTCAGTGCCAGCAGGACATTTGCATCAAGCCTTTCATTTCCTTCCACGCTGCTGACTCATCCATGCCAATTTGAGGGGCAGCAAGGGGCCCCCCCACATTACAGCAAAGCACAACCAGCCGGGGGTGTCCCAGCAGCCCCCTCCCAAGCCCGCCATGCCAGCAATCTCCCTACCTGGCTCCTCCCCGGCAGCTGCTGCGCCACCTTGCCCACTGCCTGCTGTGACATGGAGTTCACCTGCTCCTGGAGCTTCTTGTAGCACTGCAGGAGCTGCCCCAGCTGCCCACTGGCGTTCATGTTGCAGTCGGGGCACACTGCCTGCTCCTGCCCCACGCCCCTCTCCATCGCCTTCAGCTTGTCCAGCTGCAGCAAAGGGAGAAGGAACTGGCTCTGAGGTGGGATGGATGCAGCCAACAAACCCAGGTGCCGCGCAGACATGTTGGCCCCATCCTGCCAGGGGATACAGCCGGCAGCCATGCCAGGACCACCCCACGGAGCCAGCGGGCAGTGGGAATGCTCCCCCTGGACCTCACCTGCTCCTGCAGCTGGGCAGCCACCTCTGTCACCCTCTGCTCCAACATGGCCTTGCTTGTGAGCTGCTGCTCCCTCAGCTCCCTCATTTCCTGCTGTAGCTCCCGCACCATGGTCCTGGCCAGCGAGACAGGGGCACGGGCAGGGTTAGCGTCCATGGGGCTGCTTAGGGGGTGGCCCTTGCCCCCAAACCGGGATGTTCCCAGCCCCCAGGATCCCTTGCAGCCCCCACCCACACACCACCCCCCCCGAGGCACAAAACCCTCTCCCATCCTTTTACTCCAGGTGCAGTGTAGTCTCCTTGTCATCCTCTTGGCAGGCAGATCCAGCCTCCTGCAGCTTTTGAAGCACATCCTCCAGCTGCCTGATCTGGGAATGGCAGCGGTACCAGAGTCAGAGCACAGCCCCCCATGTTGTCCCAGCACGCAGGCCCTTTGGCTGCCCCTTCCCTACCCCCCATCCCCACAGCCCCATCAGGGACTGCTGCAGGCTCACCTTCCCCTTCTCGCCCTGCAGGTCACCAGCCAGCCCCTGCAGGGAGGACTTCTGGTCCTGGAGGTCCGCCAGGACGCTGCTGATACTCTCCTTGCCTAGAGGGATGTGATCCAAGGGGACATGCTCTCAGTGAGTGGGGTCTTGCCCTTGGGGCCAGCCTGGCCCCACAACAAGCCCCTGAGCCAGGCCGGCCCCATGCCAAATGCTCCCCACCAGCCCTCCCAGGGCTCCCACCTTCCTTCAGGAAGAGCAGGCTCAGCTTCTCAACCTCTCCATGTCCTGCCTTGGTGGCTTCCAGCTGGGCCACCTGCTCCTTCAGGCTTGTGTAGAGGAGGCCCAGCTGTCCAACCTGGCGTAGAGCCTCTGCTGTGTCCGCAGAGTGGTCAGAGTGTGAACCCATCGCTGGCTCTTGCAAGGGGGACACAACGTTGAGGGGCATCTCTAAGCCCTGGGCTGTTGCCCAGGAGGTCTCTGGGGCTGGCTGTGCGGCCCTGGCAGGCTGCATGCTGGGTGCAGCCACAGGACCTGCAGCATCAACTTGCATCCCCTGAGCAGGGTCAGTGGCCTCAGGGGACACCTCCTTCGCACTCTGAGGGCTGGGGTCCGTGCAGAGGGGGCCTGGCTGAACCTCTGCTCCTCTGCCCTGGGTCCCCTGCATCTCCAAGGAGGCGGTCTGGGTGCTGGAGGCCTCTGGTTGCACCCCTGCAAGAGTGGCCTGGATCCCAGGGGACTCTGGCTGTGTCCCCGGGGAGGTGGTGCTCCCATCAGAAGTCCTTGCTTGATCAGAGGGAGCGCCTGCCCACTTCTGAGGGCTCCCCTTGGTGGTGCTGGGGGCAGGCTGTGTCCGGGGCTCCTTCGGCCCCAGCGCTGAGCTCGCTCCATGCAGCGTGTCCACAGCTGAAGCCTGGGGCTCAGCAGGGGCAGACTGGCCCCCAGTGCCCTCCTGGGAAGAGGCAGGAATGGGGAGCAGGTTTATGGGCAGAAATGCAGCAGCACGGGCAGACCCACAGCCCCCCTGCCCTGTCCCCAACCCCTCCCCCCCTTCACCAAGCCAAACCCAAGTACTCCACGAGAGCCCAAAGGCAAAGTGCACACCCCACGGACACCCCTCGAGCTCCCACAACCACAGCCCCTCCCCAGCTGTTTCAGGAGCAGCAGCCCCAGTCCAGATTTGGGAGCCAGGGGCTGTTGGGGGACATGGGTGCAGCCGGCCCCTCAAGGAGGTACCAGCACCCACTGGTTTTCCCCACCAGCCTAAACACAGCCCTTTGCTGAGGAGAACATGCTCAGAAAGTGCACGTCGGGCCAGCCAAGGAGCTGCCCGCACTCTGCCGATGCCAGGTCCTGCCTGACAAGGGATGCGCAGGGCAGACAAGTGCTGGGCAGACCTCTGCAGAGGCCCTGGGGGTGCAGCAGCTGGAGGCGCTGGGGACCGCGCTCCTGCAGAGAGGATGCCCCAGCACTTGCCACCAGCAGACCTCGGCCACCTCCTCCTCCTCCTCTCTCTCCTGCTTTGCTGCCCACCAGGCAACCCTCCAACACCTCCCAGCACACCATGGTGCTCACCTCCTCCGGGGCCAGGCAGAGGCTCCGCTCTTCCTTCAGACCTTCCTGGGGAAGGAAGGATCAAGGGGTCAGCCCAGCCACATAGCCAGGGCTGGGGCAGGAGCAGCAGGAGCGCCAAGCCCCACAGCATCACTGCCCAGCACTGCTGGGGACCCGACACGGAGGGACCAGGTGCACTGGTCCCCCGGGGATGCAGCTACCCCCTGTCCTTCAGAGGGATCCACATGCGCTTGTGGCCGTGCCACACCACTTTCAGGTATTGTCTGCCCACGGTGGCCTGGCAGCTGGCTGGCAGCATCGCCGAGGTTCCCCTGGGGGAGGTAGAGGAGAGGGACAGCTCTAAGATTGGAATGAAGGATCCACAAAGGAGCTTGGGTGCAAGGCAGAGGGACGCTGGGCAGGGCTCTGCCTGGGGGCCGGGGCTGTGTTGCACAGGTAGATCTTGATCTCCCCTCCTTCCCAGCACCCACATGACTCTTTCTATGGCCCTTTAGTTAAGAAGCGCCTCAGTACCACATTGCTTGACACCTGCAGTTACCTCTACCAGCAGCCTGTGCCGCAGGCAGTGGTGCCCGTTCCTACCCTCCCCAGGACAGCCCTGGCAGGAGAAGGGTGGGGGGCTGCAGCTGGGGTGGGCTGAGCCCCAACGCGCCCCTCTGGGACACCCTTCCCACGCACTCTTCCCCCCAGGGGCCCTTCATGCTGTGTGACACCCAGGGCCGCAGGGAGGGGCATGGAGGGGGGTGAGGGACCAGTGCCCCTCCTGGGGACACCAGCAGCAGCAGCTCACCAAGCCAAGTGCCTTCTGGATCATCCTGATGTCCTCCGCCACCTTCACCCTGCTGATCTCCTCCAGGAGATTCAAGAAGAGCACCAGGACCTAGAAGGGGAGGGCGGGTTGAGCCCCAGGGGAGGGTGCCTGGAGACCAGGCCCCCGGCTCTGGTCTGTCCAGAGCAGGGGGGGCAGCGCAGGGTCCGGCCCAGCCAAGCGGGCAGGGCACTGTGGCCAGCGCTTTCCATTCACCGTGTCTTCGACAGCCAAGAAGGGGCAGCAGCCCCCAGGGACCCTCACCCCTGCCCTGGGCCCATTGCACAACTCGCGTCAGCAGGGACGGATCTGGCCCTGCCTGCCCGCTCCAGGCTCTGTGCCAGCACTGGAGCGGATCCAAAGGGCAAGGAGCTGCTGCCACCCCTCGAGGGCAGCCTGGCCAGGGAGGGCACTGGTGGCCGCCACTAACGAAGCCGGAGCCACCGAGCAGAGGCCAGACCCACCCCGCAGAGGGCGAGTGCTCCCTGCCCACCCCCCAGGGGACATCCTCCCGAATTGTGCCAGCCCCGGCAGGATCCGGCCCTGTAGTGCTGGGGCAGCTCTTTCCTTGGCCCTGAGCGCCTCTCTTCCCGCTGGGGATGCTCGGGAAAAGCAGGGCCATGAGCAGCTCTGTGCCAGGCAGCTCAGTGCCCCCCTGCAGCGCCCACCCAAGTCGGGCTGAGCGCTTGGGCGAGCCCGGGGGCCTTTCGGTGGGAGATGAGGCCCACAAGGTGCTGAGGGAACCTCATCTGCCCAAGGAGCAGGTGCCATCCCCGGCTTTTCAGGAGCGCAGAAGAGAGGGAGGGAGGGAGAGGGTGGTGGGGCTGGAAGCCGGGGGGCTGAACCTGCGGCCAGGGGGCACCGGGTGCTCTGTCGCACCCGCCGCTCATGGATGGCAACGGCGGGAGGGCCCAGAGCCACCCGAGCAGCATCTCAGCTCTTCCTGGCCCAAACTCCATCCCCACCGTGAGCAGGGGCTTCAAGCAGGCCTTGCTCTAAGGGGCAGTGCACAGCCCCCGGAGGGGGGGGCACCTCGGAGTGGGGGGCACCCAGGGCACTGGGAGGAGCCTCTACCTTGGAGACGCCGCTCACACCGCCTTCCTCCGCCTCCTTCACATCAGCGGCTGCAGAGGCGACCCGGGGGCTGCTGGTGGTCTTCTGCAGCAGGTGCTCCGGCAACTCCTGGCCCTTGGACCGGGCCTGGGTCCCACCTGCCGCCTCCTCCAGCCCGGGGGGGGCCTCGGCAGGCTGGGCCCCCTCCGGCTGCGTTGGGCTGAGCCCCTGCTGCTGCCCAGGCAGCTCACACAGGCCCAGGCCCCTGAGGATGCCCTCCAGCAGCCTGTGCAGTGCATCGTAGTTCACGGTCGTGCCTTTGGAGTTCACAACGGCGAGCTCCAGCAGCTGGGGCAGGCTGAGCGAGGCCATCTCCGCCAGCAGCGTCTACGATCTCGCCATAGCGCCTGGCCTGGGGGGAATCTGGCAGAGGCAGCAGCCTTCCCCCCACTCCCACTCCCCCCTAGCCCGCAAAGCAACCGACCCCCAGCAAAAGTGAGGCAGATAGGGGCGGGAGGGAGGGGAGGGGAGGGGAGGGGAAGGGGCTACGGGTGCTCCCCCAGAGGTCAGCGCCTGCTGGCCGCCAGCCCGCCTCCCCGCCAGCCCGCACCCGCCGCACCTCAGCCGGCCCCGCACCGTGGCCCTGGCTTTTCAAGGCTCCCGCCGCCGCCCATTGGCCGAGCCCGCTGCCCGTCAAAGTGGCGCTGCTATGGCGTCCCCCGTTGTTAGGCGACGGCGCGGCGCCAGCCCCGCCCCCTGCCGCCAGCGCCGGGCGGCAGCTCCCCCGGGGCCAGCAGCCGCCTCCCCTCGGCGGTCGCCGTCGGGCCCCGGCGGCTGTCACCCGCTCCCTCCGGCGGGGGCAGGCCGCACGGCTCGCTGCCAGCGCGCTCTGCAGCAAAGGCTGGGCAGCAGCGACAAGAAACGCCGGGAAACGCGCTTCCACGCAGCCCTGCCCAGGCCCCTGCTCCCACGCGCGGGACAAATCCTGCACCCAGAGGCATCATCCATCAGACGGGTCCTGAGCAAAAGAACCAACTTCTCTTTCTCAAGAGGGAGGTCAATGTGGGGGTTGCTTGGAAGGGAACGTGTATATGCTCAGAACTTTCTCCTGCTAGGTGAGCACCTCTGCCAGCTCCCTCAGTACTCTCGTGTGGATACCCTACAGCCCCAGAGACCTGTGCATGCCAGAGCGGAGCAGCAGGTCGCTACCCATTTCCCCTGGACATCATTCTGCTCCTCCTCCTCCCTCTCTTCCAGCTCAAGGAGCTGAGTACCTAGAGGGAAACGGGGCTTGCTATTAACGGCAGAGCCAAAAAAAGGCATGAAGTACCTCAGCATTTTCCTTGTCCTTTGTGGCCACGTTGCCTGCCGCACCCAGTAAAGGATGAAGATTATCTTTCACCCTCCTTCTGTTTCTCATGTAGTTGTAAGAACATTTTTTGTTACCTTTTATGGCAGTGGCCAGCCTCAGTTCTTCCTGGGATTTCTGCTGTTTGATCTTCGCCCTGCGTAACCCCACAACATCCTTATAGTCCTCCAGAGCTGCCTGCCCCTTCTTCCAAGGGTGGTCGACTCTCCTTTCCCCCCCTGAGGTCCAGCCAAAGCTCTCTGTTCAGCCAGGTCAATCTTCTTCCCTACCTGCTCATCCTTCAGCACATAGGGACCGCCTGCTTTTGTACCTTTAAGACTATCTTCCTGAGGAATGCCCAGCCTTCCTGGACCTTGTGGCCCTTCAGAACTATCTCCCAAGGGATTCTGTTGACCAGGCTCCTAAGCAAGCCAAAGTCGGTCCTCTGGAAGTCCAAGCTAGCGGTTCTGCTGACTGCCCTCCTTACACCTCTGAGACTCAAAAATTATCATCTCATGATCACTATGCCCAAGACATTCTTCCGACCACCACATCACTCACTGGTTTTTCCCTGTTTGTAAACAACAGGTCCAGTGGGGCATCTCCCCTGGTTGGTTCGCTGACCAGCTGTGTCAGGAAGGTCTCTTGCACACGCTCCAGGAACCTCCTAGGCTGTTTCACCCCTGCTGTGTTGTATTGCCAGTGGACATCCCATAGGGCTGAAGTCCGCCGCAAGAAGAAGGGCTAGCAAACACGAGGCTTCTTCCAAGTGCTTGTAGTATGTTTCATCTAGCCACAGCTCCCCCTGAAAATGAAACTGGAAGTCATTCTCTCACTGGGTCTCACAGTCCCCTAGTAGCCTGCTGCTAACAAAAGAAAACCTTGAGTTCCCTGTTTCCTGGGCCAAGAATGTATCATCTCTCTTTTCCACTCTTCAAGTGCCCGGTTGGCATGTTGGGAAAGTCCAGGACTGTTTCCACACTAACAGTGCTGGGAAGGAATTCTCTTGGTGGTTCTCCCTTTGCCCTGGTAGCCCATTGAGGGGACATCATGAAAGTTCTGCTACCTGCTTTCTGGGGTGAGAAAAGTAACTGCCAAGTTTTGTACTCGTACAGAGCCCACATGCTCCATGGAACCACCCAGCCACAGCCCCACCAGAGAAGGTGCCAGAAAAGAATTCTCTTGGTGGTTCTCACCCTGTCCTGGTAGCCATGTGGAGGACAGCACAAAAGTTCTGCTACCTGCTTTCTGGGGTGAGAAAATTCACTGCTTACTTTTGCATTCCAACAGAGCCCAAAAAACTCACCTTGGGGAAGTGCAGCACTGCTCCCCTGGAGAAGGTGCCAGGAAGGAATTCTCATTGGAAGAAGGGTTCGCCGGAGTCAAGAAGACGCTCAATATGAGTTATGCATCTTGCTCAACTTCATTAGTTTCTAACACTACTTACATAGAACCCATACACGTGCATATTCGTAAAGCAGAAATATAATTGGTTAGTAGTCTCTAAACACGCGCGGTTCTCACACCCCTAATTATCATGACTAAAATAAGCATTCTATCCATGTAGCTAATTGTGTTGCTGTGCTTCAGCCTTGTAGTTTGTTACTCCCTCTTTTCCCATACCGCTCCCTGTCTTTCTTGGCCCTGCACCTGCTTTCCCAGCAGCTGTAGCTTGTTACAGCCACGGCCTGTTGGCACAACATAATTGCTTGGTCTCAGGATTCAAGAATAGCTCAAGGCTGCCTTTCCTGTTAACTTCAGCACAGCGACTTCAGGACAATTCTGATTACAGGCCTATTCTAATACCAGGCCTGGATTGTGCAGATCTCCAGAGATTCTAAGGCCATGCTTCTGCAGCCATTCTTCTACAATTCCCCCTTTTTCCTTTGCACAAGCCAGGCCTGATTGGTTATGTTAAAAACTACTCTCTTTAAACAAGAAAAAACACAGCTGAAAACTAAAAGCCTTACAAGAATGATTATAACAAAGCGTATTCCTTCCATCAATAACGTCTTTAACCAACCTGTTACGCCCAATCCTCTCAACCATTCATCAAAGGGATTATCATCAACAAGAATATGCTTCATGTTTCCCTGCAGCTGTGACAACTTCTTGTGGATAGATATGCAATGATCGGGAAGGTTCACATGACACATCCCTTCAAAATCCTCACAACCGTGTCCATGTGCTAATAACAAAAAATCTACTGCAGCTCTATTTTGTAATGTAGCATGCCTAACACTATCTACGTCAAGCGATAACGAACTTAAAATCTGTGATGTATGATTAAATTGCTTCTCTCCCCAGCACGCTAACCTTCATCTGTTCTTAGCGTCTAATGCAGTCATTGCTTCTGGCATAAATATGGAGGCTAAGACATTTGTTGTTACAGGCTGCAGATCGACTCGGTCATTACATGTTTCATCAAGGTGCGCAGTGCCCTCCGTGATCTATGAAATTGTGGAGTCAAGAAGTCTTTCATCCGCCGAGCAAACAAAGTTAAACGCCCTAAATAACATGGTCCACCGACAGGATTCAAAGGAATCCCTGGCCATGCTCTATCTCCACATACCAAAAAGACTCCCGGTGGCAACTGATAGCCCCCTGATACATTTACATGTAAGCCTCCAGCTTTCAGTTCACCCCAATTAGGTGAACCGGTTAAATTTTGAAGCCTTGTATCAAACTCCCATTCACCTTGACCTGCTAGCCACAATCGCCACGGTTCACCAAACCAAATTACTCCAGTGTCATTTAGAGGTTGAAGTGGTGCTACCGTGTCCTCGCATTCTGGCATTCCCGTTGCAGTCACGTTAACGTATTTAATGGGCGTAATGCTACCTTATAGGTTTAACTCCTGCAATGGCAAATGATACGGTCGATTCAAATTCTCAATAACCGTTTTCTGCCATGCTGCATTACGCATAGAAGGCCAAACAAATTGCCCTTTCGGACTCATACATGTACCATTCTGATTGGAAGTCAGATCCACTGTTTTAACATTTCAAAAAACCATCAAAATTTGTTTCATTCTCTTGCAGGGGAATACCAATTAAACAAGTTCTAAAGGGGTTGTCTGCTTGCTGCAAACTCAAACAAAAGTCTGTTACCCCCGTGATATTTTCCCATGTCACCCATATGTTTGTTCTAGGCAAGATGTCAAAAATACTTTGGCCAATGGGTAAAAAATTCATCAAGACCGTAAACCAAGTCCACCAGTTAAACATGTTTAGTCCTGCAATTTCCACCTTTTTTTTTTTCTTTCTTTTTTTTTCTTTTCATTCCACCCCACAAATCTGTGCTTTCACAGATTCTGATGATGTATACTGTCTCCAGTCAGCATGGTATTACACTAGTCGTATGCTTTCTCTTGTTTCATGCCCAGTTACTAATCAAACACATACACTCTTTACACCATTTACATTTAAGCTTTGGCTTACAGAACCGTTTTACCCCACATAGCGTACATCGGCACAATACCCACGGGTTACATCCCTTACAACATAGACAGTTTATTCCGTCTGCTCGCTCTGAGTCTTCTCTTCTGTCTTCTGATCTTGACATACAGGTCGCACAAACTTGCTAGGGACCCATATAGGTCCTTTATCTGTGGAGATACAAAAATAACCTCTACCGATAAATAACACTGGATTAGGTCCTTCCCATACACCTGAAGCCATATTTTTATACAGAACATTCAAACCAGGAACTGTAGTTGTTTGGTTCCCTCGCGCCGTTTGGTGATGTATAACAACAGGTGGTCCCTCTCTATCCTCCGTAAGGGAGAGATAGTTTAAGGTAAACAACACCTTAGTCAACCGTTTAGTTACGTCTGTGTCCTGCGATACTTTCTGTCTCTGAAGATAATCCTTCCGGGTACGGTTTGCCCTTTCAACAGCTGCTTTCAGTTCTAAGGTTTGAAGGTTGTCCCCTGGTTCAGCGGTGATCACTTGTTTCTGCCACTGATTATCGGATTGCCAAACACGCACAGCCTTCTTCATCTTTCGTCCTGCATCTGTAAACACCGTTGGCCCTTCAGCTGGTCTTTTTGAGCGTAACGGTCTCGCAATCCACTGATAATGTTCTAACATCTTCCAGAGAGGTCCTTTTGGCCGGTTGTTGTGTACAACACCTGTATAACCTATCAAGGCTTCCTGTATGGCTGTTGAATGTCTCAGAAGCCATTCATAATCATCACCACGGAATGGAATACTGATATCTGCTGGTTCAGTCCCATCAGTTTCAACAATCCTGTCTCTTCCTTTTCTCACCAAGGCCGCTACTGCTTCAGGGCGACTTAAAATACGATGTCTGGGCTGCAATGGCAAAAACAACCACTCTAAAATGATCGCCATATTTTCCCCCTTTTTCTTTTGCCATTGCAAAATAAGGGCAAAAGGTGAAGTGGCAACATTACAAACCAAAAAAGATAACGGATGATTTGCCATTCGGTGACCACACCAGCCAGTCTGAATCTTGCGGGATACAACTTTCAGGGCAGCCCGCTGTTCTGGTGAACAAGTTTGAGGACTGTTGGCTTCGGTCCCATGCAACCAGGATCGGAACGGTTGCAAATGATCGTTAGTGAGTCTCTTTGTGTGTCATCAGGGTGTAAGGGAATCGTGAAAAAGACAGAACAGTCTTTCAAGTCTATCACAACAATTTGCCAAATCTGTGGGATCATCATAAAAGGTGGAAGAGCAGGTTGCAACACTCCCGTTGCTAAAATCTGATCATTAATCTTCCACAAATCATGTCCCAGTTATGTGCATCAAGATTATTAATTAGTACTGGACAAGCTAACAAGCTGGTCACCTGCCATTCTCCCTCCAAAATAGCATCACGAGTAACACCAGACCAACACTGTAGAATTGGATCTTTTCTCGAGTGCAGCATCGGTGGGATAGTTGGGCTAACTGGAGGAATTACAGGTATTGAAGTAGTAGGCAGGTTCATTTTAACTCGCTTTTCCAGGTTTCTTAATGTATCTATTACCTCCTGTAAGGATTTCTCTGTATTGTTATCACAAGGTTTCTCCCCGCCTTCTTCCTCAAACCCATCCGATGATGTTTCAGGATGAGGAGGAACTTTTGGGTTGTCTGCTGTCTTATCTAAAAGCTCCGGCACTGTCGAACACGCAGGGGCGGACATGCCCTTCATAGGACGAGTATGCCCAACTCTGAAAAGTGTAACCAAGAGAGAAGGCTTAGGTGAATTACCCTTCTGCTCCACCGGCTTTTCCACACGTCTCTCCCCAAGCTTCTATGGCTGCCGCCACTACTTTTTTTTTTTTTTTTTTTTTTTTTTTCCGCTTTCATAATTTCCAGAGTGTTAACTATCGACCGCCACCCCAGAGGCAATTTCCCACTGCTCTCCATTCTGCAATACTAAACAATAACGCGGGCTCGGGGATCTTATCCTTTTTTCGTGCCCAGCGAACTAAGGTCTCCACTTCTGTCTCTTTAACGCCCTCCCCTCTCCCAAGGAGGATGCCAGTTAACGGTTTAATTGCCGCGTCTAATTCCATCGCGGGCTTCTCAGAGCTCTCCCCTTTCACAGAAAGGATATCAGCGCGGAGAAGCCCTGCCGCGATTTACTCGTAGTGGCCTTCCGTGGTGCCCCCCCCCCCCCCCCCTCACAGAGAGGAATCTAGCGCAGAGTCCTGCCGCGATTTACTCTACGCGGTCTTACCACCGGCGGGGGGGCGATCTGCAGCTCCACACCGAACTCTGGACTCCGCTTTTCGCCAGCAGCTGGGAGGATCCGTGGCGGTGGGTGAGCGGGCGAGCGGGGGGAGCTGCGGGGCACGGCACGGCACGGCACGGCACGCTGGCGGGGCGCGGGGAACCGCGCTGGTGTAAGAAGCAATCTGGCTAGCGAAGTACAGTCACTGGGTGTCGTGATTTCAGAGTCAAACAAATAAGTCAACAAGTGTTTGACTGGTTCAGATTGTAATCCATATCGTGTAACGGCTTGTCGCAGCTGCTGCATGAACTTCCAGTCAAAAGGTTTCCACACAGCGGCTGCTGAACCAGCAGGTAAAGCAGCAGTCCGCACCGGACAAGCAACAGCAGAAGCAGCTTCCCACTCTCCCTCCAATACAGCGTCTCTTACGACCCCAGACCAACGGCTTTGGGGAGCAGGGTGGAGGATAACACCTTCCTGGGTCAGGGTCTGAACGTCACGGCCGGCAGTAGGCAGATGGCATTCGTTCCATTGCTGCCGCAAGCGGTTTAGGGTCCGGTCGGAGGGTTTGGTTCGGGGACGGGGGATCGGGGCAGGTGCAGCTGGGGTGGGTTCATTTTCTTTATCAGACTCCGCGTTCTCATTCAGAGGCGCACTCGGACCCGCCGTAGTACCCTCGTCCTCATCTAACGGGGGGGCGGCTCTCGGTAGCCGTCAGGGCGGCGCGGAGCACCCGTTGCGGCAGCACCCTCCGGCGGGTGTAACAGCTCTGCCGCAGATTTTTTAATGGGCACAATTAAGCCTTTTGCAGACGGAGCGCCGAGACCAAATAATCGGGTAGACTGCGACTCGGTTTCCCGACCGAGGAGGTCTGAGGCAGCCATAGCCATTTTTTTCTCCGCAACCAGGGATCGTAAATGGTTTATGACCTCCTGGCAGGCAGTCCCCAAGTCCTTGGCCGACTTGCTGCCGCTAAGGATCGCATCGCAAAGGGAATCCCCGGCCTCTCGCCGCTCAGTCACACTAAACAGCAATCGCGGGTCTTTTAAGTGTCCGTTTTCAGCCGCCCACCTACAGAGCTCATGGAGCTTCTTAGTGCTCACGCTAGCCTCTCGCTCAGCAAGAATATCAGTTAATAGCGTGAGTGCCGCTTCCCTTTCCATCATCGAGGGAAAAACGGTCTTACCGGTGCAGGTTCGCGCACGACGTCAATGCCGGATTCAGACGCCTTTACTCCTACGGACGTCTTCCTGCTCAAACTCTTCACAGCGACTCCCAACTTTGCAAAGCCCACCGTCGCGACACAAAGGCAGAGTTTTTCCAGCAATTACCAGCTTTCCCGTCGTTTGGGAGCCAATTGTTGGAAGAAGGGTTCGCCGGAGTCAAGAAGACACTCAATATGAGTTATGCACCTTGCTCAACTTCATTAGTTTCTAACACTACTTACATAGAACCCATACACGTGCATATTCGTAAAGCAGAAATATAATTGGTTAGTAGTCTCTAAACACGCGCGGTTCTCACACCCCTAATTATCATGACTAAAATAAGCATTCTATCCATGTAGCTAATTGTGTTGCTGTGCTTCAGCCTTGTAGTTTGTTACTCCCTCTTTTCCCATACCGCTCCCTGTCTTTCTTGGCCCTGCACCTGCTTTCCCAGCAGCTGTAGCTTGTTACAGCCACGGCCTGTTGGCACAACATAATTGCTTGGTCTCAGGATTCAAGAATAGCTCAAGGCTGCCTTTCCTGTTAACTTCAGCACAGCGACTTCAGGACAATTCTGATTACAGGCCTATTCTAATACCAGGCCTGGATTGTGCAGATCTCCAGAGATTCTAAGGCCATGCTTCTGCAGCCATTCTTCTACAAATTCTCTTTGTCCTCCTCACGCTGCCCTGCTAGCAATGTGAGTGACACCACAAAAGCACTGCTATCTTCTCTCTGTGGTGAGAAATTTAAGTGCTCACTTCTGCACTCATACAGACTCAACTGCTCCATGGAACCACCCAGGCACAGCTCCCCTGGAGAAGGTGCCATGAAGGGATTCTCTTGGTGGTTCTCACCCTGCCCTGGTAGTTATGTGAAGGACATCACAGAAGTTGGGCTACTGGCTTTCTGAAGCAATAAAAGGGTAACGACGTTTGCTCATGGTTCTTGGATTTTCGCCCTGCTACAGAGCCAAAATGCATGTTCGAACCATCCACCACTGCTCCTCAGGAGAAGGAGCCAGGAACGAATTTTCTTTTGTTGTTATCCTGCCCTAGTAGCGATGCGAGAGCCATCACAGAAGTTGGGCTACCGCCTTTCTGGGCCACGAAAGCGGTCATTATATTTTCTCAGGGTTCTCAGCTTTCGCACTGATTCAGAGGCCAAATGCATGTTGGAAATGTCCAGCCACAGCTCGACCAGAGAAGATGCCAGGGAGGAATTCTCTTGCTGGGTCTCGTCCTGCCCTGGTAGCTATGTGAGGGACATCAGAAATGTTCTGCTACCTGCTTTCTGTGCTGAGGAAATTAACTGCTCACTCTTGCACTCATACAGAGTCCAAATGCTCCACGAAACCACCCAGGCATAGGTGCCCTGGAGAAGGTGTCAGGTAGGAATTCTCTGTTGGTCTGGCGCTGTGCTGATAGCCATGTGAAGGACAGCACAAATGTTCTGCTACCTGCTTTCTGTGCTGAGGAAATTAACTGCCCACTCTTGCACTCGTACAGAGCAAAAAACTTAACGTCCCAGCAAAGACAAGTTTGTTGGATGGAGATGAACAGGTAACCCCATATTTATTGTATTTGCAAAATTCTTTCTCAGATCTGAGAAAACATGCATATTTATCAAGGAATTAATGTCTTGGTTCCCTAAGCTATCAGTGTGGTTAAAGAAAGCGATCATTATAATAACTGTGGTGATTTTTATAGTTGTCTGTGATTATATTAATGCAATGTTGTGTAACGTGTGTGACTATCTTAGCAAAATTACAAGAAAGAACTTGGTAATATCTTAGCTATTAAACTGTTGCAGGTACACAATGATAAAACAAAAGGAGAGAATTGTTATAGAAAATGTGATTAATTAAGAAATTTCAAAGTGCTGAAGCTGCTAAATGGCAGAACCAGGCCTTGACCCTTGTATAGCCCTAATCCAAGGCTGTTTTAAACCTCAGTCAAGTTAACAAGCGGGAGAATAGAGAAACAATAGGTGATCATTTTGTGTACGCAGGCGCTCTCAGAA
Organism: Falco peregrinus; assembly: GCF_023634155.1. NCBI lineage: Eukaryota > Metazoa > Chordata > Aves > Falconiformes > Falconidae > Falco > Falco peregrinus. The sequence continues at coordinate 118,852,902 of NC_073722.1, read as the reverse complement.
ACACAGGTGTTTTAAAAAAATTAGTATATGTGAATAGGAATTGCTTGCTCAAAGACTAAGTGTGCTTGAAGGAGTGTGTGAGTTAAAGCAGGTGGAAAGAAGATCACGATCCGAGGAGGAGATCTGAGGCAGAGACTGGAGCTGGATAGATTAATCCACTGGGACAGAGTCAGATGATGGAAGATTCCTAAAAACTTTGGACGTTGACTAATGATTTGGTGTCTGAGCTGTGCTGTATGCCGTGGTTCTCTGCCACTCACCGGGGTGGTGGCCCAGCTCCGAGTTGTGACTAAAGCAAACCTAGTGGTGCCCACGGCTGTGTGAATTTCTCCTTTAACAGCAGCAATCACCGGGGCTTATCCGTAGGGAAGAACCCTTGCGCCGAAAGTTCCTTGTGCTGCTGCTTCTCCCTCGGTAATGGGGCGGGGGCACGGACACAACCAACCACCCGACTGTTAAAGCCGTCAGATGCGAAGGATTGAAACGCTTGAGCCACGTGGGTGCTTTCTGGTCCGCAGGCAACGGGTCATGGTGCCTGGGCTGCGGGGGGGAGACGGGCAGAGCAACGCGACCCCCGCCGCGGCAGCTCCGGTGTGCGGGCGGCGCGACCCGCGCTGGTGCCGGCCGGGGCTCGCCCCGTCGGCGCTCGGCACCGGGCCGGTGGGGCGCTGCTGCCGCCCAGCGGGCACAGGTGGGTACTGCAGCCCGGGCCTCCCCGCTCCGCGCTGCCGGCCGTTGTTAACGGCACCGCCACCCCGCGCATCCTGCGGGGCGGTGCCGCGGCGCCCGCTGCTGCCTCCCGGTGCGGAGCCGCCCCCGCCGCCGTCCGAACGCGCCGTCCGTGCGCGGTGCGCGCTGCAGGAGCAGCATGGCGGCGCGCCGGGGGCGGGCCGTGGCGGCGGGGGCGGGGGAGTGCCGGGAGCGCGGGGGAGGCGAGCGGGGGCGGGGGGGTCTCCTGCCCGGCGGCCACCTGGGGGGGGGGGCGGCACGGGAAGCTTCAGCCGCCCGCTGCGTCAGGCACAGAGAGCGGGACCCTCAGCAGCAGGGTGCCAGCGTGCACAGCCGGGTCCGTGTGTCACCCGCGGGGTCCGTGTGTCACCCACAGATACCCTGGATACCCAAAGCTGGACAGGATTAGCAAATGCTGAAGTAGAGTTTTGTGGTAAACTTAACCAGCCTGTCTGAACGAGCAGGCATGTTCTTTGCTCACAAGCACCGTTCAGTCCCACCTAGGCATCCCGAAAGTGTGAAGGGCCGTGGCCGCATCGTCCCTTGGTCACAATGAACAGTTGCCTGTGCAGAGTTGCTTTTGAGGAGCACGCCGTGGTTATATTTTCTCTGTTTGGCTTTGCATTTGGGAAATAATGTCACAGTCATTGCTCAACTGAAGGAGCCGCGATACCCGACGTGGCAGAGGAGGAGATGGGTTTGACTACTTTTTTGGTGTGCGTCAGTTTGACCCCAAAATGACATTGTGTCAAAGCGTGTGGCCAGGTGCTGCTACAGATGTTGACTTGGGGTATGAATGGCTCCAGGTGTGCTTTAGGAGAGCTCTGTTGGTGTAGGTGTGCTGAGCAATCGCTCTGCTGTGTGTGCAGCTGTTCTGGTTTGGCACCCAGCTGTGAGCATGCAAAAGAAAACTCGCAGCTGTAGTCAGCTCTCGGATATGCAGGCAGCAGTAGAAACCGCTCTGATTTTAGAGCATCCTGACCATTTCAGGCAGGCCAAGAGTTGTGCCCCGGTATTTCTGAGAGCCCACAGCTCCGCAGTTCTCCAGGACACGACAGGTAAAGTTGTAAGATCCCAGAGCTCTTTGCGAGTTACACTAACGGAGTTTCTTTGGATATATATTTGGATACATGTGCCAACTGAAAAGGTATTGTTTGCTTTCCTGCTCGGTAAACACAGATCACTTGGGTGGTCACGCACGCTTGTCAGTTCCTGAGGAAACTTCCTGGAAAAGGAAACAGTTCAGAGGCACTGTTTAGGGTTTGGGGGGTTGTGGTTGCTGTAAACCTCGGGGATTTGGCGTTTTGTTCCGTGTTTTCAATGGTGATTTGAATGGATTTCTTCAAAAAAAATCCCATTTGTTTCATTCTCTACCCCCATTACATTTCTAGGAGGAATGGCTGCAAGGTTCCCGTTGCCTCAGGTCAGTACTGCTGGGACTCCCTTTTCCCTCTCTGCCCTGTACACGTCTGTCTGTAGCTGTTCGCTCCCCGGTGTCTCCCCGTAGATGGCTCCCAGTCCCGGTGCTTTAATTCATCCCTCTTTGCCCTTGGCCCATTGCTGCTTTTGTGTCCTCTGTCCTGCTCCCCATCCATCCTGGGTCTTTAATCGCTCCCTCTCTACCCTGCAGGCTGTTGCCTATTTTTCCCAGCATTTCTCCATCACTCTCTGTCTGGCTCCCTGCCTCTCCTTTTTAATTCTTCCCTCTCTGCCCTGTGGCCTGTTACTGTCTTCCCTTTCTCTGTCTCTTTCTGTACAGCTCCCAGTCCCTTCCTTTTTGAGATTCCCCCCTTTCTGTCCTCGAACCCATTGTGGATTTGCCTTTGTCCTGTTGCTGGCTGGCTGGTCCTGCTCCCTGGTTCATTCCTGTATCCCCCTGCCTAGCTCGCTGTGCCATTATTCCCCGCTGTCCCACTCCCTGCCCTTTCCCCCCCCCGTCCTACAGTCCAGGGCTGTGGTTTTTTTACCTAAAAGCGCACGCAACTTTCAAATATCGGCACATTATACAAATCTGTGGTTTGAAAATCTTAAATCATGGGTCCTTTGGCAGGCAACTTCAACATTTATAGGCAAGAATACACACCTTGATTGCCACTGTCGTTAGCTTCTAGAGCAAGTTCATTTACAAACTGTGTCTAAAAGTCACCTCCTCTGCCCTCTTGTATAATTAACTTCTATCCTTTCCCACTCACTGAAAGCTAATAGGTTCCTGCCAACCTAACCATGAAGTCCTTGTCCCTTGTTACGATGCTCCAGTATCGATGACCCTCCATCATTTGTAGACTTAGTATTCTCTTATTGGAGAACATAGAATTTAGATGAGCAGTTGCACAGCGTGAACAGGAGTACAGAATCTGGTTGTCAACACTTAGACTTTTAAGACTGTGATACAACTTCTTGGAACAGCAAACCAGGAATGACTCATAATGAACCACTGTTTCTTAGAACCCCAAAGGGCAACCCATAACTGATTGTCAGGTTAACCAGTAACGTGTCTCCGCAGGAAATATAAAAGTTAGATCACCTACCTGAAGTTGATACGCTCTTGAAATTGCTGGGAAAGAGGTGTATCTGCCTGGCAGATACCAAGAGTGGGAAGCACGGTGGTGGCACTGGGACGCGCGGTGCCAGCCTGCTCTGTGTTCCCGCGCTCGGTGCCCGCAGCAGCTCTGTGTGATGCACCAGTTCCCAAGCCAGCTTGCTCAGAGGTGTTTTGCCAATGCAGACATCCATCAGTCATGTTGCTGAACAGTGATTATTTCAAGTGGCAACTTCTTTATGGTATCTTTTGCTTGTTTTTGAAGACCTATTGTTGTCACGGAGTGTATACAAATGTTCTTATGTGTAAAGTTGATTGAAGCCCAATGAGAAGAAATTGAGACCGTCTTATGAACAGCTGCAGCTGAAGGAAAGACGGAAAGATAGCTGTGTCTTTGTACAGTTGAATCGATACTGTACTAAGAACTTTTACATGGCTGTCCAGCCTGTTGGACTAGATAGGTCAGGCATGCGAATCACACTGTAGATACTATATTTACTTTTAAAGTATCTCTTGTCACATGCCTATACATAGCCATTCTCGTTCAGGGCAAGCAGCCTCAGCGAATGCAGTGCTCTATGATATTGCTGAAGGACTTCAATTAAATCTGTAATACAAAAAGACAAAAGAATGCTTTATCTGTAGCTGGAGTCTTCATAGCCATAGTAAGTGATTCTATTTTCTCTGTCTTTTAGAACGGAAAAAAATTCTACTTTGTGTTTTATCTAAAATTAGGATTAAAAGCTGGTTTCATATAATAGCAACATAACTAAAATTTCAGTGTTATATATTAACCTGTTTTTTGTCTTAAGGCAATATCTGTGCTAAAGTTCTATTATGTTTTTGACAACATGGTGTAATTTTGAATAAAAGGAATCCAGATCTGGTTAGCCCATGCAATAATGAGGAAAACAGACAAACAAACAATGTTACCCTGTTTATTAAATAATAATATTAAGCCATTCATTGGAAAACAAACTTCCCACTGCTTCAAGCCTTTGGCGTGCTGATTACTGTGTTTTCTATAGATGAAAACATTGCTTTTTTAGCTAAGAATAGTTTGAAAAATAATGAATGCATATTATTATTATTACTGTTAATCTCATATGGTCTTTTGTTTCCTGCAGACATGGGTGTTCTTGCTGTACTTGCTCTACCATTGCTTCTTTTAGGGATCAGTGGAGTTATTTATATTTATCAGTCAGTCAGGTGGCTGTTGTCCAAGTCAGCTGTGCAAAACAAGGTGGTGGTGATCACAGATGCCATCTCAGGACTGGGCAAGGGTGAGTTGTCTCATTTCTTCTCTGTGTCAGAGAACAAAACCAGCTAGAGAACCACCCTCTAGGTGATAGAATGGGCATACATTGCCTTGAATATATCCATAACTGCCTGGATGAAGCAGGAAGGTCAGAAATATATTTTTAAACTAATCCTGCAATTTTTAAATGTACTTTTTTAGTCTCACCACAGGAACTGCTGATAAACTTTTAGGAACTCCAGAGCTTTGTATTTATTTAATTCAACAGAATGAGAGGTTTTGTAAGCACTTAAGAGTGTTATTTTTAGCATGCTGCTACCATGAGATCTTATTACATGGACAGTCCCTGCAGGGTAGCCACAAATCAGTACAAACAGGTGTCACCTTATTCTTTACATGTTCCTTTTTAGCTCTTAAAGACTCCAGCAGTTCCTGCTCACCCCTCTGTCCCTGTTCATGTCTCTGCCTCCTCTATCACCCATGTTACTCCTCTTGCCTTGACATCCCCCAGTCCCTCCAGCTGGGCTGCCTGGCTATGTGTAATGGTGGGTTCAGGGGACAGAAGGAAAGGGTATGTGCTAATTTATATAAGCTAATTGCCAGGGCAGCCAGCCACTTGGCATATATGTCTTCATGGCTCATATTTCTTACCTGCATGGTGCTGCTAGATTAAAGGTGCTGGGTCATGTACTGTTCATGTGCTGTCCTGCTCTAGGCATCGCTTGAGGAGCAGTAGATGCAAGTGTCTGGTAAGGCAAACACAGCTTCTGGCTAGACTGTGGCATTTTCAATGAAGACTTGCTGTTTGTTGGAAACCTTGCACTCCCAAGCAGACAATAGATCAGGAAAGGGAATGCTTTTGCGGAATTATTCCTTAGCAGAACAGAGCAGACACTTGTGACAGACATACACACTATGCTGGCAAGGAATGCACTTTATCAAGCCTGTTAGGACAAGGTATGAAATAATTCCAACCTCCATATCCCACCTGATCTCTCCCTTTCCCTGACACACTTCAGTTTCAGTTGAAGATAATATTAACATGCATTTTCTCTGGTTATATTTCAGTAGTTTTGTTTGAGGAGACATGATCTAGTGCTTCCTTTTTTCTCATATAAATTATGCTTTCAAAATGAATTAATTTTAAAGCATAAATTCAACACAATTAGCAAAACCAGAATCCCATTTCAAACAAAACAAACAAAATCAAATTGTTATTATTGTTACTATTTCTTTTGAACATATTTCTGTCCTAGAATGTTCTCGGGTGTTTCACGCAGGAGGAGCAAGGCTTGTGTTGTGTGGCAGGACATGGGAAAAATTAGAAGCCTTGTATGATGCTTTAATTAGCGTGGCAGACCCCAGTATGGTGAGTATTTCCTCCACCTTGCTCAGGTACACAAAGTGCTTTTAAATCCAGTAAAGAAAGGTACATGAAATGTGATTCACCGTTAATGAAGATTGTGGTCACCCGGGTAACACACTCAACATGGTGGGGGGAAAACTCTGAAGGTCTTCAGAGCATGATGCCGAAAATGTAAGTCAGAAATCCTACTCCCTTGAGATAATTCAAGGCAGTTACTGTAAAACAACTGAGCAGTTCTGCATTTTGAACAAGGCTCCCAACTAGAAATGCTAGGCAGAGGAATTTGCCTGTTAATTTGGATGAAAGGGATCCAAAGTACTTCATTTAATCACAGGAACTATCCATTTCTGATACAGAGTGCTCAGGGAGTGGGAGATGGGTCTAAAGATTGAACTAATTCTGAGTTTCTCCACTGTTTTGGGAGAAATCCCATCTAGAAGGGCATGGGAGCATATGAATAAGAGTGCCCTTTCTTCATTACCACTGACTGGGTAACCATGCAAATAGACATGCAAGGTTGCCCCTGCTGCTGGTTCTTTGAAAGGTGTGTCTGATGCTCCTGGAAAGCTTTCCTTCTGTGACCAACAGATAGCTGAGTCATTTCAGGGCACAGGTGTTCTGGAAGGCATCACACAAATTCTGCAGCCATTGCTCACCAGACCAACAAAATCTGTGTTTGATGTTTGACCCTTTTTTTGCAGTGAGCTTCATTTATCTGCATAAATAACCATAGAAGTAGTGTGTTCATGTTAGTCTGCACAGACTCAACTAGGAAAAAAAATTAAGTATGACTAAGGGATCTGCGTTACATCGTCATAGTAATGCAGTGAAAGAAGATACTCGAAGTTCATTCCTCTGTCCCATAGCTGATAAAATCTACATCTTTCCAGAAACTGCACAAATGCAGGCTCTGTTTGGATAACCTATAGCGGAACAAACCATTCCTACCCTCCATCTGCCCCCCGGGTATATGTAAATTATCTGTCAGAGCAATATATATGCTGACTCTGTGGTCAGCAAAGTTTTCCAGAGGGCTGCTCATGGAAGGATCATAACCTGGAGAGGTAAGAGTCACCTTCTGTGTCTATTATCTGTCTCCACTGATTACATGAGAGACTACACGTAGGGTAGACCTGGTCCAGTTTACCCTTCCCATGGTGTTCTGCTTCATCTGAATTTTAGGGTCTATGGATACCCATTGCTGAACTACCTTCTTTCTAGAGTGGGTTAAAAGAACAAATCAATTTTTTTGTGAGCATGATAAAAGCACTTTCTTTGGATAGCAAGGTAAATTAATTTACAAGACAAGTAAATAGAAATAATTTTTTATATAACAGGTATTCTTGAAATAAGTCTGTTCTTTATTAGACATATGCACCAAAGCTTGTACTTCTGGATATCTCAGACATAAACTGCACTCAAGATGTAGCTACGGAAATCCTGAATTGCTATGGCTGTGTGGATATACTGATCAACAATGCAAGTATGAAGGTGAAAGGAGCAGTGCAGAGCATTTCATTGGAACTTGATAAAAAGATAATGGATGCCAACTATTTTGGACCTATAACGTTAACCAAAGGTATGGTAAATTTTTTTTTTCTGTTTTACTGTTGCCATTTAAATCTTGAGAACCAAATCTTTAGCATTATACTGTTTCATTTGCACTTATTTTTGCCTTCTTGGCTACAATAAAAAACAGTTCTGTGAAAATTAATGGACTGAAATTGAGGTGAAGAAGATCAGAATGAGAGTGCCTGAGTTTGGAAATAGATTGATCAAGAAATACATAAGCAGGTGTTTGAAAGAGAGACATTTTTAAAAATGTCTGCTTATTGCATTTTGCATACGGTGACTCCTTTATTTAGGTACTTTCTGCCTTTGTTACAAAGACATTCTTTTCAAAACCCTTGCCAGTATACAGGCTGACAACTAAATGTGATAATGTGGCACTCAAATCTGCATGTACAATCCAAGTGAAGTCTAGAAGACACTCAATTACAGCTACTGGATTTTGTGATACTTTTGATTGCAATATCGAGACAATCATTGCTAAAGTTGTGCTATCTAAACTTCAGCTGTTACTTCTTTTCACTAAATATGTTGAGCTCTTTTATTTATGTGGCTCTTTCTTTCTGTTTTGGTTTTTTTTTTTTTTTCAGCCATTCTTCCCAACATGATCTCAAGAAGAACTGGGCACATTGTTCTAATTAATAGTATTCAAGGAAAAATAGGAATCCCGTTCCGTGCCGCTTGTAAGTTATACATAGCAAGAATGTACATTCTAATGCAGAAATTGTGAGTACTCCATGGCAGTGATAAGAGGTTATTAAAAGTGCTAATTTGTATCCTAATTCAGTAAACTATTAATATATTACTTCAGTGAAAAAATTTCAAAGAATTGGAACTCAAGACGAAATAGTTAAAATACTATTTTTGACATGTAACTACTGAGTTAGTTACCTACCTCAGGATTATGACTTATAGCTCCATGAAAGCAAAATACAGTGACAGAGAGTGTAAGGAAAGCAGTAGACAAAAAAATTAAATCCTGTCTTTATGCCTTTGTATAAATCTATACAGTGCCCACATCTTGAACATTGTGTGCAGTTCTGGTCCCCCGTCTCAAAAGAAGTATAAGAACTACAAAAAAAGCTCAGAAAAGAAACAACACATTGATGCAACATCTAGAATGGTTTCCATCAAGGAAACAGCTGATTGTGTCAAGATATATTGTATTTGTATGAAATCATGAGTAGGAGAAGAGCTAACAGATAATTTTTACAATGCCTCTACCGATATCTATGTTGCATGGTGTGGGGCTGCCAGAAGGAACGTCAAAACAAATGAATGGCGAAACTTCTTTCCATTCCTAGAGCCCACCTGCCTTTTTTTAGATTATATTATGCACAGGTCAATTTTCACTGGAGATCCAGTCAAATACAAGGTGGACGAGTGCTTTGCAGCTCTGCTGCACTTAACACATAGTTCTGGTTTTTGGTCAAGGTTCACATACTGTCATCCTTCTTTAACACCATTCTCAATAAAATGCACTAAAAGCAGTTAAAAAAATTCTTAACATTCAATTACTTTAATATTAAAAGCATCTTGGAATGCTGGTGCAGGGCAAAGGCCTAATTAGTTTACAAAATATTAGTACTCCTGCGTTGCAGAAATGAACATGTATTTCACTGCATTTTATCGATCTGTCACAAACTGCAGCAACAGATGGTGTGGAGACTCATCTCAGTGATAGATGTCCATCCACCAAAGACATCTATAAACTTGTAGAGGTAATAGAAGTATTACTCCTTAACCCAGGATATAATATTTCCTGTTGGAAAATCCAGGCACACACTCTTTGACATGTATGGGGAGACTGGCTGCATGCCTCATGCATAATTGTCCTGTACAAATAATTTACTTGTTTGCTTTAAATATGTCACATGATAATTTCACTGGGTGAAATAATACACTGATCTTTTGCTGTTTGGCTAATCATTCCATGCTCAGTTTTCCAAACATTCATATGTTGTGGAGCTCTGTCATATATATCTATATCCATGCATTCATATATCCAAACATGCATACGTGTTTTGGTTTTTTTTTTCTTTCTTTTAGATGCTGCTTCTAAGCATGCCGCTATAGGATTTTTTGATTGTCTTAGAGCTGAAATGGAAGAATTCGATATTTCTGTCAGTACTGTGAATCCAACCTTCATCTGTTCATACCATCACCAACCAGCACCTGGCAACTGGGAGGCATCTATTTGGAAATGTGAGGTTTGATGCATCCAGAAGACGGTAGATGAGGCTCATATAGCAGTATGGACCCTTTTCCCAGGGACAAGAAAAGAGCATAGGGGAAAGGATGGAAGTGGCAGAAGGGATGAACAGGTTATGGGAGCAAAAGAAAAGAAAGACTGGAGAGGTTAGATGAGCCTGGTGAAAAGAGAAGGAACGTGGAAAGATACAACATTGTGTGAGAAAATAAATACACCAGGCATGGGGAATGGAGGTAAAGCTGAGCATGAAAGGTCCCAAAACTGTAAAAAGATCTTACAGACATACTGGTGAGGGGAAGGGAAGGGGCAAAGGGTTGAAAGTGTGTAGAAATTGAACTAATTTGACTGATGCACGAGCTGCATATCTTTTTCACCATCATTCCCTCATATGTGTCTGTCTGTCTTGTCTATCTTTCCGTAGCTCTCACTCCTCTCTATTTACAGTCTTTTTCAGAAAGGTGGCATACGGCGTGCACCCGGTGGAGGTGGCGGAGGAAGTCTTGCGCACAGTGAGCAGTAAAAAGCAGGAGGTGCTTATGGCCAACCCAGTCCCCCGAGCAGCAGTTTACATTCGCACCTTCTTCCCTGAGCTCTTTTTTGCCATTGTTGCCTCAGGGATTAGGGAAAAGCTGAAGACAGAAGAGGAAAATTGATTTTGTTCAGTTCTTCTCCTTGCTTTTGACCTGAAAAAAAGTTAGGTTGTTTCAAATGTCAATGATTTCTGCTTCTCACTATGGGTAGAATAAAGTAGGAGGCTTTATTAAACGTGAACCAGCCAGTGTCTCACGTAGTGACAAAGGTAGAATAACATCTGTGATCTATCACGAAATTTTTAAAGAACAGATGTATTTTAATCTAGAAACTAGAAGCAAGTTATATCTAAGCAATTTTCAAATACCTAAAATATACTGCCAGGAGGACAGAACTAAACTGCTCTCCACTTCTACTGTAGTAGGATAATGTGCTAAAATTACTTCAGAGGAGATTTACAGGGAAAGAATTTTCGTCTAAGTATAGTTAAGCACAAAGGATAAATTGCCACACATTTTCAAATGCTTGTGTTTGGAAGCTTTAAAGAAGAGATTAGCAAAACATCTGCAGAAAAGCAATGTAGCTTTAGTTTATCCTTCACAGAGGAAAAGAAGGATTAGGTGACCTATTAAATGGGTCACACTTGTCCATAATTCCATGTTTTTTTCTCATATTGAGAACAAGGTTTCTCTGAAGTAATATTTTTTCCTCTGGGGAAATTTATTATTTAATCTGAAGTTTTCTCTCTCATCTGTCCATCTCTGCTTCACTGTCTAAATACCTGTGCATATATGTTGCATACTAAGAAATATTATAATAATAAAAAGAAACATTATGAGATAAGTTTATTAAGAGATATTTTCTGTGAGCCTTATTCAGCCATATTTTAATCTATGAGATTCCTTAATAATACTAACTTTCATAAATTGGGACAAAACTAGGCTTGCAGATTTAGTTGAAGTATAGGAGAAAGATGCTCAACTTCAGCTCCTTTAATTTTTTTAAGCTTCTCACATGCCTAAAGAGCACATGAGTTTCTTTTAACGTGAGCTGCAGTTGCATTGCTTTAATTTTATGGAGTTTGTGCTCAAATCAACTGTTTCTTGGTGCTGGCCAAGAAGATTGATATTGCTGGACACAAGGACCCTTGAAGTAAGGAAGAATTTAGAAGAATGCTAAGACTGGAAAGTTTAAAAGTGAGGAGACTCTTGTTCTAACTTCAGAACATTTGTCGTAGATATACCCTGCCCTCAGCTAACCTCCCAGATCTCCTTAAGCAGTGGAAAGAAACAGGTGCCTCTGACCTGTGCTCTGTCTGATGTACAGCTCAGGGTAACATGAATTGCATCATAAAGTGCCCGTTTCTCTCCACTTTGGGTGGACTCCCTGTAACCAGCACAACTGTAGACCTGTGTGTCTGTGGCACAGGCAACTGAAGTTCACCAAGATGCCACATTCATCAAGATTGTTTGGGTCAAATGAACTGGAATAAAAATTCCACAGTATTTAATAATCTCTTTATTATTTTTTTTCCCTTGCTTTCAAATGATGTGGTTCCAGGACCTACCCCAGAATTATTGATGTCTACAAACTGGGAATCAAAAGTTAAAATAAGGACCAGAATGTGCAATTGTGGGTTGCAAAAAACAAAACACAAAGAAGTGTTGCATTTGATCAGGTGAGTTTTTTACCATACATCCAGCAGAAGATACATATCTTCTTGAATGGTTAGCATGTGAGAAAACCAGACCATCTGAGATTTAAGAATTGATCTGGGCGACGGTCCCATTGCACAGTTATTTAAAAGCTCTTGTCCTCATACAGAACTTTATAGGGGTAGAAACCACTGTGAGAAACAATCCTGAGGAAAGATAAGGTGACAGAGACTACCACATTGTGTTAGAAACCGCAGGCTAAGACAAAAATCGAGGTACTTAAATTAGATCTTTCAAAGATCTTGTAGGCATCAACCAAATCTGTTCCTTGATGAGGTGGAGATTCATCAGCGACACCCAGGCACAACATGCATTAGTTTAAAATCTATTGTAAAGACACCACAGCTACTATAAACGAAGAAAAGCTAAAGTCAGATGGAATCAGGAATAATTTCTCAGTTGGTGAAGATGTTAAAAACATCTCTATCACAAAGAAATACGTGAAAAAAGTGGAAGGAATCAAGATATTGTGTTCTGGTCAAGGGATGGAGACTACTTCTACTGGAGTGGGTATCAAACTCTCTAGCAACTGCTTTTTTCATCTGTAGAACTGCAGGTGGCAGTTTCAGAACACTAGGTACGCTGTAATGAATAAAGACAGACTTTTCTAAAGATGAAAGGGGAATCTTAACTGCTGTCGACAGCTACCTCGTGTGATGGTGCAGAGAAGATGGAGCCAGACTCTTCTCAGATGTGGACAATGGAAGAAAAAAGGGTAGCGGACGTAAATTGGAACACATGACATTCTGATTAGCTATGAGGAACTATTTTTTCCACAGTACAGCAGTCAAGCATTGGGACAGGTTGCCAATGAGGTCAAGAAATCTCACTTCTTGAATGTATTCAGAACTCAACTGCTTAAGGCTCTGAGCAACATCGTATAATTGGTCTGGCTTTGAGAGGGGAGGTTGGACCAGAAACCTCCAGAAGTACCTGCTCACTGAGATTCTTCTATAATTCTGTGTGAGTCTACAGGTGTAGGTGAGTCTTGCAGTTGGGCTCCAGCCAAGATAATTTTGATATTCCCCCAGTCAGAGAATGTGATTCTGTCAGTTCTCCCACTGGATGGGAAAATCTGGATAAATACCTAATGCTGAAAATTAATGAAACTGCAGACACGTTAGGCAAAGTAAAACATATAATCAAACAAACCCTGCTGAAGGCACCAGGAGATGACTTTGCATATAAATACCTGACTTGACACCCTTTAGTGAGTCCCACCAGTGCTCTATACAATATGGTGTTGGCTGACAGGACACAGTCTATCCCAGTCGCTATTCAGAGATGCCACTTCACATTTGTTTGTTGTTTGTTTGTTTTTATAGTGTTTGTGAGTGTTTAGAAGCTGCAAATAGGTTAAATGCTAAATTAAGAAGGAGAATACTATGGCAATTGTTCGTAAGTTTGTGTGAATTAAGTGATGGTACAATGACCATGAATTAATCAATTATAAAGCTAGTAGACTGCATATAATTCATCTTATTTCCCCAGGACGTGAAAAACACAAACAAATTATGATGCTAATTTTAAATTTTCCCAGTCAGATGCTGTTATAGGACAGGAGCCAGCAGCTGGTTGTAGGAAAACACAGGCTGATGAAAAGGAATTTCTGCTATTGGGTAGAGGGGCAAAACTTGAACCTCGAAAATAAAGGTTGATTTGTATTTGAAATACACAGAAAGAAGCAATCAGTACTGAAGAGAACAGAAAAAAGAGGTTCCAAATATTTCCAAATATTAGATAACTTTTAAGAGTTATCTAATTTTGAGAGCAGCAGGGTAAGGATCATAGGATAACTCAGGTGGGAAGATGCCTCACGAGGTCTTTGGTCCACCCTCCTACCCACTATGAGGTAAGACCAGGTTGCTCAGGGCTTTACCTTGTCAGGTCTTGAAAACATCCGAGCAGGAAGACTGCACAGCCTCTTCTGGGCAGCCCGGTCCGCTGCTTGACAGTCCTCACAATGGGAAAGTTTCTCTTTGTATCCAGTCCAAGCCTCTCTTACCTGAACCTATGCCCAGTGGCTCTCATTCTCCTACAGTGCACCACTGTGAAAAGCCTGGCTCCATGCAATGAGTAACTTTTATGTAGAAACTGGAAGACTGGTAGGTATTGTAGATGCTGGAGGGCTTCAGGTCCCTCTGAAAGCTCCTCTGCCCACCGAAAAAGCCTCAGCGTCTTCATACATTCTGTGGGTTCTGCTGACATAACAAGTTCAGACTGTATTTATGTTAGATTGTTTTGCCTGAAAAAAGCAAGTAGTGATTTTTCTAAACCCCAGAGCTGTTCAATATACTGTGTAAAGCCTCTGTCACCCAGTTCACAAGTGTGTTTCCCAGTGGGCTCATTAGCAGGAGGATTCATACAGCAAATGAAGAAAAACTTGTCCAACAGAGTAGGCACAGGTGGCTCAGTTCCATGGGAAGCTCCACGTTGATCCTCAGAGTGAGCAACTGTGTATTCCTGATCGATGAGGATCATAATAATGTCTACTTTTCCATCTTTAATATGATCGTAGATTATTCTTCATGTATGATAATCACAAATCAAATTTTAATTCTTCCTGACGCTGTTGTCAGGATGCTACCTAGAGAATTTCACAGGTGAGTTGTGTGCTGTCTGCAACATGTATCTTCCAGATTTCTGTTTGCCTTCCTAGCAGTTTTAAATGAGTAGTATTTTGCTGGAAAGCCTCTTCCCTCTGTTAGCCTTTCTTTCACAGTAAATCCTACCACTATGCATACAGTGAAACCCTTAAATCATAAGCTGTAACACACAGATTTTCCTGGAGAGATTGTACCTTTAGTAACAAATTACTGAAGCCGTGCCCCGCATGTGGGCTGCCTTACTCGCTGCCCTGCTCTTTGCGGGTTTTGGTTTTGGTATGGGATTTTTTACAGTCTTTTCAATAAAGAAATAGGGTGGAAATCCGTAATGCTCTGAAATTCTAACAAAGCCACATACTCTAAGGCTCTATTAGCCTTAGAAACCACTTAAAAATCAGCAGTTGAGGACCTGTGTCACTGTCTTTTTCTGAACTAGGACACCTGAATCTGCTTTTCCAATACTAAGACTTCCTTGAAACATCCATGGAAGTATCATTTCTTTATTAAGAAAAATAACTAATGCTACACAAATATGCATTTTTATTAATTAATACATTTTCATTCTTATCTAGTGCTATGATTTACAGGATGCCTGAAGATATGGTTCAAATTTACAGAACTGAAATAGTGGCCAGGTGATGCAAGCCTTTTATTGCGTGTGCAGGGTCCTCTCTACGGTTGTGAGAAGAGTTCACATACACATTGCAAACTTTGTCTGGAGCTGTATGGTCAGGAAACTTGTATTTAATCTTTAAACTCCTTTCCAGCATTTCTCTTTTGTGCTTGAATTCCAAAATAGTTTTTGTGTATTTGTTAATCGTGGTGACAGCTGCAGCCATACAGCAAGCGAAGGAAGCCCATGCGAGGCTATAAACAAAAAGGTTTATCAGAAATTAGCAGAACACTTTCATATCCGAGTCCTTCAGGTTTATTTTTGAAAAAAACTACACACGTGTGAGTTTATTGGTGTATATTAGAGAAAGAGGAATGTGGTGGGAGAGGAAGATTGATTACTGGTTAATGACCATCTACATACCTGAATTACATAGTTGACCTCTGCATATTGGTTATAATAGTCACATTTAACGTTCTTGTGTAATGAAACCCTACCTCTAATTTCTCCATTTACTCACTTAGAGCTTAATATCAGAGAGAGGAACTATAAAAAAATGAGGATGCCTAAAAAATTAAAAGATGCAGTTATTGAGACTGCAAATCTAACCGGTGTTGCTGAGAAAAATGTGTGTCCATTATCCAAAATGGTTAAAAAGAAGGCACAATTAAACAGCTGATTAAAGCAGGCTCAGGGCACTGAAATGCATTCTGAAGAAAATGCAGGTCATGGCAAAAGAGAGAGAAAAGGACATCAGCTTTTCAATGTTAAAAGTAAAACCACAAGAAGAGAGATAAAAAATGATGTTGAGGTATAATTTGCTAAAAATGTGTGAAACTTCCAGGCTACTGAGTGGGAAATGCATGCTGGAGGTGTAAAACTAGCATGTGAAAATATGGCCAGAGTGGAATGAAGTTCACAGTGGAGAAATGCACCCATTGGAGCCTTCCTTAACATGGCAATGTCACAATTATCTAACGAAACAGGCTTTGGTGGAGAAATCAGTTTAAGAAACTCCAGCTTATCACTTCTCTCCCTCAGAGCTGTTTGTTCCCACATTCTTGCTGTAGTTCAACAAACCAACAAACTCATTTAGGTTTTCACTCCTGAGGATGCAGTTCAGTAACCAGCAGCTTTCATGGAGGTTGAAAGGTATTTCTATTCTTGGTGAATCTCTCACTCTCCTCGTGTTTCTCAGGTTGAAGCATCCTCACATCAGGAGGTTGTGAGGATGTGAGTTATTAGGAAGGTGAAAAGCCAAAAAGGCAAAAGTGAAAAGACAAGAGAAAGCCCCATTTCACTGCAAAAATTCCCAGCAAGTCTGCATCGTAAAGATTGCATGCAGCTATAAACTCTCATTCAATAATGGCACAATAAAAGTAGAAAGAGCAACAAGGAGTGACAATGAGCTGTGGTCTTGGCGGTCAGAACGTGTGTGAAGGAGATGACCAACCTGAGCTCTGCTCTACTGACCTGAAATTTGGTCCAGATTGACTTTTGGTTTCACCCAATACAGTTGTTCCTGTTCTTATTCTCAGTCACAGCTGGGGAAATAGCAGCACTTTCCAGCACCTGAACATTCAAATGCTTTCTACTGATAAGATTCGATGGATTTTCAAACACAGATCTCTATAGCAAAAATCCTCTGAACAGACGGCTTTCTTAATAAATTCACTAGATCTCCTCAGAAGGTAAGTTGCAATTATTTACAGGGCCAAAATGGTGTGCTTTTACCTAAGCCTGTTTTCTAAAATTAAAACCATCTTGTCTGAAAAGTTGCAGATGGAACAACCCGAAGCATATATCTGATAAGGAAAAATTCAGTGTGAATGGCTAAAACCAGAAGAGTTTTAAGTTATACAAGGCAGTTGTCCTGGCAGATGAGGGTACTAAATCTGGGTCTGATGTGTATGGAGAAGAACCTCTGCTTTGTGCACAGCAGTTGGTGATCTCTGGACTGTCTAAAGAATGGCAAATGCAAAACTCATAAGCTTATACATTCTATGCAATAACCTAAGGCAACTGAATCTGGAGAAAAACAGCTGGTCACTGAACTGCATCCCCAGAAGGAAAATAACATAGACCCATTCCTTATAAATTAGGTATACATTCCTTGAACATAGGGTGAAGTGACTGAAATGTAATGGAAGAAATAAATATAAACCAATAGGTACCAATAGGACCAGCCATAGTCCCAGGTGTGAGGTCTCCAGTCTTCAGGACCGAGATTTACAGTCATTTGAAATACAGTTGTGTACATCATGTGAGCAACCATGCCCAGAAGACCTGAAAAATACAACATCATAAGAACATTAGAAAATGTAAATTTAGGATGTAAAATGTAAATTGTTCGTCAACTTTTTGCAATTGTCTGTTGAGCTCCTGAAGAATATTTTATGAAGTATCTAAATTCTATATATCGCTTAACAATTTTTTTTTTCCTTTTGGTTTGTTTAATGCAGTAAAGGATTTCAGTTGAGAAAATAGTGAAAGCTTAAGCAACCTAGGATGCTTGCTTTCCTTTTCCAACCTGGTGAATAAGAACTAGATATAACAGATATAACAGGAGGTAATTATCTGGGAACTCTAGATTTTAAAGGACAAGGCAATGAGAATTCTGTTATAAATCATCAGCTAAAGCTCACTTCTCTTTAATAGTTTGTTTTAAATGTTCAGCATGTTTGGACTGAAATGTTTATGAAAAGATAAGAAAACAAAGTCAGAAAATGCTTGATGGATGGTTACTTTCTGAATTTTCAGGCAGTATGATTAAAATGAGAAAAAGAAAATGTCTAATAAAAGTTATTGCTATTATTAATAGTTATTACTATTATTACTATTATAAAAGTTAGTCTATTATTAATAGAAATTATTACTGGACATTGTAATCTAAATGTATTTATGTGTGTTTATGCCTTTGCCAATATAATCACTAACAGAGTCCCTTGACACCTCCTGTGTATCCATGCAGAGCCATGGGACATGCAGCCCATAGATTTTAAAAGGCAACAAGTTGATTGGCTCTCTTCCTCTGAAAACTTAGTAATTCAACCCTGAGCGGGGATCAGCATTACAACAAAGCATCACTGTCGCGTGGCACAGGCCGTGTTTCCCACAGTTTTCTGTCATTCAGTGGAAAGATTTTTCGAAGGCGTGCAGCCATATGCCCTTTCCCAGTGCCTTAAATGCAGGCAGATTTATCCAAGTTATGTAGGTGAATGAAAAAGTGAACAAGCACTTAATGGCTCTTAAAAAGCACAGAAAGTCTAGATTACAAAAGAGGTGTATGTTTAATTATCTAATTTTCAAAACTGCTGCTAGGCGGTGGCCTAATCCTAAGGTTATCTGTTCCCCCTTAGCATTTTATTTCCCAGTAGCAAACTTCCCTGCAAACAGCTATTGTTTTGTTTCCGTGTTCATTTACAAATCCATAAGCGCCTTTGCGGTACCAACTATTCCACCATCTAAAACACATCAGCTTCTGAGAGCAGATGGTCCTCCCCAAACTCACAAGACCCCTTTTGTCAAGTGTTCGTAAAGTAAGTCTGTCCCGTGACTTCTTACCAAACTAGCTAGCTCACAGGATCAGTCCCTACAGGACACGTCCTCTGGCGTGACAACTCCGGTTAAATAGCACTGGATTAATAAATCATACGCAGAAAATGACAGACAATTTTAATTATGTTTCTCCACTAACAATTATCCAATTACATTTTATTCCTTCTTGAAAGTGCTATTTTGACTTGGCTATTGCTAATTTTATACTTAGCATGTTGGAAGTAAAAAAAATCAAGTTATTTGGAAGAGTATGTTATTTTTTTACCTTTGACAACAAACCTGAAAATAACATTCAAAATTATAAAATCAAAAGAATGAAGTTAAAATAGTAAATGCTATAAATATAAAATATTAAAATAATCATATTAAGAAATAATTAATTGAAAATAGTATTTTCCATAAAATTTTGCTGCATCTTGTATTGTTCATGTCTTTGTAGGTATTTTAATAGTTTTGAAACTCGGTCACTGTTACTAATTATCAGGTGGAAGTCTAGCAACGTTTCATTTTCTGGATGTAATATATTGAGATCCTTAACTGTACCTGCTAATACGGTGACTACTGCAGAAAAGGCGTTGATCTTTAGCCCGTTAATGACAGCACTGTAGTAGCACATTTCTGCTGACATAAGAATGACTCCAGTCAGAAGCAAAATGATGTACAGAAGCTCTGCTACAATAGACAGCCATAAAACCCCTGGAAAACCAAATCAGTAGTGCTGATGTTATAAATAGTCATTCAGTATTTTCACCATTTCTATCTTCTTCATTTATGTTGTTTTACACAGTATCAGACAAAAGCTCAAGGGCTGTAAGGATGCTTTTATAACATCTATAGGAAGACGTCAAGGTGAATGGACACCCTAAATTATAATTCCCTTGGTTGATCTGGCCATTTAGAGGAAGAGCAGTTGCACATTCCTGCTACACACTGAAGAAGCTCACAGCACGAGGTGGGACAGTGGGGTTTTATACTCAGCAGCTACCCTAAAATGGCCACGAACCAAGGTTAAAATAAAAGGAGGAATTACTATCCAGTTAGCTAGTTGCTAACATCATGGTTGCTGAGTCCAGAGAGGTGTACCAAAACAGAAGACCATGTTGACCAGGTAACAGACTGCAAGGCCAGGCATGTAGCCACATGGCCTGAAGGTCTGAGCCACTAAGTAAAATCTTCCCCACGGGCAAACAGGACCTTGATTTTCAGACAGAGAAGCCTCCATGAGCCCAGATTCTCTCCAAGTTTCACTGAGGTTCATTTCTCTCATCCGCTAATTCGTCTCTTTCTGGCTATCTGTTAATTACATCTTATGCAAGAAGTTAATCTTCCCATTAAAGTTTCTCAGCCAGCTGTTTTACTATTCACATGCTAATGCCCCCTAGTCAGGAGCAGGAGGTCTTTTATGTCCGGATCATAGCAAGAACTGGCCAACAACCTTCCCAAACCTTTTTAAAAACAAGTAAGCGTGACCCGAGACACCTGGCTGTAGACTCAAATAGTGATTTCATGTGAAGGTATATACTAATAATCATAACTGAAAAATAGAGACATTGCTAAGACACATAATGGATCACTAAACACTAGATACGACAGTAAGCAATGTTTGTGTGGTAAATAATCCCTACTGCAGGCTTTGACAGTGTCTGCAGGACTTGTCTGATTGAAAGGCCATCGAGACATTAAATTCTTGGGTCAAGCTATGTGTGGGGCCTCCTGGGCAAGGTTTACTTCTCCAGCAAATCTTTGCCTCAGTAAAAAATTCTGATTTTGTTCAGGAACTCCAGATGTTACATTGCCCAACACTATTGGCTGCTTCAGCTAGAAGAGCTTGCATCTTGACATTTTTTATGTGATCCATCACTACACACGCCCTGAACAACTGTGATAATCCCTGTGCACAATGCCTGGGGATGGTCAGCTCAGCAGGGGTGAGCCTGTGCATCCTCAGTTTTGTGCACACAGCAGCCACATACATGTGCAGAATGCAAACTCTGCCTTCTCCGGTGCAGGGCAGGACTCTATTTCTACACAGGATTTCACTACCCAGGGGTAGCTTCTCAGGGTGGTTATCATGTACCTTGGTGTCATCTTAGGTGTCTTGAGCTGACCTGCAAGGTTCCTGCAGCACTTGCTGATGCTGCTCACAGAGCTTCAGCGCTATGCCCACCAGTGGTTTCACCTGTGAGGAGCTCTCAGGGCAGAACCTATAACCCACCCCTCCTTTCTGAGGACCATGTCTGTGTGACTAAGAATCACATCTTATTTATATTTTTTCTCATGCTGTACAAATCTTAAATTGTTTGTGTACAGTGACAAGCTGCAATAGAGGGAGAAGGGACTGCCCCTCAGATGCTGAGTCTTTCTACTTCCCCAAGGGGCTGGAATTGTATGTCCAGGAAAGTACTCCAGTCCAGTATCCTGGACATGCAATTCCAACCTCCTGGGGAAGACAGAGGTCTTTGTTTTCTGGATCAGCCACTTGCAAAGTGATTGCTCTAACCGCATCAGTTGAAAGGGCTGGTGTTTACAGCATCTGCCGGAATATTTTATAGGAACATCAACCATTCTTTGAAAGAAAGAGGGTAACCCTGCTTTCAGGAGAACAGCAATGCCTCCTTACAGCTCTGTGTCAGGTACAGGGAGGGGACTCTGACTGCCACCAAGACTGGTTTGGTCCACATCCACATCTCCCTCAAGCCCCCTCAGCACACTGCCTGCCTTTGCTCACACTCTCGCCTGTCCCTCTGCCCTCTCCAGCTGCATGGTGTAAGCCACAAAATTCCTGACTGTCAATAGGGAGGCATGAAGAGGGAAGGGGCAAAAAACTTAAAAATCTTGACTTCTAATACTGAAATTCAAAGTAATTTAAAAAAACATTTCGATTAAAATAGAGTGTTTTCAAAAGACATCGATTCATATTTTAAGTCATGTGGTCTTCGCTTTGAAGTTGAAAAACTAAAGGACAAAAAACCTGTGTGGGATTAAAGCAAATATTTTTTTCTATCAAAATGTAGAATATTTATATTGGTGAATGTGTTCAGGACAGTTTTATTTACACAAACAAAATATGCATATCTACCTCGATCAGCATCTGGAGTCAGACTGATGAAGCTTCTACATTTCTCACCTAGAAAAAAAAATAAAATATGGAATTATTTTGTATTCTATAATGATCTAAAGAAATGGATTAATAGAAAGCAGAAAATGGAAAAACTGTCATCAAAGTACAGACTGACATGATCAGGACAAACTATTTCTGATGTATGTTCAAACACACAGAATCCCTGGTACATCAAGCTACTCCTGGGACTTAGCTAGAGAATCCTTCCAGACTTTTTCAAGGCAGAACCAGAGTCTGGGAGACTTAGAGAAAGGCAATGAATTGATTTCCAAAAGGTTTTAACTCTGAAAGCCAGAATGGGAAAAGGATCAATTCCTTTGAAAGACTGGCAGCCTGTGCATGATCCTCCCTGTGAAGGAAGACCTGCTCTCCTTAAAGCAGCAAGGCTGCTGCTCACACAAATTTCTCCTAAGCTTGGTTCCAATTTCTTTCTGTAAGCTTTGATTTTCAAACTCATGTGACCTCCTGACCCGCAGGCAGATGCTCTGAACAAAGCTCTTGGAATGAATTCTGCTCTGCTCTGAAATTACAGGGTGGGTTTTTTTCAGCTACTAATTGCACCAAGTTGGAAAACAAGAACTGCCATAGCAGATGCACAAATTAAACAACTTTGGTATCCGTACACCTGCCAGATCTCATTCGGACATGTTTTGCTCTGATCTTCAATATTTTACTCCCTTAAAATTGCATAATAACTTAGAAGACCTTCTGGTAGAAGTGGACTTCAGGACAGGCGACTGTGAAAACATTTGCATTTTATAGCAGAGATGACAGCTGATTTGATTTCTCTGAAGTTTTGTTCTAGTTTTCATTTGTAAACTGATCAGGACCATAAGGGGAAAAACTTGTGTTGATCTGGATTTACAGTAAATGTCCTATTTCTTGAACCAGCTAAGCAATTACAGTATACAAGAATCCAGAGTTAATTAGAAGCTTTATTTAATGGCAAGCTGATCTCATTCTACTGACATACACATGCGCAGAGTGAAACTCAGTGAAATGCCACCACTCATGGCTAGTAAGCCCCCAAATTATATTTTAGTAGGCTGAAAATAATCTTCTGCTTTTATTTACAAAAGGTGAGATCGCAGTAAGGAAGCAGAAATACCTGTGCTTCAGAAGAAATCCATGAAATAACTTAGATCTCACAGATTTAGTTGTTCAAATGATTTTTAAAACAAGAAAATCACATTGTGCTTCTTATGTTGCCATAGGGGATCATAAGAAATCATGTAAGGTAGATATGTTCGTTATTGCCTAAGGGACTGAAAACATCAGAAAAGTAAAACTTTCCTGTTAAAGTCACTTCACTTGCTGTTCTGGTTAGAAGAATTTAAAAAAATCTTAATCTGTACTACAACCTGTCACTCTAAAGTTCATTGCAGAATTTATTACGATTTTTTTTAGGAATTGACCAGATAGTACACTCTAAGATCCCCCTTCCCACAGAAGAGCACCTTTATAAGGATATGGTTTCCCTTAAAACACATACATGATATTGCAGCAAAGAGGCAGGTGACACCAAATAAGTAGGAAGAACTTTCTTAAAGTAAATGTACATGGTTTTACTCACCTACTTCATTTATAATTTCTTCACAGGAATACCAAATCCCAGCGTGAAACTTTCGGTCAATGAACTTGTCATCTCCTGTCTCCCAAATGTACTGCACAGCACTGCTGTTGTTCCCATCTGGGCTATTAAAGCCGATGCACTGATCCCCTTTGCTTTGTCCTTTACAGAAAGGTTTGGCAACTTTTCTCATCCCTTCACACCAGTAACTGCTACTGAATGCTGTAACAGAGAAGACTAAAGAGAGAAAACTGAGGCAAAATGCTGCTGAGGCTCTCTGCCGTCTTTCTGCTGGCGGGACTGAAGCTGGCATTCTCCAGGACTGCACTAACCTATTCTAAAAATAACCTTTTACAAAGCTATGTATGTATCTGCCTGGTGAAGCACCTGCCTGTATTTACCATCCCATTCTTCATTCCTCTCAGAAAATTGTACGAGCTTAGCAGTTAAGACA
Source organism: Falco peregrinus (assembly GCF_023634155.1). NCBI lineage: Eukaryota > Metazoa > Chordata > Aves > Falconiformes > Falconidae > Falco > Falco peregrinus. The sequence goes on along the minus strand of NC_073722.1, from coordinate 118,829,061 downwards.
GGAAGCAGAGATGGGGGCATGGCCAGTAATCATGTGGCAGGAGAGATTAAGGATGTAGGACAGTGTTGTTTGGCAGTGATGTCTTGTGAAAGAAATATGAGGAGGTGGGACAACCCCTTGAATCACAGAAGTAAAGATAAACAGAACATACAAGCATTGGAAGTGCCCCAGTATGCAATCAAAAAAGTTTTATTTATATAAAAAAATATGCACATTTACCTTGATCAGCAGGTGGAGTCAGACTGATGGAACTCCGTTTCTCCACTAAGAAATAAATAAAATCTTGCTGTTCCAGATGTTCCTGTTACACTGAACACTGATTAAATTGAACACAGTTTTGAATCTTACTATAAAGAAATTCTTAAAAAGATAAACCCGGTTGCTAAGTTAGAGCGTTTCACAGCTTTGCAGCACTTCCCAAGACCACTGGGAAGGCAACTGCATCTGTCTGGAGTTCCACGAGTGACAAGTGAAAGCCATAAGTTACATGACTTTGCTATTGATGGGCTGCTGGGCACCGTCCAGTCTGCCGTCATGAACACTTAATAGAAGCCTTGCCCAAGTTAGGTGAAACAGTAGAGAAAAAGCTGAATTATCCTCATTTTGCCTGTCCATGTGTTGTCTCTGTGAAATAGCTTTTTTTTTTTTCTTTTTTTTCTTCACCTAAGAAACAGTTCCAACCTTGACATGTGATAGATGTTGCTTTTTCTGCCTGTTTGATAATGCAAATGAGCGATGCAAAGAACAAGAAGGAGCAGGAGTGTTAGTAAACGGTCGTTTCATTTTTTAACTGTAAGGTTGAAACCTGTGCCCTAAGGGATACTGATACCACAGGGCAGACACTGAAGTCACTTGTGTCTTTTAATGAGAATAATTCTGGTTTAAAGACAACTCTTTACCCAGGAGATGTCAGGGTTGGAGAAGCATGTGGCTAAACAAGTGCCAGAATGAAACTCAAATGTTTAAATGCCTGGTTAAATGCCTGGTTTAGACTGTTAAGAAGATCTGGTCAGCAGCAGTGTGAAAGACCAAGCAGACACCTGGACTAAAAAGGTAGAACAAATCTCACAACCCAAAAAGCAGACGGTAGATTGAGCCAGGAGTTCTTTTTTCCTGCAGCTTTGTGTTACCATATTTTCACAAGGATGTGGCACTCGTGAGCTCCACTCGAAGCCTCCGTGCTTCTGACACTGCTTCAGGACAACAGCACCGGTCACTGCTGCTGAGCCATAGTGGGGATGTATCGCAGAAGACCCCGTGGAATTGCTCATCTAGGGTCTGGGCAGACCTCAGGGTTTCTTGAGCACTAAGGCATTTCTTGTGGGGATCTCAGAACAGCTGCAATGCCAGAGCACTGTTCAGGTCTCCTGGCTTTAGCCTGCTATAGAACTGACCTTGCCCATATGGCCATTAGAAAATGTGCTTTTTATCCCTTGTAGCAATACGCGGATGAGCAGATGAGTTGCTACGGGGGCTTTGAAGTGCCTCTCCCTGGTCCCCAGATTTGCCTTTAGGTGTGGCAGGTGGGAATATGTATCCTGACACATCCACCCAGGAGGCACAGTAGCACAGAGCAGGCGATGCCCTTGGTAACACTCCTCCAGAGTGGGCTGGGTGCATTTCCACCCTGAAGTATTTGTCCCCAGAGCACTTCCACACCCCACGTCCCAGTACTCTTTTTGACCACATCCAGACTCTATGTAAAGAAGAGACATGGGTATACATCACGCCCTTCCACCTCCTGGATTCCTCCAGAAGAAAGTTTTGGCATGTGTGCAGGGAGGGAGTCCGGTCACACTGCTGGCCGGTTTGATGGGGCGTCTCTGCCCTGCAGTTTGTGTTTAGCCTGTGAACGTCGTTGAAAACTCGGCTACTGCTGGCCCCCGCAGTTCTGGGGCTGTACCCCTGGCTGCTCCCCAGCTTCGCTGCTCAGGGTGCCCGTGAGTTCTGGGAAGGGCATGAGCCCTCCTCCGGTATGAACAGCCAGAAGTTTCATTTCTCTTGGAAACGGAAGAGGCAACATCTTCTTGATGTTGCATATTGCCAACTCAATTGGCATGACAAAGGTAAGCTAGATCCTAAAATTACTATATGATAAATGCGTTTATTCCCTAAGCCTGCATAACACAGTTTTATTAATGTTTTCAGGCTTTTCTCTGCAACTACAGAAGTCGCAACGATGTTTTGAAAATTAAAGCTGCAATTCATTGGTGGTTTCTCCAACCTCACAGCTGAAGCTGTGAAAAAAGCACTGAATGTCACAAGAATTGTAGTAAAATTTTAACTGCTGGTAACATCATTTTTTGTAGATTTAGATTCTCCCCAATCCTGTGCTAAATGTGCATGTTTGACAAAATATCATCAGGAAGGATAAAACCAGCTGTTACTGAGCTGCTTCCTAACAGTCCACTAGACTCAGCAAGCTTCCTACACAAAGTTTTTCTGGTTTTGAGGGCATCTTAATGGTTTCATGAGGTGTGTATAAATATATATATGTATTTATGGAGCTGAATTGCACTCTTGCAAAACCACTGGCAAAATTCCCACCGAGTTTCAAGGGAACAGGATCAGCCCTTTAATGTTTTAATAGTTTTCTGACTTCTTATTGGCTGAAGGACAAGCTACAGTAAGCAGACTTTCTGTGAAGTTTAGAGTAAATTCCTTCTGCCTTCAATCAGAAAAAACAAAACCTAGCTGGAGCCTAGCAAGCCTAGACACTCAGTAGATTTCCTTACTTATTTGTAAAAAGATTCATGAAACAGTCGCACTCATAAAAGGCAACGGGTTTACTTTTTTTTTGCAGGACAGGGTGATATAATTGATCTATAGTCGAGTGAAATACCAGCATATTGGGGACAAATTTGTTAGAATGGGCATGGTGACACTTTTCGGTCTCTGTTCCAGCATGGGACTCTGGTCCAGAATATCTCCTGCACCTGCCAGATCTGTCATGGTATTGTTTCTAGTGAAACAGGTAAGCTATTTCAATAATTAATAATGGAGAGTATAAATGTACATTCCTATTGCATAACATTTTAGCCTTCACAAACAGCATATTTGTTTCAAAATTATCACTGCATAACAATTTATGTTCATTAAACTTTTGTCATGAGAATTGTTGGCTGAGACACTCTGACTAGGTAATTTATTACAATTTTCTTCTATTAATGCTCATTCATGCAGTGAATAAATTGTGTTTCTATCCATTTATACAATCTCTTTTCGTACCAATATTGATCAGTATTGTATTATATTTATTTTTCAAATTTCCTACCAGATATCAATATCATGTTTATTTTCTACTGTTTTCCCTCTGTTCTAGCGCTGTCTTTTAGCCTCTGACTTGTATGAGGGGTGAGCATAGAATCTCAGATTTATGCAGTCTGGTGTTAATTGTTTCATTCTGCACCTGAGCTTCTTTCAGAAGGTTAGGAAACCTGTATGAGGTTTCTACTTCCTTGTAAAGATCTACTAAACTATTCAGTTCTCTTTTTTTCTAAATCTATTTAAAAAGTCTGATAGCTTCCTTCTTTGTCTATTTTGTCCTATAAAGGTATTTCTGTTCACTCGTCCTCCATTTATCTGGGTGCTAAAGGAAGTGGGTTTGCATGTGTATGTGCTGCGGAGACTGTAAATTGTATTCCCAGCTTTTCTGTGAAGAAAAAGTTACTAGGAGACACATGTCTTGTTTTGGGGGTTTTTTGGCGTTTTTTTTTTGTTTTTTTTTTTAAAATATAAAATGTTTCTGATGCTTTTGTATAATTCAAATCTAGAGCTTCTCTCACATATAGAACTGACTATAGATCTATAGAATATAGATTCTCAAATATAGAACTGAAAGAACTCTCAGGTTTGTAAGACACCTTAAATCTGTAGGACACCTCAACCAAAGCACTGTTTCCAATCTCCCCATTACTTCTGTGAGATCAAAACTTCACAAGACTATAAAACACAGTGAATTACTTTGTCATAGTGATTCCTGTAACTTGTTTAAAGAAACGTGTTATATTTCTTTGTATTTTACTTAAGGAGAAAGAAAATTTAAAGAAATAACAATCATAAATCACTATATCCATATTTCTACACCTACATGCATATGAAAAATACCAGGATAATGGCTGAAAGAATAAGTAAATATTAAAGCTCTTATTTCTAGTTTAAAGCTAAATTGAAGGGTTTTTCTATTATAGCATAGTTTGAATAAACAGAAACATTTCATTTCACTGTTAGCTTAGTGTAAGAAATTAAAAAGGTGAGATGGGTGAAATGCTGATTATACTGTGGTTAGTTATGAAAAAAGTAACTTTAAACCAGTCTGTTTGCAATGTTGGAAGTTTATTACTATGATCCACTCCCTAAGCAAGAGCTTCACGCAGTGTTTTCTGCTGCATCCAAATATTTTTAAACGGTAGTGTCACCTTGGTGCAGTCTGTGGGCTCTGAGCAAACAAAATAAATTGAAAGACCCTTCCTGGGAAGTCTGGTTACATTTCAGTTAGGGTGAATGTTGATGTGAGCAGGGTGGCAGGCTCTCAGGTTGGGTGTTCGTTGGCCACCAGAGGAACCTCAGAGCCTGAAGTGAGGAAATATCCAGTGTAGGCAAGAGGTCACAGGCTTTTTGAGCTTCCATCCTGGATGCTGGGGTTTAATTTCTTCTGAGTTGGAAGTCTTGTTTAAATGCTAGTGGCTAAACGTCAACTGAAACATAAAACTGAGATCAACAGCCATGCTGAGCTGCATGTTGCCATCGCTTGAGATCACAGTAAATGCATCGGAAAGCTTGTATTTCTACTGCTAAGCGTGCATTGTGCCTGAATTTTTATAGTACTGAGTAGCTCAACTCTTAGATCATAATAGAACTTCACTGGGATCTGTAATCACAAAGCCATGTCAATGCAGAGAGCAAATTGTTGGTTCTTCTCAGCACATACCGAGAAGGACCTTCTCCCACCTGTGGCAAAGGCAGGAAAAGCCCCCTGGTCTCAGCAGGGACCGCTGTGTTACTCGCATTGACCAGCCTGCAGAACCTCCTCTTGCTGAGACGGCCTGTGCCCCTCTCTGAAGAACAGCAGCGACACGAATGCAGGATGCACAGCCGAGCCTGCCTCTCTGATTTTGCTCTTTAATCCTTTTCACTTAGTTAAACAGACATATGACATCAAGGTATCCCACTTCCTTAATTACCCTTTCCCCCGTAAAGCTAGTGCCTTATTCCAAGCCCACACAGTTTACTTTCTCACCAGACAGTGAGTAGATCTCTAGAGTACTTAGTGCAGAAGAGCCTTAACAGGATGTCCAGCTGTAGAAAACACTGAAGTCTTCTGCCTGGGACAGCTGCATTAATCCCTTTCAAGCCAAGAAAGCAAAGCAAGCTGGTTCTACTCATCCCAAGGCGCTGCCGGCATTCTTCCTCTATACATATGTCCTTATAGATTTTTCCCCAGCGAGAGTGGAGACCGCTACAGACTGAATAGTCATGTACGAACAGCGAGCTGGCTTTTTGTAGCTACTTTTGGTAGTCCCTGTGTGAGTAGCTGATGATCAATTCACAAATTGCTGCTGTTCAGGTCATCTTGGTTTGCTGTTGAATGTCTGTTTATAATTTCTTTGATAAAATAAATCTATGGGGACTTCTTAGTTTTTTAGCTTAATGATTAAGGCCATTCCAGCACTTTCCTTACAACTTGCAAATTTATCTCCATCTGTTTTGAGATATGACCACCAGCATTAGCCATGCTACCCAGGCAGAATTGCACCAGGGACAAATACTGTCTCGTACACCTTTTCAACATCCTCTTTTGTATGTACAAGTCCAGAAATGCCAGTAGCCTCCTGTACTGCAGCATTGTCTCAGGTGGCTGATGTCACTGCATTTCTACAACTGATTTCTAAAAATTCTGAAAAAGTCCTGACACACATCCCTCAGCTGTGGCTTCTAGGAGTAAAATGTTGCATTAGGTTCATCACAGCACGTGCTCTGCAGAGGGGTTCCTGTTTCTCTGTGATTTAAATGGCCCTTATTGACTGGTCACTGTTGGATCCCTGGTTAATTTCCAATCATCTACACATTTTTTGATTAATAATTTAAATTATTTTATATATTCTTGTTCTTCTAACTATATTTCAAATTCAGTTTGAGGTCAGTTGACAGCTCTTAATATTTTTTATGGGTGTAGCTTTGATTTTATATAGACTTGATTTGGTTTTTTTAATCAGAAAATCCTATGGCAGAAAAGCAAGCATCCCACAGATATTTACATCAACAGTGACCAGGTATTGCCTGTCTGACTTGCAGCTTTGCAGAAACCGACAATTATATAAGGAAGTAACGTGAAACTGTCATTTATGTCTAAACTGCTCCTCACTCTTGTGATCTTCTTCATAGCTGTATATCAACCTTCTCTCCAGGAATGGAACTAAACAAGCAGCCAGGTAGCTGCTGTGAGGCTTTCCTTGTACTACTTTGGCTGTTTAATGCATTTGTTTATTAGAAACTGAAGTGTTATCCCTTAAATCAAACAGTCTTTCCTACAAATGCGTCATCTCTGTGTCTTTGCCTCTTCAAATGAGGTTCACTGACCCAGGAGCGTCTCAAGAATCTCCCCTGGCTCCCAGCATTTTGAAGCCTACATGAGGGAAATGTCAAGATGATTTTTATTTTGGAAACATGCATTCCTTTCTCATGGCTTTTGTAAATATTCTCCTTATCTTGCAAGTCCATCAGAGGAAGAATAATTATAGTCTTTCTGCTCCCTGGAATTTAAAGTAGGGTGTCTGGAAATTAGCTGAGAGACTAAAAGCAAAGTATTGGGCAGGCAACATCTATACAGAAACAACGTGCATGAAAGAGTGGTCTCATGTAACAGCTAGTTAATAGTCTTCACTGTTCTCGTTTTCAAAGTACATAAATATGATTTTCTTTGTTTTTTGAACAAACATAGGTTCAAAGAAAAAGATACAGGCGAAGTTCACAGCCATTACATTGTCCGGGTTACTTATCACATCACCAAGCTCAGACCAGCTCAGTGGTCTTTCACACATGTGAAAGGCACTTTCCAAAAAGGCTGTAGTCCAGACAAAAGGAAACTGATTTTTCCCTGGAGAGCTGAAAAGCATCCTTTGGTATAAGGATTGTTGCTTTTTAGAAAACTTATATTTAGTCTGCTCTCCAAAATTTGGTTGTTACAGTTGGTAACATTTTCAACCAGTAGTGAATTTTTCATTTTTGGTGACTTATAGTGCCAGTGTTCTTTGACTACTTGCCCACGTCTGGCCTCTCAAAGCCCTGGTTTCAGGACACCAGCTGTCATATTACGCAGAGACTGCTTAGGCTGATGTTCTTTTCCCTGCATAAATAATGATCAAGTCATCATGATGGTACTGAACTGCAAATAGTATCTAGCATTATCCTTTCTCTACTGCTTTGCTCCTAATTGGGCATTTCTTTAACAGCCCAAATCTGACATGTCACGAAGCAATTTTGCATTTAACTCTTCTACTGTTAGCTACTCCCTTCCTAAACAGTAATCATAGCAGCATCTACAGTCAAAGTGTTGTGTGATAAAGGTGTGTCAGAAAGATGGGTATTTATAGAAACTGAATTAAAGTATGGCAGTCCCCTCAGGACAGTTGCAACCCTTACATAAGGTGTATGCCACAGATGTCCACCACATCCTGAGCACATCAGTCACTATATATAAAATAATTATTAGAATCTGTCTATACTGGGAATTTTTTATTATTTTTTTTTTAACAGCAAAGCAGATTTTGTATCAGGAGTAATTTTACCCATGGAAACATATTTAATTCTTTACTCTGTGCTAGCAACTGTTGATCTACATCTCTGATATCACACTTCCATGCTAATACCAAAGTCTCTTTCCTTTCTGTTCATCCGCTTCCTGGTGCCAAGGGAGTGACCCAAGGTCAGCATGTCCCAGCAGGGCTCCTAAGCCTCTTCTTTCATTCCCTTTCTGAACACCACTGACAATCTCCTCAACCTCGGTGTTTCTTTTGTGTGTTTCTGTGGTTGTAGTATCATCTGTGTCTTATAAACGCATCGGTCCTTTCCCACACAACCTGCCCGAATTTGTCCATCAGAGCAACTGCCCATTTAGACACTGGCACTTTATTTCTCATTGGTATTCTCAGCCTATCTTCACACAGAAAAGAAAAGACTGGGTGAGGGGTGGATTGAGGATGGATTTTTCTTGCTTTTAGGAGTAGCTAAATGCATTTTGGGGAGAAGCTTGCACAGCACAGGGTGAGCAGGCAGAGGGAAAGAGCCAGAACGGCGAGCCATGAGCCTGCAGCATAGGAGCAGCCAAGACGAGCAGGCAGCTCTTGCAATCATGGGATGAGTCGTTTCCAGGTGCCAGAGGGACCTTCACAGAACCTGCTGTCATTAAACCGACTAAATCTGAAGACGAGTCTGTCTTCAAAGCTACAATAGTAAAAGGGAGATTGCTCTTGAAGTGCTTTTATTTCTAGTCTTTTTAAATAGATCACATCAATGCAATTGTTCCACATCATATTATCCCCAGAAATCTAGATTTTCAGAATTTAAAGACATTCTTGATCTCCTCAGGGTTATCACTACAACAGGAGGGCCTAGGCAAAACCAGCATTAAAAATATCTATAACTGGAAAAACAAACAAACACCACCACCACCCCCACCACCCCGAAAATAAATATACCTACAAAAGCTCAGGACCCAAAAATCCATTTCTGTGAGCTGTTTCATATGGAGAAAATTTTGGCATGGATAAAAATAATGCTCCCTTTCACTATGTGAGAAATCTCAAGGTAAAGATTCTTCTCCCCTACTGACACAGGACAGCAAAACTCTGCCCTGTCCAGGCAAAAAGGGCAACACAGCTGATGCAGATGGACAAGTAAAACTAAGATTTAAAATTATGTTTTCTCAAAAAAAAAAAAAAAGGTGGAGGAAAAGAAAAATGTCTGTGGCAAAGTTTCAGCTGTTGGAGAAAGAAGTAGTCTTTGTTGGGCAGGAGACAATGCACTGGAGAAAAGGTGATATTGGCTAAATAGTATTGCTTATTCATTACACTTTTATTCAATTTTTTACCATACTACTCAACCAGATCTGCCTGACTATCTTTAAAAATACTTTAAAAATAAACAGCCCTCAAAATTATCATTAATCAGGTTCCTAAATTAATGTAGTGGAAACCTGAGAATGCTTGAGAAGTACTAGCTGACCTTGACATAAATTGATTGTAAAGACTTTCCTTAACTGGAAAGACTAAAATTTGTGATGATAAGCACACATTTCCTACAGTGGAGGAATGAAATGCCAGTGTTTTTGGTATACCCTCACAGGTCCTAGCAATTAAATATCTGTGTGGATTTTTAAGAAGTTGAATGGATTCTATGGTAATATAGCATGGCAATACATTTCTTGCTCAGGCAAAGAAAGCAATTGAAGAAATGTCACTAATAGTTTCCTGGAGAAGGAAGGGGTCTGTCTTTACCTCTTTGCTTACCTATCATTGCTCCATTGTCCTCTCCTCTCTTCTCCTCTCAAATTTCTTATAATGGAAAGAGACTTGCCACTGAAAGATCACAAAGTTCTAACCGATCTTCCTCATGTTCAGTATTTCCACTCACAGGCCAAAGGATCTCTGCTGGAAAAAACCACTGCTGGATGGAACAAGTATAAACAAGAATGCTTGAAAATGCTGCGGGAATCAACTGTAGATACTGGTAAGGGAACAAACGGCACAATAAAGCAATGTGTTAAGTAACACTGATGAGTATGCAAATATTCTTTTACTTCCCTTGCAGAAGTGTGTGTCTGTTTATAAGTTCTAGATTTAGAACATTCAGTTGTAATGACATGCAGACATGCAACCATCAGGTTAAACAGCTCTCTGTCCTCAAACATACCAGGTTCCTGGATGTAAAACCAGATCATATACAGCAACGAACTGCTGAACAGCTGGTGCTGAACTACTACTACGGTGCAGCACTGAGTGCCTGGTCAGGATGTAGCTGCTAGCCATTATTGGTGAAAACCAGGCCCTTTGGACAAAGGAGATGGGTTTTCAGTTCCATTTTCAGCCTGAAGGAAGTCAAGCCCGTATGTCTGGAAATCACGCTAACCACAGGAGAACAGACCACCCAGGGAAAAGACGTCTCCCACTTCCATACTTGAGGAACTGAGCCATGGCAGACAACAACTCAAAATGCACGGGGCAAGGCAGAGCCTGCTTTCTGGCTGGTCAGGGGAGCTGGGGAGCTGCTCCGACTCTCACGGGACTGCTTATGCATTTTGTGATACAGTCGTTAGGTTAATAAGCCAAGACACAGAGACCAGGTTGCCCCATGTTCACCTGGCACCTATAACCGTTAGCTTAAAGTCCCTTATTTATTCTCCTGCCTCCATGGCTTTTGGATTCCTGGCTGAAGAGCAGTGTAACTACAGAGAGCAGTGTCTTCTCCTGAAAAGTAGCAGAGGGAGGAACTGAGTCCACATCTCCTACCTTTGGTTGAGTGCTCCAAGTTTTATGCTGTTTGGCCAAAGGGGAGTTTATAATCTGTGACTACGTCCCTCTTAAAAGTATGAACTCTGCTCAGCTAGGTGTCTGCCTTCAGGAAAGCATGACAGAGGCTTGGTTTGAGTCATTGGAGAAGTTCAAGAAGTAGCTGGGAGAGAGGTGACTGCAGTCACCAAGGAAAGATTAAGAGTGAAACTGCTCTGTGTTTTGTACTCACTGGCTATAGGTAGGTCTCTACTCCTGTGTGCAAGTGATACAATCATGGTTGTCTTGCTGGGTGGATACCTCACCCCATCAACTGCAAAGGGAGACTCCAGGATGGTATTATGAGCACTTACTCACTTTGCTAGTGTCAGAAAGCTGCGTTTATGGCATTGTACTGTGCAACTTTGTCAGCCAGAAAATATGATCTGATTAAGATTAATATACGTATTTTTCATCATTCAAAATGCATTTAAAAGTTAGAAATCAATCCAAGCATTGGCCTGGGAATTTCAAACCGCAGGGAAAAGAAGGGGGGAAAAAGAGGGGTTTTTAAGCCTAAATTATGTAATATTTTATGTTTTAAAGTTCCTTAAACTTTTCCCAAAATATTGAAATCTCTAACTTTCACAGGCCTTTGAAAAGCAAAAGGGAAGATACACCCTGTCGGTCAGGGAAACTATTTTTAGTGATCCCATTCAATAACAGGCCTCCTCTTCTTTCAGCTTAATTAGGAATTGCTGAAAATGAGCCTTTCTGCTTGGGCATGGCAGCATGCTCTCTAACCTGCTCCACAGGCAGCTGCAGCTGCTACACCATGAGCAAAGTGGTTTAGCTTACACTGCGATGCTGTAACAGCTGGGGGAACAAAGCAAGACCCCGTTCTCACTTCTGACCCCCATCTCTATCAAGAACTTGGTTCAGCTTTCATGTGAAATCACACTGGGTTCAGTGTATGTAGGGCATGAAATGCTCACTCATTCTTCCTGAGCTTTTGGGTGTGCCTAAAAGCAAACAAGAGGCATACCATGGTATGCAAAGGCAGACAAATACCCGTTGAGGACTACCAGAACTTTACTAGGGTGTGCAGAGATGCAGTGAGAAGCCAAGGTTCATCTAGAAATTAAATTGTCCACAGATGCCAAGAACAGCAACGTAGGTGAGCAGACACACAGGGAAGACATAGGCAGGGCAGGGAAACCAGTCACTAATAAAGGAGGACCCAGAAAACTACAGGTCCATCAGTCTTACTTAAGTCTCTGGGAAAGTAATGGAATGAATCCTCCCAGAAACTGTCGCTAATCAAATGAGGCACATGATGGGGACAAGTCAGCACGTATTTAGCAAAAGCAAATCATGCCTGACCAACCTGATCACCTTCTACAACAAGGTAACATCTGCTGTCTGTATGGGGAGAGCAGTGGGTGTTGGTTACCTGAACTTCAGCAAAGCATTTGGCACTGCTTCCCACAGCCTTCTCCTGGCCAGGCTAGCAAGGCACACATTGGGTGGAGGGCTGCAAGATAAGTAGCAAACTGGCTAACAGGCCAGACTCAAGCAGCAGTGAAAAATGGTTTTGACTCAGACTGGCAGCCTGTCTGTTATGGCTTAACCCCAGACGGTGACCCAGCACCACGCCGCTGCTCTCACTGCCCCTCACCCGGAGGGATGGGGAGCAGAATCAGAAAGGAGTGTAAAACTCAAGGGTTGAGATAAGAACAATTTAACAGGCAAAGCAAAAGCTGCACACGCAAGCAAAGCAAAGCAAGGAATTCATTCACCACTGCCCATGGGCAGGCAGGTGTCCGGCCATCCCCAGGGAAGCAGGGCTCCATCACCAAAAGGGTTACTTGGGATGACAAACGCCATAATGTCAGATGTTTATCCCCTTTCCTTCTTCTTCCCCCAGTTTATATACTCAGCGGGATGTTATATAGTATGGAATACCCCTTTGGCCAGTTTGGGTCACCTGTCCTGGCCGTGTCCCCTCCCAGCTTCCCGTGCCCATCCAGCCCTCTCGTTGGCAGGGCCCAAGAAACCAAAAAGTCCTTGATTTAGTATAAACATCACCCAGCAACAACTGAAAACCTCAGTGTCCTATCAGCGTTGTTCTCAAATCCAAAACACTGCACTGCCCCAGCTACTCAGAAGAAAATTAACTCTATCCCAGCTGAAACCAGGACACTGTCACCAATGGGGTCCCTCAGGGACTGTTACCAGGCCCCATGCTGCTCAGCCTCTTCATAAATTATCTGGGCACAATGGCCTTGAAAGTACCCTCACCAAGTTTGCTGATGATGACAAACTGGGTGGTGAGGAGGCCACGTCTGAAGACAGAGCCATCTTCTAGAGAGACCGGGACAGGCTGGAAGAGTGGGCTAGTGAGAACTGTGTGAAGTTTAACAAAGCCATAACCAAAGAGCCCAGTGCAGGCTAGGAGCTATGTGGCTGTGAGCAGCCTGGCCTAACAGGATCTGGAGGTCCCGGTGGACAACAAGCTGAGCGTAAGTCAGCAGTGCACTGCTGCCTCAGCAAAGTACATCGGATCTGGGCCTACACCCTATGGGGCATTACTAGCAGAGATAGAGAAGTGATCATCCCACTACACTCAGTGCTTGTTAGTCCACCTGTTGAGTACTGTGTCTAGTTCTGGTCCCCACAACTCCAGAAAGACACCGATAGACTGGTGAGGGTCCAAAGGAGGGCCATGGAGATGATCGAAGGGCTGGAGAACCTACCATACCATATGAGGAAAGTGGTGGAGTTAGATCCTTTCATCCTGGAGAACAGAAGGTGCAGGGGGGACTTCATCAAAGTAAAAGCCAGCTACAAAGAGGAAGGAGGCTTTCTCTTTCCAAAGAGCCACACGGAGAAGACAACGGGCAATGAGTACAAGTTCCACCAGGAGAGGTTTCTCCCTGATATAAGAAAGATATTTTTTACAGTGAGAGCAATCATTCCCTTTAACAACCTCCGCAAGGATGTGGTGGAGTCCCCATCATTAAAGGTTTTCAAGATGTGATTGAATAGGGTGCTAGATAATCTGATCTAGGCTCCCTTTCCCACAAAAGGTTGAACCAGATGATCTTTCAAGGTCCGTTGGGATGTTCTATGGCATTTCACAGGAAAGCACACTAACCACTGGGCCACTAGTGGTGCTGAAGGAGATAGGATAACCCTTGTTCAAGGTGACCCACCAGGTATCCAGCCGTGACACCTGGAGGAAAATAGTAGTTCCAGTCCCAGTTCTCTGTTGTGTTTATATACTTTTTACGGGCAGGCACTGGATGAAAACAGAAGTAATCTGGGGTGTGTAACTTGTTATTTCCAGTCTCTGGGGACATGGAGGGTCTTGATTCAGCAGTGACACAGGGGATGATACTAGAGGGCAGTAGTTCATAGCAGGTGATCAGGAGAACTACAGGAACCAGAACTCCAGTTTTCATGAAATGGAGAAAAAACTATTTTTCTCCTGGCAGTCTACCTGATCCACACCTCAACAAACCTTGATCAGGTATTGGGGAAAGGAACAATAAAAATGCAGCTATAAATGTTGACAACTACACTGCCCTTAAGGCAGATGGAGCCACAGATGTTCATCCTCAAAGGCACAAGGGAATTATTAAGAATGCACATATTATGCTCTGTATTTTAGCAGAAGCACCCCAAAAGGGTGCTGATGAGTTAGCCCAGAGCTATATTTGTTGCTCCCTGTATCCTTCTTCCCGTATCAGTTTCTCAAAGTGCTGCTAAGTATTAAGGAAAACAAAGCAATATATACTCTTCTAGCTTTGGATGGGCAAAGCCAGTAAAGAGAGGAGAACTTCAGCTTATCCCAGAAGAAAGGCAGAAACTAACCAAAAGACTAGTGCAGCCATTAATGCATTTATCTTACTGTAACCTGATTGCACCATTTCAATTCTGCGTTGTCAAATGTTTTATCTTAAGTCCTGTAAATGATGTGATATCTGTGAAGCTTAGAACTAAGTTCATCTGAGGCATTACCAGCTCCCTAACTTCTGTTGCCCAAGGACTAAGACGAGTCACTATCCAAGAAGCCAGCAGTGGTCTGAGCTGAGAACCAGTGTCACAGGGGTCATGAAAGGTGGAATATCTCCCATTTACCAGCAAAAAGTCTGTGGGATGTACCAAAAGCAGTGAGCGAGACCATGGCTAGGATCTGTCTGATACATCTGGACAACAGAGGCCTCAAGATGATTTTGAGCAATACCCTTATCTCATGATGAAGCATGTAAATCCTGCTGCTGCTGTGTAGATCCAGGGAAGAAGGACAGTAGCCATTTCTGCACTGTGCACTTCTGATCATTGCACAAAGTTTATCTGCTACATCTTGTAAATACTCTGGAGTAGCTTGCAGGTTACCTGGAACAGTGTACAATAGTTTTCATGATTGTCCATTGTCTGAACAACTTCTGGTAAAATTTCTATTTGCTTCTCTCCCCAGGAATACATTGTAATGGGACATTTGATCAATTTGTTTGCTGGCCTTACTCGCCCCCAGGAAATGTCTCTGTTCCTTGTCCTTCATATTTGCCATGGTTAGAAAACGGTAATGTGAAAGTGGTAACTTCTCTTCTGGTTTATGCTGGGAATCCAGCCAAAGAACAGATGGTGCTGGTCTCACTTGTCCCGGTGTCCTGTGAAGTGTCTGAGGCCTGCCTTGTCTCACCTCTTTTAACCTCTTTTCTGAATTGAGGCACAACATTGTTGTTGATGTTTAATTATTTACTCTTTTTCTCCATCTGTTCTTGTTACAGCTCCATATTGTGTGCTATAAAGCAACACTTCCAAGACATTGCAACCATACAGATTTGGGGTTCAGCTTCTGAGGTTCAACTCCTGGGGTCCCCACTGACCCCAGACGTGCACGTCTCTGTCAGAAAACTGGAATAGCCAAACAAAACAGCGGCCCAAGCAGTCAGCCGTCCAGTAGGACATAGTGTACCACCAGCAAGTAGTGTGAAAAACCCGAGCCTTCCAAGCAGCCTTTTCCTGGAGGGAGTGGAGCAGGGAGGCTCTCAGGGAAGAAAAAAGAATAACAGCAGCAGGAGCAAAATTCTCTAAAAGCAAACAAAATTCCCTTTCTCCTAAAGAAATGAAAGAACATTCCTACCACTGCAGCCTAGCACTTCTGAGTCCTGCTACAAAGCCTTTCTTAGCCACATGTGGCTTTCTTAGTGAATTATTTCTAACACCACTTGAAAGGACCAGTTGTGCCTGAGTCCTTTAGTTTATAGGGGAGATGGCTACAGGCTGCTTATCCTAGCTTTCTCCACCCCACCCCACACACGGTTTGTTCTGTAATGTCAGCATTTGTCCTTTTGTGCTGCTAAACAGAAGGAGACCCAGCTTCTGTCTAGTCTCCCAAACAACTGCTTCTGCCAACCATTTAGAACAAATTCAGCTTTCCATAATAAACATAAAAGCATCTTCCTTCTCTCCATGTAACAGAGACTTTCTCGCTTTCTCTTTTTCTGCCTAAATTTCTACAAATGCAAGATGTAAGAAATTGCACCAGGTTATGAAGCTTTTAGTTGTGTTCACTGTGGGGAACACAGTAGGGCTGCTGTGTTCCAACATCATCTGTCATTCTCATCCATGCCACAGCACCTTAGGAGAAAGAGACATTAGAGACAGCCCAGCTGTCTCTCTGTCCCAGAGGTTCTGTGGGACTGGTGTTAACGTTGCTGGTGGTCCCCATTTCCATTGCTGGTTCCATTTCCAAGGTATAGCCATGTCTGTTCTGGGACACCGATGAACTTGGATCAGAAAAGCTTGGAAACCTGAGGTACCTCTATTGTGGTTTGTCATCACCACCATGGCTGAGCACTGGAAAATTAGAATAGTCTAGAAATGGGATTTCTGGTCACGTTTCATAGATGCCTTCTCGGTTTTTTCAGTGTCTAATCTCCACACAGCGCTCATGCTCTGTTACAGCACACTGTGCTTTCAAAGCAGTTATCTCAGTTCCAGTTATCCTGAGCAAAATGAGATATTCTGGTTGTTGCTGCCATCATTAAACACTTCTTAATTAAAAATATGATAAAAAAGCTCAGGTCTGATTGGAAATAAAGGGAAGGCAGCTGTTTAGGACAACATCAAACAAACATCAACCAGGGTCCCCATACCATTCTTCTGATGTTATGGGGAAACTCTTTAACTATCATAAACTAGGACAATACAGTGAAAGCCAAGAAAGCTACACCAGTTCACAGCACCTGCTGATCAGGCCCCAAAGCACATAAACAAAACAGCAGCCACAGGTGTTCCAGATCATTCCCTACTCAAACCACACTCTCCCTCCTACAATTTTGCGTGCATAGCCTGGGCAATGTGCTACCTGGGCTTGAGCAAACTCACGAGCTTAATGAGGAAAAAAGAATAAAGTTAAATGTAGGCTTTTCTTTTGGCTGTAGTAACCATGTGTTTTCTGTAAATACCAGGTAAATTCTGGGAATGTTTTTCTGTGAGATCACGTTCCTATTTTGTCTTATGTAAATATGAAATCTGTACTGTCAAAGACAAAAGAAAAGTGGGTTGTATTCCTTTTTTTTTTTTTTTTTGAGTGGGAGTTGTCTGTTGCTGGGGTATAAGGGAGAAATCTTTAGAAATGTCTATGAAAAATGAAATCTTTATTTTGACCTTTTAGCCTTAAACCTCTGTTTACTTTCAGGAAGCATAGGAAGTGTATACAGAGTCTGCTTGGATGAAGGGACTTGGCAAACTAAGGAAAACTCCACAGACATTTGGCGTGATAGTTCAGAATGTTCTGAGAGAAATAATTTCAAACAAAATGTAAGTATGCTTTATTTTATGATTTAATACCCTAATCTTCTTAATCCCTTCTTGAGTAACAGCTAAAACATTTCCAGTGAATACCTGCAAAAGACGTTCGGATTTCATGTAGATTCCCGAACGGAAACCTGTTATTTAGAAGCAGCAGAGGAGGAAAGGTAAAACAGGGGGATTCCTGCTTTAGATGCCACAAATTATTTCCTTTTCAGAGCCTGCTGTTCACATGTCCTGAATTTGTCCTAACAAAACTGAAAGGCTGCAACTTGACAGGCAAAGAACTGAACCCAAAGTGCCCCATCGCCGAGCCTGTAGCATTTACAGGGCCGTTACTGGGCCCTTTCAAATGTCACTGGTCACAGGCTGGTTGGAGCACTGGGCCTTCCCAGCGGGGGGGAGCAGCTCCCCAGGGAGCGTATGGGGGTTCAGCTCCTTGTTACTCCTCGTGTCATGGAGTTCAGCTTAGCTGATGTCAAAATTAACTGTCTTAGGTAAGCGCTATTACCGCTGATTATTTTTTTTTTTTTACTTTTTAGTACATTACTGGGTGAGCACTGCTATTGTTTATTACTTTACTGATTACCGTATTAAACGCTGTTAGTTCAGGATCCCCGTGTACTACAAGATTTTACTAAACTCTTTACATCGTGCGTGCATGAACTTCCAAACTTGGAGCTTATTTACACAAGTGTGATAAATATTCTGAAGTACTGGGAGTTTTCAATGGCTTGTTGACCATTCTGGATTGCAAACTTGCAGGTGGGAGACTTTTTTTTTATTTTTGTCACACAAAATTCATTTTGTCTGACAGCAAGTGATTCTCTGAAAGCTTTAACCAGCTTTCCTACCAATAATAAATGCAGTTTTGTAGTTTGTTATATTTAGTGGGGAGCCCCAGCGTGTTAGAAATAACACGGAGCTAGTATCCACACACATTGGAGGAATCAGATTGATTTCATTTGCTTTGGTGTTGCAAAATTGTTACAGCCCGGGTGAGAACTCTCGCTATTTATCAGGTTCATGCCTGTTCTAATGTTTTCATGGAGCAAAGTGACTAATGGCTGTGCTATGGGAATGTCCTGCACCCACACTGCTCTCCCTGGGCACTTTCGCCCTCTCCAAGAGTTTGTACCAGCAGGCACCACTCACCCGTGCTGTCCGGATACTGCCCGTGAGCGTAAACTCATTAGAGACAACTACTGGTGGGAAGACAGAGCTAAAATCCCCAGCACTAAGACAATTCAGAAAGAAAATGGGAAAATCTCTGAGGAAAAGCCACCAGCGCCAGCTCACGCACCGAGCCCAGGCATCCCTCACTTCTTTGCTCTGGTTTGCACAAACAGGGCACTGGGCAGTCACCCCCAAATGCCCAGCCCTCCGATGGCCAGAACTTTGCACTATTTGCACAGCTCAGCATGCAAAGGCATCAACCCCCCTCGGTTGCAAGTTGCCCAGCTCCTTCGTTAGGTAGCCCTTCGTTTCCTATTTGTCAAGTAGTTCTCTGGCTCCTTGTGTTAATCAGTTCGCGTGCTCAGTCCCAGCTTCTTTTGAGTCTCCCTGGGGCACCTCTTGAGCTGCTGGTGGCCACGTCCTGCGGCCGCCGTTGCTCTCCTTTCACTGGGCTGAGCTTGCTGCTCACCGGGACCTTCCTGCTGGCCCATCCAGCCCGAGGAGCCGCTTCCTTCGCCGGGGCCTTCTCGGAACAGAAGGATTTGCCGGTGCCCAGCGAAGCGCTTAGCAGGGCATACGAAGTGCCTGCTGCCGGAATTAACCCTTATCAGCTCAGTCACTCCAACTGTCTCAAAGACAAACTGCCAACAACACATTCAATTCCATCAAGCAGCCGAGATCAGTTCCAGGAAAATCTTGGCAGACCAAAGATGGATTATGAAAGTCACATACTCTGTGTCCCTCCATCCCCTCAGCAGAAAAGCTTTTCCCAAGCTCGGAAAGCAATACAAAGAGGTGAGAAGTTAGATGATGAGGGATAAGCAGCTAAATGGAAAAACTTATCAAGAAACGTTAAATGAAGCGAAGTGGAAAGAAACTGAGTGCCCCCTTACTCTGCTGAGATCTTATTCATCATTCAAAGGCATTCTAATGTAATAATTTGGGGGGGATTTCTTTGAATTCATGGCAGAAATCGGTCTATTACAATGACTCTAGACAGAGCTGATTCTTAACAAATGTACCGGCACAACTGATCGGTAAGTGTGTCCCCAGGTTACACAGAGCAGTTGCACTTGTGTGTACTTTTTGTTGTACAGGGTTTTTTTGTTGAGTGAGTTGCTCTTTTTTTTTTGTTTGTTTGGTTGGTTTTTTGTTGAGTGAGTTGGTCTCTGCAGTTATTAGGCGACCGGGATACATTCGGTGCGTGTAATCATGGCAATGATTAGCTGTTAACCAGACTGCGAATGGTGTTTGTGCAGAAACAATCTGGAAATGAGTGCAGGAGCGGCTTCAAATTTGAAAGGAAACCCAGGCTGTCTGCAGGCGCCTCTGTCCTGCAAGGGTTTCATGAGGCAGCGCAGCGAGCCAGCGTCAGAAACCTTCCCGGCGAGCTTACAACACAAAGAAGCTGGACTCAGAAGCTTCTGAGCTGTGTTCATCCTCTGTCCATCTGCCTGCATGTATAACACATTTGTCTTCTTTGTTCCCAGGAAGAAGAACATAAATTACTTACCACATTACAGCTGCTCTACACTATAGGATATTATTTTTCTCTCATCTCACTTGTATTAGCTCTCCTTATACTTTCTTTCCTCAGGTTAGTACAAATTTACATGCATCTTAAAAGTACAGAACCCAGTACGCACATTCTTCTTCTCATGTAATTCAATTTATTGCTTAGCTTCTGATGTAAATAACTTGTATTTTCCTAATAGGAGTTATAAAAGCTATTCCTAAGCAAAATCCATTTGTAAGCAAAATCTATTGATGGCAACAGTATGAATACAACAATATATTCTTTTTCCTGCAAATTAAATATATTCCAAAGGATTCAGACATTATTCTTTCTCCCCCAGAAAACTTCACTGCACAAGAAACTATATCCATATGAATTTATTTGCATCTTTCATCTTGCGTGCCACAGCAGTTCTTATAAAGGACACCGTATACTACAATATTTACTCCAAAAGACCAAATGATGAAACTGGATGGATACTATACCTCAGTCCTGAGGTAACGTGTTAGTTCATTGCTAACAGTAAATGTGTGCTGCTAGTGGCCCTAACAGTTACAAATTCAGAAGTCTGCCATATGGCAGCGTGTTTTGAGGTGTTTGTTAGCCAAGCTTTGAATGCTGAAATTTTGCTGATAAAGCTTGGGGTAATCAAGAAAAAAGTTCTGATCTGATAAATTGTAATAGATGGATGTTTCTATGAAGCCTTGTACAGAAACAACAAACTCAATAGTTATATGTAGAAACATCCAATTAAGCAAAAAACCCGTACACCTGTAGTTTTTAGGAAGAAATCTACACATTTACTTGGCACTTACATAAAGCTAGATTTGTTCACACTTGGTTTGCTTGGCACGAGGCAATGCACGAATCTTGCTTTTAAGACAATGCTATAAAAAATGTATTTGTTGTGAAAGAACACTAAGAGAGAAAAAAAATGGTTTAAAGGCTTTTCTGCACTAGAAAAATGTGCTGATTTTCTCACACTTGTTTAGATAATGGAATAACAACATCTCTCATTTGTGACCACTGTGGATAAATCATGTTTGTATGATGTGTATGACTGTAGTTTGCCCATGCCAACATACAAAATTACCTGCAAGATGGTAATTGTGTCTATTATTTTAATAGCTCATCAGTAAAAATACTGATATGCAGATTATGACAAAGAACACATACCCCAGCCTGCACGGTCACTGTCTTTTCCTACTTGTCACCTCCACGCAAACTCTCTGATGATGTAGAAGCATTTAAATTGTTGCACTCCCCTCCAGCAAGAAGAGTCTTGTAAGATTTGTGACAGAACCACAGTTACATCACAGTCACGTGCTCATTTTAAAATGGTTGCCGAAGTAACAAGAGCAAATCAGAATTTGTCAGGGTTTTTATGCATTAACAATGATTCTTGGTCTCTCATTTCTGCAGATTGTAATCATTTGCAGGACTGCCCAGTTTTTCATGCATTACTTTGTTGGGGCAAATTATTTTTGGCTATTAGTAGAAGGAATTTATCTGCATACATTATTGATAACTGTTGTACTCTCTGAAAGACGACTGCTACAGACATATATTGTGATAGGATGGGGTAAGTACGTAACAAGTTCCAAGTTCTTGATTCTGTGGTACTTTCCGAGTCAGTGGTGAAAGAACTAGAAACAAGTCTAGTTTCCTAGGGTAAAGGATCTTGATAAAAGAGAAGATAAAATACATTTCTGTCCCCTTCTCTGCATGGTCAGTGATGAGCCCCAGGTATTCTGGACCAACTTCCTTATGTTTAAAGGGAAATCAAGAAGTTAATATTAAAAATTAAAAATTAAAAAATTAAAACTTTCCTGATTATCTAACTATGAAGTCAAGCACCCAACCTCTGTTGTTGCTCTGCTCCCCCAGTATGATTTATGCTGTGCTTATTCAGTGCTCCGAGTAGTTATTTTCATATCAGACTGCCCGTGGGTTCTTAAATCAGTTGGTGCTTAAATCTTTAGTTTAGTCTACCTAATGGATGAGGGGATTCATTTTATCTAAGAAGGTTAAATTTAGGTAACTAATATGGAGACTCTCTAGAACCAAAGGAAGAAGGCTAGTATCTTTGAAGAGTGAACTATTCAACTGTGTTTTCAAAAGTGTGTGTATTCAAAAGTGGAGTATTACCTTAATCCTTTCATGCATCTCTAGATATAGTCACATTGGAACTTGTCGTATTTCCTACAGCGTCCTTTTCTCTGGTCTTACCTGTATTCATGCACTATGCTGCTGTGAAGATTATTTTTCGGACTTGCAGTTTTGAAATGCTACCCCATATTTGGTATCCCTCCTTTTCCTCTTTTGCTTCTTCCTCATCAGACATTAACTAGTTTCCTTCACTTTCAAACTCATTCCCATCCTTCCTTAGCTATTAAAAGTTTCTGTCAAAGCGTTTACACTTCATTGCTAAGCCTCTAGGCTTTCTGCTTTGCTGCACCTTACACTTTAGAGGGTCCTTCTCACCATCGATGAGACATTTCTCTGTTAGCTCTCACATTTATCTTTAAAGACCCCTTTTGCTGTATTAATACGGCTGTATTAGCATACAGGCTGCTGACACAACTGTCTTTCGTGCTGTTTAGTGGTGTCTCATTTGCCTTTTCACTCTTCCCACCTCTCCAAATCCATTTGTTGCTTTGGTCACCAGCTTGCTAGAACAAAGACTAATAATTTTATTCCTTGTTCAAACTGCAATGAGATAAGTCTGTTAAGAAATTTGCTCCCTACTGTGAAAGTATAAATAGTAATTAGCATCTCTTCATCAGTCCCCCTCCACTGTTCTCATACAGGTACCATGTTCACTGATTTCCTAAAGGCCTTCTCCTACTAATTAGCTTAATTTTTTATTTATATTTATTAGAATTACTACTAAAACAGGACAGCTGGCACCTGTCTTGCAGACATTTGTAGTGCTGCTGCTGAGCCAGCAGGAGCGAACCATGCCTGCACCTACTGAGGCACACTCCCTCGGCTCCTGCCCAGGAGCTGCACTTGATAATGTCACCTCATCAGCCCAGGTATCATCCTTCACCACGGGACAAGCCCATATCACCCCAGACATGTAGCTCACTTCCTGAGCAGCCCATGCCCTGATCGCTTTCTCAGACCCACTTGTGGCACCAGTGCCATCTCCCATCCAAGTGAGACCCTTTCTATCTCTTTCCCCATTTTACCCATTTAGAGGTTTATTATCTTTGAGAGTATTTTCCTTCTGGCCTTTCCTCTGTATTACCACACTCTAGGTCTTCCCGTGACCTTAGCTAGTGCCCCAGAATCCTGAATAGATCATTTTCTGGCCCCAGTGACCCACATTGTTGTAGTCAGAGCCCAACTCCATTTGCCTCACACGGGGCACCCATTGTTGCAGCACAAACAAACCAGTAAGGCTGCAACAAGGCTTTTACTGTCAGATCTGGTCAGAGTCTACTGTCCATGCTGCTTCTCCTTCGTCCAGAGGTCAGACCACACTACTCCTCCTCCATCTAACGCCCTATCCCACACTCCTCACGGATATTTAACTACTTAGCAGGAAGGAGCTACAGCTGCACATCTTCTAGGCAAGGCCACAGCTGCATTTTATCAATGCTGATCAACCCTCTGCCTTCATTCCTCTACACACATCTCTTTTCTGCCACATCCACCAGAAAATCTCCTGTGTGTTACTGGGCTGAGAATCCAGTCAAACGCCTGCCTTTTGTAGCTCACATGTGCTTGTGATTGAAGCTTGTGCCTGCACATTTGTAGACCACTGGAATAGTGTAGTAATCCTTTATTTCAGGGTTCTTTTTTGGTCTATGACCTCTGAGACACACACACATGACGCAATAGGGGAATGGGGACCATGGATTATCTTTAAGGGGTCCAGGACAGGTAAGCCAGGAAAACAAGCCTTTGTCAATTGTTTTAATTAACTAGACAAAGTTCTATGCCTCCACTGAAAACTTGTTAAGTTTCAGCAAGTGAAAATGTTAACAACTGGTGCCTTAGGTAGTCTGTAAGGACTTATGTGCCAATTTTGAATTCTCAGAGTCAGGAAATTAGAAGATTTAGACAGGTCGGCAGTGTATGTGTGTATATATATATATACATATCTATCAGTCTGCAAATGCAAGATTCAACTATCCAATGAAATTTAATTTTGTATTTGAAATACAAATGGAGAAAGCCAGGATCAGGTTGATTTTTTTACAGTTCTAAATAGAAGACTGAAAAATGGTTGTCTTTGCACCCTACACTACTGTAGCATATCAGTGTTTTGTATGAACCATTCTGCAATTTTGGCTGTAATTGACTCCTTTTCTTTTCAGTTGTTCCTATCCTCTTTGTTGGTCCTTGGGGAATAAGCAGATCAAAACTGGAGAACACAGGGTAAGTTACTAAATAAAATGTGCCTTAGAATACTGGCTTTCTCTTTGCTTAATTATTCTGGAAGCCCTTGACAGTAATTGACACAAGTATTGACTACTAGATTATATTAAGATTATACAGCACCTACTAATACTTGTTACATGTTCAAGGTCCATTTTAGTACTTTTACGTTAAACTACTTCTAGGAATTCCCAGATTTACTCATACATAAATCAAGAAGTAGAATTAACTTTTACTCCTCCTGAAATTAAAGCTATTGCATCTAATGTTCTTCTACTTACATGAAGCAAATTTTCAGCACAAACGTCTTCATGGAAAGCATCTTGTTAGTAAGAAAAAGAGACCAGTGCTTTCCCTGGAGTTCAGATACACTTTGAATTTAATTAGTACTCACTGCCATTTTGGGAAAAAAAATGTTATGGAGGATAATGGCAAAAACTGATATTCACTAGAAGCTGATACTAAATGAATGTGTTTAGTATTCAGTGAACAAATTGCTAAGAGTAACTTGCACTAATAAGCACCAGTTTTCCAGTCTTCCGGTCTTCATTGATGCTGTTAATTGTATCAAATATACTTTGAGGTTTGCGTATGACTTCTTTTGTTACCTTTTTTATTCATGGATCCTAGAGAGTTTTGTTTGGAACACCAATATAATTAGTAAGCAACAACGTCAGGAACCAAATCACAGTTACAGTCTTATAGTTAGTTGTTATATAGACCATAAATGACAAACCAAGATCCTACAGTTTCAGGTTAATTAGCAAGAAGGAACATGTGCATAGGATACATTAGAAAATTAGAGCAAAAGAAAAGGAGACAGCTTCAAGGAAAAGTATGCATACTTTTTAGCAGGTCAAGAACCATGGTCACAATTCATAGTTTATCCATTTCCAGCTTTAGATAGAAAAAATTGAGTAGGATGAATTCCGTTATGAAGGTCTGGTGCCATGTACAGTCATTATGTGGATCCAGAGGTTGAGTTTGCCAGACAGTTCTGAAGTTTGCAGCCTAGAGAAACCTATCTCAACACTTTGGTGGAAAGAACTTCAGAATAAATACAATTACAGTAGTTGGTGAGACTGCCTGGTTTTATGCTTGTGTGCTACGTGAAAAATGTAAACTTTGTCAACTTCCTTTTGAAATAGATGCATAGGTTATGTAAGCTTTCTATTTTATTTTTTTTCTATGAAGACAATATAATTGCTCTTTAAATTATTCTTCAGGTGCTGGGGAACAAATGAACACATGGGAATCTGGTGGATCATCCGGGGACCAATGCTGTTTTCTATTGCAGTAAGAATTATTTCATCTGTTCGTAATACCATGCACCAGTATGACTGTCTTGTGTGACCCCTTCTCCAAGTATAATCTAATTTTTGTATTAGAAAAGATAAGACAGAAAAAAATTGTAAAATGAAGTTTCTTACTGTGGGCAGATGGGCATACCTTCCTTTCTGTCTGTCTACAAACAACAAAGATTTCAGTGTCAACCTCTCAAAACGCTGCTGCTTTATCTGTGCAGTGAATTCTGCACAGCTCTATCTATACTGAAGATGGAGCCTTTTGCTTATTCCTCTAACATAATCCCTGCTTTTTTATATTACATTTTGGGATCTTCTGCTTTCGTGCTATTTCACAGATTCAGATAGCCCCAGCAGTTTATTCCGAGCATGTAGCCTCTGATCATTATCAGTGCTTACAGTCATTAAGTATTAGAAAATACAGAAAACAGATACAGCAACATCAGTTAGACTTTGCAGACATCTTTCTGTAGAACAAGCAGCAACTTGAACACAGCTGAAGCTGTTTCACCTACCAGCAATGCGTATAGAGGACCAGGCTCATCTTCTGCATGGGATGACTTTCTTAAACCTAATTGCCTGTCTATTGAGTCTTGTAGTATTGAGTCCTTGAAGCGGTGAAGGAACTCACATACCTTCACACATTGCTTCTTACCTGTATATTTTGATACCAATGCTCATTTTAGGAGGCATAAACTTTCCGAATAAATGTCACTGGGATGTCCTGTTGCTGTTACATTGCAGGACATTCTGTTTGTGATTGTTTCTCAGAATCACGCTAAGTGACCTTTACTTGGTAATTACTTCAAGGCAAACAGCAAATGTATGTGCAGACCTGATATCCCAGTCACCACAGTCTCCCAGCATACACGATGTTAGTCAGCAATCAGCTGGATGTGGGGAGGTTCCTTCTGCGCCTTGATCAGCATCAGTACCTACTACATCTACTACTGATACCACGGGAGAGGCAGGGAAGGAATCAATGAGAACTAAAACTGAAAGGTTAAGCAAAAGGGACGGTATCAGATTGCAGGAGAATGGAGCATCAAATGTGACTGGAAATGGGGAAGATGAAGGAGCAAAGAAGTGGTGAAGAGGAGTTAGGAGGATGCCTAGCAAGATAAAATAGAGGGACAGACACCGTATGGAAGCATAGTGGGCAGAAATGAATGAGTTAAAAACACAGAGCCAGATAATGTAATAACCAGACAGGTGGAAACGTATCTAAAAGCCACTGGCAAAATGTGTGTCAACAGTACCTAATGATGGTTGTGCATGGATTATGAAGCCCAGTCCTCATAGGGCACAAGCTGGTATACAGGCCCAAGTTCCTAACCTTCTTCTTGTGAAACAACAGAAAAGCAAAGTTCGTATTTTTATTTTATTTTATTTTATTTTTTAATCTTATTGGACCTTATTCCACCTTATTCCTGTTCTGTTTAAAGCAAAATGAAAATAATCATGGGGAAAGCATCATGCTAGTTTGCATGTTGCTATTTCCTGAGCAGCTCTATTCATGTATAGTCAGCCTGGAAAAGAATGATGGCACCTCGCTTTTATATGTGACTATGACGGATGCAGTTCTCAACACTGATCTTAAAAACTCCGTGTGCCATTTTGGTTTCTTTGTCCACATTAAGAAATAAAAGTATTAGAGTGCTTGCATATAGCCAACGTTTTAGATTTTATGTTGAAATGACTACTTCTGGCTGTAACCCAAGCTGCTACTAAATAGTTTAACATTTTTAATGTGGGGTAGGAGCTAATTTGCATAACATCCATACTTATGATAGGATCACCCTGCTGAGACCTTCAAAAGCACTGACAGGGACCATGGCACAGACATTGTAAAGCCCAATTCAGTGTACGTGTTGGATGAGCAGACAGCGAGGTGGATTGAAAACTGGCTGAATGGTCAGGCCCAGAAGGCGGCACGAAGTCTAACTCAAGGCCAGTAACCTGCAGGGTATCCACTGCTGGGTCAGATCCTGTTTAATATCTTCACTGATGATATGGACAATGGGACAGTGCACCCTCAGCAAGTTTGCAGATGACACCAAACTGGAAGGAGTGGCTGAGATGTCAGAGGGTTGTCCTGCTATCCAGAGGGACTTTTCCAGGCTGGTTCCATGTTAAAATTAAAATGTAACTTTGTACTGGAAGATTATATATCATAGAGTACATATCAGGCTGAATAAGGCAATGCTGAATTTCTCCACTTTGCAACGTTAACATTTTTGCATAGGGCTTTTGGTATGTGGAAGTGAAATAGTTAATGACTCATAGGTATTTGCAGGCCTCTTTAGAAAATACTTGCAGATTGGTCTTGGCCAAGTCAGAACAATTTAATTAACAAAGGAGTGAATTAGTAATAAAAAGAATTCCCCCAGGACTTCCTTGTCTGGCTGTCTAGAGCCTCTTTATCTGAAGAATTTCAATCACTGCTGGTCTTTTACCACATCCCACTTACCTGTCCTGGTCTGGTGAAGAGCTATATGACCTGAAGGTATATATATACCCTGTTAACTGCCTCACTTGGAGAGAACCAATACCAGCAGTGGCTGCCACTGCTGCTCCGTCAGCTGAGGTAACAACCTGTGTCAGTCCCAGCCTAATCACAGCTACCTTCTGGTTATGTGGTGACATGTTTTACAAGTGTTTAATATCAATTTTACATTTCTTTAATAGCTATATGAGTAGAGTCATAGCATTTACTGTAAGTAACCCCCATGTATTTTCTTTCAAGGTTAACTTTGCCATCTTCTTAAAAATTCTCAGGATGCTGATTTCCAAACTAAAAGCTCAGCAAATGAGCTTTCATGACTACAAATACAGGTATGTAATAAATAAAGAAGAAGCCCTAGCCCTTTCTTTTCTTCCTCACAACATCAGAAAGCTATTCAGAGCATGATCTAGGGAAGCCATCTGGGGAAACAGCTCCACAAACATTTTCTTATCTGAGAGCACCTGTGTGCTGAGTATTCTGGGCATTTTTGCAAGGGCTTTGCAATGTGATAAGATCTCTGCTCTCAAGTAACCTTACTGTACACCTCTGGCCTCTGCTGCTGTGACACATTTTTTCTTTTGAGTGTGACAGAAGGTCCTCAAAAGAAAAGGAGGTGCAGAAGACTTGTGGGACATTCCTAAGTGACATTAGCATTTCTGATCTGCATATTTTTTTCACAGTACAGACACATTAACTCAATAACGTCCCTGATCTTCTTGTTAACCCAAATCAGAACATTATCCTTATCCTTGCAGGTCCTGGTGTGGGCTCTCCTGGCCAGAACCTCACTGGTAACCATGTGTTATGTAGAGTCCTGGAGCTGGTCTTAGCACAAACATCTTCCCACTTTGTGGGAGCAGCAAGGGCAGGATGCTCTGCAAGGAACCTGAGGCTTTGTTAACTGCTTTCCACATCCTAGTTCTTTCCAGTTCTTAGTATCTTCAATCAAACCATTGTGAATCCCTGCCTGTGACTACAGCCCTGCCTTACTAAGATGAATTATTTTATTGCCTAGCAAGACTGGGCAGGGGGAGGGGGGATGGAAAATCCACTTCCAACTTCTTAATAAATTCTAATGTTAAGTCCCTAGCAAGAAGCATATTTCCTTTTCCTTGGGAAAGAAAGGATCCAAAAGATCTCGGCTATGTTCTCCAGATTGCTACAGGAAGACTGTTGCGATGACAGTCACAGACAGCAGTGCCTGTATTGAATATTGCCTGATGTTTTGTGTTATACTCTCCTTTCTACTGCTTATGACTGCAAAACTTTCAAAGATTTAAGCTATTTCTGAGATTGCAAATCTTCCTCAGAACTCACCCTCTTTTGAGATCTCTGCTTTCATCCATGCAAACACGTTCCCAGACTTTAAAGAAGATCCTCTTCCATAAAAATTATTTTGGTTGCATTTTTTAAAAAACAGATGACTGCTGACAGTACCATAGAAACTTGCTATGCAGCTACATAGTTTTCAGCAGTGATAGGAAGGTCTAAGAACCTTGTTAAGAGATCACTCATACTTGGCTAAGTAAATATTTTTCTGTTACCTAGCAGCATAAGTTTGATGATAACGGCCTTCCTGTTCAATTTCTTGTCCCCAAATTTTCACCTTAAACACCAAACCAAGTTTCCCTCCTGTACAGATTTTTCTGATAGTGTGTTCCAAAATCCATATCTGGGAATTTGTCCTCAAAATCATGAAATTATTAGTACCACTCCAGAGTCAGAATATTGAGGGAATATTTCTGGAATCATTTCCTTGTAGATGAATTTTTGATTTTTGCACCAAGGATGTTGAAAAAATAATAAAACCAATCATTTTCTTTTTAAGATTGGCAAGATCTACACTTGTGCTGATTCCATTGTTGGGGATCCATGAATTTGTATTTACCTTCATCACTGATGAACAGGTGGAAGGACTTTCAAGACATATAAGACTTTTCATTCAGCTGACAATGAGCTCATTTCATGTAAGTACTGGTTTTAGGGGTCATATATCCACATAGATATGTTGTTCACCTAAAGAGATGACAGATATATAGTATTCTGATGTAATATGCTCCAACCTATAACATCTGTAAATACACTATTACAATGACAAGATTAAAAATCCACAAACTGCATATTCAAAGTACGGTAGTCCCAAAGACAAAAAAAGGAGTCCGCTATCTTCAGAAACAGTGTCCTGTGTTCTCTGGTAATAGGTGGCAGCTCATCACAGACGCCCTGTTCCGAAAACAGGATTCAAACAGTCTATTTAAACTATGCGTCATGTAAGCTAATTCCTAAAAAGCACTGGAAGGCTTCTTTTTAACAAGGTTTTCAGGCATTCTGTTGACTTTGTGGTCACACTGAGTTGGCAGCTCTGGATTCACCTTTCTCAGCGCACAGTACACGTCCTGCATACTTCAAACTGACCACAACCACCTTGTTGTCATGCCATTTGCAAACAAAACACAGCCAAGGCTCTTCGTGCCAGGAGATGCATCAGCTTCACTTCAGCTTGGGTAGTTGGGGCAGTCAGTTTGTGACTGACACGTTGCTGGCACAGTGGGCTGGTGGGGCAGCCCTTACCTTTGAGGAATTTTTCCAAAAGCAGTTGAATGTAGACTACGTGGCATCTGGGGCAGTTTGATGAAAGGAGCTGTGGGAACAATGAGCGGAGTGAAAACATTTGCTGGGAGGAGAAGCATGTGAAGGGCAAGCACGAGCCGCTTTGTGTGTGGTTCCACCCTGGAGGACACACTCTGGGTACATGTAGCAGACTAACAGCCTCAAGCAAGTGCAGGGGAGACACACACGTCTTGTACAAGGGCTTTGTCAGGGCCATGGCTCACTTGAGGTGTGTGCTGTTCAGCAGCTGTAACACAGGCACTTCCATGCAAGCCTAGAGAAAAATGCAAATACTATTTCTTTTAATATTTTTTTTAATGTCAAAACCACACCTACATGCTTCAGGCCTCCATAGTTCACATATAGGCATCAGAGATGTCTGTCACCTGAGATGCCCTTCTGAGGACCTGAGTTTGGGGCTTCTGTCTTGTTCATGGGTTTAAGTATGAATTCAACAAAGTACTTAATGCATCAGAAGTGAAACACAGAAACCCACCAGTGAATTCAGTGAACAGGCACCAGTAAAGAAGTTCACTTTTGCTCACTAGACCCCTGACTGGTGCACCCCACTGGGGAACGGGGGGGGGAAAGAGCCCCCAGCTAGGAGGTGGTTTAACCTGTGCCAGGGAAGTGCCCACTGAGTCTCCAGCAGCATCACTCCTGCCTGCCCAAGCAAAGGTGTCCAACCAGCAACCAAAGATGCAAAATGAATTAAGAAGGAGGATGAAAGAGAATCTGAATCTGTGGCTGCTTATGCACAAGTATACGTGTGTTTCACTGAAACTGCTCTCTGGCTTACCAAGGTGAGGAGCTGGACATGCCGGTCATTCTGCCGGCGCAAGGCACTGCCGTCTGCTCCAACCTGTGCTCTGCAGAGCTGTTGGGTCATGGCTTTCTCAGGCAGCACTCCTGTTCCACTGCCTGCTCAGCACGTTGTCCTTCAGCCTCCCCCTTCTGCCTTGACCTTCTTGGTGAGACGGGACAGCAGTTTCCAGGTGTCCTTTCTTTAATGAGATATCCAGCAGTATCCCATATTTACAGCGGCTGTAAGTCCTTACCACTCACTAACTCACTCCTTCGACACGTCTGCCCTCTTCTGCAGCCTGAGACGTGAAGTCAGCAAAGCATTATTGCACTTTTCCCACAACTGATAGTGATCCTTGTTCTTAACCTGTATGTATGCATGCGTGCATCAGTGCTCTGGTGTGGGCACCCACCAGTGCTTTGACACCCTTACTGAGGTTCTAATTTAAAACTTCCACTACAGCTTGAGAGGAAAAGTGTCCAGACAGGCAGAAAAAGTTCATGCAGAGCCACCATCCTAAGGGGGCCTTCTGACATGGTGTTGAAATATGTGTTCCTCAGACATATCCTTACTTGGAGAGGCTGAAGTGACCAGAGGTTATTTTAAGAAACAGAATCATTTTAAACGAAAATTTTATTTACTGGCTCGTACAAAGAAATCTGATGTAGAAGATAGCTTACTCATCCCTGCTAGAAAACAAGAATTTCATTCCTTATAGAGGAACGTGCACATGCTCAAGCTACATGGCACGCTTTAGAAGCAAAGCTTTTTCTCAAAATAACCAGAGGTCTCAGACAATGTTTATTACAGATTCTTTTCTTTAGCTACAGCATTGTTTGTGAAAGGATTAGCAAAAAAGCACATAACTGGTACACAATTAGATTTGTTTAGTCTGTAAATCTTGCCAGTAGTTTTAAAAAGCAGTTAAACTGTTTTGTTAAAGAAAATCAATTACCTCTGAGAGTTCATCTAGAAGTTTTGATTCAAACATTTTCAAGGAGCATAAAATCAAATTCTAAATACGAGTTCTGCTGTAGATATGATGCTTTGTTGCTGTAGGAAGTGGAGGAATCTAAACATCTTGGCTCACTGGTGCATGTGAACTGTTAGCCACAGGAAAAGAAACACTGAGTTCTGGTTATTTAATAAGTAATTTATCATGTTGCAATTGTCAACAGAACCGAAGAACAACGGTGAGGCTTACACATGCATCTATCCTTTCTATTGGTTATTATGCTAAAGAACATTTCTTCTGAATTTCTGATTCTTCTTTTTCCCTCACACTGATTATTTTTAAAATGTATGTCTTAGAAGTCATAGCATACAGGAAAGATTTCTAAATGCCAAGTTCCAGTATGGCAAAAACCCCCCAAACAATAAATTAAATAATAATATGAAGAAGCTTTAAAGAAATGAGGAAGGATATAAAGTGAACATCAAACATGAATGATCAACTGAATTGTCCACTTTCTGGTATGATTTTACAGTGCTTCTGCCTGCCACTGCATGTTCTGGTCTTGTAGCAGCAGTGAACTAAATTCACACAGGGATTTACAAACGTACATTCAACACAGAGGTGCCACTAGTATTCCCAAAGTCCTCTCCTCATCTGGTGAGTTTTCTGCATTGCTGGCAGTGGGTGTCATCAGGCTTAGCAGTCATGGGACTAAACAGCACCATCCAGTTTGGATCCTATTTCTGCTTGTGGTGCCTGTGAGGCCAAACCTAGAGCTCATGCTCAGAACACAAAAAAACCACATGGTAGAGGTATTTTCATGGATTTTCTACCCAAAAAAGACAACTACCTCCAGATGCAGAAGCAGTTCTGCATTTCTAAGCTATGAAATTTGTATTTATCCATCAGAACCTCTCTCCATGGTTTCCAAGTCTTCTATAACTACTATTCTAAAATTTGTCCCCATAGTAGATTACCTTCTATTATGAACCCTATTGACCACAGTATTTTGTGACTTTTTTTTTTGCATATTTCTGTGAAATAATTCAGATGCAGAGGATTATTTTAAAATTACATTGATAAATGACATGTCAAAATTGCCTATATCTTGCTACCATAACCCAGGTGAAGCACGAAATATAGTAGAAATAAAATACACGCAAAAAGCAATTGTGATTGCTGTTTCCCCTGCCCCCATTTCCACTGGTGTGCCAGGTACTGTTCTTATTCATACTTACAGTGCATAGGCTTAAAAAAATTAATGGCTCCAAACCTTTCAGAATTGCTAGAAAATTAACAGTAGGCTTAAAATGCTATTAATGCCAGATATAATAAAAAATATTGAAGCTGCTGTGTATGTGCATTTCTTTTTAAGCTTTTTTTTTTCTGAGAAAACATGAAACACTTCTGGAAAAGTATGAGTGTGAAAACAAATGAATGATGTCAGCTGTTATTATATATGGTCATGTCACCTTTTCACCTGTGATCTGGATATTGCCTTGGGGCTGATAGTCAACAGTATTTATTCTCTTCATCAGAACTTGTGTCATAGTTGTGTTTAGACAAACCAAAAGAAAAGTGTTTCCTGTAGCAATGGTAACAAATCTGTGTATCTGTGCCAGACTGTTATGCTGAGATGCATGCATATAAGCTGTTTTGATCTGAGATCAAATACACAGAGAAGGAAAATGGAGTAATTTTGGGTTTGGTTTAAAACAAGTTTTCTCTCTAGGATTTAATATTTTTTTTACCAGTGTTTATTTAAATCAATGTCAAAGGAAAAAGGGCAATTCAAAATAGCCATAACACTTAATACAGACGAGCCTTCATCTACCACTAATCACTTAATATATCACTAATTTTTAAAAAGCACCCAAATGAGACCCCTGTCAGTATTCTCATTGACAAATTCAAGCAAGCATATGGATAAGACCCCAAGCTTAGGTTTTTTGTTTTGCCACATTTAGAAATCGCAGCAGTCACAGTATAACAGCAGTAGTTTGGAAAAAAAATAATCTTATCTGGTAGAAAAATGAAGATAACAATGGAAGATCAAACTGGGTTGTATACTCTCTGTTCTTCAGCATCTGCACCAAATGTGCCCTACGTTTGCTGAGGCACCACACAAAAACAAGTGAATGGGTACTTCAATAATAAATACATACAGGTAACTGATTTCCTTTTTGAAAATTAAGCAGCATTGTTTATACTTAATGGCTTTAATGCTAATGTAATCTTTAAACTAAAACTTCCAAGTATTTCTTGTAGATTAACGTCTTCCTCTTACTGTCTTTCTCTTACAGGGCTTTTTTGTAGCAGTTTTATATTGCTTTGCTAACGGAGAGGTAAGAGACAATGCTATGAGAACAGTTTTTAGTTGATTAGTAATATTAATGACACCAAGAAGGATAAACACACTGCTTATTGAGAGCGTACGTATGTCCTTTTGAACTAATATAGTTTTGTACTAAGAGCACAGCAAGACCTCTCACAGGTTTGGGACTCAAACACCCAGTGTTTCCACTGCAGCCCCAGCAGCTGCAGCACTGTGGCATGGGGAGACCCTGGGGCATCTGAAATACCAGTAGAGGCTTGTGGTCAGCTACCTAAGCCCTGCTCCTCTAATTGGCTGGAATCCCATTTGTGTTTGGCCAGGCTGAGCCCTTTCTTAGTTTACCCCTGAGGTCCATGTGAAGTGACCAAACTTAAGTGCTCTTAAACAGCAGCACATTGAAAAAAATAATTTCATGCACGCACTGCTCAGGACATCCCTAAACTTGATGTGAGGGCATTCCTGGTCTGGAAATTATCTCCTTCTAGGCCTCCAGGGACAGCCGGGGGTTCTGTTTGCTCCGTGCCAGGACTGGTGATGGCTCTCGGTGCAAGGTGCAAGGAGATGGCAGCAGGGAAAGCCAGCCTCCTGCCCAGGGCAGGGTGAAGGCTGAATTCAGACCAGGTCGCTCGGGGCTTGGTCCAGCTGGGCTTCTCCAAGGACAGAGGTTCCACTGTCTGTCTGCTCCTTTCTCCCAGTGCCTCACCATACTCGGGAGGAAACATCTGTTCCATATATTCTGTTGGTTGGAACTTGCCCTGTTTCAATTGATGACCCACTGTCTCTTGTGTCCCTACCGAACACCTCTGCAGAGCGCCTGGCTCCATTGCCATGATCTCCTCCCAGGCAGGACTGATACTGAAAAATCAGACAGAAAACTCTCCAATGCTTGTTTTTGAGTTTTAGAAAGCAGGCATTCTTTGTGCTTGATGCTGGATGTACGGGTGGTAAGTTCCACCCAATGTGCATGCCGGCTTTGTTCACCATTTGTCTTTATATGGCCAATCTATACATACTGATGACATTTTGGAGAAACTATTAGCATAGTCATTACAGTTCCAAGAACTACTTACCATATCTATAGGCTTACTACACGTGAAGCTCTCTCACACACGCATTAGGATCACAGCATATCAGAGGTTCAGGGGCTGGGGAAAACTCGGAGCGAAGAGGGGGAACTCTTAAGATTGACTTGGCAAGCTGGTCTGTTCCTGCCCTGCAGGACCCCACCAGGTGTGAGGTGCACCCTCGGCACTTCCACAGTGCTTCTCCTCTCGTTTGACGGCCACCATTCAGGTTAGCGGACCCCAGGGTGGTCACAGGATGCCACCAGTCCACCGGTCCATGGTTTTTTCTCCCCCCCAGGTGAAAGCAGAGCTCCAGAAGCAGTGGTCTCGCTTCCTGCTGGCAGATCCTTTTGGCTGTAAACCCTGCTTTCTTGGGGAAAACATAAAATACCTCCGGAAGTGTTCACAGAAGCAGAACACCCAGCACCTCGGCAGCAAGCGCCACTCGTGCCGGGGAGCCGGTGAGCCCTGGGGCACGCAGCTCCAGCAGGTGCTGGTGCAGCAGACAGAGCTCAGCCCAGAGCAAGGCTGCCCTGTCCCATCTCGCCCCTGGGCAAGCATGTCAGACAGCAGCGAAGGGGAAGTCACCACTGGAGAGACGACTGAGGAAGTCTTTGAAGAAAGTGAGATTTAGAAAGCTGGCTGCTAGGACAGGGTATTTTAAAAGGGCGCCTCGCGCCTCCAGCATACAGACCTCTCGGATGTGCCATGCAAGGAGGAGGCAATTAATATTCCAATTGCCCCAGTTTTCTTGATCTGAGAAAAATGCCGATCTGGATGTTGCTAACCTGTGTGGCTGGGGTAGAAGAGGTTTGCTGGATCAAAAAATGCTTTGACTTGACCAGCCTGGAAGATAACTAACTGATGCTGCAAGAGATGTACACGGGGAGCAGGACAGACCCTGAAAAAGAGCAGGTTCTGGAGATACACGTTGTGTCCCAGCAGCTTTATCCACGCTTGACTGCCATTCTGCTCACATAATGGAGAAGTTGCTGGTTTTTCTCTTTCATGGGTGTATTTCATAGAGATACGTGTGTAGAAGACTTTTCTCTCTGCAGACTGAAACCATCCCCCATCTCAAAAAAATAGTTTTAGGCCAAGCCAGAGACATTTTGCTTAAGCATAATGAAAGTATCTATATATATTAAAAAAAAACCCAAAAGAAAACCAAAAACAAACAAACAAAAAACAAAAAGCTTGGGAAGAAACAAATTCTTGCTTGTATTTTTGAGCATCTTCACTTAAAGTTTACTGCTGGAAATATCATTATGAAATGAAAGACCAAAATGTTTTCTTTTGAAAGTGTCCAAATGGAATGTATTGATACAATTTTTGTTTGCTCATTTTTATTTTCACTATGTTTTTGTCACAAGCCACACATTTTGATGAGTCTGCAGGTTTGTCTGACCCGCACTGACAAATGACAAAATAGATCAGTGGTAAGTGCTGCTTCCATCTTCCTCCCAAGAGAACTTCTCTCCCACAAGAACAAAATGGATAATGGCATGGGACTGCGACAGCACCAAAAGAATATTGTGAAATCCTTCTTCCAGCATTTAACAAGAACTATGGTGAAATTTTAATTGTCGCATACAGCTCACCCAGAAAGCTATGAAATTCAATTTTGTTAATACTCTATGAGCCAATTTCCAAACTTGTGAACACGAGCTAATTGGCATACTTAAAAGAAAAAAGAAAAGGCAATAGAAAGTTTAGCAGGCAATATTTATCTACAACATAAATGTATACCCCAGACACACACATGTGTAACTATCAAGCCTGCAGCTAGTTAGACAGCATTTGTTACGAATTTTTCCTGTGGTTTTTTTTCCTTTTTTTTACTTTACTGGCAAGCACTCTATTTTAACCTAAACCCTGCACATGTAATGAAACACATCTTGGGCAACCGGCCCTAGGTAGCCCTGCTTGAGCAAGGGGGGTTTGATGAGGTGTTGGTTAAGATATTAAAAAGCTTGAAGTGGTTTAGAATGTATTTTGCTTGTGTACTAAAAATGTGACAATTGAAAGATTTTACTGTATCTCAGTAAAAGAGTTTACCTTTCAATTGGATTTTAAAGTATTTCAACTGGTCAAGAAACCAATTTTCGGTACTCTCAACGGCAGTCCCTGCTAGGTGCATCTCCCCCTCTCTGCTACGTGTACAGTCTTTTTGCCTCTTTCATTTTATAAAAAATCAACCTTTTTTATACAAGCAAACCCTAGAGGCCTGATAAAAACAATCATCACATGCATGTTTATAAGTAGACAGCTCAGCAAGTTTCATCATAAAATACAGCATTGTTTATTAGATCACTGAAGTACTTGTTAAATCTGGATGGCCACACACGATGTATCTTTACAGAAATATTACAAGATCCTCAGTTCCAAATAAAATATTAAGCAGCCCAGAAGACAGCGACAGACTCAACAACTCAAACATGTTAGCAGGGTCGGTGAAAACCGCTGTGAAGAGAGCCAGGAAAACAGGTGACTCTCCTCCTAGGAAGGTGAAGGTCTGCAGTGGGGTAGCCTCCCAGGATTTTCCTTCAGCCCTCCGTGGAACCCTCCCAGGATTTTCCATCAGCCCTCCATGGAACCCCGCAGCGGGAGGAGCTGATAAGAAAACCTGCAGCAGGTCCCTGGGATGTGGGACAGAAGCTGGAATTGTTCCCAGCACTCCTGCAAGTGCACAGACCAGAGAGATAAAAAGCTGGGAGAAGGGACAAGAAATACCATCTTGCTCTGATGAAACAAGAGGTGGAGGAGACAGATGGACCCTAAGCGGCGTTTGTTTTGCAAGTGGCATTTTGTGTAAATTACTTAATCGATTTGCACATAGATTAATTATCAGACAACAAATCTTTAATGTTAGCCCAAGGTTTTATGCTTGTGTAGACCTAGTAATGGGATTTTTCTCTTTATCAGGCAATAGCTCACCCGTTCCACTGCCTTCGCCTTATGAGAAAGACTGGTGTGAGCTAACGACTTCCCTTGGGATGAGAGAGCCCAGCCTCCCAGTCCCGGCCAGTTTGGTCTCTGCTGAGTCAGTCCATTAAGTAAGACATGGTGGGATGTTCATGCTTAGGACATCAGAGACAACCCATGCTAAAATCTGACTCCCACAGCTTTGAAGTTGTCTTTGCCAAGGATTTTGCTTTCTGTCAAAACCTGTATGACAAAAACATTAATTTCAAGCCCAGAAAAGCTTGTGGGGTTCAACAAAGCTTTCCCATTAGATGTAGTGTAATGACTGATCTGATTTGTATGAATAAGGTTTATGCAAT
Organism: Falco peregrinus; assembly: GCF_023634155.1. Taxonomy (NCBI): domain Eukaryota; kingdom Metazoa; phylum Chordata; class Aves; order Falconiformes; family Falconidae; genus Falco; species Falco peregrinus. The sequence goes on along the minus strand of NC_073722.1, from coordinate 118,789,808 downwards.
CCTAATAATCTGCTGTGAGACATGGTATAAATTTTTATGTTTTATTATACATAAAGCACAGCCTTCCAGACACAATGGCTCCTTCTGTGGCCAGAGATGTCAACTATATGTTTATTATTAATCTGTACTTATGTTCTTTGTTTAAATATATTGCTTCTGCATACCAGGGTCTGTACCTCAAAGGCTCAAATAGTAAAGCACAAACACGCCAGTCTGGAGAGCTCTCTGTCAGTTATGCCTTGGAATCAATAATACCGGTTTGTATTTTTTAAAATACGGAATAAAACCAGTAGATTGAGAGATGCGACAATTCTGTCATGTCTGATGTGCTCACCTCCCAAGGCACCAAACAGAAGTGAAGTAAGGCAGAGTCACACGTGCCACCGCAATGAATCCGATGAAGAAGACAAGTTTGGGAAGGTTGGATGTCTGGGGAGACACTCCAGTGCTAATGTTCTGTTTTGTTCCAGTGCAAACATGAATTAATATAACAACCGCTTTTTTTGTAAAGAGAGAAAAGGCAACTTCAATAAAATAGATAAAGAATCATGTGACAACTTGGTCTTAAACTACAGCCATCTTCCCTCTAGGATGCTGAGGTTGGGATGGGAGGAGGTCTACCTTAGCTACGGAGCAAACTATGGCACAGTAATGCTATCTCTACACTTCCAGCCTCAAGTACAGAAGATGAAAAAGATGATGCTGTGCCTCTGGGTCTGTTGGGATGTCCCACACTCCTGTGCCTGATACCAGGACTGGAGGAAGGGAAGTCCTACCAGCAGGCAAGTCATTTCTTCATCAGTCTTGATCTTTGTGAGGGCTCAGTCTTCAGTGGAAACTGAAGACAACCTTGAGTGTGTGGAAAAGCAGCAGGATGAGAAATGCCAAACCGTGACCTCAGGAGGCTGTAGGCTGCAGCTTACCAGGCATAATCCCCTCATCCCAGGCTGACATCAGCTTCTTCACCTGCACTGTAGAGCAAATCACTTCGACTTGACTACATCTGTGTTTTGCAACCTGCTGTCTCTTGGCCCACGCCTCTCATATCCCTCTAGCACCGGCACCTGATGTTGCTGGCAGTCCCCACTGCAACAGTCAAAGCTTCGCTAGTGGCACTTCCACAACAGCCAAATGGCATTTAGGGACTTGTGGTGTCTTCTGTGACAGACCAGCTGTCACCATCTTTGGGTCCCCCACCGCACTGCTCGCTTTCCTAGCTACCCCGGCATTCCCATCTGCCATTGCTATACTGGCTTATTATTTGGCCAGGGTACCAGCTTGTTAGACAGGCTGCATACATGTCTCAACTTTGTAGGAACTATCCTTCCTTTCAGGACACAGATTCTTCCTTTTGTTTGCTTCAGGAATTTTCTTACTTTTCCCCATCAGTCTCAGGTCCCAGTAAGAGGAAGGCTGTGATCTGTAAAATTCTTCCTGACATTAGTACATTTTTCTTTTTTGATCAAGAATATTTTACTGACATCTTCTTCAGCTTTCATACCAATCCCATTTCTGTATTTTCTTTCTTTTCAGCCTGCCATGCCAAATCTCACAAACTATCCGCTGTGCTAAATGTCGTGTTGTGTTTAGGTATTTTTGCAGTCATTTCTGGAGCCACAAAGAACTACAGTGAAGCAGCTTCTTTTAAACTTTGTCACTGCAATTAGCTCCAGAAAATGGAATTGAAGCTGCCAGGCCTCAGAGGCTTGAGGGCTCAGTTTCCTTGTGTACCATGTTCATCACATTGTAATGACTATTTTCTCCCATCACAGCCAAATTCTCACTGCTCTCCCTGTTTGCTTTTCAGTTTGCTTCTCTACCTTCCCTGGAGTCAGCTCTGACGTTCAGCCCAGTAGCATCCCTGCTACTGCAGAACTGGGCAGCAGTTCTGGGCCGTCCACCCCCTCCCAGAGGCTGCCCTTTTCCACACGTCCACCTGCATCCCTCTGGGGCCGAGCAAGTCCCACCTGCCCAGCATGCCACATCTGTCTATGCAGATGCCAAAACTGGGTTTGATTTACCGTGTTCCATGTGGGCCCTTGGCTCACAGTGTCCTGGTTCCCCTGCCTGGAGGACCGTGCGATTGCCAGAAAATGGCACAATTTGCAGGGAGTTTGGACCTGCTTGAATGTGGAGAGCTGATTCCACGCACTGTGTACCCCTGACCACAGGCACCACAGATGACGAGGCTGACCAGGTGCTTCAGGCTTCCTCTCGCTTTGTGTTGAAGAGGTTGTGCCGAGGTCTGGCTCTGCATATTGCTTTGGGATTGCAGTCTGCCCTGCAGAGTCCTCTCTTCAGACAGGGAGGCTTAGCAAAGCAAGTGCTAAAAACCATCTAGAAGAATGCAAGGTAGAACACAAGCTGACTTCGAAATTATTTTTGTTGCTAAAGTCTAGCACAGGTATTCCTGTGCCAAATGGAGTAAAACCTCCTGCCCTTTACATCTACAGGTCACAGACTGCCAGGCTGCTTCCACCATCCACCCTGGTCCTCTCACCATGGTTTTTCTGAGCACTGGCACTACACCAGCATAGCAAGTGTCACACCTCATATAGTAACCCCATCTTAGGTTTCAAAGTTGTATCAAAGCCCTCTACGACTTAAAACGTGTATTGCTGGCAAGTTGCAGTTCAACGCACCCCAGTACATGAAGAGTTGTTAAGTATTCACCAAGCTGGTTTATACTGTGCACCAACATCCGAAGCAGCATTCTGAGATTTTTAAACAGATTTAGGCTACTTTGGGCAAGGTGCAAAGACTTTGCTGTGAAAGCCAGGCTTCCACCTGGAGCTTTTTCAGCGTCTTACTTTCTTTTCTCAGAAGAGTGTGCACATGTCTGCAACTACTTACCACATGAGCGTGCAAACACACGGCGGAGCTGTGGGATGCCATTCTGCAGGTGGTAGCAGAAACTAAATCTTTACAAGAGTTCAAACCCAGACAGATTCTTAGAAGAATATTCCATTGAGATCTGTGAGATGAGTGTAGAATGCCATTACCTTCAAGGTCCCTAAGGCAGGCGTTGCTTGGAAGGTGGGCTTATGTTCTGCAGAGCTGCAACACCCACTGCCCCTGAGCTCTGCTTCTATAGCAGTACCCCATGCTGTCACTTCTAAGACAGCTGTTGGATTAGACAGCATTTCGGTAAGGCTGATTTTGACGTTGTCAGAAAACCTGCCAGCATGCATATGAACTTAAATATAAATATTCAAAGCAGAACAATTTATTAACAACATGTCACAACAGTGTTTTCATTTCAACTAAGCTTCAAGATGCCTGGGAAACTTGTGGGTAGAGGACTGACTGGGTGTAGAAGATTTACGGATCATTTAAAACATTCCCATTTCACAGCAGCTGCTTTCAGACTGATCACGGTCACCTTGCCTGCTTGTTTAAGAAACAAAACCACTTCACTACAGATGTTTCTTAAATTGATTTCCTAAGAAAAACGCAACTTTAGGGACTGTATTCATCTGAGTATCATGCAAAGATCTGAAAAGGCTAAGTACAAGTAGATTACGCCCGAGTGACGTGATTGCAAATTGAAGCTGCAGTAAGCTGGTATCAACAAAGCAGTACGTGTGCCTATGGCACCCCAAGTGTTCTTTGATGCATTCAAAAGGTCTGTGGCTTTGGTAGAAGAAAAAGCAACTGGCAAAGACAATTCCATGCTCAATGTGTTTCTGTACAGTTTATTTTACAGGAGATGAGATGAGCACTGTGGTGCATATAAACTTGCAGAACAATATAGGAAAATACAGTTTAACCATATGAAATTGTTTTACAGTAAGACAGAAAAATTATGTATAGGAAATGCCTTCAACACTGAAGGACAAGATCCACAGCTGGCAAAGTAGCTTCTCTTGAACTCTGCCAGTTTACCCAAGCTGAAGATCTGCCCATTAAATCTTTTCTGCATTCAACTTAAGTTCAGTAAGTGATTCCTTCATGTATCCTTATGGAACAAAAGCCATCTTATAATTTGCACAATGATTCAAGATTTACTACTTACTCAGACAGAGGCTGCAACTATTTAAGGGGTCTATTCAGCCAAAATTTATGGAAAGTTATAAAGTTTTGGTTAAACATCTTTAAAAATAAGTCATTAGTACTGGCAAAAGACAACTTTCCTAGAAATTTAGAAGTATTTAGCAAAAGTTACACAAAAAGGACCAAATAAGCAACTTTGTTTTAGTAGAAAACTCTGGTTTAGTGTATGACTGGTGTCTGGCCCGCCTTTGAATCCCTGCTGTTAGAATGTCTGCAAAACTGTTTCGTGGATTTCTCACACAGTCTTTGGCTGCTGAAAGAAAGGAAACCATCTGAGGAGGAGAAGAAAATATTTGTCCAATACTAGTACCTGCTTTTTTCATAATGGATAGAGGTTGCTGCCCCTAAAGACTGTTTTTAACCTGCTGGAGCAGAAGAGTGGTAAACAGACATCCAAACTCCTTAAGCTATTCTGAAAATCTCAGCCATCACATCAAAAAACTCCAAAGGAACAAGGAATTTCAGGTCAAGCGCTCCCAAATTCAAATGACTAAGACTGTCAAGTCATACAGATGTGAGATGCCTGAAATCACCACTCAGCTTCAGACTTCCAGTACCAGAAAATTACTTCTCAGCAACTGCTTTAAAAAATAGTCAAGGGTTTTTTTTTATTTCACACAATAAAAGTCTGCTTTGGCCCCACATGCCACCTAACTGTTTTTATGCAGAATTCACTGCTTGTTCTACTGAGACCCCTATACTGAAGATGTGTCAGAAGATGAGGTTAGCAACGTACCTTCGATGCAGTTGCTTCCAAGTCTAACATTTCCTACTCCATTTACAGCATTAAGAATTTAGGAGGACTGTGCTGGACAGTAAATGATCAGAGAGACAAAGGCAGGTCTACTGGATATATGCATGTCCTAAAAAGAGTGCACAGTGCAGAGCAAAGGAAGGAGGGTTGAGAATCCTGCACAGATCTGTGCATACTGGCTGCTCCTGAGTTTAGGGAATTTGTAGGGTGAATCCATGTATTTTACACCCTTGTAGCGGACAGAATTTAAAGAGGCACTTCAAGGGGAACTACTAGTAGAATTTTAGTAGGGGTGTGATACAAGCTGTTACTTGTTAAATCAGTAGCCCTGAAAGACTGCATATATTCAAAGTTATAGTCTTTTCCACTCACTGAACCTGAATACAGCAGCTGAAAAGCTTTTGTTCTGAATATCCACTGAGTTTGTCTCTTACGACGCACCTGAAATAGTTCAACTTAATGTAAGTTGAGGGAATTAAATTTGAATGTTTCAAGTTTACCTGCTTTTTCTGTAATTATAATGTGGTTAACCTAAGATTTTGTTTTTATTGGTCTATGAAAGATTTTATCCACGTACAATTCTTAGAATCAGATGCATCATTAGGCACAAAAGGTTTCTGCCTTAAGGAATGCATGGGATTAGAAATTTAAGTTAAATTGTGCTTAGGTGTTGGTCCCTTCAGAAAAAATGTCCAGGAAGAAAAAATAAACTGACACTAGCACAAAAAGGAATCATTGCACTTCCAAACCCAGTGGCTGGTAAGAAAAATCCAACACAAAACCCAAAACAACCCCTCCAAAAAGCATGCACTTACCGCTCTCAGAAAACATCCAAAAGCATGAAGTTTGGTCAGCACATTAAAGCAAGAGAGACGTTCTATGAAAATTTAAAACTAAAGATCCTGAAAACTGGTGTATCTCAGTGACGGAGAGTTGGCACCCAGGAAAAAAATAAGAATTGAAAGGTGCACATTTATCTACTGTAAGACAAGTGTCATGAATATTATTTATACAATAGTGCTTCTCAGGAAAAGACAAGGATTTGCTGATGGGAAAGACTTCATCACCATTATGCAACAGAAAGACTGTGCTCCAAGCTCCCGGAGAATATCTGGACTCACAGCCGGCTCAGTGCAAGGGTGCAGGACGTCACAGTGCTGCCTGATGCCCAAACCCATTCTGTAGTCACCAGTGTGGCCCTGCCACATACCAGTCTCCCACTGGCACAACCAGGTGCCAGTTGGAGAGCATCTGTATCAAGCAATAGATACAAAGGAATGTTTAATCACTGATTTTCATGCGTTAAGCAGAATTCAGAGAGTGATGAGCCTGTTACTGGACCCACTGGGGTCTGAGGGAGACAAGTGCCTTGTGCTGAGAAGCTCAATTGCCACTGGGTCAGCTATTTTCCTGCCATATGTGTTGGGTTTTAATTTCAATCTGCCTGTGACTATTGCCCACCTGGTTAAGCTAAATGTAAATGTTAAATGTCAGACACCTCTGCTGTGGGAAAGAACGTAAGCTGCTCCCTGCCCCTGCATGAGTGAGTGCAGGAGGAATGCCCACCCAGCACGAACCGGTCACAGCACCACTTCAGCAACCTCTGGGACCTCACTCCCCTATTTCAACACATGCTGTGGAGCAAAAAGCCTTTTCAGAAAGGCCTGTTATCAGGAAAGCTCATTATTTTGAAAACTGCCTTTCTGAAACTGTCTTTTGAAGACCTAGTTCTTGCAAAGCGGAAATGTAAGGGTGACCAGGACTGCCTCCAGGACACCAGACCCCGACTGCCATCTCTGGGAACAGACCCAGCAGGCTGCCCTAGCACGGAAGAGCACACCAGCAGCGATACATAGCAAATATGTTTTCAGTTCAGAAGGAAACAATCAACTGATCACACCAAGAAGTCACATCTACTCACTCCAGGGGGACCTTCAAAGTGCTGGTCTGGATTTCTTAAGGTGCTTGATAGCGAAGGACCCACCTGGGTAAGCAGTGCTCTTTTTCCTCCCTGTGTGTGACTGAAGAAATAGATGGGCAGAGCTATTTTTTCACTTAATTTTGGAGTTGGGTTTTTACAGGTGCATCAGGTGAGCTGTAGGCCCATGCTCTAGAGCTGCACTCCTAACCACAGCGTGTCACTTGTGGAGCTGCTGGGAACTGCACGTATAGCAGCTATATTTTATACATTAAGTATTGGAGGTTCTCGTTTCCTAATGTTTACCTTATACACGAATTCAACAACTAAGGAAAAAAAAGAGGCTTGTGCATTTCTATTTGTTAGCCTGATTTTCAAAGTCCACCTGCATGCTCCCTGTTGTGTTCCAAGAAATCTCTAAGCGCCGAGCACTTTGAAAGAGGTGAAAAGAAGAGTGCACATTTCTACATGCCCTGGTTTCAGCTGGGATGGAATTAATTATCTTCTTAGGAGCTAGCGCAGTGCTGGTTTTGGCTTTGATGTGAGACTTTTCAGTTCCTCAGGTCTTGCTAGCAAAAAGGCTGGAGGGGCACAAGGAATTGGGAGGGGGCACAGCCAGGCCAGCTGTCCCAAACCAGCCAGAGGCATTCCATACCGTGGGGCATCATGCCTGGGGTATCCACCTGGGGGCTTGGCTGGGGCAGGCAGGTCGTTGCTCGGGGACTGGCTGGTGGTGACCGGTTGCGTTGTGCACCACGCGCTCCTTTCTTCCTTTCCCTCTGGATTTTATTCTTTCCCTTCCCCTTTTCATTGTAACTCTTATTGTCAGCATTGTAATTATTGTTCTTTCATTTTTATTCCGTTTCAACTATTAAATTGTTCTTATCTCAACCCTCAAGTTTTGCATTCCTTTCCAGCTCCTCCCTCACCCAGAGGGATGGGGAGGAAAGTGAGCGAGGGGCTTCATGGTACTTAATTACCAGCTGGGCTAAACGACACTACATGAGGAGGCTAACTTGCAGAAAATATTTAAATGACATCAAAAAAAGGGACAAATTTGAAGAGGTTCTGAGAAGGTCTGACAAATTATGACTGCTACTGAGCATGTAAAGTTTCCTGTGAATGCTTTACAGAAAATTCCTGGGTGGGGGGTGGGAGACCAAAAACCACAAAAAAAAAAGAGGTGATCTCAGTGCAGTTCACTGTCCCAAGACAGCTACAAACACTAACATTACAGCATGGGGCTGTCAGTTAAAAAGCAACTAATTCTGCAATGTGAAACTGCACAGATGCATAAAGCAGGAGAGATCCGGGGCACAAGTCTGTCACACAGGAAAGGAAAAACGATTTCAGGGTTTCCTGCAACTGTGCAACATGAGGGGCAGCACAGCCACGCTGCAGCAGCTCAGCAGGGCTGCAGAGTGGAAAACTATTCTACCAACATAACAGGGATTTCCATATGACTTTCACTGATGTTACGATATTTTAATTTTTTTTTTAAAAAATTAAAGCTATTTCTAAAGATCCCAGTGTCAGATAATGAAGTAACATTCTTATAAAGGAACAACTGAAGTCTTTCAAAAGACGTTCAACACATGGAAGTGATGAACAAAGGTGAATTACAGACATTAGTGAATCTGGAGCAGACTGGCAATCTGAGAATTAGGCTTTTTTGGATGTTGCTCTGTGGAAGCAACTGGAATCTTGCCAGCGATGGGAGAAGAATGCACTTGGCCCATGTGGCAAAGGACTCATTACTTTCAGCTCATTAACTCCAACAGGAATCAGCCAACAGCACTTCATCCAGAATGAGCCTTCTGCTAGGAAATTAGCTGAAAGAATACCTTAAAGAAAGATTTCCAACAAGGACTCTACTGAGTAAACCGTGCCAGAAAATGGCTTTGGAGACATAGGTGGGCCGGTACGGATGATGAATAAAATTTATAATTCTGTACGGTAGCTGCAGTTAAAGCTGGTAAGCACCTCACTAGCTCTAGCACCGGAGTCAGGACACCCAACAGACTCAAACCATAGGAATTCATGGAGCCCTTGAGCTCAGACCAGGGCCAAAGGATTCCGGCTGAAGCAGAGATCACTGGGGAGCCAGAGGCTTGGCAGCATGAGACAAGTATGTGACAGTATTGCTTAGCCAAACAGGGAGCTCTGCAGGAGCAGCAGGACTCCTGAAACACCAGCAGCACCACCAAAGGCCCAGGCAAGCAGAGCTACCAGGTAAGAACCAGACGCAGGTTCCCAGTAAGTACCTCTTCAGGTGAAATCAAACAGTACTAATCAAAAGCTCACCTTCTGCTCTGTGACCAAAGAGCCGCAGGGAGATGTAAGACAGCTTTGTCACTCAACAAAGAAACACTGATAACTGTAGTGATTAATATAGTAAGACCTTGCATCAAGTGTGTGAGCTCACCTGCCAGACAAAAGATGACCCTTAAGCTCAGTATCTATAGAGGCCAGAGACTTTGCTATTCCTGTTAATCAGTTACATTGCAACAACATCTGCTTTTCACATGCTAGCAGTTTTAATGTAACATGAGGCTTGATCTTGCTCCAGAGAAGCTGTTTAGCATAAGCTACTGAATGAGAAAAGACTGGGTTCAACATTTTTGCAACTCAATGGAAGATGAACAGAACAATGCTGCTCAAACTCCTGAAGTTACCTTGTTAGGAACAAACACAAGGGCAGGCATCCATGCTTCCTTCAAACATGCCACTACCTTCTTTGGAGATGCTGTCCTTTCAGAAGTACCGGGGCCTCAGTGCTCCCTGATTTGTAAGGCATCACACTGTCCACGATCCATCAGCCAGAGAGGTGAACGAGCCAGGTAACACTGATCCTGCTGTCTGCAGCATCGTATCACAAAGGAATATCATCTTTTGCAGGAAATAAGCTGGAAACTCTCTACAAGCAACAGCAAAACTTCCCTAACGCTTCCACCAATTACAGAGTAGCGTCTTGTTGTAAGTGAAGCATTTCACCCACTGCAGAGCAGCCCTGTACCAGAGCTTGCTGGGCCTGGTAAAGATTAACAGCCCAGGTACAAACTCTCTCCTCAGATTACTGAAGTGGAAAGAAGAATTATCCTTCTGTGCAGCTCACACATCCCTGCAACATTTCAAATGGACCAAAAACTAGAAGTAGGAAAACTGTGAGGAAATAAAACAAAAGGGGAAAAAAAATTACCCTAAAATACAATTGAGAATTGAGAGCAGCTTCAATACACCTTAGTAGAGGAAGCAAAATACATTTCAGTCCTCAGAGAAACCTGTTCTAATGAACAGTATTTCCAGTCCAAAACAGATAAAAAGCTCAAGTGTAATTGATAACAGATTATTTCAGGTATTTATTAAGGAGAATATTGTATAAAGTGCATGACTAGCTTGGTTTTGCAATCAAAACAAGAATGTGGCATCATCAGGATTGCTCATTTGAATTTACAATACAGCTCAGAATACAGGAGTCAATCTGAGATGCAGCTCTTAAGTACTCAGGTTATTTTTGGCCATTGAAGTTTTGAAAGCTCACCCTGCACCTCTGGTTTAAAAAAAAAAAAGTGCCTGTCTTCCAAAATGCATGGTAGAAATAGGAAAAATATACATTGGTATGCCAAAGAAATTAATAGGACTGAGAGAGAATTGATAGGAAGCCTGAAAAAGAGAGATCATCATCAGAGAAAAACTTCCCTGCTCGAGCAGCAGAAAAGGAAAGTGTATGGAAGTAGGAGGTAGGAAGGACTACGCAATGCTTAAGCAAACCATGTTTCACTTGTATTGCAATGGTCTTTGCAGGAACATAGGAGAGACTCACATAACAGCGTGCTGGATGCTTCCAACACTGAGAAAAAGTAAAGAGTTGTAAATTCAGAGGTGTGTAATGGAGGTGCAGTACAGGAGGTGTCACACCAGGAACAGTCATCCTGAGCACGCAGTGGTCATGGCACTGCACCTGCCAATGTGGAAAGGTTATAAAGGCTAATGATGCAGCAGAGAAGTGGGCTGTGGAGGTGTTTGCAAGACAGGAACGAATCTATACTGCTAAAGAGATGGTTGAGAAAAAGGCAACAATAGAAAAATGCAACAGAATTCAGTCTGAAATAACAAACCAGAAAAATAATCACTGCAGCAATATTACAATGTCTTTCAGATAAGACTTTTCTGTGTCTCAGTTTGTATTTGTAAAGAGTAATACTAATTCTTAATGATCTAATCACAGCACTTTGAGGCCGATGCACAAAACCCTAGAAGAGCAGTAAAATAAAAGAAGGGTACGATTTTGATGCCAAGATAAAAAGGATGGCAACAATAAGATAAAGCGGAGCGTAACTGTGGATCAAATGGAATAGTACGGTTTGGGAAACTGTAGATAACACCACAGTAAACACTGAGTAAAGGCCACAGTGGTGAGAATCAAGGTTTCTGCTAATCTAAAGCAAGAATCTTAACAAACCTGGCATTGTATGAAACGTCAAAAAATATATTAACAGCAACACTGAATAAACAAATCAGAAATAACAGCAGGAAGAGAAAATTAATACCTTTTCAAAACCAGTCTCCAAACTACGTAACACTATGTGCCAAGAGCAGTGTTGAATTTTTGGTACTGTGTGGGTAAGGGTAACAAAGGGAAAACCTAGAGGTTAAGAATCTGATGGTGAAGAAGTGCTGGGCACCAACATCTACATTTAATGCAATCTAGCATCACAGATTCATGGCACCTTTGAAAATCAGGCTCTAAAAAGATAAACCCCACAATTTAGCTGGACAAACTTGGTAATTAAGGATACCTAAAGGCCGTGATATTCACCTGAAGGAACCAACAAAGGGCAATTTAAACCCAGATCCCAAATAAAATGTTAGGGGACTCTTCTTTAAGGAGATTCTGTGAGAAAACATCTTGCATGAGCAGGAAAGGGTTCGAACATCTAATTTATTCCTTGGTATATATAACCTCTTTCTGTCATTGAGGGCACTCAGACAGCTAATGAGGTAGGTATAGCACAACCAAGTCTTTCCTGATAAATAACAGCGATGGTTAACACTTTCAACCTTATTGATTGGGCTAGAACAGAAATCATCATGATAATGGGTTTATGTATCCCTGAGAGGGAGTATAAAACAGGAAGAATAGGAGACTTCTCCACAGATTTTGGGAGAAGGGCCATCACTTCACTGCCATAGTGGGAAACTGCATTGTATGAAATCAATGTATTCACACAACATTGCTGTGAGATATGCGTGTTTTTATAGACAGGGGAGCCAGAAAAGTTAATTGACTTGCCTATGGCCATGAAAGCAGTCAGTGACAGACCTAGGATTCATGATCAGGACTTCCTTGCCTCCTGCATCATGTTCAAACAGTTAACTACTTGCTGGCCAGAGGCTCGCCGCGTGGTTGTTCTAACATACTGTATAAAGATAGTCATGCAAGGGATGTAGCACAAAGTCACTGAAGAACAGAGCGCTCTCTGTACCAGAAAGCAGATTTCTTCTGGAAGCTGCGTGCAATTGGGAACCTCTGGTGGGAAGCACACATCTGGTTTCTTCACCCTGGAATGTCTGATGCTTAAGGCTTAGCACAATGAGGACCATTTTAATGACTAAATGTAACAGAGAGAGCCTGTACAGGCATAAATTACAAGGTGTCTGGTAGTGGAACAACCTTTTCCCTATGCTCTTCTGACCCTTAAAAAGCAAACATTAGCCTGGTTAATTCAGTGGACTCATCACATACAACTATAGATCAGTCTATATTTCCATGTCCACGGGTCGGATATCTCCAGTTTTGTGTTCTTTTACCCACAGTTCCCTGTCTTTGGCAGGATCCACTTTCCGAAGCAACTGATCCACGAGCTCTACTGTCTAAAACGAACCAAAACAAGAAGCGAAATGTCAAGGGTGCATTTCAAGCAGAGACAGTCATTTCTGTAAAGCGCAGAGCAGCTATGGGCACGCCTACGTTGCATTTGCAGACAAGTGAGAACTCCATGTACGCAAGACACTGTGGACAACAGCCAGATCTGAATGGGAAGCCTCATAGCAGGAAGCAGAGAAGAGGCAGAATTTTAATGTCAAGCAGAGACAGGCATCCTATGCCAGGCATTGGCCAATTGGTCTCCGACTCCTGTTCTGCAAGCTGTATCTTACACCAAATACAACCATGTACCAAGGTCAGCATACATCCCCCATATTTTAATATTTGAAAACTAGCCAGTTTTTAATAAGAAAAAAAATATATATACTCCGTCCCCAACAGTGGAATTATTTGCCATCTCTCTTGCAAGAACAGATGACCTCAAGGAGTAGTGCATCACTCTGGGAGAGCTAATAACGGCCCAGGCTGACCAAATGTAATTCAAATCATGGTGTCTCCCCCAGCAAAAAGCTGTGATCCAGCAGTATGAAATGTAACCAGGATCAGAGAGTCTTGGAAGAGTAAGACTGTAGGGTGGTCAGTACAGTACTGCTGCAAACTAATGAGCTGACTGTATACACTTTTCGCCTCTCCTTTTGATACAGGCTAGTCAGATCAGGATAGGGACCACACTGCCCAGCTGAAGTGCAGGAAAGACCAAAGGGACCGAACAAAATGCAGACTTACACTTTGGTTGAACATGTCTGTCTCATGCCGCAGCTGTGTATACTGGCAAAGATGCTGCCGTATCATCTCCACCCTTTCAACTTCTAGTCTCTCAAGCTCCTGGACATGAAGAAAAACAAGTCCATATTTTTCTTGGAAGCTGAGCTTGAAGACCCAGAAAAAGGATGACACACAAAAGGCTGCCAGTCAGTGCGATACTACCCCAGGGTCATGCTCTGGGGCTGAATTCTGTGGCTGCACATCCCTCTAATTTGCAGGGAATCAGAGACAGCAAGCAACAGAAGACACTTCAGCCTGAGCCTAGCAACAGAAAAGAAGGTGGAAACCTTTCCAAAACTGAGACAACCGAGGCAGAGAGAGGAAGTACTGTCTTCAGGGATGCTGCAAGCAAGAGGGAATCTACTTCCTGCAAAAAGTTTTGCATGCTTTATTACTAGCTCAAGAAGGTACAGCGATTCCTTAGGGAAGCAGGAGGCTGCACTGGGGTGTATGGCTCAGAGGCATGACTGCCCTTGGTCTAACCAGACACCTGTAAGAGCAGCTGTATCTGTTCATCAGATGATGAGCTGGGACAAGTCTTCACCTTGCTCAGCTGGCAGTAAGCAGACCCTAGCAATGCTTTACTTGAAAAAGGCCAGTGATTTCTAACTTTCCTCCTGATTTCTTCCTTCTCCTTCTCCTGGAATCGGATATTATAATCCAAAATCTGCATTTAGCCCCTTCTTGCCCATCTGAGTGGGAGCAGTGGAAGCAGCATGCTATGGAAGCCTGCCTTTAAACACATACATTGTAATGGACTTTGCTGTATCACTAGAAAGCTCTGCATTCATAGGCACATCGATGGGGCCAAATCTCAAAAAACCTGCCTTCAGAGGGCATTCTGTGTTCATTTAATGGGCATCATGGTGGAGCGCAACCTGAGCATCTACAAGCAGGCAGGCTGCTACATTGCCCTCACAGTGCTACCTGCAATTTGTTAAACATCTTTCTGGAAACAGATTTTTCATTACAGCACAAAAATCTCAGGTGGCACACTATCTGCCTGGGGAGGAAGAGCAAAGGCGTTTATGGTATGGACAGGACTGAGCTCCTGTTGTTGCCGGTTGATGTACTGCCCTTATGGATAAAAGGGCCCACTTTGAACTCAGACTCCCTTACTTAGGGCACAGATGTGCAGGACCAGAACACAGAACTGAGTGTGCTAGTGCTGGTAAGCATGCCATATGCAGAACATCTGTTGTATCTGCACCAGAAGCTTCAGGGAGGAAGGTATGCAAGGAAACACCATCTTCAGCCCTTGACTCACTCAACTTTGTATTGCATATGAACCGACCTGTATCTGAGCTGATCAGATGCAGGCTGTTTTTCAATTTAGATTTTATATTCGTGTGTACCAAGACTTACCTTCAAATGCTTCTCAGCCTGAGTTTCACAACTTACAAAACCTGCTGTGCAGCCTGCAGGCCATAACTCCCCTCTTGAACTGTTACTAGTGCACTTCTGAGTCACACTTCTTTGGGAGCCAATACGCAGCTATCACACCTGGCCGTATCTGGACACGGTGGCACTGATGGTCAGTGTCATTTGCATCACTGAGAAACCACCAGTAAAGGTGAGAGCAGAATCAGATCCCGTATGTATAGGAACAGCAAACTTTCTCTCTCTTGTTCTGCTTTTGGGAAGATATCTGCCTCCTGGTTTTCCATTCTGCCCATCTGTTGTTATTTATTTACTGCAGTTTAAATATCGCACTGACACACTTCCAAATACTGAGCAATTTATTACTCTGTTTCTTATTAGGGGGAGTTTACAGTTTTGTGTTTGTCCAATGAGAAAGAGACATGCAAAAGATATTTTTATTTCCCACTTTTAAAAGCGATGGGCTATTGTCCAGAAAGGCTCTAAGGAATGACATGAGGGAAGAGCCCTAAAGCCAAATTACAGGTATTTCAAGGAACACAGCTCATCAAAGCTGTATCTTGGCATCTTGGTGACTTAACCCCAAAGGTATGTGCCCTTACAGTGAATACTATGAGCTGTGCTATCTTCAGAGAAACAGAACAATAGGCAATTAAAGCATGCCTTTTCTGAGCTAGCAATACTTGTGAAGAAATTGTAAAATCATGGATTACAAAGATTCATTAATGCATAAATGGATTCAGTGATTTATCACATTCTTCCATGTCTTCCTCGCATATTATTTCATCCTTCCTGGGGACAATTCCAGTGTTCTGGCCCCCTAAGCAGCCCTGAACTGTTTTAATGCCTTCTGCAAAAAAATTATTATTTCTCCCTTCCCCTAATGATGTAAGTTTTTATTAGAACTGAGAACGGGAAATACAATGGGAGATTCATCACCCAATTTTTCACACTGCTTTGCACTGTAGCTAGCTACGACTGATTAATATTATACACAATTACAATTTTGCAATGCTAGACATACAAGATGCTACACAGAGTTACATACCAGAGTGGTGGTCACCATTTCCTCAAACCACTTTGACTGGGCTTGATTGTAAAGATCGACGCAGCGCATCAGGTCATCTCCTGAAAAGTTCAAGGCAGCCACACATTAGTCTTCTGTAGCCAGCGTGCAGTTCAGGTTTTGTAGACAGACACAGAGGGTTACTTCAGTTAAGAAAAAACGGTCATAGACATAAAGTTATCTCTGAAAAATAAAATAATTAAAATGGGAAGGAAATAATAATCAGCTATTGAGCTGCAGGGTAGCACTCTGTAGGTGAGACTGCATTCTAAGACAGGTCTGTTTAAAGTGGGAGCAAAGAGTCAGGCTCAAGCTGTCCAAGATTGACAGATGCTTATTTGCTACCTCAACCCAGCTGCACAGTCATGCACTCTCACGCCTCTGAAGATGCACAATTCCAGCTGAGCTCTGGCTTCCTCCCACATTCAGGACAGTAACACAATAAGCTGCGATTATTTCAATTTTTTCTTTGTTGCAAGTCTCTGCTCTAATGGAGAAGGAAAGGTAGGTGGAAAATCTGGAAGGCGGGTCTCAGAGATTACTGCTTTCCAGTTAGTAAATTCTCTTTTTTCTTTCAATGAGGCTCAGTTACAATTTCCCTAATGATCTGATGCCTAAGTCCAGGGCTTAAAGTCACCCTGCTCTTTTAGGTGCAAAAAGGTCTTTATACATAAACTGGGGATGAATCAAGCTTCAAGAACAGGACTCCACAAATAAGTGTCAAAGTAGGAAATGCATCTGGAAATCTCTCATGGACTTAGAACCTGGGGCAGCAACCAGACTCCGTGAAGAAACCAGGATTTGGGGCTTAAAGCTTGATAATAAGCCTATCCACCAAGACCGGGGATGCCTAGTCTGACATGAGAAGTCCAAACTCATGGCACTCCCATGCCAGGAGGCTCCTAAGGAGCTATCTGACTTGGGCTTAGCCTCCACTCACCCAAGTGAGTCTGAGCCACTGTACCGCCAGGAAGAGGAAAGCCATGAAACACGCTAACAATCTACGAGAGCAGAAAGCAACGCCACGTATCAGCAACCAGAAGGGCTGGTCTAGAGCTCTCTAGTCCTATCGTTCACTTACAGCAGCCTCATTTCAGAGCCAGATGACTACATGTCGCTGCTGTGCACGTCGCAGCACCCCAGCCAGAGTGTGGGTAGCACTGCCTGTGGGGATGGGGCAGGTCCACCCCTGCCACACACCACAGCAGTGGCACAGAGCGATGGAGAGACTCACACCAAACTCGGGGTTACTTCCATCTGATCTGCTCTCCCTTGCTTGTTCAATAAGTATCTATTACAAATAATTTCTGAGGACCCAAGAGAACAGAGAGAGGCTGTGAATTTGCAGATGGATAACGAGCATCCCTCATAAAGCCTCCTGTGGCTAACATGTAGCTTGCTTCTCCTCAAATGAACATATAAACGTTCACTTTTTTCACACTGCAAATGCCTCCTCAAATCCCAGACAGCCTATCCTGAAGTTTTAAATGCCTCAGAACTATGAAGGACCACTCTGCCAAGGAGTGGACTCATGAAGGGATGAAACATGGAAGCCCTACTTAAAATGCGTTTTCAGCAAAGGTACTAACAGAGCTGCACACAGCAGCTTTGTGGATCTCAAGAAAGACAATTCCTGATGGATCCTATAGGAGCGGTTTGAGCCTCTGTAAAACACGTGTAGGTCACATCAAGTAGCTGTGTCCTCAGTACAATATAGCACACACACCTCACTATCACCTGAACAGAAATCATTTTAATTGCTACTAGCAGCGGAAAAAAGACAAAAAGTTCACTGTCAAGGAAAAACACAGTAACAACAGGCACCCACATAGTTGTGGGCGACTGATTTAGGAAAGAAGGAACTATGACTTGAGGAAACATCCTCAGCTGAGCTTCTTTGCATCTGACTTTGAAAGTTTCACAGTTACCTCAGCACATTTTAACAAAACAAAAGGCCAATTCATCCTCCTTTTACTGTTCTCTACCCAATGATCAAAATCATCGTTGTGCGATGTCTGACCTGGAAAAAACTAGGCTTGTTTCTCCAGAGGATTTAATACCAAACAGATTTGTAGCATGGTTCACTTTGACTTTGTAGCTACAATACTAAAAAACAAGAGAGGTGGGTGGATGGGAGGTTGCATCCCATCTTGCTCCTGCTCCCTGCGGGGCTGCGCTTACCTCGCACCACCGAGAGGCACAGGCACTCACCCGCCTGAGTGGACTTCCGTCTCGCTTTCTTAATTTCCTCTTCTGTCTTGTTGCTGAGCTTCACCTCTAGCTGCTGTGTTTTCATTTCCAGGTCCTTCTGTCTCTCTGTCAAGGCTTTCCGGGCCTTGGAGTAAATAAAAAAGAGTCACAGGTTACAGAGGAAAAGTGCTGCCGGCTGCTTTCAGCCATCTCAGACCCCTTCACACACACATACACTTGTCAGTAAGAGTTCAGGGACTCTGCATAAAACTGGGTCCTAACGGGGACTCAAGTTCTTAGTACACCGTGTGGTGTTCAACAAAGTGTCCTACCACCACAGAGAAGCCGTCACCAACAAATCACAAAAGCATCCCAGCTCTTCACAGGTTCTTAGAAAGGCACAGTACGAGAGGCATCGTCAGATTTCTGTGTTTCTTAGTCACTTTTTCACTATTTCTGGAAGAAAGGGGAGCTAGAGCTTCTTCCAAATGTCTTAACCAGCACCACCAAGACAGCTCTCCTATTTGCTTTTCTTAGGATCTAAATTGTTGAAAGAATTTCAAGTCTCTTAGAACAAAAAAAATTAAGTACCTCCTGGATTCAATATATATTTATCAGAAAAAACTGACAATAGAAACTTTTAGACTTATTTCAGAAAAAATTAATTTAGATTCCTGACAATAGTGGTTTGTACTGTAGAAATCAAGAACCTGAGACCCGGTTACAACTAATTATTTAAATCGCTTTTAAGTTCTTCAGGCTTTTAAAACCTGATTTATCAGTATCAGTACCGAACTTACACAGGCAAATTAATAAAGTGTTGGAAGAAATAAACATCGCTACCACGTATGCATATGGTCACCACATCTGCCAAGGCTGCCTATGTATGTCGAATAAAAATAACTTGGTTTGGAGAGATTTGTTACAAAATAAGCCACATTTATTCTTTACCCAGTTACAGCGTTTCAAACTAGATTCGGATGATTACATTTTGCGAGCACCTTGCAGCCTTCTGCAGTCACAGCAGCCCGCCAGTTCCAACAGCCCGGAGGCACCGTCCCTCGGCTGGTTTCGAGGGGCAGTCCCGAAGCCCCGCTCGTGCTTTGGCAGGTCACAAGAGGGAGCCGCAGGAAAACCAGCTGCTGAGCAGCTGCATCAGGCACACTGCAGGCGGTTCTTCCCTTCTTTTAATCCTTCTCGAGGATCTACTAATTCATTCTTTTCAATATCCCTACGGAGGACTGTGTTCCGTTGCAGATATGGCTGTGAAGAACTTTTGTTTTGCTGAAAAATGCCTTCCCTGCATACATACAGACTAGCAACCTTGCGTATCCTGCAATAACTCTGTCCCCGGGTTAACTTTCTCATGTGCACGCTGATCTGCAATGAAAGCCCAACCAACCTTCTGGGTTGACTGAGCACGGTACTTTCCTTTCCAACTCACACCCAAGAGCAAACCACAAGAAGAAACCATTTGGCCCAAGTGTTTTGGCAGCTGAGGCACGGGGTATCCCGCTTCCTGCCCGCTGTTACACCCACAAAGAGAGAGGACTTTTTGTGGCTCTAACTCCCCCTACATCACAACATCAGCTACCTGCTGGACGCTCGTGCTAAACCAGCCCTGATCCTAGGGTGCCACTGGTGCCTGGGTTCCTCAGGTGAAGATGTTTGCTGTGAGGTGCAGAAAATGGGAACTGGGAGCTGGTTTGTGGCTTGCCGTGCCCAGTTCAGGCTGCCTCCCTCGGCCATCTGCTTTTAGCCACTGCACGAGGAGACCGAGCCAAGCGAGCCCTTGGCCTGACCCTGCTGCTATTCTAAGGCAATTTTTTTTAAATTTTGAGGGCAATAGATGCAACTTCCAGATGCACATGAGCAAGCAGCATTTTCATTATATATACTAGAAATATACCATCCCTAATTGGGAAGGGGAGGATGAAACAAAACCTCAGTTCAGCAGGAATGCATTAGCCCTGCCTGTAGCCCCCAGTTCCCCAAATCTCAGCTAAGCAGCAAACATCTGGGGCCCAGCAAGCATAGCTAACAGCAAGAAACACTCAGCAGAAACCTTTGTGGTTCTCTGCGGCAGAACAGAAATTTTTCACGGGGCAGCTGCTCTAGTGTTGAAACCAGCAGTATCTCATAAAACTCTCCAGTTTGCTCTCTGCTCCCACCTTTTCAACGGCTGCGTAGCGGCTGGCCAGGTGCTTCCGTAAGTCTGCAATATGGTGGTCACACTTCTTCATGTCTTTCTTGAAGTTCTCTCTGAAGTTGAGCAGGGGTTTCTCCACCTCGCTCTGAAGCTGGTGACGAAAACAAAGGAAGAAATGGCAGTAACGAGGAGCTGAGCACTAATTACTAGCTCTTCTGCTGAGCAGACAGGCCAGAGGGAACGATACACGTGCCATACAGCGATGCTGCTCCTCCCCAAGAGTTCTGACTGAAGCTACTGCAAAACTCAGCTCTTCAGAGTTAACTCCGTTAAGGGAATATTTACTGAAGGGAGCAAAAGGACAGAAATCTTGCCTTCCTCTCTCCCTGTTAAATCTCTTACATGTAAGATCAAACCACAGGTCAAATCCAGAGCATTACCCAGGCTGCTCTGACTCTGGCCTAACCAATGCAACTTGCTCAAAAAACCCAAAATACACAAAGTAAAGCAGCCAACCCTGACTGCAGCAGGGTGAGCCAGCGGACCCTGGTGACATATCTGTATTCCCTATATAGTGAAAGGAGATCAAATGTGGGCACGTTTTATGTATTTCTGCCAAATATAAAGAGCCTAAACAGAAGCCTGAGTATTTAGTTGAAACTCTTTCAAGGAGTGGCACTACTTAAACCACTGAAATGAACTCAGGAGAGATTAATCTAGACAGCACGTGTGACTCGACAGTCAGTAATAACTCTTGATAAAGAGTTTGTATCACACTGCTCTTCAACTTTCTGATACACAATTCTGACATCTAGGAAACGTGCTCTGAAGGGATACAGATGTTTCACTTCCCCAGAAGCAACCAAATACTTCCTTTTCTATTATCCCCCCCCCGTGGGGATGCTGGATTCTGCCAACACAGGCGAGCTGGGTCTGTAATCACCTAACATGGCCCAAAGTGGAACAGTGTCAAATAGTCGCTGAAGGCAAATATTTTTGGCCTTTCTTCAGTGCTATTTTAATGAAAAAGAAAACTTTATTCAAGCTCTCTACAGCCTTCTAATGGAGAGAGGCTACAAAGACAGCCAAGACCCTACAGCACACATTCTAGAGAGGTTAAACAAGCCTAAAGCACACCTTGTTTAGGCAGATAGACTGGCACCACAGTGATCTAATATAGCCTACGGCTATCGGAAGGTCAGATACAAGGGTAACAGGGTCAAACTCTTTTTTCACAGGGCCAGGAAATATCACAACAGACAACCGAGCTTTTGGGAGGTTCAGGTTAAATGTAATTTAAAAAGAAAAAAAATAAAAATCACTAGAACGGTAGCTGGGCACTGGAACAGGTTGACCAGAGAGGTCGTGAAATCTCTGTCCTTCGAGATATTCAAGACTCTGCTAGACAAAGACGTAGCTCACTTGATCCACTAAGTCCTGCTCTGACTCGGGGGGTGGATGATGGACTAGAAAATTATGGACAATATTTTTATGACAGTCTTATCAGGATGGCCCAGGCAAGCTCATAAAGAATGGTTCACAACTCTGTGGTCCAGCATGGTTACGCAAGCTCTCTCAAGAACAGAGGTGCAAACCAACAGTGCACTAGGAGCACTGTCAATGCTCAGTGGAACAAGAACTGGAACAGAGAGAAGTTCTGCATGGCTTCAGTGAACTCCAGAAGCAATATATTACAGTTGATCAAGATGTCTGTGTCCAGCTGAGTATGAACTAGCTACACAGCCTGCATTCCCTTCAGACTGCTGCATTAATAAATGGATTAACCTGGGGAAACAACCCAACATGAGTCACCCTCGGTGGAAGAAGTGGCAATGTGACTCATCTGACATAAGCAGGCATCGCTGTGAAAACCCTTATAAAAATCCCCAGGGACAGGGACACACCAAACAGGGGGGCGTTTCACCGATAGTTCTACTTGCCTAATAGAAAGTAAAGATACTTGTTTACTTCACATGGTTTATAATGGGATGGGATATTCTGAGATCCTCATAAAGATGGGAAATGCATCACCAGGAGGCTCAAAATACAAACAAGGCCACTGCTTTCTCCAGTTTTGTGTTTTGGGAATCAGAGAGACTGACTTCTTAGTGAAGGCAGTCATCATTCTTCTAGCATCATTATGTTGCTTGAACTTCCATCTTGCAAGAGGTACCATAAGCTGTCAAAATAGACTCACATGTGAACGACACAGGCTTTTAAATATCAGATTATAGTTGGCCATATTTATTTTTTTCTAGAAGGTCTTGCTAAAAGGCTTTTGAATGCATGTAATAAATGACAAAAACATAAACTACTTTCCTAAGGTGAAGAGATTTAAAGCACCAGTGTATACAGACAACTCTGACACCCTGATGTCACTGAATGGGTGAGAAGTGACAAAGGATTTGATATCTCAAGAAGGCTGCTAAAAGAAGTTATGAGGTATAGGACAGAGACCCTGTACCTCTGTGCCAGTGTGGTAGAGACTCAGGCAGAAAAAGAGGCATACGGTTAATCCCAATGTTAAATGCTAGAGAAACTACACAGCTGAGTTATCAAAAGGTACACTTCAAAAATTCCTCTGATTTCACAAGTACTTATTTTTTCCCTTGCTCCATCAGCACCATTTCCAGAATGGCTGGTAACACATCACCATATCCAGGCCAGCCCACCATGACTTCAACTAGTACAATACACGTGCATCTTCTTTTCCAGCAGAACTCACCTCCTGGAGTTCAGTGAAGGATAATTAGATAGCTGGAGAAGAGCTTCAGTGCCATGACAGCCTTCCTGAAGTATTCCTCGTGTGCATGTATCTACAGCTGCCATGCTAGTCTGCACAGGCATTAGTACTGTACTAATATGCTATGTCCAAGTGCCGCGAGAGTGCTGTCACCTTCTCTGATCTGTTCCGTGACCCCCACTGTAACAGTGCTGTGAAGGACTGTCACAGGACTTGTTCAACGTCTTCATGGCTGGTGTTTATGTTTGAATACCCTTGGCGTGCTCTGCACCGTGCTGACTGCTTGTGTCAGCAGTGACTGGTTTCGTTCGACGACCAACAAGAAATGTAATTACTAATTCTAAGAATAACTTCTCTGAAAGTAACAGCAATAATCAATATGTTTAAAAACTCTGTTAATAGAAGAAAGTTGGAACTAGGAACTCCCAAAGCAGGTATGGGAAGAGCGGGGAGAGTTCAGGGGGTGCTACAGGAGTTTCTGTGCACAGCTTAAGGAAAAGTAAAACAATGACAGAGCCCCTATACATTGCCTGCCTACACATACACACCACTCCAGGGTGCATTTCTTCCTCTTGGAAAACAATACGGGATGACAACGGGGAGTAAAAAGTATTTTACTAATTACAGCCCTGAAGTAGAAGTCTGAAGCAGAGCAGCAGGTTACCAAGGCAGCAGCTGGTTGCCTCAGTAACCTCTGCATAATCGCTTACAAACGGTGCAGAGCTATAATTTTCCTCCAGAACATGGCTGTTGTGCTCAGGTATCTGCCACTGTATTGAACTTGATCACCCACAGAGGTTAACACAATGAAACGGCACGCGTGAATATGTCAGATGCGGTAGGAAAAAAACAGATAAATACCGTAATTTCTACAAGAAATGTCCTTGGGCATCACTTGAGAGTAGATCCAAAAATAACATGAAATTAAAGTTCCCTGTGCACTTTTCAGAAAGGCTAATGATACAAAGAAGTCAAGAGTCCTGGTTCTCTTCCTTCTAGACAGATACAGTAGATTCCAGTTGAGAAGCTAAATATTACTTTGTATTTCTTCCTCTACAGAAGTAATCTGCACAAGCTCTAGGTAAATTTACTTGAACAGGCTGGAACTTAGAGCCCTACGTGAATAACCTCTAGAATCAGTTTTCCTTCTTTTTTATGAAAAATTAAGGCTAGATGTGTTTTAACTTACTCATCAGGTAGGTTAAATAAACTATGATTTTGGCAGGAAGAACAGATGGGGTTTCAGTAAGTTTGTTAACCAACATGTTCATTCTTCTAAATCTGTACCATATGCATGTGTATTTTCCCCACTAACAAGCACTGAAGGGAGATCCACATCAATTACAGGGCAAAAATATTTGCAAAATGAAGAACTATTTACCTTAGAAGAAAATTTGAGATGAACCTCTGCTTCATCAGCTAGACTCTTCTTTAGCTGAGCCCAAGCCTCTCCTAGTGTGCTGAAAAAACAGTGACAATGATCAAAGCCCCGTCTTCTGCACATCCTCCCAGCCAGATCTGTCAGACAGACACCGTATCTTGCTCAGCAAAATCGCAGAAAAGTGAGAGTAGAAATCTGAGAAGATAACTGATCTCTGTGACCAAGGCAGAACTATATCAGCATTGTATGCAGCAGATCTGTGAAAACACTGTTCACAATGATCTCCAGTTACAGAGATGCCACAGTCTCCATAAGCAAGATACTTCAGGATCTTATCCTTACCATAACAAAGTTTTTCTTTGCTAATCTTTAAAATATATCTTCACCAATGCAGTTTTTCCATTGACTCTTCTACTTTACACCCGACTTTTGGTGAACAGATTATTCTACTTCTCCTTGGAGCAGCTTTTCAGTATTTGAAAATTACTCTATCTTCTTTTTCCTTCAGACAAATTATTTTCTAGATGACGGCAGGTTAGGTATGCTCCTCTAGACCCCCTCCAGCAGCGTAGATTCCTCTTAAAGCACATAACCAGAACTACACCATCTTCCAGCGGAAGTCTTCCAGTTGCTAAACTGGTAACAGATTATTTTGTATCAGACACACTTTCCTCTGCATATCTATGCTTTTTTAGACAACAGCGCGAAGTTGTTGATGAATAAGCTTGTGATTCACTACAGCCAGATCCTTCTCCCACAGACCGTTATGTAACTGTATCTTTAACATCCTGTGAAAGTATAAAACCTGGTACTTTGTCCTCATTGAAACACATCTTCATTATTTTCAGTTAATTTCTCTAGTTTAACAGAGTAATTCAAATTGCAATCTTTTCTTCAAATTGTACATACCATCCTTCCAAACTCTGCCTCATCTCTGATTACAGTAAACCCAGTATTTATTCTATCATAGGTCATTAACAAAAACATTGAAAAATACCTGGAATTGGGACGAACCATATGGGATCTCACTCCACAGCTACTTTCTGCACTTTTTATAAGTAGCGGGTATGACTTCTTACCTAGTTTTGCACCTTAGCCTTTATTTAGGCCACATTTCTCTTGCCGGCCTACAAGAATCTCTCATTGCAAAAAGCTATACTAAACTAAGAGCTATGATGCCGACTACTTCTGTTACTCCATCACTGGTAGAATTTAAGTTGGCTTGACATCGTATGCATCCACAATAACTGTTCATCACCTTAGTTTTCATTAAGTGCTTCTAGAAAGCCTGATGGTTTATTCCGCCACTTTGCAGAGGTTAAATAAAGCTGAGTGATCTACAATTTCCTGGCTCCTTCTCTCTCCCACAATTCCTTTTCAAAGACAGTCCTATTTGTCGCTTCCTGACAGCTTGAAAAATTGCCTGTCATCTGCAGTTTCAAAATAATGATCTGTAATCTCTGATGTTGCTCCAATGACTGAGTCTTCAAGTACGGTGGTCATCACAGCTAAACAACCTGAGATTGTTTCACTTACCTAAGTGCTCCCAGCTCTTCTTCCTTAGTCCCACCCTGAGGTCCCTCCACCCACCATCCAGTTCTCACTGGCACTATTTTATCTGATTACTTAAGTCAAGAAGGCATTTCAGCCTGCTAAGTATCTTCTGCATCTCTTATCCAAATGCAATGCCTTAAGTGACCACGGATTGTATCACCTTCTGTGGACTTGCAGCAGCACTGTACTCACAGCAACTTGGACAGAACCATCCTGATACCACAAACCACTTCCATCTTGTCACCCTCATGTCCCACCCACACACATGATGGTGGGTCTTCTTACCACCAGCGGAGGGCAGAGGACCCTGGAGGGACAGCCCATACTTTCTGTCAATTCCACAGACTGTGGGACAGCCAAGTTGGAAAATGCTCTGCAGAGTATGAAACCAGCAGCAGTAACTGGTGCGTGAAACCAGTTCATGGGGTCTCCAGACTCATACCCTCTCAGAAACGAGAGGAAGACCCTGGCCAATGCTTACCTTGAGCGGGCTAGGCTGCAGTCACACTTTTAGTTCTTCCAGACCTTCCTGCTGGCTGCTCTTCCTCCCTCACTTTCTTAAATGGCATTTTTCCCTTTCCTGGGCCTCATCAGTCTCTGGGATCTCTTCACTAGCCTCTCCCTGGCCCTAGCCAGTTGGGCCACCACAACATCAGGAGGACAAATTCCAGCTGGACCTCCTTCCATTCCCTCACCTTGCCACCGCTCCGGGCAGAGCACCACCAGGCAGTGCTCCTTCTCTGCGTGCCGTTTCATGTCCCCTTCAGTTCCCTACTTGAACATTTTTTATGCTTTGCTCCTCATTCCCTCCCTTTTCATCTACGCTCCCCTAGTTTCCTTCCCCATCATTTTTTCAGGCACTCCCCTCTTCTCCTACTAGGGGTAGGAGAAAGTGGGAGGAGGATGTGGAAGAAAGTGGGTTTAGCTTTGCTAGGAGCAGGTTAACACCCACCCCTAAAGGGGAAAGAAGAACAGGAACCACTGTCACTAACAGCCTAGTTCACCTCTCACGATTTCTGTCCTTGCCTGCTGCAATCTGAGCAAACACCTTGTGGACCTTCACTGCCAGGAGAAACACAGTTTCAGAACTAGAGTGAGGACAGTAATTCCCAACCTTGGCTTTCAGTGCTTAGAGGGTTTGTGTTGTCCCAGATAGAGACAACAACTTTAATCCTTCAGGAGTGGTGTCTTCTCATTATCACTGCAGAACTGCAATCTAGTCCGAAGTGCGTTGCCCGATACCTTCTTAATAACTTCCAAAGTGTGAACATGCTGTAAATAAGGAACAACCTGCTGCTTTTCTTGGAGGGCCAACGAATGAATGATGAGAAGAGACTTCTCCATTCTCTCTCTGTGCTGCTCCAATTCTATTGGCCTGACCTTAAGAATCTACTTTCAGCAGTATATATATTCCATATATTCTTCCATATTCAAAGTAATTTAGTACTTATACATGCTAATCCTTAAAGGAACTAGTGCTGGCTAGAACAAGGATAACATAAACACATTATTGGAAATGCAACACGTTTGATACACATACCTACAAATTGACCATGAACATCTTAAAAAAAAAAAAAAAAATACTCCAAAGCAATTCTATCTTGCCCAGCACAGCCAGGATGCCAAGTGAAATAAACCTCTACTCAAAGGAGAGCTCAGAAAAAATACATGTACCTGCATGGGGGAATGCCTTTTACGTTAAAATTCTTGTCTTCTGCAAAAGTCACAGACACACACTTACCCTTCTTCCTGAGCAGCCAAGGAATTCTGAGACAGTTTGGACAGGTTCTTAGCGTATTCCTCCTCAATCTTTATCCTACACTCACACACACACAGACACAGAAAATAAAAAGACAGCAGTAAGTAAGCTTTAAGGCAGAAACCCACACACATAATCTAAGGACATTTTCTGCATTTTAACAGATCTTGCCACAGGAATTTTCCCTTCAGTCTCCAGTGCTTTGCAGCACCAGTTTCAGGATCCGTCTCTCCCCTCCATATGCTAAAAATGCAGTGGCAAGAGCAGGATATATGCAGGACAGCATGTGTGATAAAATTAGAAGGAAAAGCTACAGTTCTGGAGAGCACATAACAAGGACAGAGTGTTTCTACTGTGCAACACGGACTGTCTGCAAAATGGGGCTCACTTGAGAAGCATGTGTTTTGGTCTGCTGCTAAACGTGAGGTCCGCATCCTTGAAGCAAAGACGAAGGAATGCAGCGATACAGGAGAAATCCAAACGAGGTTTGGGGTGCTGGACCGCATGTTTCCTAGGGACATTCAGTGTTTCCTGCTCCCTATCACAGGTGACAAAACTTGTGAAGATGTGGCAGGGGCTTTGCCACCAACACGTGGTGGTGAGCCCCTGCCCTTCACCCATCCCTCCCACTGCCCTGTCCTCTCCCTTCGCTCAGCAGCACCACACCAGGAACAGGATCGGAGCGTGCCAGCAGTACGGGTGCAGAAGAGGGAAGCTGCTGGCACACTACCACTGGGCAAATGGCTGCAGGGAGAAGAAGCAGCATAGCTGTTGAGCGAGGGGACAAGGGTAAGCGCTGATGGTACAGCAGGAAGAGAAGAAGCAGTTGCTGGCTGAAGAGACATGCATCATGCCTGAAGCCCACCTCTTGTCTTCCCCGAGATCTTCTCCTAGTGAAATGTTTGCAAGGTATACATGATCCCCACTAGGGCAAACAACTGGCTATTTGCTGTTTTTCAAACTAGCTTGCTCAACAGAGCATCTCCAAGAGTGTGCTCAGGGGCACCCAGGCAGAGCAACTACTGATTCCAAGCTGGGGAAAAACCTGGTTTGAAATTCATCTCCTTCCAGTGAGAAGACAGAATGGGGGAGGTTTTTGGCATGCCCATTTTGCAGTAGCTAGTTAAGCAAGCACTGTTACGCACGGCACATCTGAGACAAAAGGGGTCCCTTGAGCTAGCTAAGAGGGGTCTGGTATTCTGAGCTGCTGAACTCAGAATCTGTGGGATGCAGCTGGCTGAGGGCCAGGGTGATACCCAGCTCGGTCTGGCACACTGCAACTACAGACCTCACCCAGCACGTGGGGTCCTCTTCTTCCCTGCCCCATAAGACCAAAACCAGCCAGCTCCCCACACCTGCTGTAGCAAGACCAACCAGTACAGCTGTTCAGCACCAAAGGCTACGCTGTGGTTTAGGATCTCACTAGGAAAAGGGCTTTACCCAGGCACATTTCACCTGACCTACTTCAGATACCTACTTGAGGATGAGGCTAATCTTGTCTCAGAAGTGGCAACTTCTATGAACTGGAAAGGGAGCACAGGTCAACTGTAATAAACATGCAAATGTCTAAATGTAGCTGAGATAAATATCTAAGTGTCCAGCCCAAAGTCAGGGCTCCATGCTTTTGCCTCAGTTACCAGGAGTTCCCAACCAAAGCTCTGGTCTACGTCCTTTACTGTGCAACTTTATTCCTGCCGGATTTTGGCTTAAGGATGCCTTTGAGTGATTGACTTAGGGATGCTAGGTATGCAAAGGTGCTAGCTGATCTGCTGACTGTTCTGAGCTGCCCCTACAGACAGACCCTGACATAATCTGTGTCCCAGTCCTTTGTCTCGTGAACAGAGGAATAACCATCTTCTATTCTAAAGGTTTGCTATGAAAGTAATGAATTTGAAACCCTGTGAAGTTTGTCCTTGATACTGCTGTAGCCAGTAAAGTATTGAACACAAGACAAAAGGAAGCCTCGTGATTTTCACAATCACACATAAGACACACCACGTACGCTGCCATCAGTGCCTGTCCTAAGCCTGGCACCCTACATGCAAAGCCACTAGCTTTGGTGGAAGTGCTCCTCACTGGTCCCAGCTTTGGTCCAGGCTCTGAGATTTCAAGCATTACTTGTATTGCAGGTGGATGGCACTACTTATAGGGCAGACTGCCTGGCGAGAGGGAATAACAACAAAACAACCCAAACAATAAAAAGGTGAATTGGTTATTGCTTAAGAGCCCCAGTGGGCAGTCATAAATTGTTCCACCACAGCCTGCCATCCTGCAGCCAGAACACGCTGAACATTTCAAAAGAGGCTAAAAACCAAGGTGAAGATAAATGTCAAAAAGCAAAAAAATACACCTCCTGGCCCTGGATAACATAAACACCTTTTAAACTCTGGATTGTGGTGACTGTGAAACACCAGTACATCAGTACACATGGAGCCCCGAGCTTTGCGATCCTACCTCCGGAAATCCACCCAGCTGCTTCACCATAACTCCACCTTCAAACTAAAATAAGCCGTTTCCACTAACTTCTTTGAAAACTTTCAGCATTTCATTCCCTGTGTAATCAGAAGCATTACAGATTATATGTGCATTTTGACCCATACTCTCTTGATTTTATTAATTCTAGCTGCTCTTTGGATGTTTCTTCCACGCTCTCTTGTGCCTTTTTTTTGGTTTGTTTTGAAATGAAGTACTTCATGTGCCCATACTCAAATAATTTCAGTCATGCCATGTTATAATGGATAAAGAAAAACTACAGCGCTGCAGAGGGAGGCAAAGATGATCTGATGTGACTACCATGCAAGAAGAAGCTAAATAGATTAAGACAACACAGGGAACACAGAGAAAAGGTGATAGAGGGTATCTGACAGCCATCTACACAACTGTCACTGTGTCAAGACAGTGACTATAAGTCTTCTTACACTACTTCTCCAGATTAGGACGCAACAATGAAATTATCAGACAACAGAAGCATAATGACTTATCCTGTAGTGCATAAATTGCAGAAGTCTTCTACAGATTGTTGCAGTGGTCAACAATACAAAAAGAGTCAAAAATATTAAAACAACAGTGAAGATGTTTGCAAGTATCTGCTGAACATGGCAGAACTAAGGCAAACTCTGGCTCTGGAAAGCCCAAACTTCTGGTTATTGGATGCTGGGAGGACAGAGACTCTCATGCTCTTTTTCTCTTATGCAGTCAGTACTGCCACGGTCAGATTAAAGTCAGTGGGCTAGACAGACCTCCATCAGACTCACTACAGCCATCCTCCTGCTTGTATTTCTTTTCATGTCATTGAATAATCTGCTATTTATTTTAAATTTTCTAAGCACAGCCCAGTCAATTAGAAAGTGAGTGGTCAAAAGCCTAAGACCATGTTCCTTTGCTAATAAAAACATTACTAGTTCTACTCGGAGAGGCTGATGCTATTCAGTCTGCAGATTTTCTTGGCCATTTTGCAGTGCTTACTTGAATGCAAATGCTGGACCATATTTTCATTTTTGATTTAAAGTTCTTCTTTCCTTCTTTCACACCTACACCCTTGATCCTTCATTTCAGTCAATTTACTATTTTTTTTCTCCCTTTCTTGAGGTCTGCCTTATTAAAATTCAAAGTCTGTATTATAACCCTATCTTTGTCAACAAGAACTGAAAGAACACATAATCGCTCAGTCTAAGATTGCTATATACAATTAGCTCCTCTAAAAGTATCTGCTTGATAAACTATATCTTAGCTAGTATTGCCTCTTGTTGGTTATTTGATGAAGAAAACTGGTTATCATGCCTCATCCCAGTTTCCTATTGAAAGCTATTTCTATTAGCTGCCCGAACCTCACCTCCAGAAGGCTGGTTGTACAGATGGAGGGAATTTGTCTGGATGTGAAAACCCCTAGCTAAATGTGGTCTGGTATTCCCTGAGCCATCTGATGATCGTCATGAAAAAATCTTACCAGTACTTCCTCCCTCAGCTGGGAATGTCAAGGTTTCCCTGATGGCCTGAGCTCTCATTTCTGTGAGTAACTTCTCCAGCTCAACATCAACCTCCTCCATTTTCACACAGAGCAATCCTGAGTAATTTGTTCCAATACAGAATTTGTCTTTTTAAACTCCCATCCAGATCCTCTTCACATTCAATTCCAAACCTTCTTTGTTTCCAGCACACTGTGAATCTTTTCTGTCTTGTCTTCTATAACATGCCTACTTCTTCCTCTACTGAGGACACAAACATGCCTCTTCCCAGTGTCAAAGCTGCTCTCTCCTTGTTCTCTTTGATTTCATGCCAACTTTCGCTCCCTCCTGAATGCTCCTTTTTTCTGTTTCTGTCAAATTTCATTATATATTACTTTCTTTGGAGCAGCTTTCCTCCTCGTTTCCCTGGCCATGGCTATCGCAATTCTGCTTGGTCTCTCCTCATCTTCTAGCTTAGCAAGACTATTTCTCGACTGTATTTTTCCTTTGCCAGCTGGTGCTTTCTTTTACCTGCATCCTCTAGTCGCACTTTTTCATGGATCACAGAGGCAACTGTCTCTCAGACTGCCTTATCTCAAACGCAGTAGGAACTATGCATGGATGCTGGGCACTCTGCACCTCCTGTATCAGACTGTCTTTATTACCCGTGCTAAACTTTGCATTTCTCCAATGCTGCCATATCCCTAATACTACAAAAAAAGATGAAAGGGAAAAAGAAAACAAACTAGAAATGAAAGCAACTATCTGCAAGTTCTGCCCAATGGAACTGCCCTCCAAATGCCAACACAGATGCCCCTGGTTGTTGCCCTGTTCATTGCTTACACCACTATTGATTTATGTCAGCACAGCCACACTGTGTCTGCAGCAGTGGACCAGGAAGGCAATACCAACTCAGCAGCAAGCACCAACACAGAGGCAAGAACAGAGGACAACAGCTCCTTCAACTGGTGCAGCTGCCTCCAGGAGAGAACACCCGTCAGTGAGCTCTGCCTTCCTCCTGGGACTAAACACTGCTTGTTCCCTTTGGGCTGTTCTCAAGTTTTCAGTCATCCTCAAGATGATTTACACAGGCTTGGACACACGACAAATGACTTCAAATAATAGTTACACTATTTATGAGTAATGATTTCACATCATCTCCTGTACGTGGTTGAACTGAGCATCTACCAACTGCCTGTTTGGTGCTCAGTGCACTTCCCGTGTCAGCAGAAGAGACCATTAACAGCATTGTGGCATCTTCTGGTAGCGACATCTGCCTCTATGACTTGGGGTTCACTCTAAGTATGTGTAGTTTAGCTCCATAACCAGTGTAAGTCCTAAGTAATGTCTTTACATCTTCCTCTAGGAAACTGTGCCTATGCTCCATGTCCACAAGGTGCTGCTTTATTTTTCAGACAAAACCTTTCCCTTCTAAATATCAGCTCTACTCTGTTTTGGTCATGTTCATGTTCTTCCCTTGAACCTGCAGCTTAATAACTTCTTGGTTCCCTCCATCTAAACAGACAGCCTGTGTGCCATACACCTGAGACAGGCACAGCAGGAGAGACAAGTGAGAGCCAGGGAAGACTGGAGAGCGTGGATGGACATTAAAGATATACTAAATGTTCTTTAAGAACTGGCAGCATCTCTCTTACACAGTTTAAGCTATATCATAAGTGTACTAAAGGAATATCTAAACCAGGAAAAAAAGCTATTGCCATTAATAGTTAATTTGATAGCAAAGTGCTAATTACCTTTCTCGAACAAACTCTGCCATTTCTTTCTGCATTTGTTTCCCTTTAAGTTGCTTTTGAAGAAGAATTTCAAATCCCGACACTGTATTGTTCCCTTGCGAATCCTTCTTATCAGCCTGGAAGGAAAAACAAAGTTCAACGAAAAGATATGGGGATCAAAACGGCAGACACGCAGTTCCCCGTGACAGCTGCCCAAGGAGCCCGAGCCGCAGGCAGCAGCGGGGTCTGAAGAGCCCCCTGATAACAGCTGTGGTTGCAGCACCCCAGCCAACACTTTCTCTTTCCTCCTCCTCTTATTGCTTTTTTTCAATAAAAAAGGAAGCTTTACAGTTACCCTTAGCTAGCACAGGACTATGCTGGAGTTGAAGCAGCAAACCTGCCTTCCCTGCCCACGGCCTTGCAGACCTGGTGATTCCCCTGGGCTGGCTCTGCAAGTGGGAGCCCTGGCGGCTCATCCTGCCAGGAGAAGAAGGGACCCTGGAGCCGGCACAAAGGAACTGCTGGGGCAGAGGGGAGGACACTGCTGCTCCTTCCAGGGGTAACGGCCCTAAACGACCTTTAACAGACTCTCAAGTTCAACCCCGATTTGCACTCAGAAAAATACAGCCAACCTGCACAACCTGCTGTAAACCAGCAGCTTGTTCAACAGATGAGTGCCGTACATCCCATCTTTCACTGTTTGTTTCCTACACAGCCCTTCCCACCCTTTGCTCCACTGACTTCAGGGTTGCTACAAGGACCAACACAGTCTTCTCTCTGCTACCTCTTTTCTCTCCTCTATCTGCGTTTCCTCATTTCAGAATTTCATTTCCTACCCGCTTCCAACAATGAGGCCCAGAGGACACTTCCCTAAGGACTGCAGGTTTTGCTCTAATACCCTGGGTGCTGCACATTAAATGCCACATTAATGAAAATGTGAGACTCGTAGGACATCGCACCAGGCAGCGGGCAGCTAACACAACGAGAGGAGTGGAGCTGATTGAAGAAGAAGGGCAAGTTATGTGCAGACCATGGGGGACAAGAGGCAAGTCCTGGGAGCGGAGCTATAGGAGGATAAAAGTTTGCAGAAGGCAGGCAGCTTTAAGTGCAGTTTCACTGAGAGCGAGATGTGACCAAACCCAAAGAGCCAAACGGTGGCCTAGCCTAAACAGAACGAACCAAGCAGAGCAGTGACTTCTGTAAAGACACATGCAAACAATAAGCCTATACATCATTATTGATTCATTGCTCATTAGGATCAGAAGACTGAGAAACTGAAAAAATGTTGATGGTTTGGTAGCATGACCATTTGCAAGTATGTAAGTGTATTTTAGCAAGTTACTGCCATTACTCCTCACACCAACACTCAGCACACACAAGGGAAGTGCTGCTACGTCTCCAACAGCTACCCTTTTTTTGCAAGTTTTTTTTTTTTTTTTTAAAGGAAATGTTTCAATAACTGATAGTTGAAAACAAATGTAACATTCCTAAAATCTTCATTTTTGAGGTAGTAACCCCCCCACCCCCCAAAAAACAGAAAAAAATCTTCCACTGGAAAACTATCAGCTCCACACTTGAAGGACTACTGCATCATTTTAATCCGATACAGGATCCTGAAAGCAGAGCTAAGCACAGAAGGGCACACAGAAACACAGCCACTAGAGACTTCCCATGCTGAAGGCTGCATTAAAACTACTCAATTTAAGAGCTACTAAGGGGCCTGTCCTTCGCAAACCTCATCCTTTTAAAAAGTCATTTATGATCTGGCCTCCAGAATATCCTGTGGGAGCGAGTCTTACAATTTAACACAAAGTTTGTAACTATCTTCTTGCTTTAAATGTGATACCCCCAGCTTTCTTCTGCATCCCTAGTTCTTGTGCTCTGTGAAACACTGAAATAACATTCCCTGTCAGCCACCTTGCTACCCCCGTTCTCGCTGCACACCCCTTTTGGCTGATGTATTTTGAGATGTGCAATTTGTCCTACACCCTCCCCATCTCCTGACAGCTGACCTTGCCCTTCTGGACACTCTTCTGGCAATCACCCACATCTGAGACAGGTTAGATGGTTTCCACCCGATCTTCACCAGTGTCCTCAAGCTCCCTGGTACTGCCCTAACACACTGCATTTCAGCCCAAATTCCCCTTGTACCACAGATCAAGCTGTTTGTTCCACTTTTTTGGAAGCTCAGGAGCTGCAACATGGCATGTGGCTAGCTGCCTACTTACCCAGAAATAATCACAGTAGCTCCACTCAGAAGGTTTCAGCAACTGCTGCTCTGGCATTACGTCAGGGTGGGGGAAAGTCACACAGTTTATCTGTTGTTGTTGGTTTTTTTTTTAAAAAAAAAAACAAAAGCAAAAGCGTTAGAAGGTAATGAAATTTAGCTGTTGATAAGATATATGCAAATTAAAGGTTATATACATGCGTTTCCAACCAGAAAATCCACAGTAAATGCATGTCAGTGAAAAAAAATTGGTTGTTGCATGGAAACAGCAGCTAAGTATTCCCAGAAAGCTCCTCTGAGCAAGCAGGAGTGTTGGCTCCAAGGAAAATAAACTACCCATTTCACACGAGGAAAACCAGCTTGATTTGGAAAGCACCATACAGGGAGTTCTCCTGGACCACTAACAAACTGTGGCAAAAATCCTGATGTGAAACACCCCGAGCATGCCCTGAACCCAAGAAATATCGTTAGCAGGAGAGAGCACTGCAGGCACTGTTGACATATTTCATCAGAAAATCTTGGCTATGTTAAGTCTGTTACAGATTTACAAAAAAGGTGTTATTTTTTTCAGCGCACAGCCCTTCCACCTATCCCAGAGACCTCTTCAGATGAAAGTGATGCTTCCTGCAAAAAGGAACAGGGTCTCTCTAAAGCCAGCTAACCTTCAGTGTGCAAAACCCACAGCAATTTGTAAGACAGCACTCATCACAGTCATCGAACAAAGGCATAAAAAAGTACAAGTGCTCATTAAGTTATTGCAGTAGAAAATGTAGCCTGACAAAAAGCACAGTGGAAGCGAAGATCATGACAGCTACTGCAGAATGTGCTGCAGAATAACTCTGGACACAGTTAAGCCCTTCAGGGCAAGTCAGCAAGAGTCAGAGCTCACTGCCAGCACATAACACTTGCCTAAAATTTCTGCTGGGCAGGCACACCAAAAGCAGTCCCTCTTATCGCACCTGCAGGTTCCCTGGACACTAAGGGTACGTGTGTATTAATCAAGGAACCAACAGAAATGGGGGATGGAAGACTCACAGATATAACTGTATGGGTTTGTTGGTTTTGGGGTGGGGTTTTTTTGGGGTTTTTTGTTTGTTTGTTTGGTTGTTTTTTTTTTTTTTTAATAATACCAGTTAATGTTCACAGGAAATCCAAACCCAAAGCTGTGGGCAAGGTTAGCGCAGCTGCACGGGCAGACCTAAAGGTAATGCTCACATGCAGTGAATCTGCCTTTGGGCTATTCAGAGGGGATCAAAACCCACATGGCAACATGCTGACAAGCGCTGACACGGTGTAAATCCAGCAAGCTGCAGCAACGCAGACAAAGCCTTTAGGGGATACAACCCTGCTGCTACGAACCCACACTGGCCCTGCTGCTGTCTGCCCATGCTGAAATTTCAGTGGCTGTCCTGTCCGTAATGCAAGAGCTTTCTCCACCGATCTCTCCACAAAAATCACTCTGCCACGAGTTTGCCAAGTCCATTTCAAAGCAGGCTGAGGACCCTGTACCTACAGTATCTTTGGCTGTCACCTCAGCTAGATCTTAAACCATGCATCTTTCCTTCCAGCTTCCTTCTAGCTCCCATCAGGCTTCAATCTGATCTGCAGGAGGTTGGAGACTGGGGCTCTCACTCCACTATCGCTTCACAGGCAGCAGCCGTGCATGGGTGAGCTTGCACCTCCAGCCACAGCCAGCCTCCACCAGCCACACAGTCCCAAGGACAGACAACAGGAACTGCTGAAAACACCTCCCCATTCCCTGATGTTCTCCACCAGAAGTGCCATGCATCAGAATGCATGATGATGACTGTGTTCATCTGCTCAGTTCAGAGCAGGATGGCTGTGTGACAAGTGCTGGTGCTCACCTTCACCCAGGCACCCAGCACCCCCGCGGCCGCAGGGGATGTGCCAGGGGACATGCCAGTGTAGTCACACTCAGCTGGGCTTGCCCATGCTGCAGCAGTGGGCCCCTGTGTCACCCCAGGGTGACCTCCAGCATGAAGCCCCTCCATGAGGGATGTTTCACCGAGGACACCTTCTGTCTCTGCTCAAGTTTTCCCCGCCTGCCTCTTCCCTGTCAGCTCAATTCTCTCAGGACAGCACCGCAAGCCCACCCTGCACTGTTTTTTTGGTCAGATAAGTTGGGTTACCTCCCCTGCTCCATTCAGGGATCACCAGATCTAAAAGCCTGCAAGCAGATCCCATCGTCCACTGGAAGCAGCCCAGGTGCTGGCACCTCTCCTCTGGGTGCAGCCAGCAGGAGCACACAGAGCTGCTCGCAGCCACGGCAAAGCTCCACTGCGATTTGCTGCCTGTTTGCCCTGGCTTAGCACCCTGTTCAGGGACTCACCCCTGCCAGGAAACTTCACAACTGATCAGCCCAAACATCTTAAAAATACCAGCTAGAAACCTTCAGCCAAATTTTCAGACCGTCCAACAAGCACCCACCTGGGCAAAGGCCAGACTGGCGTGCAAGGGCAGATGGAAAAAAGGCTCCACTTCACGTCCCAGGTCACAAAACCCCATGTCACTGCTGGTCATGGGCCACGCTGGTACCTGGCCCTGCCTCTGTGCTGTCACCACCACACCCTATTTCTCAAACAACACAACATATTGTAGTTTCACCTTCAAAAAATGAGTTCACCTCAGAACCTGTGCGGAATTGCTCTGCCATGTATCATAGTGGGCCAGCTGCTTCCATGGGCGAGCAACACTGCAGCGCATCTTCCCAGAGCAGGGGAGAATCGGGAAACAGGGTCCTGCCAGCAATGGCAGTGCTGGAGGTGACCATGCGCAGGTATGTGCTGCCTCGAGAGGTTATACAGCGTCTGGCTTTGAGCATTTCTGGCTTTAACACTGCCTCTCACCCTCACCAAATCAAAATCTGAATGCCAGCCACAGGTCATCTAGATGCCAGTCCTCCCAGCATCTCCAG
Organism: Falco peregrinus; assembly: GCF_023634155.1. NCBI lineage: Eukaryota > Metazoa > Chordata > Aves > Falconiformes > Falconidae > Falco > Falco peregrinus. The sequence goes on along the minus strand of NC_073722.1, from coordinate 118,751,370 downwards.
CCGCCCCAGCCTGGCAGCCTGCACTGAACACTGCCCTGCACACCTGCTGCGTGGAGTTGTGTGTTCCCAAACCAACTGGTTCCAGCTGAGAAAGGACCAAATGCCTCCGTGAAGACAGCAGTGTTGCCAGGGCAGATTTCTAGGGCCCAACACTGTCACACTGGGTAACACGAAGGGTGGGAAATAGGCACCTCCTCAGTGTATGCTGCAGCCCTTACCAGGAGACTCAGCACCATCGCACTGTGCACCAGGACACGTGCGGCTGGGAGCACGTACAGTGGCACACGAGTTGTTCCCTGCAGCTTAAAAACCTGCAAAGGGAAACTGCACGGGAAATCCATATTCCCTGCTAAATCCAGCACCTGCTTCACAAAAACTAAATCTGTAACAGTTGGAAGCTGCTTATTAACTCTGTTACATCACTGATGTCTGGAGGAAGTAAATAGAGTCACTGGAAATACCCATGCTCGGACTGGTGAAGCTGTCCCACCGCGATGGACCATACGCACAGCACCATGTCCACGTGCACAGCAGGAAGAAGAACAGTGAGCACACTTATTAACAGGTGATGAGTGTAGGGTTAACTCTCTCAGAGTATCATCAGACCAAAAGCTTTATGAATAAATCAAACATCCTTCACTTCTCAGAAGGTTATACTTAATTGTCTGGAAATGATGCGGAATTGTCTGGAAAAAGTCATGAGGACATTTGGGTCTAGTATCACTTTCAAAAGGAAATTGGTGTCAATTAAAAAAATAAAATGCAGAGGTTTTGATCTTAAAAAAAAAACAAACCAAAAAGAAGGATTATTTGTGTGGTAAACAGAACCTGACAGAACTTACAGTTTTCTACACAAAGTCCCAGAGAGGGCACAAAAATTTTCAAAACTCTAGAAATATTACTAAAAATTATATACAACTGTGTAGGAAATCCTGTGACTGACTTTCCTTTCATCACCACAGATTTCTTATTATGTAAACAAGAGCTCTTGGATCTGTATTTTGGAATGTTTCTAAAACCTCTCAGGGTTTCCCAGCAGGGAGGCGAACACTGGGCTGGCACTGAGCATGACATGGCCTCATGCCAGTAGTGGAGTGACCACATCTCGCTCCCCCCGCAATCCTCCCTCTGGAATGCTCCTTTTCTTTTTTCTAGAATCAAAAATAGCTGAAAAAAAGCACTGTGGTTTGCCAGCTTAGACCCACCAGTGAGCTTTTTGACTGATGCCAGAGACAGCCAAAGCATCTCACGAAGACGTCCCAACATTCAGCAGCATTAAGAGCTCTGTCAGTCCCACGGGCAGGGACAGCCCCTCCCTGTGCCGCTCTCACCAGCCACATCTCTGACCGCCAGTCAGGCGACCTGCAAGGTCCAAATTCAAACAACAGGACAGACCATCGCAACGCTAATCTCTTTCAACAATGCTGACTAGCCAACAAGGCCTGAACAAAAGCGTGCAGAAGCTATTACGGCTGTAATTGCCAGTAAGAAACAAAACAAATTAAAACACATAACTAATGGAATCACAGAACTTTAAGAGAAAACAAGGCATTATGACCTGCATTACATCTGTGCAGGCTCCACTGGGACAGCCAAGGTGATAATCAGCCTCACCAGGATATTAAATCCCCACCCAGCCTTTTCACTAATAAAAATAATGGCTGTTGTCAGCTTGCAACAAAGCAAAATTAATGACACGACACCAGCAAGGCGTACTCCAAGTATAAGCTAAGCAAACATGCCAGAGGACAGCAGCCTGTCCTTCCAGTGCCCCTTGACGCAAGTGGCACCTGGAAACGTGTGTGAGAGCCACTGGATGGCCACGGCTAGAAGAAGGTACGCAGCCAGAGGGGACATGTTGTGAAAAACACAATGAAAACAAAGCTCAGTGAAGGGGGGCGAGAAGAAAACCAGACAAGCAACACAAATGGATTCATTTCTCTTGACAAACCTGCGGTGTACCAAACTCAATAAGTAGATTCAAATACTTTTGCCTGTATACTGATCGTGAGCAAAAGCAATTACACCCTTAGCAACGAAATATTCCAACTCCTATTTCACATGAGTACATTGGCAGTGATGGCAAAATTGGCTGTTTGCGTTGTAGGTGGCTCTTGACTACGTCTGAGATGCAAAAGGGTGACAGAAGAACAGTCACAGGGAGGCAGATGAGCGCACAGGATTTGCACGAGAGCAGTGTGCACAGGAGCAAGCAACTTTGTTGGGCTGGACATGCACATTCATTTAATGGATTTCAAAGTCCTATGAAGGCTTTGAAGTGGCTACCAGCACTCACCAGTACATGAGACATTGCCAAGCAACATGAATAAAACAAGAATAATTTGATCAAGGCTTAGATAATCAACTACATGTTTATTACATAACACACTATATAAATAAATGAGCAGACAGTGGGCGAGCTTGCTGAGCCGTGGTAAAGTAACTAAAGCAGGGCAACATTCTTGCTCATTTCTTCAACCTAAAAATGCAGATTATTTTTCTGGATTTCTGCACATCCACAGCATCTTAAACACAGCACAGCTGTGCAAGAACACCTGACTTCACGATCTGATTTACAATTTCAGGTGAGACCTGAAAAGTAAACCAGCGAACTCCACTAGATGTAATGAGTTCACCTGCCAAATGGGACTGTTTGGGCACAACCACACAATGCACAGGCCAGAGGAGATCTCCAAGGAGCTCAGGCACAGGCAAAGGCACAGTTTTAACTACCCAGACAGGGAAGCCCAGGAATGCCTGGACTGTGTCTAGGTAGCTTCAGCACCATGTGTTTGCACGTGGAATTAGTGCAGCAATGGCACAACAGAATGGGAGAACAGACAGCTGAAGCCATGGTTGTTAAGGAAGTCAATTGATATGCTTCCTGTTTCAAAGGGAAGATTCTGCGACAAGTGTTTAGGAGCCCTCTTTATTTGGCCTATCTGTAGAAATGTTCAGAGATGATTCCGTCACTGCCTGCCAAAACCGGATTTCTGACAGTTTCTGCCACGCAGTCAGCCCCAGGGCAGAAGGGAGAACCGCACTGAACACATAGCATAGCCTCACACTGTGTTCATCACATCGTGTCAGGTGCAGAGCACAGCAGCAAAAAACACAAGTTACTGGATGTAGGCTGCTCCTCTTCCCATCGGCAGCATGTGTTTATTTATGCATCCAACATACGCAATACAAGTGCCGGCATTTTCCAAGCCATGACATATCTTGACAAGGCACTAGAGCATCCTCCAGAAAGAAACCCACAATCAGAAATACTGCATCATCACAGAGGCTTCTTGCTCTTGCAGTGAGACACGGTTCTGTCCCCAAGTCAACACACCCCCATACATTCCCCATTTAACTCTCCCTCACCTACGGTAAAGGAGCTCCAGCTTCCACAGGTAACTCATGGCCAGAGAGACAGCTCTTCAGGAATCAGGCAGCAAACTATCCAGCCTAAAACTAATGAGAGCACCTTGAAAGTCACTGCAAAAATCAACAAACACCACAGTCTTGCACTGCTGCTTCCTAAGTGAGGATCAATAATTTCTGCAAGCACCAGTTTCCTAACAGCCTCTGATGCAACCCAGCTGGCTTTTCCCTTCCAAAGGAAGCAGACAACACAGTGTTGGTAACATCCATCTACCAAAGAGAAAACACCATATTCTTCATCTTGTTGGGGAAATACAAACGAGAAATACTCCAGCTCCCCCCTGCCTTCAGGATTTTCAGAGGCTGTGCTCCTAAATGGTTATTTGGATGTAGAGGAGGCAGGTGCATTCCCAGGAAGATGGGAAGGAACTCCCACTCCTCTGCTGAAAGCAGTGAAATGGACAGCTAGGCTGCAGGCGCTGGTCAGGCTGGACATCACCTGCAGTTCACGTATCACAGGATTTCAGTTTGTGGGAGGTCTGCTGGACTGAAAACCCCAAAGTTAATCACAAAATCCCCCTCCGCCAAAAAAAAAAAAGACTCTGCCTGAGCACTGCTACAGAACAAAAGAAACCATCTGACAGTAAGCTAAGGACGTGCCCTGCAGCTCTGTTAACAAGAACATCCCAAGGTCAGCTTGACCGCTAGGAGATGGGGAAAATGTACATTGTTTTACAGTTTACGCTCTGTATGAGAACTGTTTTTCACAAAGCTTCCTTGATGCAGGCAATGGCTTGGAGCAAACAGCTGTTAAAATTAGCTTGTTTTTGTCTGTCTGATGCATCGCACTTGAAAGCTTTGGACTTGTGCTGAAGAAATGCTCAGCCAATGATCCTGACATAACACACAACACTTTCTTGCTTTGCAGATGCTACCAGATGGCACACAGGCCAGCAAATAGACAGTGAAAACCACCCTCAGTGAACAGCCTGACTCCTCACCCCTGAGTGCAGCGAGTATTTCAGAGATACAAGCGCTCTCACCCTTGCGCTGCGCCCTGCCACCCACCCCGGGACCACATCTAGTCCCTCTGGACACTATGTTCAGCACGTGGCTTGCTCCGGGCCCTCGCACCTGGGTGGCCTGGGGCTGCATTAGGTGGGTCGGACGCATTTCCAGCCCTGGCCGCCGCAGACCGGGCAGTCCTGCCGCTGTCCTCAGGACATCTGCAGATCTGTCCCAACCAACAGATCCAGACTTCCCTCCCGAGGTCCTGCTCTCTCAATACTCTAGGAACAGTCACAACACATTTTTGATTCGCAACAGCTGATTTCGACAACCAAGCAAACTGTTGGAGATATTTTTTTTGCCCTCAGAAAAGTGTCCCCGCACGACAGTGACTGCCCTGCACTGCAGGGGCACCCGTGCTGCTCCTTCCGAACCCTCATCCCTCCTTCCGAACCCTCATCCCTGGCACCAGCAACCAGGGAATCATGCCCATTGGTGAATAAATCAACAGGCTGCTGGTGACAAGAACCTCCCCCTCGTAGTAACAGTTCACAATGATGGATTACATTAAATTATTCCTTTTGTTCTCACAGATTTTATACCCTGCTAATGCCTGCAGCTGTAAGCATGTTTATTGGCTCTCCTTTATCGCTGCAATTTATCTGCTCGTTTATCTATTTTATTATTTCCCTTTAAACAAACCTTTGTATTCCCAACCACTTTCATTAATCTATTTTGATTTCCTTTCCGTTTCTAAACATCTGTTCTGCGCTGAGTAGCCCAGAAGCATAAAGTGTGTTCCAGACGAGGTCACCAGGCATGCAAAAGATATTAATGTCTGTAAACACGACACTGAGAACATCTTAATTAAGTCAGCCGTATGTAATTAGCAAAGTTAAAAGCAAAAGCAAGATTAACTTCATATTGAAACCTAAAAGCATTGCCTATACTTCCCATCAGAAATCTTCGCTTGGACTCTCTGGCACAGAAAAATACCTTCTGACACCTCGCTGGGGACAAGAGCACCGGCTCTGCCCCGGCACGGCAAACGGCCCATCCCCGCAGCCTGCGGCTCCGCCACCCCCGGTGCCCCGCCAGACCCGGAGGCCGCCGGGCCGGGGGCTGCCGGGCAGGGCGCGCTCCCTCGGGCCCCGGGCGGGCCGCCAGCCGCTCGCAGCGGGGTGCTCCCCTCCCCCAGCCCGCCCTCCCCTCCCGCCCGGAGCCGGGGCGACAGGGACCGTGGCCGGGCCCCCACCGCCTCCCCGGGTCCCTGCCGCCTCCCCGAGCCCCCGGCCCGCGCAGCACCCTGTCCCCCCGCGCTGCAGGCCCCGCCGCACTCACCGTCAGGCTGCTCTCCTTGCTCTGCCGCCGCGGCGCCGCCGGGGACCCCGGGGCCTGTGGAGACAAGCGGGGCGCACCGTCACGGCCGGCCTCGGAGCCCAGCATGGCGGGCGGGCGCTAGGCGGACCCCATGGCCCGGCGCGCGGCTCGGCTCGGCTCGGCGCTCGGCTCCCCCGCTCGGCACCCGAGGGAGCGGGGGCGGGGCCAGCGCCCGGCGGGGCCGCCCACCCTGGCAGCCGCCAGCTCGCGCGGCCAATGGCGAGGCGGGGCGGGGTGAGGGGCGGGGCGAGGGGCGGAGCCCGCTCCCGCCGGGCCGGGGTGGCTGCCGGGCCCCCGCCGAGCCCCCGCGGCAGCTCTCGCCTCCGCCGCGCCGCGCTGGGGGGTGCGGGTCGGCACCGGCGCGGTGCTGCCCGGCGGCCGGCCCGGGAGCAGCGGGAGCTGCCCCGCGGCGTGCGAGCCCGCTCCCGGCAGCACCCGCTGGGCCGCGCCCTGGGGCCGCGCCCCGTGTCCCCCGGCCCGGCACCGCGTCCACCGCAGCCGCCGCGGGGAGGAGCGGGGCCGTGGGGCGCAGCCCGGCCGGGTAGCTCCCGCCCCTCGGCCTGCAGCCCGCAGCCCGCCGGCGGGCGAGCTCGCACCGGCGGCGCCGCGCCCGGGGCCGGCCCCCACGGGAGCCTCCCACCGACAGGGACAGCCCGCCCGGGCGACCCCCGTGCGCGGCTGGGCTGGGGCAGCGGCCCCGGCCGCGCTGGGCCCCGTCCCCGTGCGGCAGCAGTGCCCGCGGGCCGCTCTCGGCAGCCGGGCACCGGGCCCGGCCTGCGCCCCGCACAGCGCCCCGCACAGCGCAGCTCCAGCTCCGCGCCGCTCTCGGCGGCGGCTTTTCCCCCCTTGCCCTGTTGCCCCGGTCTGTGGCTGTGCGGGCCGAGGGGCTCGCCCTCTGCCTGCGTGGTGGCTGCGACCCCGGCCCGAGAACGCACCCCGGGGAAGGCCCGCAAGCTGCTGTGCGCGGCAGCCAGCCTGTGCCGTGCCAGACAGAGGCAGTCAAGGCAAAGCGGCTTAGAACGGCCCAGGACGGGCAGATGAGGAGAGGGACTGGCCAAAGTGCATGAGTTTGAGGGTGCAGAGAGCAGCTTCTTGCAACCAACAGCTGGGCAGACGCTTTCCGTACTGAGAACTCTTCTGCAAAAGCAGCCGCAGCTCCTAGGCAAGGCAGGCTCCCAAGCGGGCGCGGACACAAGCTGCTCTTAGAATTAATGGCACCAGCAGCCAGTTACAGATTCAGAACTAGCTACAGGTTCAAAGCAGGAAGGAAGCCAGGACTTCAATTTGGAAAAACCTGTAATAAAGGAGCAGTGGAAAGAAATCATCCCGGAGGCTGTTGACACGGATGAGAAAAGTCATAAAAGGGACTTTTTTGTTGGTCTGATGGCTGAGTCAGCTGAGCAAACCAGTGCATGGCAGTGGACTCCCCATGCGACTCAGATGTGAATTTCACCAAGAAGGTGACTATAAACTTTAGTCACACTCAGCACCATAAAAATGGAGAGTGGCAAATATTGCTACAAACCAAGTTCTGGGGGAGTCAGTTAATCTGACTTGTGTACTAAGCCAACTGCAGAAACATTTGTGAATCAGATACCTTGAGAAATGATTTTTTTTGCATGAGGTTTAACATAGCTTTTTTTTAAAGAAAGTCACAGCCTGCAAGCTTATTTGGGTTCTCCGAGGGCATCACAACAGACATGCGGACAGGGCTGTCTGGTAATGCACTACCTCAGTTTTGGAAATGCTTTTGACCTGGTTTAGTTGCCCAGCCTGTGCAAACTGCTCAGGGATGAAGCAGCACGGGCAGTTAAGTGCAAGATGTTTGATGTGGAAGGAACAGGGAGTCCAAAGTGCTGGCCTGTATCGTGGGAGATGCCATTAATCCACTGGTGGGGAAGCAAAACCAGAATTGCTGACTTAGCTAAAACAGAACACATGAGGACAAGGCTGAAGGCCACTACCTAGGAGGCAAGGGGTGAGAAAGTAGGTTGAGGCAAAGAGGGACAGTTGGCAGACAATACAAAATTTAGACCAGGAAATGGGGAACATCAGAGGGACGCTGAGAGCAACAGGCAACCCAGGTCAGCATGGCAGCAGCACACAAATGAAACATGCATTTCACTGGGAGTATTTAAGGAGTTGCACTGCAGAAGAACCTACCAGTTAATACAGAAATGAAACAGAGAACTCGGCTCCGGTACCATCAGGGGAAAAATGCCAGCGGGCAGTGAAGCACAACCAAACGGGAGTGCAACCCACTAGCTATTCAACTGTTGCTGTTTCGGCAAGGAGCGAAGTTTCGTGGGAGGAGCTGGAAGAGGGCCCAGAGCCCTGTGCTGCATCTGCAGACCTGCAGGGAAGACCCTCCCAGAGACATGAAGTGGTACAAGAAAAAGTGCAGGGATATTTCTTGAAAACTTGGACAAACAGGCAGGGGAAACCGGCTTGAATGCTAGCCCGGGGGTGATGCGATGGGTGAGGCACAGGCTATGTAAGGCACAGGCTATGTAAGGCACAGAGGAGGGCCTGCAAAAGGACACGCAGGAATGATGAAGTAATTGAGAAAAAAGCTTCAGACAAATTCTTTGTGTATACTGTCTTTGGGAGGGAAAGCTGGAGCTGCGAGAAAATACAATGAGACACAGAGATGGGCAGATGTGCAAGTCTAGAGAGAGGACTGTGCTGGAGACAGCCCCAGGCTTCAGGCTGGAGTGGCAGGAAAATTTGTTGGGTTGTTAACAGTGACTGAAGTGGCCTGGTGGATTTTTCAGAAAGGACTGATAGGACAAAAAAATCCAAACTATCTTGGCATTTTGTACTGTTTTACCATCTGGGCACAAAGACCTAATTTTTCTAGATGCAACAAATCTCTCTGACCTGACAGTTTCTAAAAGAAAATGACTCTTGCACTCCCGCTCTGGGCAGATTCCTAAACTACTTCAGTGAACACCCCTTTATTGGATACCTCCGTTTGGCTTTTTCCCCAAAGCTTACCTGGGGGTCCCCACTGGCTTTTCGGAGGCTCATATGACCAGAGTCGAGCTGGTGTATTGGGGTCCCAGAGATGTAGTAGCCATTCACTGTAAGAACAGAATGGACAGTTAGCAGGCTTGCTGCTGTTAGCAAATGAACAATTGCACGTTTTAAAAAATAATCTCGTAATTGAATATACAGATATAAATGACAGTGCCTTTTTTGAGTCACCAGTGTTCACTACCTCCAGCCTAAGAAGCTATGGATGCTTCTCCCCATTCCAACAGGCTGGCAATGTGATGTGTTAGCTCCAGCCCAGGAAGACCCCAGAACTGGACTCTACAGAAGCTCAGCCCATGCTCCCGCTCCGCCTCTAGGATCCTGCAGCAGGCTTTTACCAGGCATTGTGACAGGAGTTACTGAGCTGGAAAGAGCCAAGAAAAAGAGACTCCCAAACTCAAAATAGTTCCTGTAGTACTGTTTGATAAAATGATCTGTTGGAAGAAGCAGGGTTTTGGGTTTGCGTGGCAAGGCTTTGGTGGCGGGGGGCTAAGGAGTGCTGCCTGTGAGAAGCTGCGAGAAGCCCCCCGTGGCCGATGGAGCCCAGGCCAGCCAGCTCCCAGCCGGACCCGCCACTGGCCACAGCCCAGCCCAGCACCGATGGCAGAAACTTGGGGAGAGCGGGTTGAAGAAGGGGAAAAACCCTGCACAACACCAGCAGCAGTCGGAAGAGAGGAGTGAGAACAGTGAGAGCAGCGGCCCTGCAGCCCCCCGGGGCAGGGCAGGAGGAGGCAGGAGGGGCTCCAGGTGTGGAGCAGAGGTTCCCGGGCATCCCGCGGGAAGGCCCTGGCCGGGCAGGCTGTGCTCCCACCCATGGAACCCACAGGGGAGCAGGTGCCCCCCCGCAGCCCGTGTGGGACCCCTCGCCGGGCAGGGGGTGCCCGAAGGAGGCTGTGAGCCTGTGGCCCCACGGGGAGAGGAGCCCAGGCTGGGGACCCCCATACTGGGGCTGGCTGTTCCTGGTGGATGGCAGCTGCCGGAGGGACCCATGCTGGAGCCGTTCATGGAGGACTGCTGGAGCAGGGGCAGTGTGAGGAGCCCTCCCCATGAGGAGGGCAGAGACAGCGTGTGATGGACTGACCGCAGCCCCCGTTCCCCATCCCCCTGTGCTGCTGTGGTGGGAGGAGGGGGAGAAAACTGGGAGTGAAGTTGAGCGCAGGACGAAGGGAGGGGTGGGGGGAAAGCGTTTCAAGATTTGGCTTTTATTCCTCATCACCCTCCTCTGCTCTGGTTGGTCATAAATTAAATTCATTTTCCTGAGTTGAGTCTGTTTTGCCTGTGACAGTAATTGGCGAGTGATCTCCCCATCCTTACTTCGACCCATGAGCCTTTTGTCATATTTTTCTCCCCCCATCCAGCTGAGGGGGGGAGCGATAGAGCAGCTCAGTGGGTAGCTGGTAGCCAGCCAGGGTCAACCCACATGTAAAAAGCACTGGTTTAATGGAGACGGGCTTTTCATGTCAAGAAAACAACCCTTGTAGGATGTTTATGGTTCATGTATACAGCTGTAGGTTGCTTTGTTTATGGAATATACTGAGCAAAGAATAATGCTTAAAGTAGGGTTAAAACAAGATACACAACTACATTACAAATCCTTTGGTCACAAAATGTACAACCTTCAAGCCTAATTCCCACTCAGCTCTATTGATAAAGAGGGGCATCAGTTAAAAAAAATTCCGTGAAAAACATCTAGACTGCATTATTTACTGTCAGCTGGCAGCAATGGCCTTTATATTTAACACTTTTTATTCTAGAGTAATTTTTGCTTTGCTTTGTCTCTCTGCAGTACCCAAAGCTTTTCAGTACAATTATGCAGCTGATCCTCTTTTGCTCCATTCCCTGCAACTTTGGGTCAGGGCAGAGGTGGAGGGGTCAGCCCCGCAGCTACCCCACGCAACAATGCTTCATTGTGCACATGCTCTGCGTGAAGGAGCTACAGCCAGCCCACGTTCCTCTGCAGCTTTTTGCTTCCCCTGCCCAAGCAGAAAGCAGGACTGGGAAAGGCAGCCTGTCCTTCCCTGACAGAGCCCGCAGCCCTGCTGGCTCGCTGGGTCACTGCCTCCCTGCTCCAAGGAAAGAAGCCATCGCCACTCTGAGCAGACACTTCAGACGACCTGATGCACGAGGAGGGAAACAACAGAGAGGAAGATGTATCAGAAGGGCACTTTTTTTCACTTTTTGTTTACTGTCCTACACTCACATGACCATGTACGTTAAGTATACATCCCACGTAATCACAGCATTTTCCTTTGCTCCGCTGAGTGGCAGAAAAGCAGATTCACCCAATGCAGTGGTCAGGCACAGCATCACACAGTACCTGCAGAACTCTTCTGTGACACAGGGCTCTTTGGAGTCCCAGGCACACTGCTTGGCCTCTCCCAGGTCGTTTCTGTTGAAGGGAAACATCAGTGTAAGGGTGATGGAGGCCTTGCACACACCCACCAGAGTTACGTCTATTGCACACATACAAATGGATCTGACCCTCAGTGTTCTCTGAAGCAGGTTCTTGCTCTGTGATGAAGGTGCCTGCAGGTCCCTGCACTTCCCTTCTCCCATCTCTTTCTGCTGTCACTCCCCAGCCCTGGCTCCCTTGGCAGCCAGCTGGGATGGGTGGAAACAGAGCTGGAAAGGGAGCTGCATCACTGGTTCTTCTAGCGCAGGTCTGCCTCAGGGCTGTGCTCTGCGAGAAAGCAGGGATACAGCTGCAGCACAGATCGCTGCCTGTAAGCTGAGAGCCTTTCCAGGTGCAATTAAATCAAGCCCGGCCTGGGGTCCCACCTGCAGCCCACTGTGGGTATGGAGAGCTGCCTGGCCACAGCTGCTGCAGCACAGCCAGCCATGGTCCTTACCCGGGCAACAAGGACCGCGCCGTGCAGTGCCTTTGCATGCGCTCTGCACGAAAGGCGGCTGTGAATGACTCAGAAATGTGGTTTAAGTGACATGTACACAGACTGTAGCAATTTTTTTCCTTCAAAAAAGCTATTTCCCTGGCAAATTTCCTTTTTTCCACTTGGGTCCTTCAGCAGCTGGGATACGCAAATGTATGTCGCACCAGTTTTGATACTCAAAAGACTGCTGCTGCTTTTCCCCTCTCAGTTTCCTCTGTAGTTTAACCATTCTGCTCATTTTCTCTGCAAATGGAAAATTACTTTTGACCACATGCTAAATACAGAATATTTAATTGCAAAACTTTGTGAAAGTTTCAAACAGCAGACAGTGGGGTTAGAACAGCAACTTCTGCAGAAGTCTAGCTGGGAAGCCCAAGCCACCATTCCTTTTGAATAAACATGCTGGTACCAAACCAAATAAACAATACTATTTGCCAACGTCAAATAAGAAAATAAGCAAGTCAGTGTCATCAAGTCAAAGGACTACTTCAGCCGCTTGGTTTGGAACGGTCATTTCCAACATCCCAACCAACAGCCATCTAACCCTGCCAAAGTCTGAAATCCTGCGTCTCAGTATTCCAGATGAACATAGCCCAGCAGTCCTGGAGCAGAGAGGCTGAGGGCGCTGCTGGCTGTGACAGGTTAGGGTTGGCAGTCCACACTTCCATCAGGGCACGTAAGGCCTCCTGACCTGGGTGACCACTCATTTGAGCAAAACCCAGGATGCTAACAAGTTTCAAGAACCATAAAAGGCCTGTTAGGTAAAGAAGGGTATACTGTTTTATCTTATACTATCTCTATATATACATTCATGCACATATATACACATACAGATGTCCTCAAGGGTTGTGTTACATTCCTTATTACAGGAAAGGACTCAGGATTACGGATCCCAAATGGAGGAAGGTGCCATCCCCCACACCTGTGATGCCCAAAGCCTGGAGACACACACCTTGCTTTCCCTTCTCTCCCCTTCTCCCAAGCCACAGCATGCTTTTTCTTGCAAACAAAAATACTTTGAGATTTTATTATTTTTTTTTCATTGCAAGTGCAAATCCTGGTGGACTAGAAGCTTTGATGAATCAAGGGGAACTATTTAAATTTTACTCACTTTTTGTGAATTGGGTAGTAAGTTAATAAAATCCACGCTAGGCCATGAGAAAGAACTGGAATGTGTTTTAACTAAATGGGAGGAAAATCAAATGCTAAGAGTTGTATTTTATGAGTCGTCTTGGCTTAAAATACATGAGTGCATGGTTAAATAAAGACAAATTCTAATTTACATTTATTGTAATGCAAAGGTAAACAAACGTGCTACCTACCTTTATGGTAGATTTTTTTTTCCCCTAATGTAAACTGTTGATTAATGAATAATGAAAGTAAGTTGAGTTGAAGACAAGTGTTTTAAAGAATGGCTTATGGAGATCTGTGTGGTGGGGCTGTGATGCCCACTCATGCTTATGCCCAAGTGCAACCAGTGGGGTAACATGTTTTTGTCAGAGCTGACTGACATTAGCAGTAAAAAAAGTTACCTTCATATTTGGCTTGGGGTTTATAATGCAAGCTTGTCTGTCTGCAATATTTTTGCATTTTTGAGACCGTACAGAGGAATGTACTTAAAACCCCAACAAACACATTTGAAATATAATGAATCTGTTAAAATTACCAGCTGCTTCTTGGTAACTGGCCTCTACTTTGTCTGCTAGCTGCTCTAGAGCTGGTGTGAAGTGCCTAACGCTTCCCCTCTGCCATGCGGAAGGCCCAGATACGTAACTTCAGGGCAGAAATTTATACATGAAAGAGCAGTGCCCAGTGGTTAGCATATTTGTGAATACAACCCAAAACACTCAGCGTCTGGGCAATTTTTTTTAAAATAGAGTGATTGTGGAGTTATGCACATTAAAAAGAAAACAAAAAAAATGCTATAAAAAATGCATAAAATGGAAATAACATCTTCTATTCGGTAGGAAACGCCACAAAAGAGTGGCTTTAACCCCATTTATTTTGAGTGCTAGGAGGAAAAAAAAAAAACCCACATCTGTACGCTAACAGAATCATTATTCTGGCAGCCCAGGCAGGGACAGGAGGGAACCTCGATCAGGATGCATGCTGTGCCATCTGCTGGAAGCAACTCCATTTACCAAGATAATACTGTAACATGACAAATGTCTGCAGCTTAGTCATGATTAGAAGTGAATGGGGGTGGGCTGTGTGTGATCATTTTCCACAACTCCACAGAAAAGGCTTGGTGAGAGACAACACCTTGTTTCATATTCCCAAGGCAGAGTCTCATCTTGGAGTACCAAATGCAGCGTTTGATCTTGGTGCTTGGAAAATCTTGTAACCCTGTGGTGAAACAATGGTCGCAGCTATTAAGAACAGATTCAGTATCAGACAAGATTTTACATCCCACTCAGTTTTCCAGAGAGGATGCTGGGGTCAAGCTAAAACCTCAAACTCTGGGAGAGTGTAATTTAGCACTGGCAGACCAACGCTGACAAGCTCTGTCCTCCCTTATCAGCCACAAGTTAATTATTCTATTTAACCAACGAGAGGAATAATCAGTAGTTTTCTTGTCCCTCTCTGGACTGCAAAGGAGGTCTGTGAACAAAAAGAAGTCCTGCAGCCCTGGGAGATATCTGGAAATTAGTTACTGAACAGCAGGGCAGCAGAAAGCCACTTGTTCAAACTGAAATGACGTGGCAAGAGGAAAAATAGAAGACCCAAGCTACACATGCCAAAAGAACCAAAGAGGGTTTTCACAGATGTGGTTAAACATTTCCTCCCAAAGGAAAGCGGAAACCTGTGCTGTTTGGGGCAAGAAGTTCACTTTGCATCTGTTCGGCAGAACGAGAAATAACATGATGGGTCAGGCTTTCAGAAAGCCACACACCCTGGGACATCGTGTTAGTCAAGAACCACAGTTTCTGGGGAGGTCCCAATGCAGGTGATTTCTGTGATCAAAGCGTAGCAGCTGGAGAAGGAATTCTGTGTCCCTTCTCTGTGAAGCCAGTAGTGCTCTGAGGTCAAAGCAGTTACTTTCCAGCCTGAACATACAACACCAGCCAAACATCAGGACTTTAAGGTCCACCATAATCCCTCCTGAGTGTGCTTAGATTGCCTTCCAGAATGGATTTAGTGCCTCTGAATGGTGTCATGTGTAGTGCTACTTTAGGAACTGAATGCTCCATAGTTTCTTTGCCCAAACTACAAGAATGTGGCACAGGAAGCCCGAGGGCCCCGGGTCTGCTTACTGCGCAGAAACTTACCCTGGTCTTACGCGTCTGTAGTAGCTACTGTGGATCACCCAACTGCTGGTGCTCCCTCACGTCTTTGGAAATAGGTTTGGAGTTTGGTTTGGTTTTAGCAGCAATAAATCTGTAATGCTGAGCAGCTCCAAGCCCAGTTTCTGCCCTGAATAACACGAAGCTGTGCGGGCTGCACAGGTCACTCTGGCATGGATGAAGAACAGCCACAGACTGTCTCTCTCCTTAATGCCACAATAAGAAACCCTGGAAGAACCCAAGATGTTCCTGAAAACATGCAGAATTAGAAGTGATATTTGCAGTAGGGTAGAACAGGCCCCGCAGCCCTACCTCATCTTTTTGGGGGTTCACTTTGCTTTTGCCAATGGCACGTAGCAATCACCTGTCTGTGCAGACCGTTTGCAAACCTCCCAGCCTCCCTTTGCTGCTCCACTGCATCTCCATAGGCTTTCAGCAAGGTCTGTGGCCTGTCTGTGGCGCCCCAAAATGCAAAGATTGGTGGAACCTGTGAGTCGAAGGGAGTGCAAACAGCCCCGCGCTGGAAACTAAGGTTCCCTTACAGCGCAGTACGGCACCCCCAGCCCAAACCTCCTGGCTGCCCCAACCGCCACGCGCCGGCTGGCTTTGCTGGGAGTAAACTTCACCTCACTAGCGGGAAGCAAAGCACTGTCCGTTATCTCCCCTTTCTGATGAAGATCTTCCCCACATCTGTGATGAATCAGAAAGGGTTTCATGGCACTTCGTTTCTTGGTATTTTGTGTGGGAGAACACAGCCCAAAGGAACGGCGGGGGAGCGGGGGAGTTCGTGCCTGTAAGGAGAGGAAATCACCCGCAACGCCTGGAGACCAGAGTAAACCTTTCAAAACACTAGAAGCAGTTGTGTGTGAACGTGAGCACAAGGAAAACACTTTCCTCCTTAATCTGTAGAGGATGTGTAGCACAAGGAAATTTTGTTTCATTGGAATGAGGAGGTCTCACCTGTGCATCATTCACAGAACTAACTCCAGATCAGGAGGAACCATCTTGGCTCTCCCCTCCTGACCTGCAGACCAGAGTCCAGGGACTCTCCTGATGTAGAAGAGCAGCTCTTTTGCCTCTGTGCTCCAGCATTTTGGTCCAGTGAACCCTGCAGCACTAAACCTGATATTGGCCTCCTATAGCAACATCAGCTCAAAAAGGCCAACCAACCAGTCCATGCACGAGCCTCTGAACTGTGACATGGTCCTCTACACAGTGTCCTCGCATGGCACTGCAAGGTCACACTCCTCCACGGGCCTCCCAGGACCCTGACCTTTACTTCCATCCTCACACCTAATGAAAATAGACAAGACAAGCAGGTAGAAGTGACAGAGGCAAATCTCTCTGCACCTGCGCAAAACATGAGATTCAACCTTGCAAGTGCTGAAAGCAGAGCATCACGTAGCGTATGAGTTTGTTCGGGGTGTGTGTGTGTGTGTGCAGTGTCAGAACTGGAATCCAGCTCTGTCCCATAGGCAGTCCAATAAAAAAAAAAAAAGAGACTGAGGCTGCCATACAGCTTTTACCCTCGGTCCCAAAACAGTGCTGTGGAGACAGGCTCCATCCGAGAGTTCTTGAAATCTTCTGTCCATGTGTTGAGGGTTGAGGTGCTTGTCACTACCTCAGCAGCACAGGAAAAGCTGCAGCTGACAGCAGTCCTTACTTGATATTTCAAATTGAGCACGGAGACCTGTACCGTGCCCCTCTTTTACTAACACCATGTAACAAAAGCAAGCCCTTCATTGCAGGCTTAGTAGTTATAATAATGCTATTTCCAGCACTCCCTGAGACACACTTTGTTCTTCTAGGTTTTAGGCCACTTTACCAGGGTGAGTTTCTGTATCACCCTTTTGACAGGGCATCCTGTGTCAGAGGGAAGCTGTCACTAAAAAGCTTTATCTGTATAAGAAAAAAACATGTAATAAAAATGCTTGACATCTCTTCGGTGTTTCCACAGATGAATTACTATTTCAGCTGTAGTTCATAAGTTTAGTTGGAGTAGGTGTTGACTGTAGCTAGTGACATATGAAAGAAAAATCTTGACCCACAGACTAAATCCTTCCAAGCTCCTTAACTGACTCAGAGAGATGGAAAAATATTATGCAGAGGAAGTACTAGAGTAGGTCATGGTTATATTCGTTCCACCCACTGATATCTCACTTCAGGTCTAGCAAGTACTTCAGAGGAGGCAAGAACTGTCTGCAAGTGATGAACTTCCTCACTGTTTTCCAGCATTGCAGACTGGTTGTCTTCAAGGAGAGAACCCCTCTAAAGCATCTGGTTTTGCTGAGCCCCAGGCTGACGTGCGCACTCTGGCTCTCAGGGACGTGACAAGGTGTGCTGGGCTGGAGCTCCAGGAACATGCCAGTCTAGCTGAACGACTGGGTCATCTCTCTCAAAGAAATGGCATGCTTCCAGCTCGCCTTCAGGTTACTTTCTAACCAAGAGAGGATGAAGTAAGTCTTGTTTCTCCTCTGAAAATAAAGACTTCAAGATTTGGTAAAGGTTGGAGGTAAAGTTACAAAATGACCAACTGTTGTTAGTAGCCTTAGGGCCACCCTTAGCCAGCTTCATTCCAGGCTGTGCTTGGGCTGCCAGGATAGATCCTGTATGCATTTCCTCTGAGAACTGGCCACATTCCGAATTCACCCAATTCCCTTCCCCACTCACAACAGCATCAGTGAAAATGCAAATATCACTGTGTGATCGCAGGGCAGAAAATTCTCCTACTTAGTCTGTTGTCATCCTCCAATTACTCAGTGAAATGCAGCATTATTAAAATTGCTTTCATATCCTTGATTAAGGTGTAGCTTACAATGGTGCAGTTGGGAGGTTTCCTTTGCACCTGGCACCTCTTAATTTAATCCTTTTTATGTACTTACAATGCTCAAAAACTGTGCGTTTTAGGAAATAATAGTTGAGCTTGCAACATACTAATGTTCCAGTGCTCTCAGCTCTGGCATTGCTGAGAAGCCACGAGACATCAGTGTAGTGAATGGTGTATTTTAGGATGGATAACCCTGTAACACGCCGAAGTCCCTTAGAGTTTCTGTGGGTATTCTCTGCCCCAGGCAAAGCAATGACAAAGGAGTTGCGTAAAGCATGACCACAACCACCGTCACCATCTCTCACCTGCCCACGTTGTGCCAGGCACTGCTCATGACAACAGCCTGCAGCTGAGGCACCAGGAGGACAAAGACCGGTGGAGTTTCCAGCTGTGGATTCCAATGGGGCTTCGACATGTCAGTGCTTAACCACTCAGACTGGGATGTTTTAGCAGACACTGTTTTGGTGCCCTGGGAAATTGTACTTGCAAGACAAAGACAGCACCATGCTGGATGGAAAGAACGCAGCTGCTCACTAGCCGCAGGATGTCTGAGGTCTCTAAGCACTAGGTTTGCGAGGGAAATGCAACGTGTTTATGGCACTGAGTTTTCAGCGACTGCTCAGGCGCTGGCTAGAGAAGCACGTGCTGTTCCTGCTCTTCCTGGGGTCAGCAAGTAGGCTGCAGGGTGCAGTGGCTGCACAGCTGGATCAGAGCCTTGCTTGGAGTTAGGAACTTCAGTGGAAAAATGGTGAAGGTTAAACCAAGGTAAGCAGGAAAGAGTACCCAGGAGGACAGAAACGGAAAAGCTGACTGGTAGTACCAGGAGGACACCAAGTAATACGTAATTTTTTCAGGCAGCTCGGGAAAATTTTCCCAAACCCCTGAAGTACTGGACTTGAGATTCCTTTCAAGGAAATGACTGCTTGCAGCTACATGTTTCAGGACTGCCTAGGAGTCTATGCCCCAGAACTTGCTGTTGCAGGTGGCATTTTACTGATGATGGTGACGATGAGACTACATGGACCTTAGTTAGGATCAAGATAACGTGAAAAGAGAATTCCTGCTTTCCAGCAGACAGAAAACTGTTTAGTAAACGGGAAGAACATAACACCACAGACAAGAAAATCCTGGAAATAAGGACACACCATGTAAGGCTGACCTCAGCTGAGAATGCAAGATGGCAGCAAGCCACGTGCACACTTGTGTCATAAGTATATAAGTCATCTTTAATGTCATGGACAAGGTAGCTGGAGTGCTATTGTTTGACTAATGCAAGAGGCATTACAGCTGCAGCACATCAGAGAGTTTCTTCAGCATAATCAAATATTTTCCTGCTGAATCTACCACCCACACACAGTTGTAAACCACTCCCATAGACACTGAGGAACTGTATGGTTAACCACATAGTAGCTATGCATTCTGGGCACATTGGCATTTTTGAACTCGGCATGGCAGCGTGGTCCTAGGGCTCCCCTCTCAGAAAGCACACTAAGGTCACCCCTGCCAAACAGCCTGGGAACTTTTCCATGTCCTTTTACATTCCAGGTTACATGCAGTGTCATCTGCTCTGCCAGCACCATTCAGTCAATGGCTTACAACAGCCTCACATCTGAAAAGAGGATTAATGGGATGTGAAAGCAGAGGAGATTGCTCATCCCAAGTTTTCTTAAAGATGGGTAAGTATTGCCCATGCACAGGAGATGGTTTTAAGAGGCTATGCAAAGCACACAATTCTTTACACCTTTCAGAGATTGGATAGCATCTACACCCTCCCACCCTGACTGCTTTCCACCTTCTCTGCCCCTTCATTTACCCATCCTACCCTATGCCTTTACATCCTTCCCCATCACTTGCGCCCGGACTCATGTCTCCTCTCATTTGCAATCACAACATGGAACTGCAATCATTATTGATAAGAAAATGTCATACTAGGGAATTACTTCAGGAGCATACATTTGTTTCAGATGACGACAGTGCAGTCCTGGGAAAGGGAGAGGCTCAGCCCCAGTAAGCTGCATTAACTTGCCAGCAGCCCTGATAACTGTCTGAACCAAATATGAAGCGTTGTAAAGGGATGAGGCAGAGGAGAGCAGTGCTATTCTCCTTGCTTTAGGCTCTGAAAATGCCAGTCCGAAGCCTGCTACCAACCCCCTGAAACAGCAGCAAGTAAATAAACATAGTTGTTTCATAGGGACTGTCAGATGTCTGGGGCAGAAATAATTTCACCTTACCTGCACTCGCCTCCAAAAGACCCACGGGTCGTCCAGCTGTGCTCAGGGTTCAGTGTCAATGTCAGCCCTCTCTGTTTGCCCTCTCCCAGACAGGGCTTCTTCCTATTCACAGCCTTCCCATCAGCTCATATGCATGAAAGGTTTTGAAAGCTTCACACACAGTGATTTCGCAACCCAGACCAGCCTGGGGACATTCATATCTTGAAATTCCAGCAGAACAACAATGCTTCTTGCTGACTTGCTGCAATGGTACCTACCTTGGGAAGAAAGGGACAGGGACACCCCTGTGCATAGCCGGGTACAGGCAATCTCAGCTGGATGGAGAAATGGACACAGGTCCTGGGGGGGGGGAGCGCAACAGAGGCCTCTGGAGCATCACACAAACATCCCTCCACACCCCTCCTGGCCACGGGGAAGGATTGGGCCTGAGAGGGGTGGGTGTCATGCCGTGCTCTCCCCATCCGGAGCCACAGGCATGGTTGCTACAGCCCAGACTTCATCTGCAGGGCAGCAGGAGCTTCAGGAGATGGGGACAAGGAGACTGGGCTGATCGCACACTTCAAACAGCCAATTCCTCTTCCCTTGGCACATGCAGTGGGTGTGGGACAACACACTGAGCACACATCAGAGGACTTGTGGTACTGCAAAGCGCTGTGTGCCTGTGGATAGTAGTACTGAGGCTGGAGAAACCAAGGAAGCATGGGTGTGGAGATAGCCAAACGCTGGCTAGGAGATTTTAACATCTGAAATTTGATGGGTAAAAAATCCAAGGCAGAGTAGTATTGTTCAAGGGCACAGAGACAGAGTGCTGCAGAAAAGCCAGTATTGCAGCTCTGGGGAGGACTGTTCCACCTTCAGAGTTACTTCTCAGAGTAACCATTGGTCTCCCATTCATTGCCCAAACAGCAGAAAATTACTTCTCCATCTGCTGAATCAAACCTACGAGCACTGCACGCCCAAATGCATTTTTTTTTTTTTTCAGCCCAGACCTAGGAGTTTCTAGCACATATAGAAGCTTTCCGTGGGGCTTACAGCTCTGCAACAACAGAACAGCTCCGGCCAGCCCTATGCTGGAGCTACCTTGTGTGAGGCCAGGTGCTGTGGGGAAGGTGCTGTCCCTGAGACATCCCTGAGCTGCGCCTGCAAAGCCTGCCTTCTCCTTCCACCGCCCTCCTGCCAGCTGCCACGCGGCCTCCCACCTTCTTAGTACTCATGCAATGGAAGTATGTAAAGACATATTTCTTTCCTCAACCATTGCTATGCCAACAAGTCATATTTCTGATATGTCCTAAACCTGTCAAGGCTTCCTGCCCCGGGATAAATATTTTTGCCCTGGTCTGATTTGCAGAGCTGTTGTCCTGGCCTTCCAGCTCCTGTTATTTAAGTAACCCCCATGAGTACCGCAGCTTTTCAGACAGTGAATCTCCCCCAAAGCGCTGTCCCTCTGAAGCGTGAGCACACGCGCAGGTGTGTGCTTGTGTGCCTGTGTGAGCCGTCTGGGTATTTGCAGCTGCTGTAGGAACCACGCATAGAAATGGGGTGCGGCATTTTACAAATGTCCTATGCATCCTATGGATCCTATGCGCTGCTGGGGAAGAAAACCAGGGCAGGTGTGCTGGATGTGAGGTGTGCTCACCAGATGACCTGATGGGAAGAGACTGTTTCACTGCGCAGCCCCCTCTCTGCCTGCTGACCCCATTGTGGCTTCATTCTGCTATGGGAGTAGGAAGGGGCAGTAACCCCATGCAAAGAAACAGGACATTTTTTAAGTTCCACTTCGTTTCTAGGCTGCAAACTCAGGTCCCCAACGAGATTCACTACAGCCAGCTTTACCTGTCTGTGGGGTCGGTATTGTCACCGAAGCTCTCCTTAGAGTCAGTGAAGAGAAACTGGCACTTACAGGGTGTAGCCCACATTAGCTATTTTAGATACCTACATCAGGAAGACAATTGAGAGGTAAAGACAATTATTTCTTTTCATGAATAAACAGTGAGACCGAAAGACCCCATTCAAACCGAGTTGTCCACCGTGCAGATGGTATCTTGTCAGGCAAATCAACATCTGCCCTGCTCAGACGGTGGTAGGGATGGTGAAACCTATCTAAGGGCAGGGAGTGAGCATCCTAGAGGCCAGTCAGTGCTGCAGACTGACAACAACGACAATGACAACAACGACTAGGACAACGACAAGGACAGCGGGTTGCAGCCGGGCAGCCATGCACTCCTTTGCATGCACTTCTTTCCAGTTTATCACCCTTTCTCGATGGTGTCCTGGTTTTAACAGCGTGCAAACGCGCATTTAACTCTCCGAAACTCCGGACAGGTATCCTGACTGTCCTTCCAGCACAGGACTCCTTGCAGAGTTAATGATGCAAAATGACTGCTACAGAGAAGGGTCTTCCAGCTGTTTTACAGTGGCTTGGCATCTCTCTCCTCTTTCTTACATTTTGACATGACAAGCTTGGATGTCTAGATGTTGCACAAGATAGATGCCAGGCATCCTGACTGTAATCTAATTGATGCAGACTCAACCTTCTTAAAGCAGGCTATACCATGAAAACAAATTTTAAGTACACTGAAATTCTCTTAGGCTTCATTCTGAAGACCTTTTACAGGTCAGAGGCCTTTAAAATGGTTTCAAGATTGAGTCCAACCAGTTTCAAAGGATGATAAATGTGTTTATCTGGTTGGGCCATCAAGTGGAGATAGACAGGAATGGGCTATCTTTGTCGCTGTCTCTTTTACCTGTGCACAAGTGTTTGTTCCATACAGAGTCACCCCAGCTCTTTGATTACAGATTTTTCTAACACCTTTTTTCCCACTTAAGAACATTGCCTCATAAATTCTATTTCTTTCCAATTAAGAACCAATTTCCTTTTGTTTTTCACATAAAGGCAATGAAAATTAGATCACACAACAACACTCATGGTGGAAATACGATAATGGTCAGATAGGATCTATGGATGCACAGGCAGATAATCACAATGTGGAAGGACACTAACCACTGGAAAGAGCTGACAATAATATTAATGCCTCACAGCAGGGGAGGGTTCTGTTGTGTTATGAAGGCTCAGAAGGATCGAGATATTACCTGCGCCTAAAATCCCATTTTCCTGCCCCAGGAATTGGAAGGGATACTTGAGTTCCCATCTCTGAATAGCTCAAGCACCAAAAGCAAAAACCCTATTTAATCAAAAAAAAAAAGCTTCTTCACTGTGTGAGGAAGGAAGCAAATGGTGAAGCAGAGTTGGTGCAGTGCCAGGCACATTCAGAAAAGCAGTTTGTTGGATGGACTGGTCACCCAACACCTGCTGTTTTCAGGAGAAGGGAGCAGAACTCCACAAAGGGGTGAGCTGGGGAGCAGCACAGAGCCCCACTGCATCAAAACTCATACAGCTTTGCTCGCTGATCTTCTTCAAAGGCTGTGCCCCCTCCCTGCTCCCAGCAGACTGACTGCGCAGTGTGGAGCCCACCAGCTGCTTCTGCCCCATGCTTTGCTGGCTAATCCTGCCTTTCCCTGGAGAACAGGAGGGCAGGACTATCCAGGAAGGAGCAGGATCTGTCCCAAAGCGCAGTGGGAATATTCAGCACAGGTGCATGGGGGTACACATGAAATGAAAGCACAGTAAATGTTCCTCTGAACTCCTATTGAGATTCTTTGACTTAGACAACCAGAAAAAGCAAACCAGCAGTTGAGTGACAACAGCCTACTTAGATGCGACATATGTAAAAACTGGGGAAACACAAAGATACCAAATAAAGTACAACTCTCATGTGAGTTGCAGGCATTTGTCATCCTCTACACTAATAAATATTTTTCATTTAGGTTAGGCTTTACAGACTGAAAAAGCAGGCCTGACAGGGATTTCAGGAAGTCATTTTGTTCCTGCTGTGCCCCAAAGCAAGGCCAACATGATTTTTCATGGTTTTGCGTAACCTGCTCTTAGAGACCTCCAGTGATGCAGACTCCCACGCAACTCCCTACTCCCACACTTTACTATCTTAGAGAGCTTGGAAGAGTTAGAGCTGTCCTCACTGCAACCAAAGTGTTACCCTGTCTTCTAGTGACAACAGGCATTGCAAACCGTCTTCCCCGCCACAGCATTTTATGCACTTGAAGCCTACTTTTGTATCCCCATCCACATCTTCGCTTTCTTAGGGCAGACAGCCCCAATCTCTCGACATTTTCCCACAGGCCATGTTTTCCACATCTCCCATCATTCTTGCTACTCTCTTCTGGGCTTTATCCAACTGGCTCACATCTTCCCTGAAGTGTAGAGTCCAAACAGACAAAATATTCCAGCTGAGGCTTTATAATTTCCTTGTAAAGCTGGAGGCTTACTTCATGCCTCACACACAACATTGCTGTTTATACAATGGAAAATGCTGTCTGTTTTTCTACCAGCACAACACTGCTGGCTCACACTCAGTTTTAGATCCTCCAGAGCCCCTGCGTCTTTTTGTCTGTAAACTTCTCCATTGCCTGTCTTTGTCACTTAAATATTTCTGATGAAATATCCAATCTTAAGTGCATCTTTACTGAACAGCATCCTGATCTTCCAGCGTGTGCCCTCAGCTGCAGGATGACTGTGAATTCTTCGCTTGTTCTGTGCAGCACAGCATGTTCTCTCCCTGCTTCAGTTAAAATTAACATCTGAGTAAGTACTGTCAATGTCAACATGCCATTCATTACTGGAAATCCGACAGATCCCCGCAGGATTTCCTTTGGTGCAAATCTCCCTTTGACGGGACCGCTGATTACCTGGGCTGAGTATGATCTGCCAAGCAGTTTTGCACTCTTATTGTCATTTAACTATGGTCCCCTTTCTCTTTAGTTTGTTTTCCCTTGAGCCAGCTTTCAGACTGTCTTTGCTGCTTTTAAGACCTGTCTTCCTGTAAATGAGCTGCCTTTCCTGTACTGGGGTCTCTGCTCACAGACCTGCCCTGCCCAGAGGCTGTATACATGTTTAACCACAGTCCTACCAGGTGAGAGGGCACACACCTCCTCTGACTACTGCTTGTCAGTGGTGGAAGTGCTAAAACCGCTATGAACCAGCCAAAAAAGCCTGCTCTTGCTAGTGCCCACCTTCAAAAAGGTGGTGGGTGGTAGCAAGGGCCTAGAGTAGGGCAGGGGGATGCTCTGTTGTGCCCTTACCTGACCCAGTGCCCAGCCACAGCCCTGAGCATCCCCACCCTGCTCTGGGATGTGCCTCCCACTGGCTGACATGGTAACTGGTTGGGCATGCAGGACAGCTGGTGTGCTGCAAGAGGACATGCCACTCAGAGGATGTCCAAATGCAACATCTAAAAGAACAGACAGTGAATCCAATGCCTGGAGCTTCCACATATGCTTAGCATATGGCGGACATAAGTAACTTCATGCATGAGAGACACGATGGAAAGGACAACCAAAGGGAGGATGCATGATTGCAATGCCTAAGGGCTATGTTATGTGTATAAAAAGAAGGCAAGAGCATGCATTTGCAGCCTTCAAGCTACAGGAGACCTTGCGGAGCACTGTTCAACCAAAAGCACAGTGCTCTATTTGCTACCAACATCAGCCCTGAAAGAAAGATCACAGTGTAGCACTCCAGCAGTTAGCTGAGCTTAGGGGCAGGCCAAGCCTGGGTACCTCTGTACTCTGGAAAAAGTGGCATCAGAGACAGCTCCTGCAGCAGCACGCTGCTGGTGGAGGCTCAGCAGCTGCATCCTTGGATGGAAGCGGCCAGACAGGGTCCCCAGGGTGCGTACAGCACACGGGCAAGGCAGACCTTGGAGGAACTGCTAGCAGGGCTCCAGCTGAGGATACTCCTGGGTGCTCTGTGTCACGGAGAGAAGCCCTTCCTTCATTCCACTCACTGCCTCGCTACTTTCTCCCCCAGATCACTACCTATGAAAAAGCACTAGCATCTCCCACTCTGTCCACTGAATGGCTCTGTGCTTATTCTAGTGATTACTAGTTTCTCCTCTTAAATTTCTGCAAGCTGGAGTAGGAGCAGATAGCCTCTTGCTTCTGCTTCAGCTCCACTGCCTGGCTCAGCCTCAGCGGGTAGAAGTACAGAGCGAACAATACAGAAAAGTTTTGATAGGAAGGATATTCTAAGTTATTTAAAATAAGAGGAAAAAAATGCATTAAAAAAAGTCTCTGCAGCAGCCAGAGAGAGCTGCTGTAAGCTGGAAGAATGACCACTCATCTCCTCTCTGATACCATTTGTTCTCTCAGCAAGCAGAGCTCAGACCATGGTTGAGACCTAGAAGTCCCTTCCTAGATTCAAAAATTTCAAGGAAGAAAAAAACATCTGCATAAAGTACAAGCCACTGTAACAAAGGTGAGGTTGTACAGTCCCTTTAGATAATCTGGCGCTTCAGCCCCTGAGAAGACACCCTTGATTTGGCTCAGTGATTCTGGTCCATGTGCAGATCCTGACCTGGAAATGGAAGGAGTTGGAGAGCATTTCAGAGGAGCCTGGGAGGGAATCTACCTTTGGTCGATGACAGATAGCAACCACAGAGCCTTTCCAGGACAATTTAATGTTTCTTCCTGTTGAATAGGAAGCTTTGTAGGTCCTGATAACAGGAGGCATGAGACACACATAGGGACACGCCTAAAATGCTCTGAAGTCAGAACCTCCTTCCACTTCGGGACTGAAAACTGAAGTCCTCTCTGACAGAAGGTTCCAAATGGAGAAGAAAAACTCATTTTTCAGTGCAGCCCAGCATAACAAGGTCCCTGGAAACCCTTACAGTCCAAGTATATGTCCCAGTGTTTTGCTGCCTGTCAGAGGGTTCTCACCTGGCTCCTGGTGCCAGCCCTTCACCTACTCCATGGAGCAGAAGGCCCTGGGAGGGCTGAGTAGACAGGCTGAGGTCCCCCAGCTGAAACATCTACCATAACCTTCAGTGAACACTGCCTCGCTGCTATCCGAGTTGCCTTAAACTCAGCTTCCAGCGCAGCTATGTTAATGTACAATTCTAATATGATACTTAATTCACAACATTTAGTTTCAGCAAAGCAGGTACAGAGGTTTGCGGAAGACAAAAGTGAAGAACGCCCCACCACCATTAAAACACCTAGACTAAAAATAACCAGAAAGTTTTCTCATTCTCTTAGCACTCTGAAGTGCTATCCTCTTCTGGTGGGGTGCTACACAGATCTCCCTTCTCCAAGCATACCTTATGCCTTGTTGCATCTAAAAAGAGCCTTCAGGAGAAAGTCTGCATCACAATTTACACCCATTTGCAGCTCTGGGATGCTCCTTGCCTCTGGGAAGGCTCCTTCCCGAGCCCTTTGAAGGGGGTTGGGACAGATTTAGTCTTTCACCCTCAGTCTCACAGCACTTACTCCTTGTCCAGGAGATAGTTTGGGATTTGTCTTCATTAAAATAAGGACTGCTTCACTCCCTTGGAGATGCAAATATTTCTTCCTCAGATGGGTGGGACCTACTCTGTTTGACTGACTCGTTAACACTTTGTTGCCCCAAGTTCCCTTTTCTTCCCTCTAGTGACTCACTGGCATGTTTAACCTTTGAATGTATCTTACACAGAATTTCGTGTTTTACAATAGTCTGTACATTATTGCACCCATCTACACGGGATTAATACATGTAGAACATTGCTGGCATTTGGCTGAGACCAGACACAACAGTAGTTAGGTGGATAATCTCTAATATCTTCCTTTAACAGGCAGACGCAGCATCCAGATTCTTCTGGGCTGCATGGACAGATACCAGAGCTGTTACTTCCCCATGCTGTGCCTTATTCTAAAAAAGCCTACCACATTCCACCAGCCCTGCTGAAGCTGGACCTCTGTCCTGCAAGAAGTTATCAATACAGTTTGTCAGGATGCACAGTGTCTTAGAAAGAGAAGTGCTCACGCCTTTCCTGGGAAACACTACTGCTATCAGCACCTAAAGCTCTATTCACTGACCCCTCACAGTCTCTGCTGCATGTGTGGGGCATGAGAAAAATAATTTCAGACTGTCCCAGCTGTGGAATCAGAGGGGAAAGACCAGGCTCCCATAAAAACCAGGCTCTGCCTCTTAATGGTTTTATCTGACCTCAACCCAGTGCTTGTGAGTAAGGGTCCATCACCATGATGGCTCAGGACTGATTTTAATCACCTCCTCACCCACCTCTGAACTGCAGTGGGGACAGGGTATCTGACTCCTACTGACCTCCCCAGCCGTGCCAGGGATGCTGCCCATGAGCCACAGCAGACTGTGCTTGAAAATGAAGGCAGCGATGAGATGTCCATGCATAGCACTTGGGTAAATCATGACTTGGCCAAGTTCTAGGCCAAAGGCTTCTGAAATAAAATGCATCGG
The DNA here is from genome assembly GCF_023634155.1 of Falco peregrinus. Classification (NCBI taxonomy): domain Eukaryota; kingdom Metazoa; phylum Chordata; class Aves; order Falconiformes; family Falconidae; genus Falco; species Falco peregrinus. The sequence continues at coordinate 118,723,024 of NC_073722.1, read as the reverse complement.
TCCCTGAATGGACCATGAGGTGCGTTGTTGCGACAGCCTGTGGCTCTCCTTGCTCTCCCGTCAGAAAGAGGAATGCCAGTGGTCATTCCTGATGGCTTCAACTCCTTTGTGAACAAGGTGAACTCTTGCTGTACTCTCCTCCTTTGTCATTCTGTCATTCTTTCTGCTAAAGAAATCTGGTTTTGCTGGTCCCAAGTCCCTGTTTTGCAATGCTGTTGTGAGCTCACGACAAGAAAAGCAGGTAGACACAGAGTCTTAGGTTAGCCAGGGGTGGTACAAGTTTGACAGGTCTTGAGCAGCTGATAAGATCATGAGTTAAGTCTGCTTCTCTACTAGCATGACAGTGAAAAAAATACACAAATACAGACTGAAAATTCTGTCTTTGATCTCCTGTGACATGTATTTTTCTTCTCTTGTCTCCATGGGCAAGCTGACTGTGACCTGAGCAACTTTTCAATTAACTATTTCTGTTTTCCCCTAATGGTGCTTCAGTGATAGCTGACGTTCTATCAGACTGCTTTACCTATATGTACCTATGTGCACATAAATATCTCTAACTAAAGGGAAAGGATATTTCCGTATTAGGGGTGTAGTAAAAATTATATCCTTAATGGTGTTTTATATTCTAAAACATTTATGGCAGGGGTGTGTCTACTTTACATTCTGTGTCTTTTGTAAAAGCTTCAGATGTCTTCTAATGGTCAGAATTAAGATGACAGAGGATCAGAAGACTAAATCTTCTTATAATTATTTTCTTTCCTGTGGTGGCAGGGTCATATTAATTCCTTTGACTCCCAGACTGCTTTGTCATCAAAATCAACGTGAGACACAATTCCCTGCAACAGATCTGTACTGTCAGGGTGACACATTTACTGGAGCCCCCACCCCCACTTACCATTTGTGAAGGTGTTCACATAGTACCTTCGGCCCTGGGGAGACATATAGCTCTGCCAGCCGGGGGGAAGATGGCCGTTCAAGGTATCTTCTCCTGTCTGAGGAGTTGCCTTTCTGGGTTTCTGCTGAGAAAAGAAAAAAACCCAACCTATTAAGTCAGTATCTAGATAATGTATATTCTAACCAAACATACGTCTGGAAAGGTACCATGTGGCTTGGCATTCTAGAGACTGCAATACACCCAAAGACTTGCAGTCCATTTCTCCCCTCATCTGTCCTAGCTTCATCCAGAACATGAAGCAACCTTCCCTTGGGGCACTGGCTACACAGAACATCCTTTGGGAGAGAGATGAAACCCCTTTGCATTTGATATCCCATGAGCACCTGGACCGGTCCAAGAAAATGACTCTCGTTAAGCAGTAAAATGCAAAACATGAAATAATCAAGTGTCTGAGAAAGAAAGGTATGTATCTGGCACTCATTTACTTTCATCTGGGTATACTGGTGCGTCAAAGCACTGGTCATGGAGGTGCTGCCCCAATTTAATTTGCAGGGGCACCATCGCGTTCAGACATTTTCAAGAAAAAACAGTGCAGAGCCATGCTGCTTATAGAAGCAGCATGCTGAAGTAAATTTATCTGTATGCTGATTATATACTAATAATGCATGTGATTAGCAATGCGTACATTATTTATCTGCATCCATAGCATCCAGATACAGGATCACTAGGATCCAGATTACTAGGAGTGATCTAGATCATTAAGAACAGCAGGAGATGAGCATCATCCTGTCACCAGCTTTCCAGGCACACACAGAACTGCTGTCAGGGTTCAGGTGCCACCTCGGCTGTACACCTCTGCACCAACGCAGCTGCCAGCCTCAACGCAGGTTCCGTGCACAAGAAAAATTGGTGAAGCTGAAGTGCAAGTAATTGTTAGCACTACATCGCATCACCTGAACTACTTCCCTCTTCCAAGTAGCTCTGGTGGTTCCTTGGTAGCTTGGGATTTACAGCCGCTGCTCAATGTGAGATTGGCAAAGAGGGCTTCATCCCAAAGGAGGCATGAATCCCACCAGTCCCTTCATCCAGGAAAACTGAGTAAAGCAAAGGTAGAGAGATAAGATGCATGGCCAAAGATGGCCAGATGCAGCCCTACAGGGCTGTGGCTATGAACCCAACAGCCTCCTCCTGGCTCACACCCGGAGAGCTCCCTTTTGCTTTCCCACATTCCCTAAGGCAAACCAGGCATGTGATGTACTTAATTTTTATTTGGTTTTTTTGCATTGCCTTCAAAGGAAGAAATACAAAAGAACAATGAAAAATGTGCGAAATGGAATTATTTATCCCATGGAAGCTGATGTCTATCCAGGAAATGCCTTGACACGGTGGGGTGTGAAAGTGACTGCACTGGATTCACAAGCAGCCACATCCAGGGGACAGGCAGAGTTTGAGCATCTGGCTACATACAAAGTTCAAACATTGACAGGCGTATGAACAGCACCATCAGAAAGCAACCTGTGATATGTCTTCCTACACATTCAGTCTCTAAGTGAAATTCCAATTCTGTTCCAACCCAGCATAAAAGGGACATTTCATGATTTTGGAGCCAGTAGTCTATTTTATATTTCTTTTCAGTTTCAGAAAATTCTGATTACAATGGCTCTCAAGAGGCACTGAACTCAAGAATGATCTTGTGTTCGTGCCTCATCGAGCATACTTGCACAGACAGGTCACAGGCTACGGGGCAGCCACGTAGACACAAGCAAGGCCGGTGTGAGATGAATACTGTATTAGTGCTGCAGCACAGATGGAGCCTGTGCTGGTTAAGGTTTTAGCTCCTCTCCTTGGGCAGAAATACAGACTGGGGGACTCAGCTGGCCCAACGGGAACTGACCAAGTTTGCTGGTAAGGTGGTAAGGTGCGAAGGGGCTCTGCTGGGTGCTCTGCATGCCTGTGGCTAGCAGGGTAGTATGCAGTATTCATCAGTAGGATCTCCACCATCTATTCTTAACCCCTGTGTTTCTGCTCTCTAAGGTTTAATTAAATCAATCTACAGTTCCACTCACCCTGCTGTACATGTGAGAAAGCAGAGATTTTTACAGTTTATGTTACCACTTATTTTTTTTTGCTGATCTCAGCTTAAGATGCAAGTGAAGACTTCTCTTCCACGTCAGCCTGCCCAACGGCACACATTCTCATTTACTGTTGGTGTTACTCTATTGCCTAGAAATGCATTAAATGAAATTCTTGTCTTAGTGAAGCCAGCACAACCATGCCTCTTTTGTGATTACAGGGGCAGGACCCCTCCATTCATGCCACTGAAACACCTCATTCTTTCATATAGCTTTCCATGAAAGCTCTGGATCCTGCTAATGAAAACATTAAACCACATGAATATGACAGAAACATTAAGCTATCCCAGTTTTACCCTGGGTTATCTGTGTTCTTCTCCAACATGATATGGGTGTTTATGGAAGTGCCTTGTTTCACTATGCAATGCTACTGCTAACATAGCTCCAACAACCATGTACTCATTTCCAGTTCTTTACGGCCACGTACTGGCACCACCAGGAACTCGCTCACACAGCCCTGATAGTTGCAGTACGGCCCCAATATCCAGCATCATCCTTTTGTTCAGTTTTACTCCTAGTCAAGGCTGAAATTAACTCATTGCAGGCCTCCCAGCATGACAACCCCGGGAGCGTCGCAGTGCTTGTGCAGATGATGCAGAGCAGCGCACTGGTGTATGGCACTGACACATACTTCTTGCCAGCAAAAGCTATTTTGTGCAAGCTACTTTTTGGTTCTGTTCAGGTCCTGTGACCTGCCAGGCAGGAGAGCTTTTCCATCTCACACCTCTCTCAGACACCCCTTTCTACAGTTCCACCTAATGGAAGAAAACACTGGGAAGAAAAAAGAATTCTTGGAAAGAGTAGCCTGACCAGTGCAGTCACCCCAGTAACTGCAATAACAGCTAAGAAGGTGGCTGGTTGACTTCTGTCTCCAGGACTGCCTCCTGAGGGGCACCTTATCCACACAGTCCTTGTCCAAAACACAGGTAGGTCTGGTGAGAAAGCCAGGGCTAAAAGGCTTTCAAAGGTTCAGGATGCAGTAACATGTGCAGAGGTCAGATCAGAAGGGAAAGCATGATAGCCCCAAGCTATTCTTTGAACAACAAACCCAGTCTCTCTCCCAGCATATTCCATGGGATAGCACAGAGTGCTGGGACAAATCCCAGGACAGCTCCTGAAATCTCTCCATCACAGGGTTAATGGTCCCCCATCATTGCTTCCAAAAGCACACTGAAGAACAAAATAAATCCCGCAGTGTAGGAGTGTACCAGCCTGGGGAGAATTTGGCAGCAGGTTGAGTCCTTTAGACTCACTGCACGGATCCCTGGCCTTGAAGATAAGAAAGTTACACCAGATTCTCTCTACTGTGCATGATCACCCCATAAAGAGGAATTTGGGATAATCCAACCCTGGGTTCTGTTCCAGAATCTAGAAAGTACGGAATGTCACACGTTTTTCACGCGTGCTCACCATTTCTGTCCTTAACACCCTCCTTCCCTTCTGGAACTGAAGTCCTATCCATTCCCACTGCCCCTCTTTCTTAACATGGTCCTATAGTGATCCCATTTACCAAGCAGGTCAAGACGAGGTTTGGCTCGCTTTAGGGGCCCGTGGCATTACTTCATTTCACACAGGCAGCACCAAGACCCTGCAAGGACAGATACTGCTCGTTTGCTTAAGGGAAGCCTGCAATTGCACCAACATCCTTTGAGTCACTTTTTCAGTGTTGCTTCAGGTCTCCCTGATGGACTGCAGGAAAAGCAGATGTCTTTCACAGACAGATGCCATGGTTGTATTCTTAAACAAAGGCCATGCTGAGGGATGGATGTGGACAGTATAGAGTGGACACCAGCAGCTGTTGGATGGAATGTAGTATAAAGACCAAAGTTAAGGCAATGTTTGAGCTACAGTCCCTGCCAAAATGTGTATCACTTCAGAAAAGCACACAAGCATTATGTTTTGCTGTTGCTAATTCTATTTTTGAGTTACTAATATTTCCATCTTTGCTTCTGATTTTGCCGATAAAGAAGTGTGGCAAGCACAGTGGTCCCTGTCCTTTTGTTTCAGAGGAGTGTACTGTACAGCAGCTCACTGTTGGGCAGGACTTTGTCCCCCTATGGGGACTGCAGAGGAAGATCCTCTGGATGCTGGGACCACTTCTGTGGTACAGCCCCTAACTGCTCCCAGAGCAACCCCTTCCCAGACACACCTGAACTCCCACTCCTATAGCAGCTCTGCTCCAAACCGATACTCTTATAGAGGAAAGAGAAGCTGAAAATGGCACAGGGGAGGAACTGAACAAGAAAAAAGAAAAGTCTTCATCAAAGTTTCCTCACCACCCTACGCTCGTTGCAGCAAAGACAGCAGGAATCTCTGGGATAGATGGTGGGGTTGTAGCATACAGGACTGGGCTCTATAATGCATCACAGATTAAGTACCTCATAGTTTTGGCACGCTCAGCAGCACATCCTTTCAGGACTGAAAGCACCATGGAGGCCAGTGGCAGCACCTCATCGCTTCTCTGCTGAAACAGGAGATCTGAATAACAGGAGAGACTTTTCTTCTCTATATTTCTCAGCAGACACAACCCTGTCCTAGCCAGACCCTCTGCAGTCCCTTCTAGCATCAGTGCGGTTGAACTGGACCATGTTTGCACACCCATATGGGAGGTGTTTGGGCTAACCTGGCATGTCGTGGGAGGCAATCCTGCTGGCAGAGGTGGGGGCCAGGAGACAGCACAGAGATGGGAAGCGGCTGGCAGATGGGGTTCCAGTGCTCGCCTCCACAGCTGGCACAGCACCGCCCGATGGGCTCCAAACCTCTGCCCAAATCCAGCTCCCACCAGGATGCACCCTGTGCCCGGCCGCATGTCATGGGGCAAGTGAAGCACTTCTGCTCGCACACCTTTGCCATAGATGGTCCGGCAAGACTGTGCCATTACTTTCATCTTTCATTCCTATTTTTAGAAGAATTATTGCCAGGATAGTTTATGAGAACAGTAAATCTCAACCATGGACTGCCTACAAGGAGAGGAGGTTTCGGTACCAGCAGAGAGCATTATGAACCAGCAAAAACAGAACAGCAGACAGTGATGGGAAGCTGAAACCAGGAGGCTTGGAATGAAATCAGTCTGCCAGTCATGAGAATAAGTGTCAATGGAATGGTTTACCAGGGGGCTATGCACCTCTTGTAGTTCTTCCATCAAGATTAAGTGCCTCTCTCTAGAAGATCTACTCTATCAAAGAAAAACACAGCACCCTGAAGCCCCTGACCCAGTGGTGCAGAAGCTCAGGCTGAATGGGCTGGCAATCCCTTCTGCCTTCCAAATCCTGCAGCTCCTGCGGTGCCCCTGAGCTGAAACACTCATGCCACTCCCCTTGCTGTCACTTCTGGGAGTGTCACCAGCCGCTGCATGGCGGCGGACAGGCAGATCTGGACCTGAAAAGGATGTCTGCAACACACCGCTGAGGAAACAGGAAATTCGAACAATGTGAGCAGAGCAGAGAACGTGTGATCCCAGTGAAATCCTCCTGCATCTGTATTTGCTGCCTGGAAAAGGGATCAAAGCATCTCTCAAAACATTCAAAACCAAGAACACAAGCACTTCCCTCCTATGAGACTTCCTAGGATCAGGAGTCCATAAAGCAGGGGTACATGCAGGGGTAGACAAAAGTCAGCGACCTAATAGGCCTCATTCTCGACAGCAAGCAATGGTTTTCACTTGCTGTCTGCAGAAACACAGGGAGAGGACTTTCCTCATATAGGCACAGCAGAAATGAACCAGGAATGAACAACAAAGGCAAAAGGCATCTCAAAGCAGAAAAGGCACTGGAGCTCTTCAGCACCAAGCTGTGCGCCAGACACATGCAACCAGAGCAGATGTACAGGGTTAACCCACCTAGCCCAGGACACCAGCACTGACAAGAGGCAGAAGGATGTGCTTTTCAGGGCAGAGCACATGAACCTGACCATTACCTGCGGCCATTCCCCCTGCATCCACAGGCGTTAGGTTAGTGATGTCAGGGGAAGAAGGACAACCAGTGCAGGTAAAACGGCCATCCCACAGCATCACAACCTAGCCAGTGGTGACACTCTTGACCAGGGAACAGTGCTGTTAAGCACAGGTTGTCTAGAGGCATGTCTGAAGAGCATAACTGGGTCAGACATCCTGGCTGCTCCATACAAAATAACCCACCAGCTATGACCTGTACGCTGAAGCTCTGGCACTTGCTGGCTAGCTGAGCCAGCTCAGAACAAGGCAGCACATCCAGCAGAGAGGCAGTGAGGGTGCCTCTCCCATTCCTTCCGATTTCCTTATAATTTTCTTTTTCTTTTCTTCCTTGCTCTTTTTCATCAAGTTAATAGCAGCCCGACTCATCCTCTTCCTTTGGTCAACCACCTGGCCAATGTCATCTCCTCCCAATGGTGGAAAAAAAGAATGCCAAAAGGGTTTTCACTCCTTTTGAGGGGTAAAGTAAGGCAACAGGGAGTGGAGGACCTGCACACATCAGTCCATCCTACGCTGACTGACCTTCTGAGACAAGTTCAGCCTTGCTCAATAGAGGAAAATCACTTCCCATTTTCAAACTGCAGGAAATCCCCATTCCCCTTCAAAGAGGGATCCTAGGGAGGAAACATCTGTGCACTTAAAAGCCCGAGCTCCCTGAAGATGTGTTCGCTTGCACTGTGCCCCAGCAGAGTGCAGCCCAGGAGCTCTCCTGAACACACAACCCAAGGCAAAGCAGAACAATCCCAAAATCACAAACATAGGTCCTGGGCAACCTGATCTAACTCTGAACAGGGGGCTGGACCAAAGACCTCCAAAAGTCCCTTCCAGTTTAAATTCTTCTGTGATTTTCTGATCCTGTTTCAACAAAGCACGCGGCCTTGGAGCAACTGAAGAGCATGCCTCTAGCTGTGGGAAACGTTTCAATTAAACAGTTGTCAGTACATTTACCTGCTGTTGCCACTTGCTCAGTCACACTGCACTTCTGCTGCAGACACAACAGCACGAAGAAAAGCTACAGAGTCCAGCTAAGAAGCTCCCCTACAGTGTCCTGCCTGGTGCTGGAGGATCACTGGTGACAGAAAGCTGGAAAAAACATAGTGGGGAAACTCCCTGCCAGAAGCAAGGCACAGACACAGAAGGGAAAAACTGCCACAACATGAACCTGCACACTAGAACAGCCCTCTGTCCTGTGGGGGACAGCTTGTTCTGTACTGACATCACTGACATTATTATGTTTCTGTCTAACTGCAGTTTTCATAAATACCTGACTGGGCAAAGGTGTGTGTGTCACCCGAGGGGATGAAGCAGAAATAATGCAGAGAGGGTGCAGTCCGAGAAGTGGGGTCTGGGTCTGAGCACAGCTGATGCTGCCGACAGGATTTGCTAGTGAGAGAAGTCCGAGAAGACCCTTGGCAGCACGGATGCCTACACCAGCACTCCCATCCGTCCCTCCCAAGCCTGGCATGAAGATCAGCAGGTGGGGCACAGGCGTGCTGCACTGACCTGTGCCCTAGCGGAGCGCTTGGGGCACCTCTGAACCCCTCCAGCATCACCCGCAGCCTCTCTCTCTCTAGCACTTTGAGTCATTCTGTATTTTGTTCATTTTTATGCAATCTTTCTTGCTCAACATTTGGTTTCCATGGAGCCACATACACTGTGTGAAACAGATTTATATTTGGAAAGTGGAACGGGTCATACGACCCATCCCGGTTGTCACGACAACCAGCACAGCTCCTGTTTAGCTGAATCTGATGGCACATGGCTGCTGGGGACAAGTCGCCCTCCCTGGGTGGCCCTGTGGGCACTGCCTCTGCAGCAGAAACACAGCGAGACACTGCCAATGCCACTGCCCCTCCAGCCACCACAGCCCGGCCGGTGGGTTCCTCTTCCTTGGGCACCGTGCCTGGTCCCTGGCCCCCCTTCCCTAACACCAGCCCTTCTCCTCACAGAGACAGTCCCTTAGCCTGGGCCAAGTGCTTGGGCGCCTCGGAGTGCTGCCAGCGCTGCCCGGCTGGAGCCGAGGGCTCAGCTATACCCAGCACAACCACCACATGCTGGTCTAGCCGGTCAGCTCTCATTTTTCCCAGCCTTAAAAATCTCCCTGCTGTAGTAAGTCTCCTCTGAGCCACACCAAAGTCTTCTTCACCCCTTCTTCCTCTTAAATAACTCAGCACCTCCGTGCAGCTGCTGCTTCCTTGAATGCCATCGCTGCTGCCTTCCCACCAGCCCACCGCAGCTGTGACCAGGAGGACCAGGCAGCCCTTGTGCATCGGTCCCTGCTCTGGGGCCAGCTCTGCCGTAGCTCCGCACCCCTCTCTTTCCCGTTTGGCTCGGCAATGCCGTGTGCGTGCTTCCCACCCAGCTCTACCTTCCCCGATGAGGGGCTGCTTTCCCAGCCAGATGCATAGCTGCCAAAATCCTCCCTCCTTCCCACCCAGGTCCCTGGCTGCGCTGCAGCCACGTGCCCAAGACTTTGCTTTAAGGTAATATCCACAAATAGCACCGTGTTTGCAGAGAATTAGCCTTCTGGGACTGGTATACTTTTCTCTGCCAGTATGCTAGAATAGGGAAAACCAAACTGTTTCCAAAGGACATGTGACCCAGGGAGACATACTGGATGATGTTTTTTTGGCTCAGTGCTGTGTGAGAGAACAAAACAGGCAGGAAGAAAAATGCTCTGATATGTGAATCCCACCTAGACCCCACCAAAACGGGGGCTGCCACTCCAGAGGTGAACAATTCCAGTAGCTTCAGTGCAGCTCAGTCCTCTCCCTCCTCAATGTGTGCCTGGTGCTTGAAGCCACCTAAGGGGCCAGACTGGGAGAGGTCACAGCTCTGGGCTGCACCTGAGCCTGTCTTCTGTGGTGGGTCTCATGGGACCCATGGCACCACGTCTGGTCCAGATCCTACCACAGATGGTGCTCTCCCCAGCAAAGCAGCAGTTCAGGGAGGTACTTGGCAATGGCTGTCAGCTGCTTCTGGCTGAGGAGAGGGATGCTAGGCAGGTGTGAGAAGTAGGAAGGATAAGAAAGATGTGGGGGAGATTCAGTGTGGGGAAAGAGGATTGGAGTGGGGTCCTGATTTGGGGAGGGTGGTCAGCAAGAACGAGAACAAAAAGCTGGTGATGGCTCCCGATTTGGGGAGTGGCAGGCATGGCAGGAAGGTGAGCACCATTTGCAGAGGCGGCCAGCCCAGCTGCTGGCTTTCTCACCTCGTGCTCTGCCAGAGCTCTCGGCACGCTCCCAGGAGAGCTCAGCACTTTCCTGTGCTCCCTTTCCAGTGCGCTCGCAGATGGTGTGAGTGCTGCCCTGTGACAGTATTTAGCACTATCTGACAACAGCATAGAGTCCTGACACTGAATTAGCAACCAAGAAAGGGGAAACGAAGTACCACCCATACAGCCAGTGCTGAAGACCCTGAACAGCCAGATGGGAGTGGTGTCTGCTCCGAGTAAGAAAGCCTGTCTAGAACGTGGTGACCCTGGCTACACACACATATATCCCTGCAAGTATAGTGCATGTCTACCCCCAGGGAGCTAAAAAATAACCCCTATGGAAATATGCTGTTGTTTTTCCTTTCTGTGCTAATGGACAAAAAGCCATTTAATGGAGAAATCTGTCCTGTTCCCTCTGAGCAGCACATCCCTGGCTAGTGTTACCCAGCAGAGCTATGCGTGGAAAGGTGATGGTCAGGGTGGGACTGGATGGGAAAGAAGCTGAGGATGATCACATTGGGCAGCAAGGAGCTGGCACCGCTAAGTGGAGCTTCTCTAGCGTGGCCTGGGATGGCCAAGGAGGGTTCAATCAGGCAGACTTCTGTGATGTGGGGCTCAGCCCCACACACAGTGGAGCACAGAGGAACAGGAACAGAGATGGACAGCGATGGGTAGCGATGGGTGGGGAAGCAAGATAACCCAATCCCACAGAGTGCTCTGCCTGGAGCCTCCCCTGTGCATGACAGCAATCAGCCCCACTGGCTGGGGTGAAAACTATCACAGTGAGTCAAGGGAAAGGCTCTCTAGATCATCTTACAGACTGATACTGCCTTTAGGGGTATGGAACTCATTATGGGATGCAGGCAAAGAGCATCCTGGGATTACACAAGACAAGGGACAGTTAGGGGAAGAAAGAGGGGCAAGGGGATGAAAGGAACTAGTTGCGTGTAAATGGGCAGCTGGTCAGCACAGTTGTCTGTCCACACCCTGAGCCTGATCACTGCAGTCCATCCCGTCTTCTTCTTAAAATCCATTTCTAACTATTTTTCTGGGTAAGGGCCTCTCCATTCAGTATGCATGTGCATGCACCGAGATTTAATTAGTGCCAGCAGCTGGAGTGGGGACCACAAGTCACAGGGGCCAGTGTGTCTGCAGGGCCAACAACTGGAGATGCTGGAGTACTGGTGGGTGCATAACTAGCTGGACTAGCTGAGTATTTGAAACAGCCATAGGTCTTGGCCAGATACTGGAGACCAGAGGGTTTTTGACCTGCCACTGGAGGGACCAGGACATCCAATCCAACTACTATAGGGACCATAAGTTCTACTTTTTGGCTGAGGCGCATCTGCTTATGCCTGTCTCTGTGTGTCAGGTGGAAGAATCCGTGGCTCATCTGCCAGGCATACAGGGTATCCGTGTCCCATTACTGGAAGGATCTTCAGTGCGTGTCTATGCATGTGCTGGTGTGTGCGAGGAGGTCTGTGAATGAGCAAGTGGAGTAGAGCTGCGGTCTCAAGGGCTGCATGACCAGGCACCAGCAACTGAGGAGACTGGGATCCAGGGCCAGCTTCTAGACAGACCATTTCAGGCTAGTTACTGGAGGGCTCCACATTGCATGTACATATGCACTCCCCACTAACAGACCTTTATCCTTTTTCTGTCAGAAAGAGGAACAGGATGAGGCTGTGGGTGCCATTTGTGAGAGTGCTGAGTGTTCCTGGCTGCGTTGATCTCTGTGGTTGGCCATGTGCATACGTATAGAAGAACCACGCACGTGAGTTTGTGTTGTATGCCTACTGGGAATATATGCTTAGCCCCACTACTGTCTGGACCTGGGGATATGGAGCTGTGGCAGCTTTGCCTCTAGTGGGCTACCTGATTCAGCAGCCCCTAACACCGTGCCCAAGCACTTCCCAGTCCTTGGTATTAAGTCTTTCCAGGTGCTGATGTGGAGGACAGTGAGCTGAGATGGAATAATCCCAGTCCAAAACAAAGCTAAGCAATGAAGAAGAGAGATGCCTCAAATGTGCCCATCTCCTGTTATAGCCCTGGGGGAATAGGGGGGGGGGGGGCGGGGTATTGAAGTATATCTCTGTGCCCATAACTTTGTGCAGAAGCTCAGCTCTGCAGCACCGGTGTAACAGAAACCTTCACACACAGTGCCTAAACTCCAAGGCAGGGGGTACTGAAGAGAAAAGAGGCAGATCTCAGCATCAACATGGGGCCTTGGAGACCCTCATGGGAAATCAGCACATGTACCATACAGAATTTAAAAGGCAAGTGCCTGAATGCCAGGAAGGACCAGGCTGGTACCACTCATCCATTCCCAAGCACAACTGTGTCCAACTGCCTCCCTCAAGCATGGAGCCACCCCTCCCAGCAGTCTGTTTTCCTGTAGCAGTCAAAGAGTTGCTCTGAAATACCTGGTAGTCCTTTTTTCTTCTTCCAAAAGAGAAATCAAGAAGTTAGCACTCTCCCATTCCTCTTGTTTTCCTTTCAGCACCATCATTTCTTGCTGTTCAGAGTTAACATTTGGCATCCACTTTGCTAACTAGCAGAGCCAGTATGGGCTGTGGAGGTCTGGGAATGGTCCGCGTGCCAGTATGCAGCCAGCTCAGGACACCCACAAGCAGCGCACCAAGCGCTCTGCCCTGCTACCTTTCTGTTATTAGGAAATGAAGCCATCATGTCTGCTTACCATGACATCTCAGAATAACAGGATGCGGCCGGCTGGGACAAAGCTGATTTCTCAAGAGATCTAGAGCTGTTGGTAGCACAGTTTCATGTTTCTGAGCCCAAGCTTTGCACGTCGCCACATACACTCAGCTCACAAGGGTATGACAAAGTTTGACATGAACTACTTGAGTCACCGGCCCATCCCCACAATAGGAATTGAGACCCAGAGCTCTGCCGCAGGCTGCCGTGAGCCAGCTCTCCTGGATGCTAACACTTCCCCAGGCAGGAGTTACCACACCACAGCTCGGTAGGGTGGGAACGGGCAGGAAAGTGAAAGCCTGGGGATCAGGCAGCGCCATCACTGCAGGAGCTGATGTGCCCTGTGCCAGGGCAGCCCAGGCGGAGGAGCCCTGCCCAGGAGCGATGTCCCACTCCATCTCTGACATCAGCATCTGGTACAAGGCAGAGCACCCGGGCCAAGTGCTCTGAAGGGCTGTGTTGTCCTGGGCAGCCAGGGACAACGGGGCTATTGTTGAGCAAACCTTGTACTGTAGGAGTCACCCCCATATGCCCAGAGAGTCACAAGGCCAGGTCAGGCCAGCTGCAGCATTACTGCTTGTCTCCAGTTTGAAAGGACTTGCTTGTGGGGCCAGATCCCCCTCTGAGTGACTGCAGAACGTGGCACACCAGCAAGATAGTCAGAGGTCCAAGAGGCAGCCAGGGAGCTGGGGGCATGCTGCTTGCACCAGGTGCTGTGCACTGGGAAGATGCTTGGAAGCAATTAAAAAAAGAAACTTCCAACAGTCACCTAGATTTGTGGTCTGACCCCTCTCCCTGGGCTGCCGCATGGAAAAGGGGGGCAGAGAAGTCACCCACAGCAGGCACAGGCTTACAAGCAGGCAAAGAGCTGGGCAGCACTGCTGCCTTCTGCGCTCCTAGGGCCCTGGGAGTGCAGCTGGTTTTGGAGAAATGAAACATCTGGGAATAACGCCAAATGTTTTTATATGGGGCCTCCAGCCCGTACGCTGCAGGAAAGCTCAGTCTGGCTAAGCACTCTCTCCTATACGTGCTCACAATGTGCTCTTACCCACCTGGGATGAAGCCCCAAGCCTACCTGTTCTCACCCATGTGTGGGAACATATCCCCGCTCTCCAGCCAGGGCCCAGAAGCACGGATGGCTTCGTGGGTTTTGATGCAGTGTCAGGGCCGAATATTTCACAGGATGTTGCAGCAAGTTGCAAAATGCATGTACAAAGAACTAGAAGGGAGCCCCGAGCTACTCTGGTCTTCATGAGGATGTATCACATCTCCTTCTGCCATGACCACCCCTAAACAATGCCACAGGGCTGTATCTGAAGAAAAATACAAAGAAGTAACTGCTTAGAGGAAAAAAAAATTGAACAGAAACCTAGCAGAAATTAGAAGGGGTGGCAAAGAAACTTGTGCCTTGCTTGCTGTGCAGCTCTTTCAGGTCCACTCTTGACCTCGTGGACTTTCTGCATTGCGCCACACTTGGCATCACCCTCCTGGTCCCTAGAACAAAATCCCTCCTGGAGGTGTGGGTGGCGGGCCCTCCGCCCCTCATGGGTTCCTGCAGGCTGCCCGGCCGTTTGCCAACCCCTCCACCAGCCCTGGTATACCCGGCAGCCTGGCACTCCGTCTGCCTGGAGTGTGCTCTACACCTCCCGGGAATTACAAGTACCCTCTCTTCCAGCAGCATCGCCTGACCCAGAGCACAGCAGCCAGGTAAACAACCCCCAGCGTCAGCCACAGCACTAACACAGTGAGAGAACTGCCCCTAGCAGTAAGATACTCGCGCTCCAAGTCAGATTGCAGCGTCGTTTCACCCGGGGATGACATGAACATGGTGCTAATCGCAGGAGCTATTAGTGACAGATATGTTGGCTTTTGTGGCTTACATGGAACTGGGACACTTTTCCACTCCAGCAATGCACACGGTGCAAAAAAGTTATGAGTAAAACAAAGTAACCAAAAATATACAAGTCTCTATGAAAGAACATTTTTCTCTCAAGGGTACAATGTACCTATGCAATGTACCTTCATAAACATGTACCACTTACGAGGGGGCTGTGCCAGGGCATGCCTTTACTTCATTTCTCATACATCACTATTTTTTTTTAACAAGCATGATTCTCCTGCTGTGTTCTGTAGTTTCTCAGACACAATAAAATCACTTCATAACAACTAATAATTAGTGTGTGTTCTATTAGGAGGGAAGGTATTTTCCCTAAATTATATAGACTCTACCACCTGCAGACACAAGCATGCACAGCAAAGCTAAGACGTAGCAAACCCCACCTCTGCTGCAGTCATCTGCCAAAAGCGGCTATTTACAAAAACATTTTGGAGCAAGTGAGTAACATACTTGTAAGTTAGAAAAGCAAGTAAAAGCATCATTGAAGAGTTTCTGGTCAGATCTCCAGAGCTGGTGTATTCTCTTTCTCAAGAGAAGTTAATGAAAGGATATTCTGAGATTGTCCAAAGAACAATCTGGGTTAGTTGTCTGTATTTTTAATTACTTTTTAAAATACTTTAAATATCCTCTTCTAGGAATAACGTGACCAGCTCCTTGAGAGCCTGATGTTAATGATCTGCGTTTCTAATAAGGTATTTTTATTATAAATATTATCCCAAAGTCTATGCAATTAAAATAAAATCACAATAGTTAACTCAGATTCTGTTCCTGGATCCAGGCCTTAAGCAAAGCTATTAACGTTTTGGCATATTACAACTAAATTTTCCTGCACTTTAAAATGAAATTTGCTTCCCCCTGTTGCTGTGGTAGGTCAGGATCCCCAAATAAAGCTCCTAGCTACTTTTTCAGGCAGCCTGGATGGAGACTTTTTATTTACAGCCATCCTCAACTCTTCTTGAATGGTGTTTCCCTGCAGAGGAAATCTGTTATGCAGCCCCGACCCGATATTCCCTGGATTAAATGGCCTTCCACAACCAAAAGTTCGGGAACCTCAGATGCAGAGAAAACAATGAAACGGCCAAGATACAAAGTGCTGCCAGATGCACATTCCTGCGCCCTCCCTTGTAATCTCTCTCAGGCGTGGGGAATGTGGCTGTTGTTGCCTGTAACTCTGCAATAAAGCACACTCAGGCAGACGTACTGTATTTAGGTTTTACTTCTGGTGCTGCTCCAATTCTTAATAAATGAGCAAACAAAACCAAAAAAGCAAGGGAAGAAGGCCATTGCCACAATTTGGCACAGCTGAGGAAGGCTGCTGGAGCCCCAGCCTGGAGCACCCCATGGTGCTGTGGCTCACACTGGACCCCTGCCTGCTGCTGCGCCACCGCCACAGCATGGGTGGGCACTGGCTGTGGAGTGGGGCCAGCGGGAGGCCATGCGCCCACCCCTGCTGGGGGGCCAGGGTGGCAAGGGGAGGGCTGGGGGCCTTCGGGCTCCATGGTGCAGTGCAAAATGCTCCCCCCTTGCAGCTGTCTCCTGCCTGGCTCAGCAGGCATGTCCTGCAGGGAGAGCCCTGCTGACACCAGCGTTTGCTGCATTTGCAGCATTTTTCCAGGGGTCCCTTCTCTAAAAATGCAGTGTGAGACTGCCTTTGTACCCTGACAGAGGACTGAGATGTCACTAAAGAAAATTCTCCTTCTCTGCCAGACTTGATGACTCTGGAAGTCGCTCAGGCAGGACATGCTGAGCATGACCACAAGCATCTCTGCCTGGCTGCCTTGACCCCTTCCCACAGACAGGTCTGGACAACTGTGGCAGAGTTGCCTGCTGGCACTACTTTTGTTTACAAGCTTCTTCCCATCATGGGAATGGGAAAAAGTGCAAATGTAGCATACAGGTAATGCAGCACCATCAGCTGCTTCTGAAGATGACCCTTTGCGGGCAGAGCAGCAGAGGATGTCTACGACGGTGCAGGAGTCATGAGCTCCCCTCTCCCCCCTGCAACTTTTGCTGCTCCCAGGAAGGAACAAGCTGGTTTACCTTGATCCTGGCAGCACGAAGTGCTCCCTGCGGCTGCTGTGGTCTCTCCAGTGCTCCTGCAGAGGCTCCACTCCTTCTGGCCTGTCTGATTTGGAGGGCACCTGTGTCTGTCCCACATGCCACCTACCCAGGACTATAGAGTGAGCAGTCATTTCAACAGGCTGCGCAGCCCTCGGTAACATGGATGCCTCTTATCTCTGACATACCACCACCAACACGAAAGGGTCTGTTCATGTTTACTTTCTAATTAGTGGCATACCTTTGAGCATTTGAAAAACCTCCGTTTCTGGTGCTCAGAGCTACTGCTCCCAGCCCTCTGCACGCTACAGGGAGCTCAGATCTCATTTGTCCAGTTTATCTCTTTTTAATGAAACTCCACCGTACAAGCATTTCATCTGAGAAAAAAAGAATATCCAGGTCACCACATTTGTGCAGTGAAATTCATTTAGTCCTGGGATGGCCCATATACAAGAATAACATTTAAGCCAGCGCTGCAGATGGTGGGAAGGACTGCAAAGACAAGGGATGACAAAGGCAGACCTCAAGAAAAGTGCTGGGAGGTGGCCACAGCCGAGCAGGTCCAGGATGAAGACTCATCAGTTGGAGGCGATCAGCTGCAGCCAGAACAGACACATGCACCACAGCAGAGCAGGCAGAAACACAGACGGGAAACATCAAGATGATATTCAGCTTAGAAAAAAATGCAAGTACAAGAAAACAGCCAGTGTGAGGGAAATCCCTGGAAACAATTATTGATGAAATTTTAATTCACCCCACACAGTAACTGAGCATCCTCAGAAGAATACAGTGAGTGTCACTGGGTCACCTCACCTCGCTCTCTTTTCCCGATCACTCCCCTGTCCCATTAACACTGGTTTAGAGGAAATGAACAAACTGCCACGTTTCCCTTCTAGACCCTCCATTCTCTTCTGGACTTTACCAGACTTCAAGTTTTCAATTGGATGCCTATGAGGATGCATTTTTGCTCCACCTCAAATTTGTTTATGCAGCAAAAAGGATAGAGGAAGCTTTTAGAAAAAAGGCCAATGTTAAAGCATGGTCGTGCCAACAGTCAATGAGTACTTGGGTGATGTGCATAGAAAATTCAGAAGATCTGCTAGGAGGTGGTCGTGGCAGGACTTCCATGGGCCCTGGGAACAGCAGGCCAGGTTATAAACTGCAATGTTGGCATATCACCGGAGGTTCCCGTTCTTTCTGAAGCCCAGCTATTCTGTTGGTGAACTGTTAGTAATGCGCACTACTGATCAAATATATGACTACACTATGACCCTTTGACATGGGATGAGACACAGAATTCACTGCTAGACTTACGCCCAATTATCACTATTTCTGTGCAATTCACAACTTTTGCTGGTCCAAGAGAATAAAGCTTCAGCCTGTGCATGCTACCTACAGAATGGGCAAGCACAGAAATTGCCTATCACCACAACAACAAAGTTTAAACGTAATTTTGGCTTTGAATTACCGCAACTATACAAAGGGAGCTAGAAGCACCAAGCCTGTATGACTTAATTGCCATAATAAAGCGCATCGCCGATCTGAGAACCAAATGACTCATTTGGAGGAAGGCTGGCCCCCTAATCCCTGGGACTATCCTGCAATGAGGATGCATTTCCAACATGGTCCAGACACTGTGACCTACTGCTTACTCAGGATTCATCACTGAAGCACTGTCTCTCAAAGCAGATAAAAACCCCATCTGATCAGTTGTTCTACATTCAGCAAGTTAATTTTGTTTATGAAATTCAGCATTTCAGTATACATCTTCCTCCTCCTTCCTTATGTCCACAGGATATAATTACCTCTTGCTGCAGCAGTGAATTTTAATAATTATAATATGAAAGCATCAGAAGTCATTGGGACTGGGAACCCATTGTGCCTGGTGCTAAGCGTGTAAGGAAAGGAACCTTTTAGATTGCTCTTAAATGAAGAGTAAGCTGCCAGTTGCTCTTATGACAAGTACAGAAGTGTAGACACAGAAGTAGATAAAATCAGCAGAAAAGCATTAACAGGAAATGTTCTATAAATGCAGTAGTATTAAGAGGAAGACAAAGTAAAGGAACCAGTTGCAGCTCAGCAGAGAAGAACTACCCATGGATGATCATGTTCAGTATCTTCAGCAAAAAGTCATCTGCTGATAAAGAAGTCATCCATGATCAAGTGGCTGTCACAGTTAATACTAGCAACAAAGGGTTAATATCTCAGCCTGCAACAGGGAAGGAGTAAGTTGGAGAACACTGATTGATAGATTCAGCCTAAGACTTCTAAAGAACTTACTAGCTCATAAATATCAGAGCAATTGCTTATCATCTTTTAGAATTCATGGAAAGGCAGGGAGAGTTCTGGCAACACAGAAAAGGCAGAACATAGTGTCAAGCCTGGAGAAATGGGAAAAGAAAGAAACGGGGCTGTGGAACAGCACTTGAACTTCAGTTCCTTGAAAATTAATTGAATAAATTATTTAAGAATTTTAAGGACCCTGAGCAGACAAGAAGGATAGAATTTAAAGCAACACCATTTTGTCATGGACGGATCTGTTGATCCAATCTGATCACCTGCACATGGCTGAACACCAGCCCCACGGTGGAAGTGGGGCTGTCGGGGTGTCAGCAGTGGTTCACTCTTCTACAGAGACAACCGTCCTACTGGGAAGGAAAACCAGAGAGCAGCCTGAGACACAGGGACCTGGTAAGACCTCAGCTGGAGCTGTGCGCCAAGTTTTGATCTTCATTCTCCCAGACATGAACAAACGGGCTAGTCCAGAGGAGATCTAGAAAAAAATGACCTGAAAGAGGAGAAGGTGTGTAATACAGAGCGGGAATGAGTGAGAGGGGAGCGTCTTAGATATGTCATCAAGCTGCGGAAAAGAGACAAAGGACAGTCGATCTTCCCATCCATCACAGGTGGGATAAAAAATGGATTTAAATTGAAGGAGGGAAAGTTCAGGGTGGAGGTGATATTGAAGCCATGGTATACGACACTGAAGCCATGGACTTCCTCAAGTAAAGACCAGATAACTGTTTATAAGAAATTACATAGGTATTATTGAGCCTTTCTTGGAGCAGAGGAGTGAGCCTATGACTACAGTATTGGATACACATATGCACCCTGGTCAGCTGTTTTCAAAGATGACACTGCGCTGACAGTCCCTGAGGTGGCTTGGAATAGATGCACTCGATATGAAAATGGAAATATTATTTGAAGTATGACATGATGTATTGAAAGGAAACCAAAATGTAATATAAGTAAATGCTACTTGGAAAAGGTCAATACTTGGAACTGCAAGTTAAGAACTGGGGTGGGGACTACGTAATCTTTCTGACTGCATTCATGCAACAGTCTTTAATAATATTATCACAAATCATTTTCTTCCACAGGCCTCTGACGCTGGAGTTATGTGATTACTGAGAAACTGCGTAACTCATTTCTGTCCTCTGGGAGAAAATATATTACAGGGGTGACGGACTTAGCTGTAAAAGCAACAATTTCGACTGACAGCAATTGGGAATAGGGTCCCGCAGACCACTGTGACATGGGCTTTACCTCTCCTTGATCCTGATATTTAAGAACAAATACAAGTCATACCAGCCAAACCAGTAATACCTCCCTGCAGTCACACAAACCAGGCCATTTTCAAAGGGGTGTAAAAGGCCTAGGTTCAGTTTTGCTCATTGATCACTTCTCAGATCAGTCACGTTCCCCTGCATCCTGACAATTCTCCATCCGTGCGCCCCACGCAAGAGGACATTTCCAACCTGCTCCAAATCATGAAGCCAGACAAGCTTCTGGACTGATCCAGCAGGTGTTTAAAAATGTCAGTAAAAAATGAATGTGCCTGAATGACAGAGACACAAGGTTGTTGTTCTACCTGGTAAAAATCAGACGGAGGTTGATAGGCTTGCAGATCCCAGGCCGGGCTGTGTTATTCGAAGGATTCTGCAGATCAAGGACCTTGGACTCACACTAGGTCCTTTGGGCAGGGCGATCTCTGCCAAAGCCTCGGGCACCGAAGCCCATGCTTGCAACATCTGAGGGTTTCTGTGACAGGCTGAAATACGGAACTGCCCGTTTCCCCTCCAGTCCAGCACCCCAAGGATCCATCCTGTAGCCCTACACTCTCATGTCACCCTCCTCTTTACAGCATGTGGCACTGCCTCTGGTCTCTGGTATAGTTACCTGCACACCATTACCTCAAATTGGCACAAAGAAATAATTCCTAGCCTACAAACCCTCTCCACATGAACTGCTGTGAACGTTTGCATTGTGAACCACAGCAGTATTTGCAGCTGAGGTATTTTGAAGCCTGGGACTGCAAAAATCCTGAACCTAGGCGAAGCAAGAAAGTTCTGTTGAGACTGCCAATTGTATCCCACTGCTTTAGATGGGATTTTTAAGGCCATGGGATTTTCAATTCATGTGTTTTGGTGAAAAAGGTAGAATTCTGTTTTTAATCTAGACTTGATGTCAAAATAAGCAGTCAGAAATTTCCTGGTAACAAGCCGCTACCATGTGGAGAGCAGAAAAAGCAGTATGGCAGCACAACTTTTGGTACAGCTAATCCACGAGTCATAGAAACATCCTCTTGAAAATACCCAAGATACCAGGCTCCCAAAGGGGCACATTCTGTCAGAAGCTTGCCCTGCTCAGGGCAGCTCACCACCTGTATTGCTTTCCCCTTGACACTTGCTGTGAAGTCCACAGGACAACTTCTCTAAGGCATCGGTCAGGCTGCACGCGGCAGCCTGAACACTTGTGTTGGGCTTAGAGAGGCACAGGTGGGAAAAGAAAGCATTTCATTCTAGGAAAATTGTTTTCATTCAAACCAGAGAACCTTGCAAAAAAAATATGTATCTGGACCTTCCTGTTCTGCTGCAATGGCGTCATTTATGGAGGAAGGAATTGGGAGCCTTAGCACAGCCTTGCGTTTGCAGGCAGGTCCCCCCTCCTGCTGGACACTGAACACCAGCCTTGGCCTCACACCCGGGAAAGAGGCAGAACGACACAGAACAGATGCTGAATTCAAATTACAGATTGATAACACACACCCCCCACCCCAGGCTCTTGCTCTCCAGGTTAGTGATAGGAATAACAGTTTGGCAAGACATGGAAACCACATTTCAGCGCAGCTGCTCACAGAGACTGCCATACAGCTTGTTTTGAGTGCAAGTACATCAGTAGGCAGAGCTGGGCAGTGCTCCCACCTCCATCCAGGACTTCACTCCTCAGGTGCCCACAGCTGAGCCAGGTGGTCTGGTGCTCTCTGATCACCAGGGAGAAACAGAGGCCCCAGCTCCTTCAGCCTGGACATCTGAAAAAGTGTCAGGAGAGTCTGACCACAGAAGTACCTCTTCCTCAGTTGGCTATAAAGGAACCCGAGTGTTTTGTCCCTCTAAAGAAAGGACAAACTGTCTGTGTGTTGGACTGAGAAGCTTCTGCTCCAGGACTGCTCACCTGTCCATATTGGACCATCACAGAAGAAACAATCCTTGAGGCTTGTGAGAAACCTGCTGTCCCTCAGGACACCCCATGCTTGCTCTCCTGCCTGCTGACTGCTCACGGAGAAGCGTGTGCTTGAGTCCACGCAGAGTAAGAGGAAACTGAAGCCACCTCTCTCACTTCTGCCCTCCCGCTTCTTGCCTGCTGTGGGAGGTTGGTGGCTAATGTCTTCCTCTCCCTGCGGCTTTTAATGGGGCTGGTGGGCATCAAATGCATGCAGCCCTCCTGCACAGCCCCAGGTCAGGCACTGCAGCTGCCAGGAGGAGCCCCCGCTCACACCACCCAAAGACTTGGCCTTTTCCACCAGTGAGCTTTGGGTAGCTCCTGCTTAACCACAAACCAACACTCTGTTCCCTTTGGAGAAACCAGCCCCTCTTGCATCATCTGTACAAAAGGGCTGGATGCCTGTCTCAGATGGTGGAGATAGATAACCTGCTTAAGCAGCACACTTACATCTTAGTGATGAGGCAGAGGTCTGGCTCTGGTGCTAACACCTTCTCACCTGTGTGCTCAGACTGCTTCACCCCCCAGCACCCCAGCCCCAGAGAGGCAAGGGGTGCCTTCAGCACCCCTGGAGACCCAGCTGCTGCAACCACAGGGTAAAATACAGGGAAGGCACCGAGCTGCCTCACAGCAGGGTTCTGCTCCTGTCCCCACTCTTGACGCTCACTTTGAAGCTGCTCTGGTGCTCAGTGGCCCTGCAAGCTCCCCCAGCAGAGAAGCCACCCCAGGAGAACAGTGAGTCCCGAGAGCCACACCAGTCCCTGGAGGGAGGTTCAACAGGGTCATCCCAGGACTGCTGCCGAATGCAGCCAGGGTTAAAGAGGCAGGGGAGGACTGAAGGGGAGGCCAGACCAGGTCAGCTCTCCACCCTCACACCATAGGTCTTCACCTGTCATAGCCTAAACATCCCTCACATTGCTCTAAATCTTGCTGTGCCCACTGCTGAACTGAAACACCGAAGGCTGACGGACCACCCAGGATCTGGAGGATCTGTGTGCCTGTGCCACCTCCCTGTGCAGCTCCCATGGACCAGTGTCTGTGTCCCCACTGTCACCGCTGCATCAGAGGATGTCTGCAGGGCAGCGATGCTCCTGCCCCAGCAGCTCTCTGTTGCCTGCCCCAAGTGCCCATAATTGACCGGATTAAGGGAGAAAAGTAGGTTTGATTACAGAAGGAACTTCCCTGGTGAATCCTGCACAGCTGCAGGATCGCAAGAAAAACAAAACCTGAGGGAAATCTGCGAGGTAATCCTGGCATTGGCCTGACTCCAGCAGTCATCTTGCACACTTAAATGTATTGAGTCTGTGTCTAATTAATCACATGCTATGACACCATGGCAACACGCTTAATATTGTGGGTCTTCAGAATAATATTGCTTAAAAATACAGAGAACTGCAACTTTGCTGTAAGTTGCGGTTGTTGTTCCTCAGACTGT
The DNA here is from genome assembly GCF_023634155.1 of Falco peregrinus. NCBI lineage: Eukaryota > Metazoa > Chordata > Aves > Falconiformes > Falconidae > Falco > Falco peregrinus. The sequence goes on along the minus strand of NC_073722.1, from coordinate 118,699,227 downwards.
GCTTCTGCGAGAGGGAACCTCTGGAGCTGAAAGCCATTTTCTCAGCATGCAGATAATGAACGTGACATTTCATGATCTCCACTGAAAGAGAAACATCTTTAGATGGGAAACAGGGCTGAGATCAAAATTAGTGTTACAGGAACAGCTTTTGGATCTGGCTTGCTCTTTTCCGAAGTGATATATTTAACGCAATCAACTGAAGATGCTGCCTTCCTACTGCTGGAACTGAAGCCTAGCAGACAGAGGAGAAAATGAGCCAGATCTGAAGAACTTATAAATGTATCTATTTTATTTATTTATAAATAAATTTCTCACCTTGAGACTAAAATGTGGAAGGTGTCAAGGAAGACAACATCATAAATAAAGGAAAAAGATTACAACAAAGGAAGAAAATGTGTCCTATGTTGTAATGATCAGTGATTCAGTTCTACCCCTCAGAAATACTCTGATACGGCAACCGAGGCAGTCACGTGTTACACAAAGAGGCAATTGCCGCTCCCCGTGGAGCAGCGTAAGACACCTTGGGTGTACAGGCTCTACCAGAGGCCAACCTGTAACCTTAGTTGTTGAAGTAAAAGCATTTTTAAGGATTTTAGCTGCACTGCATTTCAAGCCATAAGAAGCTGGAAGATGTCTGCCCTTCAGGCTACATGCCACCTGAACAAAGAGACAATGACAAACCATGAGCCAAAAACATTTGCTACCTGCCCTCCCTGGCAGGCAGAGCCATTTGTGACAGCTGTCTGTCACATCCAAGCCAAACAGTCCTGACGATGCTAATGCCACATTTCTCCATAGGGGTGGGGCACAGGCGTCCCCCTGGGCAGGCACCACCAAGAGCTGGTAAAACACACAGTCCGAGAACCCACAGGGCCTCCACCACCAGAGCAAGGCAAAGGTTATTAGTCAGCACCAGGGCCATTTTCAAAAGACTGGTTCACGGTTTGGCCTGGTTTTGATCCTTCCATAGGTGGTGTGTGCCAGGGAGGATGAAGGTGCATGGCAGTTAAAGCACGAATCCTCTGGGACAAGAGAAAAATGGTAGGAGACTGCAGTAAGGCTCTTGGTGGTGGTGAGGAGGGAATGTCCCATCCCAGCACAGGCAGGGAACAGCCTGAGCACAGCAATTCAAACCAGCCTCCTGGAAATGCCTCCCTCCCACGGGGAGGGGGAACGGGGCTTTCAGGCTCTCTTCCCTCTAACCACAGACAGACACTGCATCCTCCAGCGCTGAAAGCAAAAGCAAATTCCACACCACAGAAACGAACATTGAGATTTGTTGGCTCCAGGGGCTGACACGGGGTCTGGAAACAGACTCGAGTTCCTGAGCTGCTCTTCACCAGCTGCCTGGGCACATACTCGGCCCTGGCATCTGAGCTTGGGAGCAGGCAGAAGGGAGGGGGGGGCTCAGCTCCAACAGCATCGCATAAATCAGGGACGGACACACACAGAGCACTGATCAGTGCTAGCGCAGGGACTGCGGGCATTCCTGCTTGGGTATTTCTGATCCTAGTGTCACAAAAGAGCCATTTCCAGAGATCCACATCTTGTCCAGCAAAAAGCCACTCCATTCAGTCCCATCAGCTCCATTCCGTGTCACAGAAATCACTCTTTCAGCTGTAAGTGCAGGGTCCAAGAGCTGCTGCTTTGCACAAGACCCAGTGCACGGCTGGCCCCCTCTGATCAGCCCTACTCCTCAGCACCCTGCTCTTCTCCCCCCATCCTGCTGGAATGCTTAAATACATAAGAACGAGCCTATTCCGGGTCAGCTCACTGGGGGTGATAGGACCCATTGGCTGCAGAGTCTAAGCCTAATTCTAAGTCCACGGAGGTCAACTGGGAGAAAAGCATGAGGCAGAGCCCTGGAGGCTGCAGCAGGGCCTGGGCCAGCCCACCTCTCCGCGCAGCCCACCGGCAGGCAAGGCAGCAGCCTGTGGGCCCAGGAGTGCCAAGATGTGGGCAGCTTCCCATGGGACATCCACGCAAACGATACAATGAGGTCATCCGTGTATCTGAAATGATCTGTGCTTGCTTGCAAACTAGCAGCCTCTCAGCCCAGGAGATAGGGGTGGAGCAGCTCCCAGCCTGAAGAAGGGAGCCTAGAGAACCTGTGCCATAGCGTCACAGTCACAAGGGAGGTGGCAGCCCCTTACTCCCCAGATCAGACTGAAGTAGTCCTCTCTTGGACACACAGAAGGGGTAATACATGGGTGCAAGCCTATAAGGCTGTGATATAAAGAACTTGCTGGGCATCACTGGGTGGAGCTCCGTGATCAAGTTCAACGTACTGGAGTAAAAAGCGCAGCTGGAGTTGTAGCATTCAGTTTCCCTGATGCGTGGTGAGGGCAGCAGCCCTCAGCTTCTTTCCCCTTTCACATGCTGCTTGGGGCTGGTGGCCTTTATCTGTGGGTTCCTGGCCATGGGCATCCAATGTGGCTGGAAGACCTCCTGTCCTGCTCCAGCAGAGAGTCCCACCTCTGAGATGTGGTAGGTCCCACCTCAAAACTGACAAGATCATTAAGCAGAGATCGCTGCAGGAGGCAGGATAGAACAGGGCATCTCCCAGCATATAAGGCAGGCAGCACCCTGCCTGGTGCACATCGGGCACTGGCCACAGCGATCGCAACATGCTGGGAACCGATTTGCACCAGGCCGCCTCCCTGCCGCTCCCAGCACAGCCAGCAAAATACACATCAGTAGAATTTGCCATGGCCCCATCCCCGAGCTGAATTACAGCTCATGATCATGTCTCTGGTCAGCACTGGAAGAAAGCTTTGTCCCTCACTGAAGATCCATATTCAAACTTGGTAAATTGTGCTGGCCAAGGGTAGAATGGAGAAGGAGCGAAGGAGTCCATCAAACCCTTGGGCAATGCAGCTGAGATAGGAGCTGGCAACAGGGTCTCACTGACTCAGGTTCATATCAAGCTTATTTTCCAAAAGGGATCCATAGATAATTTAAACATGATTTAATACCTGAAGTTTTATTCTTCATCCCATAACAGACTGAGGTTCAATTCCAGTCTTCATTCGGTGCCAGTTATCACTGTGATAATCAGTTCACAGCGCAATGAGACGGGTCATAGGCCCTCCTCTAAATCTTGCTATTGAGAGTGATTACTTGTCCTTGGGTAATGAATTAGTCCTATTATATAGCAGCTGGCACAGGAGAAGCAAATCTGCTGCTCAGGCAGCTCATTACATGGGCAGAGCTGGAACTGCTCAGCCATGTGCTACACACAGCCCTCAGCAGGATTTTTTAACTGAATTCTGCAGACAGTACACACATTCCTCTGGGACTGCAAAATGCACTACATTCATCAATCCAGTTTCTGGCTATTGCTTTTTGAGTTAAGCATTTTCTCACTCCTTGGAAATATAATTCGTCTTCTGTGCAATTTCTGCATGGCACTTTGTCTATCACTGTCAAACTATGTCAATTCTTCATTCTCTGCCACCCCTTGCAAACTCTGTCACTCCAAATCTCAATTTCTCTCCTCTAAACTCCTCCATATGAATCATTCCTTCTCCCCCACTACCAAAAACTTGCCAGCTCTCGATGTTACCTCCTCTGTGCCCAAGCCTCACTTCAGCAGCAACCAAAACTGCTCTTGCCGTGCACCAACGTGTCATTGTAGGTCTGGCTTCGTGGCACATGGGTCAAGGATGAGCACATGGGCACGCAGCAACTGCAGAGTTTTGCTTTGGAAACATGAATAAAGTGCTAAATAAGTGAATTACAAAGGATCAGGAAGACAAAGCAGATGCAGCCAGCCAGTTTCAAAGAACATTCTGAAAGCGCTTATAGATCACCAGAGGAAAAAAAAGCAGAATGACAGAATACACTCAACAGCAATATTATAACCATGATGGCATAAGTATACATGTTAGGTACTGTTGGGAGTACTGGTATTTTCTGTTAGACCAACCATCACAAGCATGCTTGTGAAAACGTAAACTCCTTTCTGTGCAGACTTTTAGAAGAAAAGAAGCAGTCAAGGAGCGAGAAAACTACGGTGCAAAATAAAAAAAAATTGATAAGCCAGAAAGCAAGGAGCAGAAACAAAAAGTTAGTCTTCCTCAAGACAAGAGTCAACCACAAAGGCCTGATGCTGCTGCTCATTCCTCAAGCAATTCAAGATAAGGAGACCGAGAAGTGTGTTATAAATATGTGCAAGTTATACATAATTTTTTAAGTGAGGCGAAAGCCTGAAGAGCTTCACTAAGTCTCCACTGAACAAGTAACATCACAGCAAACAAATCACACTGGCAGTAAATGCAAAATATTACATATGGAGGTATTAATTGGAATGCTACAGGTATTTTTCATGTCCCAAACAACGTTCACCAGCTCAAAGATCCTTGCTCCTTTCATCTGTCTTCCACAAGAGCCGGTCCTCTGGCAGTCCAGGGAGCTCTTAGGAGAGGGGAGATGCTTTGTTTTAACCCCTTCCATCCTTACCATTCAATGCTGTATTTTTCCTCAGCAGTCTTAGGGCTGCTTGACCATTGTCTGACTGAATGAGTGTCAGAAGGCCAACAGAGGCCTCGAGCAATGCTGCAATGCCAGAAAGTACACTGCAGGTTCAGTAAGAGATCAGATTTAACTCTGACCTAACAGATCTGCCTGTGAAAGTTCAGGAAAATTTGCAGGAGTTTCAGGTAAAAGATAGGGGCAAATATGGGAAGATAAAATGAGCGGCTTGCGACCTTTAATTATGTTGTGATGTGTTTCTGCTCCTTCCTCACTCACACCTTTCTCCCTTTTACCCATTCCTGGACTCACTGAGTGTCCAAAGACTAAGATTCAGTGCTAATGGGACACCCTGACAACTACAGGCTGGGTATCCAGCCCAGAGGGAGCTCCGGCTTTCTCTCGATGTAGTGGGCTAAAGTCTTGCCGTGTTGCCCCTGCTCTGGCAGCTCCACCAGCAATGCTGCCCAGCTCTGGATCTGGTGCTGCAGCAGCAAGCAGCATCGCAGCTGGGCTGGGCAGACCCTCTGCAGCTTTCACACCAGCGGCATGCCTTCCTTGCTTTGGCGCACTCTGTAAGACAGCCACGGAAAACTCACTCACCCACCCACCTTCCTTACAGACTTAGCCTGATCCATCCTATATACAAACATCCCAGGTCTTTGCAAAACTTTTTAATTGCCTTTTGCTGAGTTTTTTTTTCCCCTCCATGGAAAACCAACTGACAGGGCAGAAGAGAGGGCACTGGTCAACAGGGGCCCACAAAGTGATACCAGACAAAACGGCTGATGTTGAAATTACTTTGTTCCTAGCATACACCCTGGGGACTGCAGTAGCAGAGGCACAGAGGGCTGTCACAGGCTGCCACAGAGCTGGGAAAGCTCTGGGAGAGCTGCGCAGTAAACAAGTTTGGTGCTCAGAGCAACAGTGGACGACCACAGTGCTTTTGCTGCCAGCATCACAGTGGGAGTATCTAAGGCTCAAGAACAGTCTGCACTGTCCACACTTACCAACGACAAATGTCGGAAAAGTGCCAGACAGATCTCAAACAACACCAAAGAAAGATTTTTGGCCTTTGGGTCTGTACTCATCTATGAGTTCAAAGATCAGTGACCAAAGTCACCCATTCGCCTAAATTCACCCCAAAGCGGCCCACATTAACAACCGAATACTGAGGAGACTGTTCACAAATGCTAGAAAAGATGTATGTCAAAATACACTGGCCTGTTCTACTGCTAGTTGTGTTCTACAAAATGCAGGGTGGTAGCTCCTGAGTAACCTGTGGCATCCCCCTTCTGGAATTTGCCAGCAAAAAAGCAAACCACAAAAGAATTAGGCCAGGGGTCCTCAAACTTTTTAAACAGGGGGCCGGCGCGCGGATGAAGTGGCAGGCAGTCATCTGCGGCTGCTTGGTTTTCCCCCTCCAACCCCCGGCGGGGGGGTGTCTGTAAATACTGGGGGGCCGGATTGAGGACCCTGGGGGGCCATATCTGGCCCACAGGCCATAGTTTTGAGGACCCCTGTATTAGGCCAATACAAAAGCTATTTTCATAGCATAATGGGGAAAACTGGGTTACTAGTATGAGCAAAACCCCTTCTCTGCTATTACATACACCTGTAAAAGGCATGCTTCCCAGGAAAGTCACCCCAGTGTGCACAGAGAAAGAATCACGGCAGGCAGAGCATTGCCAGTAAGTCTGTAGCGCATGGAGCGTCACCTGCTCTCCCCCTCAACCCAAAGAGGTGTGCTTTCGCTGGTATGGCAGGTATGCAAGGGGCTCCTGCCAGCCCAGTCCTCTCCAGTGCCCAAGCCCCATGTGCACAGGCACAGCCCATCTGTCTGTGCTGCAGATACTGTACAAATCTGTAGAGCTGATAGCCCAGGTCTCCTGCCACATACCAACCCTTCACACGAGGTCCTCTTGATAGGTAATGTTTTACACAGTGGCGTGACAAAAAATTCCAACTACACTAAAACATACTTCGATTTTTCAAGACAAACACTTGTTGAAGCACCCTGTTCTTCAAAAACAGCGGCTGAACAAACTGCCTTGATTTTATGCTGTTCTGGACTCTAAGTGGATCGTGCCAATAAAAGGGAGCACGACACATAATTAAATATGGCCAATGATTCTTTGATGTAAACTGATGACAGTGTGCAAAGTACACAGTGGGGACCATCAAGTCCATTATGCTTTTTTCAGATCTCCCCTGGTCCTCCTTTCCCTGTCTGCAAATGTGGGGCTGTGCATGGTTACTGGAAATGTGCACAGCGGGGAGCAGCCACCGCAGCACAGCCCAGGCATTCAGGAGGCTTTCAGCAAATCTGCCATGTGTGCACAGTAACCAGGCACATCCCACAAGCGCTGGATTCTGAAAAAGCTGCACAGAACAAGTGTTCCATGGAAGTGTCAGAAATCAAAGACAGAAATACCGGTGCCTTATGTCAAATATTCCAAGACACAAGTTAACAGGGCTGCCTGCTGTGTTCAGCGGGCTGACTCCCCGTGCCCTGCTGGTCGTGTGAACAGGATGAACACATGCAACATGACAAATACCACTCTTGCTGCCCCGAGTTGTAGCATGGCCACAGCGAAAGCGACTGCAACAGTCCCAAAGAGTTCCAAAGACAGATACTATCTGCAATGCTGCAGCACCACATAGTTGCTCCTATTTTTATGGGACTTCCACAAAACAGAACATCCTATCTTTGGGATTGCACTTGGTGTCAGCAGTCAGTGAAACAATGAAAACAAGCCCTGAGTACATACTTAGACATTTTAGATTCTGGTAATGCAGAATCATTACTGATAATAATGTGCTCCACGGGGCATAAGCAACTATGGAAGATAAGGAATCACATAGAATAAAAGAATGGTTAAATCTGATTATTTTAACGATCAGTTAATTCTACTTATTTATTATCATACAGGTAAAAGTGAAAGATTAGAGAAAACCAAAGCCCACCAAATCTGCCACAATCTTCTGGTCTTGTTTTCAGAGCTAAATTTTCCATTTTGGACACCCAAGTGAAGCGTTTTTTTTTTTAGAAAATACTGAGCATCTGGCATCTTCTCATTATTCCTACTGTCTCTTTTTAAACTACATTCAGTATAAAGTACCACGTAATACAATCAACACACATTTGCAGCGCTCATCATTTAAGGTACATTCTGCATCCAAGTTGGAAAGTGAGACTATTTAGACTACCCCATGCCTACCACTGCAGAAACCACTCCTGTGTTTGTCTACAGGGCACGTGCCCCATTCAAAGCACAGAATGAACAGGGAATTCTTGAGGGAACTAAGTGATCTTTAAGTGAGTCTTTAAATGACCCACGGTTTTCATCTTCACAGTATATCCACCCTTAATGTGCAGGTGCACAGCAACTCATTCAGTCTTTAACATCTACAAGGCAGACACCTGCAGTGAGACCATTTTTATGCTCTCTTTGTAATCCATGGGCAGGAAGAGATCCTTCCAGATTAAGCCTCCCATGACTTTCTTATTTTTTTGGTCTTTTAGCTAAGGATAAAGAAAAATATCTTTTAAAATTCTGTCCTGTGCAATTTCTGCAAGACTACCGATGAGACTGTTCCCACCTGCTGCAGGTGCAGCATCCACAAGCCCAGGTTCTGCAACACCCCTACTCAAGCAGAGGACAAAAAAGCTCACAACAAATGTCACACCCATTAGTAAGACCCTTCCTTTCATGAATTTTGGGTATTTATGGTACTATTCAGTTACAAAATGCGATCCATAATTTCAACAGCCCAAGACAATGATCATCAGATAGGTGACAGACAGCACTCTTGTGAGCAAGGGATTACGAACTGTGGTATCACATCTCCTTCATGTTCTCATGGGGCTTTAAAATCCCTCAGAAAAGTGATCCTCTGGCAGCAAAACATAATTTCCTCACCCTTTAATAAAAGAAAATAGATTATTTCATTTTGTTCACATTTCCCTGAAATGCCAGTGGTTGATGACCGTGTCAGTTTCCAGCCTGAAAAGATACAGTTACCAAAAGTCACAGAGAGAAAAAATGCCACTTTGAAACTAAAACACAAAGCAGTTCCACATGATTCTCATTGTCGCTCCTATCTCACAAATGCCCTGCTTTGGACAAAGGTTTGCTGTTGACTCATGTGAAGCAGACCAGCCTCAGCAGCTGTGAGCACCAAATTTTGAAAACTCTGCCCTTCCCTCCGGAGACAGCACCTGCAGCAGCCTCGTCTGCAGCCTTGTGAATCTCCCCCTTTGCCTTCCTTGGTCTTCCCCACAGGGAGTCATCCCTGCACCGGGAGGATCAGCATTATCCTTCTGTGCCTGGAGGAGATGCCACCCCCTCCCTTGGCCGCAGTTACTGCTCCTCCCCAGCACCATCTCTCAGTGGCAGAATAGCCAGAAGGTGCCACAGGCATCCCTGGGCAGGGCCGGCAGGGGACAGGGGCACCAGTCCCAGCCTGGCAGCTGCTCAGCCAAGTAGCTGGACTGCTCAGCTTGCAGTGTCAGACACTGCACAGGTTCCCGAGCACAGCACCATGCTCTCTCCCTAGCCAAGCCACCTACAGAAGGGTTCAGCACCCACAGCCTTATCACACTGGACTAAGGACCAGATTCCTCTCCCACCACACGAGACTACATATTGGATTGTGACTTCTTCCACAATATCTTTAGAAAAAAGCAGCAAAAATTGTACCCCAAATTGTCACACATCCCCTCAGTCCTTGTTGCTTTCCAGGACTTTTTATGTTGAGCTGATTTTTGAGTGGAGAGATGGAGGAATGAGAAAGTGTGAGGTAACATACTCCAAGGGTGTAGAAGAACCTGCTAAGAAAGCAAAACACCATTGCTGCGTGCAGGAGGTGCCGACACCACATACAAGTTTCCCAGGCCTCAGGTACTCACAGCCAGGCAGATACTTCCCATACACAACCTTACTCTTCTTTGTACGGTCATCGGGAAAAGCTCTGTTGCAATGGGTATCAACATCTCCGCTCTTCCAAGTGTATCATCGTACACGTTACATAGCTCCCACGACAGCTGCCCGTGCCAGCCCTCTCTGTGGCAGCACACAGCACAGCTGTCACACTGTAGTACTGCCTACAGTAATGCTCATTTCTAGGGCTGGCTGGATATTTTCTGACAAAATGTTTTGGGGTTTTTCCTGGTCAAAATATGCTCCATCACTAATGTGAAGAAAGAGAAACATAAACCATAATTTTTTTCTCTGTAAAAATAAGAGGGTTCATCACAATACTGTTTCACATAAATGTTCAGAAGTTGAATTTTGTTATGAAATGGAATTCTCCCTGCTCATCAGGTGGCAGGTTCTAGTTTCTCCTTGAGCACACTGTCTCCTTGGATCGTATCATCTTATGACAAGACACGGTTTGGCACTGAAATCCTCTACACATTCTCTGCTATTGCAAAATAAATTAAAGGCATTATTATTTCTATGAATTCCTTTCAACACTTTTCTCTGTGACTACCTGGGCATGAAGCAGTTCATGCCATGCCTCCCGCAGTGAAGCATGCTGCAGCCTCCAGGCTCAGCTGTTTGCACATTTCAACATCCACATGGCAGATGCCACACATTGGGTTAGGCGAGGTGATTACCCCCCCGAATATTACACAGCAGTGGAAATAATGTATAAAAAAAAACCTGTCCGATGCCTGCACATGCACCATGCATCAGGGGGAAGCGTGCAACCCTTCCCTTCCAAAGGGCCTCACAGCTCAGGCAAATCAAGCTGTGGAAGTGCAGACAAGATCAGCAGCAGCAGTCAGTCCTATGCTTGTCTCAGATTCCAGAGCCACCTCCATCCATGCTGGAAGCACACACTGTGCTTCACAGAGACTTACATCTGTGGGATGACTGAAGCTATAAAAAGTGCTGACAATTTTCAGCAAATTTGCATATGTTGCTACTGCTGCTGCTTATATAAGTGATTTCTAGCTAACCACAAATACAAAAAGCAATGCCCAAAATAGATTTTCAAACAAACCGCTTGCAAATGTGACTGAATGACACATCTCCCCACCACTCTGAAAATCAGTCCTCTAGAACAGCAGACACAACAGCCAGCATTTCCCCAGAGGGTCCCGTGCAAAGCAACCCCCAGACTGCATACCCAAGAGGTCCAACACCACCTTGCCCTCCTGATATCTATGCTGCCCTGCACTAGTAAAGGTTGTGACAAAATGGGACACACACAAGACTTGTACTAGGTTGCTCTCAGGTCTAGGGCTGTATAGATCTTTCTACACACATCATCATCCCAAGCATCTCTGGTGCAGGTGGAGCACAGAGGCAGTCAGCCTCTGGATAGGACACATTTGTTGCCTTCAGCTGTTAAGAAACCCCTCACTGTGTCAAATACCATGCTCTGTTTGCTCTGTACGTGTGCTCACCATAGCAGTGCTGGCTTGAAGGACTGCTCATCACCTGTGTCTGCATAGATTCTTCTTTGCACCAGGCTGGAAAGGGCAATTGCTTAACCTGGGACAGAGCAGTAACACCACTCTCAGTGATAACACTACCAGGCAACAGCCTGGCACAGAGGGTCCCTGTATGGCTCTCCTCAAGTCGCCAAAAAGTCAGGCAAAAATATAAAAGTATGCACGAGGGAGGAAACGGTCAAAAGATGCAGCTGCTAGTCCCTGACATTCAGGTCTTATGGCTGACACAGCTATAAACCACCAAAGGGGGGGTGAAGGCTGGAGCTGGTGGTGTATCTGCTCAGTGGGACATGCATCACAAGCAACAACATCACTCCTTCCCCAAGCCCTTGAACATGGAGAAGCGTGTTGCTTGCTCATAGACCAAACTCAGTCAAAGCAAAACCATATGAATTTGGCAGGAGTCTTTCAGATTCCTCTGGTGTCAATGGATTCTCATGTTCAGGAAATACTGGCTAGGGGCTGTTTCTCCATTAACCTACTACCTGTCAGAGCACAACAGTATGAGAAACAGTACTTGGCTTCCCAGCACAAGGAAGGCAAGGACATGCTGGAGAGAGTCTGGCAATGGACCACAACTAAGGGATTGGAGCATCTGTCATACAAGGAAAGGCTGAAGAACTGGTACTGTTTAGCATCAAGACAAGAAGAATCAAGAGGGATGTTATCAATATGTATAAAACTGGGGGGGGGGGGGGGGGTGTGCGGCAGCAGCAGCAATGGGATAGGATGACAGTAAGAAAAGCAGAGACAGACTATTCTCAGTGGTGTCCAGTGAAAGGATGAGATGCAATGGGCACAAATAAAACCACAGAAAATCCCTTTTAAACACTACAAAAAACTGTGAGGCTAGTAAAACACTGGAATAGGTCGCCCAGAAAGGTTGTAGAGTCTCCATCTTTGGAGATATTCAAAACCTGACCAGCCACGGCCAGGGAAGCTGGACTAGCTGATCTCCAGAGGTGCCTTCCAACTCCAATTCTGTGAACAAGACTGCAGCAGCCTCCCTGCCTGCTGCCAACCAGCCCGGCCCTAGGGAACCCATCCGGAACCCTGTCACAGAGCTAACACCCTCCCTTGCTCACTTTGCTCTCTGCTTTTGATTCATGGTATCACTTTTGCTTTCTGACAACTGTATGTTCTCCAGAGCTCACAGAGACATCTTGTTCCTGGCTTATCCCTACCACACACTCCTCCAGCTCTCATTGTTTCCACCATTGCCATGAGCAGGAATCTCCAGCCATCGCTTTCTTCTAACCCACCACTGTGGGCCTGCGGCAACCACAGGAGCTGGAACCAAAGGGTGCCAAACATCTTTACCTCCCTGTGTCTCTCTCGCTCCACATTCACTACAATTTTGGTCCTTTCCTTGATCTTCTGTGATGAATGAACCGAACAAACTTTTTTGCTAGCAAGAGAACTCAGGAAGCAAAGGCAGCAATCCCTCAGGAACATCCATCTCTAGCACTGGAGTTCATCTCCCACAAGCTATCTTCATGGCTTTCTTAGAGCTGACCAACTCCACATTTGCCATTAAACCCCATTCTGGTTCACCACCAACCACAGATACCTATTTTTCTCCACCAGAGCCAAGAGCTACCACAAGGTGTGGGTCTGCACAAGGAGGAGTGTTGCAGCACTTTCCAGACTATCAAGCTACCACAAGATCTTTTTTTACCACCTCATACCAGCATACGCTTCATACAGTCCCTCTGATGCCTTCTCCACATCTTGCCTCATCCAGGGCATGCTCTCTCTTCTCTCCGCTTCTTCCTCTCTCCCTTTCTCTTCCTTGGCTGCTCTCTCTTCATTGGCTCTCAACCACTTAACAGAACAAGTCACACATGCAACTTATCTACATCGGCCAACCCACCACCCCTGAAGCCAGCCCACAGTTGTATATGATCAGTGCTAATTAACCCAGCTTCATTCCAGTACAGAAGAGGACCCTGCCCTGTTCTCAGCTCCCGGATAAGCCAGCTAGAGCCATGTGGCAGCATGCAGAGGACTAGCGCTGGCAGCTCTGCAGCCCGTCTGCCCGTGAAGAGATGCAGATGGAGCAGCACAGTTCCTCCCAGGTCGGAGAGAGCATCAGGAACAGCCATTCCTCCTCTTTTGTCTAGCAGGAACCAGCTCAGTGCAGGCTGGCTGCTAAACTGCTCAAGGGTGGAAGAGACTCCCCTCTCACCTGCTGTCCTTTGTGCCTTCCTTGCTTTCCTCTTTCAGCTGAGGACCAAAACTCAGCGCAGACTATAAGAGCACTGTCAGGGGAGATTTCAGCGTTGGTAGATGTGAAGTTGTATGGATAAGAAAATCCAGCCTGCCTGTCTATAGACAGTGCCAGGTTTAAAGACACAAATGCTTTAGAAGGTCGTCTCCTTTTGGTCGCACGCAGCCTCCTGACAGACTTTGCTGAGAGGAGAAAAGGTGTGTGCCATGCAGGGCAAACCCTCCCTGCCCTGGCACACGTCGGGCAATGCTACAAGCCATGTTCATCCACTACTCTGGCAGAAAATGCAGCCAGCTGTCCTTCGGGACAGTGAGGTACAGGGCTCTACAGAGAAGAGCATAGGTACTTGCTGGAGTGAACTAGCATGGGGAAGTAAGGGCATCACAGAAGGCGGGAATAACATCTTCCTCTTTCAACAACTGCCTGTGGTTACGTTCAGCTCAGAACATAATGCGGAACCTTAATGAAAGCTGCAGGGCCAGGGCCAACTGAAGCCAGCATAAGTGCTGGTTGGTACTAAAAGGAGAATCGTGTTCATGGCCCCATCTGGTGATCATCACCACCCATTGTCATCACCTCCCTGACGCCAGCTCCAGTATCAATGGTTGGACAGGGACTTGGATCAAAGAACAGAGAGGGACAGTATCTCTATCACAGCATCTTTCAGTGAGATCAGGTCCCTAAGCAAGCCAGCTACACGCCTGCACACGACGGAAAGGCTAGCTGCACAGAGCCCTGAGAGACACACAGATACTTCTTCTCACACATCTGCTTTACTCTCATGTATGCTAAGTATCTGTGGTCCCATAAATTTGGCTGATTTCGTTATTTAGCTCTCATTTGACATATTTATTAACTCTAGCTCACAGTCCTTACCAGGCAGAACCTGTGGAGAAAATGAAAACTGCCAGAGTGAACACCACCACTTGGCACTTGCTGTCTGTCTTGCCTTCTTTCTGCAGGTTTGCTCAAGAGAAAGGAGGCTGGGCTGTGTGCACAACTGCCTGCAGCAAAGTTTTCAGCGGTACACAAGCCGAGGGTCGGAAGGGCACACCTGTGGGGCAGCAGGCACTGGTCTGAGCACAGTGGAAGCTGGAACTTGCTCAGACTTAAGTAGGAGAAGAGGAGTTTCCAAGAGGGAGATGATAGGAAAGCAAAGGTATTGCATACACAGAAGTGATTTCCCACTGCCTTTGCTCAGCAGAGTTCCTTCCATCTCATGATACATTCTGCCTCAAACAATTCCTAAATTCCTAGTTAGATGTGTAAATATTTAGCAATTTGTGAAACCACAAACATTGACACATCTCAGTAAACAATCTTGTAAGTGGGAAAACTGACAAACAAAAGGACTCCCACATTCTTAAGCTTATCAGAAAACATCCCAAGTGCTTCAGGGGCACGTGAAAGTCCCAGGCCTCACTCTTGTAGCACTGAGTGTGGAAATTTTGCTTCTACTTCCGTGACTTTCCCAGTAGGAATGAGAAACAGAAGCTCAACAGAAACATCACAGTTTTTTTTAATTCATTTGGACTAGAGGAACCAAAAGGCAATTTTGCCAGCTCTATAGGCAAAACGTCCTTTTGCACAGAATCTTTTGCTCACAGGACATTGCTCTGCATGCATGTGGCAGGTCCCGTTCTGCCACCCTGGATTCCCCAGAGGGTGTGCATGGAAAACCTGGGGTGGGTAGTGCCTGCCTCGCATCTAAGCAAAGCAGGTTCTCTGAGGCCCCTTAGAAACCTGGAGGACAAGCAGAGGCTGACCCAAGGAACACTGTGCAGCTAACCACTTTGGCCTGGTCGCCACAAGGACATTGCTTCAGAACATCTCCATACCCACGTGCTAGGTTAAATTGCAAATGACTACAGGGCATGGTCAGCAAAGGAAGGGCTGATGGGCTCATGGCAGGTTCTTGCTTTGGCGCATGAGGTGTTTCAGTTTTCCCTTTCAGAAATGCAGAGACTGTGAAGGCACTCTTCACGGATGTGTTATTTTACACTCACATTGCGTCCTGTTTGCACAGGAGAGAAAGCAATAAACCAGCTCAGCTGCAAGCAGTCCTGCGGTGGGAATACAGCCGTTCCCTGGCTGTCAGGGCCCTGAAAACAACGGAAGCTAACGGAGCTTCTTGGCATCGCGACGGAAAGCCTCAGAGTCTCGGCGACTGATTCTAACTCTGCTTGGGCTTTCCGGGGCAATGCCCCACATACAGCGGCAAGGTGCCTCCAGCCAGCCGAGGGAACTGTTGCAACAGAAGGGACGTACGGGGATTACTTCATCCGGAAAGCAAAGCCAAGGGACGTTCAGCGAAAGGAAACCAGAGGGAGAGGGACGGGGAGCGGGAGAGGGACGGGGAGCGGGAGCAAGCGAGGAGGGAGAGGATCTTGCCCAGCATCTGGCCCGCACGCACGGCTGACAGGGGCTGCACCGCCTCGCCCACGGCTTGTGGTGCCGTTCAGCGGCTGTGAAAGCGCCGGGGCCAGCGGGGCCCGCGGCTGGGGGCGCGCCGGCCCGGCCCCTCGGCGGCTGCGGCGGCGGGAGCGGGAGCGGGGCCGTGCCGCAGCCCCCCGCGGCGCCGGGCACTCAGCGATGCCCGGGCGGGTCCCGGCGGCACCGGCGCCCTGCAGCCCCGCGTGCCCCCCGCGCCGCCCGCACACGCGGCAGCACCGGCGGCGCAGCCCGGGCCGTGCCCGGCGGGGGGCTGCGGCACGGCCCCCTCCCCTCGCCTCCCCTCCCCGGCCCGGCCGCCCGCCCGGCGCGGCCCCGCTCTTACCTCCAGCAGCTGCACGTAGCTGGCCGGGAACCAGCCGCGCAGCCCGTCCTCCTTCTGCCCTTCCCACCAGCCGCCGTCCGGCACCTGCAGCACCGTGATCAGCTCCCCCGCGGCGAAGCGGAGCCCCTGCCGGTGCCGCTCCCCGGAGAAGGGGTACAGCGTCTGGCAGCGGGAGCCCGACATCCTGCCGGGCCGCGGCCGCGCTCCGCCCGCGCCCGCTCCGCGCCGGGGCTGCGGGAGGCCCCGCGCTGGCCGCGCCCCGCGCCCGCCCCGCCGCGCCGCGCCGCGCGCGCTCCAGGGCCACGGCGGCGCCACGCGCGGGCGGAGCGGGGCAGCCCCGGCGCCGGGAGCCCACGGGCGCGGGCGGGGAGGGGGCGAGGCGGGGGCGGGGCGGGCCGGGGGGGGGGGGGGCAGCCGGGCGCGCAGCCGCTCCGCGTGTGCGGCGCTGGTGTCGGCGGGGCAGCGTGTCCGTGAGTGACGGGGAGGGGGGGGACACCGCGTGTGCGCCGGTGCACGAGAAACGTCCGGGGGGGGGGGGGAAGTGGGGGAAAGGGGAGGGGGGCCCTGTGGGCCCCGCGTGCGGTAGCGCCCCCAGGTGTGCCCCAGCCGCGCGCGCAGCCGCGCCCCCACCCCCCCCGCGCCCCCCTGCCGGCGCCGCCACAGCCGCCGCGAGGCGCCGAGTGGGCTGCGAGACCCCCGTGGGCTGCGAGACCCCCGTGGGCTGCCCGCCTGCAGCACCGCCCGCGTGGCATGGGCACCCGTGTCTGGGTGCGGGGGGTGGGCACCTCTGCACGCTCCAGGCGCCCTGGGTGTATTTGCGACACGCACCCAAGTGTGTGACATCCATTTTGCCTGAGAGACGTCGTGTGACACACCAAGCATGTACAAAGTGCACAGGTGTGTGTGACACATCCCCAGGTGTCTGTGTCCGCAACACCCGGCCGAGCACACGACTTGCTCCACGTGTGCCTGCCTGCCTGCAGCACATGCATGACTTGCACATGCATGAGACACCTCAGTGCATGTGACACTGCTCTGTGTGCCACCTGCGTGTATGTGAGAGATGCACCATGTGTGTGCATCTGTGACACACTCAACTGTGCGACACTCGTGCGTGTGTGTCTGAGACAAGGCTCCGTGTGTGCTTTGTTTATGAACGCCCACGCTGCGTGCACAGCCTGCTCTGGGTGTGCCTGACTCACTCTGCAGCATCTGTGTGACTCTGCGTGTGCGTGTGCCTGTGCGGGGGTGAGAGGATGCGCAAGTATGTATGAGACTCGCCCACGTAGCACCCACATCCACGTGTACACGGCTGTACCTGAAAGGCAGGGCATGCCTCCCCGAGTGCCTCTGTGCTACGTCTTGTATGTTGTTTGTGGGATATGTATGTGCGTGGTTGTGTACAAAACTATCCTATGGCTGCGTGTGAGGAACTCCATCTTGCATGAAATTCAACCCCATATGAAGGTGCACATAGGCTTGCTTGTGCAGGAGGCACATGCATGCATGTGAGAGACACCTGGGAGTGTGACTCACCGGGGGGCATGTGAGCACACACCTTGAGGCTGAGCTGCATATGTCACACCCGTGGGTTTGTGTATGTGCCCCCCCCCCCCCCCCGCCACAGGTGAGACTCACTCATACAGGAGACTGACCGGTATGTGTGCTTACATGACAGCCGTGGGAGACCCAGCTGCCTGTGTGTGACTCTGTGTGTGTGTGTGTAAGCTGGCTGTGTACGTGCCTGCACACACCTGTGCATGAGGAGACTCACGCCAGTGTGCTTGAAAGAATTAGCGACTGGTGTAACTCACTGCTGCACGCATGTATGAGGGTCTCATCCGCGTTTGTGTGACGTGCTGCGTGTGGTACCCATCAGTAGTATGTGGCATGTGGAAGAGAGGGTCACTTCTGTGTTTGCAAGAGTCACACCAGCATGCGTGTGGAAGAGATGAGGCAAAAGGAGTTGGATCTGCCTGAAAGCCCCCCCATCCGTACCCAGGCCTGCCACCCAACATCCTCAGCCAGCTGGTGGAGAGGGAAAAGGTGAGGCATAAACCTGCTGCTGTACTCAGACGTCGGTGAGATGAGTAGGTCCTTCTCCCCACTGACTGATGGGGGCCAGATGTGCCCAGTGGACATGGCCACGTCTCCTCTGATGCTCACCCTGTGGGTAAGCAGGAAAACATGCATCTGCTCCCACTGCATTTGTAGGACCCTTAGGTGCGTGCAAGGGTGTGACCACTGAACTTGGTGTGTATGTGTTTGAGAACATTGCTGGTCCACAGGAGAGTACAGGAGTGTGTACATCTTGGCAGCAGTAAGCATACACTGCGTTTCTCTGCTGGTTGGTGAGATCCTCCACTCAGGGCGGTTTGAGACAGTGTGCATCTATATAAGCCACAGTGCATTCATGCACGCTGCTCCGGAGAGCATGAGATCTGTGTCACCATCTGTGTGTGTTACTAAACTATCTCCATATTCCAGTCACTAACACTCCACTGGGCTTATGATGATGATGATGATGTGCACAAGTCAGTTGTGTGTCCCACTCTGCTGTATGAAAGTGCCTGCATTACGCTGCACATTTGGGCATGCAGGTGTTCACATGACTGCAGCCTGTGTGTGATGCTCCCTGCCCATTTGTAACTCTCTCGGCTTGAGTGTATACACGACCTACTGCAGTGTGTGCAAGCCAGGTGTCCTACTTGTCTGTGACCGCCTGCGTGTTTGCACAACTGCATGCCTGGGCAATGCGTTTCAGGGAACAGGTGCTGGTGTGGGTCCTGCATCAACTTCGGTTCTAGCGGAAAGAACACAGATGCTTCTGCGAGTCACTCCAAGTTTTGCAGTTTGTGGTGCTTTCCTGGGAGCTCAGTCCTTTTCACAGATGCTCACTGACCACTAACTCCTGTACGGCCTGTCCTGTTTCTAACATTCAGATTCCTTTCTCTTCTATCTCTTTTCATGGAGGAAGAGCCTCCCATTTTCCTTTTGATTTGTTCTTGCTTTGCAAACAGCAGTGAGGAGCAAATTCAGAACAACTACCACCCTTTGTGCCCGGAGCACACCATCATGTGTGTCTCCCAGCCTCGGGCTGCACAGGCTTTTTATTTATGTGACACAATAGAGTATTTTTCTCTCTCTCTTTTCCTGGAGTTTTATACATTTGCAATACTTTTTCCTTTAAAGTGAGTGCTCAGGAAGCCTGCTGTAGCCTTCCTCCTGAACATTCCAGGTGACTTTCAATGTAGCTGTCCTCCAGTTAGACAGACTAAGCAGCAAGCTGAGCTCAGCTTTTCAGGGTTTTTTTCTTTGGATTCTTTCAACAATTTTTGGACTACTCTCTACAGTTCTGTTTTTGAATCTCTGAGTTTGTGGTGAATTGCTTAAAATATGCTCTTTTGATAAGCATTTAAGCTGATAACTATTGAACTGTGATCCATTACGTGTTATTATCACACCAGCTGCGCCTTGCTTGGTGAAAAGCAACAGACCTGATACCATGGCATGCATCCAGGTACATCTATCGCCGGTATTCTCTAACAATGCCATTTATAGATGGCAAGGACTGAAATCGAACAAAAACCCACATGTTTTTCTTTAGCATGTGCAAACCCAGCTCTCCCTATGTTGGAACACAGAACCAAATAGTTTAGCATTTTCATGTACAACAGTGAATTTTAGTCTAAATTTTACTTTTCTTATGTTTAATGTTGCCAGAATACGTAAATATTTTTCTTCAGTTTATTCTCTGATATTTTTTAACTCTGCATTTTTATACTTCCAACTTATTCTGCTTTCTCTTTATCTCCCTTTCTGATATTTTTGTAGGCTTCTGCCCCTTTTTGCGTGAACTTTCTAGATGAAAAAAAACTCTAACAGGGTTTTAGTCCTAGGGCTGTCCACTTCCTGAAGCAATTACAGACTTCAGCTTTTCAGTGGGCAAGCCCAAATGTAAACACTACAACTTCACTTTGGCTTGTGTACGAATGTCCAGTCTGTAAACAGAAGGGCTCTGCTCATGTCAGAGGATCCCTTTCCAGTCGCTGGAGGTACTTATCTCTTGATAAGTAATCATCATTTCATTGTGCAGATAATTACACAGTTGCTTTCTCTTGAGATATGTCTGGTCCTTCTCCTCAGCTTGCAAAACGGCTTTACTTCTTGCACAGAGAACAGCTCTTACCAAAGGCTTAGACCTATGTTTGCTTCTGCATCATGTATTGTCTTTACTGGAAAGGATGTACAAGGGTGATGTGTTTTCTATTGATAATGAGAATTATTTCTGAGCATAGAAAGCTTTTTTATCTAGCATATTAGAGCCAGAGTCACTAGATGAAGGGCATGGAAGCTACCCCAGAAACATGCAGATTTGCAGCTTCAAGGGTACCAGGCATTGGAATGAATCAGTCAGCTTTCAGTCTCATCCTTGGTTTCTAACCCCTGTACCAGCTCAGCTAAAGCATCTTGGCTGGATGCAGGTGTTCTCTGGCCAGTACTCAGCAGGTCTGACTGAATGATCAAAACAATCCCTCTGGCTGTAAAATCCCTCTGAATTTATTTCCTGAGCCACCACAACTGTCATACTCACTCTATTATCTGTTCTAGGAGGGTATTCCACTTAGCAATGAGAAACCGGTTCTAAAATTGGTGTTACATAAATGCATTCTGTGTAAGGGTGAGATGAGTCTCACCTTGAAAGGACCTTTTTTTCCCTGTCTGCTGCCGAAGAGTCTAGGGTGAAGACCTCAGTCTTGGACATCTGATGTTTTAACAAACCTTAGGTGTCATTGAACTGCTGTCTGTGGATGAGAAAGAACCAACTTTGTGCAACACTGCAGAGAGCCTCAGTTATGGTTATTGAGTCAGAAAGAATTTACTTCATGAATTTGCAGATTGTACCTGGAGCATAAAATGACACCACCAAAACAAGTCCTATACAGAAGGGCAGAGTCCCTGAAGGGGGACTGAAAACCATCCTGGGAGTAACAGAAGAAAGTTCACATCTGACAGCTGTAGGAGCAGCATGGTCAATGTGTTGTTTCTTTAAAGCAACATCTGACAATCTGTCTAGCCCACGGAAAAGAGCTAAATTACTCCTGCTGTGTTCACTGAAAAGATCCTGCAGAGCTCGTGCATGGGAGAATTTTTAGTCATGGAGATTCACTGGAATAATTGATCAGTAAATAATAATAAATCTCATTCTCTCTCATGGGAGATTCACATGAATAATTGATTGGCCATACCTGTTTGCAAGACACAGCAACACCAGGAGATGTCCTGAGGCCAAGAACCAGGAAAGGAGGAGACTAAAAAGAAACCACTTGTAGCACTGGATCTTTAAATGACCTTTGAAGTCTAAACGATTAGCAGAAATTAGTTCTGTTGTTGGAGAGGAAATGTTCTGAGCCTGTGCACAAAAGATAATTCCAGCTGTTAAAATGCTTAAAAGCCATACCTTTTGATGGAAGTGACAATTCTCAATGCCTTGAACAGCAAAGACATAAGAACAGATACAGGAGCTCAGAACAAAATTTCATTTTGTAGTCTTCTTTCTGGTAGCAACGAAGGAGAATGCATAGGGTGGAGTGAAAGAGCAGGACAACACATAGCAGTGCCCCCCTTGAATATTCTGCCATCGTCCACCAAAATGCAGTTTAGGGATTTCTTCTTGAGTATCACACTTGGAAGTTTAGGCATCCAGGACCTGAAACATTCCAAGGAAAGGGCTCAGAGTTATGAGTCATGTTCATATGACCAAATATGTGATTCAAACACAATTTAAAAAATGCACTTGATACAGAATGGCTTTACCTTTGATTTCTGCCTTTAGCAGTGTTTCTTGTGGCTCCGCTAGCCTTGGAAATCCACTTGTACAAGGTCAGCTCTGAAAATAAGATCAGATATGCAGTGCCCTGCCTGGTGGTGGCCATTGTGAAACTTAGTGATGTTCCAGGGCAGGTTTAGTCATCTTTGTCATAACAGTGCCCAGAGCCGTACCTGCTATTTTAGTCAGACATAAACAAATGTAGTCTCTGTCTATAAATGGGCAGTGATACCATATGAGCAAACAGCTGGTGGTGATTAACCTGAAACTAAACTGGATTTGCCTGCCAGGATAATACACCTGGAGACCTGACTGCTTCCATTCACCTCCTTTCTTGGAAGCAGGCTGAGAACAACAAACTGTTCCGATAACATCAGCCTACTTCCAGTCAACATAGTTCCTACCGAGAAGCAGGGCAGGTCTTGCCCTGTTGCATGAGAGGCAAATACTTGGTCACAGAAATGTGACTCATAACTTGGACTCCTCACCTTGGAGTTAGGTGTCAACAGCAGCCAGTTGTCACAAACCCCTTTTTGAAACGGCAACGTCATGCTGTTTCTCTCCAGCAGTCCAGTGCTCATCTCTCTCCTCCTGGGGCTCTGGAAAGCCTAAGTCACAACAACATGCTCCCATCAGCTGGCTACAGAATTTCAGGAGAGAGCTTCCCTCAGTCCATCTCACTGCTATTCCTCTTGGTGCAAACTAAAATATGCAGGGCAGATCCAGAGTACTCCATGGTGGTCAGGATGCTCACAGAGGACAGACCCGACTCTAGACCAGCTCAGTGATTCCCAAGCATTTGTATTCATTAAAGCAGATACTGTAGCCTTGTCATCTCTTCTTCCAGCTCTATAGACACTAGGTCACACGATTTTATTTATTGAATGTTTATTTCATGCTAAATAGAAAAGCCATTGAAAGGAAGAAAGGCATTGTCTATAAATCAGTTAGTTTCAGTATATCAGAAACAAGCAAGCTGTTGCCATTCAAGTCTCATCCTCCAAGTGTTGAGACAACAGAAGACAAATAGTTCTGGATCAGACCACAGGTCTGTCTGGTTTATTATCCTGTTTCCAGTGATATCTAATAGCAGAAATCTAGGGGAAAAGACAGGTGCAGAGATATATTTCTGCAGAACATCCCCTTCGTTTCCAGCAAATGATAGCTCAGGTCTTCCCCAGCTGGAGGTGGTATCTTGCATTTCATAGCTCATTTCCATTATTTAGGGCAGTTATTTTTTTGAGCCCATGCAAACTTTTGGTATCCATAAAATTCTTTAGCAAGGGTTTCCAGTGCAGGCACCGTATTTTGGAACCTGTACCTCACCTGTTTAATCTGAGGCAGTGCCTGGCCCACAGTCACAGGCACAACCTGCCCACAGTTACCTTTATACTGTTGTAGCTGCCCTGATGTCCAAACCTGAACCACTGAACTGAGAGTTACCTGCATGTGGAGATTGGGCATGAACCTACATGAACCACCTACTTTAAGGGTCTTAAGGGACTTGTCCAAGATCACATGGAGAGACACTGGAAAAGCAGGAAAAATCCCAAGAGTGATCTGATAAAAGCACCTAAATCTTCCTTCAAACTTCCTTCTCTCTGGCTTAGTATCAGTCTTAGTGGTGTGATGTGGACTTGCCAGATTATCTCCAACAGCTTGCTGTGTCCCAGAGCATCTGATCTTTTCTTTTGATCCCATGGAGAACTGGGCTTCTGGCCAGCTAAGAAGAGCAGTCCAGCCAGGCAGCCCTCCAGCCAAACTCCCTCTGGGTGTACTAGTTTGGACATTAGTATTTCACTGTCGCTAAGCTTCCCTCTTCAGAATGAATTGCTCATTACTTGAGTTCCATCAGGGATTTCCTATGTCATGAAAGAGCAGAAATTCTGCCTGAACACACTGAGCAGGCCTGACTGCTTTCTGTGGATGAAGTTGTTGATCTGTGTATATGTGTGTGCCTGTATCTGCAGGACATAGATGTCTCAGTGTTTTCCTTTCAATGGTGTCTCTGTTCTGCAACCATCTGTGTATAAAGCTGCTATTCTCTCGTGAACAATGACTCATACAGGAAAGTCTCTAAGAATGAGGCAAGAACTGTGTTCATCCTGAGTAGTATCGAAGATGAGGATTCAGTCCCATAAACTCTTGGAAACTCAGCGTTAGTTTTCCCTCGACAGCTTTAGTATTTAAAATCTGCTGTTGCTGACACACATTTACAAACAACAGGTTGGCAATAAACTCTCTCTGCAAATGGGTGCTCTGTGTTGCTTGCTTCTGACAAAGACCCAGCACAGCCCTGCTCGCTGTGGCCAGCCTTCTCCTGACCGCCTTTGCCAATGAGGACCCACCTAGTGACTTCCACCTCCCGCATTCTTCTCAGCTCCCACAGATGACTCTTTCCAGCCCTTTCCTTTATGTTTCCAGGCTACTCTGTGTCTCTGTCAGCTGCAGCGGGTGAGTGGGATGAAGCAGTGTCACTGTTCCTGGCACCCTGCAAGCTACGCCTGGGCCTGGGGCTGCCCAAAAGGCTGTGAAGTTGGCTGTAGGGACTATCTGGGGCACTGAACCATACTGCTATCAAAAAATTGCAACGATCTTCACTTCATATATCTAGCAAGGCTTCGGTACTTGGGAAATAACTGGAGGAAAGGAAATATCCAGAAGATTTTATCAGAAAGTCTCCTGTGGCCAGAATGGGTACAGAAAGAAGAGTTTCTGAAAATCAGTTGAGCTTCTCTGGCTAGTGAGGAAGGTTCTGCTTTGTGGCACCTTGTCCAACACTGTGGAAAGAAAAGGTTACAGAGTCCTCATGTTCTCCACTGCCCCAGGGAGGTAACAGTCTCTGGGGATGCAGGTTAAGATGATCAAGAAAGTTTAAAAGAAATGGTGACTTATCCTAATAATGTAATCATAAGACAAGTCCAGATATGTAGACCATACCCAGAAAGCATGCCCACAATAAATATAATTTTTCAATTGGATTAGAATTTTAATTAGAAAATGCATTATCAGATTTTAAAATTTCTCTAGGATCTTAGGTGATAAGCAAGGGGCAGAGGTGCTCATACGTGAAAGTAAACATGCTCTGTGAGTACGAGTGGAGCTGGGTGGCTGGAGTTGGACAGAATGTTAAAATCAACAGATAGAATTGGAATCACAGAATCACAGAGCGGTTGAGGTTGGAAGGGAACCCTCCGGGTGATCTGGTCCACCCCCCCTGCATAAGCAGGGTCCCCTAGAGCAGGTTGCACAGGTGCCTGAGACAGAGCCCTCATTCACATCCATCCTTTTCCAGCCACCACCCTTCCTGCTAGCTGTGTGCTCCTGACCTTCCTGTGGCTGGTACCAGTTCTGTGTTCCTCAGCCTGTTCAGTGAATCGATCAGTCTTCGAACAGCAGAATGCAACTTTCTTTTTGCTAGATTAGTGAGTTCGACTGAATCAGTGAAAAAAGTAGACTGGAAGACGTATCGGAGATCTTCAGCACAATCTCCTGTTCCAAGCAGGGCTGACTGCAAAGCTAGATGAAGCTGCTCAGGACCTTGCCTGCGTGTATCCTGGAAATCCCTGAGGACAGAGATTCCACAACCTCTCTAGGCAGCCTGTCCCAGGGCTGCAGCACACTCATGATAAATAATGCTGCCTGCCTTTTGCTGAAAAATAATTTCCCTGGTTGCAACATGAGACTGTGGCCTCTCGTCCTTTCACTGCGCACTTGCCAGAAAAGCTTGGATGCATCCAAGTTCACAACCCCCTTTTCAGCAGCGTTAGCCTTAGTTAAGACCTTAGTTAAGGTCTTCTCTTCTCCAGGCCAAACAAACCTAATTCTCTTCACGTCTCCTCACATGGCACACGCTCCAGCTGACCGACACTAGGGGCTGTTGTTGGATCCTCTCTGTAAACATCTCCCATATAATGGAGGGGGGTGATTCCCAAAACTGAACGCAGTATTGCAGACTCAGCCTCACCAGTGCCAGGCAGTGGGGAACAGCACATCCCTCTCCCTGCTGGCTGCTTACTAATGCAATCCCCTGACCGGTTAGCGTTATTAGTGCAGGGATAACACAGGCCCAGCTTGTTTTTCACCAGAATCCCAAGGCCTTTTCTGCAGGCCTGCACCCCAGGAGGCAGTCCCCAGCCTGCACTGGTGCACAGAGTTGCTTTGTCCCAGGTTGAAATTATAAAGAGGATTTATTACTGCATAGAATTAAAACAAATGTATGAGATTAATTAGACCAAATTTGTCACATGATTAATAAGGGTCAGACCCTGACTCCTCTTGTTCTCTGCCTGTCTGCTAATAGAAGTAAGGAGTAATGGTGGCACATGGGAGCCCAGTTTCGTACCTAAGAAATCTCAGTTTTCTGCAGAGTGTTTTTCGAGCTGTGTATAAGTTCTGATACCAGTCACAGACATAAGCTGTGAAGGGGCTGTAACTCTCAGCACAATTTACCCTTTTCCTAGCAAAAGGCCCTGCAGGCTTGAAAGAGAATCTTGTAGGCCCCTGGAATGAATCCCACTTCCATCCATTCCCCCAGGACCTTAAAGGAGGATCAGGCACCATGCCTAGAAGGGATGAGCTTTGTGTGTGCATGGTGTGTTTTTAAAGCAGAATTTTAATCCTTCTTCTGACTTCACAGATAGGCAAACTTAGTTTGTTATTCTTAGTGTACACTGAGGTATGACACAGCTCCAGCTCTCTTACCAAGCTTATTTGTTACTGTTCTAAAATAAAGAGTCTGTCCTTTTTTTTTTCTAAGTATTTCTCACCTTACCTCTGGTTCAACTAAATAAAAACTAGTAGATTTCTTGTTCTTAAATAAATAAATAAATAAAGTGTATTTTGAAAACTTAGCAGTTATCATATTTCAATTTCGTTCCAGCTTTCTGGGCTTTGCTTTTTTTTTTTCTTTTTCTCTTTTTTGTGGGGGGGGTGGTGGGGGAGCAGCGTTTGGGGTTTTTTTTGCATCCCCTCAGTCCCTCTCCTGTTTTCCTGAAACTGTATATGCTTCTCTTCAGAATGCTAATACACATCTGCATATCTTAGAAATTTAGTGGCAAGAACTAAGCAGAGAGGTACATGAATACAAAAATCTCTGAGCTGGGCATAGTTTACAGTTGTCCACTGGAACTGCTCTGCACAGAGTCCTTGTTCTTGCCATTCTCTGGAGGCTCAATGCCTCTCTCCTGTCTTCTCAGTCTCTCTCTGTGTGGAGATACTTAGCTGAACAGTGAACAATTTTTGAAGAGCAGATGACACGGATGTTTGCTGTCATTTTCACATGCGTAGCTAAGTGTGGCCTGTTTGGTTGTTGTTTCCCCCTCCCCTTCAGCCTGAGAGCAATTCAAGCCTCGGCCAGAGCATTGTTCAAACCATCAGCTCAGACAGTGCACTCTGCACAGATTTGGGTAGTCTTTAACCTTCACCCTGACTATTCTGCCTCTCTCCCAGAGTGAGCAAGGTGATGTGTTCTGTGGTCACAAAGGGCAGCTAGTGTTGCTGATGTGTGGCTCAAACACCTAACAGGCTGCTTTGCTGGAATACTCCTGAGAAGAGATAGGCGATCACACAGAAGTGGTCCTTCCTACTGCTGGCCAGCATCCCAAGAAAAAGCCAGTACTGGCTCACGGGTAATGCACAGACATCAGGCCGTGCCATTACTTCTCCCTTCCGGATACGCTGGGACAGGCAAAGGACTTGGAGGGCTCTACAGATCTCATGGCAGCTCCAAAGTGTTTCTAGAAGCTCACAGGAGTGCCAAGCAATTTTCAGGCGAAGGCTTTTCTTTCAGCTTTATAAATACGCTTGCAGCCATCATCATACCAAATAAAAAAGTACCCTTAAACCCACTCCTGCTTAACACAGCTCCCATGCAGGAGTTGTCATTCTTTCCGTTTTTCTTCCTTTATGCACAAATAAGAGTATTGAGAGCAGGTTTGTACTTAACAAAGGGATAAACCCTGCTAATCTACCGGTCTGTCTGCTAGCATTGTGCTTATCGCAGCACTGCTCGTGGGCTGGGGCAGGCGGTTTTCGCGTGCACCACTGTGCAGTGACAGCCGTGCCGTGTCCTGCGACAGCGCGGGCAGGACCTGCCAGCCGGGGGGCGCGGTGACAGCTCAGGTCACAGGGCGCTGTGGTTGTGAGTGGGCTGCCCACGTCCCCCCGGCAACAGGGCACGCCACGCTGCGTGCAAACCGGAGCCCGTGTGGGCAGGTGGCCGTGGAGGGGGGAGAAGAGGCAGAGGCGACGCGGGCCAGCTCGACAGGCTGCGGCGGCAGGTCACCAGGTGGGGCACTGGCAGCCAAAACGTCCCCGGGCTGTGGCTGGCACAAAGGGCCCGAAGGCGAGGGGGGGTGGGTGGGAAGAGGAGCGGTCGGGAGGCGCACGGGCGGCAGCCGGCCGGGGTGCAACCGCGGGTAAGTGACGGGGACCCGAACGGAGCACAGCGCCCGAGCGCGGGGCGACACCGCGGGCAGGGGGCGGGCAGAAGCGGGGGGTGGCGGGGCCCCGCCCGAGGACGACAGCCCTAACGCAGGGGCGCGGCCAAAGCCGCCGGCTGTCCCCCGCGCACGGGTACCCGCCGAAGCCCGGCTCCCGCAGGCGCGGGCACGGTAACACGGGAGACCCGCAGCCGTAACGCGCTGCCGAACGGCCTCGCCCCTCCGCGACGGCCCCGCGGGGGTCCGGCGGGGGGGGGTGGGGGGGGGCAGCGCCCGAACCTCGTCCCGCCCGGCCCCGCGCCCGCTGCACCGGCCCCGCTCGGGGAGGCCGCGGCGCGCCCCCGCCGCCGCTTCTGGCCGCCGCACCGGGCCCGCGGCGCGCAGGGGGGTGCGAGCCCCGCCCGTCGCCTACTCCGCCGCGGGGCGCAGCGCCCCCTGCCGGGGGCACGGGCACGGCTCCCACGCGCGGCGCTCACGGGCCTGGCGCCGCCCCGGGGCGGGGGGGGAAGGGGGCTTCCCGGGGCGGCCGGGGGCTCCGGCGGATCCCGGGCGGGCAGAGCGGCCGCGCATCCTGCGCCGCGGCTGTGGGGCGTGACGGGTTCGTACCTGCTCTCCACATGGAGCGGACCCCCGCGGAGCACAGCCGCACCGCACCGCGCAGACCCGCCGCGGAGCAGACCCCCAGCCCGCTGCGCCCACCCACACATGCTGGCGGTCAGTCCGGTAAGGCGGGACAGCCCCGTCACTCAGGGTGGGTTTTATTTCTCAGCTCCTACTGGGGCTGGGTAACGGCGGCCGGCGGGAGGGGCAGTGACCGCACACCTGGTCACTCAAAGCAAGCAGTGCTGATCTCCGGCGGATGCACAGCAGTCTGTACCGTAAGGGAGCCTGCCACAGCTCCGGTCAGCTCATTCCTCTGATTTCTAAATAAATAAATAAATAAATAAATAAAAAAGAAGGTAATGTAGAGGTTGTTGGAGTGGTTGAATTATATCTGGCGTTGTTTCAAAGCTGTAGCTATTGCAAATGTTCTGCCATATTACTGGCACAGAACCAGTATCTCCCAATTCTGCTGAAAGACCTAAATTCTTAAAGTCGATCAAATCTAGTCTGTCTCTTGGGAGGCACTGACAGGACCTTCAAAACCCACTGGTTTTGAATAAATGTGTTTCTGGCCTTCCTTTATGAGGATGCTCCATTGCGAGAGTGGGAGATCTACAGAGTGGCTGCCAGGCATTTGGGCAGAGACCCCTGGGGCACTTGCCACATGGAAACAGTCCTTCTCTGCAGCCCCTCGGCTCACCTGTCCTTCAATGTCACGGCTTTTGGCTCGCAACTTGTTAACCTGGCATTCAGCAATATCAGCTCGTTCCTCAGCCTCTTCCAGCTTGTACTGGGTCTTGCGGCACTGTGAGAGGTTAGTGTTTGCCTGTTCCTCCTGGAAGTCATGCAGTGACATCAGTGACATGGACAAAAACTGGCGTCATCCCATTACCATTAACCAAACACCCTATGGCTGCACCACAATAACATCACCCACTAGTTAGCCTTGCAGCTACACCCCTGTGTTGCCAGCACCCTCTGCGTTTCTGTCTGGTACTATTAACAACATGAGCACTCAGCTGGGGACAGAGCAATTAGTCCTGATCAGAGCCAGGTTGGGAAAATTGGCTAGTGTAGCTCCAAAACTTTGACAACCTCAGGACAATTCCAGCTGTGCCTGCTCTGTTGTGAGCTGTTAAGTCTTTACCAGGTGAGGAATGTTCAAAGGCAGTGGCCATAGCTGCCCTATCACACTGAGTACTCAATTATTTTAATGAACTTGGGAGGCTGAACCTTTTGGAAATCTCCACCCAGGGCTCGCAAAGATTTAGAGACTCCCACACTCACAGCTTCCTCAGCCCGCTTCTTGTATGCTTTCACTTTTAATTGCAGCTTGTCTACCAGGTCCTGGAGCCGAAGAATATTTTTCTTATCCTCTTCAGACTGTGGGAAGTGAAAAATCAAGTTAGCCTTGGAAGAGGGCTTGAGGTGATGCATGTTAAGAGGGCAGAGGATTTGAAATACCTGGTAAGTGAGCTCCTTCAGCCTTCGTTCGTACTTGCGAGCACCTTTCAGCGACTCTATTCCTCTTTTCTGCTCGGCATCAAGCTCATTTTCTAACTCATTAATCTGAAACACAGTATCATGGTGAATGCAGCAACCTGCCAAGAGTGGCTGTTGGTACCACTGTAGGGTTCCGGGAACCAGGGTTCTGCAGACCAAGGCCACGGAAAAAGTGGCCATGCAGAAAGCGACCATGCAGGGCAAGCTTCCTGAGGCTAGAGTAGCTAAAAACTGCTTGCCATGCTGTATTACTGGGGACATGGTGTGTGAATCCATAGTTAGTTATAGAAGGAACTTAGCCGTGCTTACCTGGGGCATTTGTAACAAAATTGGACTTAAATCTCTCAGAGAAGTGGAAATTGAAACAGGAAAGGGAGGGCTCTGTCAACGTTCACCAGGTAAATGGGGAAAATCTGTTTAATTTGTAGTCTTGGAGCCCAGCTCATCCTCATGAATAGTCCTTAACAACCTCCCATAGCTCAACACCTCTTCTGGAGCGTGTGTAAGTCAAACCTGGACACCAGTGGGTTTATTTCTGTGGGGATATTTTCTGTCAAAGCCAAACTAACTCCCAGTCAGTTGTGCTGTATTTTGGAACAGCAGCAGTTGAGAAGCACAGAAAGGGGGCCAGGCGAGTGGTCTCTCTAGCCCAATGCTCTGCCTCTGGGACTGGCAGCAGCACGTACCATTTAGGGATAGCGTGGAAATCTGACTGCTGTCTACTCCCCTCATGCTTGTCCAGCTTCCTCAGTTATTAGGTTAGAGGTGTAAGGTGGCACATCTATGCCTGTTCCTTGCCAGCAGTGCAGGGTTTAACTACTCATCTCACCTGCTGGAGATACCTGGGGTTGTCCCTGTTGTAACCTTCCCAAAGGGTTCCAGCAACCAAGGGACCACTCGGGAACTTGACCTTATCCTACCATGGTGTTCACCATACCCTCGCCTCTAGTTTCTGGAGCTGCTTCTTTCCACCCTTCAGAGCCAGCTGCTCGGCTTCATCCAGTCGGAGCTGCAGGTCCTTCACTGTCTGTTCCAGATTCCTCTTCATCCTCTCCAGGTGGGCGCTGGTGTCCTGCTCCTTCTTCAGCTCTTCTGCCATCATGGCTGCCTGTTGCAGTGCACAGTTATGTTATGAATATGCCTCCCTGGCAGTTCTGCACTCTCCCTGGGAGCACTGCCCAGCTTCGCGCTGGTGTGTGGCTTTTTGCATTCTCAGTCAGTGCTCACGGCTGTGCCAAGAATCTGTCATATAAAGGGGGTCACTGTTTCTCAGTATTGGCATTTCTAGAGCTACTCTGCCTTGGAGAACAAGCAAGGTTGATGACAAGAAAAAAAAAAAATTAAGGCATGCAAATGACTCGATACCGAAGTTCCATTTTTTTTTAAGAGACAGTGGAAATTAGAGACACGCTGAAGTATCACCAGCTAACACTCTGCATCTCTGGGCTCCCAACTGATTTTGAATATCTGGCCATTTGCTGCCTAAATTTGCTGAAAAGTCAGACTCCCAAGCAGTTTTTGCTAATGAAATGACCCCAAGTATCTCGAACCACAATGTCAAGCTTGTGCCTGCTGAGGTGTCCAGGACCTGGATGGACAGCTGTCTCCAGTGTGACAGGGCAGAGGGGGACCCGCAGCACTGCCGCAGGCAGGTGGGCAGAAGAGTGCTTCAGGCCCAGGTATGCCTTGGCTTGATGCAATTTTCTGTTTCATTTTCATCTGCCTTTCAGAGGTATTCCTGAGGTTGGTCTCTTCTGATGCCGTGGAACTGTAGCCTTGTTTAAACTTTTAAAAAGAATTTCCATTCTTTTTATTTCTTACATGTGTGGAAGCATGTATGATTTTAGCCTTAATTTCAGCTTTTCTGTGCCATGTCTAAATGGGATTTGGTTTGGACTGCTCTTTTCCTGTTACAATTTTGTGGCCATCTCTTCTATCCTGTCTATTACATTTATCCTGGAAGCAAAAGGGAATGTGGGTATGAGGGAGGGGAGACAGGATGCCTCTTCAACACAGGCTGCTAGCAGAACATGAGTAGAGGACCTAGACTGAGGGGGTCTTCCATGGCAAGCAGTAGGGCAGAGGCTGCATGAGGCCCATGTGGGCGAGATTGTCTGTCACCAATATTTTCTGTTCCTGTGTTGAAGAATTCGTTCTCCTCCACCTGACTGCTGCCTTTCTAAAGTGCAAAAGTGACTGCAGTAGTATCATGTGGAAGAGAGGCAAGCAAGAGTACTCACGTCTGTGATCGCTTTCTTTGCTTTCTCCTCTGCATTTCTGGCTTCCTGAATGCTGTCTTCGACCTCGTTCTGTAAATGAGTAATGTCCACTTCCAGTCTCTTCTTGGTGTTGAGAAGGCTTGTGTACTGTGGGGACAGTCCAGAGATAGGTCATTCCCACCCCGTTTCATACCACTCCCGCATGCCTGTTGTACAGGAGATGCCAAATACCTGCGAGTGGAAGAGCTGTGCTCGCTCGCTGGCATCTGTCAGCTCCTGCTCAGAAACTTTACGGGCTCGCTCTGTCTGCTCCATAGCAGCTTGCATCTCCTCCACTTCTGTTGCCATCAGATTGTTCCTACGCTCTGCCAGGGCAAGCTGCTCCTTCAGGTCATCATTCTGTCTCAAAGCATCATCCAAATGGAGTTGGGAGTCCTTTGAAGGTGAAAGCACCAGGAGACTCAGAGGCAAGCAGAGTGAGTGGCAAAGACTTGTAGGACAGTAGCCCTCATGGCCCTTACCTTGAGTTGCCCTTGCACAGCTTTGAGGTGCTTCTGTGTCTCTGCCACCTGACAGTTGGCATGCCTCAGCTGTATTTCCATGTCATTCAGATCTCCCTCCATCTTCTTTTTTAGCCTCAATGCGTCATTTCTGCTTCTGATCTCAGCATCCAGTGTGGTCTGCATAGTCTCTAATACCCTCTGGTGATTCCTTTTCAGCTGTTGAATTTCCTCATCTTTCTCTGCGTTCCTTCTGTCAACATCTGACTTCACCTGGTTCAGCTCCAGCTGAACGCGTAAGATTTTTCCCTCTTCGTGCTCTAAAGAGCCCTGGCAGGGTTGAAATAACATCAGTGGATCTGTAGTGTCCATTAATGGGAAATACCCATGCAGAATTTTGGCACTTTGCAGCCAGTAACACAGGTATTGCGTGCCTTACTGTGGACCTTTAGAAAAGGCCTAGTACTGACTGCTGTTCCCCTACACAAGAGTCACTACACCTCAACTGGATATTAATCAGTAATTTAGGAATAAGACTCCTTAGGAAAATACCTCTGAAGCCAAAAGGCCTGGGCACTGAGTGCTCTGTTGATACTGCAGAGATAACAAAACATATGACAAAATGGGATGGTCAAGCCTCGGGCTCAGAAGCAGCTTGCCTTCTCTTGCACCTCCATGCTTAAGTCTGCTTAGGGGGTCTGCACGTAGTCCCACCACACTGTGGGCATGTTCTACTTCCATACAGCCTTTTCCCTTTGATACTCACATTATCTAGCTTCAGGTGCCTAGGAGTTTAAAGCCTGAGGCTGAGTCTTTACAAACAGCGGACAGAAATAAGCCCATCCAGAGAATGAAACAGTTGATGTAGCCTTGGCATCTCTTTTAAAATAGACCCTACAGAGATGCCTATTTCAGATAAAAATATTTTCCAATAAGAATGATGCTGCACTGGAGGAAGTTGTTGAGCAATACTGTGAAGTCTCCATCCTTGGAAGTTATAAAGACCAAGCAGACGAGGCTTTGAGCAACCTAATGTAATTTTGAAGTTAGCCCTCCATTGAGCAGGAGGTTGGACTAAAGACCTCCAGAGACCCTTTCCAGTCTAAGCTAATTCTGTGTCTCTGAGCTATGTCCTAGGTATACCGTGAGCGGCTCCGTGAAATGCTCTCAGACATTTTGTGGAGAATCAGATATGGTTATACAAAAGTAATAAAAGCTTTTTCCAGGGATGGTCAGGGCAGAGTGGGAACAAAAGGCAGAACCCAGACAAGAAGGAACTGAAGGAGCTGCAATTTGGCATGGACCGGGAAAAAACTAAATTTAAAGTTATGAAGTGCTGAGGGGCAGCCAAAGACAGTAAGGAAGACTGAGCAGTCATGGACTTGTGGGACCTGGTATGCAGCCTGCGTCAGCAAAGCACATCAGTGTACCAGCCACATCTCCACAATTCAGTTGATCCCCAGCAACCTCTTTGTGTTCATCAAAACACGTCCTGTGAACTGACTGCTCTTTGACTGTCTTACTGGCTCCCATTCATTGAAAGTGGAGGAACTGAAGAAATATAATCTTAATTGCCTTCAACATTCAGCTTTCTTTGAGCAGGAGGTCACACTGAGAAAACTTTTAAGTCTAGATTAGACTTGCTCTGAAAACATCCTTGATTAATTTTACTAGAAAACAAAACTTGTCTGAGTCCTGAAATACAAATGGCCTTTCTTCAGCCTTCTACAGGAGCTCATTCAAACAGGTGGTGTGAAATGATCTCTATTTTAGTCTGGACTGAGTAGTTTTTGCGTGATAGCACAGTAAGGAATGCCACATTGGTATGGGAGAGGAGCCCTCCTTATGCTATTTGATCTGCTTGTGCTCTCATACTGCACCTTTGTGATGGTGGCAGGACAAACAGGTGTATATAACCTCCAAATTTTCTCCATTCATGATCTCTCTAGAAACAAGCCCCCTTATTGAGGACACTTGCCTCTGCTTCTTCTAATGCTGCTTGAAGGTCACACTTTTCTTGCTCAATTTGCTTCTTTGCTTTCTCCAGTCCATGTTTAGCTTTTCCAGATTCAGCTATCTGTTCGGTCAGATCAGAAATTTCCTCTGCAACACAGAAAACACACACTCAGCTCATCTGAAATAAAGTTTTCAATGGCACCTGCAATTGCTGTTTGCCAATGGGAGTGATGGAAGAGTTAATGATGTAATGTGATGCAGTGAGGAGAAATAATAAGTCTTGTGTGCAGTCTTTATTTCTGGTTACCTCCTGCTTCCAGGTCAGTGTGCAATTTAAAAATGGGAGTGGCCAGCTGGAGTAAGCTCAGAAAAGAATGTTGACTTCCTCTGGATAGCGAAATTACATCTCCAGAGACAGTTCTGTTTGATTGTTCTCTTTATCCTCAAATACTTCCCAGGGATCATTCAGCTCACAAAAAAGAACAGGGTTGGGTTTCCTTTAGATGGTTAGTTTGTTTATTAAATGCCAATCTGTTGTGCCACAGCTGCATGGTCCTCCAATAATCAGGAGATAAGACAACAGCCCTCCAGATTTTTTTCTAATGACAGTGAGTGAGGTAATCTGGAAAAAATCGAGTATCTTTTTTCATCATAATTTCTGTCCATTCAGGTAACTTCATCGCTATTCATGAATGGGATTATGATGGTGTGAAGGAGGAGAATACCATGAGGAAGTAGGATGCTGTTAATGAACCATAGGCATGTGCTTACAGGTGACTTTGTGATCAGCTGAACAGGAAAGACAGACACCTAACCTGAGCGTTGTGGGGAAAATCCTAAGGAACAAAACCCTGGGGAGAGGCAGAGTTCTGGTATCCAAGGAATGTAGACACATCTTAGGACTCCTGGTGGATTCCAGCTGATAGAGATCTGAACTTACGCTGGAGGTTCTTGTTTTCCCATCTGACAGTCTCAGCCTGGTCAAGCATTTCTTCATAGGCATTCTTCATCCGGAAGATCTCAGTGCTGAGAGAGCGACACTCCTTCTGGGCAGCTTCCAAATCAGCCTGACTGTCCTGGTACTTCTGTTTCCATTCAGCCAGGACCTGGAGTGACAGGAGCAGAAGAATGACCTATTCTGCAGTACTCCTGTCTCTGCACATCTACAGGGCAAGAACCCAAGAGGCATGACATGTCTTGCAGTCTTTTGCTTTGGATTGTTCTCTGCCTGTGACAATCAATTCACCGTGATACGTACTCTGGCCGTTTTGGTGGAAGCTACTTCACTCACCCTCTTCAGCCAGCACTAGTGCATACCCCAGACTCTCAGGCAGGAGTTTGGGTTGACAACAGCCTGGACACGATGAGGCTGTGTGAACCTTTCTATTATTGCAGGAGCCAGTGCTCTGGCACTCAGCCCGCCAAGAAAGATCATGTTCTACAGATTGTCTCCTGAGTTTGACACAACAGCCCTGCAGGGTGTCTGTTGTAGCACATTCACCTAATTCGCTCACACAAGGCTGGGCCAAGGCACAGGGCTGTGCAACATCACTTGGCCAAACAGTGCTGATTATTTTAGATGTTATTAGAAGCAATGAGGGCTGGAACTGTGGAGAGGAGTCTGAGGCTCTGCCTAACCCACATACAAGGCCAGCAAATTAGCACCGGCTGAAAGTCTAGCTTGCATGTGAATACTTGCTGAGTCTGCTTGATCAAAGACTAGATATGGATCCTCTTATACTCCCTTGCAAAAACTTAATGCTTTTTAAAACTATCAGAAAGCTACTTCATTGTTTGCTGTGGTCATCTGGGGTTACTCACACTGTGACGTTATTACTATATGTCTCATTATGTGTTCTTTACCGCAGCTTTGCTTTGGATAAAATACAGTGTATCTTACTGTGAGTGCAGAACTTTCATAATTTCAGAATTTGGCCTGGCCTATCAAGTGTCTGATGTTTTTCACATTTGGCAGGCTCTCTGTATGAACCTTGTCGAAATTCTTCTGCTTTTTATCAAATGCCGCACAAGCTGCGTTCAACCTCTCCACATCAATCATGAGGTCATCCACTTCGCCCTGCAGCCTCTGCTTTGTCTTCTCCAGTGAAGCACACTTCGAGTTGACAGCCTCAGTCTGCTCCTCTGACTCCTGCAGGCGCTGAGCCAGCTTCTTTCTGCAGGATGAGACAATTGGTGCTGAGAGAAGGAGAAATCTGACATTCTTAGAAAACGAACAGGAAGGGAGTTTGGCATGGGAGAGATGGATGGAGAAAGCAAAGTAGAAAGCTGTGACGATG
Source organism: Falco peregrinus (assembly GCF_023634155.1). Lineage (NCBI taxonomy): Eukaryota > Metazoa > Chordata > Aves > Falconiformes > Falconidae > Falco > Falco peregrinus. The sequence continues at coordinate 118,661,931 of NC_073722.1, read as the reverse complement.
TGAACAGGGGGCACTGATGGGAGCCTGGGATGACACAGCATGCTGGAGGGATGCATAGGCTGGGAGAGTACTCACCCAAGGAGTAGACTATCGCGATGTGGAGAGGAGCTAGAAACACACTTTCAGCATTGGCAGTGTAAAGAATGTGACTTTTCAACTGCTATGATTAACTCCATAGTTAATGCACTGGAATTCTCCTTCCTGTAGACACTCCCAAGCCTCTACTCATTTTCCTCCTTCAAACCTCTACTCACTCCCCTTTTGACTCCTAACACATCAGAGCATGCTGCTCTGCATATTCCCACTACAAGCGTATTCTGGTTTCCTCTGGTTCATTCTTAAATTTTTACTAAAATACCCTTCTCGTTGCTCCAGACTATCCCGCTTCCCACGTACTTGGCCTCCTCCAGCTCCTCCGTGCGCTGAATAGCGTCCGTCTCGTATTTGGTTCTCCACTGGGCCACTTCGCTGTTGGCCTTGGACAGGGCGCGCTGCAGCTCCCCCTTGGCTTCCTGCTCCTCCTCGTATTGCTCCCGCAGCAGGTCACAGTCGTGGCGAGCAGACTGCAAGGCGTGGGCCAGCGCGTTCTTGGCCTTCGCAATTAAAATTATACAAATTGTCAAAATATTAATAATTTGTGACTGGACTTTGTTACTGTATTTTGATAAAACCTTCATGTCTTGCTGCCCATGTGCAACAGTTGCTAGAGTAACAGAAGGAACAAAGCGACCTGAGGGAGGCTGTGTTTCAGGCTTGATGCTGTTAAGTGAGGTCAGGCACTTGTCCATTTTTTTTCTGGGATGCTGCCTCTCAAACATACCTGCACCAAGAGCTTTTGGCAAAGACGCATGAAACCTAGCAACAGACAAGGCAGGAATTACATCTCAAGAAGCTTCTCTGTAAGCTTTTCAGGTAGAGTTTGGTATTTATCTGAAGGTGGAAGACACTCTCAACTGTTTTGTCATATCTAACCCTGGGTACACCTGCATTCCTGCTCTCTTTCCTTTTTTTTTGGCTGCTGTTTTCTTTGCCTCAGGGATTTCCTGTAGCAGCAAGCTATACAGAGCTATTTTCATTCACTTCTCTCATGTTTTTGAACTTCAGAAAGCATGATGGGAAGGACTTAAATTGTCTTCCTTATTTCACTTCTAAGATCTCGTCTCTGTGTTATGCTCTAAAACAAAATTCAGAAGTTTCACTGTTCTGATGTCTCCACCTTTCTCTGAGGAGAAATCTCATTTATTTTTTTAGCTCACTGGTTTATTTTTTGCTCCAAATTAAAGCAAATCACCTTATTTTCTTCCTCTACTTGCCTCTTCAGTTCTTCAGTCTGCTGAGTGAAAGCATGTTTGCCTCGAGTCAGCTGAGAAATCAAGGACTCCTTCTCCTCCAGTTGCCGAGAAAGTTCACCTAGCGAGAAAACATTTATTTATTTAGTTATTTTTAGGCAGAGATACGAGACATAAGATACAAATGAGAAGAGCTAGCCGTATGGAAAGTGATTACAAGATATAATGTGGTAAAATGAAGGGAGGATAGCAATTTCATTCACATTGGTCGGGAAAAGCTGCCAAAGAGAGGCATCGTGCTGGCATCAAAGGGAACAGGATGAACTGACCACAGACTCACACGTTCACTTTGACTGATAGTGCCTCTCTGGGTTTGGCTGTGTTTCCTTGGGTGGAATTTCTATGGACTGCCCCCAGGAGAGAATTCTATAGTGAGTTTTGTTCAGATCATCCAGTGATGGAAATGTTACAAAATACACTGGCATTCAAACAGCGTATTTAAGTACTTGGCACAGGACTATTACGTTTCATCTAGGGGACGCACCATTCTCAGTCTGTAGACGTGTTTTCTGTGTGTTCAGATCGTTAATTAATCTCATGTGTTCATCATCTTTGGTTCTGACTTCGCTGAACTGGTCTTCAAGAGCTCGGCACATCTTTTCCAGGTTGCTCTGTTAAGAAATAGAAAGCATATATCCTTCAGCTCATCTAATTGTTCAGAAGAACAATGGTAGTGATGAGAAATGTTTTTTCCTGTGCAGGAACCTTGGCTTTGGAGACAGACTCCATGTTACTGGCCAAGTCGTCAATCTCCATCTTGAGCTCACTCTTCTCCTTCTCCAGCTTCTGCTTCACTCGCTGCAGGTTGTCGATCTGCTCCCCAAGCTCAGCGGTGCTGTCCGCGTGCTTCTTGCGCAGGGCCGCAGCCGTGGCTTCGTGCTGCAGCGTGGCCTCCTCCAGGTCGCGACGCATCTTCTGAAATTCTGCCTCGCGCTTCTTGTTCATCTCAATCTGAGCGGCGGTAGCCCCTCCGGCTTCTTCCAGGCGCTCGCTGATCTCCTCTAGCTCCCTCGACAGGTCAGCTCGCTGCTTCTCAGTCTTTGCACGGATTGCACGTTCAGCCTCAATTTCTTCCTCCAATTCCTCTATTCGAGCCTGTGAAAATTAATTGGTTAAATGTGGACTTCTGGATAGACAGATTGAAAATTACCAGTAAGGAATAAAGAGCAAACATTCACAGATGTTTATATCAGCATAGAGAGTGAAGCACCACTAGAAATTTCATTGAATTGTGTCCCAGGACATGCAATATTTGGTTTTGGAACAACAGTGAATGTAAAATCTGGTATTTCATTTGTTATAGCTCAGAATGGATTTGTTAGGTTATGAAGGATCTAGGGCTGCACTTCTCTGAAGAAATAGGGGATGCGTCACTGGAAAATGTAAAAAAGTGTGAGTTTCTTAGAAATTTCCCAAAACTCAGGCCAAAAACAAGGCAGTGTCCTCTCTCCATCAGCAAACAAGGTGGAAGGAACCTTGAGGTGAGCAGCCGTGGGTTAATAGCACTGAAGAGAAGTGTCTTCCTGGCTCTGCATTTAGGAAGTGATCTCTGTCCTGATCATGACAGATTATGAAACTTTTTGTTGTTTTCTTAAAAAATTAATTCTTAGTGGCTTTGCTTCTGTTACAACTCAGTGTCTAATCCATTTTCCAAGCCTGCCACAAGCTTCACTTGAGAAGCCTTTTACATAGCTATATATGATTAGATACCAGAGTTTCTTTAAAAGTGCCCTGAGATGCAAACAGCACCCAGAGTCCATGTTAATTGCTTTATTCATGGGTAGGGAAATACTTGCATAGAACAGTAAGAATAAATATCAACTAGTTCTAAGAAACTTGTGCTCAGCTACTAAACCCACAAATAACTCTTAGACTTTACCTGAAGCTCCTTAATTTTCTTTTGCAGCTGAGAACTTTGAGCCTGCTCATCTTCGATTTTACTTTGCAACTGGCTAATTTCAAAATCCTTTCTGTTGAAGAACAAGAATGAAAATTCAATGCGGTTAAGATCTGAATTTTAGAATTCATAGCATAAAAAGTCAGTGCAATACTTTTTTAGCCTGTCATCCATCTGTTGCTTGTCATTTTCCAGATCCATTATGGAATCCTGAGCTATTTTCAGATCTCCCTCCAGTTTTTTCTTTGCTCTCTCAAGGTCCATTCGTAGTTTCTTCTCTTGTTCTAGAGATCCTTCAAACTAAACCACATAAAACATACTTTGAAACACAGAAATTATACTTTGAAAATAACTATACCTGATTTAAAAATCTAACTAGAGTTTAAAATTGATGAATAGAGAAAACTATCAACCCTGTATATATTTCTCATCTCCACCTGTGCTACACTCTTGCTGCAAGATCAGAGCTGCCATTATAATTTGGTTGCAGATATTAAGCTGTCTTCAGCTTGGCTGTATGCAGTTGAAATACAAGTTCTTGAAAAATACAGAAATCAGAATTTTTCCGTGGCTGCAGTTCCTAGCATACAGACTGCTAAATATGTTCATAACTTCCTGAAATACATCCACACTGTACAACAAATAACTCTGCAGCAAACTTCAGACGGCCACAGGTACACTACTCCAACTAATTGGTTAAAACAGGGTTCAAGAAGCTACAACGCTGCAATACTCAGTGATGAACATATTTTAAATAGACAGGGAAGATGAAAGATGTACTAGATTACACAATAATCTGTCAACTGGCAATGATTTATTAGCCAAAATTATTAGAGATGGTTTGGCTTCTTTAGGTGTTGCTTATACTCCCAACTGTAGGTTTCTAGTCTCTTCTCATCTGTCAGAATATCCACCTATACAACCAAAAAATGTTTCCTTACATCATCTACTTGCTGCTCCAGTTTGGTCTTGGTTTTGGTGAGTGTGCTGACTTTGTCTTCCTCAACTTGCAAGTCATCCAGTGTCTGCTGGTGGGCTTCCTGGAGGGCCTTTTTCTCCTTAGTGAGTTTAGAAATATTTTCATCCAGAGCTGCCATCTCTTCAGTAAGATTCTTAACCTGTTAGACAGCCAGCATCCATACTGTGAGAGGGTGCCTTGAGAAATGACAGACTGAGAACACAGTGAGTGCACCCTTGCAAAATCTTGCTTGGATGTAGTCAAAGTGCTCTCCACAGGAGGTCTACGTCATTCATGAGTAGCGTAGCAACAAGTGTCATGCCTGACATTCACACCTTTCTGGTCCTGCAACGGCAGGAATTCTTGCTTTGGTTGTTTTTGACTACCAGCCCTATCCTGCTGAACTGTACAGTGGAACAGGTGCTGTATCTTCACTTGCCTCTACAAGCTTTTCCCACGAGGATTTACAAAAGGCCTCTGAGTTGCTCTTGCTGAAAAAAAATGTATTTCCTATGTGTGAAATACTTGCTAGGCAAACAACTGTAACTTCTCAGCAAGTGAGGTTCTTTAAAAAAGGTATCAAGTGCTAAGCCTAGCCAAAGATATGTTAAGTTTTCCGTAAAAGTGAAGGGAACATGATGACGTGACAAAAAACCTCATGCCCTTGGAACAGATGATCGTGAATTTAGGGCTGGAGCTTCTAACTGGGTTGTTGGGCATGCCAGCTCTGCTAGCTTTGTCTTGGATGCTTATTCTGTGTACTTCAATGAGCATGGCACACCAGCAGCCTTATCTCAAACACATCAGGCGCTGTGCATTAGCCTGCCTGACCCTTGCTTCCTGTATGTCCCCTTTGGATGGGGAAGCCTGACAGGAGTGATCAGGAAAGCCTACTCTGCTGAGTGCTTGAGCTATACAGCCCTGATCCCTCATCCTAATACCCAACACCAGATAGATTTCCTCTAAGAATTAGTATGGAGATGTCCAACATATCTGTAATTGCAAGCTTAGGATGTGGTATTGCTCTCAGTGATGGCACTGAAGGGAATCTCAGGGGTGTTATATCCTTGCTAGCATTGTTTCCACAGCAGGACTGAACACTGTCACCACAGACATGGACTTTTGAATTCTAACACAGATATATCTCAATTATGTCTCTTCAAATTGATTGTTGAGATGTACATGAAGAAATTTGTACTTTTACTGGAAGATAAATGAGTTTAATGACCATCTGATATAGACCTTCCTTGCTACATTGACAGTGTGAACCTTAGGAATCAGGAAGAACTCTTACTTAATTGTCAAGTCAGTGAAAGGAAAGGATGTCCATCCTAGCTGAGACATGGGCTTTTTAAATACAAGAGAATTGCAAGAAAACATTTGACATCTGCAAAATCAGTTCTCCTCAATGCGTGTGAGAAAGGACCAGCATAGTCATTCTGTGCTGTGCTACTCACAAGCATGCTAGTCCTCAGTTATACACAGGAGACACAAATATACTGGTTCCTTATGACTGCAAATAGCCAAAACTGGAAATTGTCTATCAAGCACCATAATGACCTCTTAATTCTTCCTCAAATGTGACAGAAAATATGTTTTTCCTGAGAAGTTATGATTTTAACAATTTTTTTTCTGTCGTTAAGTGACAATACCTCTCTCCTATTATGCCTTGGGCACATGTCACTTCCATTCAGAGCACTTAGGAGTGACTGCAACTTTCCACAAAACTGACAACTGTCTAGGAAAGAATAATTCCCCGATTCCTCTGTCACCTTATTCTCTGTTGCATGCTTCTCCTTTTCCACTTTGGCCAGAGTCAGTTCAAGATCATCAATATCTTTCTTCAGCTCAGAGCACTCGTCTTCAAGTTTCCTCTTCTTCGCTACCAGTTCAGCATTTGTCTCCTCTTCATCCTCTATTCTTTCACTCAGTATTTTTATTTTAGCTTCCAGCTGGATTTTACTTTTGATGAGTCCTTCACATCTCTCTTCAGCATCAGCTAGATTTTCGCTCTCCTGTCAGAACATATTGAAGGCATGTTATATTTATCATAAGACTGGCAAAAGGCAATATATGTTGTTCAAGTGCCATCTCCAGGAAACTGATTACACAAGTCAGAGCAGAATTTTCTATGCAAATCGCTGGAATGCACACAATTTGATCGTGAGGGAATTGTCCTGTTCAGTCATGGCTAGGAAAGTGGGCCATAATCCCATGGCAGAGACCCTTCCTTCCAGCTGGTCAGATGGATTTGCTGCAATACTGTGCAACTGACTCACAGGGCTCAGTCATAACAAGGAGCCTGCAAGGAATTAGTGAGATAAATAGGTGAGTAGCACGCTGGCTTTCCTGGAAGCATGATCTTAGCTGTGGCTTTGTGAAACATAGCATTTCTAAGTTGTCTTTCATAGTGTTGAATGATTTTATCTTTAATAAGCTGCTCTAGCTCTAATGACACAGGTTGGTCTGTCTCTCCAGAAACTTCTGCTTTATTCACATGAGGCTAACCTTGCTCCCACCATTCTCTAACCTCTCTCAGCCAAGAGCTTGACCTGAATTGCAGCCTGCAACTTTTACTATGGCTAACATTTTGAGACACATGATCGACAGACAAAATTTTGTCTAAATTAACGCTACAACGATGTATTTTAAGTAGAATACTGGAAAAGGTATCTGTTGCCTCCCAGAAGTTACGGCTGAAAGCCATCACTGCAATAACAGAAGATGGTATGTTTAATTCTCTCTCAGATTCTGACTGAAATCTGTAGCACTGAAAATCATGGCTAGTGAGCGTGCAACTTCTGATGACTAACTTGGAGAAGGTGGTGCTTGTAGAATCTTTCAGGAAGGGTTGATAGAAATTCCCTCAGGAAAAAGGGACTTAGAAGACAGGAAGTATTTTTCCAATACTAAAATGGTGAGGAACTGGGAATTGAGAGTCAGACAATACATTTGAGGGCAGCGATCGTATCTTAGGACTTCTTTTATGTTCTAAAATCTGAAATCTGAGTGCTTTGTAAGGCATCCTAATCTGGAAGTTAGTCTAGTTAAATCTGGGCTTCTTGGGTTTTTTTGGCTTACCATCTGTGCAGGGGTTAAAGTGAAGCCCCGGATGCTTGTAAACTAGGTGGGTTCTGGAGGACAGTGTGTTAAGTACCAAGAAGGGTACAAAGAAACTCAGAAAACGGGGTGAGGTTAAGTTGAAGTTCTGAAGAAGGATTCAGATAACTAATCTGATCTTCTGCATGCACAGCTACAGCCTTGGTGCTTGAAACAATACTTGTCAGAACCCAACTGGTTTGAAAGCACATGGAAACAAGTGACAGGTCCACTTGCACCAGACCACCCTTGGCCATGTAGTATCTTATTAACTTTGAAAACCAATGTATACCTGTCCTGTGCAATTTCAGTTTCTGCTCAGCGATATTCCAGAGAAAAGCATCAGTTTTTGTTCCATGGTTTCAGTCCTGTCTCTGACAGGAAAGCACCTCTGTGCTGGCTTCATGTTATAGTGGTCAGCAGAGGTGGCAACAGCCTGTATTTCATTAAGAATCAGATACCATTATTAATTAGGAGCACATTGAATGTACTGTGGAACATCTGATTCTTTCACTGATGGTTGCTTAATAGCCAAGTGGGTTTATGTGGGAGCCCAGTCAAAATTTTCTGTATTTCTTCTGGTGGTAAAGTTTTATACGTGCTCTGTACTCACTTCACTTAGGTGTATATGACAAGACCAGATACAAAGCAGTGGAGAATCTGGCCCCGTTACATGTCTGTTTATGAAGAACAATGGAAAAGACAAGGGAAAGAGCAGCAGGATAAGAAGAAGTGGGGTGAACGTAGAGGTGGAGGTTACTCACAGATTGAACCTGAAGCTGCAGGTCATTTTTCTCTTGCAACAGGGTTACCATTTTCTCTTCCAGCTCTTTCCTTTTTGCCTCAGACTTTGCGAGCTCTTCCTTGGTTTTCTCAAACTCTTCCTTCATGTTGGCCATCTCCTTCTCAGACTCTGCACTCTTCAGCAAGGGCTTCATCTTGAAATACAGCTTCATCCAGGGCCAGTGCTTCACGTTCATGAATGCGCGAATATTGTATTGGATGATATAAATGGATTCTCTGAAAACACATGAAAACACAGCTTATGAGGCTGGTGAGACTTGGGTTGGAAACAGACTCATTATTGGCCATACAGCATCAGCATTTTCTTTAAGGAACTCTTGCATGAGACTTTTTTTTTCTTTTCCTTATTTCCCTTGCTTGTATTAAAGAGTCATTTCTAGGCCCTTAACTGCAGAATGGCTGGTTCAGTAGCACGAACAATAACTATCCCTGGATATAAGAGGCAGAAATACTCAAAACCAGACAGATTTCTCTGGCAAGTTGCCTGGGAATTTCTGAGATCTTCTTTAATCTCAAAGAAAGGACAAGCACTCAGGTGAAATACCAGAGTGAAAACTGACATCCCTGAAGTACTGCTGTTGAGATTACAAATCTGGGATTTACTGTCTTTTATGGAAACAGCAGCTTGTTGCTTTTTGGGTCACTCAAACTAGGAAATGCCATATTAGAAATTGTCAGACAGAAACAGAAAAACTTAAAAAAAAAAAAAAATTGAACCCAAAACTTTTTATGGTATTGAATGCAAGAGGATGTTGTTGATGTGCTCAAGGGGAGATCAGACAATTCCTTGAAGAGAAATTCAGTAAGTTACTGAATTCTTAGAAACTATGCCTGGCTCAGGACCCCCCCTGAGCTAAATATATACTGCGGAGTATTACAAATACAAGCAGCTGGTTGGCAGAGCATCCTATACATTTATGCAACCCTTGCTCCTCCTAAAGTTTTCACTTGTCAACAACATTTGAGAAAGTTTGCTTGGCTTGCCTAGTGCTGCCACTCCTACACTCTAAATCTTACATGATTCATCTCAAAGGGAGACAACTGAAATGGGAGGGGTATCTGGAATGGTTGAAAGTATGGAGTACCTTCTCTGTACAAGCTAGAATTGTTCATCTTGGGTGATGGAGCCATGAAAGAAAATTAAAGAGAACAGAAAGTAATTATACGCCATTCCTTACAAAACCAGTGTGATACAATGAAATTCTCGTACAACGTGTCCAAAACAGACAAACCTTAGCACTTGTTCAGTTGGCTGTTTCTGCCATGGGGTTCTTTACAGGTTGAAAATGGCAATTGCATTCCTGAAGAAAAGATTCACTATTAAATAATAAATATCATGGCCCAGCTGTATAGTCTGGTTGCTAAATGCCCATTGCCAGAATTTGGGAGGCTATAACAAGGAAACTATTAGTTTGTGCTTGCTCTGTTTCCCCTAGCCTTTCTAAGGGTCTTTCCTGAGGACAGCTTTTTGCCTGAGACAGTATACTGCACTGCTGGACTTCTGGTCCTACACTGTATGATTGTTAGTATTTTCTTTTATTACCTTCTTTCATTCATCTTCTTAAACTCTTTTCTCATGAGGTACCCTCTGCACATAGCTTGTGTATGAGTGATGAGGCTAACAAGCTTCTCATCTCTCATCTCTTCTAGGAGTCCCAGGAGACCTGCCTTGAAGAACACCTAGAACATAAAAGATGGTCAAATAGTTTGAGGCTGAGGCAGATACGCAACCATTGGCAGCTGATGCAGGGTAGTATAAGGCAGTTTTGGAAAAATGCCTGCAGAATAAAGGTTCATCAGCTAGAGAAATGTTATGTCAGTATTAATATCCTCAGTGTTCCTGTGATTCATGACAAGTCACTCTATGTATGATCTAATTACATTATTGCAATGTTATTTGATGCCTGCTCCAGTGTAGGTTGTGGAAGATCAAGCTCATCAGTAGTTATTAAAACAAAGGCTTTACTTTCAACTTATCCTACTCTGTCTCTCGCTGGACTCTACCCATTTGTCAGGCTCCAGGTTTGCTCTGTAAATTGAGTTAGAGGTGGCTTGAGGAGCATACCTGATGATGTCTGTTCAGTACTGTAGGCAATTGGGTTTTTGTCCAAGGACAGTACTACCTTGCTTGTGTGGAAGATAAACTTACATGTGTGTCTAAATCCCCTGGAAAGCCTGACTGTCCAAACTTGTCTGAGCTTGTCTAACATGCACAGATATAAATGAGTTCAGCTGGCAGGAGAAAACTAGTTCTAGTTGCAGCCACGCTGGGGCATTCTGGTAGTGCGGTGTTGCAAGGGCTGACAATGCCACCCCTCGCACATACCCCACAACCAGACAAGTTTTCTGTACTCTTTCTTGCTACTGGTGTACTTTGTTTCTAATTCTCATGAAGGCTGATTTCATATGCAAGAAGTACTTTCAACAAACAATTTTTTTTGCCATTAATTATATGCACTTTTCCACAAGGGCTTTACCTTGGTGTGGCCAAATCTGTATTGGTTGTGGTCAACATCAATGGAGGAAAGAAGCTTTTCTGAAGCCTTTTTGCTGTCAATGAACTGGCCTTCTGGAATGGCTGAGGCATTGAGAATCTTGTACCTGTGGTGAGACAGGTTGCAAGGACTGGTTGCAAACAGGGTGAGGAAAATAGGATTCATCATATAGGATAAAGTATACAGAAGCTGAGCTATCTGAAATCTAGATGAATATGCCATCTGAAATCTAGATGGTCTTGGCTGAACAGAACGTGATGACAAGGGGATGTGTCTACCCTTCAGAGGAATCTGTTGGCTGCGTAACAACATACTTTGTTGTTACATACAAAATTAATGTGCATACTTAAGAGTGTTTGCAGGTCCAGGAATTAGGAAGAACATAGTGAGGACATGTCAACCTCTTCTCATCTTGCTTCATTGATCAGAGGAATGCTACTCATATTAAAGTTGAAGGTGAATTAAAACTAGTAATAAAAATCAGCTGTTCCAGAGGGAGTACAGATCTTGCACAGCTCACAGTCTCTATGAGTTGTACCACTGAACCCTTGAATTTGGACTAAAAAGGGCATGGTATTATTCTGTAAATGCTAACAGCAGCCTTAGCATTTTGCAAGGTAACTTAATGATTAGGGTAATCCTGTGTCATGAATAGGACCGCTCTAAGTCTTCTAAAGGGGTTTCTTCAGATACATCAATGAGGATATGGGACTGTACACTGGAACACTTCCTATTCACAAATCTACTTTGAAGAAGAATATGTAAAATCAAGACAGTGATAATGGTGCAGTGAATTTATTATCTGTTTTAGGCTTCTATTGTAGTTTCTCCTGAACTTGAGCACATTTCCTTTCATCTATAAAGCACTTTGTGGTTCTGGATCATGACTATGATAGATGGATTCCTTCACCTGTCACATCAAATCATAATTTGACAATTGAGACCAGCTAATGCCTTACTGAACATTAGGTTGCAGGGCATTTTCAGAGAGGTCCTGGTCACACCAGTTTAGCATGAAAGATGCTACTGTTGCATTTAATTATAACAGCAGTCAGTTCTGATTCAGCATTTTACAGCAGCTAGGCTCACGTGAACCAGTTTAATTGTCTCCATTTTAAAGGTGAGGAAAACAAGGCACAGGTTGCAGGCCACTGACATAGCACTGCAAAGCTTTGGATTTTTGAATGCTTAGTCAGTGCACTGTAAGGAAGCTGTGCTGACATGTATTATTTTTTTAATCTGTACTCTGGGAGACTTACCAAGAGCTGTCTACCATGCCACTGAATTCATTACACTACAAGCATTTTGTATCTCTGAATCATCAGGCATTGACTGCAGCTGTAGAAATGATACTGTTTTTGATGAATCAAGAAATGCCCGGTCTGATCATAGAGGAAAAGACTGGAATGACCTAGGACAGCATTAATGACTTGGTTCCCTCAAACACCGCTAATCTAGTCTGATTCAGAGGGTGTCTCTCCATGTTACCAGACTTGTCACCTGAGTTGTGGGTTTACTGAGGCTTTTTCTTAACAGACAGTAATGACTGAGGACCTACCGTTGCTTAAAGTCTGCATAAAGGATTCTGCTTGGAAACCCCTTCCTGCAAATTCGGATGCCTTCTAGAACCCCATTGCACCGCAGCTGATGCATCACCAGGTAATGGTCCATTTCACCTTAAACAAAATACATCCATCATGACTCTCCTTTTCTTCCAAAGAATCTCCATATATATTAGCATTCCAGAATGACCTCCCTCTTTTTTGATAAAATTCAACCAGTTCTTGATTAAAGATGCAGGAAGTAAAGATGGAACATGTCTCCAATTTGTGCAAGCTGCAGAGAGCTGCTTCAGTGAGCTGAGCTTTACTAAGAGTGCTAGGGCTGGCAGTTTGTGAATTGCCAATGGCCAAAAGGCATAAGGCCACATCACTCAAAAATTGCAGGAGAATGCTTTAGGAAACCAGCTGAAAAATCAACAGCATCAACATTCTCATGGGATGTAGGCAGAGGTGGCGTGAGGTAGAGCGTAGTACCATCTAGACAATCAGCTCTTCACTTTAGGTAAGATTTGTCCTTGAATGCTGTATTGACTACACTCAAACGGGATTACATTTGGTAGCTAGATAGAGTCCAACACAGGAGTGGATAAGCACGTTGCTTAAATCTCTCAGTTTGCCTGTAGAGGACAGTTGATTAAACTTGGAAGAATTATCTTTCTTCTCCTAAAACATCTATTTGAGATATTAATCAAATGTATTTCTAAGTCTTATTCCCAAGTATTACAAACAAAGTACAACTGGCAGAATAAGCTCCTCTTGGAATCACTTTGTCATGCAGAAATTCCATCAGCTGCTAGAGACATTAAGCAGTATGGAATGGTCCGTACCCTTTATCTTTTCAGTGTAATCAACAAAGCCGTACCCAAAAAGGTTGTTAGAAAAGTCTAGCATAAGCACCCTAAAACCAGCTAAAAATCAGATGTCCAGTTTCTCTTCTGTCACTTCACCACCCTTAATTTTACTCACACAGTACTGCTTTTCTTTTTCTTAAAAAGCAAAACTCAAGATTCCTGCTGAGTCACCTCTGTCAAAAGAAGCAACTGAACGTTAAAGTGACATCTATATCTGGCAAAATTGTTCATTCAAATATACTTTCATAATTTAGTAGGTTTCCTTAATTTCCCCTTACACCTTGTTGACTGTCAAGACCCCAGTGGGATTCCTCTTTCTTCACCTTAGGATACAAAGTGTGGAGATTTACATTTAGGGTCCATTTATAATCAGTGCAGTGAAACAGTTTCTTCTAGGATGTGATTAATCTCATCCTAAGATATATGTATAAAAAGGGCCAGATGAGTCATACGTTAAAATGTCAGCTTCTCTCCACTGAATATAAAAGTTTAGATGGATAGCTGAAATGTGAATGCCGTATATATGTGTGTTGCTTAAATCCTGCTTGTGGTGTTCAGTGTTACACAGAGAGACATAAAAAGAAAGGCAAGAAACATTCTGAAATTGGCCTTTTGTTTCCTGAGCAGATTAAACAGATGCTAAGCTCCTGTTTTCTGGTACTCCTGTTGCATCTACTACATTCTTCCAGTATCTACCTTGGTATTCTACCAGTATCAGATCCCATAGTTACTAGACTCCTAAAACCCACACAGGCAAGTCTCTCCCCAAGTACTTTAATGGCCACAGGAAAATACTCCCAAACTTGACTGTGTCTGGGGAAAAGGAGGCTCAGGGGGGACCTGATTGCTCCCTACAGCTGCCTGACAGGGGCTGTAGGCAGGCGGGGGTTGGTCTCTGCGCCCAGGTAACAAGTGACAGGACAAGATGAAACGGACTCAAGTTGCATCAGGGGAGGTTTAGATTGGCTAGTAGGAAACATTTCTTCAGTGGAAGGGTGGTCAAGCACTGGAACAGGTTGCCCAGGGAGGTGGTGGGGTCACCATACCTGGAAGTGTTTAAAAATTTTGTAGATGCGATGCTTAGGGACATGGTTTAGTGGTGGACTTGGCAGTGCCTGGTTAACAGTTAGACTTGATGATCTTAAAGGTCTTTTCCAACCTAAATGATTCTATGATTCTAAGATTTCAGAGACAAAACTCTGAGAGAGTTTAATATTTAATTAAATAAAGTACCTTTATATCAAAATGCTTTCCAAGTGCTAGCAGCACCCAGAAGCTTGTGCATGGAATTCTACAAATGCTATATGATTTGTTTGAAAGTCCTCCAGCTCAGTGAATCAGATCCTAACACTGAGTAGTTAGAAATTGGTAAGTGGTCTTGGGCTGAACCCAATAGTTCTGAATGACAGAGTGGTCCTTGAAACTACACATTTATTATAAGGATTTGATAATGCTGTTACCCACAACAGCTGTAATGAAACTTTCATCCTTATCATCTTCAGCTCTGTACACACATTAAGCAATGATGGGTAAGTGCTGTGGGCCATGTAATGCTCAAAATGTTACAGTCATGATAAACAATACAAGAAGATTTACTTGGGCACTGTCCTGCAGGCCAGCCCTGATATGAGGTTCACGTGCAAAGGGAGCTGTTCTGGAAGAAGTTGGTGTGGAAGATAAGCAGGGGAATCCCGGTCAGTCCCTTGTCTTCAGAGTGTAATGACAGACTTACCAGGTGTCTTGGTCTCATTAGGAATCAGGCAACGCACAAAGTGAGGATGGGTACTTCTCAGGTTAGTCATCAACTTGTTCAGATTTTCCTGTGATAGAACAAAATACGGGTTTGAACTTCTAGCTACAAAGCTTTTGCATTCTTATTTAAATGTCAAAGCATTATAGAACAGTTTGGATTGGAAGGGGCCTTCAAGGATCATGGAGTTCAACACCGCTGCCATGGGCTGGGACATCTTTCATTAGATCAGGATGTTCCAAGCCCCATCCAACCTGACTTTGAACACTGCCAATGATGGAGGATCCACATCTTCTCTGGGCAACCTGTTCTAGTGTCTCACCACCATCATCATAAAAAAAAAAATATTACTTATGCCTAATCTGAATAGTTTTAAGCCATTGCCTCTTGTCCTGTCACTACAGGCCCTGGTAAAAAAGCATCTTTCTGGTAAGCCCCCTTTATGTATTGAAAGGCTGCAATAAGGTCTCCCTGGAGCCTTCTTTTCTTGAGGCTGAACAACCCCAGTCCTCTCAGCCTGCCTTCATAGCAGGGGTGTTCCAGCCCTCGGATCACTTTTGTGGAAGCATGGCTCATTTCAAAGGAAATACACATACCCTGAACACAGCAGACACTGTCTGGAAAGAGCCTCCCTTCTTCTTAGCACCTTTCTTGCCACCCGCCACTATCGCCTTGGCAGAAATAGATAGGAGGTGAACGGTTAGAGTAAGCAGTACGTTTGGTAGGCCCCACCTTCCTTTCTTTGGTCATGGGCCAATAGAATAATTATTTTTTAATTTTAAATACGGTCTTGATATTACACGAGAACTTTAATGAACTGCTGCTAGCTGATTGTCGATTGATTACTGATTAGTATATGGCATATTTGGCCTCAGGTGTGTGATTTAGGTTGCATCATAATGTATATGGCTTTGGTGGTATGGAACCCTATAGCCTGATTTAAGTTTCGTAACAGTGTCCTCTGTGCTACTAGTCACATTGCTTTTACTTAAAGACATAGCCCCATTTTAATTTAATTAGGTGAAAGGCTACAAGAATGTGGCTCAGCAGTGAACATTTATTTATCAATGCAGTGAAACCTTCTGTAGAATAATCTCCTAATCCAGTGTTCCAGATGAAGAACAGGGATCTATTCAGAATTATGGCAGCCCCGCGGCACAAAGCAGATTATAGTCTCAGGAATACAAGTCTAAGCAGCTCACTGCCTTTTTGCATTTGCTGCGCTGTCGAAGCCAATTAAATTGAGACTTAAATGGAGCCTTTGTGCTCTGAACATGACACCTTATCCAAAATTTTATCCCCACAACCTTTTGTTCCCACCTTCCTTATAATGATGATACCTGCGAGGACCACAGCTGACTCATCCCCAGCATTTCCTAGGAGCTTGCTCAGACACATTGTTGTGTCAGCCAGGTTGAACAGCAGGGAAGTCCCCATGCAGGACCCTCTTGAGCCTCAAACCCTGCTGTCCATATACCTGATGGCTGGGTTGACCACTGCTGTATACTGCCTCATCTATTTGCCCAGCATCCAGGCTGACAGAATATTGGGTTGGGTGTTTTTATAGAAGTCTGCGTGGCGATTTTTGGTAAGGCAGACCTATCAACTGCCCAATTTGACAGTCTTAAGCCACAAAAAGGGGTAGAAGATTGGACTGCTCTCTGATGCCCTTAGAGAACTTCTAAATTATATTCACTGTCTCTGTCATTTTCCCTTGCAACACCAGGACTGCTCAGCTGGATATCAAATAGTTCCATGAATTTCTTCTAGTCCTTCCAATTCACCTCAAGAAACAAAACTGTCTCTTATCTAGAAGATGAATAAGAATGCACGTGATTCACAACACAGTAACTCAGAAAACATACACCTCCTGTCGCTTTGTTTTGACTTTCTAAGATTTACTTCTCTGTACCACGTGAAGGTGGTGTTTTCAGCAGTTCTGCATGTTGATATCTTGGTTTTGGCATATCTGGGTGCACACAAGAACAAGGTCACATTAGGAGATGATAGATAGTCTAGAGTAAACCACAAAGAGGAGAAGCAGAAGTAGACTTGTGTTGATTCTTGCCTGATCATCACTGAAAAAGCACTTACTTGTTTCTGCACCAGCATAGTTAGAGAAAAGGAAGGCCAGCAGCTTCAGGGATGATTTCTGGTACAAGCCCACAACAGTTTCATTCAGGGGGTCCTTGTTCTTGTCAAGCCAGCCAGAGATGTTGTAGTCCACCGTGCCAGCATAGTGCACCAGGGAGAAGTGGGCCTCAGCCTTGCCTTTGGCAGGCTTGGGCTTCTGGAAGTTGTTGGACTTGCCCAGGTGCTGGTCATAGAGCTTGTTCTTGAAAGAGGTGTCAGTTGCCTTGGGGAACATGCACTCCTCTTCCAGGATGGAGAAGATGCCCATGGGCTGGGAGAATTCAACGGTAATGTGTCATTTTATCAAGAATGACTGGACTAAAATAAATGACCATGAAAGAAATGTGCTTCCCTGAAACAGAAAGATTCTCTCTACCTTCTCAATGAGCTCAATGCAGGCAGCCAGGTCCATCCCAAAGTCAATGAACTCCCATTCAATTCCTTCCTTCTTGTACTCCTCCTGCTCCAGCACGAACATGTGGTGGTTGAAGAACTGTTGCAGTTTCTCATTGGTGAAGTTGATGCACAGCTGCTCCAGGCTGTTGAACTGCAGAAATTAAAAATGTAAAAAAAAATGCCAGTTAGTTTGGAAAAGTTGTCAATAGACAAACATACCTACTGTAACTCACATCAAAAATTTCAAAGCCAGCAATGTCCAGGACACCAATGAAG
Organism: Falco peregrinus; assembly: GCF_023634155.1. Taxonomy (NCBI): domain Eukaryota; kingdom Metazoa; phylum Chordata; class Aves; order Falconiformes; family Falconidae; genus Falco; species Falco peregrinus. Next base: position 118,644,361 of record NC_073722.1, on the reverse strand, counting down.
TACTGTCTGGGCTGCTTCGTATCCAGCTGTTGGTTGATTCGAATAACCATCCATAGGAACATCTTTTCATAGACTGATTTAGCCAATGCACCCACTGAATTGTATACCTGTGAGAAACACAGCCATGGCAGTAATGAAAGTTGAATCAGCTTTGAAGTTGGAAGAATTGTCTGGACAAAATGAAAAGCTGACCAGCTGTCAAGGTACCTGTTGGACATTTTGTCCTTTGGTTACATATTCATTCCCAACTTTCACCCGGGGATAGCATAAAGCCTTGAGCAAATCAGCAGAATTCAGACCCATCAAATAGCCAGCTTTGTCAGCCACTAGGATCAGAGACAGAAAATGTGTTCAAAAAAGGCAAAGAAAAAATGTCTTGGTCCTCTAGTATGTTTCTCTTATAAGCCTACGTCTGGCGCTACTCAAATGCACCTATTGTCAAGGGAAGCTCCTCTCCAGCCCCAAGGAGGATGTCGTCCCCCAACACAGGCAGTGTCTCAGCTGCAGCACACTGCTTCTCCATCTGCGGAGGACTGCAGCAATGCTTCATCTTTATGTCTTTCTGTTTCCTTGCAGAGCACAAATTAAATAATTTGCTTTGTGGAACTTGCAACATGCTTAAAAAGATTAGTTTCTGGAAGGGAAAGTCGCTCTCAAAGTGTTGGGCACTTTATGGGGTTGCTAGCTTGTCTCCTGGTGCAGTTCACAAGCAAACTACGCAGTCAACACTACCTTCTGTACTGTCCGGCTCTGCCTGCTCCTCCCGCTGCTTCTGCTTGAACTTCATGTTTCCATAATGCATGACGGCCCCTGTCAGCTTGTATATCCCCACTTTCTCATCAGGGCTGAAGCCCAGGATGTCCACAGCGCTCTGCGGAGGCAACAGGCAGGTCAGGGAAGGTCAGAGAAGCCCAAAGGCTGAAGCACAAAGTGCTGCTAACAGGCACGTGAGCTGCGATGGGAAGGTGCCATTCCTCCCACTGCCTCCCTCACCTCCCTGCCCACATTGAACAAATGCCGCACCGACGGGGGCCCGCAGGTGCTGTGGGGTGGCACAGCCCAGCACTCAGCTACCCCAGCCAGGATTCCCTGGCTATGGCCGGTTTGGCAGCAGGGATGCCCTGCCGTTGCTCTGCTCTGCTCCACTCACGTCCGTTGCCAGCAGCTCCTCGCTGTCGTCGATGCTGGCAACAGTGACTTCTCCTTGGCTCACGTAGGGGAAGTCGTAGGGGTTGGTGGAGATAAGGAGGAGATCTGCAGGTATACAGGGCACCTTTGGTGTCACTGGGCTAGGTCACCGTGGAAAGAGAAAGCACTCGCTGATCCAAGCCCAGCACTGCTGGCACTCACCAATGAGCTCTGGCTTCTTGTTGGACATTATCTGATAAAAAATATGATAGCTCCTTTCACTGGCCAACTGGAAAGTCACTCTCGATTTCTCCAGGAGATCTAACCAAAAGAGAGATGCTGTTAGTCTCCTGGTAAACTTGAGATGATAAATGGACAAATTCTTCATGCACTGACTTGCTGCAACTCACAGGTTTCGATATCCGCAGAGGCCAGCTTGCCAGTTATTCCAAAGTGAATCCGGATGAATTTTCCCTATCAGGCAGTACAGATCAACCCATTGCTTACAGCAGTCAATGAATGAGAGATATTAGATAGCTACATTCCAACAAATCTGAAAGGAACTCACAAAGCGTGAGGAGTTGTCGTTCCTCACGGTCTTGGCGTTTCCAAAGGCCTCCAGCAGTGGGTTGGCCTGGATGATCTGATCCTCCAGAGTTCCCTAGTTACAGGAGAAAAAGCTCCTTACCAAACATCACTATTGGTCGATAATAAATATCGCAAAGGAGATATTAATAACAGACCATTTCTATACTTCTTATGTGATTTTAACCTAAAACGTAGCAGATGTTTTAAGCACTCATCAGCTGTTGCTCATGAATATTGCCGTTGGTTTCAAAGGGAATAGTGCTGAAAGACAGATCTGTATTTGTTTCATTCTTGTACCCGCTATCATATCTTGGGTGCATACAGAGTCACTGCAGTGGACATCAGGGAGTTTGAAATCTGTATGAGAGGTGCTTCCACATTCCCATTCACAAAGGCCATGACAGCTAAAGACTGTGTGAAAATTTAGCAATTTTTTCTGGAGGTTACTCGAGCCCAGAACAGAGAGAGAGAGGTACAGCCTTCAGTAGGAAGCACTTAGCAAGGGAGAATATATTTCAATTGCATTCAACCAGCAGCCTTTCAGAATGCAGAAATACATGTCCAGACATGCTTTGAAGAGTAGGACATGGACAAAGCCTGAGACTCAAAATACTTAAAACAGAGAACAAAATCTCTGGGGTTTTTTTTGCTGCATAACTGCAGAAGGAATAATATGTAAAGTTTCGATTTATGACTCTTGTTAACTGCAGAAATATGGGAGGAAGGAAGCTTCTCTGACATGGTGTCTGTCATTTTCTGTGCAGTATGGTCCAGGAAGCAGTCACCGTGTGCTTTTTTGGAATGATAGAGCAAAGCTTTTCTCAAGGCTTCTAGCAAAGTCATGGTTTATACCTACACAGTCAGGGCATGAAAGCGTTGCTAGGGAGAATTTCTAAGACAGAGGTGGAAAACAAAGAATGAGAAAAAGAAATCAGATTTTATCGAGATGAAAGATGAGTGGCACAGCTCGAGCTGCTGCATCTTCCTACGCGGTGTTCAGGGCAGCCTTTAACATCGTGCATTGGACGGGGAGCGCCGTTCCCAACGCGGTCTGCAGGTGGCACGAGAGGTTTAAATTAGTTGTATTGGTCCACCATGAAGCTGGACCCCATAAAATTATGCCAACACAGTAGCCTGTGAAGCTCTGTGTAATTTTTTTTTCCAGATAAAAAAATCCCAAATGCCCTCCCACATGTGTCTTTCTGCTTTCTAAATTAACTTCCTTGTTTAAGAGAACAGAAGAGATGTGTGTGTCAGTGCAGCTGACTACAGCAACACCAAACCTCTTTTTAGTGCACAGCTGTGACCAGGGAACTCATAAGGGTGGATGGAGAACAGCATGGAAGGAGACATGGCAATTCTTTATACAAGTTCGTTCTGGAGTCTTATCCACAGCCAGGGTGACAAGATGCTGGAGGCTGAGACAGTGTTCTGGGGGAATGCTGTTACATGCTTCTCTTATTTATATACTCCTGCCTGGCATCTGATTTCATGCTGCATCTGAGATAGGATGCTGGGTTAGACAGAACTATGACCTGAGTGTTTTATCTAACATTCTTATGAAGAGGCACATACTATTGTTACGGAGGTTATGAACACTGAAAAAATAGAGTATTCTGTGAATAAGCTTGGAAGAGGGCAGAACAGGTTGTTGTCCATCTGAGAGCCAGGTGATTTTCCTTATATCAGACATGGTCAGTACATCTCTTAGCTGTCTTGAAGTTTTTCAGAGATCAGTCCCGGCATAGTGAGCAGCTGGTGAAAGCTGAGCCCAGGAGATTCTGGAATGGTGCTGATGGAAAGAGTGCTTGTGATGAACTTGCCTTGGCATAACAACCCATCAATCACAGACACCTGCCTGAGTGCAAAAATAATGTTCAGCTCTGGAATCTCCTTAAGTTCTACTGTGCCCTTCAGTACTCAGATAACGCGCTGACACGTGTCACCTACTCGGATGCACATACCATCTCACAGACTGTGGTGACACACACTTGTGCCACAAGGATGTTTGTTGCTTGCTCTGTGCTAGGGAGTGAAGCCCACGCCTTGCAAATGCACCAGTGGGCTCAGATTGCAGCAACTGGGCTGCTCAGCAGAAAGGGGCATCAGGACATGTGCTTTCTTCCCTGGAAGGATCCTCTCTGAGGTTACTTTCTAATTGTCAGGCAAGTGGTCCCACCTGTCCCAAATCTGTCCCTTTTCTATTGCTGCCACTCAGGGCTGTTAGATTGACCACAGGCAGGAGAACAGGCCAGTGGAAACTACCACCTGATGCAACTGAAATCACTTTTAACTTCAGCATAACACTCTGGAGTCCAGAGATCCTGCACTTCCCATGTCAGTGGGAATGAGCCAAGGAATAGGAATGGCACAATCAGGTGCCAGTGGGAACTGGCTGCTCTCTTTACACTTGCAGCCACTCAGGTGCTGTGGATGTGAACAATCTCGTAGGATACTAACGGGTAAGCACAGAGACAGACAGCACAGAGAAAACTGCTGTCTTTATCTTCCTCTGACTGGTGAAGACTTCCCTTGTGTAAATGGAGATGGGAGAGAAACTGAGGCTTGGGCCTTTCCTGCATTAAGAAGATGTTTCTTGAAGTACGAGTTCCACTAGTGTTCAGAGGCGTGGAGGCTGGGGAGCAGGGGTGTATGAGTGTAGGTGTGCTTGGACCGTGCATCCTGACTGTGTTCTCAGTTGTGCTACACTTTCTGCCTTTTGATAGTCCTGCAACCCAAAAATATGCATTGCTAGTTTCTGCTGGGCAAGCACAGTCTTGGCCAAAGACTAGAAGTGGGAGCCAACGACATACCTGCATTTTGCTAGGCTGTTGGTCTTTCTTCTTCTCACCAGTAACTGCAATTGTTGCAAAGTACTGGATGACACGCTTTGTATTCACAGTCTTCCCAGCACCGGATTCTCCGCTGTTTAAATGAAAATATTAATTGTTACAGGAAAATGGAAGAAGTTTTACTTCTCTGTCAGCTTTACACACACCCCAAAATATACTCACGTGATAAGGATTGACTGATTGTTCTGATCTGAAAATAAAGTCATGAAAGAGCAGTTAAAATGAGATGTGGAGGTCTTCTGTCCTCAGACAACCAACTGACTTCAAGGGAAAGAACTATATGGTAACTGTATTTATCACTATGTAACCAGATAAGGTAAATTCTGCATTAGTCTGCATGTGGATTTTTTTGTGCACAGAGGGATGGAGCAGCCCAAAATCTAACTCGAAGAGGCGGTTCCTTATAAGACACCCCACTTACTATTTGCTTTGTTTTACCTATAGACCTTGGCTTAAATATTATTTAATCTGAATCAGATTCTTTGCTGTGTTGCTTCTTTACTGTTTCTTTAAATTCCTTACAGTGGACACAGAGCCATATAGCTAGCTACTGCCTTTCCTTCATTATCAGACACCACAGAGGTCATTAGGATGCCACAGGCATAATCTTGAGTTGTGCTGTAGGACTACAGGAGCTGTTGCCGTTGGGCACTGAGTGGAACAGCACGTAAGATGCCTGAACTGTCAAGCGTTCTTTGACCAAGCAGCCAGTCCTGTGTATATCAGGGTTTCCCATTCCTGCCAAATGACTCACCAGTCAGCATGAACTGATAGGCATTGTCCGAGATGGAGAAGATGTGTGGAGGGGCCTCCTGGCGCTTCTTGCCACGGTAGCCAGCCACCACCTCCGGGTTGTACACCGGCAGCCACTTGTAGGGGTTGACAGTGACGCAGAAGAGCCCCGAGTAGGTCTGCGAGGAAGGGAGACAGCACGTTGGCTCCCACTTGGCCTGGCAGAGCAGTTCCTCCCGGCTGCCCAAAGGCAGGCTGCTGCTGGTACTTACGTAGATCATCCAGGCTGCGTAACGCTCTTTGAGGTTGTACAGCACAGCGGGCTCGTGGAGGTGGGTCATCATGGCCATGTCCTCGATTTTATCAAATTTGGGAGGGTTCATGGGAAAGACTTCATCATCCTTTACAGTCACAGTCTGACCAAACCAGAAGGGAGCAACAGGAGAAGAAAACTAAGCCAGGGCACTGCCTGAACTGGATGATCAAGTATGAGTAACAGTTGATATCACTTACTGTATCAGCATAGGTTTTGACTGTGACTTTGCCACCTTCTCTACTCTGTATGGTACCTTTCACATACATTTGCTTGTCATCCACCACAAAACAGGCTGCCTTAGCATCAAACGGGCGATTCTGGGCTTCAATTCTCTCCTTCTCAGGCTTCCGTAAATAGGGAGCAGCTTCTCCAAAGATTGCCATCTCTGCATCTGAACTCATGGCTGGAGTTACTCTGGAGGAATTCAGAAAAGCATCAGTGAACCTGTGCATCTGTAATTTATCCAGAAAGTGGTCATGCTTAGTGACTAAAAGGAAGAAGAGGACTAATTAACGTCAGGCACAACTTCTGCCTCAGTTTTAAGTATCCACTGAAGAAGTTCTAATAAAGAAAGTTCCATTTGTAAACAGACGTGTATTATCTTTGAAGACATCCCCCTCAAACAGGATACCTGTGTGCCCAAGTGAGGGCAGAGAGAATATCAAGCTAGAAGTCCTCAAAAGCCTCTCCTGCTCTACCTTTACCTGCTATTCACACAGCTGCACAGCCACATGGACAGAGCCACTTCAGATAGATAGTTTCATTAGACATCTACAGATTTAGACACCAGTGAGATCTGTAAAGTTCAGCAGAACGGCTCTCACACATAATTTTTAAGTGTAGACATTCTTGGCACCCGTCCGTTTTTTATGTTTTAATGCCAAGCAGGGACAGTTCAAATAGTTTGTCTATAACAAGCACAGGAACAAATTGTGAGGGTCAATCAGCACCTATCTAAAGCTAAACTTGTTTGTCATATGAACCAAATATATAACATCTTTTCGGATCTGTGGCAATATTAGCTACTAAAGGAGTATAATGTATACTGACAATAATAATTAATAGCATAGTATTATCTAGGTAAATAAGAACTTGATGATATAACATTTCAAAGAATTTCAATTACAAAGTACCTATTAGCTTTAACATATTATAGAATCATAGAATCATTTGGGCTGAAAAAGACCTTTGAGATCATCAGGTCCAATCATTAACCCAGGACCGACAAGTTCCTCACTAAACCATGTTCCTAAGCACTGCATCTGTCAAATTTTCAAACACCTCCAGGGATGCTGTTTCCACTACCTCCCTGGGCAGCCTGTTGCAGTGCCTAACCGCCTTTTCAGTGAAGAAATTTCTCCTTCTATCAAATCTAAACCTCCCCTGGGGCAGCTGGAGGCTGTTTCATCTTGTCCTGTCACTTGTTACCTGGAAGAAGAGACCAACGCACACACACCCCCTGCCCACAGCTGCCTGAAAGAGGGGCTGTAGAAAGTAATTAGGTGCCCTCTGAGCCATCGCCTCTCCAGGCTGAACACCCCCAGCTACCAGATGCCCCCCATCAGATGGTGCCCCAGCCCCTTCCCCAGCCCCCTGCCCATCCCTGGACACGCTCCAGCCCCCTGTGTCCCTCTTGGAGTGAGGGGCCCAGAGCTGAACCCGGGGTTCGAGGTGCAGCTGCACCAGTGCTGAGCACAGGGGGATGGTCACTGCCCTGGTCCTGCTGGCCACGCTGTCTCAGACACAAGCCAGGATGCTGTTGGCCACCTTGGCCACCTGGGCTCACTGGGGGCTCATGCCCAGCCGGCTGTCAGCCAGCCCCCCCAGGCCCTTTCCCTCCGGGCAGCTTCCCAGCCCCCTGCCCCAGCCTGCAGCGCTGCTGGGGCTGCTGTGACCCGCGGGCAGGACCTGGCATGGAGCAGTGTTGAACCACCTACAATTGGCCTTGGCCCATCAGTCCAGGCTGCCCAGACCCCCCTGCAGAGCCTCCTGCCCTCCGGCACATCAACACTCCCCTCCAGCTTGGTCTCATGTGCAAACTGACTGAGGGTATATAGAGTAATATTAGCTATGAATCATTAAAAGGCAATTAATGTGTACCAATATGTACCAGACATTCAGTCAGGGATTTGTCTATCAGAAATATTTCAGAAAATTGCTTTGTGCTCAGTTTTATTTTTGTTTTCTAGCGTTATCTAGTACACAAATAGATGCTATAGGTTGCTGCAGTCATAAGGACTGGTGCGGATAAATCAAGAGCATCTGGAAATAATGCAGGCAGAAATAAATGTAGGCAGGAACAAACATAAACAGATTGTTCTTTCCCAGGCAAGCTAATGTGCTAGGTAGCAAAAGAAAAATAATTCTAAACTCCTGCTCCTTCTTGGGATGTCAGATGCATTGTGGTACTAAAAAAGACAAAGGGACAGGATTGAACAACTCAGATGTACAATTCCAAGGCATCACAGTAGTGAAACAATCAACATGGAGTGGTTTTATGTTCAAGAAAGTGACAAGAGGAGTCTGAAGACATTTGCAATGCTGCTTTTGCACACATTGCTGTAGAACTGCTGATCTCTCTCAGCAAAATCTGTCTTCTATGGGATAGGCACCTTGCAGGACTTTGAGGGACTGCATCTCAAAAGCCTTTAATAGCCAGAAATTTCAAAGCACAGATTCCAGAACCTTTAACTTTCTTTGAAAGTATTACTCTATTTATACAGAGCCCAGTATTTTTGCTTATGTGATCCTGCCTCTGAGTGGCTCAAAGGAGGCAACATGAAATTATTTCACAGGGTCCATGAAAAACTTAAGCAGAACATCAGAAAATGCCAATAGATTCTCAGAATATCTCTCAAGGGGCACAGTCTGTTAAACTACTTAATGTATTTGATAAGAAATAGTGTAAAATTTAGATCTTCAAGCATTCATGGCCAGAGAAGGCAGCAGGTTACTTCTGTGTACTTCCATCCCTTTCAGCTCAGAATTCAGTGAACATTTTTTGGTATTGGGTTGGAAGGCACGTATGTGGAAGGTTCCTTCTGTTGCTCTGGTGAACTCTGCCAGTCACTCAATCACTAACCTTCCTCAGAAAGTGTAGAAGGGAACAATGCATATTAAATTTTCTGTGAAGGTGACTCTGTACATAAACAGATCTGTCTGTCAGACAGATGAGATTGTCCTGAACTTTGTTCTGGTTTCAGGACCTGTGCGGTAAACCAAAGTCAGCATATAAGGTTCCAGACCTTGCCCCAGAGGAAACTAACTTAAGGCAGGATAAGCTGAGACCCTTCTTGAATTGAATACAACCTCAGTTTCAGGCTTCCAGCAGTTGTGCAGATACCAGGGGGTGAATTTTAATAGTCTATAAATCCCAGAATTCCAGGTTACACCAAAAAAAGACATTACTGTTGCTGTCTGTCACCCTCTTGGCTAAGCTTGATTATCTGTCACTTTTCTTTCCGGATAAATGGAGTATTTCCTACCATGAACTGTGAATACACTCATATTGATTAAAATAGCATATAGCCTTTTCAGTGAACCTGGTTCTACAACACAATCTTTTGCCACCTACCCTCGCCATTGTCTGGGTGAACTTCACTCACGGCTCAGGATCAATTAGCAAAGCTACATGTTACGTTAAACCCTTACCTTCAGAGAGCCCAGGAAGAAATCTGCTTTCCGTATCTGTGTGGAATGGTTAAAGAGAGGACAGAGAGAGTTAAAACCAATCCATTTGCTTAAGCGTATGCTCTACCAAGCATTTACACACCTCACGTAGTCTCTCCCAACAGCCAAGCTGTACACAGACCCTTACAGCTCTTGATCTAGAACCAAATCTCACAGAGAATCTTGTGTTCCTCCCCGCGTTCAGATCCGCTGAAAACAAGTCTAATGTCTAAGAAAAGATCAGCTACATTACATATATTTTCCAATCAATTCCAACTGCCTTCAAAGTTCGTTTTCCTGTGTCTTTCATAGGGCTTGGAGGTAGCAAAGTTTGTAGAAGGCCCCTCCAAGGAACAGCATGGCTCTTCTGTTTCTGTTTGTGCCGCCACACTGGAGTAGTTTGGGACTCTAACCTTGCTGTTGCATATAAAGCATGACGTGGAATGTTAGAAGTGTGGAATGAGAAGAAAATGCCCCTACATATTCCACCTCTCTGCAGAGCTGTGGAGATGTCATGGTCAGAGTATGAAGCAAGCAGATGGGACTTACCGTGAGATGCTGAGGTAACAAAGAATAAGGTTGCGTTCAGCTGTGGCTCTTTATATGTAACCTCCTGCCCACACAGCATTCAAGCACTCTATTTTTGGTCAATAATAATTTACTCTTTAGTTGTAAACGTGTTGAAGCTCTGATCTCTCTGCTAATTACTCAGGGACAGGATTGGTTTAAGGCTCTATGGAGTCAGCTGCACTGACCTGTTCTTTCCACATTGCTGTGTGCCAGGGTGAAGGATGGAGGAACCCAAAGACAGCACCGATAACGCCAAATAAGGCAACACTTCGCTCCTGGCTTCAAGAGCTTGCTTTAACCAACAAGGTATTTTTTTTTCTCCAGTTGTCTACAATAATTTCTTCATGGACTGTGATTTTAATGCATCCCATCCTAGTCTGTGTGAAGACTTAGGGAGGCAAATTTTTCCCCTCATTCTTTCTATCACTGTATGGGGTGCTGATAAGCTTGAAACCAGCCTCAAGCTTGGGACAACTTAAGACAGCTGCCAGCGTGCAGTCCTGGCCTGTAGGTTTACGATACACGAGGGCTGCAGGCATACCCCAGGTCCCAGCCCCTGGGAAGGAGCCTGGCTTCTGTGCCACTCCGTTATCCAGCAGAGGATGTAACGGAGCAGGCTGAACATCAAACCAGAGTAACTTTGACTTGCTCTATAACATTATGTGGAAAGAGAGTGTCTGCTCCTTTAAGGGTATCTGCTTAAGGACCTTTTTTGACACACAAGGGACAGTAAGAAAGGAAGTCATAACCAAGAACATACCAGGACACAAACCTGGCTGACAAATGTTGAGGGAGGAGGTGATGGGAACCAAATCCGATCAGTCACACTACTTGATGAAGGCATGTGAAGAGCGTGAAAATGTTTATTCCAGCAAGGTTACCAGATCAAGGACCTTGTCAGCTGGGAAAGTAAGGTAAAAGGGGGAACCAGAAACAATATACATGGAGACACAGACCTGACAAAAAAAAAACAAGACAAAAAGAAACAAACTTCACCAGGGACATTAACTGATGGGCTATCAGAAAGCTACAGGTGCTATTTCCAGGAAGATCATCCTGGACTGCACAACTGCTACATGAACCAGGGGAGATCCCAGACAGGGTTGGGGTGGGTGCAGGAACTGATAGAGCTGTACAAGCCCATGAGGGGAATGCAGGGAGGGACAAAGAGGCAGGTAAACAGAAAAGGGTATAAAAGGGGCCGATCACATGGAAAACTGTACCACTCTGTGTGCTTTTCTGGCTGAGTCCTGAACCTCATCACCACAGTCTGTCCTGTCTTCTTATGAAATATTTTCTCTGCAATCTCTCCATGAAATCTCACTATCCAGTGTATACATGTGCATGCATGGACTAAGTACCAGGTACTGGTGAGGCCTCTGTGTATGAGACTAAAAGGTGGTGCCATCTCCTGGCCTGATCACCTACTCACCTGCTTCCACACCTTTGGTTCCTCCCTTAAGCATCCCATCAGCAGCCCCCCTGTGAGCATGACTGCTCTTCCCCTGTCACAGCACTATCAAAACCAGCCAGCTGCAGCAAGGATTTTACCATCCCAGGTTAACTTCAGTTAGTAGCTCCCACGCCTTGCCCCAGCACAGCCACCAACCACCCACAAGGTTTCAAAATTTCATCTACTGCCCATGCTGTGTCTTTATCCTCTTCAGGCAAGTCTACCCTGCTTCTTGCCTCTGCTGCACCCCATCTCTGGGCTCTTCTTCCAGCCAGCCTCTCCTTATCCAGGCCCCCTGCTTCTCCCAGGACCTATCCTTGTCTCTCCTACACCCAGAGCACACTCCCTCTGCCTCATCCAAGACTCCCCTTCCCTACCCCTTAGAGCTATTTAACTACTCTCAGGAACCAGCCACAGCTGCACCTTATCCACGTCAGCCAACCCACCGCCCCTGAAGCCAACCCGCAGCTGTATGTTATCAATGTTAATTAACCCAGTTTCATTCCTCTACAATTCCTCCACATTCCCCTGCAACCCGTGGTGCGTCCCACACCCCCTGGCAGCAGCCCCCCTCAATTTGAAAGCAGAGTGGCTTCCCATGGCTCATGGTGGTGGGCTTCACGCCTGGATCCCAGGCATCAGGACAGCCCTGGGAGGGGCCTGGCAAAGGTACTGTTCCTCAGGGTCCCCATGCACCCTGTGCTCCTCTGGGCTGGAGGAAAAGTGCCTTTAAAGGACTGATGGCTCCTGTGATGGACCTGGGAGTAGCTGGGCAGGGTGTTATTTGGGCTCCCCCTCCTGCCATTGTCTCTCTGTGCTGCTTTATGGGTGTACATACAAGTTTTTATCACATAAGCTAACACAGGCTGCTCGGATGTTGCCTGCACGTTAGCTGGGCTTCCCTGTGGGAACAATGTGTCATCTGCAACAGAAGGTGGAAGGAAGACCTGAAGAGGCACACGCAGATCTTTCATGGTGTTTTGGGATTCATTCCTGCGACTGGCCTGCTGCAAGAAGTTGCTTGTGTCGGCTGTTCCAGGGTGGGATCAGCTCCTCAGTCAGTCCCTGTCCCTGCAGTCTATCGCACCAGTGGGGCAAAACTCCAGCTGCAGCCTCATGTCTGCAGAGGTTCAGCAGAAGTCAGCCAGGCAGAGACAATGTCGTGGCTGAGCCAGACCGAGGCTTTATTTTCCTTTTTCTGTAAAAGCATGCGTAGCATTGAGCCGTTTCCACTTACTGCTTTTGTTTTCCTTCAGACTTATCTGAGGCATGACTGTTGTGGGTGAATGGTTTTAGCTGTTTAATGTTTGTTGTTGGAAATGTTTGCCTAGACCAGAGATGGTTTTCCTCATTGCTGTTGTGTTTTAAGGCTTGACTGAAGCAAGGCACTGCTTTGTAATGGGCACAGCACGGTATTGCAGGAGTCTTTTCAGGAGATATTTGACAGTATCCACCTGTCAGATTATGCATGAAGGCAGAACCTGGCTGATAGGGCTGTAGAGGCTTGGTAGCACTGCTCTGTGAACACAGGGTGTGAGCAAGCATGGAAAAGGGGATAAGAGCAGGGCTGCCAACACACAGCTATGGTGTGATCACATGGACCTGGGGCAGGTAGGGATGGGATAAGTCATTTGGAGGGGAAGTGGAAAGAGTCAGGAGTCAAACTTGGTGGTTTTGCTGATGTTAGCATGATGTTTGAAGCCTCATCAGCATATTGTTGTGTCATTTGTGAATGTTGTGATGCCAGATAGGCTAGGTGACAGCTTTCACATTTTTTTCTGGTGCCAGTGGTGTCACTGTATTGATGTATTGAATGGCCCAATACTGTACAGAACCTGATGAGACCAGGTCTGTTGCAACCGTTCTGGGTGGCGTAGCTCACTGGTGCCCTTGCACAGTGTCTGCAAGGTGTGGCAGACAGACAAAGAGAGGGAGAAGCTGTTGCCCAGCCTCTTCTTCAAGGTCTGACTACTCACAGTCAGCCCGTTAGACATGTTGAAGTGTACGTCTGACCAGCAGAACCCCACAGTCAGAGGAGGCTTGCTGTGCTTGCCACAGCATTGCACAGCTCTCTGACCACGCCAGCTGATGTCTATGGGTGATGAGGTGTTGTCTGCTGCACAGCAATATTTGCTGCTGCTGCCTGTGGGCTCACAAACTCCCCTTCATGGCTGAGCTGCCCTGTTGGGGTGATAAAATAGACCTGTCAGCCTTGGTTTCTGTAATGAACTGGTACAGGTCCCAGAGTCTGGAGGGCTTTTGCAGCCCATATTTTGTAACCCAGGGTTTCACCCTGTGCGTACACTGCAAAGCAGATAGGAAAAAGCCTGTGTAAAAGTAAAATCCTGTCTATACACTGTGTAAAAGTAAAATCCTGTCTGTACACTGGAATGCAGGCAAAGCTAAAGTTTGTGTCTGTGGATGGTAACAGTTTGGAGTACGATCTAGTTTGAAGTCCACACACTGCCTGAAAGAAGCATATATATAATCTGCTTGAGTCAGAGGCAGGAAAAAAATACCCTGAAATTAGGAAGTGGGGTCCCCAAAAGCCTGAACGGTTCTGTGGCAGGTACAGAGGCTTCTGAGCAAGGCGGCTTTCGACTGCTTTTCTTTCTGTGGCATACAGGAAAACAGGGATATCTACACGGCATGGAGGCTGCATGCTGATTTGTCATCTTTTTTCTTCCTCCAAAAGGAACTTGGTAGCAACACTTCTCACAGGTGGTAATCAATCCCACAGACTTAATTCCTCAGGTGCCTGACGTGTGGGTCTGGGAATGGGTTTGGAAATACGGTGACACTCAACTAGGACTGGAGTCAGGGGAAGCTGTCCTGTAAAGCTGTAAAATGCTTATCAAAGCCTTGAGATTGAATGCTAAAAATAGTGACTATTTTTGACCTTGATTACATATCAGTGATGAAACAGTAACATACGTCTTCATATTATTGGATTGCTGCTGAAAAAATAGCTTTGGAAACTTTATTTATATGTGTGTATGCATGTGTATATATACATATATACACATATCTATATATGTATGCATATATTGCATACAGTGAATATATTAATGTGTAATGTTTCACACATGTATGTCATAACCTTGGAAAGGCTATGAGGAATTTAGTATTTCCATCATGAAGCCTGGCTTGAATAATACTCATTAAACAGAAAACACAAGGGAAAAAGTACTGAATAACTCTCAGTCACTGAGCACTGTATTTTATGGGTCTTAAATTAATAATCAGACCAGTGGAAAACAACTAAAGGTTATATAACCTAATACATAATCAGGAGCAACTGTAGTAGACTGAACCAGTTATAATTCTGTCTTTTTCTACCCACTCTACGGTTAGGAAGCTCAATAACTTTATTTTTTTTTTTTTTTAGAGGAAATGGAAGGGTTGTGAATGACTGGCAAACCATGTAGAATGATGATCAGTTCTGAGACCTGCAGTATTGTTTAGTCAAACCTGTGTTCACTGAGAAGTACAATGGCTGTAAGACTGGTCTGTGACACTGGTGTCTCAATGCCAAAATGCCGATGCATTGCGGGCTGGATCAATCCTCTCAGAAGGAGCCAAATGAAGAAACTACAAACAGGAGTCTACTGCAAGGAAAGCAACTACACTGTGTTCGTTATCATAGCTTTCCACTCTGGACTTCTTCAAAACACAGCAGATGATAGCACCACAGTCTCACTGTCCAGTTAACATTGGGTTATGAAAGGAAGAAGTTGATATGAGACCTCAGATAATGAGAGAAATGAGGAAGAAAGTTTTAGGGTATGGCCCAACTCAAAATGAAGATAATTGAATTTCCTTGGTGCTTGGGAACTCTGACCAGAAATTAGGTTCATCATACCAATCAAAAAAGGAGTTGGACAGGCCCATGTAACACAAACCAATTGCCAGCCATTCAGTAGTGCTGATGGGTCTATCAAATGCAGTCATCCTTCTCCCAGATGAGTATTTTCTCTATTATCCTATAGAGACTGTTTTGACATTTTTCATTGTAGATAATTATTTTTTCATTCTGGAAGGCATAGCAGTTCATCTTCAACAGGAATGGTTGATTTGGCTTCTCCAAACAACACCTTTTTCTCCTTGTTTTCAAAGGAGACCATGGATTCTCTGATGTATGCCAATATCTACAAAGAATGAAACCTCTCACTCTGAGTGAGGCCATCCTTGGCAAAGTTATCTGGATTACCCCAGAGACAACATAGGAGCTAAGTAGCTGCCTGATCAGTTTAGAAGACTCAGGGGACTTTTGGGAACAGAATATAGACAGTGAACGACTGTGTGGGGTAGATGGTTATGCTGCCCTTGGAATGTTGGTTTGCACATCACTTTCATGAACAAAAGTTAAAAGTAGATCTTATTTTAAGTTTAAATGTTCTCTGTTTGGAAGTGGCTTGAAGGACTGCAGAGGTTTAAAGTGGAAAAAAGATCTTGCAAATAAGACACGTGATTTAATAGAATAATCAATGATTAGACTAGATTACTAGAAGATGCAATAAATTCTTATTCTTTGGACAGAACCTTTGACTTAAAATCTATTCTATTCTGTAAAGCAGAAATTAAAAGGAATAATTAGATCCTATTGCAAAGAAATAATTATTTTCTCATTTGAGGAAATCTTAGATGAAATTCCATGGTGAGAACGAAGCAGGATGTCTGATTAGACCACTTTTTAACAGCGGCTGAAACACTTTGAGAATACTTGAAGCAAGATTTTAAATTGAATGAATTTAAATAAATAATGAAAAATGTACAACTTAAAAGAATTCAGAATACTGATTAAAATACAAAAGTGAACTTCTCATTATTTCCATTGGAAAATCTCTACAATTTTTATTGTCTAGGTATTCATTATCTAGAGATTCATAGAGGACTAAGCTGTGATTACAAAATCAGAGTGATAGAATTTCACATTTTGTGCAATTCTCTTTCACTTCGAACTACCGGAGGCATTTACTCTTCACTTTCTGCCTTCTTGCTAATTTCACGGCTCTTCGCTCGGAGCTTGTTGACCTGCGACTCTGCAATGTCAGCCCGCTCCTCGGCTTCCTCCAGCTCGTGCTGGATCTTGCGGAATTTGGAGAGATTGACATTGGACAGCTCCTCCTGGGGATAGGGAGAGATAAAAAACAGGTTTGAAAATGTTTAATAATGATCCTACTGTAACACTGCACTGGACATGCTGTGGTATTTTGCTTTTACATAATAAAAATAATAAAAAAAGACTGTGTGGTAGTATGTAATTCTCCCAAATACTTCTAGGGGGAATCCAAAGAAATAGCTTAAATGCTAAATGTTTACATGGTTAATAAGACATACCAGGAATCTCTCTCTGGGTATGAAGTGCTAATGAACTTTTGAATTTTTAAATAATTTATACATAATTATAGTTATTTTCATGACATGATTTTCTATTTATTTAGTTCTATAGAATTATGTATTACAATTTTTTAAGGTAATTTTTTTCCCTCTGCTAAGCAGAAATATGAAATAAAAAAAAGTGAAAGGAAGCAGAGACTTACTCCCACAATGTTGACCTGAGCTTCTACTCTTTTCTGTAGAGCAGAACTTCTCTGCTCTACCCAGTGGCACAGTAATGTTCACAGAAAATGTATTCTATACCCCTTTAGACCCCTGAGCTGTTCAGACAGAAAAGCTGTTCATTTCTGAGTGCACAGTGAAAAAACAGGCTGAAAAGTTAAGTGTTCAAACAAAGCTACCTGGGGAAAAACACACTCACAGAATTCCACCTCCACCTGTATGGAGACTGAACTGCAAACAGCAATACTTACAGCCTCCTCAGCTTGTCGCTTGTAGGATTTCACTTTCATCTGCAGCTTGTCCACCAGATCCTGCAGCCTGAGAACGTTCTTCCTGTCTTCTTCAGACTAAAGAGAAGGACAAAAAAGAGAAGCACTTCTTTTCCCCTCCTTTTTAAATGCCCTCTACATGAAACAGTGAGAAACATTCCTTATAGACCATTGCTGTCCAGTAGAGACAGAGCTGATAAGCTGGATCTTCCTAACATAACCAGAAAGATAATTTCTTCTGATATTCTCAGTCTTCTGCTTTTTAACTGTGTGACTCAGGACAGAATGAAAACCCTAAGGCCTACATCTTGGCTTCATGCAAGAAGGGTGTGTGAGGCCAAGGAGGCCCCCTCCTTACCTGGTAGGTCAGCTCCTTCACCCTCCTCTCGTACTTGCGCATGCCCTTCACGGCTTCAGCGCTGCGCTTCTGCTCAGCATCAACCTCCCCTTCCAGCTCCCGCACCTGCAACGAGAAGCCCATCTTTGGAGCTTCCCTGCTGGCTGCTAACGTGGCGTGCTCACTCATGCACAAAGAAAAGCCCCACGCACTCTGGCCTCCAGCTTCTGGATTTGCTTCTTGCCTCCCTTCAGAGCCAGCTGCTCGGCCTCATCCAGACGGTGCTGCAGGTCCTTCACCGTCTGGTCCAGGTTCTTCTTCATCCTCTCCAGGTGGGCGCTGGTGTCCTGCTCCTTCTTCAGCTCTTCTGCCATCATGGCTGCCTGATGAGAGCAAAGGGTCAAAGCCATTGTGGGGCTGGAGACCATCTGAGGGAAAATACACCCACCATCGGCACTGAAGGGAGCCCCCAACTCACATCTGTGATGGCCTTCTTGGCCTTCTCTTCAGCATTGCGGGCTTCCTGGATCGTATCCTCCATTTCACTCTGGATTTGGGTAATGTCTGTCTCCAGCTTCTTCTTGGTGTTGATCAAGCTGGTGTTCTGTTCAAATCCAGAACATTGCAGGATTTTGAATCATTTCAGACATAATTATATGAAAAAATGATACCACATTTTTTTTCTGTAAAATTTCTTATAGCTGGGGAACAATGCTTTTTGGTTTTCTCCAATAATTAATTTCAGTATTTTGAAAAGAGTACTTAGAAATATAATCTGTGCCATGCCACCTACCAAGACTAGCAGAGAAAAGTAGTAAAAATAGAGTGAGGGAGTCAGTGAAATGCCTTCTCTTCAACAGAATTAGGGAAGAATAATCTACTCTCAAGAAGTGAAAAGAGCAATATTTGTAATGTAGATTGGATGGATTCATTCTAGAAACTTTTCAGCATTTGAAACCAGACACTTTCCATAGCTTTCGGTACTTGACTGCTGGATTCCTGTAATGACATGTAGCTCATGTCAAAGTCTGCTTAACATAGGTTGCACCAGACCAGGAGTTCATCCCCACTTTCTTGCTAGACAAGCAAGCACATTTTTGAAAGAATATGAGGATTCCCTAATGCTGCATTTCAACTGAGCAAGGAATGGATGCCTGTAGTCTCAGAGTTTCAGTCCTTGATTGCTCAGTTGGCAGATCATTTGGCATATGTGAATAAAATCTGATGTGTGTGACTAAATGTTCCTCTGGAGATTATGTTAGGATACAAAGAAGGTAGAAGCATGGGTTTCATTGAATGTAACCTGGGAACACAGTCAGAATACACACTTTTTCAGCAAACATCTCTTATTATTATGATGATGATTTACGGAAAAGGTAAATCTCATCTTCAAAGTTAAGCTTCCAATTATGACTGGAATAAAGCATATAGATGTTCTCCTACTTACCAAGAGTACATTTCTCACGAAATGATCTCACCTGGGTATGGAGGAGCTGCACACGCTCACTTGCATCCATCAGTTCCTGCTCAGCCACCTTTCTACACCTCTCTGTTTGTTCTAGTGCCGCCCGTAGCTCCTCAATTTCAGCCTGCAGCAGGTTTGCTCGGCGCTCCACCATGGCCACCTGCTCCTTCAGGTCCTCCTGCGTCCTCAGAGCATCGTCTAAGTGCAGCTGGGTATCCTGTAGAGCCATGAAAAGAAATTATAAGCAGATTCAGAGTTGTTTGGTACCAAAAATACCACCTAATAAATTTCTTTGTTGGCAACTTCTGTTGAATGGACCTTGAGCACCGCCTGTGTGTTTCTCAGGTTCTTTTGTGCCTCTGCAGCCACGCGGTTGGCATGGCTCAGCTGGATCTCTATTTCATTCAGGTCTCCCTCCATCTTCTTCTTCAGCCGCAGGGCCTCATTCCTGCTCCTGATCTCAGCGTCCAGGGTGCTCTGCATGGACTCCACAATTCTGAGGTGGTTCCTCTTCATCTGGTCAATCTCCTCATCTTTCTCGGCTATCTTCCTGTCAATCTCAGACTTCACCTGGTTGAGCTCAAGCTGGAGGCGCAGGATCTTCCCCTCTTCATGTTCAAGGGATGCCTAAGAAAGAGTGAACAGGAATACTTTTCATAAGACAAATGTTGACCCCGAAGCCCTGAGTATAAAGGAATGCCACGTTTAGATATTATTGCCACGCTTTTATACAAACGCTCTTTTCCTCCTGTGCCTGGCAATGACTCCGCAGTGTTTACAACGAGACAGAGATCCAAGACATGTAAGAGAGCCATAAGTAATGCTGTGTACCTCAGCTTCCTCCAGCGAGGCCTGGAGTTCAGATTTCTCCTGCTCAATCTGCTTCTTGGCTTTCTCCAGCTCATGAATGGCCTTGCCGCCCTCTGCAATCTGCTCTGTGAGGTCAGCGATCTCCTCTGTGGGAGCAAAGGCCAACGGCACGGTCAGGCACGGAGCAGAACGGGAAGGGCCCTGCCGCACCAAGGTGACGGGCATCTTTGCAGACACGCAGGCACAGACCCCTGTGGAGCGGTGGGTAGTGGTGGACAGTGGGAAAGCCCAGCCAGGAGCAGAGGGCCAGGGACTTACGCTGCAAGTTCTTGTTCTCACGCTTCAGCGTTTCCAGGTGGTCCAGGGACTCCTCGTAGGCATTCTTCATCTTAAACAGCTCCGTGCTGAGGGAGCGAGACTCCTTCTGGGAGGCCTCAAGCTCAGCCTGCGTTTCCTCATACTTCTGCTTCCATTCTGCCAGGATCTGAAGGGAAACGGCACGTGAGCGTGGATGTGGCAATCGGGAGGGGACGCTCTGCCCAGGAACCCCAGGGCTGGAGCCCACAAGACCTTGTCAAAGTTCTTCTGCTTCTTATCCAGAGCTGCGCAGGCAGCATTTGATCGCTCCACGTCAATCATCAGGTCCTCCACTTCATTCTGCAGCCTCTGCTTTGTCTTCTCCAGGGAGGCACATTTGGCATTCACAGCTTCAACGTGTTCCTCTGCATCCTGCAGGCGCTGGGCCAGCTTCTTCCTGGGGGGAGATAAGTACAGCTCCAGGTCAGAGACCAGAGGGCAGCCCATTTTGTACTTCGGTGAGAGGGCAGCTGGCCACTTCTGGGGGCTCTGAGCCCAGTGCCTTTCACAGTGTTTTTTCTGTTCCAAGACTGCATGCTGCCTACAGGTTCTGTCACTCTGTGTCCTAGCACCTAAGGAGTATTCAGCCTGGTTCCGCATTTCTAGCCCTAAGGGCTACGTTTGTCCTTCCAGTTTGCACTTTTTCCACAGCACGCTTTCCTGTCTCTCCCTCTGACCCCTCTACCACAAAGACAACAGATCCCTGCCTTTGTCCCACCCCTGTCGTAACCCACTCCCAGAGACTCCACTTTCCCTTGACAGCCTCAGTCTTCTCCAGCCGTTTGACATCCCGCTTCCCACATACTTGGCCTCCTCCAGCTCCTCCGTGCGCTGAATAGCGTCCGTCTCGTATTTGGTTCTCCACTGGGCCACTTCGCTGTTGGCCTTGGACAGGGCACGCTGCAGCTCCCCCTTGGCTTCCTGCTCCTCCTCGTATTGCTCCCGCAGCAGGTCACAGTCGTGGCGAGCAGACTGCAAGGCGTGGGCCAGCGCGTTCTTGGCCTGGGAGAAAAAAAGCGTGGTGCAAGAATGAATAGAAATATCCTGGGAAGGCTGACTGCAGTGTTGATAGACACTGGGTTATTCTGGTGGGAGGGAGTGCAAGCTACTGAGTGAGAGAGTAAGACCTGGGAATCTGCAAAAAAATAGTGCATAGGCTGCAAGGCTGGCGGAGCAAAGCTAACATAAGACCTGCACTGAGTTACCTAAGTGTTTTTTTCTCTCTCTCATCTTGTTGATTCTGTGATTTCATATGTTTATGACGAAGCCTTCTCACCTTTATCTCTTCCTCTAGGTGCCTCTTCAGTTCCTCAATTTGTTGGGTGAAAGCTTGCTTGCCTCTTGACAGCTGTGAAATTAGAGCATCTTTCTCCTCCACCTGTCGTGAATATTCACCTGGGAGAGTTCAGATGAGTAAAAGAACCTTTTAATGACTTATTTAAAAGTATTAACCTTGGTAATTAAATGCATGTGAAAATAATTTTAGTTAAAAAGTATTATTTCTTGTATGGGATCCTAATCACTGATACCTATCCATATCTCTGAGCGTGCTGAAATATTTATATTATAGACAAGAAATGAGATACAGGAAGACTAGTCAGCTATTAGAAAGTGGGCATGGTGTATGTTTGAACTAAGTGCAGTGGTCCCTTCAAACCTCGAGTTGACAGAATGAGTCCTATATGGTGTATGTGCTCAAGTAATATCATTGTCCTGTCCTGAATGTCTCCTGGGAATCAGCACTCTAGGTTATGAAATAGATGAATTATTCTTTGAAACTCCAGCCACAGAATCATAGAATAGTCCATGTTGGAAAGGACATTGAAAGGTCATCTGATCCAACCTTTCATGGGAAGGGCAGAGTAGATGAGATTGTCTAGCACCCTGTTCCGCTGTGTCTTGAAAGCCTCCGGTGATTGAGCTCTACCACACCCTGGGGGAGTTTGTTCCAGTGACTGGTTGTTCCGGTCCCTTAAACACATTATTGGTCCTGCTCCAGGATGTCTGTATCTCTCTGGACTGAGGAACATAGTACTGGACACAGCACTCCAGGCGTGGCTTCACGTGTGCTGAGCAAGGGGATCACCCTCTGTTAACCTGCATTACTCCTAATGCAGCTCCAGATTCAGTTGCCCACCTTTGTTAAAAGAGCATATTTCTGGCTATTGTTCAACCCAGGGTCAAAAAGACCTAGGGAACCTGGTGGATTTTTTTTTTTTTTAAAGCCCCAGCTCATACACAATGTTGTCTTAAAAAAAAATAAATCTTACCAGATTCTGTTTGTAGCCGAGCTCTCTGTGCACTAATGTCATTAATTGTGCGCTGTTGTTCTTCCTCCTTGTTCTTAATCTCACTGAGTTGATCTTCTAGCGAACGACACATCTTCTCCAGATTTGCCTATTTGCATGAAGAACAGAATGGAAGATGATTGAAGGTTCAACACGTAATTACTGAGAATGTAAAGTCTTACAAAAGGCTAAAAAAGAAGCTACTGATTTAGAATTAAAGTTAAATGTCTTGGTTAAATAATAGAGACTTCTATGGAATTTGCTTCCTAAATCCCAGCATTTATATAATTTTTTAATGTACAGTCCATTTCTTCAATAGATATAAAGGATGGGATGTAACATGACAAATTATTTTAAAATTCTGTTTGGCTCTTAGTGATTATGTCATTGCAGTATTTAAGGCTGGGAAAGAAAATAGGGATAAAAGGAAAGGGAAGGGTAGGAGTAATTTCTATTTTAGAAGAAACTAAAAAACTGATAAGGTCTGTGCCTTTCTTTTCATTATCATAATATTCTGAACCAAGCAATATGACCCCATAGTTCCTTAGCCTACGTGCTTCAACTAAAGGTTTTAGATCTCACCCAAAGGATACAATATAATATTAGACCAGTACTGAAATATATAAATTCAAATTCAAGTTGTAAAATGCAGCTATTTATATTAAAGTATGACTACAATTTCTATGTTCAAATATAAATACTTCATTATGTTTGGATTACTACAAGGAAATATTTATGTACCTTGGCTTTGGAGACAGACTCCATGTTACTGGCCAAGTCGTCAATCTCCATCTTGAGCTCACTCTTCTCCTTCTCCAGCTTCTGCTTCACTCGCTGCAGGTTGTCGATCTGCTCCCCAAGCTCAGCGGTGCTGTCTGCGTGCTTCTTGCGCAGGGCCGCAGCCGTGGCTTCGTGCTGCAGCGTGGCCTCCTCCAGGTCGCGACGCATCTTCTGAAATTCTGCCTCACGCTTCTTGTTCATCTCAATCTGAGCGGCGGTAGCCCCTCCGGCTTCTTCCAGGCGCTCGCTGATCTCCTCTAGCTCCCTCGACAGGTCAGCCCGATGCTTCTCGGCTTTTGCCCGAGAGGTTCGCTCTGCCTCAATTTCCTCCTCCAGCTCCTCAATACGAGCCTGGGGAACATTAGGCACCCTTCGCACCCATGCCCTCCTCCTTCCCGACCTGAGACTGGCTGAGAGAGGGGAAGGGCCAGACACTTGCCTGCAGCTCCTTGATCTTCTTCTGTAACTGCATGCCCAGAGCTTGCTCGTCCTCAATTTTGCTCTGGATCTGGCTGATTTCAAAGTCTTTCCTTTGGGCAAAGCAAACTGTGTTAGCGTCTGAGCAAAACCCGCCAAGCGCACCAGCCCCACAGTCTGGTGCCCCACAGCCACGCTTACTTCTTCAGTTTCTCATCCAGCTGCTGCTTGTCGTTCTCCAAATCCATGATGCTGTCATGGGCCAGCTTCAGGTCTCCTTCGAGTTTCCTCTTAGCTCTCTCAAGGTCCATGCGCAGTTTCTTCTCTTGCTCCAGGGACCCTTCCAGCTGAATAGAAGATAACCATCAGTGCTCTACCAGCCAGTTCTATAATCTATACCCGCCCTGTTCTTCTGGACAACCGTGCTTACATCGTCCACTTGCTGCTCCAGCTTGGTCTTGGCTTTGGTCAGCGTATTGACTTTGTCCTCCTCTGCCTGCAGGTCATCCAGTGTCTGCTGATGGGCCTCTTGGAGGGCTTTCTTCTCTTTAGTCAGCTTGGCAATGGTCTCGTCCAGGGCTGCCATCTCCTCTGTGAGGTTTTTCACCTTTGAGAAGAAGAGAGCAAGTGTAAATAAAGGAAGTAGATGCAGAAGTCCTGTAACAGCACATGCTCTTTTCTGGAGTAGGGGTGACAGGTTCTGCCTCATACCTTGTTTTCAGTGGCATGTTTTTCCTTCTCAACCTTGGCCAACGTTAACTCCAGGTCATCAATATCTTTCTTGAGCTCTGAACATTCATCCTCCAGTTTTCTCTTCTTGGCTGTCAGCTCAGCATTCATTTCTTCTTCATCTTCTGCTCTCTCTGTCAGCTCTTTAATTTTGGCTTCCAGCTGGATTTTCGTTTTGATGAGCTGGTCACACCTTTCCTCAGCATCAGCCAAACCATCAGCTTCCTACACAAAATGGCTCATTTAGATAAAGTGATTTTCAAAGAATTGTTTTTTGTCACTGATATTCAAAAAGAAATTATTATTTTCAAAGTAGCTTACAATGTTCTTTGTAGTTAAAACTCATTATTTTAAGAATATCTGTTTTTTTTGGACTGCTTGCAGCCCAGAAAATAAAGGAATATTTTATCACGCTATAAATATAGCTTCTGAGCATTTTTTTAAAACTCCTGAACTACTCATGCAAATCCAATATTAATTTGAAGGTAGAGCCTGGAATCAGACATGGCAGTATCTCCCTTTAGCTTTTCATCATTTTACTGTTGTTGCATTTGACTGCACTGGAAACTGGCATAGAGTTCTACTGAAGAGTACCATGTAGGCAGATTCGTTAGCATACCTTTTTAACATAGATTTTTAGTATTTAAAACCTGAATGCTAAAAACTGCAGCATTCAGCTGAGAAAATTGTGTTACAACTCTTCCAAAAAGATTTCCTGAATATGAATTTAATTTTTAGTTTTGGCAAAATTTTTTGTTAAGATCACTGTTTCAAAGGCAGGAGTTGAATTAAACATGTTTCAAGGCCTTTGTGGTCTAGAACAACAGTTTGGGAGACTGGCGTTTACAAGGACAGTACCAATTACCTGAATTCACATGCATTCTAAAATGGATGTTACTAAGAAATAATCTTTATTTTCTACATACTGCTTATTCTTTTTCTCTTTGGTCTAGTGAAGAGCAATGACACTATCCAGGCAGAGGACTTTTTGTAGCTCAGCAAGATAGCTACAGTGGGTTTGTCTAATGCAGATATAGGTATCTGCCATGATATGAATATGCAGTCCATTCAACAGCAACAAAACCTTACAATCTTGGATTAACTATATCACACTCTAAAAGGATGAATTTCTCATTGCTGAAAATGAAGAAAACCTGAGGCTACTAGCTCATCTGACCCATCAGAATGGGGTCAGATGACTCCTAATCCATGCTGATAAAAACAGTTTTAAGGGGATTTTTGTTGCTATCTTTTTATTTCTAGAGAAAAAGGGAAGGACTCTACTTCCATCAGTGTTTTTCCGGAGGAGCCAAGGACCATAAATACTAGAGAAATGACTGACACTCTCAACCCCTCCTACTCCACATGAATCCATTGTGATTCTCCATATAAAAGGTGTTAATAGTACCTCCAGACTACCTTCATTGAACAGATGATAAGACATGAAAATTATATAGTATGTATAGTGTTTATGAAGACGTGATAATTGCTACTGTCAGTTTCCATGTATGATTTAAAATGCCATACTGTAAATTGTACTATTTACTAACTGGAAATTGATGACTTTGCTTCTGATTTTAAAGTGCAAGGAATCAGCTGCAAATAATTCATTGCAAAATTATTAATATTTGTAGTTTTCTGCTAGCTTCGCTGTGTGGTTTTGGTTCCTATTTTACAAAATATGTGTATGTTTTTAAAATAAATACGTTTTGGGGATAACTTGTCTGTTACTGACACATTTAGGATCATTTTACACAGGACATTACAAGCCAAAAACATTAGCAATACTCACCGCCTGCACCTGGAGCTGCAGGTCATTCTTCTCCTGCACCAGTTTCACCATTTTCTCCTCCAGCTCCTTCCTCTTTGCCTCAGACTTTGCGAGCTCTTCCTTGGTTTTCTCAAACTCTTCCTTCATGTTGGCCATCTCCTTCTCAGACTCTGCACTCTTCAGCAAGGGCTTGATCTTGAAGTACAGCTTCATCCAGGGCCAGTGCTTCACGTTCATGAATGCACGAACGTTGTACTGGATGCAGAAGATGGACTCCCTGAAAAGTAATAAGAATATATTATGTTACATATTTTAAAATTTGTCATACATATTTATTTGTACATATCAATATGTATAACATGAATTTATACATATAGTATCTTATAGTTCTACATATGTGTGTACATAAAATATTTCTATATTATTAATTATATATTTATGAACATTTTAAAATATATTATTTGATGTATTACAAAATACACATCTCTGAGAAAAACTACCTACTGTGATGTAGATTGTCAGCCTGTTTGGACTGTTTTGAAGTCCAGATGTTTGACTCACTTTCTTAAGCAAAGAAAAGGAACACCTACAGAAGTTGACTTGGTCCGTTTCATGACAATTATCCAAGGGAAGAAGATAGTTCTCTTATGTTAGAAGTACATGTTTCTCACTTTTGATTATAAAGGTGACATAAAGTAATTAGCTTAGACTAGATACCTGGTTTCTGGGCATACATGTAATGTAGCCACTTACTGAATTCAGCAAAAAATTAGTACAAAGAGTGTTATAAGTTAAAAGCGATAAATTTTTCATGTATCAGGGCTTTATACTGCTTCATCTACTGGCAGGGTATACTCTGAAATACACCCACATATAGTAGACCAAGTTAATGAGAAAGAAATGAGATTTGGTGAGAAGCAGCGTATTTTCAGTTTTGTTCATGTCCTTGTTATCTCATGAGGAGAGGCCCAGCAAGCCAAATAAGTGTAAGCATCTACCTCCTTTCCATCATTTTCTTGAACTCCACTCTCATCAGGTAACCCCTGCACATGGCTTGTGTGCGGGTGATGAGCTGTGCCAGCTTCTCATCTCTCATCTCCTCCAGGAGTCCCAGCAGCCCAGCTTTGAAGAAGACCTTGACAAAGAGAATGCTGGAGTACATAACTGTTGGGTATTGCAAGCACAGTACATCAGTCAAGCAGCATTTGTACCTTGGTGTGACCAAATTTGTACTGGGTGTGATCCACATCGATAGATCCAAGGAGTTTCTCAGAGGCCTTCTTGCTGTCAATGAACTGTCCCTCTGGGATAGCGCTGGCATTAAGCACCTTGTATCTGTGGAACGAAGTAGAATATGAAGAGGGTCAGATTCCTGAAAGCCCAATCAAACCTGTACCAACTGATGTCATTGTTAAGACTCTCTGAAGGGGAGATCAAGAGTGGAAGAGAATTGAATGTCTGAACTATGTTCTATTGTTTAGAAATCAAATTTTCATGGGTAAATGTTTTGAGGAAAAACCTTACACTTAGTCCAGAAATTCTTGACACAGTATGGGTACTGATATCCATGACTAACTGCTGGCGTATTTCACATTCCCTATTATGTAATGCCTTATCTCCAAACGAGAACTTTACGTGCAATAACAAAATATGTGGAGAGGAAAATAAATTCTTCATCAAAAATAGTGGCAGCACATATTATGTGAATATTTTCAAGCTGATACAGAACAAGAAACAAGATCTTTTTATTTTATTTTCTTTTCCAACAAGTTAGAATATCTTGTAGTTTCTTTATTCACATTTCCATGCTGATGGCTGCAAGTCATCTTACTGTGATACCCAGAAGTTAACTAAGTCTAAGGTAGGCAACTTCATTTCTGGATAGTTAATAAAAAAATGCAGTAACCCATACCAGAATATGAATCAAGGATAGGAATAAATACTTGCCGTTTGAAAATGCCTGTTTTTCTAGTTAGCTAAAGAAAGAAACTGGATGACTGACTCGGACAATTGACTTTTGTATGCCTAAAGGCAGGTACAGTGAACCCCTTCCATAAGTCACACAGTAATTAAAACAGGAAATGCAAATTATTCAGCATTGGTGGATATGGTGGTGGGTGGATGGCATAGAATCTGACCTCTGTTTGAAGTCTGCATAGATTATTCTGCTGGGGAACCCTTTCCTGCAAATTCTGATCCCTTCCAGCACACCGTTACACCGCAGCTGATGCAGCACCAGCTCATGCTCCATGGCACCTAATAAATGACATAATGAATTCGTACTTCATTATACTGCACAGAGAAGAAAAGATTTATCGCATCTTTGAATTTTAACAACTTACCAGGTGTTTTTGTTTCATTAGGAATAAGGCATCGCACAAAATGGGGATGTGTGCTTCGCAGATTGCTCATCAGCTTGTTTAAATTTTCCTTAAGAGCAAGAGCAAAGACCTGGATCACTTACACAATCACAATGTTAGGTAGAGTAAAACCACTGCAATAAAACCATGGTCAGTATCTCTTTTGTCATAATTTTCGGGCAGTTCTGAAAGAACGATTCCAAGGATTCAATGAGAATCCTTCTTTATTAAGAATCGTGTGACTTTATCCTTTCTGAAATTAAAGATCTTGTATATTAGATCAATCTAATACTTTTCTGAACTGAATTTTCTTTATTTTTTTCACAATGTGGTAAATTGTTTAATGATTGTTCTACAGTACCCGGAAAAGAGCAGAGACAGTCTGGAAAGAAGAACCCTTCTTCTTGGCGCCCTTCTTGCCACCGCCACCACTCTCTAAACAATAATATTTTTTTTAAAAAAAGAAATGAACAACAAAGGCATGTGATTAGAATCTGAAGAGCTTTGTGTGTTTGTCTTAAAAAAGTAGAAAATGTAATAATATGTTCAAAATCTGCAAATGCATACAGTATTTAAAGCTACAAAGGCAGATGATTTTTTCAGATGATAGCAGAATGGAAGTCTAATGACTTCAAGCTGACATTAAGAAAAGGCAAACAGGAAATAAAACGTAACTTTTTGCATAGTAAGATATTTAAGAAATTTAAGAAATGGCTAGTGAGTACACTAAATGCAGTCTCCCTGTACGTATAAATTTAGTAGCATGTTAATACATTGATTGTATTCCCTGCAGCATTTGGGAATGCCTCATATTACAGAAATTTGGTATGTCAGCTAACCTGGGTTAGTGTTGTAATACAGCTGTCTTGCCTTAAAACCTACAAATCTATTAAGGTATCTAGGGAAATGTAATATCCTTTATAAGTCTGAGTGACTGAGTTCCAGAAAGTAGGTGAGGTTTTGGGTTTTCAATTTTTGAAATGTAAATATTATTGTGAAATATTATTACAAGATTCTATTTCTGTAAATTATAGTAGAAATGATTTCAAAGAAATCACCTGCTTCTCCTCCACCAACAGAGGCAAAGAGTAAGGCCAGCGTCTTCAGGGATGATTTCTGGTACAGCCCCACAACGGTTTCATTCAGGGGGTCCTTGTTCTTCTCCAGCCAGCCAGTGATGTTATAGTCCACCGTGCCAGCATAGTGCACCAGGGAGAAGTGGGCCTCAGCCTTGCCTTTGGCAGGCTTGGGCTTCTGGAAGTTGTTGGACTTGCCCAGGTGCTGGTCGTAGAGCTTGTTCTTGAAAGAGGTGTCAGTTGCCTTGGGGAACATGCACTCCTCTTCCAGGATGGAGAAGATGCCCATGGGCTGGGAGAAATAGCAACACGTGAAGAAAGCGTGGAAACAAGAAGCAGAGAGAATTATCAAAGAGAGAGGAATGGAACATAACAATCTTACAAACCCCCTTCCTCTGAATGTGTAATTTTATGTTTTTCCAGAAAGGGTGTTTTGTTAGTGTCATCAGCTATATGAAAACAGGATCACCCATAAGTTTCAGGGTTGCGATGTAGTAAAGACCTAGCATGTAGAAATTCACTATGTGCATGTTAGTTGAAGATGGAAAGCCAAATGAATGAAATTAGTAGGATTCATATGTAAGGAAGTTTATACTTCCTAAATGCTTTTTCTTGGAACCAAGATAGAAAATTTCTTTAAATATATTAAAGTAGAAGTTTCTCAGTGTGTTTAATCACTCCCCACGTATTAAAATACATGCATTTGAGTATGAACTCCAGAACAGTGATGACTAGGACTGAAATTTTTTCCCCATGGTAATTGTAAGTCTTATGTAACAGAATCCCACAGGCAACAAGTAACAGACAAATGAAAATATATCTGAGATGCCTGACGCCCAGAAAAAAATCCTGTTAAGTGCTACATTAAGTGTGAGTGCCACATGTTAGAGCAGTTTAATTTGACCATAGCAGATTCCTTTTATGTTTTACATCTGGAAAATTATTTATGTAGGCCTTAAGAACCTTCTCAATGAGCTCAATGCAGGCAGCCAGGTCCATCCCAAAGTCAATGAACTCCCATTCAATTCCTTCCTTCTTGTACTCCTCCTGCTCCAGCACGAACATGTGGTGGTTGAAGAACTGTTGCAGTTTCTCGTTGGTGAAGTTGATGCACAGCTGCTCCAGGCTGTTGAACTGCAGAATGCAGAGATTTACTTACTTGTGAAGTTCAGTTCCAGGAACACTTTCCATCTTCCAACAGGTTTTATTTTAACCCTTTAAGGTAAGGTCTCCATGACTGGGGTCCTCAATTTCTGGTCATGGGACTGGACAGGTGACCAGAATATTCCATCCTGTAATATATCTATCAGTTCAGGCCCTGGCACAGTCTCAACACATTTATGAGCTCTGAAAAGTGTTGCAGAGCTTAGTCTAAGTCCAGCTTTTCATCTGCTTGAATTTGTCTGCACTGCCAGTCTACTCCCAAGCATTTGGAAGGAATCTGGTTTCAGCATTAACAAGATCTTCCTTCAAGATGCCATATTTTAACTTCCTCAAAATCTGTTTCTGCTATTACCTATCAGTTCTTTAACATTTTCATATCAGTTTTCAATGCAATTTTCACTTCTGCATGCAACAGCAGACATCTATAAAAATCTGCAGCCCTTGTGGCATAATACGTACTATGAGAACCAGAAGAATGCCATTCCTACAGGAATGTCAGAATTATCCAATAAATAAAAACAAGCCATGCTTAAAAAACCCCCAAACAACAAACGTCAAATTATTCCAGTTTCTTAATGCTCCTTCCAGGAAAATTGTGTGAAGCCTCTCCTCTTACATCAAAGATCTCAAAGCCAGCGATGTCCAGGACACCAATGAAGTACTGTCTGGGTTGCTTTGTATCCAGCTGTTGGTTGATGCGAACAACCATCCATAGGAACATCTTCTCAAAGACAGATTTTGCCAAGGCCCCCACTGAGTTGTATACCTAAAGAAAAGTAAAATAAAAGTTGCCATCCAGGGTAAAAGAGGAAGTTCAAAGTTTTAAATTCATGTCATCTTTTTTTCTGTCATCACTTCTCTCTTACCTGCTGCACGGTTTGACCCTTGGTCACATACTCATTCCCAACCTTGACACGGGGGTAGCAGAGGGCTTTGAGCAAATCTGCTGAGTTGAGACCCATCAGGTAGGCAGCCTTGTCAGCAACTAAGGAAACAAGCATACAGCAGCTTTGAATATTGGCTCTCCAGTAGATACTACTTGTAGTAGTTCAGAGTAATTTCTGCAAAAGTCACATATACTTTAAATATATTGTGATTTTTCTTGATTTACTGATTTTTTCCCTCATTTAATTTAGATGATTTGTAAATGGAAAGATTCTTCCAAATGCCTTTACAATGAACATGCAAATTTTGAAACAAGTGACTAGACAGACAAAAGGACCAAGGGCCATGAAAATGCCAGGTCAAATAAGTCACAATTTCAGAATAAACAGAAAAGGAAATGTGTTGATATTGAAATACACTGCACTGAAAATTATACTCGGTGAAACTCTACTGTTATTAGAGATAGAGAGGTAGTGAAGAATTATGCCAAAAGTATGAAAAAGTATTTTGTACAAATTTTGTAATGGAACCATATTCTCCCTAAGGATAAATATCGCACACATATGTCTTTCCCAGCTCTCAGTTTCTATGAATCTAGATCATTAAAAACAAGCACTAGAGCACTGGATATACTCTTGTCATCACTTTCCAATTTGCTGCCTGTCTCATAGCAAAGATGATAGCAAGCACCAGTATTATATACAGAGTCCTTCAAAGTCAGAAGGCCAAACCTCATCTGTATAGAGGAACTATACAGATGCTAATTTTGAGCGGCTTCTATTATACATTTTATTTACAGCTATGTATTTAATGTACATTTATTGCTAGAAAGAGTAAAGTATGAAACATAAAGAAAATTGGATCTTAAGTTTTATTTAATTTTTATAGAGTTGTTTTTAATAATTAAGCAGTCATTATATTATATTCTTCTATAACTCTTTTGTTATATTCATGCAATGATTACAAGTATTATTTGTAGCCTAATCTATCATTGCTATTCATCATTGTCAGATTCCATGCCATTGTATTCCTTGCAGTCATTTTCACTTGTCTTAACTTTCCTAAAACCCCCACAAACTACATGCACTAAAAAACAACTCAAGATAAAACCACCCAAAACCTTAAGAGTACATACTTATGACATATGCAAATAACTCTGGTTTCATAGAAATACTCCCATGAATTTCTAAGGAATGCACCTTTGAATGATGCTAGGCAAAGCAAATGTGATAGACATCTCAGATGCCTATTTACAAAAAAGAAGGCCAGAAGACATGCTGAGACTACAGAAAATGTAGAACATATAAGCCATAGGTGCCATATTAGCAGATGCTTCTTTAAACCCCCCCATGTAAAATGCAGCAGCACGATGCTCTCAGCTGAGGCATTGGGAGCTGTCTCCAGAATATGGGCTTTGAAGCAGAGCAGCTTCAGGATTCTGGCTTCCTACCACCTGGAAACAATTCCATTAGGAGGGGACTACAGCTGATGGTAAATGAGACCTGGGTACATAAACTTCAGGCAGTGAGCAGGATGGCTCCTAGGTCTGTGCTGGGTCTGGGAAGCTGCCATTCAGCACAGCAGCAAAGCTTGTGTTGCTTCTGGCTGCCTCCGCCAATAGCAGCAGTGTGCTCTCGGAATCACTGGCCCTCATAGTTTGCATGCTTCAGAATAATCTGCATCTTCCACTGAGTTGTGCTCTTCCAGCAAAGTCCTCTGCTTCGGTCATGTTTCTACTGTACAATACCAGCACCTGGGGAAATGGACAGGCTCTGCTCTAGGAGAAGCTGCTTTAGCAGGAGGGTTGGACTAGGTGATCTCTAGAGGTCCCTTCCAGCCCTGACCGTTCTGTGGCTGCGATTCTGTGATGCTGACTCTGAATTACTGCCTGTATCAGTGAGTGCTCTGCTATAATCTGTGCTGTGGTGTGTATTGTGCTGGTACCTTCTGTGCCGTCCGGCTCTGCCTGCTCCTCACGCTGCTTCTGCTTGAACTTCAGGTTCCCGTAGTGCATGACAGCCCCTGTCAGCTTGTAGATGGCTGTCTTCTCATCAGCAGTGAAGCCCAGGATGTCAATGGCACTCTGGTAGAAGAATCATTAGAGTAAGTACCTTGCCTGTTAAAGGTCAGAGTGCGCCTAAGGACACTTCTGTGTGTTACTTACATCTGTGGCCATCAGCTCTTCCTGGTCATTAATGCTGGGAACCGTGATCTCACCTTGACTCACATACTGATAGTCATATGGGTTGGTGGTGATGAGCAACATCTCTGAAAAGAAGATCGAACACATAGAGATCAAATGGAATTGGCACGTAAAGGAATGGAGTGTTGCTGCGTGATGCTTGCTTGGAGAAGTTAGTGATCTTTCCTACCAATTAGCTCTGGCTTCTTGTTGGACATGATCTGATAGAATATGTGGTAGCTTCTTTCTGCCTTGAGCTGGAAAGTGACTCTGGACTTCTCCAGCAGGTCTGGCGAGGACGGTAGGACAGAGTGAGCGCAAGAACTGAGGAAGGCTGGGAGGAGAGGGATCAGGCCAGAAGGGTCACTTACATGTTTCAATGTCAGCTGAAGCCAGCTTCCCCGTGGCGCCAAAATGGATTCTGATGAATTTGCCCTGAAAGAAGCAGAAAACTCACTTGAGATCCATTTTTCCAATCCTGACTGCGAGAATATCTGAGTCAGTGCGCTGATAAGGAAGAAGTTGTTTTGTGCCAGGCAACAACTTACAAAGCGTGAGGAGTTGTCGTTCCTCACGGTCTTGGCGTTTCCAAAGGCCTCCAGCAGTGGGTTGGCGCTGATGATTTGATCCTCAAGCGTTCCCTGCAGGATGAGAATTATTGCTGCTTATCCTTTCCAAAAATCACGTCAGGAACAGAGGAAAGCATTGATTCCAGCCAGCACCTGTTACTTTACCTGCATTTTGCCTGCCTGCTGCTGCTCTTCCTTCTTCTTATCCCCGCTCGCTGCAATTGTTGCAAAGTACTGGATGACACGCTTCGTGTTCACAGTCTTCCCAGCACCAGATTCTCCGCTGTCAAACCAAAGAGAGACGCAGAGAGCGTGTGGTCAGGCAGGAGGTCCCCTGGCACCGGGCAGCCCCACAGGGACCCGAGCAGGGGGTGTACGTACGTGATCAGGATCGACTGGTTCTCGCGATCTGTGAAAGGGACAAAGTGGAGAACAGTGCTTAAAACTCAATGAACAATACTGAGCTGAATGAAACGCAGTCAGGTAAGTTTAATGTTCTCAACTCTATGCTGTCAGCTTAACTTAAAACACCAACCAACCAGCCACCAACCAACCAGCCAAAAAACCCTCTAGAACCCCTCAGTGAGTGCAAGGGTGTCTGTAATTCAAAATAGTAGAAACAATGGGGTGAAGATAGTAAAAGAGTCACTTTTGGCATGTATGCATGAGAACCATGAAAGCTTTGAAAAAGTCTCATTTTATTACTGGGACAGAGCATGCCTTCAGAGAACTTCATGGTACAATCCCTCTGGGATAGATGTTGCCACTCACCAGTCAGCATGAACTGATAGGCGTTGTCCGAGATGGAGAAGATGTGTGGAGGGGCCTCCTGGCGCTTCTTGCCTCGGTAGGCCAACACCACCTCCGGGTTGTACACCGGCAGCCACTTGTAGGGGTTGACAGTGACGCAGAAGAGCCCCGAGTAGGTCTGCGAGGAAGGGAGACAGCACGTTGGCTCCCACTTGGCCTGGCAGAGCAGTTCCTCCCGGCTGCCCAAAGGCAGGCTGCTGCTGGTACTTACGTAGATCATCCAGGCTGCGTAACGCTCTTTGAGGTTGTACAGCACAGCGGGCTCGTGGAGGTGGGTCATCATGGCCATGTCCTCGATCTTGTCGTACTTGGGAGGGTTCATGGAGAAGATTTGATCTTCCTTCACGGTCAGGGTCTGTCAGAGGAAAGAAAGATACATATTTGCCATCAAATAAATAAAAATCATAAAAGTCCACAGCAGAAATGTATTCTCAAGACCTGAAAGTTTTTTTACTCACTTCTCCACCTTCAGTCTTGACAGTGACTTTCCCTGATTCTTTGCTCTGTATTGTGCTTTTCACATAGGATTCCTTTGCATGTACCACAAAGACGGATGACTTGGCATCGAAAGGCTTGTTCTGGGCCTCGATTCTCTCCTTTTCCGATTTTCGGAGGTAAGGAGCCGCCTCCCCAAAGATGGCCATCTCTGAGTCTGATGACATGGCTGCTGTTCACGAGGGATAACGCAGCAGGAATCTGAGAGGATGGAAAATACATGATAATAGTGCATGATGGAAGAAACATTCATAGAGCATAGTGGATTAGATGTTGCTCTGTTGTGTCTATTGGCTGATTGATCTGGCTGTTTCATTTTTTGGTTAATGCAGAGCTCTGTTCTATAACTTGCTGTGCTCTGTTTTGGTTTTATGTAGTCAGATCTCTAGGCCTACTGGACAACTGCGTTTACAGAGGAGTCCTTTATGGTTTTTGTTTTGTTTTTATTTTTTTTTTAATTGACAGGATGAACAAATCCTTTCCAATGTTCTAAACACTGCACTCACTAGATACTCCCAATTTAGGAGTTGTGAAGGCCCTCTCATTTCTCTTTCAGACTATGAGATTTTTTTTTACAGTAAAACACTGAAAGAAGTATGGTACACTGGATATGCAGAGAGCTAATATTATTAGCACTTCTCATTGAAGATATTCCCTTAGGATAAAATAGCCCAAGTTGTCAATTATTTCAGTTATTCCACTGATCCATGTGTTAACAAAGCTGATCTCTTCAACTTTTCATCTTTTTCATAACAGAAACTGAGTAGTCTTGCATTCGTTCACTAGTATTTAAAAAAAAATAAGAAATCAGTAACCCTGTTAATTATTGCCAAAGAGTTGACTGAAAAGTTTCATGCAATTTTGAAGCTGTAATTTAGACATATTGTTCCAAAATTAACACTGTTCCGAATTAATCCTTTTTTTTTTTAAAGCCTCATTTTATCTAGGTTCATCTACCTACAAATTGGATATTGAGCAGCTTTTCTGTATAAATTAAGCAGCTCGTTTCTCTGTCAATACTTCCAGATATGGCAGACTGGTGAAAATCAAATAATTGGTTCATTTTTTCTTGAGAAACAGTTTCCCTTTGATTGCAGGAAAGATATTCTGAACTTAGAATATTTTTTTAAACTCTTTTCTGAACCACTTACTGTTTAGCAACCTCATTATTGCAGTGTGGCCAGCCTAGCAGAAATAATATTTTACTAATGATCACAGTATTTTTGTACATTATAAAACTTGTTCCACTCAGTATTCTACTGCTTACATGTGAAAATAATTGCTTTTCCTTCTTAGTCAGTAGACAGACTTCATGACACAACTTACTGTTTTCAATTCAAATGCATGTGTACAGTCTCCTGACTGATGTTTTTTTTCCTAACTATATGATTCTAACTACCACTTCATTGAAGTGTTATTAATGAAATTATACCATTTCACAAAATAATTACATAAGGTTGTAAAATGGACCTAATTTTTCACTAACAGTTTTATCATTGCCTATAATATCTCGGATTTTCTTACAAGATTCCTAACAGGAATAATATTAGCATATTAAATACATTAGTATACACTATGTTAGTATATATTATAGTACATTAGTGTATATTATATATATATTGTGCATATACCATGTATTTTTATATAGATATTGTATGATATTATTGTAGTGTTTCTTTATGGTATTATTACAATGCATCGTATATATAGTAGGTTAGTATACGTTCTGTTAGCATATAATATATATAAAATGCCTTGGTAGGTTGCCTTTTAAAGTATTTGATTACTATTTTCTTTTGACTGTTCTATATGACTTTTCCTGAAATCAATAATATGGTAACTGTCCTCCACTTAGTCAAAGTACGCTTGTTATATTCTTTACACATGATAGCTTGTTGAGATTTATAATTGTGAGGGTTATATTCCAGTGACAATATATTAATGTAAATTAATATAAAAGACCAATATGAACAGTTAATTCTCCTGGGTGCAAATATTTGAAACTTTGAATTTAGTTGCTGTTCCATCTCATTTTTCTAGTTATCCAAGTAGGCGTCACTCTTTCTTCATTTCCCTCTGTTTATTAGTATTTGCTTATATAATTATATCACAATTGTACAATATTTTCATAGACATAAACAAGCTTATAAGGGTCTCAGACTGAAATGCTTTGTTTTAGCACTTTGACGTTTTGATACACAATATTCAAACCCTATTCCCCAAGCTTCCATGTGAAAAAAGAAATTATTAATATTAAACACATGTATCTTTCTCTGTTGCTTCACAGCTAGTGCCAGTGACCCTTGATGTTTGAGATAAATACAAAAAAAAAAAACCCACCCAAAAAGGTAATTGTTTGCTTCAAGAATATATTTAATTTACAGTCAAGTAATTGCAAACTACTTTCTGATAAGGTTTTTCTTCTTAGGACAGCTTCTTCTAAGCTTGGGACCTAATGTCTGTTAATGTAGGAAACTGCTCTCTATAGAAGAATCCTGGGGAGAATGTCAGCAATGTAGCAGTGATCAGTACTTTTAGGACCACTGTCTTTGAGAATCTTCTGACAAAGACACCAGCAATCCAGCCCAGTTCTCACGCTGTATATATACAATCGACATAAATATAAGGAACAGAGGGACTGCCAGCACACCTGCATAGAAGCTCTAACTGAGAGTATCTCTCTCTCTCTCCCTAGAAAGTGAATAAATCTAGATCTTACCTTTTGTAAGACAAGATGAATGGCTTGCAGACTGGAAGCTGGTCAGTATTGTAAAACAGAATTAGCAACTTCTTTCTTAATGCTGCACAGAATTCCAGAGAAAATTTACAGACAGAAAACATGGATGCCTTGAAAGCAGGCTGAAAATCCCAGCTGACACTAGCAGTCCCCCATTGAATGAATGTGAGTGTCTGCAGGAATGCACTGGTGCTTGTGGAATGCAGGGTCAGTTTCCCTTCATCCCCCACCTCCCCAGTCCAAAGCCTCTGACACTCTTACCTTAGAGATTTCTGAGGAAGGACAAGACACACTGATCCCAGGGTGCTTTTATAGGGTCTGATCTGCATATGTAGCCACCACCTCCTCTTTCTTAGGTCAAAACATTTTTGGCAATCTAAACTGCTAGCAGAATTGCCATTCATATTAGAAGTGAATGGATATAATTAGAAATAACAGGTCTGTGAATCAATCTCCTATAAATAATTTGGCAAGAGAGACTGAGAAGGGGGGGAAAGCAGGAGAGTGTGCTAAAGGAGATGAAATGGGCTACATTGGTGCTGTAACCCACTGGATGCTGACTCCAGCAGAGAAAGTGAAGAGTAAGAGTCAGTGTATTATAACAGGAAACACATAGGGATGGAGAGGTGAAGGCACAGGTTCCTGCATGCTGCAAATGCTCTGAGTCTGCAGTGTGGAAAAGCACGAGGGCTCCTACTGAGATGTAGGGTCACTGTTAGAGGAAGGAAATCCCAATGCAGGAGGAAGCACCTGAATAGGAACAGAAGTCACAGGATTGAGAATCAAGGGATGATATGAAAGACCACGTAGTAAAATGGACCAAAGCCAAAGCAAGAGAAGGGGGAAAGGATGAGTCTGAAGGTAGTGATAAGGAAGACAAAGTAAAGAGCAGTGTGATTCCAAGGGGGTAACAGCAAGTCACCATAGACACAAGGACTAATAAAAGGGCAAAACAAGTTAAGTCTAGAGTTGAAGATAGAAGCCTCTAAGACTGAAGTCACCAAGTTAGGTCCCAGAGGAAAGGCATAGAAATCCAGTTGTTGTTTCTGGGGCTGAAGGGTTTCAAAGATCATACAAACAGGACTATGGAACCATTGTACTGAACTTCAGATGTGTCTCACTGGAAGCAGGAGAAATGAGTGCTGTCTCAACGCAGGGCAGTCATCCAGCATTACATTTGCAAGGTAAGTGTGCTATGTGGAGGGAAAGGATTAATAAATTTACATTCTCTAGAAGAGAAACAATCATGTCCTATTGTAGTGTGGAAGAGAGACTGTTATTGTTAGAAGGAGCTGAACCCCATTCCAGCCTGTGAAAAAAGCCAATCCACTGTGCTGATCCCTGGGATGTTCCCCACCCAGATTAAGGAGGAGCTTACACATGGTCTGCAACAAGACAAGGAGGAGAGTGGTGAAGAGGGCAGTGGAGCCCTTCACTTTATTAAAAAACAATTTAATCTCCGTGCAACAGATGTTCATTTGGGGCTTTTTTTCATGTGTTGGTCTTCGCTTTCCAAATTAGAGTTCATATGACAAACAAGGCAATCTGAACTGAATCACATATCAGCATCTTCACCTGATCCCATAGCATACTGCCTCCTTACTTACAGCACCTGTTGGGCTTCACTCCCTCTTAGCATCACCTACTCAGAGGTCTGGATAAGAAAGTGATTAAATTCCTTCCTCCTCTTCTCTTAGCTCACTTGTAATCATGGGGGCGGGGAAGAAGTTGGCAGACATTCACTTTACATGTGGAGTAAATTCACTCTGAAGAATAAGGCTGATGCCTATGGTGTAACCTTAACAGCTAGATCCTCACCTGAGTGTAAAACAGCACTTCTTTCATGTCTTCCATTGTCTGACAATTACGTTGCCTGAGAGCTAGAATTCATTATGAATTTCAGGTATTTCAGTGATTCTGTATGTTGTCTCATTTTGCTGGTGCATGCAGTTTTGACCTGGATTAAAACTGGTTACCAAGAAAAGGAAAATTCATAGTTTTCCTACAGTCATATGTAATACTGGCATAAAGCTGGCAGCTGGCTGAAAGTCTTTATTTGCAGATTTTTTTCAAATACAATAAGAATAATCCATACATTTTTGAAGACTCAAAAGGACTTATGAAAAATAAAATCTCAAAGTATTTTTCAAAATTAGATTGAAATTTTAGATTTCCATAACCTGTAGCACTTTGCTTGGTCCCTTTTCACTTGTATTTTTCACTTGCTTGTTTTTGCATTTATGTTGCTAGACAATACAACAGAACACAATGTGACTATTGCTTTTCTATCTGTATGTATTCTTGCTTTTGGTTTTTCCTTTTTGTGATTTTAAGAGCAAAGTTTTCTTAATTTGGAAAAACTCTGTAGCTGTCAAAGAAAAACTGAAACTAATACTATATGAATTGAAAAAACTTGGAAAAAATACAGACAAGTAAAAGCTGGAGGTCAAGAGGTCAAGGAAAAGTGTGTATGCACATGTGTATGTGTGTATGTGTGTCTGGGGGATTAAGACTTGTGTATAATTTATTTTGCTACCTTTGGAAGTAAAAGAAAAAAGTCAAAATTAAAAATATTAATTGTGGGAGCTCATAAAAACCTGCAGCTTTTTTCTCTTCAAAAGGTCAGGAAAACTTTTGCTTTAATACAATGCTTTTGTTTCAATCAAGCAGAATGAAAACAGCCACAAGATTTTACAGCTTTTCACAAAATAATGTTCTCCCTAGGCCTTCCCTTCTCTACCAAATCCAATACAACTCTCTCCCTACTACCTGCACAAGCATAGCCCTCCTACTGTATATAAATGCACTCCCCGTTTCCTTGTCTTTAATAGTAGTGCCTACAGTGGGAGTTTAGACATCCAGCTCACTCACCTACATATTCATTTAGGCATGAAGATGACTAAATGTAGATATTAGAATTTGGAATTGAATCTCACCCACACATGTAACAAGCCCAAACCTAGTACTGCACATCTATCCGTCACTGAAATTCCTCTCTCCTTGTGTCCAGTTCTTGCTCATTTTGCCTTTATTCTTTCTGAGGTTGTTCACACTGGCAACAGTTACTGGAGCTAAAATTGCTGCACTGCTTGAGAAAGGGGAAGAGGCATTGTCTGAGCACAGAGGAACCTGTAAATGCTTCTAGAGAGGCTGCAGTGCAATGGGAACCCTGAACGGCCTCTTAGCCAGCTCTCAGCCCTGCTGAAAGACGGTGGCTTCTTCAAAAGGAAAATGTTTGGGCACTTACAAAGGACAAGTTTTGCTTGTTGAGCACAATTGCAAAAACTATGCTGATGAAAATTTCCCCTTTGTATTATAACTAGTTTGTGCTTTACCTTTATGACATGTTCAGTTTGGGCTAACAATGCAGCTTTCCAGGAAGTCAGCAGTGATAAACAGTAATCCCTGGTAAGCGTCAGTCACAGAGCCATTGCAACTGATCGCTGCTGAACGTTCACTAAGCAAGCTACTGCAACTGGGAGGGCATAAAGACTAGATTATATATGATACATTCCAGAAAAAAAGAATAAATGCATATAGAGGACAAAATAAATTATCTCCCATTTCAGGTATACTCCGTAAGCTGTCTGGGGGTCTACCGATGCCACTGATACTTTCCTGTCTGCCACCACTAGTACTACACAGGCAACGTTATTTCTGACTGGTAGAAGAAAGGATTAAATAAGTATCATGCACAATATTCATCCCCTACCTCCAACAGGCTCACCCCATGCTCCCGTCCCTCATCCTGCTGTCCCCCCGCAGGGGATGCAGACGGGTGTGATGGCTGGGCTGAAGACCCAGAGGCAAGGGCCACAGTGGGGACAGTCTGTGGGGCTGCAGCAGTGTGACCAGCATCCATGCTGCTGTACAGCGCTGCCACAAGGGCAGGCCCGGTGCTGGCAGGGCCCTGAGGTGGCTGGTGGAGCCCTGAGCCAGCCCTGGCCTGTGGCAGGCTGCGCCATGGCTGAGGACACCAGGGCAGAGCTCGGGCAGGCGCTGGCGGTGAGGCACCAGGGGCAAAGCAGGGTGTTCCGAGGCTGAAAAAAATAGTGAAAGGAGAAAGGGAACTACTGGAATTCCCGGAGAGCAGAACAGACTGCTGAAAGGGGCTTTAAAACCAGCTCATAGCTGGCATTCACCGGCCTGCCTCCCCACATGCTTCCCCTGAGAGTCCCTGAGCTCAGGAGCCGAGCTGGTGCCCCGCAGCAGATAAGCACGCTGTCTTTCCTAGTGCGTGGCCAAATGAATAAGTGCATTAGCCAGAACAGCTTGTTCACCCCCTGCCACCCTTCCTGAAATGTGGCCAGTACCAAAACCTGTGATGTATTAATGGAGGTCTCTGATGAACCCTTAGAAGAGCAGGGCATGTGTTAGCACGCTTACAAACCCTGCGGTGGGCGATGCTTCTCACTGCAGGTGAGTTGTGTTTAGCATCACCAGTGTCACAGGGGAGCTGGTTGCTGCTTGTACAAAGGGTGCCACAATCACCTGAAGGGTTCAGGAGTGCTAAAAGCACCAGAGACACTCAGGTATGGTGGGTCCTGCACTGCCATTTCCAAAATGAATGGATTATTGTCCCTTCCTAATTCCACCTATCTTGTTGCCCAAGCGTTATTTGCATGTTTTATTAAGAACCCTTAGTATTTGAGGGCAGTGGTTTCTTACAGCACATGAAGGCTGGCTGGAGGGTTAGAAAAGATATCCAAAAAGGACACATGAAGGTCGCCTGGGGATTAACAATTGTGGGATGGCAAAAGATGTCAAGCACTTGCTTTAAATAAACAGCACGTTTGAGGTAGCTGCTAAAGCTTGTCACATATGCCAAAAATACCAACAAAATGAATCTCACGCTCTCTCTCGCTGTGGCTTAGCAAAATCAAATTTATTTAGCAGTAACAGCAGTCCCTATACAGCTTCACTTCTAATTTACCAGAGCCCCTAGATGCAATGAATGTATTTCCAAACCATCTAATTTACTTACCTGTCTGTAAAGTGTCATCACTAGTTAGACACCTTACACAATCAGTGCTGTACTTTATCTTATGTTGCATTTGCAGTCAACATGTTAATGTTGAATGTCTAATTCAGTTTAGCACAAAATGTTATGGTTTGGATGAATAATCCGTTCTTAAGAAAAGAACATTTTCCATTTCCTTATGTTATTGTATTTGGGGATTTCAATGCATTTGGGGATCTTGTTCAGGGGCATCTCTTGTAGTGTTCTTAATCATAGGGTCCTTCCAGAGATTTAGATCTGTAAAGATTAGTGTGGGTGCATGACTGATCTCTCTTCTTTACAGACAGATAAGGAAAGCAGTATTCTGTACCTAACAGTTCATCTTCTCCCAGGGCTGCTGGCGC
The DNA here is from genome assembly GCF_023634155.1 of Falco peregrinus. Taxonomy (NCBI): domain Eukaryota; kingdom Metazoa; phylum Chordata; class Aves; order Falconiformes; family Falconidae; genus Falco; species Falco peregrinus. Next base: position 118,600,626 of record NC_073722.1, on the reverse strand, counting down.
AACACTGGCTGGTTGGGCTTGACCTGTCAGAGAACACCTGTTCTATCTTTCTTCCATTTCCACAACACATCTTTCATCAGGGACTCCTTCTAACACAGGACTGCCTTCTCCTGGCCCTGCTCCTCCAGGAGAGGCAGATACTTTTCCATCCCTCTTGATGTCCAAGCAGAGACAAATTGTTTGTGCATGTCAGACTGCAGAGAATATAGAAAACCCTGTATGTTTGCTTTTCACAGAGCTCTTTTGCAGGTCTCCTACAGCAAGTGTGCATGCAGGGAACAGTGAAATAAAGCAGTGAGATGAGGCCAGCTCTTCCATAGGTGTCTACCTGTGTCAAGATATGGCAGGTGAATCTCACCCTGAACATGATTTTCATTATGAAACATGGTTTGATTTCTATAGAAGGTGGTTTTTAAACACAAGGACATCAACAGACTTTATCCACTGTTGATAGTTGCTGCACCTCTTACATTCTAAACTTTTATGTCCATCAATTGTTATGTTAAAAATTTTCCTTACTGTCTAAAAAGGTGATTTAAGTAGTATCTGTGTATCCCTTCTTTTAAACTGAATCAACAACTCCAGAATTGTTTCTCTTTTTTGTAATACAGAAATACCTATCCATATTGAAATCTAGTCTCTGGTAAGTGTAGCAGACTTTCCTGATACCATATTAATACCTCAGTAGAAACTGTCACAATTCTTGAAAGCAATTTCACTTAAACTTGTTATTTTTATCTGTGAAATGACTTCTATATATTTTATCTACAATGAAAAAAAGAAAACACTTCATCACCTTTATCCGTCTTAATATATGTTCAATTATCTTTCAGTTGTCCATGAAATACTATTTTACCCACGTCTAGGAGTCTGCAGCCTTAGCTATTCTTTCTTCCATAGTCTTTTACCTGTGGATTCTTGTCAGTCACCCTGCCTGTGAACTGGCTATCATTTTGTGCTACATGGGAAACAAAACAGCTTCTGAGAAAGACAGTGAGGGTTTGTCTTCATGCCACTATCTCACTACAGTGGTTTGAGTGCTTGTCAATACTTGGAATGAACATCAGTCTCCTGAATCAAAGTAGAAATTTGAGTTTCTCACACGCTGAAACCTAACCAAACAATCAACATTTTCAATTAATAAAAATAATATATAAATTTAAGAAAAAAAATGTTGCCGGAATCCCCTTTCCTTTTCTTTTTTCCTTTATCTTTTTTTGTTTTTTTCTTCTTTTTTTTTCCCTAAGATTCATCAAAATAACTTGAAATAATGTAGTTTTACTCTATCAAATAATTGCTTACATCTCATTACAAGATGAATAGTGAATCTATATAATTTTTATTATTCTTCATGCATTTTTAAAAATGTAAATATGTATTGCTGTTTAATATACTTTTAAATGAAAACATGAACTGTGTACATGTACTACAAAAATAATGAGTGTTAGAATAACACACGCTGATCACTGATCATACGTAAAGGTCTCTACTGTTTTTATTACAGAGACATAAATGATAATTACAGAAGAAAGCAACACAGAGATTTACATTTTATGCATGCCTCAGGTCACTTTTTCGCCTTGGAATCCTCATTCCTCCTCTGCTATCTTCTTGCCATGAAACTCGCGGCTCTTCACTCGGAGCTTGTTGACCTGCGACTCTGCAATGTCAGCCCGCTCCTCGGCTTCCTCCAGCTCGTGCTGGATCTTGCGGAACTTGGAGAGGTTGACATTGGACAGCTCCTCCTGTGTGGGGAGAGTGAGTTGTGAAAAAAATAGGCAGTGTATGGACATTAAAAATCTGAAAACTGGACAAAAAAAAATTTAAATGCCACAGCTGCAGAAGCAGGGCAGGTTAAAAACCCAGGTAAGAAGCTGCTCAAGGCACTAAGTGTGCCAGAAGAGAAAAGAACATCTGAGTGTCAAAAAGACCATGGCCACATTTCACACAACATAGTCTAGGCAGAGTTCAAGGCAGAGTCCTGAACAGGCAGACTAGCAGGATCTTCTAACACTCAGGGTAGGGTAGGAAGGGAGAGAGGCAGTAAGTGAGGCTTACGGCAAAACAAATGGAGCTGGGGAAGTACAGTTCCTTCCAAACCCAGAACATTCCCCACTGTTTTGCAGCAGCAAATGCATCAAAACAGTCAACTTTTTAATAAGATGGACAGAAGAAAACACCAACATCGAATTCCACCACCATCAGAAGGAAGTCTGACCTTGGTCAGAGTGATACTTACAGCCTCCTCAGCTTGTCTCTTGTAGGATTTCACCTTCATTTGCAGCTTGTCCACCAGATCCTGCAGCCTGAGAATATTCTTCCGGTCCTCCTCAGACTACAGAGAATGGCAATTAAGAGAAGCCCTCGTTAGCCTTTTCCTCTACATTCCATAAATGTGAAAAAGATGGAGTAACATTTCTTATGGAGCACTGCTGTCCAGGAGGACAGAAGTCAAAATCCTGTTAAACGTGTCACTGACTGATGTATAGAAAGAAAGCCCTCTGGGAGGTAAAGTACCAGCATTTCGACATCCTGGAAGAAGAGTGTGTCAACACAAAGAAGCCTCCTGCCTTACCTGGTAGGTCAGCTCCTTCACCCTCCTCTCGTACTTGCGCATGCCCTTCACGGCTTCAGCGCTGCGCTTCTGCTCAGCATCAACCTCCCCTTCCAGCTCCCGCACCTGCAACGAGAAGCCCATCTTTGGAGCTTCCCTGCTGGCTGCTAACGTGGCGTGCTCACTCATGCACAAAGAAAAGCCCCACGCACTCTGGCCTCCAGCTTCTGGATTTGCTTCTTGCCTCCCTTCAGAGCCAGCTGCTCGGCCTCATCCAGACGGTGCTGCAGGTCCTTCACCGTCTGGTCCAGGTTCTTCTTCATCCTCTCCAGGTGGGCGCTGGTGTCCTGCTCCTTCTTCAGCTCTTCTGCCATCATGGCTGCCTGATGAGAGCAAAGGGTCAAAGCCATTGTGGGGCTGGAGACCATCTGAGGGAAAATACACCCACCATCGGCACTGAAGGGAGCCCCCAACTCACATCTGTGATGGCCTTCTTGGCCTTCTCTTCAGCATTGCGGGCTTCCTGGATCGTATCCTCCATTTCACTCTGGATTTGGGTAATGTCTGTCTCCAGCTTCTTCTTGGTGTTGATCAAGCTGGTGTTCTGTTGAAAAGTATCAACATCAGAATTCTTTTTGTTAACTTGCAATAATGTATCAATGTCATTACATTGCATAAATGTTGGTTTTTTACTATTAAATTCTGCCTCCAGTCACATGGGATTCTGTTGTAAAAGAGCTGCTGTGGTAGCTGTTAATTTCTCAGCTGTGATGTATTTCAGCAGCATCCTCCTCAAAACCCTTTCTTACACTTTCTCAGTCAAAAGAAAGAGAAGTTTAGACTTATAAAGAAAAAAGACATAGTCCTTCCTTACCACTTTCAATCTACTGGCAGTAAAAGTTTTAATTGGTGCTATAAAACACTTATAATGACATTATTAAATGTTAATGGCAGGATTTGTGCATTCCTATTTTGTTGATGTTCAACCTAATTTTGAATTTACAGTCACAAATGCAAATGTGAAAGCTGTTGAACTTAATTAAGTTGTAGAGTAAGAACCTCAATGTATCTCTCTGAATTTATTGCTTATAAGTATCTGTACTGTGTAGTTAAATGAAATCCATATTACACCTGAAACTGAAAAGTAACTTCTATAATTTGTTATACATATTATGAAAATTACAATGCATTTTACAAAACAGTGTTACAGTTCAGCCAGTCTTCAGTTATTTTATATATATGGAACACAAGTATAAATACTAAACATATTTATACACTGACCTGAGTGTGGAGGAGCTGCACACGCTCACTTGCATCCATCAGTTCCTGCTCAGCCACCTTCCTTGACCGCTCCGTCTGCTCCAGGGCTGCCCGCAGCTCCTCAATTTCAGCCTGCAGCAGGTTTGCTCGGCGCTCCACCATGGCCACCTGCTCCTTCAGGTCCTCCTGTGTCCTCAGAGCATCATCCAAATGTATCTGGGTATCCTGCAAAAAGGACAAGAGAAATGGCAAGGTGGCAGCGTGCGCTTGTGCACCAGAATTGTCAGGGACGTCATTTCTCTCCCTGTAGCTTTGCTGAACAGACCTTGAGCACAGCCTGCGTGTTTCTCAGGTTCTTTTGTGCCTCTGCAGCCACGCGGTTGGCATGGCTCAGCTGGATCTCCATTTCATTCAGGTCTCCCTCCATCTTCTTCTTCAGCCGCAGGGCTTCGTTCCTGCTCCTGATCTCAGCGTCCAGGGTGCTCTGCATGGACTCCACAATCCTGAGGTGGTTCCTCTTCATCTGGTCAATCTCCTCATCTTTCTCTGCTATCTTCCTGTCAATCTCAGACTTCACCTGGTTGAGCTCAAGCTGGAGGCGCAAGATCTTCCCCTCTTCATGTTCAAGGGACGCCTGAGAAAGAGTGAACAGGAATACTTTTCATAAGACAAATGTTGACCCCGAAGCCCTGAGTATAAAGGAATGCCACGTTTAGATAATATTGCCACGCTTTTATACAAACACTCTTTTCCTCCTGTGCCTGGCAATGACTCCGCAGTGTTTACAACGAGACAGAGATCCAAGACATGTAAGAGAGCCATAAGTAATGCTGTGTACCTCAGCTTCCTCCAGCGAGGCCTGGAGTTCAGATTTCTCCTGCTCAATCTGCTTCTTGGCTTTCTCCAGCTCATGAATGGCCTTGCCGCCCTCTGCAATCTGCTCTGTGAGGTCAGCGATCTCCTCTGTGGGAGCAAAGGCCAACGGCACGGTCAGGCACGGAGCAGAACGGGAAGGGCCCTGCCGCACCAAGGTGACGGGCATCTTTGCAGACACGCAGGCACAGACCCCTGTGGAGCGGTGGGTAGTGGTGGACAGTGGGAAAGCCCAGCCAGGAGCGGAGGGCCAGGGACTTACGCTGCAAGTTCTTGTTCTCACGCTTCAGCGTTTCCAGGTGGTCCAGGGACTCCTCGTAGGCATTCTTCATCTTAAAGAGCTCCGTGCTGAGGGAGCGAGCCTCCTTCTGGGAGGCCTCCAGCTCAGCCTGCGTTTCCTCATACTTCTGCTTCCATTCTGCCAGGATCTGAAGGGAAACGGCACGTGAGCGTGGATGTGGCAATCGGGAGGGGACGCTCTGCCCAGGAACCCCAGGGCTGGAGCCCACAAGACCTTGTCAAAGTTCTTCTGCTTCTTATCCAGAGCTGCGCAGGCAGCATTTGATCGCTCCACGTCAATCATCAGGTCCTCCACTTCATTCTGCAGCCTCTGCTTTGTCTTCTCCAGGGAGGCACATTTGGCATTCACAGCTTCAACGTGTTCCTCTGCTTCCTGCAGGCGCTGTGCCAGCTTCTTCCTGGGAGGAGATAAGTACAGCTCCAGGTCAGAGACCAGAGGGCAGCCCATTTTGTACTTCGGTGAGAGGGCAGCTGGCCACTTCTGGGGGCTCTGAGCCCAGTGCCTTTCACAGTGTTTTTTCTGTTCCAAGACTGCATGCTGCCTACAGGTTCTGTCACTCTGTGTCCTAGCACCTAAGGAATATTCAGCCTGGTTCCGCATTTCTAGCCCTAAGGGCTATGTTTGTCCTTCCAGTTTGCACTTTTTCCACAGCACGCTTTCCTGTCTCTCCCTCTGACCCCTCTACCACAAAGACAACAGATCCCTGCCTTTGTCCCACCCCTGTCGTAACCCACTCCCAGAGACTCCACTTTCCCTTGACAGCCTCAGTCTTCTCCAGCTGTTTGACATCCCGCTTCCCACGTACTTGGCCTCCTCCAGCTCCTCCGTGCGCTGAATAGCGTCCGTCTCGTATTTGGTTCTCCACTGGGCCACTTCGCTGTTGGCCTTGGACAGGGCGCGCTGCAGCTCCCCCTTGGCTTCCTGCTCCTCCTCGTATTGCTCCCGCAGCAGGTCACAGTCGTGGCGAGCAGACTGCAAGGCGTGGGCCAGCGCGTTCTTGGCCTGGGAGAAAAAAAGCGTGGTGCAACAATGAATAGAAACATCCTGGGAAGGCTGACTGCAGTGTTGATAGACACTGGGTTATTCTGGTGGGAGGGAGTGCAAGCTACTGAGTGAGAGAGTAAGACCTGGGAATCTGCAAAAAAATTAGTGCATAGGCTGCAAGGCTGGGGGAGCAAAGCTAACATAAGACCTGCACTGAGTTACCTAAGTGTTTTTTTTTTCTCTCTCATCTTGTTTATTCTGTGATTTCATATGTTTATGACGAAGCCTTCTCACCTTTATCTCTTCCTCTAGGTGCCTCTTGATTTCCTCAATTTGTTGAGTGAAAGCTTGCTTGCCTCTTGACAGCTGTGAAATCAGAGCATCTTTCTCCTCCACCTGTCGTGAATATTCACCTGGAAAAGTTTGCAGATACACAAGCCTTTTATTGCTATTGATGACAGTATTTTGGACATATGGGTGTGTAAAAGAAGATAGCAGACCTTACAGAAGCTTATGATCCCATTTCATGCATTTCCATTACAGTATAGACAAAGCATGTCTGAAAGACCTTATACGCAGGATGGTCTTTTCTGCATTACCTCTCTGACGCTATTAATTTGCACATCACAGATGTGTATGTCTTACCTGATTCTGTCTGCAGACGAGCTCTTTGAGCACTGAGGTCATTAATCATGCGCTGATGCTCCTCTTCTTTTGTCTTAATCTCACTTAGTTGATCTTCCAGTGTGTGACACATCTTTTCCAGACTTGCCTGTACAGAAGGGGAGGGGTTAACCATCCACACTCTTAATAACAGCAGGTGGCAGATGTTGTATTGTATAGAATTCTGTTGGTCAGAAAAACCTATAAGGTATTTGTGTACCTTGGCTTTGGAGACAGACTCCATGTTACTGGCCAAGTCGTCAATCTCCATCTTGAGCTCACTCTTCTCCTTCTCCAGCTTCTGCTTCACTCGCTGCAGGTTGTCGATCTGCTCCCCAAGCTCAGCGGTGCTGTCCGCGTGCTTCTTGCGCAGGGCCGCAGCCGTGGCTTCGTGCTGCAGCGTGGCCTCCTCCAGGTCGCGACGCATCTTCTGAAATTCTGCCTCACGCTTCTTGTTCATCTCAATCTGAGCGGCGGTAGCCCCTCCGGCTTCTTCCAGGCGCTCGCTGATCTCCTCTAGCTCCCTCGACAGGTCAGCCCGATGCTTCTCGGCTTTTGCCCGAGAGGTTCGCTCTGCCTCAATTTCCTCCTCCAGCTCCTCAATACGAGCCTGGGGAACATTAGGCACCCTTCGCACCCATGCCCTCCTCCTTCCCGACCTGAGACTGGCTGAGAGAGGGGAAGGGCCAGACACTTGCCTGCAGCTCCTTGATCTTCTTCTGTAACTGCATGCCCAGGGCTTGCTCATCCTCAATTTTGCTCTGGATCTGGCTGATTTCAAAGTCTTTCCTTTGGGCAAAGCAAACTGTGTTAGCGTCTGAGCAAAACCCGCCAAGCACACCAGCCCCACAGTCTGGTGCCCCACAGCCACGCTTACTTCTTCAGTTTCTCATCCAGCTGCTGCTTGTCGTTCTCCAAATCCATGATGCTGTCATGGGCCAGCTTCAGGTCTCCTTCGAGTTTCCTCTTAGCTCTCTCAAGGTCCATGCGCAGTTTCTTCTCTTGCTCCAGGGACCCTTCCAGCTGAATAGAAGATAACCATCAGTGCTCTACCAGCCAGTTCTATAATCTATACCCGCCCTGTTCTTCTGGACAACCGTGCTTACATCGTCCACTTGCTGCTCCAGCTTGGTCTTGGCTTTGGTCAGCGTATTGACTTTGTCCTCCTCTGCCTGCAGGTCATCCAGTGTCTGCTGATGGGCCTCTTGGAGGGCTTTCTTCTCTTTAGTCAGCTTGGCAATGGTCTCGTCCAGGGCTGCCATCTCCTCTGTGAGGTTTTTCACCTTTGAGAAGAAGAGAGCAAGTGTAAATAAAGGAAGTAGATGCAGAAGTCCTGTAACAGCACATGCTCTTTTCTGGAGTAGGGGTGACAGGTTCTGCCTCATACCTTGTTTTCAGTGGCATGTTTTTCCTTCTCAACCTTGGCCAACGTTAACTCCAGGTCATCAATATCTTTCTTGAGCTCTGAACATTCATCCTCCAGTTTTCTCTTCTTGGCTGTCAGCTCAGCATTGATTTCCTCCTCATCCTCAGCCCTTTCAGTCACCTCCTTAATTTTGGCTTCCAGCTGGATTTTCGTTTTGATGAGCTGGTCACACCTTTCCTCAGCATCAGCCAAAGCATCAGCTTCCTGTTAGAGAAACATAGTTTTGTTTGCTCATGTCATGTTCTAGGAAAAACTGCATAGAAAAAGTGGTATTTACTGCTGAGAGAAGAAACTTGGAATTACTTTTTATTATCTTCTGCAGAATTATTTGTGTACAGCCTCTTTTAAATCAGAGTAGGGTTTTGTTCTATTTAATTTTTTTACTCTAATCAAGTATTGTCTATTGCTGGGTTTATAGATAAGATGTCTATATAGCTGAAAATACTTTTTTTACTAAGGATTTTGATTATGTTCCTTGAGAGTTAATAACTGAATATAATTGTGGACAGATCTTTTTTGTTTTGCATCTGTAAAAGCTCTTCTTGGCATGACTGACTTTGAATCCACCTTCTTTGTTCCAGATAAATCGGAACATAATCTAGATATGGTGGTTTCAACTTGAACCTGACTTTATTTTGAAGCTGCAAAGTAGACACTAAAAGACAGAAGAGCACTGTGTAAATGTTGCCAAATCTTTTGATCTTCCAAAGGGCATTGAAGACACACATAGGGCTGACAGTTAGAATGACAAGGGTATTTGTGTCTTCCTGGAATAGTAGCTGCAGGAGGACAGGTGAGATACCATGTATCGTAAGAAACAACAGAAGGATCATTTAGTTAGGCAACTGATTAAAAACCTGGTAAGTATTCAATGGAATTGCTCCTCAGACTCTGTTAACTGTGTGTACCAACTGTGTAGTGACTACAGTTGGACCTTATATTGTGAGCTTGCATGGAGAAATATACCTGCAGGCACAGAAACTTTGAAAGTCGTTCCCAATTTAAAACCTCATATTGCAATGTTGACACTGAGTGGTCTGAATTTTACCATTAGTGATTCAGATTAAAATGTTTCCTAAGGCAATTTAGTATGTAGTGTGGGAATTCTGTATTATGGGAGAGGATTTAGACCTAATTAATTTACCTCTGGAAGAAATACACTAATAATACTCACCGACTGCACCTGGAGCTGCAGATCGTTTTTTTCCTGCACCAGTTTCACCATTTTCTCCTCCAGCTCCTTCCTCTTTGCCTCAGACTTTGCAAGCTCTTCCTTGGTTTTCTCAAACTCTTCCTTCATGTTGGCCATCTCCTTCTCAGACTCTGCACTCTTCAGCAAGGGCTTGATCTTGAAGTACAGCTTCATCCAGGGCCAGTGCTTCACGTTCATGAATGCACGAACGTTGTACTGGATGCAGAAGATGGACTCCCTGAAGCACAATTAAAGCGCACATTGAATATCTTCAGTATGATGAGTGCCAACAGTTTCCCCCAAGTTCAGGGGCTTTAAGTGAAGCTGGGGAATGTCTACCTCCTCTCCACCATTCTCTGGTACTCCACTCTCATCAGGAAGCCCCTGCACCTGGCCTGTGTGCGGGTGATGAGCTGTGCCAGCTTCTCATCCCTCATCTCCTCCAGGAGTCCCAGCAGCCCAGCTTTGAAGAAGACCTTGAGAAAGGGAATGTTGCAGCCCATCACTGTCAGGCAGAGCAAAGCACAGACATGCTGTGAGTGAGTCAAGGAGGGCTTGTACCTTGGTGTGGCCAAATTTGTACTGGGTGTGATCCACATCGATTGACCCAAGCAGCTTCTCAGAGGCCTTCTTGCTGTCAATGAACTGTCCCTCTGGGATAGCACTGGCATTAAGCACCTTGTATCTGTGGAATGAAAGGAAATATTAATGAAGACAATCTCAAGTCATAAGGTTATAATGTTTCCTGAAATTAACAGCAGTCTTTGCAGACAAATGAGGCTGAGGAAGTTGGAATTCCATCCCTTGTTCAAAGACATGGTTATAATGAAGTCCTAATCTGATGGTAACAAAACTAAGTAAACTTTTTCTGTCTTTAGGTAATCAGTCATAGATGAAAAGAGGACACTGATCTCCAGCCATTTCAGTCTGGTTTCTTTTTCACTATGTTGTAGTAAATTGCTAGAGAGAAATGTTGCCATTAGATGCATAGGAAGAAAGCATCTGCCCCTGAAACTTGGAGCTGATACAATGGCCAAAGCACTCTGAGTTTCCAATTTTTGCCTGAGAACGTGTTGTAGCCATATCCCAATCTGCATTTTTTAATTTTTTAAGCTTTGGCTTTTGTAGCTTCATTGTGCTTCCATATTGAAATACACTGGTAAAGTTCAGCTGTTTGATGAACAGCAGTCAGTGAGGACATCTGACTTCTCTCTTCATTTCCAACAGTTTCTCTTTTGCTAGCCACTCATGTTGCCTTTGGTTATACGGTCCAACATTTCCTCCTTCTTTCAGTTATAATCAGATAGAATTGGTATAAAAAAATAACCACCAATGTTAAAATAGTTGAGATGTACTACTTATGCAGTAAAGACAGAATGGAGACCAGCAAAGAGACTGACCTTTGTTTGAAGTCTGCATAGAGGATTCTGCTGGGGAATCCCTTCCTGCAAATTCTGATCCCTTCCAGCACACCATTGCAGCGCAGCTGGTGTAGCACCAGTTCATGCTCCATGGCACCTAAGCAAATAAGACAATTATTTGATACTTAATGATAAAGCATAGAGACTAATGCCTGCATCACACCGTGATTTCTGTCTATTTGAGCGTCTTACCAGGTGTTTTTGTTTCATTGGGGATGATACAGCGCACAAAATGTGGGTGAGTGCTCCGTAGATTGGTCATCAGCTTGTTCAGGTTCTCCTGTGGGTTCATAAGCAAAGATTTTCATTAACAAATGGTACCTCTGCAGGTACATCGTCAGATGTGAGTAAAGTGTTGAAAAGCAATAATAGATTCACTGTTTACACCTATAATCATTCTAATTTGAGTTTTCTTCTGCCTTTAAGTCTTGAGCGTGAAAGAAAGTCACAAGCATGTGTAATGTGTTTTCAAGAGACTGAGGGACACATCCACTCAGACAGGACACCTATGGTGAATAGGACACCTATGGTGAATAGTGACCAGAAGTCTGTGGCAAAAGGCATAATTCTGAATGAGAGATGATACTTTGTAATCACCAGATTCTCAGTCTGTGGTAGACACTGACTATTGATGGGAACAGAAATTAAATCAAAAATAGGACAAAAGGGAAGAGGGACAAGGAACAAGTGCAGAGAAGGCTAGGAAATAGAAGCTTAATGGCATTAGGTGCTACTTGTGAAGATATATTTGACAAAGGTTGAGCAGAAGACAAGAAAAACTCCTTTTTTGTGACAATGGGGTCACAAGTTGTAGAGAAAAGGCTTGAGTGGCAAGTCTTACAGCACCCCGTCCTAGTGTTTTTAGAAGGAAACCCATGAACTATCTCTGATTTTAGCAATCACTTTTACTAGCTAGGTCCTAACAGTTCTCAGTCTAGCCCTGGTTTGGAGCTGCTAAGAAACTTACCTCTTTCACAGTGTGAAAAACTTCAGTATGCCAGTTAGTAGCAGGATGCCACTGGTTCTGAAACATGACTGTTTCCACCTGCCTTAAGCTCTGCCCATTGGTGGAAAGGTAAGTGGCCTTGGCGTTTCTCTATTGCCTTGACTTCATATGTATAATCATGTGCAAACACTTACGTGTTATGTATTATATGTTATGTATTACCATGTGCAAATGCCCATCCATTTGTATTTGTTGATCCAGACTTGTGATCCCCTGAGGCAGGTAGTTGTATCCACCATTGTCTTCCCAAGGCAGAGGGAGAGGAGGAAGAGCTGACCTAAGCACTTTTTCCAACGTATCAAGAAAGCTCAGATCAAGTTGTACCTTCCTCAGCTGGCCTCAGCTGACTTACAGTCAGCTTATTTATGAATAACTGAAAAGATGGTCTTGATGCAGAAAACTGTTAATAGGTGCAGTAAACCTGCCTTGTTGGAGTTAGTGTGAGGTTTCACAGTCTTTAACTTAAAAAAAAAAAGGAAAAAAATAGATAGTATGATTTATGTACTTACCCTGAAAAGAGCTGATACAGTCTGGAAAGAAGAACCCTTCTTCTTGCCTCCTTTCTTGCCACCACCACCACCACTACTCTCTGAATACCGAAAAAAAGATGGTTTTAAAACTTTGATTTGTAAATTTTTTCTCTATAAGACTGCAAGAAGCTCGTTTATATGTATCTATCATGCTAAAAAAGGGAGCTAGGTTGCAGCGGGAAACAGAGTCAACACTCAGTCTAAAGGAATACGGGAACAAATGTGTGCGATAATGAAAGGGGTTATCATGGCTGAGGAGAAGGCCTGAAATACATTTGATCTTTTCCTTTATTAATAAATTCAAACCATGGGAGAATCTGTATTACATGTGTTTTCTTTAGAACACCCAAGCTGATATTTATGCCTCTGGTAGTCATTAAATAAAAATGAAAAAAAGAATTTCACAGAACTGACCTGCCTCTCCTCCAGCAGAGGCAAAGAGTAAGGCCAGTGTCTTCATTGATGATTTCTGGTACAGCCCCACAACAGTTTCATTCAGGGGGTCCTTGTTCTTGTCAAGCCAGCCAGTGATGTTATAGTCCACCGTGCCAGCATAGTGCACCAGGGAGAAGTGGGCCTCAGCCTTGCCTTTGGCAGGCTTGGGCTTCTGGAAGTTGTTGGACTTGCCCAGGTGCTGGTCATAGAGCTTGTTCTTGAAAGAGGTGTCAGTTGCCTTGGGGAACATGCACTCCTCTTCCAGGATGGAGAAGATGCCCATGGGCTGGGAGAATTCAACGATAATGTGTCATTTTATTAAGAATGACTGGACTAAAATAAATGACCATGAAAGAAATGTGCTTCCCTGAAACAGAAAGATTCTCTCTACCTTCTCAATGAGCTCAATGCAGGCAGCCAGGTCCATCCCAAAGTCAATGAACTCCCATTCAATTCCTTCCTTCTTGTACTCCTCCTGCTCCAGCACGAACATGTGGTGGTTGAAGAACTGTTGCAGTTTCTCGTTGGTGAAGTTGATGCACAGCTGCTCCAGGCTGTTGAACTGCAGAATTACAAAAAATGATTCCTGTTAATGTAAATTTAGAAAGCTAAGGATTAAGAACATGCTGGCTCTTTGTACCAAGTTACAGGGGGATCTGCAAGTGTTCCTTCTTCGCTTAGCCAGGATTTTGGAATTTCTGTCAGTTTGTCTCTTTTGTCAAGCTAAATATTTTCTATATGTTTACGATCTCTAGATGCTTAAGTCACTTTAATATTTCAGACTTGTCAGTTTTGATATATACTAGACTGCCCTAATTTAGTTAGAGGAGGCTCCACAACATAATAGTTTTCCAACATTTCCAAATGCTGATTTCAAAGCATGTCCCAAGTCTTCTAAGCACAAATTACATCTATGGATCTGGCGTCTCTGCATTAGGTACCAAATGCCATGTTTAGTCTACTGTTTGAAATCAGTCAAAAGATGCATTTATGGATTTCCATTGGCATATGTGCAACTCAAAAGCCTATACTCAATTAAAAACCTGTGGGAATCATGATGCTTTAGATGAAAGGATCAAATGATTTCTTGTGGGGGGGGGGGGGCGGGACGGGAAGGCATAATTCCATCTTAAGTACTTTGGCAGATAAAAGTGTTACTTCTCAAAGCATGGTAATAAAACACTGGCCTTACATCAAAGATCTCAAAGCCAGCGATGTCCAGGACACCAATGAAGTACTGTCTGGGTTGCTTGGTATCCAGCTGTTGGTTGATACGAATAACCATCCACAGGAACATCTTCTCAAAGACAGCCTTTGCCAGGGCGCCAACTGCATTGTATACCTAAAATAAAAACCAGAAGGCTTGTAGAGCAGAAGAGGAAGTCCAATGGATTTGTCAAAAAACCAGGGATTTCTGTTACCTGCTGCACAGTTTGACCCTTGGTCACGTACTCATTCCCAACTTTGACTCGGGGGTAGCAGAGGGCCTTGAGCAGGTCAGCTGAGTTCAGACCCATCAGGTAGGCAGCCTTGTCAGCCACTAAACACCAAAAAAAAAATCAGTTGTTAAGGTATCAGCAGACATTACTGTTCCTTTAAAAAAAGTTTTAAAACACATTTCTAGTACAGATAAAAAGATTAGTTAAGATAAAAAAGTAATATAGTTTGTCATAAGCAACATACTCCAGTAATTATGGAGCATTTATGTTTTGTGGTTTTTCTTCGACTATTAACAGTTTATTTTGAATTTTGAATGAAAAATAAGTTTAGAGTTATTTAGGGAGCAAACTTCTCAATAATACATGTTAAAAAGTAAAAGGAAAGATCAGCATGGTGTGATGATAAGGTTGCAGATAATTGCAAATCCAATCAGAAGAAAATACAGTGCAGTTTGTTTCAGTGACTTGTGATAAAGTAAATTTAAAGGCATCACACAAAAGAAATCGGAATGCAAAAGTGTGCATTATGACTTTACAAATCTACAGCCAGACACATGAGATGAAGGGCTATTTTTGGAAGTGCGAGCTCAAAGAAAAGTTTGCATTCTATCTTCCCCTATTGCTTTTACCACTGAATCCAAAGTCTGACAGCAGGCACAGTATGTAAAATGATTTCTTTAAGAAAAGAATGCTTATATAAAAGAAAATGTAGAACATATAAGCCATAGGTGCCATATTAGCAGATGCTTCTTTAAACCCCCCCATGTAAAATGCAGCAGCACGATGCTCTCAGCTGAGGCATTGGGAGCTGTCTCCAGAATATGGGCTTTGAAGCAGAGCAGCTTCAGGATTCTGGCTTCCTACCACCTGGAAACAATTCCATTAGGAGGGGACTACAGCTGATGGTAAATGAGACCTGGGTACATAAACTTCAGGCAGTGAGCAGGATGGCTCCTAGGTCTGTGCTGGGTCTGGGAAGCTGCCATTCAGCACAGCAGCAAAGCTTGTGTTGCTTCTGGCTGCCTCCGCCAACAGCAGCAGTGTGCTCTCGGAATCACTGGCCCTCATAGTTTGCATGCTTCAGAATAATCTGCATCTTCCACTGAGTTGTGCTCTTCCAGCAAAGTCCTCTGCTTCGGTCATGTTTCTACTGTACAATACCAGCACCTGGGGAAATGGACAGGCTCTGCTCTAGGAGAAGCTGCTTTAGCAGGAGGGTTGGACTAGGTGATCTCTAGAGGTCCCTTCCAGCCCTGACCGTTCTGTGGCTGCGATTCTGTGATGCTGACTCTGAATTACTGCCTGTATCAGTGAGTGCTCTGCTATAATCTGTGCTGTGGTGTGTATTGTGCTGGTACCTTCTGTGCCGTCCGGCTCTGCCTGCTCCTCACGCTGCTTCTGCTTGAACTTCAGGTTCCCGTAGTGCATGACAGCCCCTGTCAGCTTGTAGATGGCTGTCTTCTCATCAGCAGTGAAGCCCAGGATGTCAATGGCACTCTGGTAGAAGAATCATTAGAGTAAGTACCTTGCCTGTTAAAGGTCAGAGTGCGCCTAAGGACACTTCTGTGTGTTACTTACATCTGTGGCCATCAGCTCTTCCTGGTCATTAATGCTGGGAACCGTGATCTCACCTTGACTCACATACTGATAGTCATATGGGTTGGTGGTGATGAGCAACATCTCTGAAAAGAAGATCGAACACATAGAGATCAAATGGAATTGGCACGTAAAGGAATGGAGTGTTGCTGCGTGATGCTTGCTTGGAGAAGTTAGTGATCTTTCCTACCAATTAGCTCTGGCTTCTTGTTGGACATGATCTGATAGAATATGTGGTAGCTTCTTTCTGCCTTGAGCTGGAAAGTGACTCTGGACTTCTCCAGCAGGTCTGGCGAGGACGGTAGGACAGAGTGAGCGCAAGAACTGAGGAAGGCTGGGAGGAGAGGGATCAGGCCAGAAGGGTCACTTACATGTTTCAATGTCAGCTGAAGCCAGCTTCCCCGTGGCGCCAAAATGGATTCTGATGAATTTGCCCTGAAAGAAGCAGAAAACTCACTTGAGATCCATTTTTCCAATCCTGACTGCGAGAATATCTGAGTCAGTGCGCTGATAAGGAAGAAGTTGTTTTGTGCCAGGCAACAACTTACAAAGCGTGAGGAGTTGTCGTTCCTCACGGTCTTGGCGTTTCCAAAGGCCTCCAGCAGTGGGTTGGCGCTGATGATTTGATCCTCAAGCGTTCCCTGCAGAATGAGAATTATTGCTGCTTATCCTTTCCAAAAATCACGTCAGGAACAGAGGAAAGCATTGATTCCAGCCAGCACCTGTTAATTTACCTGCATTTTGCCTGCCTGCTGCTGCTCTTCCTTCTTCTTATCCCCGCTCGCTGCAATTGTTGCAAAGTACTGGATGACACGCTTCGTGTTCACAGTCTTCCCGGCACCAGATTCTCCGCTGTCAAACCAAAGAGAGACGCAGAGAGCGTGTGGTCAGGCAGGAGGTCCCCTGGCACCGGGCAGCCCCGCAGGGACCCGAGCAGGGGGTGTACGTACGTGATCAGGATCGACTGGTTCTCACGATCTGTGAAAGGGACAGAATGAAAGACAGTGTTTGCAGTTGACCTGGGTAATACTGAGCTGAATGAAAAGTAAAGCTGTGGAAGCCGGGGCTTCTCCCAAGTCTACAAGTAGTAGTCTAAGACTACCTGATTTCTTTCAAGATCCCAACAGCAGAAAATAAAAGCCAAAATGGATGCATAGAGCTGTTGGAGGCATGCGGTCCTTTTCAAAAGCTTCATACCTACTTGTTCTTTACACAGTTCTCATTAGGAAATCTAATCAAACTGTTTATTTTTGTCTAAAATAGAGGATTACATAGAATAATAATTCTTTCTCCCCATCAGTGGAAAAAAGTAGTAAACAAAGTCAAGCAGTGTTTCTGCAGTGTGAAAGGGTAGAATTTTTTAAAACAATGTGCAAATAATACACAGTGCTGACTCATGCATGCTTCTGGGTCAGTTTCACTTGAAATTAATTCCTGCATAAATCGACCAAGTTCTCAGTCAAACATCTCTGTGGTGTCTTTAGCTGGGCTTGTCACATACCGCAGTGAGATCACTGGGCCTTCTTGGTTTAGATTGCTGTGAGGGAGGTCAAGCAACTCACCAGTCAGCATGAACTGATAGGCGTTGTCCGAGATGGAGAAGATGTGTGGAGGGGCCTCCTGGCGCTTCTTGCCTCGGTAGGCCAACACCACCTCCGGGTTGTACACCGGCAGCCACTTGTAGGGGTTGACAGTGACGCAGAAGAGCCCCGAGTAGGTCTGCGAGGAAGGGAGACAGCACGTTGGCTCCCACTTGGCCTGGCAGAGCAGTTCCTCCCGGCTGCCCAAAGGCAGGCTGCTGCTGGTACTTACGTAGATCATCCAGGCTGCGTAACGCTCTTTGAGGTTGTACAGCACAGCGGGCTCGTGGAGGTGGGTCATCATGGCCATGTCCTCGATCTTGTCGTACTTGGGAGGGTTCATGGAGAAGATTTGATCTTCCTTCACGGTCAGGGTCTGTCAGAGGAAAGAAAGGTCCCTGCATGCCAGCTAAGAGCCCAGAGCAGGAATCAAATGCTGTTTGTAAATCTTACGGTTTACTCACTTCTCCACCTTCAGTCTTGACAGTGACTTTCCCTGATTCTTTGCTCTGTATTGTGCTTTTCACATAGGATTCCTTTGCATGTACCACAAAGACGGATGTCTTGGCATCGAAAGGCTTGTTCTGGGCCTCGATTCTCTCCTTTTCCGATTTTCGGAGGTAAGGAGCTGCCTCCCCAAAGATGGCCATCTCAGCGTCTGATGACATGGCTGCACTTTATGGAGCGCAGTATGGCACAGGCCTGAACCGGAGAGACAGACTACCGTTCTGAGTGAGGGAAGATGTACCTTTGTACAACACACCTGATTATCTGTAGTGTTTTGCTCAGCCTATTCTTACATTCTCCCTCTCTTTCTTACCTGCTTTTCACCCTAGATATCCTTTAACTTGTTTAGAACCTAAAGAAGATAAGTGTCTTTGATTTAGATTATTTTGACTTTGTCTCCATTATTACCTTCTACACATTCGTTTCTTTAAATCTATCAATGATTCCGTAGGCTACACAGAAAAATTGGATTGATTTGCACAATATAAAAATTTTCTCTACAAAACAGCAGCGATACCAAGGGAAATCATTTTATCAGAATTAGGAAATCCCACTTATATTCTTTCTCTTTTGTACAAATTAGACCATGTAATTTTTATAAATCTTAGAGATGGAGGAACATAAAAAAAGGTATGGACTAAGCAGAAGCACAGGTGTGGATTGTCTATGCAAGGCTTTTACCTTAGTTCAAAATCAGAGTTTTAGCTTCTCCAGTTGTTCTTCCTTTTCCAGTTCAAGCTGATCCTTTGAGATTAACTTGTACCAAAAGAGGAAAATTCTCAATAAAATGGCTCAGTGGGATTTGACAAAATCTTAACTATGTACGTGCTGTTCATTTATCTTCTCTTTCCTGGGTTTGTCTTTACAGGCAATCTCCTGTTAACAGTTCTGTGTGGTAAGAGGTCAGCCTTCTCCCAGTAGGTACCAAACAAATGTGTTCAACCCGCTTATGAAAGGAAATTTGCTCTTTTAGATAAAGCTCAGGTAGAATTGCACTGCATTAGTATGCACAGATGTAAAGGGGTATGGGAAGTGCCCATACAGCTGCACAAAAAAAAAAATAAAAAAAATCTTGGAAAGTCTATTGCTATGGAGTAGGTAAATCAGAGTCTTACCTCTTGTGATACCAGCTGGCACTCAGGCTGGAAGCTGGTCAATACTGAAAAACAAAAATGACAATTTCCTTCTTATTTTTGCGCAGACTCTCAAGGGTAAGTCACTGGGCAAAAATATGGCAGTGACTTGAAAACAGGAGGAAAATCTCTATTGATAGAGGCGGTCCTTTGAACTGAAGCAGTTCCACAGGCAACAGCAATGCAGTGGGATTCTGCCAGCACTCAGCCCTCCATACTCTTACCTTGAAGCTTTCTGTGGAAACAGAACAGGTTTGTCCTACCACCACTTTTATAGGTTCTGGTCTGCACATACAACTCCCTCCTCCTCTTTCTTAGGTCAAAAAATTTTTGGCAAAGCATTGTTTGGCAAAGTTGCCTGAGTGCATGATTCCCATTCGTGCTCATGGATATATTTAGAAATATTTGAAGTCTTACTAGCTATGTGAATAAATCTCCTATAAATATTTTGACTAGGAATCTGAAAGGAGGAAGTGCTGTCCAGCAAATAGAGCAGGACACTGGGACTTGGAATTGTTGGCTTCTCTTCTCCTGACTCTGAATTGCTGTTTGACATATAAGATTTGTGTGTCTCAGGATTCAGCAGTAGTGAGAAGGATTACTATTACAAAGAGCTTTGGGGAGATTCTATTCTGAAATATTCTGAAAATAAAGCACAGGAACAATCTAGTATAGTCTCATTCCAAAAGTTTGCAGAACCATATAATGCTTGTGTTACTGCCCTTATTTACAGCTCCTTCACCTTTTGCTGGCTAGTTTTAAAAGATAAGAGAGGATTGTTTATCCCCCTTGATTCATATATTTTGTTACATATTTCACCTTCTTCTGAAGTATTGCTGTTTTGCTACAAAATTAAATTGATTTTTAAAGGGTTTTTTTTGCTGTTCTCCATATCTGGCTGTGCTGGTTTGCTCAGACGTATGTCTAGCAAAAGTTGTGGTAATGTCAGATTAGCAGTGATTACTGGCATTTTGCATCCTTTGTCTTTTACATTTATTGGCAATCTTAGCTTGCCAATTTGCTGTTATTGTAGAGACCTTGGATAGTGGCTATAGTTACCAAATGCAAGAAAGGGGTTTAACCCAAACACACCTCCCCCAGCCTCTCCAAGCACAAACCCCAAATCCACAGAAGTTTAGGGGACTCCTGGGAGGCTCCAGGTCTTGACATTTCTAACCTGAGGATGTAGACATGACTTACTTTTCCCTCATAGCAATCCAGCACAAATCCTCAGTATTACAGGTAGAGATATTCTGCCAGAAGTCTCATTCAACAGAAAGTGTTAACAAAAAGTAACATAAACCTCACCCTGAGAATACAAACCTAGATTAAGAAAGAACTTTTTTCTCAATCTTAAAATGCCTTGTCATTTCTAAAACACACAAACAAAAGAAGAATCATTAGTTTAAGCAAAACTCACAAAGGTTTTGGATGCTCTTTACATAGAGGAACAAGAACACACCAATTACAATGTATTGTGTCTTAAGACAGGCAAATTTATCTATATACAAACAAATATAGCTGTGCAGATAGCTTTTAAACTAAGCATGATAGCTGCCAGTGAAGGTGAATGTTAGGTAAACCTGGGAAGAGATGCATTAAGTAATTGGGAGGAAAAAGCCACTCACATGGCTTTTAGCAATTCACGGGGAATTTTAAGGATATGGCCACTTCAGGGAATCTGGTGTGGCCATATCCTCTGGTGCTATAGATATGCATTAGACAGCAGAAAATTTATATCTTGTGGGAAGGGTGTAGTGTGAAAAGACACAAGTAGAACACTCCAGCTGCTCTATATAATAGAAGTGTGAGATTAATGAAGAGTCTGGGAATACCTTTGGGGACCTGCAGAGCTGTCATTTCTTTTGCAATGAGTTAGTTGTGATCTGCTATTTGAAGTTCTTCCATGGAGCTAGGATGAGGTACTGTGATGCTGTAGCATATTCTGAAGGCTTACACTCTCCCTCAAATGTCTGGGAGGCGAAGCACTGTAGGAAGGCTCAGAGAGGATGACCAGTCTTCTCAGCTCACTGCTTTAAAGAACTTTTGTATGTTTCCAACACTGCATGTACAACTGAAACATCTGAGATCAAGTATTCTTTTATGAGGCTGCAATGTCTTTCTGAACAATAAATGTAGAGGCTTTATAGTTTCTGTCTGAAAAATAATACTGAGTACTTGTAGAAATACCACTGAAGAAAATGGAAAGGTCTTATTCATCCTCTAGCATGCAAAATGGGATAAAGGGAGAGAAAGAAAGGATAGATTTCCCCCTCTTCTAATGCATTATATAGTTGTTTAACAAAGAACAGACTTGACTGTTCTTTCTATGATACATAACATTAACTCTGAGTTGGATCTGTGGTTTTTTGATAAACTTGCCTTTGGCTGTTGACACAGTGACTTCTGAGCTGTGCAGGAACTGAAAGCTTAGCAGCTGGAATCCATAGAGCTGCAAGAAGCCTCTCATCCTTTCAATTCTGATTAAGGCTCTCTGTGACCCTGGCAATATCCACTTCTACAGACACTACAGCGTTTATGTGTCTAGTAGTAGCTGCAAAATGATTCTTTGTATTTCAGCTTCCTTCTTGGGTCCTCTGTGTTAAGGAATATTGGATTGAAACTGTCTGGAGTTAACTGCTTAGCATTACTAGTTGAATTTGCTGAAGCCTTAGGCTGCAAGCTGTGAACTTTCACCTAGAGACACTGAAACTTTTGCCTACTTCAGTAAAAGCAGGTCCCAGAGCTGGATTGTGCCTGGAGATAAGGAAGCAAGGAAGGTCACTACCCTCTTTGGCAGAAGCTGCAACCTCAGAGATAGAGAAGAAATGACCTGTCTAGAGAGAACAACGAGACCCAGTAAAGAAAAAATGTCTCCAGACCACAATATTATTACTGGACTGAACTGTTGCATGAGGGGCAGGAAAACTTGGATTGTAAGGGTATAATTTCCCAGGAATTTCTTTGTTTGGGGTCCCTTTCCAGAGGCACCCATTTCGAGCTGCATCTTGATGCTGTACTGAATAGATTGATTAATTCAGATTATGCCTGAGACTCTGCTACAGGATACCTACAGTGAAGAAACTTCTTTAACACTGCACATGGTAATTAAAGAGGATGACTTGGATTCGGGTACACTGGTTCAAAGATAACACTTGCAGTATATCATACTCTCTGTCTGTTTGACATCTTTTATTTTGCTTCACCTCCTAGGGTGAATATCTGGGAAGGCAGCATATTCAAGATAGAATGAAAGATGACTTGTTTTCCTGTCTCCTGTGTCTTTAACTTCCTTTGCTAGTGTTATTGACAGCTAACTATCAAGCCATTCATCACTATCCCTTGAACTCAGGGATCCAGCCGATTTTCAAGAAATCTAGTAGTTCATCTATCCAGTGGATTCTTTTGAATAAGATTGCTGTAGGATACCGTGTCAAAATCCTTAGTACAGTTCAATTTTTTTCCCTCATCCTCCTACCTATTTATATAATCATAGAAGCAGTCTCTTCCAGCACAATTATTTTTCCTTCCTTCTGTTCTTCACTTCATTAGGTGTCCTATAACTTTTGAAGGCGTCTTAAGTTTTTAAAACTTACAAAGAGGAAAGAAAGACATTAAGTAAAAATAATCAGAAAATAATAAGAAACTCTTCCTCTATTCATTCTCCCTACATTGCAATGATCAGAGGGGAAAAAAAACCAGGAGGATGAGGTGAAAATACAACCAACAATTGAAAATTCAGTTTCAAAATGGAAGTAATTTATAAATTATTAATGAAACTAATTCTAATCTAGTCAGCATTTTGTATTGTTTTTCATGTTGTTTAGGTCACCTTGGATCTGGATGAATGAAATGTACACAGATTGGAACAACTACATCATTCATCACTTTTTCTAGTTAATTGTCATTTTATCATGTTCTGTTTTCTAAAAATCTGATTTAAGTGATTTTTGTTTTGCAGAAATAAAATTATTAAACAGGTAAACCATAACTGAAATAATAAAAAAGTTTGTAACTTAAATTTATTTTCTCGGAGTTGCAACTACAGGTTATAGCGCTGCATGGAATAAGTAGAAGTTTGGACTTTGTTCCAGGTTTTGCTTATCTCAGCAACCTGTTCCAGCACTTGAATGCTCTCACTGTTAAATTCTTCTTTCTTATGTTTGAATGGGGTTTCCAGTGTTTCAGTTTGTGCCTATTGCCTCTTGTCACAGCACACCACAGTGAAAAGTCATTGTGATATGGTGTAATACGGTGTTGATCTCGGACTCCCCTCCTCAACAGGAGAAGGAAAGGCAGACAACAGAGTGGACAAGCTCATGGGTCAAGATGAAGACAGGGAGGCTGCTCACCAGTTACTGTCACAGGCAAAAACAAACTCAGCTTGAGGAAAATTTGTTTAATTTTTGGCAATTAAAATAGATTCAATTACCGTGAAACAAGGACAAAAATTAAAACAATGCTTCTCCCTAACACTTCCCAGACTCCACTTCTTCCTTGCTCACTCCTCTAACCCCACCTCTGAGTGGTGCAGGTAGATGGGAAAGGGGGTAGCAGTCGGTCCATAACAGTTCCTCTCTGCTGCTCCTTCCTCTTCATATTTTTCTATTACTCCAGCATGGGCTCTCCATGGGCTGCAGTTGCTTCAGGAAATTTCCACTTGCTCCAGTGTGGGGTCCTTCATGAGTGGTAGCATGGATATGTGCTCTATTATGGTCCTTTCTGTGGGAGGCTATTAAAAGATCTTTGTGCTTCTGATCTGTTTCTGAATTTTTTTGTGTTCTTACAAACTGTCCTTCATTGTAGGATCAGGTTTAGAGATATAATAGTCATATAATAGTACTGATTTCATCACCTTACAAAAATTATTTGTGCAGGTCATCTGCAAAGTTTTGATGAGTTCAGGCTCCTGGCCTAATCAGACATCTCAGAAACTTTAGGCAAAGGAATTAAAAAGTATGGTGCTCAAAAAAGAAAGAAATAGATTGGGGCTTGGCAGCTCTCAAAACATTAATAGAATATAAACCAAGGAAACATTACTACGCTATGTTACTAAGTTGACTGGGCACCCACAACTTGCCTGGGGAATCCATGTGATTATTCCACTGAAAACTGTATGTCTGTAGTAGAAACCAAAAAAAAAAAAAAAAGTGAGATTGATCAGAGATCAGGAGTGGCCTGGACATAAAGGACATGCATAGGACAGGACCCTTCTTTTTTGAGAGTGGCTGATTACACCTAGGTCTCAAAAACTCCACAAAATAATGGCAGGTATGCAAAGATGAATATGAAAAAATAGCTAAGGGACACCTGGTATCAATGAAGTAGTTTTTCTTAGATTGCCCAATTGACCTGTAGAAATAATTTCCACAGAACGCTGTGAAGGTCAAAGGGTAAATGAGTTAAAAAGAATTAACAAATTTTGTTGTGTTGTTTCTTCTTTTTTTTTTTTTAATTTTCATAAAAATATAGTCTATTTTTTTGAGAATAGGTCCATCAGAAGCGATTATTCATACTAGTCTAGGTAGACCATCCTGTTCAAATCTCTAAACCACTGTCTTTATTTTTCTCTCTAGACCTTATTCAGTTCTGCTATCTCCTCTTTGAGATGAGGGATAAGAACAGCCACTGTTTCCAAGACTTACAGACTTATATTGCAATGCAATCTGGGGATTTGTTTTGGGTTTTTTTCTCTATTCCCTTTTCTGATAATTCCTGCAGTTTATTTTACCCTTTTACCAGTGCTGAGCGGAGGGTAAGGATCACCTCCCTCAACCTGCTGCTGATGCTCTTCCTGATGCACCTCAGGGTGCTTAGCCTCCTTTGCTGCAAGGGCGCATTGCTCTCCACCAGGACTGCCTGGTCCTTCTCTGCAAAGCTGTTTTCCAGGTTCTCAGCCTGTGCTGACGCATGTGGCTATTCTTTCTCAGCTACAGGACTTCACGCTTCCCTTTGTTGGACTTCATGTCAGCCCTTTTCTCCAGCCTGCTGCTGAGATCCTTATCAACTACTCCCAGTTTTGTGTTATATGCAAATTTGTTGAGAGTGTGTACTGTCCCATCATCCAGTTTGTTATTGATGATGTTAAACACTACAGAATCTGTATTTTCTGTTCCTGTATTTCCTGTATCGCATATTGTTTGCAGTTTTGTCAGTTGTGCCCATGTTTTTATTAAACTAAGGGATCCCAAACAAACCTCTGTATCTCAGGGGTGTCACTGGATGTCATGCATAACATGGGATTATCCAGAACTGGTGCAAATGATTCTTCTGTGGGAGCATCAGGATGCCAGCTTGCCTGCCAGTCGAAAAGAGTGCAGTTATGTCCCACCTTTATAATGCCATTTTCCACTCTGGATTCCTAGATTCTTTGTACATCTCATCTCAGTCTGGAGCATGGCATAGTTGGCTTTCCCCTCTGGAAGTACTAAATCTTTCATATCAACAGCTGTCAAATTAATAGCTTATAGGAGATGCACATTATTCTTTGCAGGGCCAAGCAGAGGTGATGGGGAAATTTGGTGAGATTGAAATTGTTGTTGCTGTCAGCATGTCTCATTGTTTCACTGCAATGTGACTCCACATACAGACATGACACTTTGCTCCCAGAATCCAATCTGGAGAACACTGGCTGGTTCTCTCGACCTGGCAGCTATGGCACAATATGATACATTAGTTCACCCCAGAATCTGTTCCAGACAGACAATATAGCTACTAAATAGGCCACCTATATCCTAATGCAACACGTGCCTTCTTCGTCACGCTGTAGATGTCACTGTAGTGAGCTGCAGCTCAGTTGTCTTTGCACTGAGGTCTGTGAGCTGGATGTAAGGGCTCTTTCTCGAATCTGTGCAGGCTTTTCCTGTTTGTTCCCAAGCCCTGGATGTGGAGATAAAAGAAAAGGCTTTGTTCATTGTCGGAGTGCCAAGCTGCAGAGTGATTATGCCTTAAAATGTACTGAGGAAGCAACTAGCACTAAATCTGGCTCTCCTGAGCTCACCTGGAAATCAATTCTGTGCACACCTGCCTGCAAATGAGGGCATGCCCAAAGCCTCCCACAGCTTAGATCCTGATCTGGGAAGAAGGGACCTTCTCAGATGGGCAGGGACGGAGAAAACAGCTTGCTGGAGTGTGAACTGGCTGCAAAGGTGCTGTGCTGCATGTACGCATATTTCAGGGCAGAACTTGGGTGGATTAGTGATTGTATATAACCAGCACTTATGTATGCAATAAAGGATCTTACTTGGGGTCCATGCCTTCATATCCCATGCTGGAAAACTGTGTTAACAGTTGCTGTGTTTCAGCAGCACGGGCACATCACACTAAATGCTGTGTACCTACTTGATCCTGTTAGCTCTGCTATCACAGCCAGTATTCAAACCCTATTTTTTAAACAAACCTAAAAAGAAGATTAATTTGATAAACTATTTAGGACTACTTTTAGCCGTTTGTTTTACTTTAGCACTTTAATAATTATAATCTCCCTTTTGTTAAATAAAGTGTTTTAAAGGGAATTTTCTGGATTGTCAGATTCCAACGCTCTCTGATCAGGCTCTTTTGCATATTCCACACAAAAAGGCTTTAAAGTTTTAAGACCAGATGTATCTATTTGAAGATATTTGACATTACACAGTATTTTGCTTTAGCAGATTGATACTGCAAAATATGGAAATTGCAACACAAGCATAATGTAGCGATAACAGTTGAATCACAGTACAAACACGATTCCCAATATCAGTTTCTAGATGCTCGCCATAGTGACGCTGGGCATCCCCAGTCTCTGGGAAGGAACATGGGGGCTGAAGCCAGCCAAAGCCCATGGCTGTCTTCAAAGTTAATTTTGCTTATTGCTATATTGATCTTAAACTCTATGTTGGCCTGAGCCCTATACATGCTTCCCCCCCCACTCCTTCTCTCCTCCTGTCTCATCTGACTGGCTCAGGAGGATTATACTTTCTCCTGGTTGTTTTAGGGAAAATCATTCACATAAACAGTTGTGCTACTCTACTATAACAGCTGTTTATTTAAAGCAAAGGTCCTTTTTGTGTTAAGTTCAGCTCCCTTCAGGATAGCTGTGATCACTTCCTACTTTCTTGCCTGAGCTTCTTGAGCCCAGCATCATTGCTTACTATCTCTGAGCCGTCTTCTCTTGTGGGGTTTTGTTGATCAGTCACACAGACTGTTGCTTAAATTGATGTTATTGAATGTTCTTATTGTATGCTTCTATTCAGAAGAACCACGACAGGCTGAAGAAACTTGAAGAAAGTAATCTCATGATATTCAAGAAAGAGAAATGCAAATAATGTGCACAGGTTAGTGTCAAGTAGATACAATCCAAGGAAAGCTGACAATCCTGGGAGGGAGGAGGGGTGTATATGTTTGTGTACTTTAAATAAAAACCCAAACAAAGCACAAAACAAAACACAAAAAGTATTCTTACAAAAGAGAAGGTGATTATAAACAGAAATTCAGAATGGTTGGAGTATGGAAATTTACAATAAGATTGCATTCAGTCTGCGTGTCTGAGTGCCATACCTAGCCAAGATTCAGCTAGACGATGCAGACAGTCCTGAAAGAGCCAACAACATTTGGATGCAAAAAGAAAAGCAAAGAGAGTCCTGTGAATAATTCTTTCTGCCATTTCTGTTTCCATCTATGCAGGGTTGGACTCCACTGGCACCAGAAGGAACACAGCACAGCTAAAAAGAAGTGGCTGATTGACAGCCATCTCTGGATATAGAACATCCTGCACAGCAATGCAGTGTGAGCAAGGCACTGGAGTGCTGACATTCCCTACAGAGGAGGGGGGATTTGGATATGCTGAAAATAGATCCTTCCTGAGACGGAGACCAGGCAGCTGCCTCACTTTCTGCCAGCTGCGAAGATATGACTCCCCTTCCCCCATGCTGAGAGGGGCCAGAAATGACAGACAGGTAATTTCAGCAGTTTAGATGAAATAAAGTTGAAATATCTAAAAAATCCCCGTTTATGGCCTGCCCCTTCCAAGACCCCCAAGAGAAATTATCTTCCTTCTTTTCATTCTGCTGTGGAGATGACTTACATTTCAAGTGGGAATAATTGATATGAACAACGCACTACTTTGAAAGGAGCGTTTACTCATAAGCAACACAATCTTCATGCTACTATCCTCAGCAAATATTGCTCACTGATTTTAAGGTAACACACTAGACAGAAGCATTAGCATTACTGTAATACTTGCAAGAAATCTGTAAAGGTTATTGATATGTAGGTGCAATACAATAACTTATGCAGGCTCTGGTATGCCCACAGTAACACTTTCTGTCACTATAAAATTCTTCCTGAGGCATTTTGGTGTTCGAGGTCTAGCTTACATTAAGCTCTCTTTGGTTATTGTCTTAGGTGCTTTTTCCTTTTTTCCTATGTCTGATGTTGGCTTGTTGCTGGACTCCTAGAGTTTTCCTCCTTGGCTCTTTTTCCCCAGGCTGTAAATTCTGGATATGTCCTTCATTGGTGTGTTCTGAAGCTTCTCTATTCTGCCCAAGTCTGAGTGGGTAATGCTGGTCGTTGCCCAGGCTGAATCTTTTCTGGGCTGTCTGACACCTCTGCTTCCACCACAGCAAAACAGAAACTTCCATCCTTACTGATGTTGATGACTTACCTGACTTTGGGTCCTGTCCCTCCTCCACCTTCATCAACTTCTATCAACAGAAAACTGTTTTAGTTGGGCACAGGACCAGTCACTATTGCATTTCTTGGGCAATCCATACCAAGTGGCCTATATTCATGGTTAATTTTTTGTCAGGTCTGCCAAGAGAGGAGAGTTGGAGCTTGAGCCTACAAGAATGCAGCAGCAAGTCTCTCAGCAAGGGCTGAAGAAATACACATGGCAGGTGTCCTAGGAGAGGTGGCAGCTCTAACCAATTACAAGTAGGCACTGCAAAGTAGGAGTAAGATATGTCTCTCCAGCTGATCTGAATGGGTTCTTTTGCTGACCTGTCGTGATCAGACCAATACCATAACCCTGAGCATTTACTCTGACATGGATTCTTCATTTACTTGGCAGTTACCCATTGTCGTATTCAGTTTTCAAAGTACTGGGCATCAGTTCTTTCTTCCCCTCTTATTTCTTCCTTTCGCAATCCATCATGCTCTCTCTGAACAGTGGAATTTGGCTGATATATTCTTTCTGTGAGAATGTTTTATATCTGGGGGACTGTAAAATAAATTGTGCCACCTCTAGTGCTGGCATGGACTGGGAAATGCACTGGTGATGTCCTTTCATAAGCAGGATGAGGGAAAGACTTTAATGTCTTTATTCAAAATTTTCCACTGCTTTTGGGTGCAGCCAGAGACATAAAAGATCTTGAAGAATGTCATTGAAGAGACTGGCAAACAGCAGCTGGTAATACCTGGTAGTCTGTACAGACAGAGGCTCTGGGATTGGAAGGCAATAGAAAGCTACTGTATGTGAGAAAGCAGCTGCAACATTGATTGGTGACCCTTCCTCTTCATGTCTTCCTAGACAGAGCCTTCAAACTCTACATTCCATCTCCCCAGACCATTTTCCATATCTTCTCCTCATGTCCTCTTGTGTTCCTCTTCTCCTTCCCACTCCCATTAAATACAGACCCTGAGAACTGCACTTCTGAGAGTGTGACAGGGGACAGATATCACTTTGAAGATCTGTACCTACAGAACATCTAATGTGGCTTCCTGGCAGAAATATGAGCTTCTACTGCCTGCATAATTGTTACTTGAATACC
Source organism: Falco peregrinus (assembly GCF_023634155.1). Lineage (NCBI taxonomy): Eukaryota > Metazoa > Chordata > Aves > Falconiformes > Falconidae > Falco > Falco peregrinus. The sequence continues at coordinate 118,570,981 of NC_073722.1, read as the reverse complement.
AAAATGCCACAGAACTTCAAAGGCATAATGGACAGACATTCTGCACAAAATGATTTGCTAAAATATAAAATACTCTTTGAGATGCAGCGTTCTAGGCTGCCTGTGTCTAGACCTTGCCTGTACCTAAAAGTGCAAAAAGTACTCATGTGGACATCCTTTATGAGTATAATGGGGTTTCTGTAAGCAAATTTTAGTAGCACGAATGACCTGAAAACAAAGAACTTCTCCACAGATGGGATCTCTGCAGCGTACCATGGGAAAATCCATTCTGGGTCCATCCAATGCTGCACAATCATGGGGTGTCCAACATCTGAAGGGATATAATATTTACTTATCATCTGTGTTCATCTTTTTATTCTGTCTTATCCAACTGGCTATTTTATTAAGCCATTTGTTGTTGGACCTTTCTGATTCAGATCCAGAAAGAAACCTGCATTGTCTATCCCCTCCTGCCCTGCCCTAGCAGTATGTCACTGGATATTGAGATTCTGCAGCTTGTTCATGCCTTCTCACTTCAGGCCACTGTTGAGTTACTGGAGAAGTCCTTCTTTTGGGGCTAATTAGTGAGAGTGTGTTCTTTTCTCAGAGGCAAGAATAACTACCTGAAAAACTTTTTTCTTTCTAAAAATGTTTATACTAATCTTAAAAAAAAATGTGCTAGGACAAAGGCAGTTAAGCCTTTCTTACCTCTGGTGGAAGTGAGTGATATTAAGCAGGATAAAATGTTCTAGATTTATCAATCTGAGTGCAGAAGTCACTTTATGGACTGTGGAAGGTAAAGTCAGGCAAAACAAAGTGTGACCAGCATTTAAATCATGGCAGACTTCAGAATACAGTAGTTCGGAATTCTAAAAGCACATGAATTTCTATCTTGGCTTTCATCAAATTGTCATTAATCCTTTCACATTCTTTCCTGTTGCCCTAGGTTCCCAGAAGGACTTGCCTTCCATGCAGATACAGCAATGCCACCAAAAAATAAGTCACATCAGAGCCTACTTCCTTTCTATCTGTCATGACAAGCACATACGCTCATCATGCTCACAGCAGATCCATGGTGAGCACCTCATGTGAGATTATGTCAGAGACCAATACTCTCTGGCATAGAGGAATTATAGAGGAATGAAGCTGGGTTAATTAACATTGATAACATACAGCTGTGGGCTGGCTTCAGGGACGGTGGGCTGGCTGATGTGGATAAGGTGCAGCTGTGGCTGGTTCCTGCAGAGCAGTTAAATAGCTCTAAGGGGTAGGGAAGGGGAGCTCTGGGTGAAGTAGAGGGAGGGGAGATCACCCTGGGAGAAGCAGGGGGCCTGGATGAGGAGAGGCTGGCCTGCTAGGAGCCTGGAGAAGGAAGAATCTGGATGCAGCAGAGGCAAGAAGCAGGGTGGACTGGCCTGAGGAGGATGGAGAAACAGCATGAACAGTAGATGAACTGTTGAAACCTTGTGGGGGGTTGGTGGCTGTGCTGGGGCAAGATGTGGGAGCTACTTATTGAAGTTAGTCTGGTCTGGGATGGTAAAAACCTTACTGCAGCTGGCTGGTTTTGATAGTGCTGTGACACTCTGGTCCTTTTAGATATTCCACATGAGGATGGTTTAATACTAAAATTACTTATTTGAAGATATTTGATGGTACGTGTGTTCTTGATTCAGCAGAGTTGTTTTCCCACTCTGTAATGGCCATCAGGGTATGATGTAAATGGATAAAAGCCTGGCTGAGCAGCTGTGCTCATGGGCTGGTGGAGGTGGCCCAGGTGGGGATGCTGACAGAGTCTGCAGGTGTCCTCTGCCCTTTCCTGAAATGGTCTTCTAACTCAGGCACTTCTCAGTGGCATCTACATGCACAGCTTCTCTGTGAGACTTTGCCAGATTTTAGATTTGCACATTTGCATATTTTCCCAAAGCTTACTGGGTCTTTAATGGGAACAAGTTTGGTGTTGGAATGCAACCTGTAGTTGGGTTTGAACAAGTTTCTGACAGTGGAAAATAGTGAGCAGTCTACTCAACTCTGATCTTTCCTCACAAGCTCTCTAAGAGTGATTTCTTAGATGCCATATTATGAGCTGTAACTCAGAATTTTGATTATTACCTTCTCCCAGCAACACATTTCTCACAGTTCTGTTGCAGGCACAGGTGCCTTGTGGGAGTGCAGCGCTTGGGAGCATACACAAGCAGCAGTTTCTTTTTTTGGGGGGTCATCAGAATAGGTGATGTAACAGTCCCCAAAGAGTGTAGATCCTTGATACAATTTCAGGCTTTATCTTTAGAGTTAAACAAAAAATGTGGCATGAGCTGCTCTTTGATGCAGAGGCCAACAAGCTTAGTTTTGCTTGGCCTCTGACATTAAAGGAACCACAGATATTCTGTAGGCCCTGCCTTGGTGTGCCAGAGATACTTGTGTGGGCAGCCCTACCCACTGGTTGTTCCTGGCTCAGTTATGCTGTTGTCTGACCTGTCAGTGGCAGAAGGTTCGCGGCAAGATGAATTTGTAAGAGCTGTGTCTAATCTTTTTGCTTCTGTGTGATACAGAGAGGACACAAAGTTACAGAGATGGCAAAAAAATCTCAATATTGAGTGGCTTTGGTTTTTTTTTTTTTTTTAAACCTTTCGAGCACTGCAAACCCAGGCCTTGTAAAGTTCTGGTACAGCTCTGGAGATGTGAAGGCTGCTGTATGAGCCCCTTTACCAGATGTGGTACTTTCCACTTCTTCACAGACTGGAACTGGTGCAGGAAAAAAGTGATCTAGAAAACTAACCACTGAGTTAAAAAGTAGTAAATAAAAGAGCTTTGTTTAGTCTAATCAAAACCAAGATTTTTCAGTGGAAAAGGATACATGAGGAGTGTTTATTAATGTAGAAGAAAAGAATGTTTTGACCTAAAGTGCTTTTACAAAGACACTGTAAAACTGTCAAGAACATTGTCACAAAGATCTCTGGGTGAGAATTTTGTTTCTAAGGACTGTTTTGTAGTCTTAGGGCCACCAAGAGGGTCAGGGGACTGGAGCAGATGGTGTACAAGGAGAAGCTATTAGAAATGGGTTGGCTCAATCTAATAGAGAAGGGTAAAGGGAGATCTAAGAGATACCTAGAGCTATCTGATACAGTGAGAAAAGGTGGACAGAAACTGCAACATGAGAAATTCAGATTGGATAAAAAGAAAATTATTTTTACCATGACAGTGATCAAAGGCAGGAACAGATTGTCCAAAGAGGCTCCATTTGTGGAGGTGTTCAGGACTTGACTGAACAAATCCCTGAGCAACCTGATCTATTTAGCCTTCTTTGAGTAGGATGTTGGACTAAACCTCTGGAGATGCTTCCAGTCTCAGCTATTCTGTATGATTTCATGATCCCAGCTACAGAACAGGCTAAGCAGCACAGCAAGGCTCTTCTACTTAGGCAAGAAGCAGCAATGCAGGTAGTTCAGGCATCTCTGCATGACTCTGGAGGCTGCTGTACAGACATGCAATGGCACACCTGTGTTAGCTTCTATCTTGATAGTCAGGTGGCATGAACACTGAGGTTACGGGCCAGGCACTGAAGAAGTAATCCAGGATCCATGATAAACTCCAGGAGCCGTGTTGAAAGCCCTGATGGTATCCCTGCTGTCTGTAGGAGCCTGTGGGTGGGATTTTCTTAGCTGTGAGCAGGCCCACCTGTGCTGAAGTCACACCTTTGCATCTGAACCCAGCGAACATCTGAGGCTGTGCTCAAAGGCCATGGGATGAACGCACAGAGTGCTCTGCCCAGCGCCACACACAGCGGCTGTGTCTGGAGCTGCCTGTGCCCAGCCTCCTGCCCGTGCAGGGGGGCATCCTCCCTCCAGGGAGCAGAGCTGCCCTGGCACCAGAGCAGCAGCACCTGGGCTCCAGGCTCTCTGTGCCTCTTTGCCGGGTGCTGGCCCTGAGGGGACCTACTTGCCTTGCTGCTGCACGTTGGCTGGGGGTGACGCGTGTCAGGACATGGCAGTTGCTCTGGGTCGGCCCAAAGGCCAGCCCAGAGCAGCATCTCCCTGGCAGAAACAGCCTCGCTGGTGTCCGAGGCTGACAAAGTCCAGGAACTGCGGTAACAGGCGGGTGTGCTGAGGCTCTCCCTGAACACTGCCCCGTTCCCCAGGTGCTCCTGCCTCAGGCACATCCCAATCCTGATGCACTTGTGGTGTGTGGGGTCAGGGGTCTGCACCTGGTTCTCCTCCCATGGATTTGTGTGGCAGCTTTTTGAATGAATGGAAACATTCAGCAGCAACTTCATCAGTGGTGAGGAGCTGTGCAGATTAATTACAAGTGGTCTGAAAAATCCCATCTTTCTGTCTTGGGTCACCTGCTGATTTCACTTGATGCCCCTACTTCTTGTGCACCCAGTCATTCATCCACTCCCTCATGTTGTCCTCTCCTGATTTTACATCTGCTGTCTCCTCTCCTGCTTGAAGGGCCCAAGGCTGACTGGGCATTTTCAAGTGCTGAAGGACATTTAAGATGCCTGTGCCAGATGACACTGAATGCCCTCTCCAGTGGGAGGGATCCCTGCAGGGTGCTTGAAAATATCTCTTTCTGATTCATGTTTATCTCGAAAAGATTAAAAAGTTGTCTGTTTTCCCAGTGTACATAAAATGTATGATGCTCTTCTCAAAGTGAGCTCACCTATATTGGGGGAACACAGCGGAGCCTGATTTGGTATGAAAATGCCTTGGCTCAGCAATTCCAATACAAACACATCTCTGAGGACCCCAGCTGGAGTGCCTATTTTTATGGTTATTGATATTACTACTCTCAGGGGTCAGGTTTCAGAAGAAAGAATCTAATTTTTTGCTGACATTGTAAAATTTGAGGGGGAGGCTAGAGGACTCTGGGGAGTAAGTGAAGCATTTGGCTCCACCAGCTGCACAGAGAATATGATCTGGGCCAAATTAAGGACTCGGGGATTTATACATTTGTTTTAGATGTTAGGAGTTCATTTAAAGTGATGGTTCTCCTTACAGACATACTCACATATCCCTTTCCCATACCATTTATGGTATTCTGATGTTTCCTCTCTGGATTTGCCTTACCATCACTGTGCAGAGTCTGAAGCCTTCCTGGGAAGGAATCTCTGGGTGAATGTGTAGATAAACTAGTTTTTCCTCAGAGAATTATGGACACTGTTGACCATGGCCATGTTCACCTTTTTTTTTTTACTGTTTCATCATCATAGTTCTCACATAAGTATGTGAAACAACATTCATGGTGCTCTGATAAGAAAAGAGATTTCTGTGTACAAGAGTAAACTTTTTCCTCTCCTTTGGTATAGAAGTGTTCCACAGAGAGACAATTCTCCATTTCTGCTTTTGCACTGGGAGCTGGACTTACTGCCTTTTTTTGGCAGCAGAAGTGTGGCTTTGGAACTGCAGGAGAGCCTGGATATCCCCTACGACCAACACTTACCTCTTCTCTGTGTAATACAACAGGAGGGAGGTCTCCCATGTGGCATCAGATTCCCACAGGCAACCAGTATCATTGTGTGTGAGCTCATGGGAAGTGTCTGCAGCAGCTTCTCTGTACTCAAAGTCTTCAATATCAGGGGTCTTAAGAGGCAATAACTCTGAAAAAATTATGGGGGTAATTTTTATCCCCCATATCTGAATGTTATGACAGAAGATTTCCCTTGGTAAGTGAAACTCAAGTGAGTTCTGTCCTTCTGTTCAGCTGGGAATGCTACATCTGTGCCAGAGAAAGTAGCACGTGTTCAATGGTCACAGAAGTATTGCAGGAAAGTGAGTTGTGTTTATCAGGAACTTGACGATGAACCACAGGACTGGAGAAAACTTGGCTGTCGTTGACAGTGGCTTGCATTTAGCTCAGGGGAAAATGCTGGGCTTCCACCAGTTCACTCTTGCCAAAGCAGCAGATAATTGTTGGATTATCTGGGTAACAAGGAAGTTTGGCACCCAAGAGCTGGGTTTCCACATTATGCAAAGCATTCGGGCTGCTTCTAGCGCAGGCCAGCCATGCAGCCCAGCAGGAGGGAGGCATGCACAGGGCGAGTAGTTCAGAGCTGGGCCAGGGCACAGACCGGATGCTGATACTATCGCAGCTTTGCCTTCTCAGAAAGAAGGGAAAGGGAGGGATTTGACCTTAAGGCTCAGAGGAGAAAATACTGGAAAAGTGTTTCTTGAATTATGACTGTCACATTGCAGGTGACGAGAGCCCTTTTTAGGCCATGTACAAGTGTGCAGGAGAGTGTGTGTGTCTTTTGTAACGTACAGAGGTTCCCCACCACCACCTGCATTTTCTATTGCCTTGAGCCAAGTGCTGTGACATGCCTCCTGGTGGGAAGTGTCCCAGATGAGCGAGGCTGGTTGGCCTATGGCAAAGGGCTTTTACCCATAGCTCTCGGAGGGTACGTCGGGCTGGACACTGATCACAAACATGCCATTCTGGTCTGTTCCTCTGCTTCTTATTTCAATCAATTTGCTTTACATAAAGATGCTTCTTTGTCAGCCCTGAGCAAGTAGCACACATGGCTAATATAGAAAAGGAATAGTGAGGTTTATGCCTTCCCAGCCAGGTCAGCCAGAGGAACTTCCCAAATATGCTTGTCACTCCCTTGCTGCTTCAGGCGCCGCCAGAGTATATTGAGCAGCAACAAGCCCTGCAGCCCTGCCAGCTGAAGGAGGCCAGCTTGCAGGCAGCTGTGTGGTAGAAAGCCCTCCTTTCCCCACCTCACAGTGCTCAATACCTGACTGTTCTCTACCTCAACAGCACTTTCCCTTCTGGCTTTATTCCAGAGGTGTTTCTTGTCAGGGAGCAGGGCTGAATCTGGCAATGTGACAGAAGCAAGATCGCTGGAGTTCCAAGCCCAGGTCCAACCAAGTAGTGAAGTATCCCAGGTGGCACATGCACACGGAGTGCACATATGTAGCACACATGTACATATATGCACAGCTGGCCACTCAGATCAGCACAGCTGAACACACCCAAACACATGCACAAATACAAACTGCACAAACGACTCCATCCTGTTCCCCTGTGACAGTTCAGGGTGATGGTCTGGCACTGGCAGTATAGGACACAGACATACAAAGTGAACCTGCTGGCACCTGGGCACAGATGCTCTGCGTGCCTGGTAGCTGTCCCTGGGCACCGGTGTCCTCAGGCCATGAGATGTGTTCCTCATGGCTGGTAAGAAGGCAGCTCTGGAAAGGAGTTAAATGCCTGAATGAATGGGAGGACTTTTCCTTCTTTCATCCAGGTAACCTGTGCTGGCTACCCACTGCTGTTGTACGCAGCAATGTTTTGCTGCTTTTTTTACAGATATAATTTTTAGAGTTTGGTTCAGTGTTTTCTCTTATAGTTAATAACCATTGCTTTTTTTTGTTTTGTTTTTTCTCATGCAAAATACTGGCTTCCCCAGCTCCTGTGAGTTACACCTTGCTGAAACCTGCAGCCTGTGATTTTTCTGGAAGTGTTTTGTATGCCTGGGCCCCAGTGGCTCCGATTCTCCGATGACTGCTTTTTTTTAATTTTATTTTTTTTTTCACCAGATCTGTCTTTGTTCTGGGCATGCCTTTCTACGGAGAAGATAAACGTGCTTTTGCTTAACTATACCACATGATGGGGTAGTTGTTGTTATTCATGTGGTTAAAACTCTTCCACACTGGGGTTGAATGTTCCTCCCCTTGTGTTGCATTTGTCTTCAGTGTGTACATTCCTGATGGAGGTCAGTCCTGTTCCTGTCATTTGGAGACAAGGTTGGTGCTTGATGTGTACTGGCATCTGTCTTGTGCCTGAACCCCAAACCACTCTGATATTACTTATTTCCTCAGTTCAGAAAAGGAATTGGACCACCTGGAACCTGCTCCATTCACATGTCTGTGAGTTAGAAATCACAGCCTTTGGCCATCCCATGGAATTTTCTTTCCCATGTCTTTTCTGATAATGTTGTCTGGTTGCAGGAAATGTATAGCAAATCTGTGCTGCGGCTGCACCGTGCCCAATAAACTTTTCTTTGGTGTCAGAAGGTCATTTGGCACGGTGAGCCTATGCTGCTCTCCGAGCCAAAGGCTGTACTAACATATCTTTCATTTCTGCTTGGTTTTATTTCATAAAAAGCCTAATTCTCTATTCTTGTTTATTTATATGCTTTCTGCTTTAATTCCTTTCTTAAGGTGCAGTTAATTTTGATTTCTTACTGTACCCAACACTTCTCAGTGTGGACACTGTCCTTTTTTCTTCGGGTTTTTTCCTTTCTCTCTGGGCTACTTATACTTGCATCCTTTCTGAGCTTGTTCTGCTGAGAACCCATTCCTGCCCATCTTTTCCATGTGCTTATCAGGATAAAAATCCCTGAGAATATTAGTATCAGTGATTTTAAATATTTGAGGCTGATCCACACTCAAGACTTTGATCAATTCTGATAACAGTTTTGAAGTGCTTTGGTAGCAATATTGGTTAAGCAAATTCTTGTCTTAAGTTCTGTCCTTTGTGTAGAGAAACACAGCTATTTCTGATACCACACATGAACTGATTAAAGAAACGGACAAAGTAAAAAAGAACTTTGATAGAAAGAGGGTGCCTATCTCTCATAGCACCTTCTTTGAACTTGCTTCGCAACTGAACTGCTTCCATTGAGTCCTATTGTCCCAGGCAAATAGCAGGATCTTAGGCCTGGGATGAAAGTATCAGTGGTGTGGACAAATCTTTCTCATTTAAATAGAGGGGTGATGAGCTACCATCAATGGACAACTATATTCTCCTTGATAACCTTTTAAAATCTTTTTAGATTTAAAAAGGCATAGCTCTGCACTGGAATGGATCTGGTCTCAACCAGAGAGGTGGCAGTAACCCTGTGTTGCTGACGCTAAATTTTTCCAGCAGAGGCATACTTCCAGAAAGCACTGACTAGCAACGACCTTCTTCCGTTCCCTGCACTTCTCTGGTTTGTATGCCTGCCTTAGTGGCAGAAAAATGAGAGAAGTAAGGACTTCTGGAGAGCTGGTGTCCCAGTACTGGAGGGTGTGCAAGCCACAGAGCCAGCCTGCATGGATTTAGAAGCTTAGTAGCGAGTCAGAGAGTGCAATTTTATCTTTACCTCCTCTAAAGACACCTTCGCAATGATCCTTTAGCCAATATTACACTGCACTGTGAATTGTTGCATTTCCTGCTGTATATTTGAGGTTCCTGTGATGAGTTCACTTTGATAATGCCCCCCCCTCCCCCTGCCCCCAGGTCAATACCCGCAGCCATAAAGGAGCGAGGCAGTTGGCAGTGCTTCAGCGTGAGCCTTGAGGCACCCATCATGGATGCAGACACGTTTTTGCACACGCTTACTGGCTTGTAAGACATGACTATTCTGCAAAAGCTGTGCTGGTTCTTATGCAGTGTATTTCTTGCTTCCTTTTTTAGTGGCGTTGGTTGATACAGAAATCACATGCACTGGAATGTATTCTCAGAGTCACTCTTGAGTTCCTCTTAAAGCCTGATGTTACAGTCGCCATTTCAATTTCTCTGGCATTAGTTTTAGTACTGGTTATATGCTCCAGAAAATCAGTTTCTTCAGATTTTAATTCATTTAGCAAAACAACTTCTATAAAAAAAGTGGGAATATCCCTAACAGCTCTGTAGTGAAAACCCAACTTTTCTGTACATGTCTTATTTTCTTCTGTGCTCTTTTTACAGTCTGATTCACCTTTTGGCTTTTTAAATGCTCCTGAAACCTTCACTACAACGAAAAGGCTCACAAGCAACTCTCACATGGTTTCTAGTAATCTGGAGCTAGCCCCACAAGCTGCTTTCATTTAAAAATATTTTTCCATTAGTCATATTGATAAAATTGTTCTTGGTGCTAACACAGCAAAGTAGATGTCTCTGAATGGTCGGTGTAAGAAACAGTATGCCTTCAGCCAACCATTGCCAACCTTACTCACAAAAGAAATTTCACTCCTGCACTATGAACAATATTTTTCCTTCTTTGTACTTAGCTGTACCAATCATGAATCTTGTCGGATGAAAGACTAAACTGGAATTCAGAAAGAACAAAAACTATCAAGTTGTCCAGAAAAAAAACCCCAAAACAGTGGAGTGGGCAGATCTTACAAAATCTATGGATTATTGAGTACAACACTATTTGAGAAACATTCCCCATGGGATTTGCAGCTTGCAAGTGCTGCTGTTGGCCATGCTCTCAGAATGAGCAGGGCATGCTGAAGGGATCAGTGTGCCCTGTGGACCCTGATGAACCGTCTGACAGGGAATGCCCAGCCTCTGCTGCAGCAGCACTTCTGCTGCCTTCCATGTAAAGTGAGAGCTCCCTGGAATGTTAACACCAAAGAAACAGAATTGCTGAAACACTGATCGTTCAGAGCAAGGCTTCTCATCCCATCACTTCCTAACACTAAGATGCAGCTGGGCACTGGACTCTGGAGATGGTAGGGCACACTTTCCTTATTAAAACCCCTCTTTCTCCTATTGACTAATGAAATGCATGCTTCCGATATTTACTGCAGGAAGTATCTAGTCCAAAGTGGTGGTGGTGGTGTGCTATGTAGTTTAAAAAAATCTCTTAATGACCATGAGATAAGACTAGAGGTATTAACTGATTTTTGAGGAAAACAGATTGATGACGGAACTACCAAAAACTTAAAAATATTCAGGGGGAGACATACAGAGTGGGTATTGGGCAATTTCTGCCCTTTATGACATTGGCCGTACCAAAGGTAAGCTAGCATTTCTTCAGGTAATTTCTTCAGCATACTTCCAAGTAAGCTAAAAGTTACCTGTGAAGACTGCCCTGCCCCATGCACCAAAGCATGGAGGGACTGTGAATTTCTTTCTGTCTCGGAATTGTACTCTGTTGACTCTTCTCCAATGTTTCTTTTTGCAGTGAATTTGTGGTATAGCTTTAATGGTACAGAGAAGTCTGCCACGTAATTGTGTACGATGTTTCACACTTATAATGTCTTTCAGAAGAGAGAGCAGGAAGAGAGCAACTGGGATGCCGAAGATAGCTCAGCACCACTTGACTGTGAACAGGGAAGAAGGTATAAAATAATACCTGGGCATGTGCTGAATGAAAATAAAAGTTACACAGTTACTTAGTTTCTTCCTTTCTTTCCAGCAAGTATCAATGGAAAAGAACTGCAGCGAGAGCCCTGGATGAAGATGTGAGATTAAGAATGCCCTTTCCATCAGTTACTAAAGCAGCTGAGAAGCTCCTGTTACAGAGCAGGTGAGTGGGGTGAAAAGGCTGGGTGATCTCAGGGTAGAACAGGCAAAAAGAGAGACAACAGGTGGTAGAAGGAGTTGATGAAGAAGGAGAAGGATTTGGAGTGATGGGAAATCAGAGTTACTAGTATAGTGTAAGTTTGAGAATGTGACTGTTCCCCCAGAAAAGGTCTGAGAACATGTTGATCAGTTGCAATTTCTGACAGATAACAGAAATGCCATGACGTCAACTGATTAATATGACTTTGATGCCTTGCTTTTGGATGCTGTGTATGGAAGGAACATGCATATCATCCTTTGTCTGAGATGTGGTTGTACTCTTCTTAGATACTGTCACAAACCATGATACAAACCCCAGTTGAAACACCCAGAATATCTCCTGACAACAGAGTAAGGTGCATACAGTTACACAGAATTCTTGTGGGCTACCTTGTATTAACTTTTTCATGCCCATTTCCCCCTCATTTCCATGAGGGTTCATTCAAAATCTCAAAGAAACCCTAGGAAAAACATTTTTTCTCTGTGTTCATCCTAAGCATTTCTTTCTTTGACTTTAGTGGTTCTGCATTGCAATGTGGAGGCATGGATATAGTCCATCTTTCCTTGAGGCCAGATTCTTGGCTACCCAAGGCAGGTGTTTTTCAGGATGGGACAAACATCTAAAAATTATTTGGAATATTGTGATTTTACATACCAAGAGAGGAGGAAATTCTGAATGTTTCCAAGAGCACTTAAGGATAGGAAATCTTCCTGCCTAGCTTAAGTTCTAATACACTCTTCACTCACCGATGACTCTGCCACAAAGATTATTACATTTAGGCTTATTGTATTTAAAAGCATTACCAGCTTGCAAAGTAGTAGTGTGTCATACAAAGCCCAATGTGCAAACCTGCTCTCTCTGCTCTTCTGGGAGTGTCCCACACTCTAACCATCCTCCCAGTCCCCACCAGTACCTCTGCTTTCCCAAGCTGCACCTCCCTTCAGCGTTTTCAGGCATTTCTTTTGGCACCATGGCTCACAAGGACTTGGGGTATGAGGGGGCACAAGGCACAGCCTGCCTGGCCCTCCTGCAGCACCAGGACAAGGCAGACATTCAGAAAACAGACATGTTTCCCAAGGTACTTTATCCAGCAAGACAGCCATTTGGGTACAAAGGCAATGGGCATGAAGTCGGTGGATCAACAGTGGGTTCACAAGAGCAGTGTGGATTCCCCTTCTGGAGTGCATGTACAGCTGTTACAGTCACTACCAAGTGAGTTCTCTGCACCCTTCTGTTCTTATCACGCCTCTGGCCACTGAAGCCACAATTCTGCACCTAGGAATAGCAGCTGCATGCACCATGGCCCAACTACTTGAAGATGGCTGGTGTTGTAACTAGCAAATGCTCTCACAGATGATCAAAACACCAGAGTGGAAGTCCAGGGTCAGGTACCAACTACTAGATGATGATTGCTTGCTTGCTTAATTCCTTCCTTATTTCCTTTCCCTTTCTCTCTTTTCATTCTTTTCCTATTTCTTTCTCTCAATTTCTCTCCACCCCGCCCCACCCCCCTTCTCTCTCTCTCCTGCTTTTCTCTTGCTTTCTCTCTTTGACTTTCTGCCCTCTCATTTTCTGTTATTGGGGAGGAACACACTTTCTGTCAAGGCAAAGTTTTTGTGGCCTGAGTACATGGCCAGTAAGTACTTAGAGAACTGGAAAGCTGAATCTGGTGGTGTTGGCAAGAAGCCTCTTTAAGGAGCTTTTTTCTGCAGGTCAGAAATACTTTCTCCATTTAATGTACACTCTCTCTATATGAATGCCTCTTACAGAGCTGATGCTTTAGTGCTTAGAAGACGCACCCCGCTCTTTCATGCCCATGCTGTTTAAGGTCAGAGAACTCTGTAGTCCACATACAGCAGCAGCTCTAATGGAGCTCATCAGCTGCAACTATTTTAAACCTTCTCTTAGAGATGTTCCTTTATGCCTGTTATGGACCGATGTTTTCCCCAAGATCAGTTATCTGTGCATCAGCACTTACCAGGTCACAAGCAGTCTGACTCCAGAAATAGTGTGTCAGTGCAAAATGACTCCTGTCATCCAGCTAAGGCAGCAAACCACAAAGTGAGGAGAAATTAGTTTTCCTTACCCCTCCCCTTCATATTTATTCCACTCTGATTTGAAGAAGTCTCCAATTGTGCTTTCCAGGATAGCCGGTGACAAGGCCAGGTCAGCCCAGTGCAATGTGTGGGACTTCTCTCCATTTCCCATACATGCAGTTTGAAGTAGATAACTGGTCAAAGATGTCATTTAAGGAATCTGCAACATTACCTTTCATCAGCTGAGCATCTGGGAACAAATTCTCAAGCCACAATTTCTTAGAGGTGATAGGAGAGCCCCAACATATTCAAGTGCTTCAAGTGTATGATTCTTCCACAGTCAGGTCAGGATGTTTGTTTTGGATGGTTGTTGTAATATTGTCCAAAAGGAACAGGGATTTTAGGCATCAAAATACAGTTCCCAAAGTGGCAGTATTTGCTAGTCAGTCAGCGGGTTTGGAAAGGTACCCATGGAGTCAGAAATATTTCTCCGTGGTTCTGCTGAGCCACAGCTGCACTATGCTGACTTTGACATTAAGCTTTTGGGGTTGTGTGTTTGTTTGTTTAAAGAAATATGTGATTTTGTAGTAACAGAATCCTTTTGCTTCCTTTCAAGGTGTGGAAATCAATGTTTTGTCTGGAAAGAAAGAATCCCACCTATTTCTTGGAAGCGTACTGTAGGAAGGGAGAGAGGAGAGGGGTGTTTTTCCTTCTTTGGTGCCCAGATATCCCTGGCACAGATGCAGCTTTCACAGCTTCACACGTAAATATGCTGTCTCTCAAGAGCATCACTGACAGTGACACAGGAGTCCACGCAGGGTGTCAGCTTTTCCTTAAATATATTTAGCCGCTGCCTAGCAAACTACTTCCCTATTTAGTTATAACATGGGAGGATTCCTTGGGTGCAAATTCAGCATGCTTGGGAGGAGGACCTATTCCTGAATGCTGTTGCTGCAAAGACACTGACTGCTGTGGTCAGTGAAAAAAGCTCCCTTCCTGCTGTCTCCTGCCCACCTCCTCTCCAACTACTGCAGCTGCCTCCCACAGCAACTTCACAGCTCCTTGAAGTACTCCCTGGAAATGTAGCAGTGTAGAGCTAGTCGGGGACTTCAGAGACCCCCTAAGTGTCCCTGTAGTGAAAGAGAGCCTGACATCTGCTTGTAGAATCTGCCCTTAACAGCTAACGCGATGCACCAGGGTCCAGTGCTGCCAGAGTGGCTGTTCCATATTTTAAGCTGCGCTGCTGCTTCCTGTACAGGTAATTAGGCAGTTGCCTCTATTAAACACCTATTCCAGACAAATGAAGCACTAATGTGAGTGTCATTGTGATCTCCCGGTGGGTACAACGCTCTGCTTCAGGGTGGAGGTGTCAGTGCTATTGAGCCTTGCCCTCTGCTCAGACTGCACAGCCTCCTCGTGGCACTGACAAGGATGGTGAGGTTGGGAGCCGTTCTTTCTGCCTTGAAACTCTTCCTCATGGTCAGCTTTTCCTTGTTTGTATCCTGCCCACACATTGCATTCTGATTTTGCTTGCATTGCTACCCCAAGTGGGAAGAAAAAACAAGTCAGTGACTGTTGGCTACTTCTTTCCATCCAGTGTTTATACAAGAAAACCCATCCTTTGCTGCCAAAGGCAGCCAGGAAGCACTGGTTGGAAGTGTGGAGCTGCCACGTTTAGTGTTCCCCTGTATTCTCAGAGTGTCAGATGAGGAGATTTTTCATGATGTCATGTTCCCAGAGCTGATCTCATTGCTAGTTTTAGATAGTCAAAACCAGTTCCTTTTGACATGTATCCTTGTACAGCATTGGTGTATGAATTCTCTAACAGAAAACCTAACCTGAAATAACATTTCTGTTGCTGGGAAACACTGTAGTGTAGAGCAAAAAATCTTGTTTCCTCTGGTGGCTCTAATTGTAACAGTAGATGGAGTAGAACAGCTTCTGGATCTTGCTCCAGAAAATAAATTAATTTCTGGAATTTACTCCTGAAAATTCATTCTTTGAAAACAGTCAAAAATTAAGTAACTGCAGAACTGAGTTATAACAACCAAAAGCACTGCTTCTGCTGTGTATGCAGAGGAGTCTACTGTCTTTATTATCTAGACTTAAACATGCTTCGAAGATGAGTTACAGAAGAAAGTGACTGAGAGGTTCACATTTTGTGCAGTCCTCGGGTCACTTTGCTGCCTCATGAATCCTCACTCCTCCTCTGCTATCTTCTTACTGTGAAACTCGCGGCTCTTTGCTCGGAGCTTGTTGACCTGCGACTCTGCAATGTCAGCCCGCTCCTCGGCTTCCTCCAGCTCGTGCTGGATCTTGCGGAACTTGGAGAGGTTGACATTGGACAGTTCCTCCTGTGTGGGGAGAGGGAGTTGGTGGTGAGGAGCCCAGGGCAGGGGTTTCACTCCACCTGCACCTCTCGGCCTTGTGGGGCTGTGGCTGTTCCGCAAGGGAAGGCACAGAACTCCTATCTCCCACCTGCTACTGCTTACACATAAGTCTCACACCGACCTCCTCATCCTCCCTTACTCAGGACCCCACTGTGCCGAGATTCACCAGTACTATGTCACTCTTCAGGAGCTATTTCATCACTTGGTCTTGCCATATGTGTACTTATTCTCCCACACATTTCATGCTCATGTGTCAAGAGTGCTTATCTGGATTGACAAAGACTCTAAAAACCTTGATTATTTCTCAATGACATTTTCCTGATTTCTGGTATTCATCTCCTCAGTGCTTGTGTGATACTCACAGAAAGCAACACTTGCCTATCCTCCAAGCAATACTTACAGCCTCCTCAGCTTGTCTCTTGTAGGATTTCACTTTCATCTGCAGCTTGTCCACCAGATCCTGCAGCCTAAGAATATTCTTCCGGTCCTCCTCAGACTGGAGTGGTTGGAAAGCAGGAAAGAGCATGAATCAGTTTTCCCACCATGTGAGTTAACAATTCCCCTTGACAACCAAGTGCAAAAAATTTTGCTTCCTGGGAGAGGGTGTATGAGGCCAAGGAGGCCTCCTGCCTTACCTGGTAGGTCAGCTCCTTCACCCTCCTCTCGTACTTGCGCATGCCCTTCACGGCTTCAGCGCTGCGCTTCTGCTCAGCATCAACCTCCCCTTCCAGCTCCCGCACCTGCAACGAGAAGCCCATCTTTGGAGCTTCCCTGCTGGCTGCTAACGTGGCGTGCTCACTCATGCACAAAGAAAAGCCCCACGCACTCTGGCCTCCAGCTTCTGGATTTGCTTCTTGCCTCCCTTCAGAGCCAGCTGCTCGGCCTCATCCAGACGGTGCTGCAGGTCCTTCACCGTCTGGTCCAGGTTCTTCTTCATCCTCTCCAGGTGGGCGCTGGTGTCCTGCTCCTTCTTCAGCTCTTCTGCCATCATGGCTGCCTGATGAGAGCAAAGGGTCAAAGCCATTGTGGGGCTGGAGACCATCTGAGGGAAAATACACCCACCATCGGCACTGAAGGGAGCCCCCAACTCACATCTGTGATGGCCTTCTTGGCCTTCTCTTCAGCATTGCGGGCTTCCTGGATCGTATCCTCCATTTCACTCTGGATTTGGGCAATGTCTGTCTCCAGCTTCTTCTTGGTGTTGATCAAGCTGGTGTTCTGTGCAACAGGAAAGACGGGATTTGTACTGTCAGACCTAATGCCTCAACACCAAGAGCTAAAAGTGTGAGTATTGTTTCTTGATTGTCTTTAACACAAAAGTCCTCTTTAGGGCCATAGCTGCAAACCAGACATGGGTGGCTGTCTGGAGCAGCCCTATGACGGCGTGGCTCTCAATGTGTTTACACAGCAAACACTCACAAGATGTGTAACAATCACATTCTGTGTTGTGGATGGGACTAAATTCCAGAGCAGTGCCTGACCTGGGTATGGAGGAGCTGCACTCGTTCGGTGGCATCCAGAAGCTCCTGCTCAGCCACCTTCCTTGACCGCTCCGTCTGCTCCAGGGCTGCCCGCAGCTCCTCAATTTCAGCCTGCAGCAGGTTTGCTCGGCGCTCCACCATGGCCACCTGCTCCTTCAGGTCCTCCTGCGTCCTCAGAGCATCGTCCAAGTGTATCTGGGTATCCTGTAAAAGGGACAAGAGAAATGGCAAGGTGGCAGCGTGCGCTTGTGCACCAGAATTGTCAGGGACGTCATTTCTCTCCCTGTAGCTTTGCTGAACAGACCTTGAGCACAGCCTGCGTGTTTCTCAGGTTCTTTTGTGCCTCTGCAGCCACGCGGTTGGCATGGCTCAGCTGGATCTCCATTTCATTCAGGTCTCCCTCCATCTTCTTCTTCAGCCGCAGGGCCTCATTCCTGCTCCTGATCTCAGCGTCCAGGGTGCTCTGCATGGACTCCACAATCCTGAGGTGGTTCCTCTTCATCTGGTCAATCTCCTCATCTTTCTCGGCTATCTTCCTGTCAATCTCAGACTTCACCTGGTTGAGCTCAAGCTGGAGGCGCAGGATCTTCCCCTCTTCATGTTCTAGGGAAGCCTGGACAAGTGGACACAAATATTGGTAATGTAGATAAGGCCACTGCTCATTTCTATGTAATTGTAGAATATTGCAGGAAGTCTCAGCTGTTTACACTCCCCAGCCAAAACAGAGGGGAACAAGCATTTTTCAGCCACATTTCCCCATTGCTCATTTCTTTAGTGCAGACCCCAGGGATTATGGGCGTGTACCTCAGCTTCCTCCAGAGCAGCCTGGATTTCAGATTTCTCCTGCTCAATCTGCTTCTTGACTTTCTCCAGCTCATGAATGGCCTTGCCTCCCTCTGCAATCTGCTCTGTGAGGTCAGCGATCTCCTCTGCAAGGAAGTGTGAAAAGTGGCATGGTCAGGCACAGAGCTGAATGGGAACAGGCCCTGGGACACCAAGGTGACAAACATCATCTTATCAGTTCAGGCCCAAACCAGTTTAGTGTGACAAATAGAGAAACTTGTTAGAAAGCCCAGCCAGGAGCAGAGGGCCAGGGACTTACGCTGCAAGTTCTTGTTCTCACGCTTCAGCGTTTCCAGGTGGTCCAGGGACTCCTCGTAGGCATTCTTCATCTTAAAGAGCTCCGTGCTGAGGGAGCGAGCCTCCTTCTGGGAGGCCTCCAGCTCAGCCTGCGTTTCCTCATACTTCTGCTTCCATTCTGCCAGGATCTGAAGGGAAACGGCACGTGAGCGTGGATGTGGCAATCGGGAGGGGACGCTCTGCCCAGGAACCCCAGGGCTGGAGCCCACAAGACCTTGTCAAAGTTCTTCTGCTTCTTATCCAGAGCTGCGCAGGCAGCATTTGATCGCTCCACGTCAATCATCAGGTCCTCCACTTCATTCTGCAGCCTCTGCTTTGTCTTCTCCAGGGAGGCACATTTGGCATTCACAGCTTCAACGTGTTCCTCTGCTTCCTGCAGGCGCTGTGCCAGCTTCTTCCTGGGAAATGTAAGCACAACTCACAGTTAGCAGACAGGAACCAGTGTGCTTTTCACAAAAGAGTGCTTAATTGTTTTGTAGACTGCAGTCACAGAGGGTGATGGCTTCATTTGTGATGTTTTTAGCTTTTTCCTTACCAAACCATTAAACCTTCTATAGGATAAATTTTCCCACCTTTTGTTACCCTCCCCTAAAGCCAAGCCATGACTTGTTCCTCAGAATATCCCGTGTGTTCTCTTTCAATGTCCCCTTGGAAATCTCAGTACCCTTTTGCTTCTTTGCACACTGTTACTACATACTTGGCCTCCTCCAGCTCCTCCGTGCGCTGAATAGCGTCCGTCTCGTATTTGGTTCTCCACTGGGCCACTTCGCTGTTGGCCTTGGACAGGGCGCGCTGCAGCTCCCCCTTGGCTTCCTGCTCCTCCTCGTATTGCTCCCGCAGCAGGTCACAGTCGTGGCGAGCAGACTGCAAGGCGTGGGCCAGCGCGTTCTTGGCCTTGTTAGAGAGCAGGATTGGTACAATGAATGGAAATATCCTGGGAAATCTAATGAAGTTAAGACTGCAAACGTGACTGCTGTGAGGGTATAGGTGTTTGCAAAAAAGGACAGACATAAGTCTAGAGGATGAAATCCACTGTTTGTACTTTCTACACAAATAAATATCTCCCATTATGTCTTGTCCTATGCAGACCCTGTGTCCACTAGGCAGTGTCGAGTTAAGAGTGTTTTCAGTGGCCAGATGTAGGAAAAGTTCTCACCTTTATCTCTTCCTCTAGGTGTCTCTTGAGTTCCTCAATCTGTTGGGTGAAAGCTTGCTTGCCTCTTGACAGCTGAGAAATCAGAGCATCTTTCTCCTCCACCTGGCGTGAATATTCACCTAAGAATGCACACAGGAAATATTTTCATTGTAATTTGTGACCCAAACAAACTGGTTTAGAATGTCCTCTCATTCAGCAGCACAGAGGAAGCTCTCTCACCTGACTCCGTCTGTAGACGGGCTCTTTGAGCACTGAGGTCATTGATCATGCGCTGATGCTCTTCTTCCTTTGTCTTAATCTCACTTAGTTGGTCTTCCAGAGTGCGGCACATTTTCTCCAGGTTTGCCTATGGAGATCAGAGATCATGAAAGATTAGTATCTGGATGCTTTCGTAGTCTGAACAACATGATTATCACCAGAAAAATGTGAACAGTTGTGCAAGCGATATACTGTGCATTGGCATAAGAAGGTGAGAAATACAGTTCCATGTGAAGACAGAGTTATACTGTAACATGGCCATATTTTAAAGAGACATATTAAAACATCATGTATTTTCAAGTTGTTTTCATTATATTTTTGTGTACCTTGGCTTTGGAGACAGACTCCATGTTACTGGCCAAGTCGTCAATCTCCATCTTGAGCTCACTCTTCTCCTTCTCCAGCTTCTGCTTCACTCGCTGCAGGTTGTCGATCTGCTCCCCAAGCTCAGCGGTGCTGTCCGCGTGCTTCTTGCGCAGGGCCGCAGCCGTGGCTTCATGCTGCAGCGTGGCCTCCTCCAGGTCGCGACGCATCTTCTGAAATTCTGCCTCACGCTTCTTGTTCATCTCAATCTGAGCGGCGGTAGCCCCTCCGGCTTCTTCCAGGCGCTCGCTGATCTCCTCTAGCTCCCTCGACAGGTCAGCCCGATGCTTCTCGGCTTTTGCCCGAGAGGTTCGCTCTGCCTCAATTTCCTCCTCCAGCTCCTCAATACGAGCCTGGGGAACATTAGGCACCCTTCGCACCCATGCCCTCCTCCTTCCCGACCTGAGACTGGCTGAGAGAGGGGAAGGGCCAGACACTTGCCTGCAGCTCCTTGATCTTCTTCTGTAACTGCATGCCCAGGAGCTGCTCATCCTCAATTTTGCTCTGGATCTGGCTGATTTCAAAGTCTTTCCTTTGGGCAAAGCAAACTGTGTTAGCGTCTGAGCAAAACACCCCCAAGCGCACCAGCCTCATGCTCAGGTGCCCCACAGCCACGCTTACTTCTTCAGTTTCTCATCCAGCTGCTGCTTGTCGTTCTCCAAATCCATGATGCTGTCATGGGCCAGCTTCAGGTCTCCTTCGAGTTTCCTCTTAGCTCTCTCAAGGTCCATGCGCAGTTTCTTCTCTTGCTCCAGGGACCCTTCCAGCTGAATAGAAGATAACCATCAGTGCTCTACCAGCCAGTTCTATAATCTATACCCGCCCTGTTCTTCTGGACAACTGCGCTTACATCGTCCACTTGCTGCTCCAGCTTGGTCTTAGCTTTGGTCAGCGTATTGACTTTGTCCTCCTCTGCCTGCAGGTCATCCAGTGTCTGCTGATGGGCCTCTTGGAGGGCTTTCTTCTCTTTAGTCAGCTTGGCAATGGTCTCGTCCAGGGCCGCCATCTCCTCTGTGAGGTTTTTCACCTACAAACATGAAGTAAGTGTCAAAACTGCTTAGAAAACATGTTCACTGGTGCAGTGATGTTTTCACTTTGCAGTGTTTTGCCAGGTGTTTCGTTTATCCTTTCAATGCTCACACAAGGCCCAGATCAAAATTCTCCAAAGACAGAATGTCTTACGGTAGCAAGCTTGTACTCTGAGAGTCTTGTTCCATTTCCATGAAGCCCCATGTGTGTACCTTGTTTTCGGTGGCATGCTTTTCCTTCTCGACCTTGGCCAGTGTTAACTCCAGGTCATCAATATCTTTCTTGAGCTCAGAACATTCATCCTCCAGTTTCCTCTTCTTGGCTGTCAGCTCAGCATTGATTTCCTCCTCATCCTCAGCCCTTTCAGTCACCTCCTTTACTTTGGCTTCCAGCTGGATCTTGGTTTTGATGAGCTGGTCACACCTTTCCTCAGCATCAGCCAAAGCATCAGCTTCCTGGTGGAAAAATACGGGAATAGGTACTTAATGTTGAAGGAACAGATGTGCATCAGTAAGACTTTTGGGATTACTTTTTGTGAAAAGGTTACTGTTCAGTTGCAGTATGAATTATAAATTTAGAACAAGTCTTTAAATCAGTTTCTTTTTTCCTGACTTTTTCATCAATATATACAGTGTGTACCTCCACTACATTTCACCTGGCTTATTTCAGGTATGTCAGAGGGTTACTTGCATTTTATCGATGTTTTCCTTTTTGCCTTTAGAAAGTGACTGTATATAATGTACCGTATTCAAATTTATGTGGAACTACTGAGAAACAGAAATAATTTCACCATTGAGAAAATATGTGATACTCCCATTAGTAGATTTATACCTAGCTAATACAGTCAGTGGACTCTAGAACAAGATTCATCTTTCCCTGAAATGGACACTTCAACCTAAGGGTATTTCCTAAAGGTTGCCTAAGTTTCTGAGAGGCCACATGTTACTAGAGACAAACATACAAGGCTGGCGTTAGTGTCGTGGGATGTAATGGTCATCTGTATCTTCTGGGAGCAGGGCTCAGGTGAGATACACCATGAGAAATGGCACGAGGCTCCTCATTTTGACAACTGCATTAAGGCAGAGTTGTTGGTCAACGGAATCATTGTCCCTGCTCCACTAAATACATGACACTGTCTGTAATGAAGCTTTATGTCATGAACTCATGTGGAGACATGTCCCTGCAGGCCTTAAGACTAAAAAATCTTTCTTTAGCTTAAACCCTACTTCTTAATATTGAGATTGAGTGGGGAAAGTATGTGGCCTGAATTTTACCTTTAGTTACATGGTGTTCAACTTAAAATTATTTTTAAGGCAGTTCAGTGTGTAATTTGAGAGTTCTGTAGTATGCAAGAAGAGTTAGATCTTATTTAATCATTTCCCTCACGTGAAAAAAAAGTAAAGAAGTTACTCACAGCCTGCACTTGGAGCTGCAGATCGTTTTTTTCCTGCATCAGTTTCACCATTTTCTCCTCCAGCTCCTTCCTCTTTGCCTCAGACTTTGCAAGCTCTTCCTTGGTTTTCTCAAAC
This sequence comes from Falco peregrinus, assembly GCF_023634155.1. NCBI lineage: Eukaryota > Metazoa > Chordata > Aves > Falconiformes > Falconidae > Falco > Falco peregrinus. Next base: position 118,548,363 of record NC_073722.1, on the reverse strand, counting down.
TCTTCCTTCATGTTGGCCATCTCCTTCTCAGACTCTGCACTCTTCAGCAAGGGCTTGATCTTGAAGAACAGCTTCATCCAGGGCCAGTGCTTCACGTTCATGAATGCACGAACGTTGTACTGGATGCAGAAGATGGACTCCCTGAAGCACAATTAAAGCGCACATTGAATATCTTCAGTATGATGAGTGCCAACAGTTTCCCCCAAGTTCAGGGGCTTTAAGTGAAGCTGGGGAATGTCTACCTCCTCTCCACCATTCTCTGGTACTCCACTCTCATCAGGAAGCCCCTGCACCTGGCCTGTGTGCGGGTGATGAGCTGTGCCAGCTTCTCATCCCTCATCTCCTCCAGGAGTCCCAGCAGCCCAGCTTTGAAGAAGACCTTGAGAAAGGGAATGTTGCAGCCCATCACTGTCAGGCAGAGCAAAGCACAGACATGCTGTGAGTGAGTCAAGGAGGGCTTGTACCTTGGTGTGGCCAAATTTGTACTGGGTGTGATCCACATCGATTGACCCAAGCAGCTTCTCAGAGGCCTTCTTGCTGTCAATGAACTGTCCCTCTGGGATAGCGCTGGCATTAAGCACCTTGTATCTGTGGAAGGAGAAAGGGAAAGACAAGGCTGTTTTTCCCCAAGCAACACACACCAGCTACTGGGCCCCACCAGCTCACAGGTAGCTATTTTTGACAACAGAGTCCAGCCTGCATGAACCTACATGAATGAACCAACGTTGAGTTTAATGGTGCTGAGAGGTGCAGTGCTCTTACCTCTGCTTGAAGTCAGCGTAAAGGACTCTGCTGGGGAAACCTTTCCTACAAATTCTGATGCCTTCCAGCACGCCGTTGCATCGCAGCTGGTGAAGTACCAGTTCATGCTCCATGGCACCTAGAAATTCCGAGCACAAATGAATGCCAGAGTCTCCATTGCAGAGGGGAAGGGATGTATCAGAGGGAGTTCTCCTTCTGCTTGAGCGTCTTACCAGGTGTTTTTGTTTCATTTGGGATGATGCAACGGACAAAATGGGGGTGAGTGCTCCGTAGATTCGTCATCAGCTTGTTCAAGTTCTCCTGTGGGATTATGTATAGGGCCTTATACTAAAGAAATTACTTGTGTATACTCTGAATATAGATGCCAAGGAACTAGTGTAATGAATCTTAGAAGGAAGAAGCTTTCAAATTCAAAATTTTGCTTTAATCAAACTTGCAATGTACTTAAGTATATTGTTCAATATAGTTAAATACTTTAGTCTGGAGAAAATAATATCATACTGTATAAATATTTTAACACAAGCTCTTATATGAATAATATTTCTGTATACATACTGGATTCTTAAAAATATGTTTCACAAAGAGTGTAAGTGAACTTTCAAAAGAAATTCAGGTTGCTGTTGAGGAGTTAGTGAAACAAATCCCCAAAATGAACAGAGAATTAACAAGAAAAATTAGTGAATAACCTCTACCCATTTTATACTTGCTATAGTTTCATCATAAAAATTAGGTCATGAGAAGAATGGGAGTTTAGGTAGGTCAGATGTTAAACTACGTTCATGTCACTTTACAGATAATGAAATTCATACTTTACCCGGAAAAGAGCTGAGACTGTCTGGAAAGAAGAACCCTTCTTCTTGCCACCCTTCTTTCCACCACCACCACCACCAGCCTCTAAAAACAAAAAGATTATTTTAATATTATATTTTATGTTGCATCTTTACATATCATAAATGTTGGAAAAAAAAGACGTTAGAAAACTAGCCTGCATCTGCTCCGCCATAAGAGGCAAAGAGTAAGGCCAGTGTCTTCACAGAGGATTTCTGGTACAACCCAATGACAGTTTCATTCAGGGGGTCCTTGTTCTTCTCCAGCCAGCCGGAGATGTTATAGTCCACCGTGCCAGCATAGTGCACCAGGGAGAAGTGGGCCTCAGCCTTGCCTTTGGCAGGCTTGGGCTTCTGGAAGTTGCTGGACTTGCCCAGGTGCTGGTCGTAGAGCTTGTTCTTGAAAGAGGTGTCAGTTGCCTTGGGGAACATGCACTCCTCTTCCAGGATGGAGAAGATGCCCATGGGCTGGAAGATAGTACAATAAAAAAGAGAATGCCTGCAGAATAATATAAGCATGACTTTGTCTTAAAGGGATTATAGTACATGACAGGAAGCTGAGAAAGAAATAAATACCCTTGCCATGAAGAAAATTTCTTTCTAAAAAGTTAGCTTAAAAGATTCACCTGCTTCGCTCACACTTTGACACAGTGATTCAGGAATGTTTTCTGTTCTAAAAACTATGTTAAAAAGTCACGAGGAGAAAGATCATATTTAAAAATGTTTCACAAATGTGTTCATTGTATATATACTTCAGGTTCTGTACTTTTAATCAACTCCCTAAATTATACAAAAAAACCAAGAAATCTTCAATTTCTTGCACTCAGAGTTCAGGCACTGACTGTATTGCCTTGTACTTACATTTTTTCTTAGATGCTACATAGTAAAGTATTGTCCAGATAACTATTTGTACTCTACTTTGGGATCTGCTCTGTGGTTTGTTTTGTTTTTTTTTTTTAATGTCCTTTAATCAAGCAAGCAGAGATATCTTCCACACAGAGAAGGTATGTGAGGAATGATTTCCATAGTTATATGTGGACTTTTAATATCTCTAATGCATAATAAGCAATAATACAGATTAAGAGATATTCCAACAACTGAAACTGAATCCATGAAGTTAACCATGGTAGAGACCTTTGTTTTGAATAGCATTTAGCCATTTTCAATTTAAAATAATTAGTTCCTGAAAATACATGACATTTTGAATTAAAATTTTACCTTCTCAATGAGCTCAATGCAGGCAGCCAGGTCCATCCCAAAGTCAATGAATGTCCACTCAATTCCTTCCTTCTTGTACTCCTCCTGCTCCAGCACGAACATGTGGTGGTTGAAGAACTGTTGCAGTTTCTCATTGGTGAAGTTGATGCACAGCTGCTCCAGGCTGTTGAACTTCCCAGTGGGAAAAGAAACCAAGCCATTGTCAATATGCACAGTCCTTACCTTCTCAACCCTTTGTAAGTCTTCCCAGTTAAAACACAACTGCATTATCAGTTGTTATCCCACACCACAGCACGACCTATATGCAATTCCCCAGAGAAATACCTACATAATGAAAGTGAATTTTTTTTTCTAGAGCAGATATCGTTAGTGAATGTCCTAAAACTCATAAAGTACTTGGCATTTTTTTTATTCAGCCACAAAAGAGAGGTACCCTGGTCTCCAATTTTTAAATATCTGATTAAACACCTACCTTTTCATTCCTTGGTCCTTCAAAAAACATACACAACTTTAACCTGTTATATATTTGTTGCTGGGTCTCCAAATCCTAGTTCTGCTCTGGAAGCCTTTATACAAAGTAACCACAATTATGTTGGGGTTTTTTTAATCATTAACATTAGGCTCATGCTGTTAAAATATTGCAATATATAAAATTTTATTTGCTAATTTTACATAAGAAAACAAAACTATGTTCTTGTACTGATGAAGCTTCTAAGGATTTTGGTCCAAAAAAAAAAAGGAAGTTTTTTTTTTTTTTCCCCAGAAAACTGCAAATGTTAAATTAAAGTCTCATGTAAAACCTTCAGAAGAATATTACTTGGAAGTCCTCTGATATAGAAGTCTCCACCTGCAATAGAAGTCCTCAGACCTGCAAATCTTACATCAAAGATCTCAAAGCCAGCGATGTCCAGGACACCAATGAAGTACTGTCTGGGTTGTTTGGTATCCAGCTGTTGGTTGATACGAACAACCATCCACAAGAACATCTTCTCATAGACCGCCTTTGCCAGAGCACCCACTGAATTGTTCACCTAAAGCAAGGAGAAAGGTTTGGAGGTTACTATACTCAGCAAGAGGAGAATCAATGGGAACCATCAAAGCATGTTCCAGGCTACCACATTTGTCCTACCTGCTGCACGGTTTGACCCTTGGTCACATACTCATTCCCAACTTTGACTCGGGGGTAGCAGAGGGCCTTGAGGAGGTCAGCTGAGTTCAGACCCATCAGGTAGGCAGCCTTATCAGCCACTGAGTAGAAGGATAAGGAGATAGAAAAATGAAGACTAACAAGGCATGTAGCATTCTGAGTTGTGAACCCTTTCCAAAGCAACTGCAATATTGATTGTCCTTGTGACCAAATTCTGCTTGCTGGATCTCAGAGGAAGCATGACAGTCATTAAAATAAAAAAATCATCTTTGTTTTGAAAGCTTTTCAGAGCAGTACACCTTATTGGTATATATTGATATATCATAAATATATTGCATATATTAAAAATCTTCATAGAAGCATCTAGAAACAATGTATTAATAATTCATCCTGAAAGCTGAAGTTCATCACTTCAGTCCAGAGCTAATTGCTATGTATAAGCCAGGCAACTAAAAACTGAAGTGTTAGCAGGTTGGCTGCCTCAGTGTAATCCAAAACATGCACTTAGGTAGTTGGGCCACCTGTACTTGGCAGTAGCTGTATAAACACAGACTCGCAGAATTCCCTAAAGGGGAATGCATTCCAGAATCAGAGGCAACAATTAAGAAGTGCCCGTTTCTGGAGACTTACTGTCATAGCAGAAAAGAAAACATATTCCTTCACTCAGGATCAAAACCTAAAAATTCAGCCCTGAAGGTGACCATCTGAGAGCATTCTTTGAAGTAGACAAGGCTTAGTCATTTCAAACCATGTATGCAGTGTATAACGTTTAAGTGATTAAGTAATCAACTGAGATGTAGAAATCTAAGTCAGTTCTTTCCTATGTAGTGTGTCTACGCTTCACTTGGACTGATGTTTAGGTAATAGTAGTATGTAGTGATGGTTATGGGTTTGAATCTCCAAAGGAGAAGAAAGAAATTGAAGGAAAGTTCCCTCACCTGAGCAAAATTCCTAAATAACGTCATTTATGAAGGAAAAATTCTAATACTGAATTTAATGGTTCCATTTTCTTTAGAAAAGCAACTAGAAATGTATTTTCTGAAAAACCTTTCTCAGTGGGTTTTTAATACAAGCACACTGAGCAGGCTGTGCTATCTAGAACTGTGATACTCTAGGAGAGAATTATGGACACATATGCAATTTATACTTCAAATAAAGATTAGGTAGTAATTAAAAAAAGGGTATATTTTGGATGGCAGTTTCATACCTATATACTAGCTCACCTGAACACTTTTTTACACATTTCCACTGTTTTCTTTCTCCATCTTCCAAATACTGATTATTGCTATTCTATTTCTAACAGATCAACCACAGACTTTGCTAATACCTTCTGTGCCATCGGGCTCTGCCTGCTCCTCTCGTTGTTTCTGCTTGAACTTCAGGTTCCCATAGTGCATGACAGCCCCTGTCAGCTTGTAGATGGCTGTCTTCTCATCAGCAGTGAAGCCCAGGATGTCAATGGCACTCTGCAACAGGAAAAATAAAATAAAAGCTCTGTCTGGGAGAGATGCCAATAGGTATGTTTTTAATCATTACTTACATCTGTAGCCATCAGCTCCTCCTGGTCATTAATGCTGGGAACAGTGATCTCGCCTTGGCTTACGAAGTGATAATCATATGGGTTGGTGGTGATGAGAAGCATGTCTGAAAGCAGGAAGAGGAGGACAAGCAAACTTCGTGAAACAAGTAATAATTGGAGCTGATGTTTAGCAGCCTTCCTGTAAGTTCATCATTCTTCCTACCTATCAGCTCTGGCTTCTTGTTGGACATGATCTGATAGAATATGTGGTAGCTTCTTTCTGCTTTGAGCTGGAAAGTGACTCTGGACTTCTCCAACAGATCTGGAGGGAAATTTTATTTAGAAAAAAAGAAGACATGTCAAAAAAGAATATAGGGAGAAAATGGGAAGAAAAATGGGGAAGGCAGGATAGACGGTTGTGTGAAAAGGTAGTGTATGAATAGATGGGTGAACGGGTAGATTGTGAACAGTTCAGGGAAGTGTCTTACATGTTTCAATATCAGCAGAAGCTAGTTTTCCTGTAGCACCAAAGTGGATTCTGATGAACTTGCCCTTTAAAGGAATAAAAGTGTGTTAAGATCTATGTCATTAAAACATACCTGACTGTAAGAGTTTTGCTATTTACTCCACTGGACAGAAGATTTCTGCTCAGACATTCTCTTAAGAATCAGCTCTATTTCTATACTTGACATAAAGTTGTCTTTTACAGTTTTGAACATGAATATAATCAAAAGTGAGACAGCTGTACGTCTTATGTATGATCAATATACAAATGGGAAGGAATGGGTGGATTTCATTAGTCATGATAAGAAAGTCATCATAAGAAAATTTGGTTTTAGTCCTGAAAAAGGTATGGCTGAAAACCAGTAAACAGTTACTGCCATACACTCCTATTTATTATTTTTCAGGAATAATTTGGTTATGCAACTTACAAAGCGTGAGGAGTTGTCGTTCCTCACGGTCTTGGCGTTTCCAAAGGCCTCCAGCAGTGGGTTGGCGCTGATGATTTGATCCTCAAGCGTTCCCTGCAGGATGAGAATTATTGCTGCTTATCCTTTCCAAAAATCACGTCGGGAACAGAGGAAAGCATTGATTCCAGCCAGCACCTGTTACTTTACCTGCATTTTGCCTGCCTGCTGCTGCTCTTCCTTCTTCTTATCCCCGCTCGCTGCAATTGTTGCAAAGTACTGGATGACACGCTTCGTGTTCACAGTCTTCCCGGCACCGGATTCTCCGCTGTCAACCCAAAGAGAGACGCAGAGAGCGTGTGGTCAGGCAGGAGGTCCCCTGGCACCGGGCAGCCCCACAGGGACCCGAGCAGGGGGTGTACGTACGTGATCAGGATCGACTGGTTCTCGCGATCTGTGAAAGGGACAAAGTGGAGAACAGTGCTTAAAACTCAATGAACAATACTGAGCTGAATGAAACGCAGTCAGGTAAGTTTAATGTTCTCAACTCTATGCTGTCAGCTTAACTTAAAACACCAACCAACCAGCCACCAACCAACCAGCCAAAAAACCCTCTAGAACCCCTCAGTGAGTGCAAGGGTGTCTGTAATTCAAAATAGTAGAAACAATGGGGTGAAGATAGTAAAAGAGTCACTTTTGGCATGTATGCATGAGAACCATGAAAGCTTTGAAAAAGTCTCATTTTATTACTGGGACAGAGCATGCCTTCAGAGAACTTCATGGTACAATCCCTCTGGGATAGATGTTGCCACTCACCAGTCAGCATGAACTGATAGGCGTTGTCCGAGATGGAGAAGATGTGTGGAGGGGCCTCCTGGCGCTTCTTGCCTCGGTAGGCCAACACCACCTCCGGGTTGTACACCGGCAGCCACTTGTAGGGGTTGACAGTGACGCAGAAGAGCCCCGAGTAGGTCTGCGAGGAAGGGAGACAGCACGTTGGCTCCCACTTGGCCTGGCAGAGCAGTTCCTCCCGGCTGCCCAAAGGCAGGCTGCTGCTGGTACTTACGTAGATCATCCAGGCTGCGTAACGCTCTTTGAGGTTGTACAGCACAGCGGGCTCGTGGAGGTGGGTCATCATGGCCATGTCCTCGATCTTGTCGTACTTGGGAGGGTTCATGGAGAAGATTTGATCTTCCTTCACGGTCAGGGTCTGTCAGAGGAAAGAAAGGTCCCTGCATGCCAGCTAAGAGCCCAGAGCAGGAATCAAATGCTGTTTGTAAATCTTACGGTTTACTCACTTCTCCACCTTCAGTCTTGACAGTGACTTTCCCTGTTTCTTTGCTCTGGATTGTCCCTTTCACAAAGGATTCCTTTGCATGTACCACAAAGACGGATGTCTTGGCATCGAAAGGCTTGTTCTGGGCTGCAATTCTCTCCTTTTCCGATTTTCGGAGGTAAGGAGCTGCCTCCCCAAAGATGGCCATCTCGGAGTCTGATGACATGGCTGCACTTTATGGAGGGTCTCGTCAGCAGAGATCGCTGTGGAAGAGCAGATATGTTGCCCAAATATTTCAAAAAGTAAGCATTTCTTAGTAGAAGAAAAAATGAGAAATGAATGATACTACACTAATACTATTCATAGGGGATTTTGGAAGTAATTGTATATTTTTGCATAGGTATGATTCAACATATATGGAAACTTTGAAAATTATATTTTGTGAAATTTTTTTGTGTTAGGGTCCACTGTATTGCATTCACATTTGAAATAATCCTTAGTATCTTATTAGTCAAGCATTTAGGCACTGTTTTGCAGAGTTAAGTACCTCAAAATTAATTTCAGCTTTTTAGGCACTCTAATTATTCCCAAGTGATACTAATTCAGAAAGATTAGAAGGCTCATACACTGGTGTCTTGAGTGGCATAGAGCATCTTGATGGCTCAGTTTCAGTCTCTAAAACATTTTTTTAAATTTTATTAATGATGCAAATATTTGCTAATTTTAGTGAGTTCTTTAATACAGGCATAAATAGTTACAGTGCCTGACAAAAGAAGAGTAATGCTGTTCCAAGGCATACTGACATAGCTCCATTTCTGTTATTTTCTTTTGTTTTTTTTTTTTCTTCTTAAATTAATATAATTTTAAAGGAAAAAAAGGTTACATGCAAAGGTTCAAAGCTCAACTCAGGAATTTAAAAAAACAAGGATTTTTAAAGCCAGTATTAATTTATCTGAAAAATTACTTTTCCAGCTTTTTTTCCTCCAGAAAATAACAATGGGCAGCTTAGACAAAAGACAAACATTTATGTATTTCTATCCTGTATAGAGATAGGTACCTAATATTTACACCACCTTTAATATTCTGTTATATTTGTACTAAAATGAGGGAGTAACATGATAATTCTTTATTTGTCCCTGAAGGAACAGGTGGTGGCTTACTGAGAAGGAGAGCTGCAGCTTCCTTTTTTTTTTTTTTTTTTAATTAGGGAACAGGCAGAGTAGTAAGGGGAACAAATGGCAGCGTTTTACAGAGATGACAAGCAGAGTTTGTTTGCTCGTAATTGTTCTTTCTGCTCTTTAGTGACTCACAGCAAATTTTGGACAAAATAACACATCCATTCACGTGCTCTGAGACAAAATATTGAATTTTGCACTTTTTCCTACTGTGCTCATATTGGTCTAGTTCTACTGCTGTGACAGCAGAGGTGGGAAGCCAGCACGCCTCGCTCCCTCTGAGGTCCGTTACGCAGAAGTGAAGAATGTCCCCGTGGGGAATTTCTGGTCTGCCGTCAGTGGTCAGAGACCTCAAACACAGCCACTTAAAGATTGGACCAGATGGTCTTTTGATGTCCCTTCCAACCTGGTCTGTTCTGTATTTCTAAGATTCACCTGAAAGCCTTACCAGCCTTGGGCACCCCCCACCACCTACTGTAATCAGTTACACTGGGTCTGAAAATACAGGGTGAAACAGTAATCATTCACTCAGCCATCTAGAAACCCCACCCAAAAGGATCTTTCTCTTTCCTCTAAGAATTAATAAATCAGGTTCTTACCTCTCGTGACACCAGCTGGGGTCTTGCAGGCTGGCAGCTGGTCGGTACTGTGAAACAGAAATGGCAGCTCCCTACTTGCTGCTGCACAGAAATCCAGAGTGAAAAGGTGCAGGTGCCTTGAAAGCAGATTTAAACCCTAAGCTGAGAAACGGACTCCCCTCCTGGAAATGAGCATCGGAGGCAGCAGGAATGCTGCGGCACATAAGGGCACCATCCCCTTCTTGCAAGCCTGCCGACCCCATACACTTACCTTGAAGCTTTCCGTGGAGACAGGGCAGACTTGTCACAGGGACATTTTATACGATCTAGTCTGCAGATGCTACAGATGCCTACTCTTTCTTCGGTCAAAAAATTTTTGGCAAAGCATTGTCTGGCAAACTGAACTAAGGGCATAATTGTCATTTGACATGACTAGATATAATTAGAAAATTTTGCTGTCTTACTGACTATATGAATGCATCTCCTATAAATAATTTGACAAGGGTGTTAAGGAGGGAATCTGGACTAGTCAAGGCACTTAGAGAACTTGGATGCAGGACTTATGGATTCTATTGCTGGCTTTCCCACCGACTCACTGTATGACCCAGGGTGGATTGCTTGGTATGTGTGTGCTGCAGCTATCCCAGCTGTACAATGGGAATGACAACATTTATCTTCCCCATATGATGGTATGAAGCTTATAAGAAATGCCAAAGAGCAATACATTAAGCAGGCCACTAAGTGGGAAATAAGTATTACTAAAAGCATTTGGAGGTTGTGTTGGTAAAATTCTGAAAATAGAGGAGTAATCTGAGTCCTTCAGTGTGATAGTGCCGGTGCCTGAGAGTCATAGACATGGCAAGACGACCATCCAAGAGACAAAGATTGGGTCATGGCAATAGGAGGCTGTGGTCTAGCTGCACTGCTGGGTTGGAGTCTCAGAGAGAGATATGAGGTCACTTCTGATGTATAAAAGGCATAAATACACTCATGGACATATGCCCAGCCTTACACTTGAAATTTCAAAAAAGGGCGAGATTCTTCAAGAAGAGTTGTTTAATCCTGTGCATGAATTCATGCTAAGGGAGATATCGTAAGGTATGCTGTGATTTCTGCTATGTAGGTCAGTGCAGCTGAACAACAGATGCTCCTTTCTTTTCTTGATGTCATAATTCATTAGCAAGTATCCATACTGGCAATTCAGGAAAGGACCTCAGTTCTTTCTTTTGCCTTTTTTTCCAGGTCTGACCTGTCAATCTGTACCATAAATAAAACAAATTGCTGAGGTAAAGATTTGGGCCTGTGGAAATCTATGCCATCTGAATGTTCATACCACTTGTCACAAGAAGTGCTTACAGGTAGTTACATAGGCTACATAACAATCAAGGCGTCTTCGATTCCTACAGAAATTTCTGCTCTTGCGGCATTCCAGAGCTCTCCCACCATCCCAGAGCTCAGCTCACACATCCAGAAGATGACCTAGTTGAAGAGACTTGCATTCCTCAGTTTACCTATCAATATGCAGCACTTCTTTCCAATTCCTCCAACATAAACCACAGTCTCAGCCAAAGCCGGTCTCCCATGTGCATGCTCCCACTGTCAAATTCACCAACTGGGAAAAAAACAAAGGTGCCTTCAGCCTTTCCTACCCACAACTCCCAGAAAGTAGTGTGTTGCACATTTACACCTTCATACAGTTCCTGCAACAACAGTTATCAACAGGTTGCTGCCTGTATCAGAGCACTAGAGGTGGTAGACAGTCCTGATACTCTGAGAAAGGGGGATTTGCTGGTAGTCCTGGACGGTGACTCATCTGGTTTTAGGGAAAGGGCACTGTTACTTGAGCTGTGTTAAATGCTGTCAGATTGAAACACGCTCTTCTGGTCGTTTACATTTGGTTATTGAAAGAGGACAGGGACACAGGACCAAGGTCAGAAAAACGAGGCATGGGATACAAAGTAATATCCAACATCAGACAGTACGCTGTGCATAAAGACCTTGCTCCAAGAAGGGGTCTGACATTGCAGCACCCAGATTTTGAGTGGCTGGGCCCCAGCCTGGAACCCAAACCCAAACCTGAGGCACTGGGGTGCTATGTGGTGTCCAGCAGCCCAGTGAGTTATTGCTCCTGGCCAAGGAGGGGACAGGAGGACCTTGGCAGATCAGAGCATGGGGTTAAGAAGACCATGGGAGGAGCAGGAGTGACTGAGACTTCTCCCAGGGTGTAAGAGCTGAGGGTTTTCTCCCATCAGACTGGGGAGGGAACTCTGGTCTCCCACTCCCAGGGAAGCTGTAACATCAAACTGTAAAGGCAGCATCCTCTGGCAGCAACAGGTGGAGTACCAAGTAGAATGACCGAATGGTCTCCATTGGAAAAGACCTTCAAAGACCATCTAGTCCAACACCCCTGCTGTGGACAAGGACATCTTTCATTAGATTACATTGCTCAAAGCCCTATCCAACCTGACCTTGAACACTTCCAATGGTGGGGCATCTGTGACTTCTCTGGGAAACCTGTTCCAGTGTCTCACCACCCTCGTCATAAAATACTTCTTAGAATCATAGAATCATTTAGGTTGGAAAAGACCTTTAAGATCAAGTCCAACCATTAACAAGTCCACCACTAAACCCTGTCCCTAATCACTAGATCTACATGAGTTTTAAACACCTCCAGGGTTGGTGATTCCACCACCTCCCTGGGAAGCCTGTTCCAATGTGTGACCACCTTTTCAGTGAAGACATTTTTCCTACTATACAATCCAAACCTCCCCTTGTGCAGCTTGAGTCCATTTCATCTTGTCCTGTTGCTTGTTATCTGGGAGCACAGTGACCCCTGCCTGCTACAGCCCCTGTCAGGCAGCTGTAGGGAGCAGTCAGGTCCCCCCTGAGTCTCCTCCTCTCCAGGATGAACACCCCCAGTTCCCTCAGCTGTTCCTCATCAGACTAGTGCTCTAGACCTTTCACTAGCTTCATTGCCCTCCCTACAGGAGAGTGATCACTGCCCTGGTCCTGCTGGCCATGCTGTCTCAGACACAAGCCAGGATGCTGTTGGCCACCTTGGCCACCTGGGCTCACTGGGGGCTCATGCCCAGCCGGCCGTCAGCCAGCCCCCCCAGGCCCTTTCCCTCCGGGCAGCTTCCCAGCCCCCTGCCCCAGCCTGCAGCGCTGCTGGGGCTGCTGTGACCCACGGGCAGGACCCGGCACAGATCCAGAGCCGTGTTGAACCACCTACAATTGGCTTTGGCCCACCAGTCCAGGCTGCCCAGATCCCTCTGTAGAGCCTTCCTACCTTCAAGAGACAAACACTCATGCCCAGCTTGAAGTTATCTGCAAACTTACTGAGGGTGCACTCAATCCCCTCATCCAGATCATCAATAAAGTTATTAAACAGAACTGGCCCAAATACTTTCAACAGAAGTACAAGTGAGCCCTATTCTTCCTTCTAGTTATTTGAAATCTACCCTCCTTCAGTTTAAAACCCTCACTTCTTGTCCTGTCACTACAGGTTTTTTTCCTGTTTACAGATGCTTTTCTCCATCTTTCTTATAAGGCCCCTTTAAGGGGTACCAAAAAGCTGCAAGGGGGTCCACTCTAACTTTTCTCCAGGCTGAACAATCCTGAATCTCTCAGACTTTCTTCATAAGAGGGGTGTTTCAGCTCTCAGATAATTTTTGTGGCCCTCCTCTGGACCTGCTCTAACAGGTCCATGTCTGTCTTGTGCTGGAGACCCCTCAGCTGGAAACAGTACTGCAGGTGGGGTCTCACAAGAGTAGACCAGAGGGGGAGTCTCACCTCTCTTGACCTGATGGCCATGCTTCTTTTGATGCAGCTCAGGATCCAATTGGCTTTCTGGGCTGCAAGTGTACATTGCTGGTTCATGTCTGTTTTTTCATCCACCAATATCCCCAAGTTCTTCTCTGAGTAGCTGCTGTTGCTTTTCTGTGGGGTCCTGCTCTCAGTGGTACGTAGCAAGCCTGTCTTCTGCAGTGTTGCCAGGCTGGGACAAAGTGCCCTCAGGATGTGCCTGGATCTCCAGAGGCTATATGGAGAGTCTAGCTGAGTGTGACTTTGGGGACTGAAAATCTTTAACTTCCCAGTGGCCAATGACAAAGCCAGCCTTCTCAGTAGAGCTCTTCTGGGGTTTTGCTGTTGTGTTGTCTCAGATGTGGACCCAGCTGCATCACAGGCAGGAGTGACGCACACGGCCAGGCAGCTCTGGGTGTGCAGTCAGCTGAGGGAAGGTCTGGTTTGAAAGGGAAGTGGACAGTGAGTAGAAGTGTCTTCAAGTGTTGACAGTTGCTAGCAGCGCTTTTAGCAAGTTTCGATGTAGCATCAGGTCTTTTCACTAGAGTTTAGAAACCAGGAGCCTTCCACGGAATTAGTCCCAGCCCCAGGGTAGCTTCTTAATGTGTGAGCTAGGCTGCGAGAAAGAATTCCTTACTCACTTCCTAATATCCTCTCAGTAGTGAGATGACATTTCCTCTAGCTGCAAATCATTACAATTTTTTTAGTTAAAATTCAGGTGGGTTTGGTCAGTGTTCCCAGGAGAATATAACTGTACTCTGTGTGCTATTCCGCAGTTATATAGCAGAAAATAACCGTACCTACTTTTATGACAGTATTGCATTAAAGGTTCATGAAAGATATGCCAAATTCCCCATTTTACTTAAGGAAAAATTCAGTGTTGTGTAAATCTCTTTTCTGTGTAGTATATTATGAATATCAGGGATGATAAATGAAATAATATTCATAAAAATTCTGAAAAAGTGAAAACACTCTATCCTTAAGCTTTGTATGCCACAGTCCTACAGTATCTATACGTAAGTATATATGGATATTCAGGTCTTAACTCTTACATTGCTTTACAAGTTTTCTGTACGTGAACAACATGCTGTTTGCCAATGTATTTCACAGTCCTAAATTCAGGTGACATCCTGTGTTGTTACAAGTAGAGTTACAGTGTTTTGTCTTTTCAAATACTCTGAATACTCTGGATTTGGTTTTTTTTTTTCAGTCTTCATCTTCGCTTAAAAGTCTGCTTTACAGAACTATCTTTTTATGGAATTGTATTGTCATACTCAAGCAATGGGCAGTTTCCCCCACTGTGGCTGTCTTATATTGTCCAAAGACAATGCAAAAAATTCAAAGTACAAAAGGATGAAAAACTTTTGGTTAGCTTATGGAGCCTCACACAGTTTCTACACACTGAAATTGATTTGGAGGATGTAATAGCAATTTAAACTTGATCATGTGTATGTGCCCTCAAGCACAATGTCAAATTCAGTTGATTTTCTATCTGCAGAGAGAATATAAATGTCTGTGCTCTGCCAGGAGAGTTGAGGAAAATGCCTATGAACTGGGCTCATCCAAAATAAGAAAGCTTCTCATAAAAGAAACTGTCCCACGGTCTTTTCCAGAAGCCACATGGTCTAGTGCAGCACTGACCTATCCTCGCAGTATGACCTTGAAAGCCTTTTGGGGCTCTTTTCAGGTTACAGCAACAGCTGAGAAAAGAAGTAGCTGATTCCCACTGCTGCCAGGACCGAATGGAAACTCAGCAGGGTATGGCTGGAGATGTTAATTCCTTCTTATGTCCTCTCTCTGATACTCATGTGCCCCGCTCTTTGCCCCCATTCCCAGGGTGACATATAACTGAACCATTTTCCTTATCCCTCTCAAGTCTCCTTCTGTGTACAAGCACAGTTTCTGAGGGAAATAATACCACGTTAAATGGGCGCAGCTGAAATTTGTAGTGCAGCAGTCTTTGCTTCACAAGATCCAGGATCCAAGGTAATGGAGACGGCCACAGGAGGATACATTAATAAAACTGAAGCTCTCTGGTACATTTATTCTTACCCTAACTCTGGTCCTACTGAAGAGCAGCTAATTTTTGTTCACTTAAATAGATACAGCTGGGGCAGTACTATGTGTATTGAAGAATATGGGGTTACATTTGAGGCAGTTCTATCTGTCCTATAATTGAAAGAGAAAATTCAGGGCAATTAGAAGTATCTTAATGATGTTCTGGTACCAGCACCCTCTGTCCACCTGAGCAGCAAGAAAAGCCATAGTTCCCAAAGATGAGGGAAAGTGCACTACCACCTCAGTGGCCATTGCTGTTAAACATGCTGCTGCAATGCATCCAGTGTCTTGGCAGGAATGGGAAGCTCTCTTTCTTCCAAAAGCAGGTGGTAATTTAGAGGCAGATTAGCTAAGAGCTCGAGAGAAAATCAGCGTTATGTCTTGGAGGAAACTTTCAACTATTTGACGAACTCAAGGACCGATTAAACTCTGACTTCCTACAAGCTACAAGTGTTTCCTTATGTAATAAGATTTAAATAATCATGGTTTCAATGTCAGAACAAAGAAGGAGCATAACTACATAGCTGGAATGTAAAGCTAAATTAGCTGGTGCAGATTTATCTCATTCAACTTTGTGTGGTTGACACAGATGCCAAAGTCAGAAGCTCAGCCATCATCAGTTCCCTGTATGCTCCAACAAACCAAGATGACTGAAAAGGCATGGGCAGGCAGCGTATCTATCCATTCACTTTGAGCATGTTAGAGGAAAATCTCATTGTTGCATTTTTGAGTACCCTATAATTACGTCCCAAGCTACTGGAAAAACGTTCAATATAAAAAGACATTTGAATGTGTTATTGTTTAGGAGAACCTTCATTTGTCTTTGCAAATCCAGTCGCCTTGGTCTCACAGATCACAGGTGACAGCCCCATCTCAGTGACACATCACAGTTCATTTCCTGTTCTAGAGAAATCCACTTGCTGACATTACATTTGACACATTGAGAATAGAAAAAGAAACATGTTAGAATTTCTATTTTTTAATTTTCCAGTTGTCTTCTACCTTCACCTGAATAAGAATATATCAAAAGGAATAATTATTTACTTGATATTTTAGTAGCCACCTGTAAAACACCTTGCTCATTAAAAGAAAGGCCTATAGACCTTTGGAAAATGTTGCCAACATTTGACATTTCGACTAAATAAAACAACAAGTATAAAGCAAAAGAATCAAGATAAAAATTGTAGCTTAGTTACATATCTTGCTTGTAAGTGTATTGGTAAAATTATTCCCAAACAGCATGGTTTCATGAATAACTTGCATATATGTTGGAAGTTTCCCAGAACCTGCAACCCATGATACTATCACAGTGCTGCATCAGTCTTCCAAGAGTAGGTTTTTATATCATCAGAGTCTTCACAGAGGCTGGCTGGCTATTTGGCTGGCTGTCCTTGCCCGTGGGTCACAGCAGCCCCAGCAGCGCTGCAGGCTGGGGCAGGGGGCTGGGAACTGCCCGGAGAGAAAGGGCCTGGGGGGGCTGGCTGACAGCCGGCTGGGCATGAGCCCCCAGTGAGCCCAGGTGGCCAAGGTGGCCAACAGCATCCTGGCTTGTGTCTGAGACAGCGTGGCCAGCAGGACCAGGGCAGTGACCATCCCCCTGTGCTCAGCACTGGTGCAGCTGCACCTCGAACCCCGGGTTCAGCTCTGGGCCCCTCGCTCCAAGAGGGACGCAGAGGGGCTGGAGCGTGTCCAGGGACGGGCAGGGGGCTGGGGAAGGGGCTGGGGCACCATCTGATGGGGGGCATCTGGTAGCTGGGGGTGTTCAGCCTGGAGAGATGATGGCTCAGGGAGGACCTGATCACTCTCTACAGCTGCCTGACAGGGGCTGTAGGCAGGGTGTGTGTGTGTGGGGTCTCTTCTTCCAGGTAACAAGCGACAGGACAAGAGGAAAATGCCTCCAGCTGCACCAGGGGAAGTTTGGATTGGATGCTAAGAAAAACATCTACACTGAAAGGGCAGTCACACATTGGAACACTACCAGGGAGGTGGTGGAGTTACCATCCTTGGAGGTGTTTAAAAATGCATAGCTGCAGTGCTTGGTAACAGGGTTTAGTGGTGGACTTGTCAATCCTGAATTAATGGTTGGACCTGATGATCTCAAAGGTCTTTTCCAACCTGAATGATTCTATGACTGTATAATTCTATTTACAGTCTTGGTTAAAAGCACTTGGTGTCCACAACAAAAACGCATTTATCAGGAGCTTAATCAGTATTGTCATTAGTGTTTTGAACTGGGGCAACACACAAAGACAGTAGAAAGACAGAGAAGAATTATGGAAGAGTAATTTAGCTTGAAAAATTTAACTAAAATGTATGGAAACTATAGACTGAGGCATTCTTAGCTAATCTTTGCCGAAATACCAGTGATTTTTTTTTTTTTTCTTTCTGAAGCTTTCAACCAAATGGCAGAATATTTAACTGGGGGTTTTTAATTATTTTTTTTGGGGTCCATCTCTGCTACTTGGTCACAGGCTGAGGATTTCAAGAAGTAATCTGAATGATTACTACCACGGAAAATAGGCTAAACATTAGATTCAAGTTTTCCAGGCATTAGACAAGGAAAAGTAATGTGGACTATGTTTATAGAGGTCAAACATAGAGATGAACATCAAGTGAACATAATGGAAAAACACTGGATATCCAGGGCTTCTGTGTCACTGGAACTACCAATAAAGGTAGCACTTCTTTAATTTCCTACAGTTGAAAAGACATAGTGAAGTCAAAGGATATTTGTGGGCAAACTTGAGTGTTTTTCTTTAAGAAGCAGAAATGGTAGAGACTCATGTTCAGTCGCTTGGCCGCTCACATAAGCAGACCCTGAAGGGGTTTGAGTTACTCAGCCTTTGTGGCTGCTTCGTTTTCTTCCACAAAACTGATCTTTCTTCTACCCATGATTAATTTATATTTCCTGACGTGTTGTCCTGTAAGCTTCTTGCAATTAAGTCATCTATAATCCAAATTCCTTATTTCTATTTCTTGTCTGCTCCAAGTTCACAGACATTGCTGGAGAGAAAACTCCGTCTTGTGGTATGTCTTCACTAGTATACTGCACTATGCCAGGGAACATTTGCAGATACGGGAAGCCAGTCACTTATACTGATAAAATATTGGCGGATTCCTTGTCAAGCTTTTGACCTGTGCCAGCTACCCATTTCCTAAGCAGATTCAAAGGCATAACTGGACAGCTGACATTTTCTTGGACCATTTCCAATACTGCATGTATCCAGCCTCACCATTCTTAATACAGAAATAGTTCACTCCTATAAGCATAAGGAGTCCTGTGACAGTTGGCTTAAATTCCTGGACATGTTTAATTTCCCAGTGTAGCTGTACTGCTCCTGTAGAAAGGTTTGGAGCAGCCACACAGGTATCTGTCCTTGGGAAAAGAAGAATCTGCTGGAAGAAGAAACAATACCTTGATGGAAAAAGTGAAAGGAAATGGATCTGGACTCTGTTAAGTTTCTGCCAATGCTTCCATGTCTGCAGGGCTGGACTCCACTGCAGCTGAATGCAAAGCACAGCAGAGTCAAAAGAGAAGAGGCAGAAGGAGACCAGACCCTGGATACAGGCTGTCTTGCACAGCAATGCGACGTGGGCAAGGCCCTGCAGTGCTGACATTCCCGTGGAAGAGGGAGGAGTTTGGCATGCTGAAAATAGATCCTTCTTGAGACAGAGACCAGGCAGCTGCCTCACTCTCTGCTACCCCTTAAGATGTGGCTTCCCCTCTGCCATGTTCTGTGACTGTCTGAGAGACCAGGAGCAAGAAGGCACAAGTCAAGTGGGAAAGTGGAGACATCTCCAGACTGCTAGTCTGGATCCCATTAGGACACACAAGACCCTGCATCCACCATCCATATTTTTTTCTTGGTGTCATTCATCTAATGAACTGGAAACTTTACTTTAGCAGAAACAAATGTGTAGATGGGAAGACAGTAGTAGAAGTAATACACCTTGCGAAATAGCATGCTAAACAACTTTAGGCTTTGTGTAAAGGTGTAAGAGGGAATGGCTTTAAGCTGAAAGAGGGTAGATTGAGATTAGCGTTCAGGAAGAAATTCTTTACTGTGAGTAAAAGTTCTTTACAAGACACTGGAAGTGGTTGCCCAGAGAAGTCGTGGATGCTCCATCCCTGGAAGTGTTCAAGGTCAGGTTGGACAGAGCTTTGAACCTGACCTGGTGGAAGGTGTCCCTGCCCATTGCAGGGGGGCTAGAACAAGATGATCTTTAAGGTCCCTTCCAACTCAAACTGTTCTGTGATTTTGTGATTTTCATAGTATATCTTGCAGGTGTCTTATTTGGAAGCTGAGGTTGTATGGGCTGGACAAATGGGTTGTTGTGACATTCAAAAATTGTCTGAACTGTTCAAGGGGTAGCAATCAGCCCCTAATTAGTAGCTGACTGACAGCTGTTAATGAGAACAGTACCCTGTGGTTCACGAGGCCCTTATCTTTCAAAGTCTTCCTCAGCACCCTGAGTGATGACACAGAATGTACCTTTGGCAAATTTTCAGGTAACACTAATCTATGCGGAGTGGCTGAACATCACAAATGGCAGAGATTCAGTCCAGTGGGACCTTGATAAACCTGAGGGTGAATATGATGATTAAAAGAATATGTTAATTAAATAAACTAGTAGAAAGTCCCAGCATGAAAGAGCTTGGCTTTCTATCTCCTGCATCTTGAACAGGACCAGTTCACCAGAACGGAATGTCACCAACCTCCCTGTTGCCCTGGGACAGACAAATCATTGAAGTCTTTTTTGGAAAATGACTGGGGGTTGTGTGCTGCTTTATGAGGAAATGACAAGAGGTATGATGTAATTTTAAGCTGGCAGAGTTCTTGCAATAACACTGCTGGGACATGGGGAATACCTACCAGCCCTGTGGGAGAAGCCTCTACTACTCATTCAATCCCTTGTATCTAAAAAGAATCACAGATACACCAAACTAGCTGTAGTTCCTGGGTAATCTGCACCATAACATGAACATTCGGATTGAATTTGTTGCTGCCTTGACAAGTGAGATGGTAACTGCGTATTTGATCTGCATGTGCTGTGCAACACTGTGGTAAATACAACACTACCCTATCAGTTCAGAGGTAAGATGAGAGCACAGCAGAAAAGACTGACTGAAAATAAGAGGTCAGAGCATTACTGGAAATCATGTGTGCTGTGGGTTTCCCAAACAGGCACAGTGACGTTGAGTGCACCAGCTGTGGTACTTTGGAAACTGTTAGGGGAGCACTGATGGCACTGTATAAATGAGTGACATAAAAATATAGTGACACCTGCTCTGAAATATTCTGTACTGTCCCAGCCATACACATTCAGTGATTACTGATTCAAGCTGTACAGTGTGCAAAGAGAATTTGTGAGACCACAGGGGAACAGAGAAGCTCCCTTGAGAGAGGAGCCTTGGAACAGCTCAACTTAGCAAAGGCTTATTATTACAGGGTAAAGGGTGAGGTGGGAAGAAGCACTGTAAATAAATCTGCATAACTCTCCCAGCAGCTCTTGTTTGGGACAGCAAAACTTGGGTCCACTCCCAAGAGATCACTGCTACATTCCTGTTTGTTGTCCCACTCAGGAAAACCGAAACTGCGAGTGGGCTCCCACACTTACAAATGATGACGCCAACGTCCAAGAAAACCAGAGCTGCATGCCAGGAAAAGTAGGAGAACACAAACCACCTATCTCTTCCTTCAGAAAGGACAGGTGTAAGCTTATTAAGTCAGTTGGGAGAGGACTATGGTGACTACCCTATGCCTAAAATAACAAATACCTCCTTTCTAATATGTGATTGCCAGGGCCCAGGGATCTGTGACACGTCTTGAGAGGCAATAAGACAACCTTGAGCTTCAACTGACCCATACAGGAACTGCTCACCAACTCCCTGCTCGGCTCCAGACCAGGGCGATGTGCTGCAGGGTGGCCATGTCTGTCCAGCTGCCACACATTCCTGCCACCATACTTGCTCCTGCCTCTGTCTGATATGGCACTTTGCTGGCCCCTCAACACTCCCAAAGGCAGTTGAACATATCTCAGGCCTGCCATCAGTCCCAGTAATTCAGTTCCTCCTCTCTCCATGATGTGTCAGCATACTGTCCCTCCTCCAGAGCTGCTACTCACTTCTGGGCCTTGGCCAGTGCTCAAGGGACACTGACAAGCCACCCACGTGCTTTCAGAAGGGACAGATCCTTACAGAACGATCCTATGGGGTGTTGCCTCCCAGGGCTCTTCATCTCATGCACTTCACATCAATGACTTGCCAAATTCAGAACCAACAGCAGCCTGGAGCCAGTATCACCAGGCGTGGCACCAGCTACCTTGCCCAGACAAAAAGAGGGCCTCAGCTAGCCATGGCTCCAGCAGCTTTCCACCCACTCCATGAACGCATGGAGTGCTTTCCCCCCGTGTGCACGCTCTGCCCAGTGCCACACGCAGCGGCTGCGCCTGGAGCTGCCTGTGCCCAGCCTCCTGCCCGTGCAGGGGGGCATCCTCCCTCCAGGGAGCAGAGCTGCCCTGGCACCAGAGCAGCAGCACCTGGGCTCCAGGCTCTCTGTGCCTCTTTGCCGGGTGCCGGCCCTGAGGGGACCTACTTGCCTTGCTGCTGCACGTTGGCTGGGGGTGACGCGTGTCAGGACATGGCAGTTGCTCTGGGTCGGCCCAAAGGCCAGCCCAGAGCAGCATCTCCCTGGCAGAAACAGCCTTGCTGGTGTCCGAGGCTGACAAAGTCCAGGAACTACGGTAACAGGCGGGTGTGCTGAGGCTCTCCCTGAACACTGCCCCGTTCCCCAGGTGCTCCTGCCTCAGGCACATCCCAATCCTGATGCGCTTGTGGTGTGTGGGGTCAGGGGTCTGCACCTGGTTCTCCTCCCATGGATTTGTGTGGCAGCTTTTTGAATGAACGGAAACATTCAGCAGCAACTTCACCAGTGGTGAGGAGCTGTGCAGATTAATTACGAGTGGTCTGAAGAATATGTGACACTAAATGGTCTCCAGAGGATTGTTCCTCTCATAGTGAAAGCACCCTCTGGGGCTGTGAACATACTTTCTGGAGCATCTGTTGTTTTCACCTTGTAGCAGGCTGAAATGAGACAGAGTTGTTCCTATTCCACCACACGTGAACTGTGCAAGTAACTTTTTCAAATTTACATTGCTGGCTTGGAAGGACCGAATGACATCTAATTTGATACGGACATCCCTAGTGTCTTGGACTGAGCAATTCTGTCAGTGATACAACCCTGAAGATCCCAGACCAGACAGTTATTTTTATGGATGTTAATATCATTGCTCCTTGGGGTTGGATTTCAGCAACATGGAGCTTATCTTTATTGACATTTTAAGATTTGAGGGGGAGGTTAGAACTCTCTAGGCAGTGAGCACAGCATTTACTGTCAGCTGCACAAAGAATATATGATCTGTGCCTATGATAAGAACATAAGGTTTTATACCATTCAAGACATCATAAATTAAGATAATTATTTTTTTCTGCATTCAGGAAAGTACACACATGGAAAAATGAATGTACATCCACATTTGTCCACACACTGTTTACAGTACTCTAATATTTTCCTTCTATGTTGGTCTTGCAATGACAGTGCAGAGCTTGGAGTCTTCCTGGGAAATCTCTGCATGAATATCCCGAGTGATGACTTTTTCCTGAGAGCACCATGATTGTTTCTGAACATGAATTCTGTGATTCCACCCTGTTTTATCTTCCCAGTCCTCACTTATTGCTGAGTAGATTCATCCAAATACAACATTTTTGGTAAGAAAACAGGTTCTTTTGTGTTCAAGGGATGAAAACCTTCCCGGGCTGATACAATGAAAGACTTCCTGGAAAAGAGATTTCTCCACTCATTTTCCTCTTTGGCAACTGGAGTGAGGCGGTAGAAATGTCCCCCATGTCTGGTGTCCATGGAATTCACATGGAGAGAGGTCTCCTACATGGCATCGGAGTTCCTCAGGGAACCAGGATCGTCATGTGTTGGGCATATCACAGGTACCCCTGGAGAAATGTCTGCAGCAGCTTCTCTTCCCGCCCTACCCCCCTGCCTCCCCCCCTCCCCCCCCTGCCCCCCCCCCAGTCCCCCACGAGTCTTCAGTATCAAAAGACTGTAACAAGCACTAATTCAGCAAAGTTGTCAGAGATTTTCCTAAATTTTACCATGGAAGACTACACACAGCAGCGTGCTTCCATACTTCGGTGTGTCCTGCCCCTCCCTCCATTGCAGACTTACCAAGCAGTTCCCAGAGCTTTTGGGGAAAGGAGACAGTGAGTGGGGCTGTGGTTTGGGAAAGCCGGCCCTACAGCAGCAGGAAGGAAAGAACGAACTTTTGCAGTGATGGGCTGGCTCCCCGCACTGTGGGGATGGACTCCAGTGCCCTCTTCTGCTGTCACCCCAGACCCATTGAACAGGGAGCAGTGGGAAAGCCTGGAGCCTCACTGCCACAGCCAGCCAGAGTCAGCCGGCTCCATCAGCCCTGGGGCACAACAGCATCAACACGCTTCTCCTAAGTGGGCAGGGATGGAAGGAAGGGAAAACTGGGCCAGAGAGGAGCCTTAGAGCTGCTTTGCTGCTCTGGTGCAGTGCAGCTGATGTAACACACCTGCTCCACTATAAAAGCATCGCTGAGCCTCTGTCAATCTGACAATTTTTCCTTCCCAGAGAAAATTTCTGGTCCCCTGCCATGACAGGACAAGCCTGTTGTGGGTCTCCCCATAGCTGTAGGGAAACAGGGCTGCTGATGGTGCCTTGCATTTAGCTCACAGGAAGGTGCTGGGCTTCCATCAGTTCACCTTTTCAAGCAGCGGTTCCTTCACGTGCTCAGCACCCAGGTGGCAGCCCTGTCGGTGGCAGTCCCGAAGCAAAGGGCTTGTTAACATGCCCGGGAAAAAATCCCTGCATGCAATGGCTGCTTGGATTGTTTGGGAAGAGCCTGAGTGGCATGGCATCTGCTAAACAGTAGATTATCTGCATAACAAGGAAGTTTGGCTTCTGCTTTATGCAGAGCATTCAGGGCTCTTCTGATGCAGGCCAACAAATCGTTAGGCATGTGCAGGCAGAATGTGATTCCGCTTTTAGTGTCACAATCCACGAGTACAATGTGGCATGAATGAGCCCTTTTTGTAGCATGGTATTGTATAACCTCCAGCTAACAGAAGAGAACGCAGGTGGGTGCCAGAGAGTACAGGGAGCAGCAATCTCCTGCTGCTACTTAAACAAAGAGAAGCAAGTTAAAAAAAATAAATAATGAAGTAATGATGTGCCACGGTATATTCTGGAAAGAAGCCATTGTATCAGTCATTGTCAAAGAACAGATGAAAAGCCACTGACAGCCAGTGCAATATTCCCACCCCTTGTTACAAATTCAGTGTTTAGAAGGCACATGGCTCTTCCCCTGGCAATTCTCTCCATAAGGGTGAGAAATGTTTTGCATGTCATTAAAGTTTTTGTTAAATTATTTTTGTGACATACAAATTGCTATTGCTGAGTGGGCATTTTGGCATATTGATTTGTCTACCTAGTAATAATACAGTTCGTGGCCAGACAGAGAAACTTGACAAGTATCCCTGTCATTCATTTGTTACCCATGACAATGTCACAACTTTTTGAGCAGGACACTTGTACTCCTGACAGTCCGGCTGGGACCAAAAAGAAGGTTGAGCTTTAAATCAAAAGCAAGAGTGCTGTCATTTGGAAAACAGAAGGATAAGAACATTGAGCTAGACACCTTCCCGGTCTGTCTGTATCAATCAACATGTCTTACAATGAATTCCATAATCTTATCATGTCCCAAATTACTGCCAGTTATAATGAAGAACATTACAAGTGTGGAAAAAAATGTATGATATAGTGCTCACCACTGCAGTGACCAGAGTTTGATGGCAACTTTCCAGTTCTCAATTTCTATAAAATGTATTTGTTTACCTCTAAAATTCTGAAAAGATGGATCTAGCATACAGATGTTTGAAAATCAGAAATGTGCCTCTAAGACTCAAAATGAATTAACATAGGGTCCTTTCGCATTCATTCATCTTACTCCTAATATTTTTTCTTCAGCATAAAGAGATTTTTTTCCTCCTTGTTTTTTTCTCCTCAGTAGTTATACGAATAAATCCATCTTGTATCATCTTTATCTTACTAGACTAAACAAGCCAATCTTTTCAAGTCAGTCATCATAAACTAGTTCATCCATTCTCATGACCATTTTAATAATTCTGAGCTGCACTTGTTCCAGATAAGTGAATCTCTCACTGTTGCATCAATACTTGTTTTATTGAGGTGACTCATTATGATGAATGCATTAGCCCTACTTTTCAGTACAGCTATTGCATTATTTTATTTTTTTTCTTTTTTTTTAATTCTTTTTTTTTTTTTTTCTATAGTTGACTCCCAGTTCGATTGATTCACATGATCACAAAACGGCATAGTTTCTCAGGCTGGGAATGATCAGAGCCACATTTTCTACTTCACAGGAATGCGTCTGTGTCTTCAGCGCAGGCAACAGAACTGACATACTGACAGATGTTTCTGTCTTCCAGCTGGAGCCACATGCAGCAGGAAGGCAGAAGTCACAGGCCAGAGAAGAAGGAGCCAGAGGCATCAGGGTAGAGAAGAGACACCTAGGTCTCACTTCTTGTTCTTTCAAATATGCATACATCTCATGCCTACAGCTATGGAAAAATGGAAAAAAACCCCAAACATGTAACACAGGTTTTAACATCAAAAGGCATACTGCAGGTCATTAGCCATTTTTTATTGCTTAACATTGTTTCAGAAGTTAAAGTTCTGACTTGCAATCCCTTTTCAACATTTTTCTACAGATATCCCTGCATTTGCTGTTCTATGTACCTCTTTACCACCTTTTGGAAAGGAAGACAGACTAGGTGGGGTTTTTATTGTTATTATTTTTATTCTCTCTTTTGTATTTTACTGGCCAAAGCAGCTTTATCAGACATCTCATGCCTTTTTATCAGGAAAGCTTGAAACAGGATTATGACAGCAGTGACAACACTTTTCTACATCTGCTAAAGCCACGTTCAGTCACAGAGATCAAGGCATATCTCCTTAAAGCCCCCGTTTCCCCACTGCCCTCTGGGAAGGATTCCTTGCATACTTGTTAGTGCAGGTCTAAGTCTGAATCAGCCATTATAGTCAGCTCAAGTATCATGCCTCTGTTTGCAAGAATCCAAAAGAGCTGCTTTCATAACATGATTTAATATTTTAATTCATATGGAAATCTTCTCAGACTGTTGTTTTGCTACGTCATCATTCAGACTGCAGAATTTCTTGTCCTTCTCATGTTTTCATCAGCTCTTTGTCTGAAAGCTTTATTGCTGTGCCTTTCTGCACTTGTGAAATTATAGGATCCAGTCAGTTCTGGTCTCCAGTTCTAATAATAATATTATTCTCTAGCCATTCATAAGCTTGGTGACAATGTTCCTCCCTTTGTCTGTTGAATAGTGGCCTGCACTGACCTGTCAAAACAAAACCATGCTGAAACAGTCTGTGACATTTTGAGAGGCTCTCAGGATTGAATTAGTGAAACTTCCGAGAAGTCCTGCTATTTCCTTAAAACACATGGACATACTGGGGACATAAAGATTGAGATCGAAATACTAAGGAAACCCCTCTGCTGAAACAGTAGTAACCACACCGTCAGTGTCAAAATGGAAGAAGGTCCGTGTTGTGCAGCAATGAGTCAAGATAAGCATTGCCAGTAATGTATGGATGGCAGATTACAGAGTTTTCACGGTGAATTTTCGGGTGGTCCCAACAGTTAAGAGGCTGCAAACAGACTAGAAGGCAGTGCTGAAGAAGTGACACTGGAAAAATAAACTCACACCATCCCTGCAGACAAGAGATGTAACTCCATAAGGACAAGCACAAGCTATTCAAATTACGAATAAACAATAAATTGCACTAGATGGAAAGCAACTGGCTAGGTCTCATTTTTCACAGAGGGAAGCAGAAACGCTGCTGCAGCAGGGGCCGGGCATTCCCTGGCAGAGAGCTCATCAGGGATGCCCCAGGGTGCACGGCCCAGGTTATGTCTCTAAATGGTGATTGATTGTGAAGTGCCAAGAGGCAGCGCTTAGAGCTTCGTGTTCAGGCAGAGCAATCCGTCCTTCACAGCAGAGAGAGGCAGAAGCCTCAGCAGCGCACGCTGTGACAGGAGTGTTACACTGGCAGCGCTCTCCAGCTCTCCATTGCCACACGGAGTGACTATCAGGCTTTGGTTGGAGAGCAGATAAATGGGGTGGAATAGGGAAGACAGGGAGACAGAGGTGTACAGTAGCAAGCAGGAGGCTGGAAAAACCAAAAAGCAGTGGAGAGGGGAGTGAAAGCAAAGCTGGGTGCAAGCAGTGGAAAAGCCTTTACCGCTCAGCAGGAACACTGACGCCCACTTTTCAGAGAGAAGGATTTCTTTCTTCCCAAATCAATCCCCTTAGTGACTCGACGGTCACTGACTGACAGTGTTTTCCACTCCACCCAAGACTCCCCAAAACTGATTCTGGACAGAATGGGCTCCTCCAGTGGTCAGGCTGGTGTTGTGAGGAGGACCACCATCTCCCTGCTCTGTGCTTCATGGCTGTTTGCACAAACGTCACGCTGAGACTATCTGCACCTCAGAGTTACCTGTTTGTGAAAGAGCTGCTCACTCAGTGCCCGGTGTGCACACACTTCCTCAGCTATTCCAGGAGTGTCCTCCCAGTCCCACCAGTACCTCTGCTTTCCCTTCCTTTGTTGTTTTTCAGGCCTTTGCTTTGGCACCACAGCTCACCAGGACTTGGGGTGCCAGGAGGCACCAGATGCCGCCCACCTGCCCCTCCTGCAGTGCCAGGGCAAAGCAGATATTTGGCAAATGGATCTGTTTCCCAAAGCACTCTCTCAGTACCCAGCCAGACAGGCACTGAGGTACTTACTTGAACGGGCATGAAATGGGTGGAAAAACACAGACTGTGCCTGCACCTGGTAGGTCTTCTCTTCAGATGTTTCCCAGAGATTCACCACCATTCTTTCTTTTGAAGTTATACATTTACCTTTAAAGATTGCAAACCCCCACTCGTCACTGCTTAAATAATACACATTCATACAAGTACTCTTTATTTTGAAAGAGCCCAGCAGCATGTGCAAATGGTGAACATTCCCCACTGTGAAAAATCCTGCCATTATCAAGCCTTAAATTACATCTCAGGAGTCAGATACAGTTTCTTCCTGGGCATCAGATTACTGGGGTTAAAGCAGTTTCACTGGTTAGTCTTACAGAACTAAAGTGCCTCAAGAAAAAATACTTTCTGTGGAACCGAGACATGTTCATCTAACTCTGATGGTAGGAAAGGGAACGGAGCTCATATATTCTAAGAAATACACATCACTTTCACATCAAGATTATTATGGACTTGGAAGTCTATGCAATACAAACAAGGTATCAGATTCATCTATTTTAAACTTTCTCTCAGAGATGTTAATTTATGCCTATTATGGATCCATGTTTTTCCCAAGATCAGTTACCTTTGCATCAGCACTTACCAGCTGACAGGCAGGGTGACTCCAGAAATAGTGTGTCAATGCAAAGTGACTCCTGTCATCCATGTACGGCAGCAAATCACAAAGCAAGGAGAAATTAATTTTCCATTCCACCTCTATTAATATTCCATTTTGATCCTGATAATCCTTTGTACTTTATAGGGTGTCTAGTGGAGTTCTGCACAGGGTAATGTGTGGGAATTTAGTGTTTCCTGAATGTACTGTTTATAAAAGAAAACCCAACTGATATGTATATTTTTAAAAAATTGGAGTTTTCCTATACAAAAAAAATCCACAGTCTCAATAGTTTGTGCAAAACACTGCAAGATAAGAATTTATTAATAAATGAATAAAATCTGTGATTTAAAATATTTTGTGATTGTCATAAAATAAATGTGTATTCTTTGTGACATCATCCACAATAAGCAGAATCGATTATGGCTAATTATAAAGTATATCTGCCTTTCAGTAAATAGACTTAGACTTCAACCTTTCCTACACTTCAAATACAAACGTTTTTAGAGATTCACAAGAGTAAAATGTAAACTAAAGGCTTCATGTTCTCTCCTTTATTTTACTCAGTGTTACGGAAGTCTGTGGGATGGCTACAACCATTTCAGTCCCTCTGGTGTTATAAAGGACTTGTATTGAAATACCAAATATTGTCGCTAGTGCCCAGTAACCCTTTATGGAGTTGAACTTGCCCTCTATAACCTTAAATAAAACAAAATTATATGAAATCATGGAGTCACAGAATTATGAGGTCCTAACAGGTCTCAGGGCATTATCTGTCCAGCCCTCCTGCTCAAAGCAGGGTCAACTAGAACAAGATGCTCAGCTAGGTTTTGAATATAAACCTAATTTTATAAGTATAGTATATAAGTATATATACTCTAAGTATAGACACTGCACTGGGTAAACTGTTCCAGTGTTGGAACATTCTCACAATAGAAAACCTTTTTCTTATGTTTAAGTGGAATTTCTTAGCATTTCAATCTGTGCCTATTGCTTCTTGCTCTGTCACTGCATACTGAGAAGAGTCTGGCTTTGACTTCTTTACTCCCCCCACAATCAGATATTTACAAACATCGACGTCATTCCCTTGAGGATTCTTTTGTTTGAAGCTAAACGATCCCAGCTCACTCAGCCTCTCTCCATAGTCAGATGCCCCAATTCCTTAGACATCCTTATGATCCTTCACAGGAATTGTTCAAGGATGCCCACTCCTTTCTTGCACTGGGGATCCTAGACCTGGACACAGCACTCCAGATGATGTCTGACCAGAGCTGAGTAGAGGGGGAGGGTCACCGCTCTCAGCCTGCTGGAAATGGTTTTCATAATGAAGCCCTGGGTGCTCTTGGCCTCCTTTGCCACAAAAGCACATTGCCAGCTGACATTCAGCTCGGTGTCTGCCAGGTCCTTTTCTGCCTTCTGGCCACTCAACCCCAAACCTGCAGTACTACATGGGGATATTCCCCCTCAGGTACAGGCTTTTTCATTTCCATTTGCTGAACTCACGTCAGCCTGTTTCACCATTTTGTGAAGCTCCCTCTGAATAGCAGTGCAACTATGTGGTGTATCAACCACTCCTCCCAGTTCTGTATTATCTGCAAGTCTGCTGAGAGTGCATTCTATTCCAGCCCCTAGGTTGTTAATGAAGATGTTAAAGAATATTCACATTTGTTTTGGCCCATGGAGTATCACGCTATCTTTCTGAGAAACCTTTTTTTGCTTGTTTGTTCACAGCCAAGAAAGTCAACTCATGAAGAACATTAATACAAATCAGCTGTGAAGGACCACAAAAGTGTGACACACTGTTGTTCCAGACATTTCGAACTGACAAGCTGATTTCAGGAAGGCAAAATGGTATGTCTGCTTTTGCTGCTGTGTTGGTGACCTTGCATACCTTGCACTACTCTTCCTAGTTTTCCTACAGAAAGACAGATACAAACATTTAGAACTGGATTTCAATCTGAAGGGTTTAAGGCTCAGCTCAATCTGATATCTTGGGAGGGTATTCTTGCTGGAAGGACAGACTCCTTATTCCTTATTCAGCATCTACTGATATCCTTAAAGAACATTGTCCTCAAGACAGGATGCTCAGCAACCAGCTCCCAGGATCATACAAACTGGATCCTATATCTTTTAGCTGCAGTTATTATCTGCTGGCTATCATGACTGCCAAGATACTCAAAAATAGCACTGCAATTCAAAATAGGTGACCTCTGCCATGGAAGCATCCAACAGGGCAGCATACAAATCACAGCCTTTCAATCTGTCTGCTTGCTCAAGTACTTAAACTGGTCTTCAAACTGCCATGGAGTCAGATCATTTCAGTGTTGTAACAAAAATAATTTTTCAGGAAGTTGGTTTTTTGTTTGTTTTGGGTTGCTTTTTTTGTCGATGCTAACATGGAGAAAATTATGCTGTAAAAATGATGCTTTTATAATTCTGTAATGATCAATATGACAAAAGAGTAACCACAACCAGGCTGATTTCCTGGCACAGCAGTTCTTATCTCTGTGCAAGGTCCCACATCGATGTACATTCTCAAACCTTTGACTATTCTGTGAAAATGGAAATTGCTGTAACTCTCAGCAACAGGGTTCTTAATAGCACAGTTTATGCTTCATAGCAAGAGTTTATGCTGTATCAGCAGCAGTTCACTAGACATGGCCTGTTAGTAAATCACAGAAGAAATTTAACACCATATTTGACAGTAAAAGAGGAACAGGTGCATCACAGTAATATCTCTGCACTCCAGCACATCTTCAGGAGTATTTAATTTCATTCCACAACAAACAAAACAAATCTGAGCAATTCACAGATTATCCAGTAGCTCAGTTCTCCTTTAACAAGTTTCTTTTAGTCAATTTTACCTCTGTAGTTACCCAATTAGGCACGCTAATATTTTCAGAGGGGGGTCATGAACATAATCAACTGAGACAAAGGTTGGCAAAGCACCAAAGCCATTCTAATGTGACATTTCTTCTTTTCAGTCTTGAACACAGAAGTGAGGCATAAACCTACATAATATGTTCTCATGAGTCAGAGGGACACATCCAGTTGAGACACCACTGGGCACTGGAAGGTTTCGGGCACCAGGTGGCATAATTATCAAGGAAAGATGATTCTCTGCCATCACCAGGTTCATACTCAGCTTGAGCACTGATTTATGAAAAGGATGCAAACAAAACCAGAGGAAAGACAAAACAAAAAGGACTAATGATGGTCATGATGAGTCTGAATGTAGAATTGAACAGAGAAACAAATCATGTGGTCCTGTCCAAGTCTCCTGTGAAACAGCAGGAAGGAATCTGAGCGTGGAGAAAAGCCAAAGGACCTGCTGCTGGGTGACAACAGAGGTCATAGCTCTCAGAGAACAGGTATGGACAGAGGACAGCTTGCAGGAACTCTTTTCTGACAGCTAATCCAGGAGGTAGTTCTGATTTTAGTTGTCACTTCTTCTAGGTCAGACCTAACTGTGTTTGGTTTAGCCTTGGTTTGGAGCAGCGAGTGACTGAGACATTCAGACACGTACCCTTTCCACACAGCATGACAGATTGCTGAGTATTCCAGGAGGTACCTAGATGTCACAGGAGCTCAAAAAGGAGTCAGAGAGTGAGTAGGAATAGTGTAGTGAGAATAACTATATCCTGTCCTTCCTGGTGCCCACAAAGACCTCTGATGGATATTTTACTACGTGTTCAGTAATTATATTCCTGGATACAGTTTCTTCAGATTTGGGTTCCTTAAAATAATTCTTGAAACCTTTTAAAAACACTGGTGCCTCTTTTTCCATACTTTGGGTACTAAGGCAGAACGAAAGCTTGTACAACACACCAAGTAGATCTGAAACTGCTAGCTCTCCTGGGAAACCACCCTCCAAGGTTAATGCACTGAGATCTTGGCAAGTTATCAGGTCCCAAAACGTCCTCTTTGGCTGCATCTGGAAGGAGTTTGGGACTGGATTATCTTTGAGCTTCCAGTATCTAAAATTCAGATTTCCGAGTCTGTCATTAACAAGGTTCCTTGCACAGTCAAAGGAGAAAAAAACTGAGACAAGTGTCTAAGACCAGATGGACTGTCAAATTTTATAGCCTGATTAATAAGCATAAGCCTCTTAATAAATTGACAACAGCCAAATAGGGAGTCATTACAGCAGTGATAAATGAGGTAATAGTGGAAAACTCAGATTCCACTGCCTTGGTTCAAAAATTACATTTACAGTATACCATCACATGAGTTTGATATCTCATATTTGGTTTAACCACCCAGGCTAATAGGAATTGTCTAATAAGGCAACGGACCTCAGAAGACATGATGGATAAATTGCTGTTTTACTGTGCTCTACTTTTTTGACTGTCTTATTTGATATCTGAAAATGAAAGTCCTCCACCCCTGGCCTCCCATCCTCTGAGCAATATGTTACTTTTTTCTTAGGAATTAACAAAAACCCCTAACGATATGAAGAGACAATACTCCGGTATTTCCATAGAAGGCAACTTCAAATCCACCCAAGAAACACTGCAATAGCCAACTCTTATTTAGTATCAAACTTCCCACTTCTGAATCTATGAGAAGGCAGAAAAAGGCAGCCAAAAGCTATGTGAACCAGGATCATTATTCTGAAAGTAGCATGGTCTGGCTGGTGGAATGAAAACAGCTCTTTAGGGGCATTGACGGATGGTACCCTGCTGACAGTAGGCTGGTGCAGAAATACCCACACTCCTCCTCCACAGCTTCAGCGCTGCCAGACGTGGTGGTGGTGTTCTGCTTGAAAGAACTGGCACAGGCATGCTGCAAAGTGACCTACAGACTTCCAGGGGGGAAACATAGAAAAGGCAGACAGCATATCTGCTACCAGATCCTGCTCACAGTCCCACAAGACCCAGTTCTCACAGTACATAATTAAGGCAGCAACATTAATTTTGTCTCGTGATATAGAAATACATCACATCATCTCAACGGAAAACAAATCATAGCTATATAAATTATACCTTGTAATCAACATACCCCCTTTAACCACATATAAATACATACAGTGTAATTTATGTTTCAGCTTGCTTTGGTTGCTCAAGCCACAGCCTGTTGTAAATCAATGTTATTATTATGATCCTATATTGTAAACCGGTCTCAGTGGGTCTAGAATATAGTTGTTTGATATATGACACATATGCAGGAAAACATTTATTATAAAGATAGACATACCATTTTTTTTGCCAGGTTGGAGAAGTTTTCCTGCCAGAATTGATATAGCCACCTACTCCTTTGTCTCAGATATTTTAACTATGCTCTTCTCCACTTATCCTACCTTAACTGAATGCAAACTGTGTGTGAATTGCTTTCTAATAAAGGATCATTTTCTTAGTAGCAAACAGATGTGCACCAACGTTTACTTTGAAGGTGTCGAATGCATTTAAACAAAGGTCTTTACCCTTAATTTGTGCTGAGTTCCTTACACTATTGACATGCAATGAAGTGGTTTTGAAGCTGAACTCCAACACAGATCACACAAAAATTCCTTCAGGATCCTGAAGAATGACCGAAGCTGTTCATATACACCCATGCAAGGGCAAGGGTAGGAGTCCATTGCAAATATTAAACCATCATCCAAAGGGTCAAGGGGTGAAGGCTGTAACAGATATACCTTTAAATTGTTGTAGCCCATGATTTGTGTCACATAATACAGGAACTGTTATAGCAGGAACCACACAAACCAGTGAAGGACTAGATTCACAAGAAGACATGCAAGTGCAGCAGTGAGCCAACCTGAGCTGGATTTGGTGCCAAATAACTCCAAAATACACACAGTCTTTCCTGTCCTAAGTGACCACCATAATAGATGGAACCCAAGTCATGGACTAATGAACTCAATGGACATTTTATGTGTATTTTATGGATATTTTACAGGGTGGCTCACAGACCATCCCTGTCATAGGAAGTTACATTTGTATATATATCAAAAGATGAGGAAAGGGGTAGTGGTTAATAAGGATGTATTGGACAGTGTGAGATTAGTGCATGACTTAAATGGTATGAATAAGGGGTGGAGATAGTACTACCTTTGGCTGGGGTGGTGACGATGGAAGCTTTGACAACCTCATCATTCCAATATTCTTTTTACATTCACCAGACTTCATCTAGACAATGCAATGAAGAAAGACCTCATGGTACTAGCGAGTCTCACTTTGACAAGCCAGCAATGTGATTCTAGCATGAAGGAAGCAGAGGCTGTCTCTAGCTGTATCAGTCAAGAAGATTCACTTGATGCACTAACAGTGAATGAGCATAATGTTTCACACTATAATTATGACTACAGCCTCCTGTGAACCCCAGAAAGTATTATCCTGCTACATCTGTGCCTATGAATCCATGTTCACTGCCTGAAAGAGACAGTAGTGTGCTTTTGATAGATATAGGAAGTGGTCTTGTCTGAATAATCTAGCCAAAATTAACTCTGAATAGAGATTCTGTTTAAAAAACGGGAGAAATTTTAGAGAAAATCTCTCTCTGAGATAAATAAGAGAAATTGAACAAAAGGGCTCTGGATCAGAATACAGTTACCAAAAAGGCAGAGAACAAGATCTTTCACACACAAACTATAGTGCCTCATGGGCTCCAGTAGCTTTGCTAATGGTGTGTCCCTACTGCCCCCCACAAGCAGAATCTGCTCAGCTGTGAGCAGGCCCAGCTGTGCTCATCTCAGCGTCTGAACCCAGTGAGCATCCAAGGCCATGGCTCAGCAGCCACGAGATGATGGATGCATGGAGTGCCACACGCAGCGGCTGCGCCTGGAGCTGCCTGTGCCCAGCCTCCTGCCCATGCAGGGGGGCATCCTCCCTCCAGGGAGCAGAGCTGCCCTGGCACCAGAGCAGCAGCACCTGGGCTCCAGGCTCTCCGTGCCATGGCCTCTTCTCAGCTGATCCCAAGTGGGACCTGTAGCTGTCAGTCAGTAGTAATAATGACAACAACGCTTTTCAAAGAAAATACTGTTTCTTAGAGGCTTATGTCACGTGTTTACCGTAGGCAGAAGGCGCAAAGGACATCCTGGAAGTGCATGAAGTCACAGTAGTTTTGAGTTGGGAGCATCCAAGTTGTGCCTTTCCCTGCCACACAAGAAGCGTACAATAGCTTCTTAAAATGGACCAAGCTGAAATAGGGGCCCTGCAGGGTCTGACATGTTATGAAAATGCTTTTTCTATACTGGGCTCAAGAATCTAACAACAAGTACTCCTGTAAGGACCCCAGCCCAGACAGTTATTTTTATGGATGCTAGTGTCATTGCTCCTTGGAGTTTGGTTTCAACAGAAAGAAGCTAATGTTTCGCTGACATCTTAAGATATGAAGGAGAGCTTTGAGCTCTCTGAGGAGTGAGCGAAACATTTGGCTCTAACAGCTGCACATGGAATATGATCTGAGCCAAATATAAGAACTGAAGGATTTATAAGTTTGTTTCAGACACCCTAAGTTCATTTTAAGAAATATTCTCCTTGCACACATGCACACACATGTACTCACTTACACCCACATGTACCCACACATGACTTGTGATACTCCTAACATTTTCCTTCAGGGTTGGTCTTACTGTTGCTGTGCGGAGTCTGAAGTCTTCCTAGGAAGAAATCTCTATGTGATATACAGACCAGCTACTTTTCCCACAAACTTTTCTGAAAATGCCCATCAGAATTGCCCTCTTGTACCCTGTTCCATCACATCCTCAGCTTTCTTTGCTAGGAAAAAATGTTCTTTGATACAGGAGACTGAAGATTTTCTCATGTGATCAGATAAGAAAGTGCCTGGGAGAGAGATTTCTCCACCATTTATTTTGCCCTGAGGTGTGGATTTCCCTTCTCGACAGCAGTATTGAGGTGGTAGATATGGTCTCCAAACACACACTTTGTCCTCCCTTGAATACTGCTAGAGGGAGGTCTTGTAGGTGGCATCAGTGTTGCTTAGAGAAGCACCAGCATCATATAGTAGGCAAAGCACAGGTACAACTGTCACATGGCTGCAGCACTTTCTTTGTCCTTCAGCCTTTAATACCAAATGCCTTACAAGCCTTAATTTAGCAAAACCATGGGAGAAATGTTCCTGAACTTCACAATGCAAGATATCACTTATCAGCACGGTCTATGCTCAGAAACACTTTGCTATCCCTCCGTTAGAGGTTCTTGGGAGTACAGTTGTAGTTTTGGTTACCTGTTCCTACAGAGGAGGAAGAACAACCCTTTCCCATTGTCCGTAGCAGGAACATTATGGATGGTCTGAACAGCTATGCTTGCTGAGTTCCCAGTATCTGTCTGCAAGGATACTGTTTTCTGGTGAGCGGAAGCTGGTACTCCCTTTCCCTCAAGAGATACCAAACTCTTCAAAGTCAGGCCAACCAGCATTGTAGAGAAAGAGGAACACTGCATATCTTCTTTTAGCCTGACTTATGTTGTCATAATCAAACACCAAGAAGTACACACATTGCTTCTGGGCTGTCAGACAAGTCTAACAACACACAAGATCAAGGTTAACTCATTCACAGGCCAACAAAGAATGCTTAGTCTGCATTGAGGCAGAAAGATGTACAGACTGTTACTTACCCAGAAATACCCAGTGAGAGCAAGACAGCTCTCCCCTTGCAAGATGGGACAAAAAAAGAACCAATTTTCTTTCTATCCCAGGTCTTTTCTTCACACACGATGTATGGAGAGCAGAACAGCAGACACCCCCAGGCTAGTATTGTCTGTACTGCTGTTATGCCATCTCCATTCCAGATCTGATCCCTGGGAGAGAACACAGTTTTGTGCCATCCTTTTGTCCACACAGTAGTAACACAGCAGAAGGAAAGAATATCAAAGACCTATGGAATTATTCAGATGACACTGAATTAGAACAGAACATTTTTAGAATTATGTCACAATAATTGTCCAAAGGGGACCATTGCACTTATTTTGTGCAAAGATTTGGAGTTCATTGGCAATCATCCAGACATTGCCTCACACAGGCATCCAGGAATTTCTGTTATTCAGAAGACAAAATGCTTGAGAATTTGATGAAATTTTTGCTTAAGTTGTTTCTGAAACTCAACAACTCTTGACTAGAAAAGAGTTCTTGACTACATATGTATCTTTCATAAGCCAAATGATCTTTAGATGTCTTCTCTATCTGCACTGATACCCGAGGGAATGGGTGTCTAAATGTGTCAGAATTTGGCTTAGTAACTCAGACTGTATTAGACAAGCAGACATAAGACTCCAAAGTAGGACAATTTGTCTTTCTGAATCTTATC
The DNA here is from genome assembly GCF_023634155.1 of Falco peregrinus. Lineage (NCBI taxonomy): Eukaryota > Metazoa > Chordata > Aves > Falconiformes > Falconidae > Falco > Falco peregrinus. The sequence continues at coordinate 118,510,276 of NC_073722.1, read as the reverse complement.
TATTTTGAAGAGTTCTTCTCCCTTCTTCTTTGACTGATTCACTTTTCAACAAGCTTCCTATCTGTCAACACTGACTGGTTAATTAGTGCGTTTAAAATAGATGAGAAATGCTAAGATTCATGTCTTACGAGCCAGTCAGACTGTGGAGCTTTCCAAACATGCTTGCCATTCACTAGTTATATAAGACACTGCCAAAACATCTTTAGTAGTGGTTGTTGCACTTCTTCCAGGCCAGCTAAGGCCAGCTAGAAGGTTAGCATTATCATAAGAAAACAAGCCTAGAGGGGGAGTGGCACAGGACCACTGAACAAGCAGAGAGTCGCACCCTCTGCTATTATAAACCTTGATATTACAAGTAGAGGAGATTGGCAACTGCCTAAATTCTATTAAATGCAACACTGACGGCCTTTTCTGTAGCGCTAGTTAAACCTCGTATTGCCTAAATAAGTGACAGCTGGAACTGCTCTTAGATGTTTAGCATTAGGTGTTATGTTCACCCAGAAGCAGCCTCAACCTGGCAAGACAGATGCCTTTTTGCTCACTAAATCGTTTGGGATCTAGGTCAGATGGAATGTTATCTGAAAATCTTATCTGGATTCCAGGATATGTAATCAAGTGTATGGTGCGGAAACGCCTAGCAATTGCAGCACATGCTGAGACAGTGAAATGGCTGTGTTGTGGGCTCTCCCTAGCCTGAGTGACCAGCAAATAACATACTGTGGAAGTGCTGTAATCATTAGGATACAGGCTGCTTCATGTAGACCAGTGTTCAACTTTGAAGATTTGTGGACCACAGCAGCAGACAAGAGAACAGTTAGCAGACCTGGGTCTGTTTCCTGCTAAGACGTGGCTGCTTAGCAAGGTATTGTGAAGGAGCCGAACCCTAAGGATGCCCAACAAATGTGCAGCTGCAGTACAACTGGCTGATTCTATATCTGCTTGTTTGACGGTTAACTTGAGCCAGTTTGTGACAAGATCAGGGGTGTTAGAGGGTATAAAAGGGAAGCATTTAGGGATGGGAATGGTGGAAAAGGGAAGAAAGATTTTTTTATAAGGGTAAGATAGCAGGAAGTACAATGATTTCAAGCACAAAAGCAGAGTAGAGCACAACTTCACACACAGTTGCTGTAAAACAGGAAGAAACTGCTCAGTAATGAGGCTGCACAGACAAGTGGTTACAGATATGTTAGGTAGGTGTATTCAGGATCAAAGATTGCTTGAGCAAGACTCATTAGCCAAGAAATAAACTGCTTCTAGACGTTATCTAAACAGGTTTGGTATACATTCTAAGAGCAGCAGGGCAGAATGTTAATGTTATTGTTCATAGAGAAAAAAGCATTGTGATGGAAAATTCTGAAAGGGCTAATACTGACACAGATCAACATTAACACACCATGAAGGAAGGAAGATTGGAATTGTTAATTCCAGTTCAAATCATATAAACCCAGACTGGGCAGTCATTGTCATTTCCATGTAGCTGAAAGCATTCAGCCCAGCTCACACTGAAAACAAAATTTTTTGAATAAAACCAGAATAGCAAAAGCTATAGCTGAACAAAGGCAAGATAAAGCAAAAAAAAGTACAGGATAGAACCAGAAGGAACTGAAGACATGAGGAAACCATGATCAAGCCACTTAAAGATCACCAAAGGAGATCTGAATCTTTGAAGTAAGAATTACAGGCCATTATGCCCAGAGATTTCTTCAAAGTCCAAGAAGAATGGCTGTACACCAGTTTTTGAAGCAAGCTCATGGGCCACAAATGTGGTTGGTTTTTTTTTTTATTATTGTCATATAAAGTTAGCTAATCTACTGGTAAAGAGGGATTCCTAAACCACCTGATCTATACTCCAGCAGAATGACCTAAAATCCACATCAAAGCCAGGTAAACATCAGGATGCTTTATTCATAAAAGGTTCAAGAGCCCAATCCTTTGCATAGAGAGAAGGGCAGATCTGAAGCAGAGTATTCTCTCAAAAAAACCTTGTGTAATAGGCATTGCAGTAAAGTTAAAAATCCAATCAACCATGGCTCTGGCAGTACTACAGTTGTAGCACTCCTGTTGGATGAAGAGACTCTTCAGTTGCTGATGAGGAACTGTATTATTCTTCCTAAATATTCAATCCAATAAGCTGTACTATGTCTGAGACAGCCAGCGGGTACGAGGTTGGTCTCTTTGTTCATGCACCAGTGAGTTTTTGCTGACCACGTGGTCAAAAGAATGCAAGGTCAGAGAGATCCACAGATCTCATTGGGAATTTATGGGAAGGCAGTCCTAAGTCATGTGGATCAAGTCATTACATACGTTCAGGTGTTATGTGATGACCTGACATTCACAATGGATCTGGAACAAGACCTGTAAGGTTCAAAAAGTGTTATATGATAAAACCACCTAAATATTTTTAAAATGTGAATGCATACATTGCAATGGAAAATGTAAAGGTTTCAGACATGAAGGGGGAGGTTGAAATGAATAATGTCACCTATGGGATTAAAAATCCTCAGAGCTAGGTCATTCAGCTGTTATGGATGAGTAGGTTAACACTTCATTGTGGCAGGTGTAAACAGAGTAGGCAGTAATGAGATACTACAGGCTATAGACATTGCTAGATCTGTGTACTGACAGTTCAGAAGAAATCACCGTAAATCTATGATTTGAGGAAAATTAAATAGAAAGAGAAACCATAAGTTTTGGCAGAAGGATCAGAAGACAGTTTTTCCTCAAGCCCGGTTTAACTGATCAGAGGTTCACGTCATTCTCCTAAGAGACAGCCAATAGAAGTTGGAGTGTATCCAGCTGTGGTGTTTTCAAGGGTAGCTCTGTAAAGAATATTGGAACTAGAGGTTATGTCTACTTACTTCATGCTTCCTCACTAATTATCTAAGAAAAATGGGAAGCTAAGGTTTTGAGCAGACTTCAGAAAACTTAACAAGGTGACTCTGCCCAGTTAGTATCCCATAAATAAAATGACTCATCACAAGGGAGAACAGAATACTTCTTTATGTGGGGTTTAAGACTATTGACAGATCACATTGAAAAAAGAGTTTTCAGGAGATTAATCTGCATTTACTATTGACATGGGGCAATGAGTTGAGTTTAACACAGTTCTTTCTGGATAGCAAAGATAATTCCATTTCAGAGATCAGTCAGCTGAGCGTAGAGTACTTGTCCTTGCTACTCCTGGTAGTTCATCCACAAAACACAGCCTACCATTTTTCCATAAAAAGGGATCTGGAACAAAATCTGCGTTTTCTTGAGCTGATTGGTACCCTCATTTCAAAAAGTGTATCAAAAAGATACACCCAATCTTTGGGTGACCTGCAACTTGCAAATACCAATAGCCATGCTCTCAGAATTACAAGAGCATGTTGGAAAGATCAGTATTGCCTGTAAACCATCAGTGTATGTGGTATGATGTAGGAAGTGTAGCTTCATTCTGCTGTTCCCTGGGTAAAAGGAGAGCTCCTAGGAATGTTGGCAGATGACATACAGAAATGCCAGAACACTAATCCTTCAGAGCAAATCTTCTCATTGCTACACTTCAACTAACATGCTGCTCTGAACGGGACCTGGAAATGGTAAGGACACACTTTCTTCATTAGATTTGATAAGTATTGGATCATATTAAATTAATTACAGGAAATACCTTCTATATCCCCCATGGAACTCGTCTGTTAAATATGGAGCTTAACATTCTGTATTACCTTCTTAAGATGCCCTCTAAGAATCTGTTTGAATGTTCCTGATAAAGACTTCATGTGCTGGGGCAGGGCTGGGGGAGAGATGAAATTTTGAACCTTCTTGAGATAACCCAGTAATTACCATTACTAGTGTGAGGTGTGGAGTGATTCTCTAGGAAGAAAGGTAGTTGGGACCAATAATATTTGTACATATGTAAAAGTCAATGTCTGGGGCTAAATGCAAATCTCCCAGGAATATTGTTGATGATGACTAGCTTGTGCTACAGTTCATACAAGGCAGTAACAAACACATCCATCCTTTTTTCTAATCCTGGTCTTGCCCTCAAGAACTAGTATCTGCAAATGCAATACATTGTGCATTTGTAATTTAGCCTTACCACATAAAAAGGGAAGCAAACATTCTATGTCTTCACAGTGGGAATTTGGAAAATGGACTTTCATACACATGAAGTCTTCGTTTTCCAGCAATAACTCTGTCCCACGCACAGACTAAAGCAACTTAGTGCCTTGGAAAGGTCCTGAAACAGCCATCTGAGATTAGAAAGGTAGAAAAATGTGCAACCTGTGATTGGAAATGGGCAGTACTGAACGTGCAGCCAAAGTGAACAATGCACACACTCCTATTTCCACAGCAGATACTAAGTAATTCTTAGGTGACATTCAGAATGCCATTTCCTTCTCACAAAATGTGAGCAGCTGAGTGACTCCAGTTACAAAACAGGTGAATGAAGTAAAAAGGCTTAGAAGACTCTGAGTAAAGTGCAGAAAGCAGAGGGACAACAGGTGGCAAAAAAGCGTCAGAGAAGGACAGAGAGGTGGATGGAAGGGAAATTAGGGTTGCTAACATGATATTTCTATTAGGATGCAAATGTCTCAGAAAAAGGTGTTAGGCGACATGTTCCTTAGCTGACCCTTTGTCTGTCACAGAACTGGAGAGGTATCATGATGCAGGCAGATTATCATAACTCTGATGTGTGACTCTCAGACACTACAAATGGAAAGTACAGCTAAATTACCCTTTGCCTGAACCTGGTGCGAGTATTTCCTATCCATCTCAAGCTGCAAAGACTGCTTCGTTCAATCACTGCTTTACCAAGCGTGCTGGTGCAACCTTTGCCTTCTGCATCCGTGTCAGCTCCCCGATGCTCCCTGAAGGATTTTTCCAGCTCGCCTGTGTCCTCCTGGAGCAGGGTGACCTCTAGAGGCCTCCGGGGAGAGCTGGCATGGAATGAGCATGTCAGTGCTCTGCCGCACGCCCTGCCTTACATATTCGCAAACCTTGGATTTTGCCTATTAGCGTCCTCATTCTGAGGCCTTTATGTATGTTGAATAGTCTGTTCATAGCAGCATTGTCGTGTCTTCCAAAGGGCTACGCGGGTAAGTAGGATAAGATGCTTAAACAGACTTCTACCTTTGTCTCATTCATGAGAAAGACAGGATCTTTTTTAGCCACTAGTCTCTTCTGGAGTTTGAAGAGACTTGCAAGGCATGAAGAACTGGATTGATGAATTTGGCCTGTCAGAATTCGTTGAGTAGAAGTTGGTTTCTGTGGAACAGGCATATTTTCAGCTAATCTTATTCTGCCAATGAAACCGTGCTTGTTCACTTAGAAGGCACATCACTGATATCTGTATTATTATAGTTCCAAGAGATTTTGCAATCCATGCAACTCCACTGGAGTACACCAGCTGCATCTATTTAAAACTTTCTCTCAGAGATGTTCCTTTATGGTAATTATGGACCAGGAGCTTTTTTCAAGGTCAGTGACCTTTGCATTATTTACCAGCTAGTAAGCAGTATGACTACACAGGGTGTTTATACAAGATGATTCTAATCTTCAAGGTATGGCATCAGACTATAAATAAATGAGAAATGAAATATACTTTCATTTATATGAATGAATGAGAGGTATTTCCCCAATATAAATAAGGGCCATTTCCAGATTCAGAAGAACTAAACAAGTATATAAGACATAATGACAGTAATTAAGCTATTGCTTGACTTCTTCTGGGCATATCCAGCCTGGCAGAATACACAGGTTGAGTTGTTGCTATTGAACACCATCACCACCATAAGTGTTCAGCATGTTAATCACTAATGTAGTTTAATATTTTGCTTTTAAAAAAATAATAAGAAAACCTTTAACTATGGAGTACTCATCTTCTATTCAAAGAAATAATCAGATGTAAATTCTGTAAATTTCTTTGCAAACTAATATGATGGCTCTGTGTACGAATGCTGTGAGGTCTGCTTATTGGATTCAAAACATATTTTTTATAGTCAGTGAACAAATAAAAAACAGACTGGGAACGAATAGTTTTGTAATAATAGCAACCAAATATGTTTTATTTTAGTTGCTAAAAATATAATTTCAGAGTGACAGGCACATACTTCCCCCCCAAATTATACTAACTGTACACAGATTTTAATTTACATATTCAGAAATGCTAGCATAGAAAATGCTAGCCAGGAAAGTTGTTTTTTTGTTGTTGTGTTTTTTTTTTTTTTTTAAACAAAAGAGAACTCAGTTGCCAGTATATTTCTTCATAAACCTTTTCCTTTATCCAAGATGCTTACAGTGACCTTAAATGCTGCTTAAAAAACCAAAGATACGATCTTCCTTATGCCATGCTATTTGCTAAAACTGTCTTTTACTAGTAAATGAAATAAAAAAATCTAGTTTTAATAATGTAATAATTATGGCTGTAAAAGAAGAGACTCGAACTCTTATGGGTTACTCTAGGTTTGCAGTTTTAATCAGTCCAGCAGCGTTGGGTCACCTCTGCAGAGAGTGACAAGCTTACAAGATTTTCAGTCACATATTTATAGTATCTACCTAAACATTACATAATCTCTTGATTCCACAATAAATCTTCTATCAGTTCCTATCTTGACAGTCGGCTCCACAAGTTGTTCTGTATCTTGATCACCTCGCTATTTTGCTTCTTCTTTCAAGGATGATTGCTTCAGGTTCCGTACGTCCCAGTTCTGAGTAATCACAATAGACAATCTCCATCATTTCAGCCTTCTAAAGGTCAGGGTCTCCTGTTCTAAAAAGCTCCTTTGAACTGTCAGGCATAATCTTATTAATATTAAACTTTTATTGTCTAGCATCTATCAGCTGACTGTGCTTGCAGTCTTGGTTTGGGCTATACAGGGGACAAAGCTGAGGTGTACAGCCTACAGTAGCACTGATCTGGCATTTTCCTCCAACAATGGCCATAGTTGCTTATACAAATCACAGTTGTGACTGTTTCACATAGTTAAAGACAGCCTCAAGCCTATCAATTATTACAATAAAGAAAAAAATCAGCAAATATTCTTGTGACTTTTTCCCACCTCTAACCTGTATTCCTTTACTTTTGGTGTCACCCTGACTTGTAGCACTCTTCCAAGCCCAACATTTATCAGTTTTTCTTATTTTTCTTTCCCAAAGCAAAGTCCAATCTCCTTCTTATCGCCAAATGTCCTTGCCCCTTTTCTTATCCTTTCCTTTTACGTATAACCCCAACTTTCCAGCCCATATCCCAGGTATTTGAGCCATTGTCAACTCTCCTTATCATACACCTCATCTGTGCGTGTCCAGTTCCACACAACTCTTATGGATATTTCTGCACCATTCAGTTCTCAAGCTATATTTTTATTTCCTTCATGAGCTGCTTGGAGCCAGCTCCAGCTCATTATGCTCATATAACTAATTAATCAGGACCTAATATCTACCTAAAGGTGCCCATTGGAAAATTCTGATTGCACATAGGTTATACCAGACCTTTCTGCCTCTGGATACCCAGGTCCCTGGCAGGCTCGTGCTGGTGGGACAGCCTCAGCAGCTGGATCACAAAGGAAATGTCACATTCCAGCCACAGACTCCTCCTTGGGGAGGGGATCCACAGAGCCAAGGGCATGAAGCACAGCTCACCTCAATAAGGCAAGTATCTGTCCCCGACCTTCCAAAGTCCTCTCTTCCTGCAGTCATGGATAGCTCGTTGCCATGTGCCAGGGCAGAAGCAGAGAGGAGGCTTCACCCCTGTCAGCAAGAGGGAGGAGAGGGTCTTAAGGCACTGCAACCCGAGGGCACTTCTGCACCTGTAGCCTCGGCTGCAGAGAAGCTCCCAGGCTGGACCATCCCCTTTGGGATATTGGGGGTGGCTGTTGCCCGGCCCCTTCCTCACCTGGGGCCCACGCATGCCGCCACGATGCAATCAGCATTAATTGCACGGGGAGCCTTTGAGCATGTCTTTATTAATACCAAGTGTGAAACAGGAAAATGCTATTGAAGCAAACCTGCCTCTTGTCCCACACCTTGTGTGCCAGGGGCACATCTAATGTGCTCCTACCTCAGACAGGCATTCAGCTCTTGGGACTTTTGGAGCCCCACAGTGTTTGTCCCCAGCCAATGTGGGTTTTTCTTCCAGTTGCTGCTGGAACCATTGTTTCATGCAAGTGTTACACGTACTGTTAAGTTCAATAATTAACACATCCCTGGCAAAGTAATAAGCCACCCCCAGAAACATCAAAGGTTGGGATGGAGTCAGACCATCTCTCAACCGTTTCCAAAATGCTTCCGTAATGCAGAGCTGCATCTACCACTCTTCTGCTGAGGCCAGAAAGATGGAATAACATTTGTGGTTCTGGTAGATAACTTTGAAAAAACATTCCCTGTGGGATTTGCAGCATGCCGGTGCTGTTATCAGCCATGCTCTCTGGATTAGCAGAGCATGCCTGTAGGGATCAGTGCACCCTGTGAATCGCCAGCGTGCTGTGCAACATGGAACATGTAGCTTCAAGCTAGTGTGTAGCAAGGTAGACTTGGCAGAGAGCACTGGCTGCTGAAGCAGGACCTACAGCAGAGGTGACATGCCAGTGTCTCACCAAAGCATCCATAATCCCTTCCTTCCTTCCTCCCTTCCTTCCTCCCTTCCAGATTTTTAAATTTGATTCACAGAGAGTATTTCCTGCTCACAGGTTTAAGGGGACGGTGTCTCTTGTGGATGATGTTGCATGGCCCTCCTTAGCTGAGAGAACAAAGATACCGTAACCGTCCATTCAGTAGCAGGTAGGGATTGCATTTGTTCAGCACTGAACCCAAGGTGCTTAGAGGTGAAGCAAATGCGTTTCCAGCATGAGCAGAGACAAAGGATGTTTGAAAACACCCACTGTAAGAACTGCAGCTTTCAAATGGGACTGTCAGTTATACTGGAATTATTTGTTAGGCGTGCTGAGCGAGATGTTGTCAGACCAAACAGTTTGACACACAACGCCCAGCCTCCACTGCAGCAGTGCTTGTTCAGACAGCAGTCCTCCATGTAAAAGAATTCCCAGGAATGCTAGGCCAAGATGAACAGAAATGCTGGCACCTTCATCCTTTGCAGAAAAACTTCTCTTCCCTGTCCTTCTGCTAAAACATTGCTGAGTGCTAGAGCCTGTACATGGTACGGACACACTTTCCTCATTCAGAAGCCTGTTTATGCTGCTGATGAGCATTGAGTCACATGGAACTAAATGAGGAGTGCTTTCTCCATGCCCAGCATACCATGTCTACTCCACAAAGATGTTTGTGGGATATCTGGTTAAGATACCTCACAGGATACTCAGGATAGCCATGAAGAGATGGGGGTGTCCTTTTTCCATCTCCTCATGCTGTTTCTCCACTCAGGGACCAGTTTCTGCAAGTCTTCACTGAACTCACAGTAGGGAAAATGGAAGTGAATGCATCTTTCCTTTAGAAAGTTTGATTCACCGCTTTTTCTGCTGGTTGTGTCTTCACTTTCCAGTAATGACATTCTTACATGGCTTCCTGCAGCCTGAAAAAGACTGAGCATCTCTCAGTGAAGGACCACATTGTTCAGCTGGAATGGTAAGTGGAGTGGCTAGAAAGACAGACCTGTCATTTGAAGTTTGGCTGCACTTGAATGAATGCCCAAGTTGCACAGTTACTCAGACATCTTCTGTTCTCAGCTAACAACTCCGGAAGGAATTGCTGTTGGACAGTGGGTCCTAGCTGAGAAGGTGACCTTCTGAATGCCCTTTCCATCACCCATCAAAGCAACAGCTACAGGGCAGATGGGGTAGGGAACAGCCCTCTTGGGTAAAAACAGGGAAGGAAATGGGTCAAAAATGAATCAATGATGATGATATGCCACCAGGTAGCCAGCAGCCATAGCGTCAGGGTGCCATAACAGTGCTTGAATCTGCTGCCTGAGCTTTTGTGGACACTAGTCTGATTTACAGGAGTTAAAGGAATTATCACAGAGCTATCACCAGCTTTCTCCAGTTTTAGTCCAAAGAGATGTGATACTCTTCATGGTGCCCCTATCTAATTAAAATCATTAAGAAAACAGTGCAGACTAAAGAACCAACTTCTGTCGGCTTCCAAAAATCCACATATTCTGTTGGTTATCAGCCCTCAACAAATCTGCCTTAGACAGTGGCCAGTAAAAGAAACAGCTTACACTGAATGTGTTGCACAGCTGGAAAGTGCTAAGATACACTATGGGTAAATATAAAGTATTATGTTCTTTGGGACAGAGCAGTAGGATGGCTAGACTGGCAGGAGTCACTGTCAGGAATTATAGTCCTTGATTTCTCTTCATTGTGAAGTTAAATTTCTATTCTTGCCCCAGTCACTAAGTAATAAAGAAGGGATAAGTATTTAGGAACTAAATGACAAAAGGCTGTGCTGTGATGTAGGGACACAAAAGGTATAACCCAAAGCTGTGCCCAAAAGCTAATGATGATATAAACCTAACCAGTAAAAACAGAAAAAAATGAAAACTGTTGCTCATGCATATGCAAAGGAAATTACGGTCTTTATTCTCTAGACACAATTACAAAGACCAATTATAGAAGAAAGCGACCAAGAGGTTCACATTTTGTGCAGTCCTCGGGTCACTTTTCTGCCTCATGACATCCTCACTCCTCCTCTGCTATCTTCTTGCCATGAAACTCACGGCTCTTCACTCGGAGCTTGTTGACCTGCGACTCTGCAATGTCAGCCCGCTCCTCGGCTTCCTCCAGCTCGTGCTGGATCTTGCGGAACTTGGAGAGGTTGACATTGGACAGTTCCTCCTGTGTGGGGAGAGGGAGTTGGTGGTGAGGAGCCCAGGGCAGGGGTTTCACTCCACCTGTGCCTTGGCCTTCTGGGGCTGTGGCTCTTCCCTGGGGAAAGGCACAAATCTCCATCCACCACCCATCACTGCTTACACGTAAGCCTCACCGTGACCTCCTCATCCTCCCTTACTCAGGACCCCTCTGTGAAAAACATCACTGGTCCTGTGCCACTCTTGAAGAGCAATTTTGTCACTTGCATTTGTCATTTGTGTACTTACTCTCCCAGTACTTGCTGCCCAGCCATCAGTGTGATTTTTTAAGGTGAGAAAGACCCTGAAGCCTTCTGCTGATCCTTACTAGCAGAGATTCATGACCTCCAGTTAACTTCAGCCAGTGGATATGGCACCTGGGGCTGTTCAGTCTGACCTCCTGTATACAACAGGCTGCAGACCTTCCTTCCGTTCGTCCCTGGCTGCCGCAGGGTGCCCAGAACTCAGCAAGGCCTCGTGACACCATACTCAATGGTGTGGCCAAGACTGCTGTGTCTTGGGAGTTTCTGTCCTGCCCCTTTCCTGCTATTCATAGCCATCTCAATGAGCATGCTGCCGTACTGGAAGGTGTCTCTGGCCCATCCTTTGTGCAATACTTACAGCCTCCTCAGCTTGTCTCTTGTAGGATTTCACCTTCATTTGCAGCTTGTCCACCAGATCCTGCAGCCTGAGAATATTCTTCCGGTCCTCCTCAGACTGGAGTGGTTGGAAAGCAGGAAAGAGCGTGAATTACTGGTTCTGCACTGGATGAGGTTAACAATTCCCCTTGGGGATGGCGTGCACAAAATCTGACTTGCTGTGAGAAAACTCTGTCAGCTGAGGGAGGCCTCCTGCCTTACCTGGTAGGTCAGCTCCTTCACCCTCCTCTCGTACTTGCGCACGCCCTTCACGGCTTCAGCGCTGCGCTTCTGCTCAGCATCAACCTCCCCTTCCAGCTCCCGCACCTGCAACGAGAAGCCCATCTTTGGAGCTTCCCTGCTGGCTGCTAACGTGGCGTGCTCACTCATGCACAAAGAAAAGCCCCACGCACTCTGGCCTCCAGCTTCTGGATTTGCTTCTTGCCTCCCTTCAGAGCCAGCTGCTCGGCCTCATCCAGACGGTGCTGCAGGTCCTTCACAGTCTGGTCCAGGTTCTTCTTCATCCTCTCCAGGTGGGCGCTGGTGTCCTGCTCCTTCTTCAGCTCTTCTGCCATCATGGCTGCCTGATGAGAGCAAAGGGTCAAAGCCATTGTGGGCCTGGAGACCATCTGAGGGAAAATACACCCACCATCGGCACTGAAGGGAGCCCCCAACTCACATCTGTGATGGCCTTCTTGGCCTTCTCTTCAGCATTGCGGGCTTCCTGGATCGTATCCTCCATTTCACTCTGGATTTGGGTAATGTCTGTCTCCAGCTTCTTCTTGGTGTTGATCAAGCTGGTGTTCTGTGCAACAGGAAAGACGGGATTTGTACTGTCAGACCTAATGCCTCAACACCAAGAGCTAAAAGTGTGAGTATTGTTTCTTGAAAGTCTTTAACACAAGAGTCCTCTTTAGGGTCATAGCTGCAAACCAGACATGGGTGGCTGTCTGGAGCAGCCCTATGACGGCGTGGCTCTCAATGTGTTTACACAGCAAACACTCACAAGATGTGTAACAATCACATTCTGTGTTGTGCCTTGTGGATGGGACTAAATTCCAGAGCAGTGCCTGACCTGGGTATGGAGGAGCTGCACTCGTTCGGTGGCATCCAGAAGCTCCTGCTCAGCCACCTTCCTTGACCGCTCCGTCTGCTCCAGGGCTGCCCGCAGCTCCTCAATTTCAGCCTGCAGCAGGTTTGCTCGGCGCTCCACCATGGCCACCTGCTCCTTCAGGTCCTCCTGCGTCCTCAGAGCATCGTCCAAGTGTAGCTGGGTATCCTGTAAAAGGGACAAGAGAAATGGCAAGGTGGCAGTGCGCACTTGTGCACCAGAATTGTAAGGGACCACGTTTCTCTCCCTGTAGCTTTGCTGAACAGACCTTGAGCACAGCCTGCGTGTTTCTCAGGTTCTTTTGTGCCTCTGCAGCCACGCGGTTGGCATGGCTCAGCTGGATCTCCATTTCATTCAGGTCTCCCTCCATCTTCTTCTTCAGCCGCAGGGCTTCGTTCCTGCTCCTGATCTCAGCGTCCAGGGTGCTCTGCATGGACTCCACAATTCTGAGGTGGTTCCTCTTCATCTGGTCAATCTCCTCATCTTTCTCGGCTATCTTCCTGTCAATCTCAGACTTCACCTGGTTGAGCTCAAGCTGGAGGCGCAGGATCTTCCCCTCTTCATGTTCAAGGGACGCCTGAGAAAGAGTGAACAGGAATACTTTTCATAAGACAAATGTTGACCCCGAAGCCCTGAGTATAAAGGAATGCCACGTTTAGATATTATTGCCACGCTTTTATACAAACGCTCTTTTCCTCCTGTGCCTGGCAATGACTCTGCAGTGTTTACAACGAGACAGAGATCCAAGACATGTAAGAGAGCCATAAGTAATGCTGTGTACCTCAGCTTCCTCCAGCGAGGCCTGGAGTTCAGATTTCTCCTGCTCAATCTGCTTCTTGGCTTTCTCCAGCTCATGAATGGCCTTGCCTCCCTCTGCAATCTGCTCTGTGAGGTCACCAATCTCCTCTGTGGGAGCAAAGGCCAACGGCACGGTCAGGCACGGAGCAGAACGGGAAGGGCCCTGCCGCACCAAGGTGACGGGCATCTTTGCAGACACGCAGGCACAGACCCCTGTGGAGCGGTGGGTAGTGGTGGACAGTGGGAAAGCCCAGCCAGGAGCGGAGGGCCAGGGACTTACGCTGCAAGTTCTTGTTCTCACGCTTCAGCGTTTCCAGGTGGTCCAGGGACTCCTCGTAGGCATTCTTCATCTTAAAGAGCTCCGTGCTGAGGGAGCGAGCCTCCTTCTGGGAGGCCTCCAGCTCAGCCTGCGTTTCCTCATACTTCTGCTTCCATTCTGCCAGGATCTGAAGGGAAACGGCACGTGAGCGTGGATGTGGCAATTGGGAGGGGACACTCTGCCCAGGAACCCCAGGGCTGGAGCCCACAAGACCTTGTCAAAGTTCTTCTGCTTCTTATCCAGAGCTGCGCAGGCAGCATTTGATCGCTCCACGTCAATCATCAGGTCCTCCACTTCATTCTGCAGCCTCTGCTTTGTCTTCTCCAGGGAGGCACATTTGGCATTCACAGCTTCAACGTGTTCCTCTGCATCCTGCAGGCGCTGGGCCAGCTTCTTCCTGGGGGGAGATAAGTACAGCTCCAGGTCAGAGACCAGAGGGCAGCCCATTTTGTACTTCGGTGAGAGGGCAGCTGGCCACTTCTGGGGGCTCTGAGCCCAGTGCCTTTCACAGTGTTTTTTCTGTTCCAAGACTGCATGCTGCCTACAGGTTCTGTCACTCTGTGTCCTAGCACCTAAGGAGTATTCAGCCTGGTTCCGCATTTCTAGCCCTAAGGGCTACGTTTGTCCTTCCAGTTTGCACTTTTTCCACAGCACACTTTCCTGTCTCTCCCTCTGACCCCTCTACCACAAAGACAACAGATCCCTGCCTTTGTCCCACCCCTGTCGTAACCCACTCCCAGAGACTCCACTTTCCCTTGACAGCCTCAGTCTTCTCCAGCTGTTTGACATCCCTCTTCCCACGTACTTGGCCTCCTCCAGCTCCTCCGTGCGCTGAATAGCGTCCGTCTCATATTTGGTTCTCCACTGGGCCACTTCACTGTTGGCCTTGGACAGGGCGCGCTGCAGCTCCCCCTTGGCTTCCTGCTCCTCCTCGTATTGCTCCCGCAGCAGGTCACAGTCGTGGCGAGCAGACTGCAAGGCGTGGGCCAGCGCGTTCTTGGCCTGGGGAAACAAAGGGATCGGTAACCTGAATACTTGCCTTGAGATGCCTCTTGACAGTAAAACTGGCAGTGAAATTAGGCTGAAACTCTAACTAGGCAAATGCAAAGCTGGGAGCTGATGAAGCCTTCATCAATGGGTTCTGCAAGATCAGGATGTGTTAGTGACAGGGGCTCTGGGGTCAGTAACCTGCTGTTGCTCTAAACGCTTTGACACACGTGTCTGCATCCTGTCCTAGAGAGTATTGTCAGGATCTTGTGAAAGCCTTGTGGATTACTTCCTCCAGGGTCCAAACCATTACGCTTCCTTCCCTCTCTAGCTTAGGAGTGAGGGCATGTGTGTTACTGGTGTTCCCTCCCGTACTACATGTGTTTTGGGGAAAGAATATGAAACCAGTTTGGATTGGACAGGATTCTGCGGATGTTTTGAGGTGATGTAGGTTGCGGACAGCAGGGTGTTTCCAGACCTTTATTTCTTCCTCTAGATGTCTCTTGAGCTCCTCAATCTGCTGCGTAAATCCTTGCTTGCCCCTAGACAGCTGAGAAATCAGAGCATCTTTTTCCTCCACCTGGCGTGAATATTCACCTGGTAAGGGTAAAGAGAAAAAAGGTAGCCCGACTACTATCAATACGACGGTTCCTGCATGTAAGCCCACGTCATCAGGAGTGGCTGGGAGAGGTTATAGCAGGAATCATCTTGCACCCTGTGGGATCCTCACGGCATGCAGGTCCTCACAGTGAAGCTCAGGAATGAGGATGTCTCACCTGATTCTGTCTGCAGACGAGCTCGTTGAGTATTGAGGTCATTGATCATGCGCTGATTCTGTTCCTCCTTAGTTTTAATCTCACTCAGCTGGTCTTCCAGAGTGCGGCACATCTTCTCCAGGTTTGCCTAGAGAGCAAACGGAAGGAAGGAAAGGAGTTGAGCACCTGGACTCTGCCCTGTGCTGACAGCAAGGACCTTTGTAATGAGAATGTGGCTGGTAGACATAGCCTATGTGCCATACATCGGCCCCGTGAGCATGTGCCACCGCAGTTCAATACCTTGGCTTTGGAGACAGACTCCATGTTACTGGCCAAGTCGTCAATCTCCATCTTGAGCTCACTCTTCTCCTTCTCCAGCTTCTGCTTCACTCGCTGCAGGTTGTCGATCTGCTCCCCAAGCTCAGCGGTGCTGTCCGCGTGCTTCTTGCGCAGGGCCGCAGCCGTGGCTTCGTGCTGCAGCGTGGCCTCCTCCAGGTCGCGACGCATCTTCTGAAATTCTGCCTCACGCTTCTTGTTCATCTCAATCTGAGCGGCGGTAGCCCCTCCGGCTTCTTCCAGGCGCTCGCTGATCTCCTCTAGCTCCCTCGACAGGTCAGCCCGATGCTTCTCGGCTTTTGCCCGAGAGGTTCGCTCTGCCTCAATTTCCTCCTCCAGCTCCTCAATACGAGCCTGGGGAACATTAGGCACCCTTCGCACCCATGCCCTCCTCCTTCCCGACCTGAGACTGGCTGAGAGAGGGGAAGGGCCAGACACTTGCCTGCAGCTCCTTGATCTTCTTCTGTAACTGCATGCCCAGGGCTTGCTCATCCTCAATTTTGCTCTGGATCTGGCTGATTTCAAAGTCTTTCCTTTGGGCAAAGCAAACTGTGTTAGCGTCTGAGCAAAACCCGCCAAGCGCACCAGCCCCACAGTCTGGTGCCCCACAGCCACGCTTACTTCTTCAGTTTCTCATCCAGCTGCTGCTTGTCGTTCTCCAAATCCATGATGCTGTCCTGGGCCAGCTTCAGGTCTCCTTCGAGTTTCCTCTTTGCTCTCTCAAGGTCCATGCGCAGTTTCTTCTCTTGCTCCAGGGACCCTTCCAGCTGAATAGAAGATAACCATCAGTGCTCTACCAGCCAGTTCTATAATCTGTGCCCGCCCTGTTCTTCTGGACAACCGTGCTTACATCGTCCACTTGCTGCTCCAGCTTGGTCTTGGCTTTGGTCAGCGTATTGACTTTGTCCTCTTCTACCTGCAGGTCATCCAGTGTCTGCTGATGGGCCTCTTGGAGGGCTTTCTTCTCTTTAGTCAGCTTGGCAATGGTCTCGTCCAGGGCCGCCATCTCCTCTGTGAGGTTTTTCACCTGTTGATTGGAAGAAAGTGCCAAATGTCTGTGTAGAAGACTTGACTGCTTGTGCAGTGGCATTTTCCCTTTGCAGTGCTTAGCCAGGAGCTCGTGTATTTGGGCTGCCCCACTGTGGTGCTCCTGGTATGTCCCAAACCTAGCTCTGTTCTGAGGATGCCAGGCTCATCGGGGAGGCATCTGTCCTTTGCCCTTCATGTGACTCCCCATGTTTGTACCTTGTTTTCGGTGGCATGTTTTTCCTTCTCCACTTTGGCCAACGTTAACTCCAGGTCATCAATATCTTTCTTCAGCTCTGAACATTCATCCTCCAGTTTTCTCTTCTTGGCTGTCAGCTCAGCATTGATTTCCTCCTCATCCTCAGCCCTTTCAGTCACCTCCTTAATTTTGGCTTCCAGCTGGATTTTGGTTTTGATGAGCTGGTCACACCTTTCCTCAGCATCAGCCAAGCTATCGGCTTCCTGGTGGGGAGACAGAGATTTTTATGGGTTATAATGTTTTGAAGTATCTCCACCCTGTCTTCTGCGTTACTGAGTAGGCACGTGTTAAAATGGGGGCTGAACCTGACTTCCACTCCAGCAACTGGAAGATCTTGCCTACTGGCCCACTGCAAGCCTTGTCATCTGGAATCATTATCGATTCCAAGGTTTCTGTGTCTCTTAAAAATGCCTCACAGAGAGGGTAGCTATGACAATACCTCACGCACCCACAAGCACGACAGAACAGCGGTCACTTCAGTTACTACTTTCAGCAGGAGCTAGGGCTTGGAGTCCTTTTGCCTGACAGAAACGGTATTCTGAAGCACTCTGACTGTATATCGTCCTTTTCCCAGGGACAAACGGGCGGTGACACTCACCGCCTGCACTTGGAGCTGCAGGTCATTCTTCTCCTGCAGCAGGACCACCATTTTCTCCTCCAGCTCCTTCCTCTTTGCCTCAGACTTTGCGAGCTCTTCCTTGGTTTTCTCAAACTCTTCCTTCATGTTGGCCATCTCTTTCTCAGACTCTGCACTCTTCAGCAAGGGCTTGATCTTAAAGTACAGCTTCATCCAGGGCCAGTGCTTCACATTCATGAATGCACGAACATTGTACTGGATGCAGAAGATGGACTCCCTGAAATGAAATTCACATGGTTATTACAGAGCTTCAGTGTGATGAATTTAATTTTTTTTTTAGTGAAGTACCATGAGAGCAAACTAAATATGAAAAATGTCTACCTCCTCTCCACCATTTTCCGATACTCCACTCTCATCAGGAAGCCTCTGCACCTGGCTTGTATCATGGTCATAATCTCTGCTAGTTTTTCATCTCTCATCTCCTCCAGCACACCTATCAGTCCAGCTTTGAAGAACACCTTAAGAAAATATTGCAGTATGACTTTTTCAGGTAATACAGAATAGGGGCACACACTCTGTTAGGATTCTAATACACCTTAATTTCATGACCAGCTTTACCCTGAGCCCAAAAATCTCTGCTTTGTATAAGCTCAGCCCTAAGAATTCTGTCCCTGTCTGAGCTGTGGTATGAGTTCTGGTTTCTAGTTCAGCTGCAGCCTCAGCCACACCTCTGCCTGTTCATAGACCCCAGTGAGCTCTACTGTGACCTGAAGACTTTCTGGCTTGATGTTAGTTTGATGTCATTGCTGTGGATCAGTCCAGGAATTAATGAGTGGGCCCGGGCCTTGCAAGCCTGTTTATATCAGACCCTGGCCAATCTCAGAAACCAAGGCTTTATGGCTTCATGTCAGACCTTCCTTATTGACACAAACCTCTCTGATTATCTGGATTGTTGGTTGAACCTGACTACTGTTCAAGTGGCTTCCCCACTTAGAATCATAGAATCATTGAGGTTGAAAATAGCCTTTGAGATTATGAAGTCCAGCTATTAACTCAGGACCGACAAGTCCACCACTAAACTATGTCCCTGAGCACCACATTTATATCTTTTGTAAACACCTCCAGGGTTGGGGATTCTGCCACTTCCCTGGGCAGCCTGTTCCAAGGCCTGACCACCCTTTCAGTGTAGACGTTTATCCAACTATCCAGTCCAAACCTCCCCTGGTGCAGCTTTAGGTCATTGCCTCTTCTCCTGTCACTTGTTATCTGGGAGAAGAGACCCCCCGCACACACACACCCCCTGCCTACAGCCCCTGTCAGGCAGCTGTGGAATGTGACCAGGTCCCCCACAAGCCTCCTCCTCTCCAGGCTGAACACACCCAGCTCTCCCAGCCTCCCCCCCCAAGACTGGTGCCCCAGCCCCTTCCGCAGCTCCCTGCCCATCCCTGGACACGCTCCAGCCCCTCTGCGTCCCTCTTGGAGCGAGGGGCCCAGAGCTGAACCCGGGGTTTGAGGTGCAGCTGCACCAGTGCTGAGCACAGGGGGATGGTCACTGCCCTGGTCCTGCTGGCCACGCTGTCTCAGTTACAAGCCAGGATGCTGTTGGTTTTCTTGGCCACCTGGGCACACAGGGGGTTTACGCCCAGCCGGCCATCAGCCAGCCACCCATGCCCTTTTCTGCCAGGCAGCTTCCCAGCCACACTGCCACAAGAGTGCCTTGCTTGAGTACTGTGGGGCTGAGTACCTGCTGACTGAGGACCCAATCGTACCAGTTCTGTTACTGTGCTGTGCTCCCTGCTTCTGACAGAGCAGCCTGCCCTTACCACTCCCTAACAAATTAACACAAGTATTTTCTCTACCTTGGTGTGACCAAATCTGTATTGTGTGTGGTCCACATCAATGGACCCAAGCAGCTTCTCAGAAGCCTTCTTGCTGTCCATGAACTGTCCCTCTGGGATAGCACTGGCATTAAGCACTCTGTATCTGTGAAAGTAAACAGAACATGCAGAAATTCCCATCACCAAAATGACCACTGTGATTGAACACCCTGTCTTCTCAGACTGCCTCATTGAACCAGTCTCATGCCTGAAGATAGTTCATCCTTTCAGAACATGATATAAAGACTGTTCTTACCATTGACTCTAAGTGCAAAAGAATCCTGATCTCAGCAATGTCCTATCACCATGAACTGCTTGTGAAACATTTCTACCTTACACCTCAGTACCAATTTAAAGTATAATGTTTCAGATATATTGTGACAGTCATACTCCTCATCTTGGTCTGAATGGGGAGGAAGGTGGAGCGCTGTTACCTTTGTTTGAAGTCAGCATACAGGACTCTGCTGGGGAACCCTTTCCTGCAAATTCTGATCCCTTCCAGCACGCCGTTACACCGCAGCTGATGCAGTACCAGCTCGTGCTCCATGGCACCTAACAAACGCCACCGTTAATGACGTCCCCATTGTTTGATACTCAGGGAAAGCGCTTCTGTGGCTTGAGTTTTCCTCCTATTGCATTTGCTTACCAGGTGTTTTTGTTTCATTTGGGATGATGCATCGTACAAAATGGGGGTGAGTGCTGCGAAGATTTGTCATCAGCTTGTTTAAGTTCTCCTGTGAGATCATGAAATAATGTTTATATTATTAACTAAAAGCACCAGAAACTGTACAGTGGATGCATCAAACTGAGTGTTTCAGGATGCAGTCCTGGCTTCTCTAAAACACTTTAAAGAACTCCCAAAGGGAAACTTGGAAACTGAAGGCACACTGATTTTTTGTTTTGAAATTATTTTCTAGATTAATGGCTACTATTACTTTTCTGTGATCTCCTTATACAAATACAGAGCTGCCATCTCACAGGTTTCCTTCCATCTGGTATTTCTTGAGGTATTTAGTAGGGCATTTTAAGTGGATGATGCGTTCTCTTGGTTAAACGAGACTCGCATCTGATTTGACATCAAAATGGGTTCTTTTTAAATGGATGGGATATTTGTACAGCCCATATAAATTGACATACTTAGTTATAATTCAGTCTCCCAAAATGTCTCCACCTCAGCCAAATGGAAACTTTGAAAACATAACTGAAAACTGACCTCAAAAGTAATGAATTTGATGTAATGTAAAATTCACTCTCCTTCCTAAAGAAAATAAATCATTGCCTTACAATTTTAAAATTTCAAGGCATTTTTTTCTATTTTGATCTTTGATCATTATTTTCACATTATTTTCAAATTCTGCAACATGTCAATACTGAACAATCTTCATCGATATGAAAATTAGGTATGGGAAATATATCTTAAGTCTCCAAAGAAAAGTCTAAGGGAGATCAGCTGATTTGTTATTGACTCTACTCTAAGTAGGTGAACTTCACCCTTATGAGATTTTCGTAGAATATTCAGAAAGGTAACAGTAGAAAAAAAAGAAGTGGAAGAAATCAGCCAAAACATAATGACGCAATATCAGTAGTTAGTATAGAAAAAAAAAAAGTCTAAGAAAATTGTGTAGGGAGTTGCAGAAGGCTGACAATACCATTCTATCCCCTGAAACAATAGGAAGACAATGCAGGCATTGAGGTAGAGTTTTATGGTGTCCTAATAGGGTAATTCTGTAATTTCCAAGGGTGGCAATGGAAGGATTCTCAAAAATGTCAAAAGCTATTTCAGTGGGTATTTTTAATAGTGAGATAGTGACTTCTGTCACTTACCCGGAAAAGAGCTGAGACAGTCTGGAAAGAAGAACCCTTCTTCTTGCCACCCTTTTTGCCACCACCACCACCCTCTGCAAATGGAAGAAAAGAAAAAAAAGCATTAAAAGATAGATATTGCATTTTAGAGACTGCAGAACACAAAACATCTTTAAATGTTCAGTGTTTACTGCTTTAATTCTGCATCAACAGTGTCCCACACTGAAAGTACAATTGTTACAGAGCTGACCTGCATCTGCTCCACCATAGTTGGCAAAGAGTAAGGCCAGTGTCTTCAGGGATGATTTCTGGTACAACCCAATGACAGTTTCATTCAGGGGGTCCTTGTTCTTCTCCAGCCAGCCGGAGATGTTATAGTCCACCGTGCCAGCATAGTGCACCAGGGAGAAGTGGGCCTCAGCCTTGCCTTTGGCAGGCTTGGGCTTCTGGAAGTTGTTGGACTTGCCCAGGTGCTGGTCGTAGAGTTTGTTCTTGAAAGAGGTGTCAGTTGCCTTGGGGAACATGCACTCCTCTTCCAGGATGGAGAAGATGCCCATGGGCTGGAAGGTACCACAAGAAGTGACAGAGAAAGATGATAATGATGTGAAACATGTGCTATGTTCATCAAAGGTACCACTCTGTTGTTGGTAGCACCTCAGCCTGGGTAAGGGCCTAAGTTTCTCAGGAGCTGTTTCTCAGCCAGGGAGCTTCTTTCTGCCTTCCCTTGCCTTCCTGCAACGCCTCTTCATGGAACTGGTAAAAACAGCTGTCTGGTTCAGGTTAGAATTGGGAGTCGAGTTGGAGGGAGAAGTGGTAAACAGAAAAATAGTTGGGCAAGTAGCTACAAGAGGCCTAGCAGTTTTGGGAAACCAGGCAAGATAAAATTTATTTCCCAGATTTGTGTGTGGAGTTCTGATTTGAGTCTTCAGTGGAAAAAGAAAGGGAGGCTGACTCCAGTTTGTTTTAAAGAAGTCTGTTGGTAGGAGTCGAGGCTATCTTCTCTGTGCTTGAAGGCCAGGTACTGCAGGATTGATGACACAGATATGCCTTTCCTGATTTCTTTTTGCCAGACTGAACTAAATCTCAGTGCAAAGTTGTTTGTTTAACTGACACTGAATGTCTGGCTGTGAGTTCTTTCTGAGCTGAATCTGACTCAGAAACATCACAGAGTCTGAAAATACATAGTACACTTGCATGGAAAAGGTACCTTCTCAATGAGCTCAATGCAGGCAGCCAGGTCCATCCCAAAGTCAATGAACTCCCATTCAATTCCCTCCTTCTTGTACTCCTCCTGCTCCAGCACGAACATGTGGTGGTTGAAGAACTGTTGCAGTTTCTCGTTGGTGAAGTTGATGCACAGCTGCTCAAAGCTGTTGAACTGCCCAAAGCAAGGAGAGGTTTCTCAGGGTGTGGCAAACACCACACGGTTTTGGCAGCGTTCTCCTAATGCTGTTTGAAGTTCCCCAGCTGAAACACCACTCCTAACCGTACTGCAACAGCACGTGTACCCGCAGCAGCAGGACTTGTAAAATTTACCATCCTCAAAGGATTTTATTATTATTATTATTACCTTTGGAATAGAGCTAAAAGTAACAGTCCTTTTTTTACTGTGTTACTCAAAAGCAAATCCTTTGGTAAGCTTAGCTGCAGCATTGCGTAGGCGTCTCAGCCCTCTGACCTCCCAGAGAGTGGAAACCTCCTCGGTGTCCTACCCAAGAATTTC
Organism: Falco peregrinus; assembly: GCF_023634155.1. Lineage (NCBI taxonomy): Eukaryota > Metazoa > Chordata > Aves > Falconiformes > Falconidae > Falco > Falco peregrinus. Next base: position 118,487,287 of record NC_073722.1, on the reverse strand, counting down.
TCTGCCCTCAGACCAACATTCCGGGGGTTTCTCTGCTCTGACAAGAAGTCCTAGCATCAGCACTGCACTCACAACACAGGAAACATGCTGTGAACTTTCCCATGGCACTTCCCTTCCCTTGGCAGCCCAAGAGCATCCACGGCTTCAGCCCACATCTGCGACCCTTAGCCCTGGAGCTGCCTCTTTGTTTGCCAGACCTAAGGCCTTTGCAAGCTCAAGGGCCTCTGAGAACATTTGTCAGAAAGCAGAACTTTCTTCTACATGTTGACAGCATTGAAATCAAAGTGCTTGTTAGCAAAGCCCTTTGAGGGTGCTACTGTGATGGAGGAGAGGGAAGGGTTTCTAGAAAACTGCACATGAACAGGATAAACTTCTGAATCTTCTTAGGAAGAAGTGTGTTTCTGAATCCTCATGAGCCCTCCCTGCCTCGCCCTTGGCTACGGTGCCACATCCTTGTTCCTTACATCAAAGATCTCAAAGCCAGCGATGTCCAGGACACCAATGAAGTACTGTCTGGGTTGCTTGGTATCCAGCTGTTGGTTGATGCGAACAACCATCCACAAGAACATCTTCTCAAAGACAGCTTTTGCCAGGGCGCCAACTGCGTTGTTCACCTAAAACAAAGAAGCAAGCATCAAAGTTACTTCCTAGGCTCAAAGAAGAATGCTCAAGTACTCTTTCAAGGCATGTATTTTCAAACTCCACATTTTACCTGTGACACATTTTGACCTTTGGTCACATACTCATTCCCAACCTTGACGCGGGGGTAGCAGAGGGCCTTGAGCAGGTCAGCTGAGTTCAGGCCCATCAGGTAGGCAGCCTTGTCAGCCACTAAAGAGGCACGGAGAGAGAGAGAAGCGTTTCTCCTTAGACAATGGCTAAAATTTGGCCAGCGTGAACAACTCTGCTTCTCATATTCTAGAAATGGAAAAGCACTGGTCTGGTCTCATACAGAAGGCCTGGGTAGGAATGCAAAGTCTGGAAGCTAATGATGGCTTTCTTGGAAAGGAAGAACAGGTATGGCTTGGGCAGGAATACCTTGAATCTGGGAGTTCCCAGAGGAACCCCAAAAGCCTCTGGGAATTCACGAGGCACGCATACAGTACATTCCTTTTCTGTGGGAAGTGGATACTTTCATAGCAAACAGTGCAGGATGTATTTCACCAAACATATGATTGCACGTCAGGGTGACCAGCGGTTGAAGGTCTTACAGAGAGAGGTATCCTATGTTGAAGCTGAAGTTCCCCCTTTCAGGCTGTGTCTGTTTGGGGAGTATCCGTTGGATAAAATAGTGGCATTTCCCATGATCAGGGAAGCACCTCTGCAGTCAGACAATGACCAAAGATGCTTTTCTGCAGTGCTTGATGTGGTGACTCAGGCCAACAAAGGCCTGTCTCTGGAGGCTAACATGCCATCTCTGCAAACAAAGAAGTTCTTTGAACGAGTCAGACACTGAACTTGCTGGTACCTTCTGTGCCATCGGGCTCTGCCTGCTCCTCTCGTTGTTTCTGCTTGAACTTCAGGTTCCCGTAGTGCATGACAGCCCCTGTCAGCTTGTAGATGGCTGTCTTCTCATCAGCAGTGAAGCCCAGGATGTCAATGGCACTCTGCAGTCAAAACAATGAAGGAAATGTCCTTAGTAGGCCACCTATGTCACCATCAAAACAAGTGTACAGTAGGTACCTCTTTTCTGTGTCACTTACGTCTGTAGCCATGAGCTCCTCCTGGTCATCAATGCTGGGAACAGTGACCTCACCTTGACTCACATAGTGGAAATCAAAAGGGTTGGTGGTAATGAGGAGCATGTCTGAAAGCAGGAAGAGGCAAGGCAGATGCTTAGTTTTGCCAACCAGGTAACAGCAGGAACTGCTGCTCAGCAATCACCCCAAAAAAGTCATAAAGACCCTTCCTACCAATTAGCTCCGGCTTCTTGTTGGACATGATCTGATAGAATATGTGGTAGCTTCTTTCTGCTGGGAGCTGGAAAGTGACTCTGGACTTCTCCAGCAGGTCTGTCAAGGAGGGTAGCAAGGGTCAGGCACTGGTACTCACATGGAGCTGGGAATTTAGGAAGGAGTGGGATCAGGCCAGGAGAGCGACTTACAAGTTTCAATGTCAGCAGAAGCCAGTTTGCCTGTGGCCCCAAAGTGGATTCTGATGAATTTGCCCTGTTAAGGAGAAGCAGCGGCATTTCAGCCTGGAGGCGTTTCATTGCTGTCTCCTTCTGTGAGAATGCCACTAGCCCATCACTACTGTTACAACAAGGAGCAATTTCTCCTAAAACAGCTTACAAAGCGTGAGGAGTTGTCGTTCCTCACGGTCTTGGCGTTTCCAAAGGCCTCCAGCAGTGGGTTGGCGCTGATGATTTGATCCTCAAGCGTTCCCTGCAGGATGAGAATTATTGCTGCTTATCCTTTCCAAAAATCACGTCAGGAACAGAGGAAAGCATTGATTCCAGCCAGCACCTGTTACTTTACCTGCATTTTGCCTGACTGCTCCTCTTTCTTCTTCTCCCCGCTCGCTGCAATTGTTGCAAAGTACTGGATGACACGCTTCGTGTTCACAGTCTTCCCGGCACCGGATTCTCCGCTGTCAAACCAAAGAGAGACGCAGAGAGCGTGTGGTCAGGCAGGAGGTCCCCTGGCACCGGGCAGCCCCACAGGGACCCGAGCAGGGGGTTTACGTACGTGATCAGGATCGACTGGTTCTCGCGATCTGTGAAAGAGGACAGCAATGTGAAAAAATAAATGCTGAACTACTTGTTATTCATGAACCTGCTCCAGCATTAGGAGTGGAAGTGGAAAAGAAGCATAGAAACCCCGTTCAAATGACCATTCTATTTTTATTGTATAGTCAGGGACTCTTTTGAACAGTCAACATCATTACTCTGTGATGTTTGGTAATGTCCTTGTAGGGTCATAGAACAACTGTAGATGTGTAATGATCAAATCAATCATTGATTCAGTTCTGCATATTGCAGTTTGGTGCACAGACTTCTAGTCCTTTCTGGTCAAGTAACTTTAATGCCTAAGAAGCAAACCCACAAGACAGGAGTATCACCTCACAGCTAATTTGGAAGGAAGGCATTTATCATCGTTTCCAAAGGGTGCATTTTCACTGGGATTCTGGCTCTGGTTATTTCCCAAGAAGTTGCAAATACCAGAATAACACTTAAAATCAGATCACATGCTTTTTCAAACAATGTCTCATGAAGCCAAATCAGCTATAAATTCACCTACACTGCTGTTTTCAAAGAGACTGATTAGATTATTCAGAGCTCTATTAATATTTTCTGTCACATCTTGAGCACATCAGATCTCAATAATAGCTAGGGAAGAATTTTTGTTTCACGTGTCTCAATTCATCCAATCAATTACGCTTCACTGTAAGTTTTTCAGTGCTCTTGTCTACATGGTCTCAATTAGAGTTTTAAAAATCAATAGGGCAGGACTGTGCTTCATGCATAACATCAGCAACTGTTAAAATAAGTTATTTATAGGCTCATGCTGAAGTTTACACATGCAAATATTAAAAAAAAAAAAACCCAAATATTTTATTGTCATGAAGATGTTGCCATTGTCTCACCGGTCAGCATGAACTGATAGGCGTTGTCCGAGATGGAGAAGATGTGTGGAGGGGCCTCCTGGCGCTTCTTGCCTCGGTAGGCCAACACCACCTCCGGGTTGTACACCGGCAGCCACTTGTAGGGGTTGACAGTGACACAGAAGAGCCCCGAGTAGGTCTGCGAGGAAGGGAGACAGCACGTTGGCTCCCACTTGGCCTGGCAGAGCAGTTCCTCCCGGCTGCCCAAAGGCAGGCTGCTGCTGGTACTTACGTAGATCATCCAGGCTGCGTAACGCTCTTTGAGGTTGTACAGCACAGCGGGCTCGTGGAGGTGGGTCATCATGGCCATGTCCTCGATCTTGTCGTACTTGGGAGGGTTCATGGAGAAGATTTGATCTTCCTTCACGGTCAGGGTCTGTCAGATGAAGAGGGAGATGTGTGCATGTCAGCTAAGAGCTGAGACTGCAAACTACATACAGTTTTCAAGCCCTGGTTTTTACTCACTTCTCCTGCTTCAGACTTGACAGTGACCTTCCCTGATTCCCTGCTCTGGATTGTCCCTTTCACAAAGGATTCTTTAGGGTGGACCACGAAGACGGATGTCTTGGCATCAAAAGGCTTGTTCTGGGCCTCAATTCTCTCCTTTTCTGATTTTCGGAGGTAAGGAGCCGCCTCCCCAAAAACAGCCATCTCAGCGTCTGCAGAGGCCATGGTTGCACTTATACAGGAGACACAGTCAGCAGAGTACTCTGTAGGAAAGAAGATGCATTGAGTTAGTGCATAAACCGCTTAATGTGGATGAGAGGAAATCTTGCTTTTTGATCTCTTCAAATATTTAAGGAGGTATAAACATTTCAAAATTTGGATTTAAACTTTTTAGTCTTAGCTGGAATACTTGTATACTTTTCTGAAATTACTCATTAGACACCTAGCTATGCAATCAAGTATAGATCAGTTTTTTAGTCTTGCAGTATTGCATTATATATAGCAGGAGTACTTCATCTTTGTGGACTCTAGTTTATTAGGATGTTGCTATAACAAAGACTTCCTATTAAATAACCCTTTGATTTTTTAAAGTGCTACCCAAGAGTCTCTTAAAGTCTTCCTTGCCTGATAGCAAATAGTGGCTTTTCACCAAAAAATTTACTTGCTATGGACTATTCATCTTGCACTATGACAGATAGAAATGTCACTTTTACCTGTTCTGCTTTCTACAAATCTTATACTGTTGAGTATCTTCCTGTTTATTAAAAGTTGGTAAATTTTGGTATTAATTCTGATGGCAGAGGCTGGAAGTCAGTCACTGCTGTTTGAAAACAGCAACTCATTTTTTTTGGCACAGATATCCAGAGCTGTTATCGAAGTTGAAGTAAAAAATGCAGCCTTCAAAACTAGAACAAAATCACTACTGATAGAGACAGTCCCTGGCAGAAATAGATATCCAAGGCTTATAGGAAGTTAAATGGAATTTAAAAGTATATGCTTTGCCAAGAAGTTCACAGGAGCCACACACTTACCTTGAAATTTTCTGTCAAGACTGGGCACAGCTCTCCAAAGAGTCTTTTATAGAGTTTGGTATGCAGATGCTCTGGATGTTTCCTTTTCCTTCAGCCAAAATATATTCTGGCAAACCATCTTTGGCAAAACATTGTCTGGCAAACGAAACTAACGGCATAATTTTCATTTGATTTGACTAGATATATTTAGAAATGTTTTACATCTTAACATTCCTGTGGATACATTTCCTATAAATAGTCTGACAGGGCTCTTAATAACGGTATCTAGACTAGTCAAGGCACTTAAAGAACTTGGTAGTGGAATTTGTAGGTTCCTCTCCTCTACTGTCTCTCCTGATATCTTGATCCTTGACCCAGACAAAAACTTTGGTATTTCTGTACTGCAACTATTCCAGATGTAAAATGGGAATAATACATTATACCTTGTGCACATGGTCCTATAAATTTAGGTATTGCCTTTAGACACTAGAAAAGAAAAATCTACAAAAGACAAATCATGACCAAGTGTAATTCAGTAATCCTTTACATGTTATATTAAAAAGGGGAAAACCAGTCACATTACGGGCCAGGACCTTGACTTCAGTAGCAGTAGGTACAGAGGGAATCCAAGACAGAGCAAGTGAGAATACAAGTTCAACTTTGGACAGGCAATTCATACCTAGAGTGTGAAAGATGACTCCTTAGCTACAAAAAGAAATCACTATCTATGCAAGCAAATCTACACTTGTTATTTTGCAGAAACTGAAAAATTCAAAATGCGAATACTAGTGGAATGTTCACGGTTGGTATAATCAATCCTAACTGATACCAGCCAAAAGCCTTACCCAGTCATAAACAAAATGCTTATGGTAACTCATACCTGAAAAGAAAATTATACTGCTTATTTTCAAAACATTTCTGGTTTCCTCATTTCACCTCACACAAAAAAAGAAGCGTTAACATGCCTTAAACAGCTTAAGCCTCTTCCTCACAGGTGAGCCCACTGTCAAGATATATCAAGCAATGTCCCCAACCAAGTCAGGAAGCAGGGCAGGTCCCTGTAGCCCTTCACTGCCTACAACTTCAAAAGAAACCACCCCTCCATCCAAACACAACTCTACACTCAACCACACAGAGCACGCAGTCTGAGATCCTCTGCACTCTGATCCATCCTCAGTCCAGCACTCCCATCGCACCCCAAATATCTTGCACACTGACACATTCACACCATTCCAGCAACAAAAGCTATCAACACAGTGCTGCCTGTATCAAGGCACTAGGGGTGGTAGGCGATCCTGTACAATGCTGATACTCTGAGAAAGGAGGAATTTCCCAATAGTTCTGGAGAGTGACTGATCTAGTGCTAGGAAAAGGGCACTGTCACTTGAGCTGCTTCAAACACTGTCAGATCTAAGCACGCTCTTCTCCTGGTCATTGGCATTTTGGTTATTAAAAGAGCTGAGCAGATAAAGCTCAGAGAATAACACAGGGGCAAGGTCGGAAAAAAGATGCCTGTGATCCAAGCCAATTTCCAGCAGCAAGTACTGGCCTGTGCATGAAGAACTTGTTCAAAGGAGGGCTCTGGCACTGCAGCACTCACTGTTTTGGAGTTCAAACCCAGAGCTCACATGTGGGCTCCCTGCGCAGGGCATGGGGATGCTGATGGAAACACCCTGTGACCTGCCCCAGAGGAGCCCAGCAGCCACCGGTAGGAAACAGTGAGCACAGGGGTGCGCCTGAAGTCCTGCCTCTCTGGGCAACCCCTGACTCCCGTGGACATGCAGAAGTTACAGGACAGAATCATAGGATGTTTTGGGTTGGAAGGGACCTGAAAAAGCTCCTTGGATGTGACCATCTGGCCAATTCCTTAGTCCATCCATCAAAACCATAACTCTCCAGTTCCGTGGCAAGAATGTTGGGGGACACCGTATCGACGGCCTTACAGAAGTCACAAAGGCACCAGCTGCAATTCCCTTGTATGCTGATGCAGTCACCCCGTTGTAGAAGGTCACAAGGCTAGTCAGGCGTAATTTGCTCTTGGTGAAGCTGTGTCGGCTGTCTCTAATCACCTCCCTGTGTTCCATAAACTTTGACATAACTTCCAGGAAGATATGTTCGACGGTCTTACCAGTGACTGATGTGGGACTGACTGGTTGGTAGTTCCCAGGTTCCTCCTTGTTACTCTAAACAATGAGAATAATTCCAAGGACCAAAATAATTCCAAGAGAATTCCTGTATAAATAACGTCAGCCTGACTGATTGTGGGCAGAGTCAAGGAGAGGTAATGAGCTCACTTCCATTCAGATTTAGAAGGAAGAATATTCCAAGAGAAGGCCACTTGGAGGGGAGAAGAAAGCTAGGAGATCTCTAAAGGGGAACACAGGAAACTGCAGACAGCAGCTTCTCAAAGAAAGATGCAGAAGGCTGCCCGGCTGCTCAGGCTGCAGAAGGCCTGTAGCACACAACCCGTTCTCCCACCTAACCCCGCACATAGCTGGAACGTGTTGGAGGACGTTGCCCTTTGGCAGAACATTTCTCTGGTCAAATGCTAGCAGCAGACACAAACTGACAGCGTGAATCTATGTGCTGGCTACCTCTTGAAGAAGAAACTGCAGTTGCAACGGAGCTCTATTTGGAACTTCTGTGCTCAGCATGGAAGTTGACCTCTGTCTATTAATAGCTCTGTGTTGATGCCTTAGTTCCCAGGTACACACAATGGAAGTTAACATAGAGCAGATGCAAGTGCGTGGGCTGTGTTTGGTGTGGTGGAGCAAAACATACCTTGAAAGGTGACTGTTAGGAATCAAGTAATAGTCAGGAGGATTATTGAAAGCAAGCAAAGACAACTTTGAAAAAGCATTCCCTGTGGGATTTGCAGCATGCCGGTGCTGTTATCAGCCATGCTCTCTGGATTAGCAGAGCATGCCTGTAGGGATCAGTGCACCCTGTGAATCGCCAGCGTGCTGTGCAACGTGGAACATGTAGCTTCAAGCTAGTGTGTAGCAAGGTAGACTTGGCAGAGAGCACTGGCTGCTGAAGCAGGACCTACAGCAGAGGTGACATGCCAGTGTCTCACCAAAGCATCCATAATCCCTTCCTTCCTTCCTCCCTTCCTTCCTCCCTTCCAGATTTTTAAATTTGATTCACAGAGAGTATTTCCTGCTCACAGGTTTAAGGGGACGGTGTCTCTTGTGGGCTTTCAAATGGGGTTGTCAATTATGCTGGAATTATTTGTTAGGCGTGCTGAGCAAGATGTTGTCAGACCGGACAGTTTGACACACAACACCCAGCCTCCACTGCAGCAGTGTGGAGATTCCCTGCTCACCCCACTAAAGGCTGCTGGGGTGACACCTTCCTCTCAGTGAGGCTTGTATTTGGCAAGGTCTGAGCTTAACGCAAGAGATGACAACATTGTTTGAGCTCTAAGCAACAAGATTTGCGGGAAAGTATCTCATACCCTCTCCATCCTGAGCTGCCGTGGCCACTTCACTGCTTTGCCAGGCAGCACAGGTGCACATTGCCTGCCCTCCAGATCAGTCTCTTCAGCTCCCTGAGAAGTGCCTCCAGCTAGACACAATCTTGCAGAGTGCCTCGTAGGCTCTCAGAGCAGAGCCATCCCACAACTCCACACTGCTGTCTGCTTCACTTCTCACAAAGTGGGTGCTGAGGACTCTGTGCCTGCTCCCAGGCCGAGGAAGGAGTGTGGTTCTCTTTAGGGACTAGAATGGAGCTAGGAGTCAGGAATAGTCAGTCCCTCAGCAGTTCAGGCATGCATCCAGCGTGGAAGAGACCTGATTCTCTGCTCCCAGCTGCCTCCATTTTCTCCTTTTTACCCCAATACTTGCCAGTAGGCAAATGTGTTCACCGTCCAAACGCAGGGCACCACAAAGCCCAGAGCTCCTGCAGATGCCTGCCTGTGCATTTTCTTTTTCAGTTGGCTTTCTTGGGCATTGCAAGATCTTGTTAGATTTGGGGTCTCTTTTTTTGCACGTGCCCCTCTGTGAAATGAGAAAAAGTCAAGTAACACACTTAAAAGTGATGCAGGTAGATGCTGGATAGAAGGTGCTGGATCATTCTTCCTGATGAGAGTGAGCAGAGAATCAATGTTGTTACACTGGACGCTGTTTTGCATCCAGTTTGCAATGCTCAACCTGTAAAGAGGGCTATTTAAGGCAACACTTGGTTCAGACTCACTGTCTCCTCAGCCCACCCTGCCATCTCCACTCCTGTCCCTTGTGCCTTGCTAGGCCCTGTGCTCACTGCAGGAGCTAGCTCCTGCTTCAACCACCACCACACGCACAGCAGGGCTGGAAAGAAGTACACTGTCAGAAGTACTCAGCATCAACACGTACTCCGCCCTCCACTTCATAACGTACTTCTTGCTTTCCCTTCATTGCCAGCTGCTCCTCAGTCATCATTGCTTTCTGACCTGTGTCCGGTTCAGTTAGCATTCATGCCTCACCCAAAGCTCCTTCAGTCCCTTTGGCTCCTGAGAAAATACTTCAAGGCTGTCTGGTCTTCCTGAAAACAAGGGACAGAAGTTACCTCGAGGCACAGAGCTGTTGATGTGATGAGAATACCAGCTCAGGCAGACATCTCTGCATATGTTCGTCTTCTACTATATCATGACACCATCCATGTGTCTTTCACACAGGGGCAACACACAATGCATAAGAATAATCCAGCTGAGATGGATGATAGGCTACATGAGAATTTGCGGCTGTACATACCCAGTGTGTTTCTGTTATTCAGATTGGGGTCTGAACGCGGGAAAAAGCGTTTGCCAAGATACATTATTACTTGTACTTTTAACTGACTGTGAAATAAAAGCATGTGCTACCTATCGGACAGCCAATGGACACAAGATAAACTTCCAGCAACCACCAAGGATTAATGGGATCCCGTAGATAACTACGGGGACAAAAATAGCAAAAGAGTCTGAGAAGAAGCAGTCCTGCTTCGTATGCAAAGCAATCTGCGGTCTTTATTCTCTAGACACAATTACAAAGACCAATTATAGAAATTAAGAAAAGCGATCGAGAGGTTCACATCCCTCGGGTCACTTTGCTGCCTCATGACATCCTCACTCCTCCTCTGCTATCTTCTTGCCATGAAACTCACGGCTCTTCGCTCGGAGCTTGTTGACCTGCGACTCTGCAATGTCAGCCCGCTCCTCGGCTTCCTCCAGCTCGTGCTGGATCTTGCGGAACTTGGAGAGGCTGACATTGGACAGTTCCTCCTGTGTGGGGAGAAGGGGTTGGTGGTGAGGAGCCCAGGGCAGGGGTTTCACTCCACCTGTGCCTTGGCCTTCTGGGGCTGTGGCTCTTCCCTGGGGAAAGGCACAAATCTCCATCCACCACCCATCACTGCTTACACGTAAGCCTCACCGTGACCTCCTCATCCTCCCTTACTCAGGATCCCTCTGTGAAAAACATCACTGGTCCTGTGCCACTCTTGAAGAGCAATTTTGTCACTTGCATTTGTCATTTGTGTACTTACTCTCCCAGTACTTGCTGCCCAGCCATCAGTGTGATTTTTTAAGGTGAGAAAGACCCTGAAGCCTTCTGCTGATCCTTACTAGCAGAGATTCATGACCTCCAGTTAACTTCAGCCAGTGGATATGGCACCTGGGGCTGTTCAGTCTGACCTCCTGTATACAACAGGCTGCAGACCTTCCCTCCGTTCGTCCCTGGCTGCCGCAGGGTGCCCAGAACTCAGCAAGGCCTCGTGACACCATACTCAATGGTGTGGCCAAGACTGCTGTGTCTTGGGAGTTTCTTTCCTGCCCCTTTCCTGCTATTCATAGCCATCTCAATGAGCGTGCTGCCGTACTGGAAGGTGTCTCTGGCCCATCCTTTGAGCAATACTTACAGCCTCCTCAGCTTGTCTCTTGTAGGATTTCACCTTCATTTGCAGCTTGTCCACCAGATCCTGCAGCCTGAGAATATTCTTCCGGTCCTCCTCAGACTGGAGTGGTTGGAAAGCAGGAAAGAGCATGAATTACTGGTTCTGCACTGGATGAGGTTAACAATTCCCCTTGGGGATGGCGTGCACAAAATCTGACTTGCTGTGAGAAAACTCTGTCAGCTGAGGGAGGCCTCCTGCCTTACCTGGTAGGTCAGCTCCTTCACCCTCCTCTCGTACTTGCGCACGCCCTTCACGGCTTCAGCGCTGCGCTTCTGCTCAGCATCAACCTCCCCTTCCAGCTCCCGCACCTGCAACGAGAAGCCCATCTTTGGAGCTTCCCTGCTGGCTGCTAACGTGGCGTGCTCACTCATGCACAAAGAAAAGCCCCACGCACTCTGGCCTCCAGCTTCTGGATTTGCTTCTTGCCTCCCTTCAGAGCCAGCTGCTCGGCCTCATCCAGACGGTGCTGCAGGTCCTTCACCGTCTGGTCCAGGTTCTTCTTCATCCTCTCCAGGTGGGCGCTGGTGTCCTGCTCCTTCTTCAGCTCTTCTGCCATCATGGCTGCCTGATGAGAGCAAAGGGTCAAAGCCATTGTGGGCCTGGAGACCATCTGAGGGAAAATACACCCACCATCGGCACTGAAGGGAGCCCCCAACTCACATCTGTGATGGCCTTCTTGGCCTTCTCTTCAGCATTGCGGGCTTCCTGGATCGTATCCTCCATTTCACTCTGGATTTGGGTAATGTCTGTCTCCAGCTTCTTCTTGGTGTTGATCAAGCTGGTGTTCTGTGCAACAGGAAAGACGGGATTTGTACTGTCAGACCTAATGCCTCAACACCAAGAGCTAAAAGTGTGAGTATTGTTTCTTGAAAGTCTTTAACACAAGAGTCCTCTTTAGGGTCATAGCTGCAAACCAGACAGGGGTGGCTGTCTGGAGCAGCCCTATGACGGCGTGGCTCTCAATGTGTTTACACAGCAAACACTCACAAGATGTGTAACAATCACATTCTGTGTTGTGCCTTGTGGATGGGACTAAATTCCAGAGCAGTGCCTGACCTGGGTATGGAGGAGCTGCACTCGTTCGGTGGCATCCAGAAGCTCCTGCTCAGCCACCTTCCTTGACCGCTCCGTCTGCTCCAGGGCTGCCCGCAGCTCCTCAATTTCAGCCTGCAGCAGGTTTGCTCGGCGCTCCACCATGGCCACCTGCTCCTTCAGGTCCTCCTGCGTCCTCAGAGCATCGTCCAAGTGTAGCTGGGTATCCTGTAAAAGGGACAAGAGAAATGGCAAGGTGGCAGTGCGCACTTGTGCACCAGAATTGTAAGGGACCACGTTTCTCTCCCTGTAGCTTTGCTGAACAGACCTTGAGCACAGCCTGCGTGTTTCTCAGGTTCTTTTGTGCCTCTGCAGCCACGCGGTTGGCATGGCTCAGCTGGATCTCCATTTCATTCAGGTCTCCCTCCATCTTCTTCTTCAGCCGCAGGGCTTCGTTCCTGCTCCTGATCTCAGCGTCCAGGGTGCTCTGCATGGACTCCACAATTCTGAGGTGGTTCCTCTTCATCTGGTCAATCTCCTCATCTTTCTCGGCTATCTTCCTGTCAATCTCAGACTTCACCTGGTTGAGCTCAAGCTGGAGGCGCAGGATCTTCCCCTCTTCATGTTCAAGGGACGCCTGAGAAAGAGTGAACAGGAATACTTTTCATAAGACAAATGTTGACCCCGAAGCCCTGAGTATAAAGGAATGCCACGTTTAGATATTATTGCCACGCTTTTATACAAACGCTCTTTTCCTCCTGTGCCTGGCAATGACTCTGCAGTGTTTACAACGAGACAGAGATCCAAGACATGTAAGAGAGCCATAAGTAATGCTGTGTACCTCAGCTTCCTCCAGCGAGGCCTGGAGTTCAGATTTCTCCTGCTCAATCTGCTTCTTGGCTTTCTCCAGCTCATGAATGGCCTTGCCTCCCTCTGCAATCTGCTCTGTGAGGTCACCAATCTCCTCTGTGGGAGCAAAGGCCAACGGCACGGTCAGGCACGGAGCAGAACGGGAAGGGCCCTGCCGCACCAAGGTGACGGGCATCTTTGCAGACACGCAGGCACAGACCCCTGTGGAGCGGTGGGTAGTGGTGGACAGTGGGAAAGCCCAGCCAGGAGCGGAGGGCCAGGGACTTACGCTGCAAGTTCTTGTTCTCACGCTTCAGCGTTTCCAGGTGGTCCAGGGACTCCTCGTAGGCATTCTTCATCTTAAAGAGCTCCGTGCTGAGGGAGCGAGCCTCCTTCTGGGAGGCCTCCAGCTCAGCCTGCGTTTCCTCATACTTCTGCTTCCATTCTGCCAGGATCTGAAGGGAAACGGCACGTGAGCGTGGATGTGGCAATTGGGAGGGGACACTCTGCCCAGGAACCCCAGGGCTGGAGCCCACAAGACCTTGTCAAAGTTCTTCTGCTTCTTATCCAGAGCTGCGCAGGCAGCATTTGATCGCTCCACGTCAATCATCAGGTCCTCCACTTCATTCTGCAGCCTCTGCTTTGTCTTCTCCAGGGAGGCACATTTGGCATTCACAGCTTCAACGTGTTCCTCTGCATCCTGCAGGCGCTGGGCCAGCTTCTTCCTGGGGGGAGATAAGTACAGCTCCAGGTCAGAGACCAGAGGGCAGCCCATTTTGTACTTCGGTGAGAGGGCAGCTGGCCACTTCTGGGGGCTCTGAGCCCAGTGCCTTTCACAGTGTTTTTTCTGTTCCAAGACTGCATGCTGCCTACAGGTTCTGTCACTCTGTGTCCTAGCACCCAAGGAGTATTCAGCCTGGTTCCGCATTTCTAGCCCTAAGGGCTACGTTTGTCCTTCCAGTTTGCACTTTTTCCACAGCACACTTTCCTGTCTCTCCCTCTGACCCCTCTACCACAAAGACAACAGATCCCTGCCTTTGTCCCACCCCTGTCGTAACCCACTCCCAGAGACTCCACTTTCCCTTGACAGCCTCAGTCTTCTCCAGCTGTTTGACATCCCTCTTCCCACGTACTTGGCCTCCTCCAGCTCCTCCGTGCGCTGAATAGCGTCCGTCTCATATTTGGTTCTCCACTGGGCCACTTCACTGTTGGCCTTGGACAGGGCGCGCTGCAGCTCCCCCTTGGCTTCCTGCTCCTCCTCGTATTGCTCCCGCAGCAGGTCACAGTCGTGGCGAGCAGACTGCAAGGCGTGGGCCAGCGCGTTCTTGGCCTGGGGAAACAAAGGGATCGGTAACCTGAATACTTGCCTTGAGATGCCTCTTGACAGTAAAACTGGCAGTGAAATTAGGCTGAAATTCTAACTAGGCAAATGCAAAGCTGGGAGCTGATGAAGCCTTCATCAATGGGTTCTGCAAGATCAGGATGTGTTAGTGACAGGGGCTCTGGGGTCAGTAACCTGCTGTTGCTCTAAACGCTTTGACACACGTGTCTGCATCCTGTCCTAGAGTATTGTCAGGATCTCGTGAAAGCCTTGTGGATTACTTCCTCCAGGGTCCAAACCATTACGCTTCCTTCCCTCTCTAGCTTAGGAGTGAGGGCATGTGTGTTACTGGTGTTCCCTCCCGTACTACATGTGTTTTGGGGAAAGAATATGAAACCAGTTTGGATTGGACAGGATTCTGCGGATGTTTTGAGGTGATGTAGGTTGCGGACAGCAGGGTGTTTCCAGACCTTTATTTCTTCCTCTAGATGTCTCTTGAGCTCCTCAATCTGCTGCGTAAATCCTTGCTTGCCCCTAGACAGCTGAGAAATCAGAGCATCTTTTTCCTCCACCTGGCGTGAATATTCACCTGGTAAGGGTAAAGAGAAAAAAGGTAGCCCGACTACTATCAATACGACGGTTCCTGCATGTAAGCCCACGTCATCAGGAGTGGCTGGGAGAGGTTATAGCAGGAATCATCTTGCACCCTGTGGGATCCTCACGGCATGCAGGTCCTCACAGTGAAGCTCAGGAATGAGGATGTCTCACCTGATTCTGTCTGCAGACGAGCTCGTTGAGTATTGAGGTCATTGATCATGCGCTGATTCTGTTCCTCCTTAGTTTTAATCTCACTCAGCTGGTCTTCCAGAGTGCGGCACATCTTCTCCAGGTTTGCCTAGAGAGCAAACGGAAGGAAGGAAAGGAGTTGAACACCTGGACTCTGCCCTGTGCTGACAGCAAGGACCTTTGTAATGAGAATGTGGCTGGTAGACATAGCCTATGTGCCATACATCGGCCCCGTGAGCATGTGCCACCGCAGTTCAATACCTTGGCTTTGGAGACAGACTCCATGTTACTGGCCAAGTCGTCAATCTCCATCTTGAGCTCACTCTTCTCCTTCTCCAGCTTCTGCTTCACTCGCTGCAGGTTGTCGATCTGCTCCCCAAGCTCAGCGGTGCTGTCCGCGTGCTTCTTGCGCAGGGCCGCAGCCGTGGCTTCGTGCTGCAGCGTGGCCTCCTCCAGGTCGCGACGCATCTTCTGAAATTCTGCCTCACGCTTCTTGTTCATCTCAATCTGAGCGGCGGTAGCCCCTCCGGCTTCTTCCAGGCGCTCGCTGATCTCCTCTAGCTCCCTCGACAGGTCAGCCCGATGCTTCTCGGCTTTTGCCCGAGAGGTTCGCTCTGCCTCAATTTCCTCCTCCAGCTCCTCAATACGAGCCTGGGGAACATTAGGCACCCTTCGCACCCATGCCCTCCTCCTTCCCGACCTGAGACTGGCTGAGAGAGGGGAAGGGCCAGACACTTGCCTGCAGCTCCTTGATCTTCTTCTGTAACTGCATGCCCAGGGCTTGCTCATCCTCAATTTTGCTCTGGATCTGGCTGATTTCAAAGTCTTTCCTTTGGGCAAAGCAAACTGTGTTAGCGTCTGAGCAAAACCCGCCAAGCGCACCAGCCCCACAGTCTGGTGCCCCACAGCCACGCTTACTTCTTCAGTTTCTCATCCAGCTGCTGCTTGTCGTTCTCCAAATCCATGATGCTGTCCTGGGCCAGCTTCAGGTCTCCTTCGAGTTTCCTCTTTGCTCTCTCAAGGTCCATGCGCAGTTTCTTCTCTTGCTCCAGGGACCCTTCCAGCTGAATAGAAGATAACCATCAGTGCTCTACCAGCCAGTTCTATAATCTGTGCCCGCCCTGTTCTTCTGGACAACCGTGCTTACATCGTCCACTTGCTGCTCCAGCTTGGTCTTGGCTTTGGTCAGCGTATTGACTTTGTCCTCTTCTACCTGCAGGTCATCCAGTGTCTGCTGATGGGCCTCTTGGAGGGCTTTCTTCTCTTTAGTCAGCTTGGCAATGGTCTCGTCCAGGGCCGCCATCTCCTCTGTGAGGTTTTTCACCTGTTGATTGGAAGAAAGTGCCAAATGTCTGTGTAGAAGACTTGACTGCTTGTGCAGTGGCATTTTCCCTTTGCAGTGCTTAGCCAGGAGCTCGTGTATTTGGGCTGCCCCACTGTGGTGCTCCTGGTATGTCCCAAACCTAGCTCTGTTCTGAGGATGCCAGGCTCATCGGGGAGGCATCTGTCCTTTGCCCTTCATGTGACTCCCCATGTTTGTACCTTGTTTTCGGTGGCATGTTTTTCCTTCTCCACTTTGGCCAACGTTAACTCCAGGTCATCAATATCTTTCTTCAGCTCTGAACATTCATCCTCCAGTTTTCTCTTCTTGGCTGTCAGCTCAGCATTGATTTCCTCCTCATCCTCAGCCCTTTCAGTCACCTCCTTAATTTTGGCTTCCAGCTGGATTTTGGTTTTGATGAGCTGGTCACACCTTTCCTCAGCATCAGCCAAGCTATCGGCTTCCTGGTGGGGAGACAGAGATTTTTATGGGTTATAATGTTTTGAAGTATCTCCACCCTGTCTTCTGCGTTACTGAGTAGGCACGTGTTAAAATGGGGGCTGAACCTGACTTCCACTCCAGCAACTGGAAGATCTTGCCTACTGGCCCACTGCAAGCCTTGTCATCTGGAATCATTATCGATTCCAAGGTTTCTGTGTCTCTTAAAAATGCCTCACAGAGAGGGTAGCTATGACAATACCTCACGCACCCACAAGCACGACAGAACAGCGGTCACTTCAGTTACTACTTTCAGCAGGAGCTAGGGCTTGGAGTCCTTTTGCCTGACAGAAACGGTATTCTGAAGCACTCTGACTGTATATCGTCCTTTTCCCAGGGACAAACGGGCGGTGACACTCACTGCCTGCACTTGGAGCTGCAGGTCATTCTTCTCCTGCAGCAGGACCACCATTTTCTCCTCCAGCTCCTTCCTCTTTGCCTCAGACTTTGCGAGCTCTTCCTTGGTTTTCTCAAACTCCTGTTTCATGTTGGCCATCTCCTTCTCAGACTCTGCACTCTTCAGCAAGGGCTTGATCTTGAAGAACAGCTTCATCCAGGGCCAGTGCTTCACGTTCATGAATGCACGAACATTGTACTGGATGCAGAAGATTGAGTCCCTAAAATATTGCATATTTCGTGGGTGGTGAATTTAGATTCAGTTAACTGAGACACAAGAGAACAATATCTGGGTGAAAAATGTCTACCTCCTCTCCACCATTTTCCGATACTCCACTCTCATCAGGAAGCCTCTGCACCTGGCTTGTGTCATGGTCATAATCTCTGCTAGTTTTTCATCTCTCATCTCCTCCAGCAGACCTATCAGTCCAGCTTTGAAGAACACCTTATGAAAGGGAGCATTGTAGCACATCAGTCTCATGTAGTGCATGACAGAGGCACATAGTATTTGAAAGAAGGACTTGTTTCTACCTTGGTGTGACCAAATCTGTACTGAGTGTGATCCACATCAATGGACCCAAGAAGCTTCTCTGAAGCCTTCTTGCTATCCATGAACTGACCTTCTGGAATTGCGCTTGCATTAAGCACTCTGTATCTGTAAATAATAGAACAATAAGAAATAGACGTTATCGAAAGCAGCACTCGAATTGAACCCCACAGCCTTCTCTGCACCAGGTAATTGTCTGACTGGGTAATGTCATGTATTAGAGATAGGCCATTATTTAAAGATAACAGAAGTTTTCATGGGATTTATTTGGAGTTCAAGAGGATCCTCAGAATCCACATGAGATGAATCATAAACTCTATGTTTTTAGATATGTTCTTTTTGAAGTATAAATTTTCAACTTTGTTTCAATACTGAGGATAGTCAGCTTGGTCTGAATGGGGAGGAAGGTGGAGCGCTGTTACCTTTGTTTGAAGTCAGCATACAGGACTCTGCTGGGGAACCCTTTCCTGCAAATTCTGATCCCTTCCAGCACGCCGTTACACCGCAGCTGATGCAGTACCAGCTCGTGCTCCATGGCACCTAACAAACGCCACCGTTAATGACGTCCCCATTGTTTGATACTCAGGGAAAGCGCTTCTGTGGCTTGAGTTTTCCTCCTATTGCATTTGCTTACCAGGTGTTTTTGTTTCATTTGGGATGATGCATCGTACAAAATGGGGGTGAGTGCTGCGAAGATTTGTCATCAGCTTGTTTAAGTTCTCCTATGAGAATATAAGGTGAAGTTTAGGTTAATGTTTGTAAGCACTGCAATGCTTATATGTGATGTGCATATAGAAAATAAATCTTTTGGTTTCTTGTCCTATCAAAAATGCCTATGTTGCAGTATATTATGCTGGTGTAAAACTGTTTCAATAAATTCAATTCAGAGACTGCTCAGAGAATTAAAGGTCTATTTTATAATTAAAACTGTGAAAAGCATGCTCCTGCATTATTTCAGTGAGTATTTTTAATAGTGAGATAGTGACTTCTGTCACTTACCCGGAAAAGAGCTGAGACAGTCTGGAAAGAAGAACCCTTCTTCTTGCCACCCTTTTTGCCACCACCACCACCCTCTGCAAATGGAAGAAAAGAAAAAAAAGCATTAAAAGATAGATATTGCATTTTAGAGACTGCAGAACACAAAACATCTTTAAATGTTCAGTGTTTACTGCTTTAATTCTGCATCAACAGTGTCCCACACTGAAAGTACAATTGTTACAGAGCTGACCTGCATCTGCTCCACCATAGTTGGCAAAGAGTAAGGCCAGCGTCTTCAGGGATGATTTCTGGTACAACCCAATGACAGTTTCATTCAGGGGGTCCTTGTTCTTCTCCAGCCAGCCAGTGATGTTATAGTCCACCGTGCCAGCATAATGTATCAGGGAGAAGTGGGCCTCAGCCTTGCCTTTGGTAGGCTTGGGCTTCTGGAAGTTGCTGGACTTGCCCAGGTGCTGGTCGTAGAGCTTGTTCTTGAAAGAGGTGTCAGTTGCCTTGGGGAACATGCACTCCTCTTCCAGGATGGAGAAGATGCCCATGGGCTGGAAGGTACCACAAGAAGTGACAGAGAAAGATGATAATGATGTGAAACATGTGCTATGATCATCAAAGGTACCACTCTGTTGTTGGTAGCACCTCAGCCTGGGTAAGGGCCTAAGTTTCTCAGGAGCTGTTTCTCAGCCAGGGAGCTTCTTTCTGCCTTCCCTTGCCTTCCTGCAACACCTCTTCATGGAACTGGTAAAAACAGCTGTCTGGTTCAGGTTAGAATTGGGAGTCGAGTTGGAGGGAGAAGTGGTAAACAGAAAAATAGTTGGGCAAGTAGCTACAAGAGGCCTAGCAGTTTTGGGAAACCAGGCAAGATAAAATTTATTTCCCAGATTTGTGTGTGGAGTTCTGATTTGAGTCTTCAGTGGAAAAAGAAAGGGAGGCTGACTCCAGTTTGTTTTAAAGAAGTGTGTTGGTAGGAGTCGAGGCTATCTTCTCTGTGCTTGAAGGCCAGGTGCTGCAGGATTGATGACACAGATATGCCTTTCCTGATTTCTTTTTGCCAGACTGAACTAAATCTCAGTGCAAAGTTGTTTGTTTAACTGACACTGAATGTCTGGCTGTGAGTTCTTTCTGAGCTGAATCTGACTCAGAAACATCACAGAGTCTGAAAATACATAGTACACTTGCATGGAAAAGGTACCTTCTCAATGAGCTCAATGCAGGCAGCCAGGTCCATCCCAAAGTCAATGAATGTCCACTCAATTCCCTCCTTCTTGTACTCCTCCTGCTCCAGCACGAACATGTGGTGGTTGAAGAACTGTTGCAGTTTCTCATTGGTGAAGTTGATGCACAGCTGCTCAAAGCTGTTGAACTGCCCAAAGCAAGGAGAGGTTTCTCAAGGTGTGGCAAACACCACACGGTTTTGGCAGCGTTCTCCTAATGCTGTTTGAAGTTCCCCAGCTGAAACACCACTCCTAACCGTACTGCAACAGCACGTGTACCCGCAGCAGCAGGACTTGTAAAATTTACCATCCTCAAAGGATTTTATTATTATTATTATTACCTTTGGAATAGAGCTAAAAGTAACAGTCCTTTTTTTACTGTGTTACTCAAAAGCAAATCCTTTGGTAAGCTTAGCTGCAGCATTGCGTAGGCGTCTCAGCCCTCTGACCTCCCAGAGAGTGGAAACCTCCTCGGTGTCCTACCCAAGAATTTCTCTGCCCTCAGACCAACATTCCGGGGGTTTCTCTGCTCTGACAAGAAGTCCTAGCATCAGCACTGCACTCACAACACAGGAAACATGCTGTGAACTTTCCCATGGCACTTCCCTTCCCTTGGCAGCCCAAGAGCATCCACGGCTTCAGCCCACATCTGCGACCCTTAGCCCTGGAGCTGCCTCTTTGTTTGCCAGACCTAAGGCCTTTGCAAGCTCAAGGGCCTCTGAGAACATTTGTCAGAAAGCAGAACTTTCTTCTACATGTTGACAGCATTGAAATCAAAGTGCTTGTTAGCAAAGCCCTTTGAGGGTGCTACTGTGATGGAGGAGAGGGAAGGGTTTCTAGAAAACTGCACATGAACAGGATAAACTTCTGAATCTTCTTAGGAAGAAGTGTGTTTCTGAATCCTCATGAGCCCTCCCTGCCTCGCCCTTGGCTACGGTGCCACATCCTTGTTCCTTACATCAAAGATCTCAAAGCCAGCGATGTCCAGGACACCAATGAAGTACTGTCTGGGTTGCTTGGTATCCAGCTGTTGGTTGATGCGAACAACCATCCACAAGAACATCTTCTCAAAGACAGCTTTTGCCAGGGCGCCAACTGCGTTGTTCACCTAAAACAAAGAAGCAAGCATCAAAGTTACTTCCTAGGCTCAAAGAAGAATGCTCAAGTACTCTTTCAAGGCATGTATTTTCAAACTCCACATTTTACCTGTGACACATTTTGACCTTTGGTCACATACTCATTCCCAACCTTGACGCGGGGGTAGCAGAGGGCCTTGAGCAGGTCAGCTGAGTTCAGGCCCATCAGGTAGGCAGCCTTGTCAGCCACTAAAGAGGCACGGAGAGAGAGAGAAGCGTTTCTCCTTAGACAATGGCTAAAATTTGGCCAGCGTGAACAACTCTGCTTCTCATATTCTAGAAATGGAAAAGCACTGGTCTGGTCTCATACAGAAGGCCTGGGTAGGAATGCAAAGTCTGGAAGCTAATGATGGCTTTCTTGGAAAGGAAGAACAGGTATGGCTTGGGCAGGAATACCTTGAATCTGGGAGTTCCCAGAGGAACCCCAAAAGCCTCTGGGAATTCACGAGGCACGCATACAGCACATTCCTTTTCTGTGGGAAGTGGATACTTTCATAGCAAACAGTGCAGGATGTATTTCACCAAACATATGATTGCACGTCAGGGTGACCAGCGGTTGAAGGTCTTACAGAGAGAGGTATCCTATGTTGAAGCTGAAGTTCCCCCTTTCAGGCTGTGTCTGTTTGGGGAGTATCCGTTGGATAAAATAGTGGCATTTCCCATGATCAGGGAAGCACCTCTGCAGTCAGACAATGACCAAAGATGCTTTTCTGCAGTGCTTGATGTGGTGACTCAGGCCAACAAAGGCCTGTCTCTGGAGGCTAACATGCCATCTCTGCAAACAAAGAAGTTCTTTGAACGAGTCAGACACTGAACCTGCTGGTACCTTCTGTGCCATCGGGCTCTGCCTGCTCCTCTCGTTGTTTCTGCTTGAACTTCAGGTTCCCGTAGTGCATGACAGCCCCTGTCAGCTTGTAGATGGCTGTCTTCTCATCAGCAGTGAAGCCCAGGATGTCAATGGCACTCTGCAGTCAAAACAATGAAGGAAATGTCCTTAGTAGGCCACCTATGTCACCATCAAAACAAGTGTACAGTAGGTACCTCTTTTCTGTGTCACTTACGTCTGTAGCCATGAGCTCCTCCTGGTCATCAATGCTGGGAACAGTGACCTCACCTTGACTCACAAAGTGGAAATCAAAAGGGTTGGTGGTAATGAGGAGCATGTCTGAAAGCAGGAAGAGGCAAGGCAGACGCTTAGATTTGCCAACCAGGTAACAGCGGGAACTGCTGCTCAGCAATCATCCCCAAAAAGTCATAAAGACCCTTCCTACCAATTAGCTCCGGCTTCTTGTTGGACATGATCTGATAGAATATGTGGTAGCTTCTTTCTGCTGGGAGCTGGAAAGTGACTCTGGACTTCTCCAGCAGGTCTGTCAAGGAGGGTAGCAAGGGTCAGGCACTGGTACTCACATGGAGCTGGGAATTTAGGAAGGAGTGGGATCAGGCCAGGAGAGCGACTTACAAGTTTCAATGTCAGCAGAAGCCAGTTTGCCTGTGGCCCCAAAGTGGATTCTGATGAATTTGCCCTGTTAAGGAGAAGCAGCGGCATTTCAGCCTGGAGGCGTTTCATTGCTGTCTCCTTCTGTGAGAATGCCACTAGCCCATCACTACTGTTACAACAAGGAGCAATTTCTCCTAAAACAGCTTACAAAGCGTGAGGAGTTGTCGTTCCTCACGGTCTTGGCGTTTCCAAAGGCCTCCAGCAGTGGGTTGGCGCTGATGATTTGATCCTCAAGCGTTCCCTGCAGGATGAGAATTATTGCTGCTTATCCTTTCCAAAAATCACGTCAGGAACAGAGGAAAGCATTGATTCCAGCCAGCACCTGTTACTTTACCTGCATTTTGCCTGACTGCTCCTCTTTCTTCTTCTCCCCGCTCGCTGCAATTGTTGCAAAGTACTGGATGACGCGCTTCGTGTTCACAGTCTTCCCGGCACCGGATTCTCCGCTGTCAAACCAAAGAGAGACGCAGAGAGCGTGTGGTCAGGCAGGAGGTCCCCTGGCACCGGGCAGCCCCACAGGGACCCGAGCAGGGGGTTTACGTACGTGATCAGGATCGACTGGTTCTCGCGATCTGTGAAAGAGGACAGCGATGTGAAAAAATAAATGCTGAACTACTTGTTATTCATGAACCTGCTCCAGCATTAGGAGTGGAAGTGGAAAAGAAGCATAGAAACCCCGTTCAAATGACCATTCTATTTTTATTGTATAGTCAGGGACTCTTTTGAACAGTCAACATCATTACTCTGTGATGTTTGGTAATGTCCTTGTAGGGTCATAGAACAACTGTAGATGTGTAATGATCAAATCAATCATTGATTCAGTTCTGCATATTGCAGTTTGGTGCACAGACTTCTAGTCCTTTCTGGTCAAGTAACTTTAATGCCTAAGAAGCAAACCCACAAGACAGGAGTATCACCTCACAGCTAATTTGGAAGGAAGGCATTTATCATCGTTTCCAAAGGGTGCATTTTCACTGGGATTCTGGCTCTGGTTATTTCCCAAGAAGTTGCAAATACCAGAATAACACTTAAAATCAGATCACATGCTTTTTCAAACAATGTCTCATGAAGCCAAATCAGCTATAAATTCACCTACACTGCTGTTTTCAAAGAGATTGATTAGATTATTCAGAGCTCTATTAATATTTTCTGTCACATCTTGAGCACATCAGATCTCAATAATAGCTAGGGAAGAATTTTTGTTTCACGTGTCTCAATTCATCCAATCAATTACGCTTCACTGTAAGTTTTTCAGTGCTCTTGTCTACATGGTCTCAATTAGAGTTTTAAAAATCAATAGGGCAGGACTGTGCTTCATGCATAACATCAGCAACTGTTAAAATAAGTTATTTATAGGCTCATGCTGAAGTTTACACATGCAAATATTAAAAAAAAAAAAACCCAAATATTTTATTGTCATGAAGATGTTGCCATTGTCTCACCGGTCAGCATGAACTGATAGGCGTTGTCCGAGATGGAGAAGATGTGTGGAGGGGCCTCCTGGCGCTTCTTGCCTCGGTAGGCCAACACCACCTCCGGGTTGTACACCGGCAGCCACTTGTAGGGGTTGACAGTGACGCAGAAGAGCCCCGAGTAGGTCTGCGAGGAAGGGAGACAGCACGTTGGCTCCCACTTGGCCTGGCAGAGCAGTTCCTCCCGGCTGCCCAAAGGCAGGCTGCTGCTGGTACTTACGTAGATCATCCAGGCTGCGTAACGCTCTTTGAGGTTGTACAGCACAGCGGGCTCGTGGAGGTGGGTCATCATGGCCATGTCCTCGATCTTGTCGTACTTGGGAGGGTTCATGGAGAAGATTTGATCTTCCTTCACGGTCAGGGTCTGTCAGATGAAGAGGGAGATGTGTGCATGTCAGCTAAGAGCTGAGACTGCAAACTACATACAGTTTTCAAGCCCTGGTTTTTACTCACTTCTCCTGCTTCAGTCTTGACAGTGACCTTCCCTGATTCCCTGCTCTGGATTGTTCCTTTCACAAAGGATTCTTTAGGGTGGACCACGAAGACGGATGTCTTGGCATCAAAAGGCTTGTTCTGGGCCTCAATTCTCTCCTTTTCTGATTTTCGGAGGTAAGGAGCCGCCTCCCCAAAGACAGCCATCTCAGCGTCTGGAGAAGTCATGTCTGCACTTTATTGAAGACAGCTCAGCAGAGAATCTTGTGGGAGAAATAAACGTAGCACCAATAGACCATTAAAATACCTTGCTTATAAGGACACCGTTTAGAAAGTTTTAAAATTAAACATATAGTAAAATTGCTAAAACTGTCAATACTGTCCTTCTTGCTTTTAAATGATTTAATCTTAGAAGAGAAAGTTCTTGTTTTCGACCTTGAATTACACAGAAGTTTTCAAAAATCCCTTCTATATGTCTCATCTGTTCACCGTACAGATTGTACACTGGTGTTACACATTTTATAGTGTCATATTTGAGAATATTAATTTTGTTAAATGAATCTTATTTTTATGTAAAATTAAAAACCGGTATAGGTAGAAAATAGAAAGGTGCCTTGAAAGCAGATGGAAAATCTTATCTGGAAACAGTTTCAGAAGGAACTATATACTGCATAATATGTGAAAAAGGAGGATGCCTAATTTTAACAGATCACTAGACCCAGCACACTTACCTTCAAACTTTTCTTGGAGACAGGGCAGAGAGCTGCAAAGCCTCTTTTATAGAGTCTGGTTGGCAGATGCTCTAGATTCCTCCTCTTTCTTCGGTCAAAATATTTTTTGGCAAACATTCTTTGGCAAAGCATTGTCTGGCAAACTGAACTAAGGGCATAATTGTCATTTGATTTGGCCAGATATATTTAGAAATGTTTTGTATCTTACCAATGATGTGAATGTATCTCCTATAAATAATTTGACAAGAGACTTCAGGAGAGAATCTCAATTAGTCAAGGCACGTGGAGAACTTGGATGTAGGACTTATGGATTCTATCACTCCTTTTCCAGTGATTTCCTTCTGGAAGCAAGGCAGATTTTTATTGCATTTACGGTGCTTCAACTCTTCCAGTTGCATTGTGTGGATAATATTAATGTTCTAAATATGATGTTCTGAAGTTAATGAAGAAATACATTAAGGGCAGTAGATAAACCGTGTGAAAAAAAGCTATAATGTTCTTGTCAAATAATATTAACTCTTACGTTCATCTAATACTTGAAGTAAGAGAAATAAAATCTGTTACAGCCCAAATTTCTACCTACGACATTCTTAGGAGCAGAGATGCAGCCAAGACAAAGAAACAATTCATGCCTAGAGTGTGAAAGATGACTCCTTAGCTACAAAAAGAAATCACTATCTATGCAAGCAAATCTACACTTGTTATTTTGCAGAAACTGAAAAATTCAAAATGCGAATACTAGTGGAATGTTCACGGTTGGTATAATCAATCCTAACTGATACTAGCCAAAAGCCTTACCCAGTCATAAACAAAATGCTTATGGTAACTCATACCTGAAAAGAAAATTATACTGCTTATTTTCAAAACATTTCTGGTTTCCTCATTTCACCTCACACAAAAAAAGAAGCGTTAACATGCCTTAAACAGCTTAAGCCTCTTCCTCACAGGTGAGCCCACTGTCAAGATATATCAAGCAATGTCCCCAACCAAGTCAGGAAGCAGGGCAGGTCCCTGTAGCCCTTCACTGCCTACAACTTCAAAAGAAACCACCCCTCCATCCAAACACAACTCTACACTCAACCACACAGAGCACGCAGTCTGAGATCCTCTGCACTCTGATCCATCCTCAGTCCAGCACTCCCATCGCACCCCAAATATCTTGCACACTGACACATTCACACCATTCCAGCAACAAAAGCTATCAACACAGTGCTGCCTGTATCAAGGCACTAGGGGTGGTAGGCGATCCTGTACAATGCTGATACTCTGAGAAAGGAGGAATTTCCCAATAGTTCTGGAGAGTGACTGATCTAGTGCTAGGAAAAGGGCACTGTCACTTGAGCTGCTTCAAACACTGTCAGATCTAAGCACGCTCTTCTCCTGGTCATTGGCATTTTGGTTATTAAAAGAGCTGAGCAGATAAAGCTCAGAGAATAACACAGGGGCAAGGTCGGAAAAAAGATGCCTGTGATCCAAGCCAATTTCCAGCAGCAAGTACTGGCCTGTGCATGAAGAACTTGTTCAAAGGAGGGCTCTGGCACTGCAGCACTCACTGTTTTGGAGTTCAAACCCAGAGCTCACATGTGGGCTCCCTGCGCAGGGCATGGGGATGCTGATGGAAACACCCTGTGACCTGCCCCAGAGGAGCCCA
The DNA here is from genome assembly GCF_023634155.1 of Falco peregrinus. NCBI lineage: Eukaryota > Metazoa > Chordata > Aves > Falconiformes > Falconidae > Falco > Falco peregrinus. The sequence goes on along the minus strand of NC_073722.1, from coordinate 118,460,440 downwards.
GCAGCCACCGGTAGGAAACAGTGAGCACAGGGGTGCGCCTGAAGTCCTGCCTCTCTGGGCAACCCCTGACTCCCGTGGACATGCAGAAGTTACAGGACAGAATCATAGGATGTTTTGGGTTGGAAGGGACCTGAAAAAGCTCCTTGGATGTGGCCATCTGGCCAATTCCTTAGTCCATCCATCAAAACCATAACTCTCCAGTTCCGTGGCAAGAATGTTGGGGGACACCGTATCGACGGCCTTACAGAAGTCACAAAGGCACCAGCTGCAATTCCCTTGTATGCTGATGCAGTCACCCCGTTGTAGAAGGTCACAAGGCTAGTCAGGCGTAATTTGCTCTTGGTGAAGCTGTGTCGGCTGTCTCTAATCACCTCCCTGTGTTCCATAAACTTTGACATAACTTCCAGGAAGATATGTTCGACGGTCTTACCAGTGACTGATGTGGGACTGACTGGTTGGTAGTTCCCAGGTTCCTCCTTGTTACTCTAAACAATGAGAATAATTCCAAGGACCAAAATAATTCCAAGAGAATTCCTGTATAAATAACGTCAGCCTGACTGATTGTGGGCAGAGTCAAGGAGAGGTAATGAGCTCACTTCCATTCAGATTTAGAAGGAAGAATATTCCAAGAGAAGGCCACTTGGAGGGGAGAAGAAAGCTAGGAGATCTCTAAAGGGGAACACAGGAAACTGCAGACAGCGGCTTCTCAAAGAAAGATGCAGAAGGCTGCCCGGCTGCTCAGGCTGCAGAAGGCCTGTAGCACACAACCCGTTCTCCCACCTAACCCCGCACATAGCTGGAACGTGTTGGAGGACGTTGCCCTTTGGCAGAACATTTCTCTGGTCAAATGCTAGCAGCAGACACAAACTGACAGCGTGAATCTATGTGCTGGCTACCTCTTGAAGAAGAAACTGCAGTTGCAACGGAGCTCTATTTGGAACTTCTGTGCTCAGCATGGAAGTTGACCTCTGTCTATTAATAGCTCTGTGTTGATGCCTTAGTTCCCAGGTACACACAATGGAAGTTAACATAGAGCAGATGCAAGTGCGTGGGCTGTGTTTGGTGTGGTGGAGCAAAACATACCTTGAAAGGTGACTGTTAGGAATCAAGTAATAGTCAGGAGGATTATTGAAAGCAAGCAAAGACGACTTTGAAAAAGCATTCCCTGTGGGATTTGCAGCATGCCGGTGCTGTTATCAGCCATGCTCTCTGGATTAGCAGAGCATGCCTGTAGGGATCAGTGCACCCTGTGAATCGCCAGCGTGCTGTGCAACGTGGAACATGTAGCTTCAAGCTAGTGTGTAGCAAGGTAGACTTGGCAGAGAGCACTGGCTGCTGAAGCAGGACCTACAGCAGAGGTGACATGCCAGTGTCTCACCAAAGCATCCATAATCCCTTCCTTCCTTCCTCCCTTCCTTCCTCCCTTCCAGATTTTTAAATTTGATTCACAGAGAGTATTTCCTGCTCACAGGTTTAAGGGGACGGTGTCTCTTGTGGGCTTTCAAATGGGGTTGTCAATTATGCTGGAATTATTTGTTAGGCGTGCTGAGCAAGATGTTGTCAGACCGGACAGTTTGACACACAACACCCAGCCTCCACTGCAGCAGTGTGGAGATTCCCTGCTCACCCCACTAAAGGCTGCTGGGGTGACACCTTCCTCTCAGTGAGGCTTGTATTTGGCAAGGTCTGAGCTTAACGCAAGAGATGACAACATTGTTTGAGCTCTAAGCAACAAGATTTGCGGGAAAGTATCTCATACCCTCTCCATCCTGAGCTGCCGTGGCCACTTCACTGCTTTGCCAGGCAGCACAGGTGCACATTGCCTGCCCTCCAGATCAGTCTCTTCAGCTCCCTGAGAAGTGCCTCCAGCTAGACACAATCTTGCAGAGTGCCTCGTAGGCTCTCAGAGCAGAGCCATCCCACAACTCCACACTGCTGTCTGCTTCACTTCTCACAAAGTGGGTGCTGAGGACTCTGTGCCTGCTCCCAGGCCGAGGAAGGAGTGTGGTTCTCTTTAGGGACTAGAATGGAGCTAGGAGTCAGGAATAGTCAGTCCCTCAGCAGTTCAGGCATGCATCCAGCGTGGAAGAGACCTGATTCTCTGCTCCCAGCTGCCTCCATTTTCTCCTTTTTACCCCAATACTTGCCAGTAGGCAAATGTGTTCACCGTCCAAACGCAGGGCACCACAAAGCCCAGAGCTCCTGCAGATGCCTGCCTGTGCATTTTCTTTTTCAGTTGGCTTTCTTGGGCATTGCAAGATCTTGTTAGATTTGGGGTCTCTTTTTTTGCACGTGCCCCTCTGTGAAATGAGAAAAAGTCAAGTAACACACTTAAAAGTGATGCAGGTAGATGCTGGATAGAAGGTGCTGGATCATTCTTCCTGATGAGAGTGAGCAGAGAATCAATGTTGTTACACTGGACGCTGTTTTGCATCCAGTTTGCAATGCTCAACCTGTAAAGAGGGCTATTTAAGGCAACACTTGGTTCAGACTCACTGTCTCCTCAGCCCACCCTGCCATCTCCACTCCTGTCCCTTGTGCCTTGCTAGGCCCTGTGCTCACTGCAGGAGCTAGCTCCTGCTTCAACCACCACCACACGCACAGCAGGGCTGGAAAGAAGTACACTGTCAGAAGTACTCAGCATCAACACGTACTCCGCCCTCCACTTCATAACGTACTTCTTGCTTTCCCTTCATTGCCAGCTGCTCCTCAGTCATCATTGCTTTCTGACCTGTGTCCGGTTCAGTTAGCATTCATGCCTCACCCAAAGCTCCTTCAGTCCCTTTGGCTCCTGAGAAAATACTTCAAGGCTGTCTGGTCTTCCTGAAAACAAGGGACAGAAGTTACCTCGAGGCACAGAGCTGTTGATGTGATGAGAATACCAGCTCAGGCAGACATCTCTGCATATGTTCGTCTTCTACTATATCATGACACCATCCATGTGTCTTTCACGCAGGGGCAACACACAATGCATAAGAATAATCCAGCTGAGATGGATGATAGGCTACATGAGAATTTGCGGCTGTACATACCCAGTGTGTTTCTGTTATTCAGATTGGGGTCTGAACGCGGGAAAAAGCGTTTGCCAAGATACATTATTACTTGTACTTTTAACTGACTGTGAAATAAAAGCATGTGCTACCTATCGGACAGCCAATGGACACAAGATAAACTTCCAGCAACCACCAAGGATTAATGGGATCCCATAGATAACTACGGGGACAAAAATAGCAAAAGAGTCTGAGAAGAAGCAGTCCTGCTTCGTATGCAAAGCAATCTGCGGTCTTTATTCTCTAGACACAATTACAAAGACCAATTATAGAAATTAAGAAAAGCGATCGAGAGGTTCACATTTTGTGCAGCCCTCGGGTCACTTTGCTGCCTCATGACATCCTCACTCCTCCTCTGCTATCTTCTTGCCATGAAACTCACGGCTCTTTGCTCGGAGCTTGTTGACCTGCGACTCTGCAATGTCAGCCCGCTCCTCGGCTTCCTCCAGCTCGTGCTGGATCTTGCGGAACTTGGAGAGGCTGACATTGGACAGTTCCTCCTGTGTGGGGAGAAGGGGTTGGTGGTGAGGAGCCCAGGGCAGGGGTTTCACTCCACCTGTGCCTTGGCCTTCTGGGGCTGTGGCTCTTCCCTGGGGAAAGGCACAAATCTCCATCCACCACCCATCACTGCTTACACGTAAGCCTCACCGTGACCTCCTCATCCTCCCTTACTCAGGATCCCTCTGTGAAAAACATCACTGGTCCTGTGCCACTCTTGAAGAGCAATTTTATCACTTGCATTTGTCATTTGTGTACTTACTCTCCCAGTACTTGCTGCCCAGCCATCAGTGTGATTTTTTAAGGTGAGAAAGACCCTGAAGCCTTCTGCTGATCCTTACTAGCAGAGATTCATGACCTCCAGTTAACTTCAGCCAGTGGATATGGCACCTGGGGCTGTTCAGTCTGACCTCCTGTATACAACAGGCTGCAGACCTTCCCTCCGTTCGTCCCTGGCTGCCGCAGGGTGCCCAGAACTCAGCAAGGCCTCGTGACACCATACTCAATGGTGTGGCCAAGACTGCTGTGTCTTGGGAGTTTCTGTCCTGCCCCTTTCCTGCTATTCATAGCCATCTCAATGAGCATGCTGCCGTACTGGAAGGTGTCTCTGGCCCATCCTTTGAGCAATACTTACAGCCTCCTCAGCTTGTCTCTTGTAGGATTTCACCTTCATTTGCAGCTTGTCCACCAGATCCTGCAGCCTGAGAATATTCTTCCGGTCCTCCTCAGACTGGAGTGGTTGGAAAGCAGGAAAGAGCGTGAATTACTGGTTCTGCACTGGATGAGGTTAACAATTCCCCTTGGGGATGGCGTGCACAAAATCTGACTTGCTGTGAGAAAACTCTGTCAGCTGAGGGAGGCCTCCTGCCTTACCTGGTAGGTCAGCTCCTTCACCCTCCTCTCGTACTTGCGCACGCCCTTCACGGCTTCAGCGCTGCGCTTCTGCTCAGCATCAACCTCCCCTTCCAGCTCCCGCACCTGCAACGAGAAGCCCATCTTTGGAGCTTCCCTGCTGGCTGCTAACGTGGCGTGCTCACTCATGCACAAAGAAAAGCCCCACGCACTCTGGCCTCCAGCTTCTGGATTTGCTTCTTGCCTCCCTTCAGAGCCAGCTGCTCGGCCTCATCCAGACGGTGCTGCAGGTCCTTCACCGTCTGGTCCAGGTTCTTCTTCATCCTCTCCAGGTGGGCGCTGGTGTCCTGCTCCTTCTTCAGCTCTTCTGCCATCATGGCTGCCTGATGAGAGCAAAGGGTCAAAGCCATTGTGGGGCTGGAGACCATGTGAGGGAAATTACTCCCACCATCGGCACTGAAGGGAGCCCCCAACTCACATCTGTGATGGCCTTCTTGGCCTTCTCTTCAGCATTGCGGGCTTCCTGGATCGTATCCTCCATTTCACTCTGGATTTGGGTAATGTCTGTCTCCAGCTTCTTCTTGGTGTTGATCAAGCTGGTGTTCTGTGCAACAGGAAAGACGGGATTTGTACTGTCAGACCTAATGCCTCAACACCAAGAGCTAAAAGTGTGAGTATTGTTTCTTGATTGTCTTTAACACAAAAGTCCTCTTTAGGGCCATAGCTGCAAACCAGACATGGGTGGCTGTCTGGAGCAGCCCTATGACGGCGTGGCTCTCAATGTGTTTACACAGCAAACACTCACAAGATGCGTAACAATCACATTCTGTGTTGTGCCTTGTGGATGGGACTAATTTCCAGAGCAGTGCCTGACCTGGGTATGGAGGAGCTGCACTCGTTCGGTGGCATCCAGAAGCTCCTGCTCAGCCACCTTCCTTGACCGCTCCGTCTGCTCCAGGGCTGCCCGCAGCTCCTCAATTTCAGCCTGCAGCAGGTTTGCTCGGCGCTCCACCATGGCCACCTGCTCCTTCAGGTCCTCCTGCGTCCTCAGAGCATCGTCCAAGTGTAGCTGGGTATCCTGTAAAAGGGACAAGAGAAATGGCAAGGTGGCAGTGCGCACTTGTGCACCAGAATTGTAAGGGACCACGTTTCTCTCCCTGTTGCTTTGCTGAACAGACCTTGAGCACGGCCTGCGTGTTTCTCAGGTTCTTTTGTGCCTCTGCAGCCACGCGGTTGGCATGGCTCAGCTGGATCTCCATTTCATTCAGGTCTCCCTCCATCTTCTTCTTCAGCCGCAGGGCCTCATTCCTGCTCCTGATCTCAGCGTCCAGGGTGCTCTGCAAGGACTCCACAACTCGGAGGTGGTTCCTCTTCATCTGGTCAATCTCCTCATCTTTCTCGGCTATCTTCCTGTCAATCTCAGACTTCACCTGGTTGAGCTCAAGCTGGAGGCGCAGGATCTTCCCCTCTTCATGTTCAAGGGACGCCTGAGAAAGAGTGAACAGGAATACTTTTCATAAGACAAATGTTGACCCCGAAGCCCTGAGTATAAAGGAATGCCACGTTTAGATAATATTGCCATGCTTTTATACAAACGCTCTTTTCCTCCTGTGCCTGGCAATGACTCTGCAGTGTTTACAACGAGACAGAGATCCAAGACATGTAAGAGAGCCATAAGTAATGCTGTGTACCTCAGCTTCCTCCAGCGAGGCCTGGAGTTCAGATTTCTCCTGCTCAATCTGCTTCTTGACTTTCTCCAGCTCATGAATGGCCTTGCCTCCCTCTGCAATCTGCTCTGTGAGGTCACCAATCTCCTCTGTGGGAGCAAAGGCCAACGGCACGGTCAGGCACGGAGCAGAACGGGAAGGGCCCTGCCGCACCAAGGTGACGGGCATCTTTGCAGACACGCAGGCACAGACCCCTGTGGAGCGGTGGGTAGTGGTGGACAGTGGGAAAGCCCAGCCAGGAGCGGAGGGCCAGGGACTTACGCTGCAAGTTCTTGTTCTCACGCTTCAGCGTTTCCAGGTGGTCCAGGGACTCCTCGTAGGCATTCTTCATCTTAAAGAGCTCCGTGCTGAGGGAGCGAGCCTCCTTCTGGGAGGCCTCCAGCTCAGCCTGCGTTTCCTCATACTTCTGCTTCCATTCTGCCAGGATCTGAAGGGAAACGGCACGTGAGCGTGGATGTGGCAATCGGGAGGGGACGCTCTGCCCAGGAACCCCAGGGCTGGAGCCCACAAGACCTTGTCAAAGTTCCTCTGCTTCTTATCCAGAGCTGCGCAGGCAGCATTTGATCGCTCCACGTCAATCATCAGGTCCTCCACTTCATTCTGCAGCCTCTGCTTTGTCTTCTCCAGGGAGGCACATTTGGCATTCACAGCTTCAACGTGTTCCTCTGCATCCTGCAGGCGCTGTGCCAGCTTCTTCCTGGGAGGAGATAAGTACAGCTCCAGGTCAGAGACCAGAGGGCAGCCCATTTTGTACTTCGGTGAGAGGGCAGCTGGCCACTTCTGGGGGCTCTGAGCCCAGTGCCTTTCACAGTGTTTTTTCTGTTCCAAGACTGCATGCTGCCTACAGGTTCTGTCACTCTGTGTCCTAGCACCCAAGGAGTATTCAGCCTGGTTCCGCATTTCTAGCCCTAAGGGCTACGTTTGTCCTTCCAGTTTGCACTTTTTCCACAGCACACTTTCCTGTCTCTCCCTCTGACCCCTCTACCACAAAGACAACAGATCCCTGCCTTTGTCCCACCCCTGTCGTAACCCACTCCCAGAGACTCCACTTTCCCTTGACAGCCTCAGTCTTCTCCAGCCGTTTGACATCCCGCTTCCCACGTACTTGGCCTCCTCCAGCTCCTCCGTGCGCTGAATAGCGTCCGTCTCATATTTGGTTCTCCACTGGGCCACTTCACTGTTGGCCTTGGACAGGGCGCGCTGCAGCTCCCCCTTGGCTTCCTGCTCCTCCTCGTATTGCTCCCGCAGCAGGTCACAGTCGTGGCGAGCAGACTGCAAGGCGTGGGCCAGCGCGTTCTTGGCCTGGGGAAACAAAGGGATCGGTAACCTGAATACTTGCCTTGAGATGCCTCTTGACAGTAAAACTGGCAGTGAAATTAGGCTGAAACTCTAACTAGGCAAATGCAAAGCTGGGAGCTGATGAAGCCTTCATCAATGGGTTCTGCAAGATCAGGATGTGTTAGTGACAGGGGCTCTGGGGTCAGTAACCTGCTGTTGCTCTAAACGCTTTGACACACGTGTCTGCATCCTGTCCTAGAGAGTATTGTCAGGATCTCGTGAAAGCCTTGTGGATTACTTCCTCCAGGGTCCAAACCATTACGCTTCCTTCCCTCTCTAGCTTAGGAGTGAGGGCATGTGTGTTACTGGTGTTCCCTCCCGTACTACATGTGTTTTGGGGAAAGAATATGAAACGAGTCTTGGATTGGACAGGATTCTGCGGATGTTTTGAGGTGATGTAGGTTGCGGACAGCAGGGTGTTTCCAGACCTTTATTTCTTCCTCTAGATGTCTCTTGAGCTCCTCAATCTGCTGCGTAAATCCTTGCTTGCCCCTAGACAGCTGAGAAATCAGAGCATCTTTTTCCTCCACCTGGCGTGAATATTCACCTGGTAAGGGTAAAGAGAAAAAAGGTAGCCCGACTACTATCAATACGACGGTTCCTGCATGTAAGCCCACGTCATCAGGAGTGGCTGGGAGAGGTTATAGCAGGAATCATCTTGCACCCTGTGGGATCCTCACGGCATGCAGGTCCTCACAGTGAAGCTCAGGAATGAGGATGTCTCACCTGATTCTGTCTGCAGACGAGCTCGTTGAGTATTGAGGTCATTGATCATGCGCTGATTCTGTTCCTCCTTAGTTTTAATCTCACTCAGCTGGTCTTCCAGAGTGCGGCACATCTTCTCCAGGTTTGCCTAGAGAGCAAACGGAAGGAAGGAAAGGAGATGAACACCTGGACTCTGCCCTGTGCTGACAGCAAGGACCTTTGTAATGAGAATGTGGCTGGTAGACATAGCCTATGTGCCATACATCGGCCCCGTGAGCATGTGCCACCGCAGTTCAATACCTTGGCTTTGGAGACAGACTCCATGTTACTGGCCAAGTCGTCAATCTCCATCTTGAGCTCACTCTTCTCCTTCTCCAGCTTCTGCTTCACTCGCTGCAGGTTGTCGATCTGCTCCCCAAGCTCAGCGGTGCTGTCCGCGTGCTTCTTGCGCAGGGCCGCAGCCGTGGCTTCGTGCTGCAGCGTGGCCTCCTCCAGGTCGCGACGCATCTTCTGAAATTCTGCCTCACGCTTCTTGTTCATCTCAATCTGAGCGGCGGTAGCCCCTCCGGCTTCTTCCAGGCGCTCGCTGATCTCCTCTAGCTCCCTCGACAGGTCAGCCCGATGCTTCTCGGCTTTTGCCCGAGAGGTTCGCTCTGCCTCAATTTCCTCCTCCAGCTCCTCAATACGAGCCTGGGGAACATTAGGCACCCTTCGCACCCATGCCCTCCTCCTTCCCGACCTGAGACTGGCTGAGAGAGGGGAAGGGCCAGACACTTGCCTGCAGCTCCTTGATCTTCTTCTGTAACTGCATGCCCAGGGCTTGCTCATCCTCAATTTTGCTCTGGATCTGGCTGATTTCAAAGTCTTTCCTTTGGGCAAAGCAAACTGGGTTAGCGTCTGAGCAAAACCCGCCAAGCGCACCAGCCCCACAGTCTGGTGCCCCACAGCCACGCTTACTTCTTCAGTTTCTCATCCAGCTGCTGCTTGTCGTTCTCCAAATCCATGATGCTGTCCTGGGCCAGCTTCAGGTCTCCTTCGAGTTTCCTCTTTGCTCTCTCAAGGTCCATGCGCAGTTTCTTCTCTTGCTCCAGGGACCCTTCCAGCTGAATAGAAGATAACCATCAGTGCTCTACCAGCCAGTTCTATAATCTATACCCGCCCTGTTCTTCTGGACAACCGTGCTTACATCGTCCACTTGCTGCTCCAGCTTGGTCTTGGCTTTGGTCAGCGTATTGACTTTGTCCTCTTCTACCTGCAGGTCATCCAGTGTCTGCTGATGGGCCTCTTGGAGGGCTTTCTTCTCTTTAGTCAGCTTGGCAATGGTCTCGTCCAGGGCCGCCATCTCCTCTGTGAGGTTTTTCACCTGTTGATTGGAAGAAAGTGCCAAATGTCTGTGTAGAAGACTTGACTGCTTGTGCAGTGGCATTTTCCCTTTGCAGTGCTTAGCCAGGAGCTTGTGTATTTGGGCTGCCCCACTGTGGTGCTCCTGGTATGTCCCAAACCTAGCTCTGTTCTGAGGATGCCAGGCTCATCGGGGAGGCATCTGTCCTTTGCCCTTCATGTGACTCCCCATGTTTGTACCTTGTTTTCAGTGGCATGTTTTTCCTTCTCCACTTTGGCCAACGTCAACTCCAGGTCATCAATATCTTTCTTCAGCTCTGAACATTCATCCTCCAGTTTTCTCTTCTTGGCTGTCAGCTCAGCATTGATTTCCTCCTCCTCCTCAGCCCTTTCAGTCACCTCCTTAATTTTGGCTTCCAGCTGGATTTTGGTTTTGATGAGCTGGTCACACCTTTCCTCAGCATCAGCCAAGCTATCGGCTTCCTGGTGGGGAGACAGAGATTTTTATGGGTTATAATGTTTTGAAGTATCTCCACCCTGTCTTCTGTGTTACTGAGTAGGCACGTGTTAAAATGGGGGCTGAACCTGACTTCCACTCCAGCAACTGGAAGATCTTGCCTACTGGCCCACTGCAAGCCTTGTCATCTGGAATCATTATCGATTCCAAGGTTTCTGTGTCTCTTAAAAATGCCTCACAGAGAGGGTAGCTATGACAATACCTCACGCACCCACAAGCACGACAGAACAGCGGTCACTTCAGTTACTACTTTCAGCAGGAGCTAGGGCTTGGAGTCCTTTTGCCTGACAGAAACGGTATTCTGAAGCACTCTGACTGTATATTGTCCTTTTCCCAGGGACAAACGGGCGGTGACACTCACCGCCTGCACTTGGAGCTGCAGGTCATTCTTCTCCTGCAGCAGGACCACCATTTTCTCCTCCAGCTCCTTCCTCTTTGCCTCAGACTTTGCGAGCTCTTCCTTGGTTTTTTCAAACTCCTGTTTCATGTTGGCCATCTCCTTCTCAGACTCTGCACTCTTCAGCAAGGGCTTGATCTTGAAGAACAGCTTCATCCAGGGCCAGTGCTTCACGTTCATGAATGCACGAACATTGTACTGGATGCAGAAGATGGCATCCCTGAAATAAAATTCACATGGCTATTGCATATTTCGTGGGTGGTGAATGTAGTCTCAATTAGCCAAGACACAAAGGACACAATATCTGGGTGAAAAATGTCTACCTCCTCTCCACCATTTTCCGATACTCCACTCTCATCAGGAAGCCTCTGCACCTGGCTTGTGTCCTGGTCATAATCTCTGCTAGTTTTTCATCTCTCATCTCCTCCAGCAGACCTATCAGTCCAGCTTTGAAGAACACCTTATGAAAGGGAGCATTGTAGCACATCAGTCTCATGTAGTGCATGACAGAGGCACATAGTGTTTGAAAGAAGGACTTGTTTCTACCTTGGTGTGACCAAATCTGTACTGAGTGTGATCCACATCAATGGACCCAAGAAGCTTCTCTGAAGCCTTCTTGCTATCCATGAACTGACCTTCTGGAATAGCGCTTATGTTAAGCACTCTGTATCTGTAGGAGAAAGTAGAACATGAAGATATCTCCATTGAGAAAACCTCCACTGCAAGTGAACCTCTCAGTCTTCTCAAGTCTGAGTGGGTACGGTCATGCATTAGAGATAGTCCATTTTTTCAAGGCAGTGTAAGTGAAGATTTCATGTTGTTACCTCAGAGCCCAAGGAAATCCTGATCATCAGCCATGTCATATCATCATGAACTGGCAGTGAAATATTTTTATATTACTGTTCATTTCCTTCTTAAAATATTTGTGTTAGGATACCCGGTGTTTTCTAAGCAACAGCTCTCGGCTGGTCATTTTCAGCAACAATTGACTACGTCATTGATAGGGACAGATCTTACTGAAGACAGTTCACAGGCATTTTTAGGACATGGGGTGGAAACATGTATTGTTCAAATATGGTGTGGATGTGTGAAGGAAATTTTTGTGGTATGTCACCGTTTACAGAGGTAAACTAATGTGATTTGATCACAGTGTATGTAGTATACTCTGTAGTAAATCTGATGTTTAAGCCGTTTAGGACATAGAAGGTATAGAACAGGAAAAGAATGGGGAGGAAGGCGGAGCACTGTTACCTTTGTTTGAAGTCAGCATACAGGACTCTGCTGGGGAACCCTTTCCTGCAAATTCTGATCCCTTCCAGCACGCCGTTACACCGCAGCTGATGCAGTACCAGCTCGTGCTCCATGGCACCTAACAAACGCCACCGTTAATGACGTCCCCATTGTTTGATACTCAGGGAAAGCGCTTCTGTGGCTTGAGTTTTCCTCCTATTGCATTTGCTTACCAGGTGTTTTTGTTTCATTTGGGATGATGCATCGTACAAAATGGGGGTGAGTGCTGCGAAGATTTGTCATCAGCTTGTTTAAGTTCTCCTATGAGAATATAAGGTGAAGTTTAGGTCAACAAATTAAAGATCTGCATCCCTGCAGCTGCAACTGCTTCATCAATGGAAAAGAATTAATTATTTGTCAGATTTAAACCAGATTACAAAATTTCCATATTAATGTAGAAAAGCTATGTCTTCATCCATTTTTCAATGTTGAATATTACTATTAAAAGGAAATACAATTTGGTTACTGTGTCATCATAATTTACTATTTACAAGAACTGGGATATAAGTCATTTGATACCCTGAGGCTCATGCTTTTGAAAATTATGAACAATTCCCTATGCTTGCTCTCGTTATTCAGTGTCTTGGTTAGGTTTTTTTATGTGACAATCTTAAAGCCAACCTTTCTGTTTTTCAGAAATGCACTGTTACTTAAGAATCATGCATGGAGCAGTATTGAAAATATTCAGAAGTCAAAAATCTTTGTTTGGCAAAACGTTCTGAACTAGGTGCAACAGCAGAAAGAAATTTGCCTATTTCAATGTCATATTCAGCTTAAAAAATAGAAAGGTATGAAATAAAGTCTGAATGGCAACATCCTCAACCATTTCAAAGAGTTTTCATTTTGATATATTAATAAGACAATATCATTCAATGTTGCAAAAGAGAAGAAACTTATCCATCAATTAAATGGAAATAAAATTTACCTATAGTACACGAACTTCTTCACTTTCTTGATATAGGACTTCAAGGGTCATAATATCACTTTTCATATTTTAAATTCCCTTTCTTAAAGTAAAAAGGGTCAAAGTGAGGAAACTGGTACGTACCCGGAAAAGAGCTGAGACAGTCTGGAAAGAAGAACCCTTCTTCTTGCCACCCTTTTTGCCACCACCACCCTCTATAAATGAAAGGAGGGGGAAACAATATTAAAATACTGAAGCTGAACACTGAACTAAAGAAGAGAAAACAATTTTTTAACATTCAGGTTTTCCTGTTTAATTTCCTGTCAACAGTGTCCCACACTGAAAATACAGTTTTCACAGAGCTGACCTGCATCTGCTCCACCATAGTTGGCAAAGAGTAAGGCCAGTGTCTTCACAGAGGATTTCTGGTACAACCCAATGACAGTTTCATTCAGGGGGTCTTTGTTCTTCTCCAGCCAGCCAGTGATGTTGTAGTCCACCGTGCCAGCATAATGTATCAGGGAGAAGTGGGCCTCAGCCTTGCCTTTGGTAGGCTTGGGCTTCTGGAAGTTGCTGGACTTGCCCAGATGCTGGTCGTAGAGCTTGTTCTTGAAAGAGGTGTCAGTTGCCTTGGGGAACATGCACTCCTCTTCCAGGATGGAGAAGATGCCCATGGGCTGGAAAACATTAGAATAGACAAGATGGAGAAACACATTCCTGAGTTGGAAAGAGGCTTGTCTTGGGGCAGAAAGATGTGAAACAAATCATAATATAAGATTGCTTCTCTTCTTTTCTGGACAATATGTCACAGAAAATTTACTGATGTTTCTAATTTTTTGTCGTTGGTGTTTCACCTTTACTTTTGGAACTACTTTTAACCATTTGCTGGCAACATTATAAATTACAGAAATACAGAGCACTTTAATAATTGAAATTTACCATTTTAACCCAGACATAAACAAACTCTTTATGTATCCCTCAATAACTACAGGATTCCAGTACTAGTGCACCTGAACAGGAAGGGTACCTTCTCAATGAGCTCAATGCAGGCAGCCAGGTCCATCCCAAAGTCAATGAATGTCCACTCAATTCCTTCCTTCTTGTACTCCTCCTGCTCCAGCACGAACATGTGGTGGTTGAAGAACTGTTGCAGTTTCTCGTTGGTGAAGTTGATACACAGCTGCTCAAAGCTGTTGAACTGCCAGGCACAGAAAGACATGCAATGTTGTCAGGGTTTAGCCATCACAACAAGAATTTTCCCTGTGTATTTCTGATCCTTCTTTTGTCTTTTCAGACAAGCACAAGGCTCCTTCCCTATCTGTTCTCCCAGAAAACCCTCAGTGCGACTGTACTTGCCCTCTGAAGAGAGAAAAGACCTGTAAGTCATTGTAATGTAGAGGGTGGGTTTTTTTCATTTTTTATCATTCCATATAATATGGATACTTTAATTACGATAACTAATCCTTATCCCTTTGGAAACCCTTAATTCTAAAGCAAATTTAGTAATTTCAGCACACTATCTCCTAGAAGAACAAATTTATTACTAAACTCTGCCTCTCCAAACACCCTGATCATGAATACAGCCTCAATTTGATACTCAAATGTTTTTTGTTCTTAAGAGAGTGGCTCTAGATATTTCCATGAGCTGGTATGGAAGCTTTTGGGGTTCTTTCACAAACTGCACAAGCATTTCCTAATCTCTTTCAATAATTTTCACCAACAGTGTGAACATTTCTGATGTCTGTCACTATTTTCCACACCCTTGGCCCATATAATTTTGTCAAAGATTACTTCCTTTTTCTTTGTTTTAACTAAGTTTAATATTCTTGTATGCTGTGCTGTTAGTTTCTTTCCTGTCAAGATCTAACTTGAAAAGGCCAACTTCTTTCATAGTGAGATCTCTTGATCATTGTACCTTTTACAAAAAAAAATGACTCTTAATTAAAAGAAGTCATAATTTTCTTAACACCCACTGCCCCTTCCATGAAGCTGTTGTGAAATCCCTGCTCCTTACATCAAAGATCTCAAAGCCAGCGATGTCCAGGACACCGATGAAGTACTGTCTGGGTTGTTTGGTATCCAGTTGTTGGTTGATGCGAACAACCATCCACAAGAACATCCTCTCATAGACAGCCTTTGCCAGAGCACCAACTGCATTGTTCACCTAAAGCAAAGGGGAAACACAGAAGTTACTGCACAGAGAAATTTTAAGGAATTTTAACTGTCTGAAGAGATATTCTGAGGAAAAGACATTTATTCCTAATAACAATTATTTTACCTGCTCCACAGTTTGACCTTTGGTCACAAATTCATTCCCAACTTTCACCCGAGGATAACAAAGAGCTTTGAGCAGGTCAGCTGAGTTCAGGCCCATCAGGTAGGCAGCCTTGTCAGCAACTGAAAGACAAGAAAGGCAAAGAAAATATTGATCATTGGACAAGGACTGGAATTTTATCAATGGGTGTATGTCCCAGAAATTACACCAATGTTCAAAATTCTTGACTGCAAGTCTTTTAATCTAGTATCACAGCAAGTATATTGAATACAGGAAAGCTGTGAAAGCCAATATTGACATTTTTTTGAAAGTAGTTACAAGTATGAAAGGTTTCCTTGAATACCTTAACTAAATTCATAAACTGTAACAACAATCTCAAAAAAGAGATTAGGAAACATAAACAACAAAAATTTAAAAATACATAAGGATTAAAACTTGGCATCTTAGACAATATCTAAGAAAGCTTACAATTTTTATTTACATATAGATAGGCCACGGTCTGAGCTGCCAATAGAAGTATGCACATACCAGAGTTGATGCTAGAACCTATGTCTGAAACCAGGGAAGCTTCCTCTTTAAAAGAGCTTGTTAAAACCCTCTACATGATAAATGGAAAGATCCATGAAATTAGCCCAGCAAAAAGCTAACTGAAGGAGTAACAGTAAGATAGGCAGGGGTCAGAGAATTAGATTTGGAACTTCAAGGACCCTGAAAGAAACATTATTCAGTTTTCACTTGATTAAGCTATAGCTTTCATCCTGTCTACAAGCAATATTTCCCAAAACTGATTTCTTTATTAAAGAGTCAGTTGCTAAGGACCTTCTGTGCCATCGGGCTCTGCCTGCTCCTCACGCTGCTTCTGCTTGAACTTCAGGTTCCCGTAGTGCATGACAGCCCCTGTCAGCTTGTAGATGGCTGTCTTCTCATCAGCAGTGAAGCCCAGGATGTCAATGGCACTCTGCAGTCAAAACAATGAAGGAAAATGCATGTCCTTAGTAGGCCACCTATGTCACCATCAAAACAAGTGTACAGTAGGTACTTCTTTTCTGTGTCACTTACATCTGTAGCCATGAGCTCCTCCTGGTCATCAATGCTGGGAACAGTGACCTCACCTTGACTCACAAAGTGGAAATCAAAAGGGTTGGTGGTAATGAGGAGCATGTCTGAAAGCAGGAAGAGGCAAGGCAGACGCTTAGTTTTGCCAACCAGGTAACAGCAGGAACTGCTGCTCAGCAATCACCCCAAAAAAGTCATAAAGACCCTTCCTACCAATTAGCTCCGGCTTCTTGTTGGACGTGACCTGATAGAATATGTGGTAGCTTCTTTCTGCTGGGAGCTGGAAAGTGACTCTGGACTTCTCCAGCAGGTCTGTCAAGGAGGGTAGCAAGGGTCAGGCACTGGTACCCACATGGAGCTGGGAATTTAGGAAGGAGTGGGATCAGGCCAGGAGAGCGGCTTACAAGTTTCAATGTCAGCAGAAGCCAGTTTGCCTGTGGCCCCAAAGTGGATTCTGATGAATTTGCCCTGTTAAGGAGAAGCAGCGGCATTTCAGCCTGGAGGCGTTTCATTGCTGTCTCCTTCTGTGAGAATGCCACTAGCCCATCACTACTGTTACAACAAGGAGCAATTTCTCCTAAAACAGCTTACAAAGCGTGAGGAGTTGTCGTTCCTCACGGTCTTGGCGTTTCCAAAGGCCTCCAGCAGTGGGTTGGCGCTGATGATTTGATCCTCAAGCGTTCCCTGCAGGATGAGAATTATTGCTGCTTATCCTTTCCAAAAATCACGTCAGGAACAGAGGAAAGCATTGATTCCAGCCAGCACCTGTTACTTTACCTGCATTTTGCCTGACTGCTCCTCTTTCTTCTTCTCCCCGCTCGCTGCAATTGTTGCAAAGTACTGGATGACACGCTTCGTGTTCACAGTCTTCCCGGCACCAGATTCTCCGCTGTCAAACCAAAGAGAGACGCAGAGAGTGTGTGGTCAGGCAGGAGGTCCCCTGGCACCGGGCAGCCCCACAGGGACCCGAGCAAGGGGTGTACGTACGTGATCAGGATCGACTGGTTCTCACGATCTGCAAAAAAGTGGAAAGATTTTTCTTAGTGGTGCTCAATTGCAAAGAAATCAAAATCTGTGAGCAAAACTAACTGTGTACTGAAGCTTTGTTAAGAGTTTAGGAATTCCAGATAGCCAATTTCCAGTTAAATCACCTTGAAAATGTGGCATTTAATCCATTTCGTAAATTTTTTAAGTTCCCCAAATAAAAAAAGTGAACTGTTATTTGGATATGTGTGTAAGATTAAATATGCTAGCTTCTTTTTAAGATAATTCTCTTTCAATCAAGATTGATATTTTTGTATATATGAATGAACCAACCCCAAATATCATTAATATAATTTTATAATTTCAATATGATTAAAGTGACTAAAACATGTAACGTAAAATGAATTGGCACTTTCTGGTGACTCAAGAGCCGTCTGAGATAAGACTATAGGTCCTCCTGATTTCAGGGATTTTTTGAGCCAGGCACAGTATAATTGTATGCAATGGTCTGGGTAGACTTTGCATGAAATGGTCTCCTAATTTTAGTCATTGAAATAGACCTTTAGGACATGTGATTTCTATTAATAAAAGTATCCAGGACTTCAGTATCTTGTATGCAATTTGTGATTCCCTTTGCTTTTTAAAAAGTTTGAACTGATAGTTGTTTTGATGCATCCTAGCAGTTCAAATTTTAGGCAGAAAGTAAGAATGAATTCTGATTCTGCTTTCTGTACAACCCTTAATATCTGTGCAAATTAGATTTCACAAATTTCTGTGATATATTCCCTCAGTTTTCTCTTCTCTATCATCAGTGTCCTTACCTACTTGTTATTCATACCAAATTTATTTCATGCCTATGAATGGTTTTTTGTCCTTTGGTGAACGTTTCCATGTTCACTATATCGTTTTTTAATGTGAAAAAATAGAACTGGTGCATTAGTTAAGATGTCAGTGTTCCACTTTTTAACAAAATGTGGTATCATGAATCTACTGCACTTTTTGTTCTCTTTTTGTCCTGTCCCACCAGTCCCACCAGTAATTACTAACATTCATTTTCTTTTCTTCTACCTTAATGAGCATTGAGCCAAAATTTCTGTAGCATTTTTCACTGTAAGTCTGAGATCTTATTCTTGAGAAGTAATACCTGTTTCTTAGCTAGCCGTTCTGCCAATCTTCCATTTTCCATTGTATCTCCTGCCTTTTAGGCTCTCTCTGCCTCATCTGACAATCCTTTATAATTTGCAGTTTTAAGGCAGTAAAAAAGCTCTGATAGTGCACTTATTTGCATTTGGAACTTCAATTTACAGTGATTTTTTTCTTACTTTCTTATATGGATGTTAAGTTAGTAAGTTTGATTCCATGCCTTTTATTAAAATAGAGCACCAACACGACTTTAGCATTGCTAACTCTGCTTTCCATCAGACCTTTTACTCAGCAATTACAAAACCTAATTTCTGGACTTCCTTCTATGACATTCTCACATGTGCTGTTTATCTCATTTCAAGATGGGCATTCTAGTTTACTCAGCTGACATATATAATGTAAATATAATTTCATCTGTTCAAAGATTATCTGCACAGAAAAGATTTTTCCTGAAGTGTACACCACAATATCATTTGAAGGGTTATCAAGCAACTCACCATTTAACATGAACTGATAGGCGTTGTCTGAGATGGAGAAGATGTGTGGAGGGGCCTCCTGGCGCTTCTTGCCTCGGTAGGCCAACACCACCTCCGGGTTGTACACCGGCAGCCACTTGTAGGGGTTGACAGTGACGCAGAAGAGCCCCGAGTAGGTCTGCGAGGAAGGGAGACAGCACGTTGGCTCCCACTTGGCCTGGCAGAGCAGTTCCTCCCGGCTGCCCAAAGGCAGGCTGCTGCTGGTACTTACGTAGATCATCCAGGCTGCGTAACGCTCTTTGAGGTTGTACAGCACAGCGGGCTCGTGGAGGTGGGTCATCATGGCCATGTCCTCAATCTTGTCGTACTTGGGAGGGTTCATGGAGAAGATTTGATCTTCCTTCACGGTCAGGGTCTGTCAAGGAGACAAAAGATCTGTGTGCGTCAGCTGAAAGCTCAGAGTGGGAATCAAATGCTGATCTGAATCTTGAATTTTGCTCACCTCTCCAGCTTCAGTCTGGACAGTGACCTTCCCTGATTCCCTGCTCTGGATTGTTCCTTTCACAAAGGATTCTTTAGGATGGACCACAAAGACGGATGACTTGGCATCAAAAGGCTTGTTCTGGGCCTCAATTCTCTCCTTTTCCGATTTTCGGAGATAAGGAGCTGCCTCCCCAAAAACAGCCATCTCAGCGTCTGGAGAAGTCATGTCTGCGCTTTACTGAAGACAGCTCAACAAAAGCCTGAAGGGGGAAAAAATACCTTCAATCAATTAGACAATAGTTTTCTGTGCCGGTGATGAAATACCTTACCGTTTCTATCTTCCCAGTATTTAACTAATATGTCATTTTCAATAACACCTTTTGAAAGCTAGTTTTGATTTGAACACCTAAGTACTTACATCCTACTTGAGACTAAGACAGCATTCTAAATAATTTTAGTCTTTTATCTATGAACAGAGTTTTTAAGAACAATTATAATGTTGCAGTATTATCATACTGTTGGGTGTTTTTTCGTTTTATATTGGTATACTGAAGAACTAAACATAAAGCAAATCTTTCTCTTCTGTTGCCCTTAATTATCAGCAATATGTCTCCAAGAAGGCCTTTCATTACCCATGATCAGTGGAAAGTGAATTTACTTACTTTCACACTGTATACATCCTATCAGGCTCCATACAATCTTTTCTGTGAGGGGTAGGAATACAAAAAATAGGGAACAAATATGGTAAAATTACCTCAAGGTAACTGGACTAACAGTTAATAACTTGCTGTGCTGCCTGTCATGACATTAGAGGTTCTAAAGCACTCACTAGTGTATTTACAATTCGGTGACTTCCTTCTTATATTGCATAGTATTTCAGACATAAATTTTGAGTTGGAAATAAAAAGATGTCATGGAAAACAGATTGAAAATTCCCGGTATTAGAACCCTCCCTTCTGCTTATCAGAAGCAATCAGAATGCAATGAGACATGCAAAATTAAAAGAAATTGCTTAGCCTCTGCAATCCTACAGAACCCATACACTTACCTTGAAACTTTCAGGAGAGCAGGGCAAAATTGTCCCAAGGAGGTTTTATAGAGTCTGGTATGCAGATGCTCTGGATTCTTCCACTTTCTTCGGTCAAAACATTTTTGGCCAACCTTCTTTGGCAAAGCATTGTTTGGCAGACTTACCTAAAGACATAATTGTCATTTGATTTGACTAGATATAATTAGAAATTTTTTATATCTTACCAACTATGTGGCTATATAGACTATAAATAAATTGACAAGACAATTAAGGAGGGAATCTCGATCAGTTAAGGCACTTAAAGAACTTGGATGCAGGACTTACGGATTATGCTGACATATTTCTGGGTGACTTTCTGATCCATCCAAGACAGATTGTTTGGTGCACAGTGCTGCAACAATTCAAACTATACAATGCAGGTAGTAGCATTCATCTTCTTCACATGATGCTGTAAATAAATACATGAAATGCATGAAATAAATGAAATAAATATAAAGAAATACATGAAAAATAACAGTATACCGAAACCTACAACTTGTTGTGACTAAAACCAAGGTGTTTTGCTTGAAAATAGAAAACCAGAAACCTACTGTAGCTTAGATTCCTGCAGGAACAATGTATCGACTCCTGAAATGCATAAAGCACTCGAGGTGATTTCTGGGATCTTCAGATAAACCCAGAAGCTGATGGATATAAGGATACTACAAAGAAAAAAGTGTATTATATTTAAAAGATATTAGATTTCCCAGAAAGGTGAGGTAACTAAAGACATTCTGCACATCCCTATTAACGATCAAGGAGTTGCAAATTGTTGTGCAATCTACTATTCAATATATGAGAACAACAGGCAAAAAATGCCTTCTGATTTTAACAGCTACTAATCACAGCATCCCCACGTCTGCCAAAAAGGAAGTGTTTTCAGTCGAGCAAAAAGATGAAATTCCTGATTTACAGAGTTCAACCAGGGGAAATACATAACAACTCTTACTTGAGCTGCTTTAAATTGTGTTCAGATCTAAACACATTCTTCCCCTGGTCATTGGCATTTTGGTTATTGAAAGAGCTCAGTGGGTAACAGGTGCATGGATCTGATGTTATATCCAGCATCAGGCAAAGTCCTGTGCTTGTAAAGCCCGTTCCAAGGAGCTCCTGCTTTGCTGGAG
This sequence comes from Falco peregrinus, assembly GCF_023634155.1. Lineage (NCBI taxonomy): Eukaryota > Metazoa > Chordata > Aves > Falconiformes > Falconidae > Falco > Falco peregrinus. The sequence continues at coordinate 118,439,211 of NC_073722.1, read as the reverse complement.
CACAGACCCAGAGCTCGCCGCCGGGCTCCATGCTCAGGGCTTGGCGAGGCTGATGGAAACACCCTGTGCTGTGCCCAGGACGAGCCCAGAGCCAGCCACCAGGTAATGGTGAGCGCGTGGGTGCATCTGAAGCCCTGCCTCTCTGGGGTCAGTCACCAAGGGGTGCTGGTGAGGGCACCTCCCTCCAGCGGGACCCAGAGCACAACTTGTGCCGCCAGCATGGGGCCAGCAGGCTTTGCTCTGAGGGGCTCTTGTGACCGAGTACCCAGGGTGCTGGGGTGCCACGTGGTGCCCAGCAGCCCAGTGGTTACCTGTCCTAGCTGAGGGCAGGACAGAGATGTCCCGGCAGCTCAAAGCCTGGGGTTAAGAAGACGATGCAAGAAAAGCAAGGGACGGCTGAGGGCTCTTCCAGGGCATGAGGGATGGGGCTCTTCTCCCATCATTCTGGGGACTGAAAATTTTTGACTCCCCAGTGGCCAATGACAAAGCCAGTCTTCTCAGTAGAGCTCTTCTGGGGTTTTGCTGTTGTGTTGTCTCAGACGTGGACCCAGCTGCATCACAGGCAGGAGTGACGCACACGGCCAGGCAGCTCTGGGTGTGCAGTCAGCTGAGGGAAGGTCTGGTTTGAAAGGGAAGTAGCTCATGAGTTGAAATGTCTCCAGATGCTGGCAGTCACTCAGCAGTGATTTTAGGATGGAGGACTTGGGTGTAACATCTGCTTTGCCAACACAAGCCAGTGTTATAAACTAAAATATTTTTTGAAAATGCTCCTATACTCAGATAATAGTAATATTTCCTGTGTGAATCAGCCTATAAAATGGAAGAAGAGGAACTGTTGCTCATTTGCCCATGTCCATAACTCCTCCCCTACTGCCTGAACAGCACAGTAGGTCAGCCAATGGATATTTTGATCAGCCAGTCAATAGGTCTGTGAAGTACCAAAGACAGTATAACTAGCTCCAAGATCTCTACGGGACTAAAGGACCGACCATGCAAGTAACGTGGTCTATCTGGTTAAGCAAAGAAGCCCACAGAGAATGAACAGACATGTTTTAAAGTCCAGGCTGTCAGATGGGGAATGCTGAGACTGCATGGTTGACTCTCCTGGTGGTGTGTATAAGCAGATCCAAAACTTTCAGTAGTGTCTTGGAGAATTGACTCTGTTACTGAAAGTACTACATCTTGAACCAATTAATGTTACTTTCACATCCTGCCTTAGCTTGCAGAAGAACTTCAGAAAGGCTGACCTTAAAATAAAGTAACATAGCAGAGTTCCCAAACAGACAATTAGGAATTCACAGCCACCCATCTTGGTTCCTAAGTTTCCTGTAAAAGAAGTAGTTTCTTTTCATGACTGAGCTTAATCTTGTTCACTATGAAGTATGACTATGAGTACTTCACTATGCATTTTTTAAATGAAGAGATCAAGACTGTCCATGTTTTGCCTAGATAAGAGCTGACCAGCAAAAGAAGTATAATTGAAAATGGTTACATGTGTGCCAGAGGATGAAAAACAACTGGAAATATTTGGATTTTTTTTAATACTTGAATTCTTGCTCCAAGATATCTAAGAAGTATTACTGGGGATGAAAGGAAGCACGTAGGAAGATCCCTCTGAGTCCCTCTACAAGCAAGGAAAGTATCTCTTCTCTCCTGCAAGATCTTGAGCAATGTTGGAACAATCACCAGTACTTAAGAGATTATTTTCAGGGACTGTAGCTAGCTGTGAGCAGAAGACTCATGGATTATGGTTGCTATTTTACATCATGTAGGAGCTTCACACTGTGTGCATATAAATTGTCTGGCACCTATGTGTTGCAAATAAATAAATCCATCTGATTTGTGGTTTAAACTTATGATAAGCACTAGAAGTTGAACATGCATCGAGTGAGATGGCTGTAACATCAGTGTAAGGCTAAGGAACGAACCAGACATAGGGTGGTGTAAGAGCATCTGGTATCTGTTTGAATGAGTTGATATGAACACATATCAACAAATTCTTCAGCCCTTCCATCTGTGTCTTGACAGAAATTTTCAGGAATTCACTGACTTGTATAATAACTGTGTTCCTGACACACACACCCATAAGGGGATATTTCCCATCTATTCTTCTTGCTCTGGGATTGAAGGTTGTGAACTCCACCTTCACAGGAAAACAAGGCCTATAATAATCTGGTTAGGAGAGAAAGAAACCTTGCTTACATGGGAGCACTGGAAGCTGGGTTGGCTTAGATGTGTGCATCCAGTAAATGGACTGCTGCCACCAGCAGATCTAGAAAGCTGTTAAAATTAAGTGTTTGAGACCCTTCATAGGTCCTGCATAGGCTGGAACCAATATCTAGTAGCATGCAGTGTGCATATAGGTGCAGGTTACTGCTCAAAAAGGAACACATTTTTATTAAATGGCATCTCACCTTTCAGCTGAGCCCTTTTTACTGTTTGTTCTCTCAAGCTTTGCTTTGTAGCTGAGAGTTTAAAATATCATAAGAAATTGGTATTAAATCACACTTAAGGAGATTCCTAAAAGTTTACAGAAGTCATCATATCATTGCAGTCTTAGGGGTTTGTCTTTTTCCTTTAATATTCTAATTACAAAGGTTCTTCAAAAGTGTACCTATCTTTGAGCTGTCTTTACAGACTATACCTGGTGCACTTGTCAGTTTTTTCATTAGTTGGGCTGTACAATTAAGATGATTACTAATTTATGAGGCACATCAAGGATACAGGTGTTCAACAGGGCTGAACAGTAAACGGTTCAGTGCTTGGCATTAAAAAATTCAATGCCAATAAAATGAGTGACAGTGTAGTAAGTCCTGCTGGAGCAAACAGTAATCAAAACATTTTGCTAAGTGTGAAGATAAATAATACATATTTAACATTTCATTTGAAATCTAAGATAATTTTCTTTTTCCAGTTTCCATCAACAAAAAATCCCCTGCTTTTCCACAGATGCTATTAAATAGAATATATTTTAAGCAAGCAAAAATGATTTATAGCAATGGCAGCTGTGACAGAACATGTGATGTCAATCACAAGATAGACATGAATTCCCAGTACAGGTTTAGAAAAGAAAGACCTTTGCCCCTTGGATCAGATTTGAAGATGTTGCAAAAGGAAAAGAAATCAGAAGACAATACTTGTAAAAAAAGACTAAGAGGAAAAAATGTTCTTTGCTGCTTTGCCAGTGAGAATGTGTATGATTACCATTTGTAACCATATCCTCTAATGGTTCTTTCTAGAGACTAATAATTATATTAATGAAAGTTTGCAGATAGCCTATCCTTGAAAGCACATGTTCCACAGGACAGGAAACCCCTGCAAAGAAAATCATAGTGTTTAATCTCCTAGCCACTCATATGAGCATTTGTGAAAGTTTCTGTGCTGCACAGCATCTGCTTTGCTGCCTTTCTGAAATACTTACAGTGTATCATAAAGGGCAGCTATTTCAATGATAGCTCTTGGTAAATGATCTGCTGAAAAAAGCTGCCTTAACACAAAAAGAAAAATTAAATAGGTCCTGCCTACCACTAACTTTCTCCCAGTCCTGTTACTGTCTCTGCAGGGCTGGACTCCACTGCAGCTGAAAGCAAAGCACGGCACAATCAGAAAGAGGTGAGGCAGAGCAAGAGCAGACCCTGGATACAGAATGTCCTTCTCAGCAATGCAGCATGGGCAAGGTGCTGTGGTGCTGACATTTCCCATAAAGAAGAGACTCAGGCACACTGAAAATAGAACCGTCTTCAGAAAGATCAGGCAGTTGCCTCACTCTCTGCCAGCCCTTAAGACACAACTTCACCTCCACCAGGCTCTGTGTTAGCAGACAGGGAGTGAGAATACTTACCAACACATCACAGTGAAAGAGAGAATAAGCACATAAACACAGATTTCCAGCTAGGCAGAACCTCATGAGCTTTGCTTATAGATTTGCACTGTGAACTGGAGACGAGTTTATGACATTCCAGTGTGGAAGGAAATTTCACAGCCAGGAAGTGTGATAACTTCTTCATAACTCTTATCCATGAGTTTCTATGTGATCGTTAGTGGAAGAAACCTTACGGCCCTTGTTCAGGTGTCAGAAACTCCTGCCAAAAACAAACCTAGGAAAAATGTGGTCACAGGCCCCAGACCTGTGTACCTATATAGTACTCATCCATTGTGGTTTACAACTTGAAATAAATGATTGAAGAGGAACACTGCTGATTTCTTACATTTGGCTAGGAAGGCCTTTGCATTTCTTGAGGTTGAATCCTACTTTAAACAGGTTGCCATGCCCTGTGGCAGCCAGCAGATTCCAATACAGTAGAGAACAGAGTGTGAGGTCCCATTTCTTCTTTCATTACAGTGCAGCAGTGAAATTCTGTGCAATTTATGATTTTTATATGCTCATCAAATACCATTGGCAGTCTCACTGGCTTCCACATTTTCACTAGGTTTCCCAGTGTAGTCCCAACAATTTCAGACATGTCTTGGGAAGATTTGTTTATCCACTAGGCCATCTGCTCAGGTGGGTGTAGCTGAGGAAATCCTGGTTTATAGATTCATTCCAGTCATAAAGAAACCTCTACAAATTAGGTAGCATCATGCCTTGTACTGAGAAATTGTGACTTCTGAGTTCTGTCATGCGACTTTTCCTGCAAATTGGCTGCTATGGCATTTATTTCTTACTGATTGTATCTTTGGAAAGAATTCATTCAAGTCAGTAAGCTTTAGTAGGTTCTAACATAACATTGATGGTACTTACATGATGAACATATCCTCTGATCTACACCTTACAATATCTTACTGCTTACGCAGGGTTGTGGCATGGGAAAGATGCAGGCAGACATTCAGGGGCATAACTGGATGCATTGCAGAGTGAAATTGGGTATAGGTAAGTTCATTTCTACTGCCACTAGATGGAAGATTCAAAGCATGATTAACATTTCTTTTTCAGTTTCAAAAAGCAAAAATCCCAAGAAGAGCTGTGTCCCTTGGAGATGAAAGTTGAGAATTGTGATGAAACCCTGTCCCTTTTCACGTGGATTTGCATGACTGCTGCAGTCCCACACTTGTTACACAAACAATGCCTTTGAGTGCAGTTAGTTCCGTATTAACATCATGGGGGAGTGCAGTCTCACCTGGCACGAAATTGCTCTGTCACCTAATTTCATTGCAATGAAATCAAAAAGCTGTTCAAGGAAATGAAAAACCCTTGCTGAAGCTCAGCCTTCCTTTCTGTGAAATGCCTTTCTTCCACTGGCTTTCTGCGTAACATTTTCTCATTGCAATGTTTCTTTGTGACTCCCTCACTGTGAGGCTGGGCTCCATGAGCTTTCTGCAGAGCAAATGCAGCCAACAGTGTTTTCCTACCAGTCTATAACTACATTAATTGTCATATATGTATACAAACAGAACCATATTCAGACCGTGTTTGTGGAAGGCTGTCATCCACTTTGTGTGGTTGGAAACGTCAAGAACAAGTCAGTAAGAAACACCTCATTGCATGGTTTGATGTCATCTCATACCACTATCAGAATACACAACTTCCAGAAAATCCTGCTGAAGGTGCAAGTGGCCACCTTCTGCACTGGGCTACCCAGGTACAACTCTAGGACTCCAAGCTGTCTGCAAGTGAGATGTTGGGACATCCGTATCAAAGATGACCTCCTCTGCAGATGTCCATTGCAGGTGACAGCTGTCCCTAGGGTTAACAGACTTGCCTGTCTGGGTAGGAAGGCATCGCATCCAGGAGGAAGGAATGGAAAAGCTGAGGTAGAGCATAATGAAGGAAAACAGGCATTTTGCCTGCCTAGCTCTTTGCTCTCAAGGAGTAACCTCCTCTCCTCCCACTCCAAACAGTTTGATTTAGGCCTTGTTCCTGCTGACACATGACAGAAATCCTGCATCCCTCGTCTTGTCACAGTGGATCTGAGAGAAGCAATGCCAGAACAACCCTGACTTCTGAACAGCACAGGGCACCATTGATTGGCAGCTCACAATTCATTCTGTCCCCACTTCTCTGGAGAGCCATGCTATCATGGGCACTGTCTGGACTGTATCTCATGCTCATTCTATTCAGGTGTGCCCATTGCAGGAAACAGCTAAGTTTTCATAGCAGAAATACACAGCAAGTATAAGGTCTGTGTTAAACACTGTTAAATTCCATTGCTACAAGTGCTCAAAACATATTAGTGTTCTAATACACACATAAAAACGACACTGGAAGGTTTGTCACTACAAAATTGTAACACCTGATCTTCACAGGTGCCTTTCATGTTAAGATGTTCCTTCTTTTCACAGGTTAATTGCAGTTCTTCCCTATACATGGCATTATAAATTTATGCCACTGATTTTGTATTGTGTCCCTTTTACTAAAACAATCTAATAAAAAAATAACTTTAAGACTTTGCTGAGGTGTCAGAGGTACTCTGACACAGACTCTGTTAACAGCGGAGGAGAAAGCACCTGGGGAGCTGGAAGAAGAGCCTTGTTAGGCCAGCAGCTACAGATGAGAGGCCTAGATCTTTCATTACAAACCCCCCTCCAAAAAACAAACAAAAAAACCCAACCAACCAAACAAACCCAAACAACAACAACAAAAATTAATAAAAACGTCAGAGTGAGAAAGCACATAATAAAAAAAATCTCCTTGCCCTTTGTGTTCTACTGGAGGAGGTTTTTTTCTCCAGTGTTGGTTTTAGCTGTGGAATTTTTAATTGTCTGGGTTCAGCAAGCTCTGCAAACCTTTCCAGCCTGTTAGACATCCTTTCAGCTGATACTTTTAAGACCTGATTGTGTGCCTGCTCCCTGCTGTTCTAAGCATTCTGCTGCAAGCCCCTATGTTCCAATGTTTCTTGCACCTCTGTTCTCCCCTTCACTCTGGAAGTTACCTCTCATCTTCCGTTGTGTTTAACTGCTGTCAGGTAAGGTCCAGTCCTCCCTTCAGAGGTCTTCACCTGACCCACAGTGAAGCAGACAGCACAAGGCTTTCCCATGTCCTTCCCAGTCACAGCCTTTTAACAAAATACCACTCTGTTGATGGCAGGGTTGAAGAGAACTAATCAAACCCTACTGTTAATCTGAGGATAGCAGCATACCAGCTTTTCAATGGGAATCCCAATATTTCATCAGTTTCAAGTTTTTGGCAATAGATTAGTCACATACAGCCTGTAGCTTCCAGAAATCAAACACAGAAGTGGGCATTACAATCAGACTTCATAAGTAAAATCTTTAGACTATTCACTCTATAAGATCTTTCAAAGGCATCTAATTGAAACATCATCTGTCGCTCTTTCTTCATCATATCCTATGATTATTTTTAGACCCCAAAGTGGTCATCCTGCACTGTAGTTCTGTTAGGCAGGAACTTACCATTTGAGAAGGTTATTCGATTTCCTTTGAAGGAAACAAGAGGCCTATGAGCCAGTGTAAGACATTAACCACAGAACAATTTGAATAAATAGCAAGACAAAAGCATACAGTACTGCTCTGTTATACACAGGGGGATGATCAGCTTCCATTATGACCAGAGATCCTGGGTTACGTTTTACACGTCCCTGTTGCTTTACTCTGGATCACACTTCCTCTAAAGGTGGATAGTTAGTTCTCCACAGATAACTAATGTTTCGTTCTCTTCTGTGAAGTGGGTAAAACACAGAGTTCAGTCACTGGCTCTTGACAAAATACTGGTCATCTGTTCAGAAAATCAAGTGATTTCCAGATGACCTGTGAATAGATTGAAATGAGATGTGTGAGATACTTCCTTGAGAAATCTGTACTTCACAGTGCAAAATACCCTTTCTCCAATCTTTTTATACAATTCCTTTGTGTCCCAAACACTTCCAGATCTGAGACCTCTCTCTGTAGAGTAAAGCAAAGACTCCCAAGATTTGAATGTTTTAAATCATTCTCTCCATTCAGGTTATAGAAAGAGCTTAGTTTCAGTACACTGTACCCAGGAAAAAAACTCACCTAACCCCAACCCTACTGCTGGAGTACATACACATTTCTTCTTGTTGCCAAAACAGGTTATTTAACACATGGATTTAGGAAATTGACTTAACACCCACAGGGTTATTAGAATAATTTATCTTGGGAATAGGAGTGCTAGGATACGACAAGTCTTTAGCTGAAGGAATTGAATTATCAACTTGCATAATGCTGAAATGCTCACAAAACACAAAGATAAGCAGCCAAGTTCTTTTTAAAAAATGAAAGATGTTCAGTATTTTTTACTGCTTACTGTTAGTTTTTACACTAATCTTGAAGAAAATTCCTGGTGGGATTTGCAGCTTGCAAATGCTGTTCTCAGTTATGCTGTTAATATTTATAAAACATTCCAAGAGTGATCTTTGTGCCTGTGGATCCTTAATGAACAGACTGATAAGGAATGTGTAGCCTCATACTGAAGATCCCTGGGTAAAATAAGTCCTACCAGGAATGCTGGCATGAGACAAGGAGAAATGCCAGAACGCTAATTCTCTGGTGCAAAGCTGTTCATTCTGACACTTCTGCTAAGATGTGGCTGGGCACTGGATCCTGGGGATGGTAAGGGCACTTTTCACATTAAAAGTTCCTTTTATTCTACTGAAAGGTGGGTGTTGTGTTGAATTAAATGAAATATAAGAGCTTTCTTTGTTCCTGGCATAGTATATCCAGTCTGCGTAATTGTTTGTGGTTTATCAGGGTACGATGCGTCTTTCAGGGATTTCAGCTAACATTCCAGATGAGCAATGCTAAAAAGGATGGAGTAGGAAAGGAGTTGGGGATTTTTTGTAGGGAAAAGCTAATGATAAGCCTAACAGATAAAAGACTAACTATCCTGATTATATGTAAGATATGCTGGGCCAGTTTGTGGCTTGGCTATTACAAAAAAAGAAGTGAGCTAGCCTTTGTCTCTGTCGCTGTTGAGAACCTCCTTGTATCTCAGGCTATCTATGAAGGGACTAAGTTGGCCTTGCTACCTTCTGAACCTTATAATTTGTTTGGAGACTAATATCTGCAATGCTTGAAACAGTTATTTGATCTCACAGCAGAGAAAAAGAAGCAACTTCTACTTGTGAAGTTTCAGTGATAGATTCTGAACCCAGGACTGTCTTTACCTTGCTATGATGGCACCTAAGTAGCTGCTGACTGAGTAAAAGTAACAGTCTTGCAAAGAAAAGTAATGAGGGAGGGCAAAATCAACTAGACATTAGAGGCAGTTAACACAAAGCACTTTTAGATGTAAAGAGCAACAGTGCTTGAGCGTGCATGAGATTTCTATGGTTACCCAAATTCCTCCTATCTCCACAGCAAATGTCAGAGAAAGATACATGAGCAGTAGGCCTGGCCAAGGAGGTGACATTCAGGATGCCCTTTCCATCACGTGTCAAAGCAGCTGAACAGCTTCAGTTACAGAACAGGTGAGTGGAGTGGACAGGCTCTGATGGCAATGGAACAGAAAGGGAAAGGCAAAAAGAGTTGGAGAATGCCACGACAGAAGAAATGAGGACAGCAATATAAACTAAAACTGCCAGATACTTGATTGATTAGCTTGTTTCTTGGTCGATAGTACACCTGAGAGAGAAGGAGGGAGAGGCTACATTATGGAGACAGATTAGTTCAGAATTTCACAACTAGATTTTTGTTGCTATAAGCAGATGTTACAATAACATCCAATTTCTTTGCCTGCTCTCTTCATAAAACAAGACAGACTTCTGAACACTAAACCTATTCAAACTACACAAGGCATTCTCAAGTGCAGAAGGAGTTTGCAGTACTGATATCATGGGAAACATTTTCTATTGGCAATTCCCACACTGGAAAAAAAGAGGTTTCTCAACATTTGCTTTCGGTTTGGAGAATGACAGGGTAACATCGCTCACGGGAAGACAGGATATATTGGTGTCAATGCAAAATTAGCTTGCTTTAATATTAGCCTAACAAGCTAAATGTGCAATGACCACTTCCTCTGGTCACTGCCATGCCAGGCAGCTCAGGTCAGTCTCTTCAGCTCCCTGACAAACCCCTCCAGCCGGTCGTATATTGCGGAAGCAGGGTGCCTCGTAGCCTCTCCCAGCAGAGCCGCCCCGTGACCCCACACTGCTGTCTGGCTCACATCTTAGCTAAGCTTCGACTTTACCTCTTTGGGTTTCCATTTCAAAGCCTTCCCGTGTGCTGGGCTGTATCTCTCCCAGCAGCACCGCGCTGATGTTGGGGCCCGGGGAGTGCCGATGCTGTGGGAGGTGTAAGAGCACTGTCATGAGCCCTGAGCTGCAAAGTGCGGGAGCTGGGCAATTTCCTCCTTGCCTGGAGTGCAATGGGGAGCTCACAGTGTGAACTGTTGAATTTTACTTTATGGACAAAGAGCATCTGACAGGAAATGTTTTCAACCACTTGTGCTACTATTGCTGGAGCACTGCTTTTGAGCTCCAGAGATCCCCTGCCAGTCCTCTGCCGGCCATGTAGGACAGAAGCTCTAGCTGAGCCCATTAACCGCATCTATTTTAAACCGTTCTCCGAGAGGTCTTTCTTGATGGCCATTATGGACCAACAGGGACCTTTGCACCAGTAGTTATCAGATGACAGACAGCTTAACTCTATAAATAATCCATCACTGCAAAGCAACCCCTGACCTCCACACAGAGCAGATAACCGCAAGTCAAGAAAAAGAAAACTTGTGTTTCTCACCAGTGTTCTACGTGTATCCTAATACTGTAATATATGGGATCCTCAATAAAGCTGCACTGTAATTCAAGCACAAGACAGTATGTAGGGCTAGAATAATCTATCTAAAGATGGCTTTAGGACGAGCATAACCTCACAGAGAGGATTAGTTCAGACTGAAAGTTAGAGCAAGCTGACAGGATTCTAAAAAAAACTATGCAACAAACCATCCTATAATAGTGATGAGAGTTTAAAATCCTGAGGAATATAATACTTTTCAAGTAAGGCAGAACATATACTTAAGGTATTTCTAATCTATGGTAAATATTTTTGTGATTTTGTTTTCCTCAAAATATATGTCAAGATACTCTTTTCCTTATTCACATAATTAGCAGTCCAACCCACTGAAATGTGAATTGTTTCCTACTAGACAAACTTTCTACGTCTGCAGCCATAACATCCAAACAACACCACAGAGGAAAAAATCGCCTAGAAACCTTCAAAAATATAAAAGAGGCCCTTTTTGTCCCCAGTGTTAACTTGTGATGTGTTACAGTCCGCACTTCCTTTCCTCCTGAGTTCAACAGCCATAAACCATGCACTTTTCTGTCTCTTCTAACCTTCCCAGAAGTACTTTGTTTCTCTTCATTAAGTTTCCTTCTGACAGTTTGAGACACTTTCTCCAGTTTTCCTGAGCTACTTCTAGTCCTGATGCCATTTCGCCCTGCCAAAGTGCTTGGGTGCCCCTCTCCCACAAACTCTCAGGCCTTTCACAAAGCCTGCACTGGACCAACCATGTGAGGTAACCACATCAGGTGGTCAGGATCATCATGGTGCAGTTCAAATAGCAGCTCCTGTGACAGCTATAAGGTGCAGTTACCAAGTACGACACCGAGTATGTCTGCTTCAAAAGCCAGCAGAAATCCCAGGACAGGATGCCCAAGCATTTCTCACTGATCACCTTGTATTTTATCCCAGAGGTTCTTGGCCCTGGAGACCCAGGTCCCTGGCAGGCTCATGCTGCTGGGACAGCCTCAGCAGCTGGGACAGCCTCAGCAGCTGGATCACAAAGGAAATGTCACATTCCAGCCACAGACTCCTCCTTGGGGAGGGGATCCACAGAGCCAAGGGCATGAAGCACAGCTCACCTCAATAAGGCAAGTATCTGTCCCCGACCTTCCAAAGTCCTCTCTTCCTGCAGTCATGGATAGCTCGTTGCCATGTGCCAGGGCAGAAGCAGAGAGGAGGCTTCACCCCTGTCAGCAAGAGGGAGGAGAGGGTCTTAAGGCACTGCAACCCGAGGGCACTTCTGCACCTGTAGCCTCAGCTGCAGAGAAGCTCCCAGGCTGGACCATCCCCTTTGGGATATTGGGGGTGGCTGTTGCCCGGCCCCTTCCTCACCTGGGGCCCACGCATGCCGCCACGATGCAATCAGCATTAATTGCACGGGGAGCCTTTGAGCATGTCTTTATTAATACCAAGTGTGAAACAGGAAAATGCTATTGAAGCAAACCTGCCTCTTGTCCCACACCTTGTGTGCCAGGGGCACATCTAATGTGCTCCTACCTCAGACAGGCATTCAGCTCTTGGGACTCCCACCACTTAGCCCACGAACCAGGTCCTCAGCGCTCACTGTCCTGCCTCAGCCATCTTCCCCTATCATGCCGCTCTACTCACTATGGGAGGTTGAGCCTGTTTCAAGTGTGTGCTGCTGACTGAACCTGCCTCTCACAGCAGCCCTGTCTCTGAGGGAGCTTGTCCTGCTGCCATACCCCAGAGGGAAAGGGGAACGTGATGTGTGACCGCTCTCGCCCCAACCCCAGGCTTCCTCTGCACGAGGGAACCTCAGGACAGGAGAGAGCAGCAAGGGAGATGAGGAGCAGGGCTTCTTCCCACTGGAGCCCCGCTCTGCTTCTGCGTTTGAACAGTGAAGGTCTAGGTGGGCTTTGCCTGGGCCCACAGGGCCATTGTCACATCCACTTCACGGGGCAGAATATTGGGGGGGGGGGGGGTGGTGTCTCTTTTGAGACAGCATAAAGGTAGGCTATGGGGATGACTCCTCTACACCTCAGGCTGCAAAGGGCTTTCTTTGTCACCCTTGCTGGCCTAGAGCCTCGTCTGTGGAGGCTGGATCTCGCATGGCCATCCTGCGCTGAGTGAGGGTGGCCCAGCTCTCCTGGTACCTGCCTATGAAGCCTCAGCCAGGTTGCAGCTGTCAAAAGAGCGGCTGTATCACTCTCCTCAGGCTGCTCTACCACGCGTGTGGTGGAGTTGGCATGGCCATTGATGCTGCGTGATGTCCTCCTGGAAATCACACGCTTTGAGCACCTCTGTGGTGCCTTTGTGGGCAGAGGGCCCAGCAAAAATAGGGCCCTGCATGATGACCTGTCAAGTGTCAGGGGCTGCTTCTGTCAGCTCAGGCTCTTTTCTTTCGGCACTGGTGACCTAACATCTCCAGGCCTTCCTTGGCCCATTCCACCTGCCTTTGTTCTGTTCCAGTGGGGAACACGGGGACTGGCAGACCCGCCGGGTGGGACTCTAACTCGTTTGGTGCAATTTGATCGTAATATGTGGGCCAGGAAGTTTCAGCAGCTGCAGCAGCACCATTTTTGAGTGAGACCTAGCTGCTGGTCTGTAGCAGAGCAGCCACCCGAGGAAGGGCCGCCCTGACGGCACCATGCTGACACCCCGTGGCAATGGGTGCCCTGAGCCACGGGCCCAGGCAGCTGCTGCCGGGCTGAGCTCCCTGCGACTGACAGGAGCCGGCTGGAGCCCTGCGGCCTGTGCCCGCTGCACCTGACCCCTGCTAATAATGCCATCGCTGTTCTGCCAAGGGTCCCTACGAGATCTTGCCTGTCCCTTGAGAGTCAAGTGGCGAGACACAAGCGGAGGATAAGGCTGATGGGGCCTGTGTCCTCTGAACTTGTGTCCGAGTGACGCGGCAAAAGGCACAGCCGCTGTGCCGGCCGATGGCTCTGGGCCTTGCTTCCCTCTGCCTGATGTCTGTGGTGACAGAACCAGGCAGCGACGCCGGCTGCACTGAGCTCTCTGAAGGGCTAAGGGGGTCAGGCTGCAGGCAGAGATGGGTCTCCATAGCCATCGTGAGATAGCCACCAGCCTGGCCAGGGGCTCTCTTGTAGCCCCGAGGCTCCAGTGGCCCTTGAGGTGTCCGTGCTGTACAGCCCTACTATCTGCCCTCAGTGAGGGCTGTGAAAGCGCAGCCTGAGCAAAGGCCGTGGCTTCTGCAGTGCTGCTGAACCCTAGCGCAAGCCCTGCTTCTGTCTGCGTTCTCAGCCAGGCACGGACTCAAGGGGAGGCCGTTGTAAAATCAGGCGCTTTCAGAGCTGCAGCACACCCTGCCTTTTTTGTTTGCTGCTTTACAGGGGAAGTGATGCCCCACGTGCCCCAAGCTGAGCCCCAAATGGCCGCTGGAAGCACCTGGGTGGCTGCTGTGTTCCCCGGGGCACAGCACGTCCCAGGAGGGCACGGTGAGCACCCGGGTGCTGGTCTAGCACAGCCTCATTGCACCGACTGCAGAGGGGCCGCTTTGATTTATATTTCTTACCGGGGAGAGCACAATCAGGCCTGCTTCTGATCTTTAGCATTGCAGCTGGGAAAGGAGCTGTGCTGGAGCAAGCCCCTCTGCAGTAAGAATAGTATCTGCCGTCTTAGGACACAACCCAGTTGTCCAGCTCCTACATGGCAGCACGTCGTGCTGAGATATAGAAGGCAACCTACCCGCTGAGGAATGTCTTCGAGTGCTATTAGTGGAAGCGTATCATCCACACCAACAGGCGTGACCCCGCACAGGAGCCTTGCAAGAGCAGGGCTATTTTGAGCTTTTGACACCGAGGATGAAGGGAGACAAATGACGGGCTGATCCTCTTGGCATGGGCCACCTCCACAGCTCTCTGTGGCCTTGTCTCCTCCTTGGGGCATGACCCTCGTGAAGGCTGGTGGGTGATTTGGTGGGACGTCAGAGCCCAGGAGGGAGCTGTGCATTTGCCGGGGGCGCAAGGCCAGGCCTCAGTCCCCTCAGCGCTGCCCAGACGTGCTTATGGCAAGTCCTGCCTGAGGGTGTGCACCTGTCCCCGAGCTTCGGGCACACGGCTGCCTGCTTTATTCGCAAGCACAGCCTCGAGAGCCAGAGCGATGCCAGGGGATGTGTAACTGCGCACAAGTGAAACGCGCAGGAGGCTCGCAGAAGAAACAGTTGCCTTTGCAAACCACAGCCTAAAGAAGGCTATGGCAGGCTCGTCAGGCACAGTTATACCCGTGATGCGAGAGCTGCTTCTTCAGTGCCTTGCCTCTCCTTTCCCACCGATGCTCTGTGACGGTGGTTTTGTACAAATCATCAAAGAGACTATCCCCAGATGTCACACTCACCAGTGTGGCCAGGAGCCATCATCCTGCTTACTCTTCTTCATGCGCGCCGCCTTCTCTCTTCCTTAGGCCTGGCTTTGCTGGCTGCATTCCTTCATTCTGATGACACATCCTCAAGCTTCCATGCTGGAGGCATTGTGAGGCAAAGGATGGTGCAGGGCCTGTAAAACAGGGTTTCAGAGAGCCTCAGAGGCTTATGCATGTACAAGCCATTACAGCTAACAGGGATACTCGTGGATGTTGTGTGCCACCTAGACTTTACCCAGCCCCACCTGAAGCTTTGAAAACACCTGAAGGAAGTGGAGCCAGAGATTCTCAAGCCACCCAAGAGGAGCAGTCAGCTCCTAGGTGAGTTTGGGGAGGCAAGGTTCACTGCGAGAGACCCTGGCTGTGGTGGAACACTGTCCAGCAAGGAGAAATACTGCAGCGGGTGAGGAGGGATAAACAAGGATGGAGAGTCCGCTACGGAGCCATGGGGAAAAGTTGTGCAGTGTCATGAGAAGAGAGGACTAGTCTGGCATAACTGCAGGGTGTTGGGTGGCTTTCTTAAGGTCCTTGTGATTGAAAACTGAGGTCTGCTCCTACAGAACCCTCTCCCATTGCTCTCTTCAGACAGCACTGACAGAGGTTCTGCTTGGCAATGCTCGCCAGCGACACTGGAAGCAGGCTGGACATCCTTGTGAGAGCTCGTGTGCTGGTGAGGCTGCACTTGGGAGCCAGGTAAGGTGAGAGCCCTTTGGATATTGCTGTCACAGGCGTACAGCCATGGAGCTGTCAGTTGCAACTTCCCAGCAGCGTGAGCATCTATCGGGAGACAAAGCCTCTGGCACTGACTTCTGCAAGCTTAGACCAAGCAGACAGTGCCAGTCCTTACCATTTCCCATCACCCCAAGGAGCTCCCCTTGAAAACATTGTAAGCAAACCAAAGTGGAAAGCATTCAGGGGCTCCCTGCCTCAGGCTTGGGCACAATCCTTTCCTGCAGAGCCTGTGTCCCTTCAGCCCACAACACTAGCCCCACTCCCATCCCTGTGGACTTGTGAGATTCAATGCTCTGTGGAGGACCCACCTCTCCTTTTGAATACTAGCGCTTGTACGGCAGACAGAGGTGGAAAGCTGAGGGCTGTCACGAGCTTTCAACATCAATATACACCCTGGGCTCTGCTCCTGAGTTGTCTTCTTCTGGTTTCCTTTTAGTGCCAGCTGCACATCACTCCTCAGCTGCTTCTAATGTGGTTCTCATTCACTCCACATCGATCTGCATCAAGGGCTCCTGGAGCCTGGGCTCAGCTGGGGTGACTGACAGCAAACGCTTCACACCCGGGCAGAGCTGCAACAGTGGGAGCATTTGTGTAAGTTGAAATTGCTGAGAGGATTTCCAATTAATTTATTAGCCCCCAGTTAGCACTAACCTGTGCCTGATTCACTGCATACACAGCCCTGCAGTATTTGAGGTGTCTGAGAAAATCCTCCAAGGCTGTGTGGTCTCCCTGAAAATACGGGACAGATGTTACTCTTGGAAGCCAAGAGATGTTGTTTCTGTGACAAAAATCAGCTTAGGCAAACATCTGCGGGTTTATCTTTAACATACCTTGGCACTGGCCACGTGTCTTTCGTCCAAACTAGAGGCAAGGCTTAACGCATCAGAATAATCCAGCTGAGGCAGCTGGTAGAGCACATGAGACTTCACAGCTGCACGTGCCCACTGTGCCTCTGCTGTTCAGATCAGGGTCTGAATGAAGGAAAAAGCATTTGACTATTCCCCACACACACCTTCTTCCCTCATGCCTTTCCCAAAAATATATTGTCTGTTCAGGCTGTAGGTAGGCCAAAAGTGACGTGTGAGGTGCAGGTGTGTGAGGAAGGAATGGAGGAGTGCACCCATCCGTTCTCTTCTTTTCTCTTGCCTGAGGCAACACCACGTGCAGGCTCCTGTGCGAGAGGTGACAAGGCTGACCTTTGAGGTGATGTGTTGAGGAGTGTTGGTGCCACGCGGTGTGTGAGAAATGGGCTCTAAGGGGCAGCCCTTCCAGCACGTGGCCGCAGGCAGGGCTCAGCATTTGTCCACTGCAGAGAAACTAGAAGCAGGTGGTGGCAGCAGCAGCTGAGGGAATCTAGGGTGAGAGAGATGGCACAAATTAGGGGTGCTATCAATGTGTCATAACTGCATTTTCTGTGCCAAAAATCATCTCTGCCAAGGAACTGACAGTCCTTCACAGTGCAGTGCACTGTAACTACTGATAACTCACTCAGAGACTTGATGTTTAGGGTTTGTGACTGCCAGGATCACAAGCAAAAGCAGGGAAAGGAAAAAGAAAAGGGATCACCCTCCCTTGCCTCTCACATGGGAACTCAACTCTGCTGAAAAGACAATGGGAGAAGCATGAAGAGGATGTGAGGGCAGGAGCAGGGCAAGGAGCTGCCAGAGATGGAAGAGGGCACAGTAGGACTATCAGGGTCTCCCCAGGAATGGCCGGCCTCTAAGCTTGTGGGATCTCAATCCAGAGTTTGCATTAGCTTCTCTCTTCCCCCAGCCAGGAAAAATAAGAAAACTTGTGCGATGTGGTATCCCAAGCTTGGTCAGAAAAAAACCCAAAGAAGGCACTGTTCATAGCATGTGTGCGAGCAATCTACGGTCTTTATTCTCTAGACATTGAGGTGGGTACAAAGACTAATTACAGAAGAAAGAGACCAAGAGGTTCACATTTTGTGCAGCCCTCGGGTCACTTTGCTGACTCATGACATCCTCACTCCTCCTCTGCTATCTTCTTGCCATGAAACTCGCGGCTCTTTGCTCGGAGCTTGTTGACCTGTGACTCTGCAATGTCAGCCCGCTCCTCGGCTTCCTCCAGCTCGTGCTGGATCTTGCGGAACTTGGAGAGGTTGACATTGGACAGTTCCTCCTGTGTGGGGAGAGGGAGTTGGTGGTGAGGAGCCCAGGGCAGGGGTTTCACTCCACCTGCACCTCTCGGCCTTGCGGGGCTGCAGCTGTTCCCCAGGGGAGGGCACAGAACTCCTGTCTCCCACCTACTACTGCTGGCCCAGAAGCCTCACACAGATCTCCTCATCCTTTCATGTTTAGACTGCCATCCTAACCAACTAACAACAGCTTTTGAATTGTTATTCCTGTTCTGCCCTCTGGAATGTGCAAAAGGAGATGGACAGCACAGCAGTTTCTGATTTTAGCTGTTGAGAAAAAGCTGTTTAGGCTGTAGTGTGTTATTCCTTATACTCAAAGGCTGGGGCTAAAGAAAGAGCAGCAGCACCAAGAAAGAACATGTATACTCCCTGAAGCTGAGTTTGTGTGCTATTATCTGGGAGGAATTATCTGGCCCTTCCTGCCACTCCCCACTTGGTGAGTACAGATTCTCCTTCTTTTCTCATGTCCACTATGACAGCACTGTTAGGTAATTCCACTTCTTCTTCTTTAGCTGTACAACACCCACCACAATCCACCCTCCTCTTCCAGCCACTGTGTGCAGTCATATATATCGTAAGTTTGTCTTATGAAAAACATTGCTTTGCAGAAGAAATTGAAACATTTCCAGTTCAGCAGATGAGCTAAGTATCTCGGTATCCTCTTGTGGCTCAATGTCCTGAGTCTGCACTTTCTGATATAAGGTGAAGAAGCTAGAAGAGATGAGTCAGTCAGAACCCGTACATGCCTCTCTCACATATCATTCACTCAACATAGGACAGCAAAACCTGACTATACTGGTCTATGCAGGAAGGACCCTGTCTCAAAATATTATCAGCAGACAGGATTGTTGTAAGCCGTGTCAGTCCATCTGTCCTCCTATATATATAAAAAAAAAAAAAATTGCAGGACATGCCTTGGTTTATTCCTATCAGAAGCAGGACCAAAAGAAAGAAATGTCAACCATACTCTCAGGAGAGTTCCTAGAGTCATTACATTTCTCATGTATAACCACTGCCTACAAGCTACAAGATTTAGAAGAACTTTGTTGCACAAGAAACCATTTCCAGATGACTAACCAATCTTTCTCTCCACTTCGAGTCCATCATTATTCATCAGTTTCTATACTTCCCAAAACATTCATATACATTTCCCATATTTATGTCCATCCTCAGAAAGTAATGCTTGTTACCACTACAAGCAACACTTACAGCTTCTTCAGCTTGTCTCTTGTAGGATTTCACCTTCATTTGCAGCTTGTCCACCAGATCCTGCAGCCTGAGAATATTCTTCCGGTCCTCCTCAGACTGGAGTGGTTGGAAAGCAGGAAAGAGCATGAATCAGTTTTCCCACCATGTGAGTTAACAATTCCCCTTGACAACCAAGTGCAAAAATATTTGCTTCCTGGGAGAGGGTGTGTGAGGCCAAGGAGGCCTCCTGCCTTACCTGGTAGGTCAGCTCCTTCACCCTCCTCTCGTACTTGCGCATGCCCTTCACGGCTTCAGCGCTGCGCTTCTGCTCAGCATCCACCTCCCCTTCCAGCTCCCGCACCTGCAACGAGAAGCCCATCTTTGGAGCTTCCCTGCTGGCTGCTAACGTGGCGTGCTCACTCATGCACAAAGAAAAGCCCCACGCACTCTGGCCTCCAGCTTCTGGATTTGCTTCTTGCCTCCCTTCAGAGCCAGCTGCTCGGCCTCATCCAGACGGTGCTGCAGGTCCTTCACCGTCTGGTCCAGGTTCTTCTTCATCCTCTCCAGGTGGGCGCTGGTGTCCTGCTCCTTCTTCAGCTCTTCTGCCATCATGGCTGCCTGATGAGAGCAAAGGGTCAAAGCCATTGTGGGGCTGGAGACCATGTGAGGGAAAATACACCCACCATCGGCACTGAAGGGAGCCCCCAACTCACATCTGTGATGGCCTTCTTGGCCTTCTCTTCAGCATTGCGGGCTTCCTGGATCGTATCCTCCATTTCACTCTGGATTTGGGCAATGTCTGTCTCCAGCTTCTTCTTGGTGTTGATCAAGCTGGTGTTCTGTGCAAAGAGAGATGGTGAGATTTTTATCATAGAGCCTGCGATACCAAACCTACAGCCTGAGCCAAGTTTCCCCTCTTCAAGCTTGCAGCTCAGACACTGGAATACTTTCTAAAATGGTTCTCTAGAAAGTGTCAGTAGTGGGTTCAGGGGATGGGTTCTGAGCATGCCTTGCCTTGTGGACAGCAGTACAGAGATCATTCGATCATGCTAGTACTGCCTATCCTCTGGAATATAGTAGCCTTCCATGTATGTTCAGTACCAGCACAACTGCTATTGCACCATGCCCATACCTGGGTATGGAGGAGCTGTACACGTTCGGTGGCATCCAGAAGCTCCTGCTCAGCCACCTTCCTTGACCGCTCCGTCTGCTCCAGGGCTGCCCGCAGCTCCTCAATTTCAGCCTGCAGCAGGTTTGCTCGGCGCTCCACCATGGCCACCTGCTCCTTCAGGTCCTCCTGCGTCCTCAGAGCATCGTCCAAGTGTATCTGGGTATCCTGTAAAAAGGACAAGAGAAATGGCAAGGTGGCAGCGTGCGCTTGGGCACCAGAATTGTCAGGGATGTCATTTCTCTCCCTGTAGCTTTGCTGAACAGACCTTGAGCACGGCCTGCGTGTTTCTCAGGTTCTTTTGTGCCTCTGCAGCCACGCGGTTGGCATGGCTCAGCTGGATCTCCATTTCATTCAGGTCTCCCTCCATCTTCTTCTTCAGCCGCAGGGCCTCATTCCTGCTCCTGATCTCAGCATCCAGGCTGCTCTGCAAGGACTCCACAATTCTGAGGTGGTTCCTCTTCATCTGGTCAATCTCCTCATCTTTCTCGGCTATCTTCCTGTCAATCTCAGACTTCACCTGGTTGAGCTCAAGCTGGAGGCGCAGGATTTTCCCCTCTTCATGTTCAAGGGCGGCCTGGACAAATCAGCAGGAATAATGATTTAATCTACTGCTTCCTTTCAAACCTATCTCTTATGCAGTACTTCCTGAAATCTAGGCTTCTTTCCTGCTGTCTCTGCAAATCACTACTCCCACACTTACAGTCCGGACACCTTATGTTAACACCATGTGTACCTCAGCTTCCTCCAGCGAGGCCTGGAGTTCAGATTTCTCCTGCTCAATCTGCTTCTTGGCTTTCTCCAGCTCATGAATGGCCTTGCCGCCCTCTGCAATCTGCTCTGTGAGGTCAGCGATCTCCTCTGTGGGAGCAAAGGCCAGCGGCACGGTCAGGCACGGAGCAGAACAGAAAGGGCCCTGCCGCACCAAGGTGACGGGCATCTTTGCAGACACGCAGGCACAGACCCCTGTGGAGCGGTGGGTAGTGGTGGACAGTGGGAAAGCCCAGCCAGGAGCAGAGGGCCAGGGACTTACGCTGCAAGTTCTTGTTCTCACGCTTCAGCGTTTCCAGGTGGTCCAGGGACTCCTCGTAGGCATTCTTCATCTTAAAGAGCTCCGTGCTGAGGGAGCGAGCCTCCTTCTGGGAGGCCTCCAGCTCAGCCTGCGTTTCCTCATACTTCTGCTTCCATTCTGCCAGGATCTGAAGGGAAACGGCACGTGAGCGTGGATGTGGCAATCGGGAGGGGACGCTCTGCCCAGGAACCCCAGGGCTGGAGCCCACAAGACCTTGTCAAAGTTCCTCTGCTTCTTATCCAGAGCTGCGCAGGCAGCATTTGATCGCTCCACGTCAATCATCAGGTCCTCCACTTCATTCTGCAGCCTCTGCTTTGTCTTCTCCAGGGAGGCACATTTGGCATTCACAGCTTCAACGTGTTCCTCTGCATCCTGCAGGCGCTGGGCCAGCTTCTTCCTGGGGGGAGATAAGTACAGCTCCAGGTCAGAGACCAGAGGGCAGCCCATTTTGTACTTCGGTGAGAGGGCAGCTGGCCACTTCCGGGGGCTCTGAGCCCAGTGCCTTTCACAGTGTTTTTTCTGTTCCAAGACTGCATGCTGCCTACAGGTTCTGTCACTCTGTGTCCTAGCACCCAAGGAGTATTCAGCCTGGTTCCGCATTTCTAGCCCTAAGGGCTACGTTTGTCCTTCCAGTTTGCACTTTTTCCACAGCACGCTTTCCTGTCTCTCCCTCTGACCCCTCTACCACAAAGACAACAGATCCCTGCCTTTGTCCCACCCCTGTCGTAACCCACTCCCAGAGACTCCACTTTCTCTTGACAGCCTCAGTCTTCTCCAGCCGTTTGACATCCCTCTTCCCACGTACTTGGCCTCCTCCAGCTCCTCCGTGCGCTGAATAGCGTCTGTCTCGTATTTGGTTCTCCACTGGGCCACTTCGCTGTTGGCCTTGGACAGGGCGCGCTGCAGCTCCCCCTTGGCTTCCTGCTCCTCCTCGTATTGCTCCCGCAGCAGGTCACAGTCGTGGCGAGCAGACTGCAAGGCGTGGGCCAGCGCGTTCTTGGCCTGGATGGATATTGGGATTGGGACAATGAATTACCTGTGAGACAACAGAATGTTAACTTAGGAGAAGTTGTTGAGAATTTTTTGAATCTGACGTTTAAAGACAGTCCAAGGTAAAAAGGTACATCGATCCTAGATTCTAAGATTTCTTATTGTTTCAATCATTCAGCAAAGGTGATGGGAAAACTCTAAATGACAAGTATGAAGCTGGTATTGATTGAATCTTTGTAAATATATACTAAAGTTGCAGGTTCAATTAGAGAAAAGCACATTAAGAAAAACAGGTTTTCAGATATATCTCAAGATTTTTTTCCATGCCATCATTTATCTAAGTCTTAAAGTTGTCCTTCCCTGTCTCAGCATCTACTTTGGAGTTGATGTACTCCTCAGCTTTTCTTCCAACACCGTGAAGTCAGATGGCAAAATTGCCCATCAAGTTTGGAGACCTCTCAAATTAAAATGACATGGATAACACATTCTGATTTTATGTGAAAGTAGGAATCTGAATCCAAAGTTAAACCCCTTACAGGAAGTACCTTTACCTTTATTTCCTCCTCTAAATGTCTTTTTAGTTCCTCAATCTGTTGAGTAAATGCCTGCTTGCCTCTGGATAGCTGAGATATCAAAGCATCTTTTTCTTCCACCTGGCGTGAATATTCACCTGAGAAATTTTATACATAAACTTTTATTTTAGACTTTGTAGTATTTACAACTCTGTATACCAGCTTACAGACTATAGACCAAAATGAGTAAAACATCATTCTTTTTCATCATCGGTTACATGTTCTACCATTTGAGAAAAGCGTGAGGGTGTGTTACCTGCTTCTGTCTGCAGACGGGCTCTTTGAGTATTGAGGTCATTGATCATGCGCTGATGCTCCTCTTCTCTTGTCTTAATCTCACTTAATTGATCTTCCAGAGTGCGGCACATCTTCTCCAGGTTTGCCTATATAACAAATACATGCAAGGAAACAGGACTATCACTAAATTCTAGACTGCTGTTCTCATCATGAAAAACAAGAAAAGAGTATGTGAGAGCAAAACATAATCAGAAGGCTCAAAATCATGTATCATAGAAAAGTAACCTGACAGGAACTCTGTACCTTGGCTTTGGAGACAGACTCCATGTTACTGGCCAAGTCGTCAATCTCCATCTTGAGCTCACTCTTCTCCTTCTCCAGCTTCTGCTTCACTCGCTGCAGGTTGTCGATCTGCTCCCCAAGCTCAGCGGTGCTGTCCGCGTGCTTCTTGCGCAGGGCCGCAGCCGTGGCTTCGTGCTGCAGCGTGGCCTCCTCCAGGTCGCGACGCATCTTCTGAAATTCTGCCTCACGCTTCTTGTTCATCTCAATCTGAGCGGCGGTAGCCCCTCCGGCTTCTTCCAGGCGCTCGCTGATCTCCTCTAGCTCCCTCGACAGGTCAGCCCGATGCTTCTCGGCTTTTGCCCGAGAGGTTCGCTCTGCCTCAATTTCCTCCTCCAGCTCCTCAATACGAGCCTGGGGAACATTAGGCACCCTTCGCACCCATGCCCTCCTCCTTCCCGACCTGAGACTGGCTGAGAGAGGGGAAGGGCCAGACACTTGCCTGCAGCTCCTTGATCTTCTTCTGTAACTGCATGCCCAGGAGCTGCTCATCCTCAATTTTGCTCTGGATCTGGCTGATTTCAAAGTCTTTCCTTTGGGCAAAGCAAACTGTGTTAGCGTCTGAGCAAAACACCCCCAAGCGCACCAGCCCCACAGTCTGGTGCCCCACAGCCACGCTTACTTCTTCAGTTTCTCATCCAGCTGCTGCTTGTCGTTCTCCAAATCCATGATGCTGTCATGGGCCAGCTTCAGGTCTCCTTCGAGTTTCCTCTTAGCTCTCTCAAGGTCCATGCGCAGTTTCTTCTCTTGCTCCAGGGACCCTTCCAGCTGAATAGAAGATAACCATCAGTGCTCTACCAGCCAGTTCTATAATCTATACCCGCCCTGTTCTTCTGGACAACTGCGCTTACATCGTCCACTTGCTGCTCCAGCTTGGTCTTAGCTTTGGTCAGCGTATTGACTTTGTCCTCCTCTGCCTGCAGGTCATCCAGTGTCTGCTGATGGGCCTCTTGGAGGGCTTTCTTCTCTTTAGTCAGCTTGGCAATGGTCTCGTCCAGGGCTGCCATCTCCTCTGTGAGGTTTTTCACCTACAAACATGAAGTAAGTGTCAAAACTGCTTAGAAAACATGTTCACTGGTGCAGTGATGTTTTCACTTTGCAGTGTTTTGCCAGGTGTTTCGTTTATCCTTTCAATGCTCACAGAAGGCCCAGATCAAAATTCTCCAAAGACAGCATGTCTTACGGTAGCAAGCTTGTACTCTGAGAGTCTTGTTCCATTTCCATGAAGCCCCATGTGTGTACCTTGTTTTCGGTGGCATGTTTTTCCTTCTCGACCTTGGCCAGTGTTAACTCCAGGTCATCGATATCTTTCTTGAGCTCAGAACATTCATCCTCCAGTTTCCTCTTCTTGGCTGTCAGCTCAGCATTGATTTCCTCCTCATCCTCAGCCCTTTCAGTCACCTCCTTTACTTTGGCTTCCAGCTGGATCTTGGTTTTGATGAGCTGGTCACACCTTTCCTCAGCATCAGCCAAAGCATCAGCTTCCTGGTGGGAAAATACGGGAATGGGTTATAATGTTAAAGGAACAGATGTGCATCAGTAAGACTTTTGGGATTACTTTTTGTGAAAAGGTTACTGTTCAGTTGCAGTATGAATTATAAATTTAGAACAAGTCTTTAAATCAGTTTCTTTTTTCCTGACTTTTTCATCAATATATACAGTGTGTACCTCCACTACATTTCACCTGGCCTATTTCAGGTATGTCAGAGGGTTACTTGTATTTAATCGATGTTTTCCGTTTTGCCTTTAGAAAGTAACTGCATTTTATAATGTACCGTATTCAAATTTATGTACAAGGCCAGCTTTAGTGTCGTGGGATGTAATGGTCATCTGTATCTTCTGGGAGCAGGGCTCAGGTGAGATACACCATGAGAAATGGCACGAGGCTCCTCATTTTGACAACTGCATTAAGGCAGAGTTGTTGGTCAATGGAATCATTGTCCCTGCTCCACTAAATACATGACACTGTCTGTAATGAAGCTTTATGTCATGAACTCATGTGGAGACATGTCCCTGCAGGCCTTTAAGACTAAAAAGTCTTTCTTTAGCTTAAACTGTACTTTGTAATAGTGCAACTGAGTGGGGAAAGTATGTGGCCTGAATTTTACCCTTAGTTACATGGTATTCAACTTAAAATTATTTTTAAGGCAGTTTAGTGTATAATTTGAGAGTTCTGTAGTATGCAAGAAGAGTTAGATCTTATTTAATCATTTCCCTCACGTTAAAAAAGTAAAGAAGTTACTCACAGCCTGTACTTGGAGCTGCAGATCGTTTTTTTCCTGCACCAGTTTCACCATTTTCTCCTCCAGCTCCTTCCTCTTTGCCTCAGACTTTGCAAGCTCTTCCTTGGTTTTCTCAAACTCTTCCTTCATGTTGGCCATCTCCTTCTCAGACTCTGCACTCTTCAGCAAGGGCTTGATCTTGAAGAACAGCTTCATCCAGGGCCAGTGCTTCACGTTCATGAATGCACGAACGTTGTACTGGATGCAGAAGATGGACTCCCTGAAGCACAATTAAAGCGCACATTGAATATCTTCAGTATGATGAGTGCCAACAGTTTCCCCCAGGGACAGGGGCTTTAAGTGAAGCTGGGGAATGTCTACCTCCTCTCCACCATTCTCTGGTACTCCACTCTCATCAGGAAGCCCCTGCACCTGGCCTGTGTGCGGGTGATGAGCTGTGCCAGCTTCTCATCCCTCATCTCCTCCAGGAGTCCCAGCAGCCCAGCTTTGAAGAAGACCTTGAGAAAGGGAATGTTGCAGCCCGTCACTGTCAGGCAGAGCAAAGCACAGACATGCCGTGAGTGAGTCAAGGAGGGCTTGTACCTTGGTGTGGCCAAATTTGTACTGGGTGTGATCCACATCGATTGACCCAAGCAGCTTCTCAGAAGCCTTCTTGCTGTCAATGAACTGTCCCTCTGGGATAGCGCTGGCATTAAGCACCTTGTATCTGTGGAAGGAGAAAGGGAAAGACAAGGCTGTTTTTCCCCAAGCAACACACACCAGCTACTGGGCCCCACCAGCTCACAGGTAGCTATTTTTGACAACAGAGTCCAGCCTGCATGAACCTACATGAATGAACCAACATTGAGTTTAATGGTGCTGAGAGGTGCAGTGCTCTTACCTCTGCTTGAAGTCAGCGTAAAGGACTCTGCTGGGGAAACCTTTCCTACAAATTCTGATGCCTTCCAGCACGCCGTTGCATCGCAGCTGGTGAAGTACCAGTTCATGCTCCATGGCACCTAGAAATTCCGAGCACAAATGAATGCCAGAGTCTCCATTGCAGAGGGGAAGGGATGTATCAGAGGGAGTTCTCCTTCTGCTTGAGCGTCTTACCAGGTGTTTTTGTTTCATTTGGGATGATGCAACGGACAAAATGGGGGTGTGTGCTCCGTAGATTCGTCATCAGCTTGTTCAAGTTTTCCTAGAGGGATCAGTCAGTGAGTTTCCTATGTCCAATGCTTATCAAGCCCATGGCAATGACTTTACCACTTCTCAAAATTAGCTGGATTTCAGAACACTTAAGTAAAGCCACAGAAACCAAATATTTCTTCTATTTGAAGATGTTGAGTACCATTTTTTAAGACTGAAATACTACTATGTTACTATTGATCCAGCGGAAACTAATACACGATTTCATGCTTTCACACAAAGTAATTAATTTTTAGGTCTTTCATGTGTTGCCTTCTAAAGCCAATCTAGTTAAGTTTAAAAAAACTGGGCTTTTCTTCAAATAAGTATGTCATTGGAGAATGTTTAAAAGGAGACTTTTACTGAATTCCTCAACACATCAACCACACAGGAATGCAGACATGCTAAATTATATTTCCAGTCTGACTCAAATCATAAAAATATGAAGATCAAATAATATCCTCTACAAACAATGAATTAGATTTTTATGATCTTTGGACACTGAATGCTTATTTTGAACACAACTTATTAACAAAATTGAAGTTGATCCTGGAAAACCTGATGTGCAATTTCCAAAGAATTTTACCACTGTTACAACAATGCAAAATAGCCCTTTCAAATTTAATATTAGCTCACCCCTTTTCTTCATATGACAAAGAGATAACGAATGCAGTACTGTACCCGGAAAAGAGCTGAGACAGTCTGGAAAGAAGAACCCTTCTTCTTGCCACCCTTTTTGCCACCACCACCCCCCTCTGCAAATGGAAGAAAAGAAAAAAAGCATTAAAAGATAGATATTGCATCTTAGAGACTGCAGAACACAAAACATTTTTAAATGTTCAGTGTTTACTACTTTAATTCTGTGTCAACAGTGTCCCACACTGAAAGTACAATTTTCACAGAGCTGACCTGCATCTGCTCCACCATAGTTGGCAAAGAGTAAGGCCAGTGTCTTCACAGAGGATTTCTGGTACAACCCAATGACAGTTTCATTCAGGGGGTCCTTGTTCTTCTCCAGCCAGCCGGAGATGTTATAGTCCACCGTGCCAGCATAGTGCACCAGGGAGAAGTGGGCCTCAGCCTTGCCTTTGGCAGGCTTGGGCTTCTGGAAGTTGCTGGACTTGCCCAGGTGCTGGTCGTAGAGCTTGTTCTTGAAAGAGGTGTCAGTTGCCTTGGGGAACATGCACTCCTCTTCCAGGATGGAGAAGATGCCCATGGGCTGGAAGACATTACAACAAACGAGAGAGAAACAGTTTAGAAAGAAGATATCCCTTGGCTCGAAAGTTGCTGGAGTCAGAAGAGAAAGCTGTTCCCATGCATTTCAACACAATAATTCAGAGAAAATTAACTAAAGCCCAACTTTTTTCCAGCGTTCCTGTTTCATTTGAACTTATGTAAATGCCTTTGCTGATGAAAAAATTACAAATAGGACATTGCAAAACACTACCCCCCACATAAATCTTGATTACTTGCAGGTCCTTACGGAATATGACAGTCTTTTCTATAACTTCATCTTTCATGTGATCTGGAGATGAATACTGTCACCAAAACTCCTGATATCTGAGTATGACCTCCAAAACCACTTCACCCCATTGCCACTTTTACAGGGCATATACTTGAAAAAAACAGAATATTCTCAAATATTCTTAAGTACATCTCTTGGCAAATAGGGAAGATTCAACAAATAACAGACTTGAACAGGAAGGGTACCTTCTCAATGAGCTCAATGCAGGCAGCCAGGTCCATCCCAAAGTCAATGAATGTCCACTCAATTCCTTCCTTCTTATACTCCTCCTGCTCCAGCACGAACATGTGGTGGTTGAAGAACTGTTGCAGCTTCTCGTTGGTGAAGTTGATACACAGCTGCTCAAAGCTGTTGAACTGCCAGACACGAAAAGACATGCAATGTTGTCAAGGTTCAGCAATAATAGCAAAGTGTTTTCTTGTGCAATCCTAATTCATCATGGGTGATAGTTAAAATACAAGGCCTCTTCCTATGTAGTTTTTCTATGCTATCTCTCTAGGATAGGCTTTGCATTTAGAAAAAATACAGTGTTTCAAAATCAGTGTAATTAGGAGATTAGGATTCTATAATTATTTTTTAGGATAAAATGGTGAATCCAAAAGTCCTGCAAATAAGAATAGAAAGATACTAACTTCTATTAAAAATGCGTCTTCAATTTACTCTTAATTGTCCTTGTATGAAAACACTAGGGAAACAGTGTTCCTTACATCAAAGATCTCAAAGCCAGCGATGTCCAGGACACCGATGAAGTACTGTCTGGGTTGTTTGGTATCCAGCTGTTGGTTGATACGAACAACCATCCACAAGAACATCTTCTCATAGACAGCCTTTGCCAGAGCACCCACTGAATTGTTCACCTAAAGCAAGGAGAAAGGTTTGGAGGTTACTATACTCAGCAGAGGAGAGTCAATGGGGACCATCAAAGCATGTCCCAGGCTACCACATTTTTCCTACCTGCTGCACAGTTTGACCCTTGGTCACATACTCATTCCCAACCTTGACTCGGGGGTAGCAGAGGGCCTTGAGAAGGTCAGCTGAGTTCAGACCCATCAGGTAGGCAGCCTTGTCAGCCACTAAACACCGAAAAAGAGAGACAAATATATATTTCTAAATGTTGGTCCTTGAGGGACTGTCTAAAAAGTAACAGCAATGTTCGCTATCACACAAAAAAATTTGTATTGCACAAAAAAAAATTAGTGAAAGCTACAAAGTTAATTTCTCTGTTGTATTCAGAGTCTACACCACTTTCTGAACTTTGTTTCTACAAGTGTTCTTCAAAAGAACACATTCTTTTCACCTTTTCTCAGGCAGGACTATGGGAAGTCACCCATTCTTTCTAGTTGTATAGCAAGAGGATTCATCACTCAGAGAGCTCGGAGGCATGGATTGAACTTCCTACTGTAACAGTGACTAGTGAAACACGCATCTCACATCAGACTTCCCCCCGGTAGGTGAGGATTAATAGGAGCACAGCCACCCATCCTGTTAGGGCTGAACCATTTCCCTACTCCACAGTACAGCAGAAATTACAAGATGTGTTCCAACTAAAGTATAACTAATAATGTTACAGGAATTGACATCCATGCCTCCTGGCTTCCTGGCAGTGTACCCCAGGTCTCTTATTTAAGTCATCACAGAATAAAATTACAGGTATAATCAGAAGAGATACATGTCTCAACTGTCATCCCGACATTGAAAAAATACTTTTTTCAGTTTACACTTTTGTATATTTAAAGCCTGAAAACTGCCTAAGTCCTCCTTTTGGTGAGAAAGCCAATGTCTTTTGGAAAGTTTGCTGAATCTGCTGGTACCTTCTGTGCCATCGGGCTCTGCCTGCTCCTCTCTCTGTTTCTGCTTGAACTTCAAGTTCCCATAGTGCATGACAGCCCCTGTCAGCTTGTAAATGGCTGTCTTCTCATCAGCAGTGAAGCCCAGGATGTCAATGGCACTCTACAACAGCAACAGTAAAGTAGATGTATATGTACCAGGGCTCATATCAACCAAATGACCTGTTTTGTAAGTTACTTACATCTGTAGCCATCAGTTCCTCTTGGTCATCAATGCTTGGAACAGTGATTTCACCTTGACTCACGAAATGGAAATCGTAAGGGTTGGTGGTAATGAGGAGCATGTCTGAAAGCAATAAAAAAGGAAAAACAAGTTTACTTTAGCTTTCCAGATGACACAATAAGATATTGCTCAGTGGTCTTTCTCCAAAAAATCTAGTAATCTTCCTACCAATTAGCTCTGGCTTCTTGTTGGACATGATCTGATAGAATATGTGGTAGCTTCTTTCTGCTTTAAGCTGGAAAGTGACTCTGGACTTCTCCAGCAGGTCTGTCAAGGAGGGTAGGACAGAGTGAGTACAAGAACTGGGAAGTGAATAGAAGGAGTGGGATCAGGCCAGGAGAGCGACTTACAAGTTTCAATGTCAGCAGAAGCCAGTTTGCCTGTGGCCCCAAAGTGGATTCTGATGAATTTGCCCTGTTAAGGAGAAGCAGCAGCATTTCAGCCTGGAGGCGTTTCATTGCTGTCTCCTTCTGTGAGAATGCCACTAGCCCATCACTACTGTTACAACAAGGAGCAATTTCTCCTAAAACAGCTTACAAAGCGTGAGGAGTTGTCGTTCCTCACGGTCTTGGCATTTCCAAAGGCCTCCAGCAGTGGGTTGGCGCTGATGATTTGATCCTCAAGCGTTCCCTGCAGGATGAGAATTATTGCTGCTTATCCTTTCCAAAAATCACGTCAGGAACAGAGGAAAGCATTGATTCCAGCCAGCACCTGTTACTTTACCTGCATTTTGCCTGACTGCTCCTCTTTCTTCTTCTCCCCGCTCGCTGCAATTGTTGCAAAGTACTGGATGACGCGCTTTGTGTTCACAGTCTTCCCGGCACCAGATTCTCCGCTGTCAAACCAAAGAGAGACACAGAGAGCGTGTGGTCAGGCAGGAGGTCCCCTGGCACCGGGCAGCCCCACAGGGACCCGAGCAGGGGGTGTACGTACGTGATCAGGATCGACTGGTTCTCACGATCTGTGAAAAGAAGGATGTAAGAAAGGTTTGTATAGTGTTCATGAATAAGAAAGAACTAAAAAACTAGGAGAAAAATATGAACTGAGCTTCCAGAGAATACAGGGGTAGAAGACAGTGAAAAGCCCTGTGAATTCTAGTGGGTACTTCTGGTGTTCCCAGCAGTGCTTTAGGTATTATCAACTAGATCAGTAAAGACTTTCATTTCACAGAAACTTTTGTAGACTTACACCATTCAAGACATTGTCTTCTCATCAGGCTACTTTTTTCTGTCTTATTAAGTAAGTACATGTAACAAAAATATTGAGGCTGGGCTTTGACAGCATGTAAATTCTTCTGAAGTTACAATTTTCCTGAGTAATGTTATAGAAATTTGGAGGTGCCATGAACAACAGAAACATCAGACCAATCCTTTAAACTATTTTTCATACTTTTTTTTTTTTTTAACCCCTATGTATATGTAGGAATTATTTATTCCCGAGATCATAAATAGATGAGGTTAATTTTTCATTTTTCTGTTCTGGATCTATTTCCCACTTTGTAACAAGAAGAAAAAAAAAAAAAAAGAAAAAAAGAAAAGAAAAGCAGATCTAAAATCCTTCACATCTGTGATTTTAATGTACAGTTAGGGAAGAGGAAATAAAAGGCTGAAGGAAGAGGAGAAAGGAGATAGAACTTTTTAAAAGCCATTCCATTTAAGTGCTAAAAGCTTTATTTTTTCCTTGACATTATTTTCTGAGGTTAACTTTTCGCTATAAGGTACAATCGATTTACAGATGCATAGATCAGTGTAGGGGTTACATAGATCATTAAGGCTGTATGTACTTTGGACCACCTGGTCATCTTTTCTATCATGAATACCATTTGCTTAATAATCAAGTGAAGTTTATGTACCTGTTCAACACAGATACTCTGTTTTACTTGTTATCATTTATGATTGCAAATTTGAATTAACTGTATGCACATTGTTTACAGGGTATGCATGATACTATTGTAGACTCTTTGGCTAAGACTAGTTTAGTGATTAAGATACATAAATCTATGCATCTATGTAAGATCCCACTACAGGCAGTGAAGTCTACACCAGAAAATAGGTGTCTTCTTTCTAGTGAATTTATTCTCATTAGGTCCAGGTCTTTCTAATTTTTAATGGGAACAGAGGAACAGCTCACACAGACCATTATAGTTAAGCACAGTAATCTTCAATTAATTTCACAGACATAATATTTTAAGTGTTGCACCATATTTCCACAGGACACCCTACATTTCCCTCTACAGATAGCTTATTGCAAGAGCAGTTCAAAGGAAGTCAAGCACTTACCAGTCAGCATGAACTGATAGGCATTGTCCGAGATGGAGAAGATGTGTGGAGGGGCCTCCTGGCGCTTCTTGCCTCGGTAGGCCAACACCACCTCCGGGTTGTACACCGGCAGCCACTTGTAGGGGTTGACAGTGACGCAGAAGAGCCCCGAGTAGGTCTGCGAGGAAGGGAGACAGCACGTTGGCTCCCACTTGGCCTGGCAGAGCAGTTCCTCCCGGCTGCCCAAAGGCAGGCTGCTGCTGGTACTTACGTAGATCATCCAGGCTGCGTAACGCTCTTTGAGGTTGTACAGCACAGCGGGCTCGTGGAGGTGGGTCATCATGGCCATGTCCTCGATCTTGTCGTACTTGGGAGGGTTCATGGAGAAGACCTGATCTTCCTTCACTGTCAGGGTCTACCAAGGAAGAGAGACTGATATGTAAGCTAAGAGCCCAGAGTAGGAATTAAATCATGTTCTCAAGCCTGCATTTTACTCACCTCTCCAGCTTCAGTCTTGACAGTGACCTTCCCTGATTCCCTGCTCTGGATTGTTCCTTTCACAAAGGATTCTTTAGGGTGGGCCACAAAGACGGATGACTTGGCATCAAAAGGCTTGTTCTGGGCCTCAATTCTCTCCTTTTCTGACTTTCGGAGGTAGGGAGCTGCCTCCCCAAAAACAGCCATCTCAGCATCTGAAGAGGCCATTCCTGCACTTTACTGGAAGCACGTCAGCAGAGGTGTCTGGTGGGGAAAAAAAAAAAGTTTGTAGATTACTGAGAAAAATAATATAATCTACATTAGTAAGAAAACTCCCTGCTCTTTAGCTAACAAATTGCTAGCCAGCCTCCCAGAAAATCTCTGGGATCACTTTGATTTGAACTTAAACATACTCTAGTCCCACCCAAGAGTGGGACTTAGTCCTCTAAAGCACGTAGGCCTTGTAACAGTAAATAGAACATCTGAATATTGACTAGAGTTTGATAACTCACCTTAATGAATTTGACTAGATTTGAGGTCTTCACATAAAAGAATCTACAACCAGAGACAATCACTGTTTGTTCTAGTCCTTAAATATGCGTGATGAGTCTTCAAGGGTACTTTCTCATTAAAAGTATTACCTTGTGTGCTAAAAATGAAACTTTACTTCATTTTTTAGATCTTCTCTATTTTCAACAGTCTAGCCTAAGCAAAAGTCAGCAGAAATATGAGGGTTTACAAAAATAATTCATGCAGCTGTGTATAAAAGTCCTGTCTTACACTGTAGTCTAGGAGTGCATTATTCAGAGTATTACCTTTGGAGACAAGCTTGTATCCTGGAAAATGACCAACCCTGTAAAACAGGAATCACAGTTGTTTCTTATTGCTGCACAGAATTCCAGAGATAGATTATAGATTGAAGACACAGACATGCACTGAGATTATATTGAAAATTTCTGTTCACATGGGCATTCCCTCACGGAAATGATTGCCAGAGGCAAGAGAAATGAAATGGGATATTGCAAGGGCATTGTCCTCTTTCTTCAAGCTCCCAAAATGCATGCACTTACCTTGAAGCCTTCTGTGGAGACAGGCCAGTCTTGTCTCTGGGAGATTTTATAGTCTGTCGTCTGCAGATGCTGCAGATGCTCCCCCTTTCTTCGGTCAAAACATTTCTGGCAAACCCTTTTTGGCAAAGCATTGTCTGGCAAACTAAGGACATAATTGTCATTTGATTTGAATGATATAATTAGAACATTTTTATATCTTACTAACTACGTGAATACATCTATAAATAATTTGTCAAGAGTGTTAAGGAGAGAATCTAGACTACTCAAGGCACTTAGAGAACTTGGATGCAGGGACTTATGGTTCCTATTGCTGGCTTCCCCAGTGATTTGCTGCTTGACCCATGGTACTTTCCTTGGTATGTTTATACTGCAACTTTTCAGTCACGCAATGGGGATGATAACATCTATGATGCTTTAGGAACACATGCATTGAGAGGAACAGGAAAAGTATGTCAAAAACCAGCACATAATTGTTGTTAAGAGACACTTTTCAGTGGTATTTTCTAAAAAGCAGGAAGTCAAAATGTATTACAGCTGAGGTTTCTGTATAGGACACTTTCAATGGCTGAGAGGGTTTAAAATACAGGGAGCTGGAAGCCAGAACCTGAGTAATTGGAGACTCTATGAAATGCAGCTCTTGCATAGATTCTTGAGCTGACTTTAGCGGTATCAAATTAGAATGGTTTTGTGCATATTTCATCTAAAAAGTGATTCCCCAAGAAACTCTGCTTTCTCACTGTTCACGCTCTTATACTTTTTACTTGCATTTGATGTTTGCTTGCTCCTATTATTGTCTGCATAAATAACCGGTTGCTTCTGTCAAATCTGAAGTTCCAGTAGCTTCCATAGCCCCTCTCTACCTACAACTCCCCAAAATAACATGCCTTAACCTACGATGCGTGTACACATAATCACATGTATCACTTCAGCATATAGTTCCAGATATTATGCATTCTGATAACTCCTCAGTCTAGCACTGCCATGCCATAAAAATACGCATTTTCAAACATTCACAGTCCCAGAAAAATCTAACAACACAGTACTGCCTGTACCAGAGCATTAGAGGTAGCAGGTAGTCTTGTATAATGCTGATAGTATGGGAAAAGGAAATTTTCTGGTAGTCCAGGAGACTAAGTGATCTAGTTTTAGGAAAGGGTGTAATCACTTAAATTTCTTCGTATCTTCCAGAGCTAAACATATTCTTTCCCTGGTAATTTGCATTTCAATCATTAAAGTATCCCAGTGAATACATGGGGAAGAAGTTAGGAACACAATGTCTGGGGTCCAGTGTGATACAAAGCATCAGATGATGCACTGTGCTGTAAGAGCCCTTTCTAAGAGTGCTCTGGCATTGCGGAACCCATATTTTGGGCTCCAGACTGGAACCCAATTGCAGAGCTGAACCCAGAGCTCCCTACACAAGTTACAGGGACAGTTGAATATATCAGAAGTCTAATCTTTTCACATGGATTAGGAAGAAGAGCTGCCCATTACCAGAGGACTAGCGTGGTAATTTTGGATTCTAGTGTAGTGCAATACATTAATGTGGGAAGCATTTAATATTTGATTTGATCATGTAATCTTCACAAAGTAATTATTCATATAGGAATAGAGGTCTGACAAATTTCCCTGTATGTTCAGCTGCCACTGAGCTACCACTCAGATCCCTGGGAAAAGATAAGACATTCTGTTATTGGGTACATATACTGACAATGGCCTCGTCTTTTTTGGTTGAAACAGTAGACTCATACCAAACAGATTGCGCTCAAAAGAGGTGGAAATTATGAAGCTGAATTCCTTTCAGTTTTTGCCATGTTCAGCACTGAAGTTCTGTGTTAATATTTCTCCATGCTCATACTGTTCAGGGAATTCAGGTCCCTCAGACTCCTGCTTCAGGCCTTTCACCAAGTCTCTCCTCATCTCTTGGCAGCTTTCCTCTCAGGACAGTAATACCAACTGCAATTAAGAGAGAACTACCAGACTGCTAGAGCAATGAATGTAACACCAATAGGAGACAACTACTCCATACAAAATGCCAAATGTTATTTTGGGTTGTAGTACCACAAGTACACTTGTGGACACTGTCAGCAAGAACTTCATGAAACCACCAGTTAGGGTATGAAGGAAGAGCAGTCTTGACTTAACTGGTTCAAATACAGCCATGGACATAGTTGAAAATAAAGCTGTTAAAGAACTCATCTATGGTAATCCATGTAATATAACATCCTTGGAGGAGTTAAAATATCCCCCAAAATTCAATGTGATTGTGTTTATAAAGCACATAAAAATAAGGAAACAAAGGGAAGTTCAGTTTTAGTAGGCTGAAAGGGCAAAGACATACTAATTAATTATCAGAAAAGAACTGATAAAAGGCAACAGTTGCTTCATCACTGAAGCCAATGAGGTTGGTCCAGCATGGTTACTTTCCCTGGTAAATACATGCTGGCTGCTCTCAGTTGTCTTCTTGTCCTTCACATCTTGAGCAATAAACACCAAGAGGACATATTCTGTGATCTTTTGAATAACTAAAGTGAAACTGAGAAGCTTACCGTTTCACTGATCCTTCTTTCTGCCTTTTTTTAAAGTTGAGTATAACATTAGCCTTTTCCCAGTCATACAAGACCTTCCCTGCACATCATGATTTTCCACCAATGATAAACACGGGTCTTGCAATTACATAGGTGAACTCCTTCAGCATCCTTTGATCAGTCACACTCAACCCCATGGATACGAATACCTCCAGCTTCTCTTAGTAATTCCAGCTTCACTTAGTAAGGTTAGGACTTCACCACTGTTGGTTATCCCTTCTCAAACTCATCGGAAGATGCAGATGCTTGGGGACAATCTTTGCTTATGAAGACTGATGCAGAAAAGGTGACGCATACTTAAGTGCTTTTTGTATCATCTCTCACTAGATGGCCTTTCACATTCAGTGATAGACACCTATTTTCTCTGAACTGCATTCTACATCCATGCAGAACTGTTACGCTTAATGCCCCTAAGTACCCAAGCAGTGTTTTATATTCCTATTTTGTTGCCAGTCTTTGCGTCCACCTCTTACATACTTTTGTGGTTTAGTTCATCAAGAGGTTTGCTGCTTAGCTAACCTGAAATTCCTGATCTTCTTGCAGGATAAGGTACTTCGTTCCTGAGTTCTCCATATTTTCTTTTAAAGCCTA
Source organism: Falco peregrinus (assembly GCF_023634155.1). Taxonomy (NCBI): domain Eukaryota; kingdom Metazoa; phylum Chordata; class Aves; order Falconiformes; family Falconidae; genus Falco; species Falco peregrinus. The sequence goes on along the minus strand of NC_073722.1, from coordinate 118,401,730 downwards.
CCTATCTCTCCTGAACAGTCTTCTCCTTCACAGATGCTGCCAAGTGTGTTGTAACTAGCGGTTCCCTGAATACAATTAATTCTGGTCTTATGAAGCCGGAGTGCTAATTGTGTTGCTCACCTCCCCAGCTTTCTGCTAGATCCTTCACTCAGTCATCATGTGGTTGCTGCAGCCTGAGCTGCCATCTGGGATCATACTGATCACTACTTCATCCCTGCTTCCAATACTCAGCTTTGCCCATCAAGTATTTACATTAGGATATTGTTACTAGCACAGTCTAGGAACTTCTGGCATTGCTTGCCCAGTGCTGTTGCCCTCCAAACAGATGTCCACATGGCTGAAATCTTCCCTAAGGCAGAGGAGACTTCTACCTTTCTACTAGTTGTAGAAATCCTCCTTTATTACTTTGTCTTGGTCGAGTGGTCTATAACAGACCCCATCACAATATTCTTCATTTTCCTCCTGTCTTTGATGGGATATCTACAGGTTCACACTGGAGCTTTGCACAATCAAGAAGCACTTTAACAAAAAGCATAAACTCTCTGCGTTTTCTCTATCTATTCTTCCTGAACAGTCCCTATCCTCCCATGACCATGTCCCAGCAGTGCATATATTCCCACCATATCTCCATGATTCTGACCATGTGTCCCTTGCAAAATTCCTGCACTTGCAGGTGTTCCTCTGTCACTTCTGGGCTTAAGTCCTGTGCCCATGATGAAGCTGATTTCACACCCTTGTCATCAGGTTAGCAGTCTCACTGCAAAGACCTCTTTCCTTATTGGTCATCAAGTACAGATGTCAAAAAAATCTAAAGGAATTCAAAGACGAAGTTGCTAAGCTTCCAAACATGGTGTGAAGCTCCTACTTGAAAATCTATTTGAGTATCACAGGACTACCAGGTGACTAATGTAATCCCATGGTATTAAAAGAGCTTACGGGAAAATGAAGGGAACTCCAGTGTGGTGTAGCTGATGACTATACTGCACGAATCAGCAGAAATTATAATATGGAACAAAATTAATGGACACAGGGGAAAGCGACAGTCTTACATGTGCATTTGTAAAGGGAAGTCTTACTTCACAAATCTGCTGGCTTCTTTGAAGTCCAGATAAATGATGTAGATTTAACTATCAAGACTGTATCTGTAATGCAGTCTCTGCATCTAGATAAATCTGCTCCTGAGTGCAGTCTCTGGTATCAGGAAAGGCTGGCCTTGTGGTGCTTGTCACCACCAGAATTGACTGACTGTATCAACACCACATAACTTTTGGCTCGGGTCTCTGCTTTTTAGCAAATGCCTGCATTCTCTTTCACACCAAATAAATATAGTATAAAGCCATAGCTTCTCCCTTGAAGCTTTAGGTATGGAAGGAAAATTGTAGACTGCAGCACTGGTGTCTGTGTGCACGGAATTCACAAAAATAGAGCATTAGCTGTCAGAGCAGTTTTCAAAGGGAAAACCCCTTACCTTTTGGACTAGATTTGGAGGGATTAGAAACTGAAAAGGGAACTGTAAGAAAACAGGACAACAGTGAGAGGCCAACATGGGAAGTTCAAGGGAACTTTCAGGAGAAAACAAGACCTAAACTTTTACCCTTTCCTCCAGATGTTCTTTCTGGAAGATAAAAATTATATTCATTCATATTTGCAGGCAAATTAAAATAATTTTTTCCCCACAGATTTAAAAAAACTGGTCATATAAACACTTAGATAGGTATCTTGTAGAAAGCTCTGGGATACACACCAGCTGCTTTGGATTCATTTTAATTTACAGTTTGTCAATCACACTCAAGTGATCAATTTCTGTGACATGGCCTATTGGCCATTCCAGCCCCTTGCAGAGGAGTACTCTAATTTGAATTATCAGATACAGACTCCATACAGATCATACAGATTTAGCTCCACAGTTCTCAGTGTACTAGGCCACAGAAAACTAGCCATTTTTCCTCTGTCCAAACATGGGGCAGCCAAGATGACACCTGTCCTCGGGAAGAAGGATCTGCTGAAAGAGGTAGCAATTCCTGATGCAAAACAAAGAGGAAATAGATCCTGCCAGCCATTGACTTTCTGCTACTTCTGTTTCTGTCCCTACAGGGTCTGGACTTCACTGGGACTAGAAGCAAACTAGAATGCAATCAGAAGAGGCAGAATGAGAGAAATCCCTGGACACAGAGGGTCCTGCACAGACATACAACATGGGCAAAATGCTGGAGTGATGACATCCAGGCATGCTACAAACAGATCCTATCCTACTTCCTTTAAGTTCCTGCAATATGATTTCCCTCCCCTTGCATTCAGTGAGAATGAGCTGGGGAGAAAGGCAGCAGTTATGAGCACAGGTGAAGTGTGAAAGTGGAGCACTGTCAAAGGCTCTCCAGGTCATGGCCCAATGCAAACCTCACTCAGCTCTGCTTCTTAGAGCAGCGTTGTCAGCCTTATAACTTGTCTAGTTATTCCAAGACCAGTATCTCTGTGTCATTGTCATGGAAGCACCTTCAGATCTCCTGCTTAGGTCCTCCACTCCTCCCAACCTGACCTCCTGGTCATTTGCAACAAGAAAAGGAGCAGTGTTGCAAGCCTCAGGCCCCAATTTCAGGCCCATTGGTCTTCTTTTCTGCCCAGAGAGAAACAACTAAAGCAAATCCAGTTGGACTATGTAGGAATCAACGAGAAAAGTTCAAGAGGGCATCTTCTTGGAGATCAGTATGTATGGCGTAAAATTTGACCTTGGCAGCAGTGAATTTCAGTATAGAAAGGTAGTGGAGTTGGTGAGCTCCCATCTAAGTCTCATCATTCAGAGCAGATCCAGGAAGGAAGTTTGAAGGGATCCACAGAATCAAAGTAACTGCCACAGCCAAGAAACCACAAAAGAAACCACTGTCTTCCAGTACTTCACAGGCGATTACGCAAATGTTCCTGCATCCCTTAGGTTGTCATTGTCCTCAGTAACTTGCAGGCCCTGTGCTACCTTGCCAAGGAGATTTCAAGAACTGTTCCAGGAAATTATGTTATTAGGATCTTTGCACCATGAAACAAGGAGTGGGGCAACCAGGCAGCTGACAATACATTCTCACTCATTAATGTGGAGATTGAGCACTTGTCAACTAACTTTTGTAGGAATTGCGCTTCACTCTTCTGCAATATCTTAGCTGTGAGGAAACCCAGGGATTCTGGAGTCTGCACGTGGACTGACAAGTTGGGTTGTCAGAGAAGATTTTGAATGCCCCAATACCAACTATAGAGTAAGCAGACTTTCTGCCTCACAGAATGTATGGCTTTCTGGAATTTGGGTTTAGCTTTGCAGCATTGTGCTCTTGCTGTTTCTGAGAATGACTGCGAAGTGGGAAGACTGAGACCCAGGCCAAAGAACAATGAGTTCCGGGTAGAGCACAGAAGCACTAGTTACCTCGTCTCCAAAACAAAGCTAGTCCTACCATCAGCTACCTTCTCCTGAGCAGCCCCATGGATAGAACATTTGACTATTAAGCGAGAGGTCTGTGTTCTTCACCCTCCTCAGAATGGGAGGCATGTAAGTACTCAGCATCCTTTCCTTGTCTCTGGGATCTTGGTCCTTTAGCAGTAAGAATGTCTTCTGGGTGGATGCACTGCCCACAGCCCTGCCTTGAAGCTTGGCCACTGTGCAGGCAGGCACACTGACCCTCTTTTGAGGGTGTGTTGCTGGCTGTCTACAAACACATGTGATACACATTATTAACCAAGATAGTAGGTTGAGAAGATAAAATTGAAAAGGTGTTTTGCTGGGATACATTAGTGAAAGTATGCTTTTTTACCTTAGGCTGCTCTGTTGTTTTGGTTAGGTCATTTTTAGTTCTCTAGTATGCTATGAGAATTTTGGTCAGCTTTAACAGCCTTTTCTGCTGAATCATACCTCCGGCAGCATATTAAAGATTTCTTTTATCATCCTGAGAATTTTAGCTGACAAACTAAATATTCAAAATTTGTGACTTTTTCCATATTGTCTACATTGTAGCTTATGGTGAGATGCACAATCAACTCTCATCAGACAGGGTGCGAGACCCAGGTGGAGAGAGATATCAGATTTGTGTTCTGCAGAAGCCACAGGGAGCACTATGCAATCTGAGTTACGTGAACAAGGTGTCTGTTCTGTGGATACTACCACTGAATAACTGCATGCATTTGAAAGTGCTTCAGGTTTTAGGTGGGCTGTTGTTCAGGAGGAAAAGATCTAATTCAACCCATATTTGTAGATCTGCATAGACCAGGCCCTGAGCAAATAATGCAAACTGAAACCCAGGCAGCAGACTACAACATGATGCAGATACTTATAAGGTATTTCAGACTGAAAGCTGATTTTGAACCAGGGTTACTCACCCTAGTTGATTGCTGATGAGGCCACCAGCTGTTTCTGCAGGGACCTTCCAAGGTCGACCTTCCAAGGTCTTCCCATTTCTGAGAGTACAGGCAGTAGGGAAGAAAGTATTCGGCTTGAAGAGTGGTTGTTCCGATTTCTTTCCTTGCTTTTATTTCTGCAGGCTCTTTCTCTTTAGGATGCTGAGACACTGCCTTCATCCTTTTCATATCCCCTGTGTCTGCTAAACTGTTTGGTATTATGCCCAGAATAGTGAACGGCAACCACTGCCTAAGCCCTCCTCTTAGGTATCAGTTAGCATCTGCAGGAATCTTTCAAAAAGGATGTTGTTTCAGCATGGATTGCCTAAATTCACTTCCATCAGGAAATGAGCATTTCATATCAGTGTCCTTATATTCTAGAAAAAAATATTTTGCTTAATGCATTGATTCTGCCTTAAAAACATTTATGGCAATGTGAGACCTAGGTACTAAAAGACCACTTTCTGGTCTAATGCTTTTTCTTGCCAGATTCTGTAACTCATACAGAGTGGAATAGTATTTACCCCCCACCCCTGTCTGCCCAAATAAATGGCATCACTTCTATTCTAGAATCAGGGTATTAGCATACAGCGCTTTCCAGATAAAGTGACCATCACCCCAAAACAGCAGAGGGTGAGATAGTGACAGACCCTTTCCCAGAAGACACAAAAAACACATGGAATAGAACTAACTTATGACTCTTCTAGAAACAGCAATGATATAGGATGGAGTCTGAAGTTCCCCAATTTACTCATGATTTTCCCATAAAAAAAGAGCTCAAGTTGCTCCTTGCAGGATTTTCAGCTTGCAAGTGCTGTTGTTGGCCATACTGTCAATGTGGTAGGGCCTGCCTAGACAGATCAGTTTGCTCTGTAGTCTGTGAGGGACAGTCTGAGAGAGGATGCCCAGCTTCTGCTATAGCAGCATTTCTGCTGTCCTCTGTGTAAAATGAGAGCTCACAGGAATGTTAGCACAGGACAAGCAGAAATGTCAGAGCACTGCTCTGTAGCAAAACTGCTCATCCTTACACTTCTGCTAGGATGTGGCTGGACACTGAACCCTGGAGATGGTAAGAGTACATTTTCCATATTAAAAGGTTAATTAACAATTCAGCATAGTCTGCTAAGGTGCATGTTTTCAATGTTATGTGCAGGAAGTGTTCAGTCCATATTTTTTATGTGTCATCTGGTTAGGAAATGTGCCATTAAACTAACATTTTTGATAAATGTGGCTGAAGGAATGAGCTGAGAAAATTGCTGGAAGCAATAAATGATTTCCCAGGAAGAACTACTAAGGATCATTAACTAATAAGACTAAAACCTGCAGGTTGACAAGCAGTGTAGGCCATCTGTTACTTTACCATGGCAAATGTAAGCAAAAATTTCTGGGTCTCCATGTGAGCACTTGCAAAGACAAGCTGCTGTCACAGGTTGACCACGAACGGGCTCTGATGGCCTTGCTATTCCCTGTCCTTTCTGCTCTGTTCAGAAACTATTTTCTGCAGATTGTAATGTAGGTCTGATTTACCTTCACTACACGTCAAAGACAGTGAATGAGTCTGTCCTAGGGGGACTTTGATGACAATTTTTTTGCTAAGTAGCTTCCTACAGCATGGTATTCTTGGAAGTCCTCAGAATGAGTTAACTGAACATGAGAGGCAAATGAAACCCACAATCTGGTATTAGAGGATGGGCACCTTTCAAATGTGCACCACAGGTGCACCATTACACACACTCCACCTGTCTCAACAGCTAACATCAGCGGAAGAGATCTGGGCAGTAGATTCTGGCCAAGGAGATGACATTCAGAATGCCCTTTCTATGACCCACCAAAGCAGCTGAGGGGCTCCTGTTACAGAGCAGGTGAGTCAAGGGGCAAATCTGGGAGACCACTGAGTAGAAAAAGGTAATTGAAACAGCAAGTAGCCAGAAAAGGAGCAAAGAAGGGGAAGGAAAAGAAAATAAGGAAGAAGCATGGTATTAACCGCTGCAGCCAGCTAGAGCATAGCCTAAAGTAAGCTGTACTTGTGATATCAAAGCTCCATGGAGCCCACCTTTCTCTCTTTAAAAGTGATGCCCAGGAAGGAGCAGCATCTTGCTAAAGGCAACACAGAGTGGCACTTCTCCAAAATTCTCCTAACTCACAGTAATCTGTATTTATGAAATCCCTGAACAGGACACAATGTCTGGGTATTTAACAGATCATGGTGGATTTTTAACTCATTAATTTGTCCAAACATTTTTGAACCCATGAACTGGTCTCTGAATATGTGGCATGTTACTCTGATCCTCTGCTGAGGCTAACTCACAGAAAGCAGACATCCATTTATGCAGTTCAATTCATCTGGTTATTAGCTTTGACTGAGTGTTACAAATATGTAGCTTCTTTGCACTTCATCCAGATTCCAAAATGAAGTCACATATTTGAGGAGGTAAAAATAACGATTAAACTGCAGAGAACATCTCCCAGGTGCCAAGGTAGACTATGCTATAGTTAATCTGCATATTTATACTACAGCAGGATATTTTTCTTGTGGTTCTTTCAAGGGAATGTTTTTCTGAACACTAAGGCTCCTGTCACTTCAGAGTCCTTATATTCTAGAGATATGACTTCAGAGACTCCCCCACAGCCTCCTGTGTAATGTTAGCAGGCAGATTTCCTTGGTGGTCAGCCTAAACTTTCTTGAATTGCTCTCTGCATCCACCTGAGAAGTCGAGGGAAGGATACAAATCCCTGCTCCTCCTGGAGGGCAAATCAGTTGTGTAAAGAGAACAGCTCCAGCAGAAGACAATGAGAGCAACATGTCACGAGACAGCCAGTAACCAGGGTGTAAGGGTGCTGGTGGCCCAGATTAGAAGCTGGGGATAGTAACAGTGCTTGCATTCCCTGTCCTGAGACTATTTCGTACTCACCCCACTAAAGTCTGCCAGGGACAGATCTTTCTTTCCATGTGGCTTCTCACAGAGTACTTGGAAAGATCTGAGTTTATCTTGAAGGACAGGTGAACACTGAGTCAAAAGGAGAAGGCGATGTTATTTTACATCTTGATCAGGACTGTGGCCTGAGAAAACATATCCCAAATCTGCTTCAGCTCAGGATGCCAGCTTTACTGCACCACTGCCTTCCCAGGTGTACATTGCCTTCCTTCCAAATCAGTCCCTCAGGTCCCTCAAAGTGCCCACTGCTCCCCGAGAAATGCTTCCAGGTGGCCAGTGACCTGCAGGGTGCAAGGTCTCATAGCAAAGCCATCCCATGGCCCCACACCGCTGTCTGCCTCCTGTATTTGCTAAGCCTGGATTTAACCCCTAGTGCCCTGAGGTGTGTGTGTTGTCTTGAATTCAGAAGTTCAGCACAGGACTGCAGACAACTAATACATGTAGAAACGGGAGAAAGAAAGAGCCTCTTTGTAGGCTGTTTTCCTGGATGTATGGCAGATTCATTGGTAAATTCATGGATAATTCAGCTGCTGAATTGAGTTTTATTTCCTCTAAGTCTTTGTCAAGAAGTTTCTTTAATACAGAATACTTGCAAAGACTTCTATAATTGGAATAATTAGTTCAGGAGATACAGAAGTCCCTCTAGTCCAGGAGTTCACAGATCTGAGATACCCTGCAGTGGGACAGCAGTTCTGTTAGACCATACGCACTGGATCTATTTTAAACTTTCTCTGCAAGACAGCCCTTTATAGCCGCTTTGCAGGAGTGTTCTTCCCATGATCAGGTAGCACTTTTCAGCTGACAGGCAGACCAACTCCACAAACAGTGTGTGAATACAAAAGGCTATCATTCTGCAGTTTGGCTATAAAAATTGGTTGCCCTTGGTATGCTATTTGGGTCTTGGTAATTTATCATAATTTATGGCCTCTTCAAGTGAATACTACAGATAGGTTTTCTTTCATGCTGAACTGAGAATGTAATTTTTCCTGTATGTGTAGCCAAATGTGATTTATCTTGTTTAGGCTAGCACATTGCTATAGTTTATATTGCACAACCAGGGGTACTTTTTTACAAGTTAAAGAACTCCAAAAAAAACAGTCTTATAATAGGTCAAAAAAAGTAATGAGAGTTGTCATTTTTAAAGGGCATTTACAGTGTTTCTTGAATTAAAGGCAAATGATTTATTTATCAGTTTTGAAAAATCAATGGTTTTAATATACTTTAGAATGTATTCCCCAAACTAGTGTTGTTGTTCAGGGAAGCAAATAAACAGAACCCTAAAATGGGAACTCTTTCAAACTGGAAGCTTTTACTAGATAAAAATCATATTTCAAATATTAACACATCTACACAGTTTTGCTGGGAATTATGAGGCAAAGTGGAATATATCCACCTACTCAGAAATTATATCACCTTTTTCAGGCAGTATCAGTACCTGACTATGAAATGTAAACATAAAAATAAATATGATGTTCATCACAGTTTCATTTGCAAGAAAGCTTTTGATACACTTGCTGTTTTTCTGTAAGAGTGCATATGATACCATCCACATCTAGACAGTCTTTGGGAGATGCTTGTCTGAAACAGACATCCTTAAAAGCACAGGCTAAAAGAGATCGTGCAATATTATAGATATTCTGGTCTATCATAACAGTTTTTCTCATTCAAATATTTCCTTAATATTTGCCCAAAACGTTTTCACTTCAAATTAAACAATTATTCTCCTGGTAATACAATCCTATATGTCTCTTAATGAAAATCTTTTTCATTTCACAAAATTATTTTCACACTTCCACAGTCTTTACTTATCTCATCTCTTGATTTGAAAAATCCAGTTCTATCCATACCTTTTATAAGTTATATTCTTTATACTTGTCATTATGGCTCCTGTCCTCCTTACTCTAAAAATGATCTTTCTTTTTTCAGAAGTCTACAAAATGTGCTCTGTTCATAGTATAGACTATCATTAAGATAACCTCTTGCTGAAGAAAGAAAACATTCACATTCTGTACCATAGAAAGAGTACTTATACTAATATTTTCAATAATTAGGTATACCATTTTTGCAACTATTCAACATTGTTGAATGTGTGTAGACTTGTCCCCCAGTTTCTTTTCTCTCTGGCTCAGATGACCAACCCCATACATTTCTGTCTGATTTCATCCTCCCAGGGCAATTTTCTATCTCTTTCTATTTTCTCCAATTTTCCGAAGTGCCTAAAGTCCGATACAATTCTGCCCTGCCAAAATGCTTAGATGCCCCACTTGCAAAAAGGCACACCAACAGCTGCTTCTGTCAGCTCAGGGTCTTTTCTTTCAGCACTGGTGACCTAACATTTCCAGGCCTTCCTTGGCAATATAAGATAAAATTAAAAGCAATATAAATGGAAATTAGAAGACACTTCATTGATCGGCTTGTTTCAGGGACAGGCTACATTATGGAGACAGATTAGTTCAGAATTTCACAACTAGATTTTTATTGCTATAAGCAGATGTTACAATAACATCCAATTTCTTTGCCTGCTCTCTTCATAAAACAAGACAGACTTCTGAACACTAAACCTATTCAAACTACACAAGGCATTCTCAAGTGCAGAAGGAGTTTGCAGTACTGATATCATGGGAAACATTTTCTATTGGCAATTCCCACACTGGAAAAAAAGAGGTTTCTCAACATTTGCTTTCGGTTTGGAGAATGACAGGGTAACATCGCTCACGGGAAGACAGGATATATTGGTGTCAATGCAAAATTAGCTTGCTTTAATATTAGCCTAACAAGCTAAATGTGCAATGACCACTTCCTCTGGTCACTGCCATGCCAGGCAGCTCAGGTCAGTCTCTTCAGCTCCCTGACAAACCCCTCCAGCCGGTCGTATATTGCGGAAGCAGGGTGCCTCGTAGCCTCTCCCAGCAGAGCCGCCCCGTGACCCCACACTGCTGTCTGGCTCACATCTTAGCTAAGCTTCGACTTTACCTCTTTGGGTTTCCATTTCAAAGCCTTCCCGTGTGCTGGGCTGTATCTCTCCCAGCAGCACCGCGCTGATGTTGGGGCCCGGGGAGTGCCGATGCTGTGGGAGGTGTAAGAGCACTGTCATGAGCCCTGAGCTGCAAAGTGCGGGAGCTGGGCAATTTCCTCCTTGCCTGGAGTGCAATGGGGAGCTCACAGTGTGAACTGTTGAATTTTACTTTATGGACAAAGAGCATCTGACAGGAAATGTTTTCAACCACTTGTGCTACTATTGCTGGAGCACTGCTTTTGAGCTCCAGAGATCCCCTGCCAGTCCTCTGCCGGCCATGTAGGACAGAAGCTCTAGCTGAGCCCATTAACCGCATCTATTTTAAACCGTTCTCCGAGAGGTCTTTCTTGATGGCCATTATGGACCAACAGGGACCTTTGCACCAGTAGTTATCAGATGACAGACAGCTTAGCTCTATAAATAATCCATCACTGCAAAGCAACCCCTGACCTCCACACAGAGCAGATAACCGCAAGTCAAGAAAAAGAAAACTTGTGTTTCTCACCAGTGTTCTACGTGTATCCTAATACTGTAATATACGGGATCCTCAATAAAGCTGCACTGTAATTCAAGCACAAGACAGTATGTAGGGCTAGAATAATCTATCTAAAGATGGCTTTAGGACGAGCATAACCTCACAGAGAGGATTAGTTCAGACTGAAAGTTAGAGCAAGCTGACAGGATTCTAAAAAAAACTATGCAACAAACCATCCTATAATAGTGATGAGAGTTTAAAATCCTGAGGAATATAATACTTTTCAAGTAAGGCAGAACATATACTTAAGGTATTTCTAATCTATGGTAAATATTTTTATGATTTTGTTTCCCTCAAAATATATTTTACAAAGTCAAGATACTCTTTTCCTTATTCACATAATTAGCAGTCCAACCCACTGAAATGTGAATTGTTTCCTACTAGACAAACTTTCTACGTCTGCAGCCATAACATCCAAACAACACCACAGAGGAAAAAATCGCCTAGAAACCTTCAAAAATATAAAAGAGGCCCTTTTTGTCCCCAGTGTTAACTTGTGATGTGTTACAGTCCGCACTTCCTTTCCTCCTGAGTTCAACAGCCATAAACCATGCACTTTTCTGTCTCTTCTAACCTTCCCAGAAGTACTTTGTTTCTCTTCATTAAGTTTCCTTCTGACAGTTTGAGACACTTTCTCCAGTTTTCCTGAGCTACTTCTAGTCCTGATGCCATTTCGCCCTGCCAAAGTGCTTGGGTGCCCCTCTCCCACAAACTCTCAGGCCTTTCACAAAGCCTGCACTGGACCAACCATGTGAGGTAACCACATCAGGTGGTCAGGATCATCATGGTGCAGTTCAAATAGCAGCTCCTGTGACAGCTATAAGGTGCAGTTACCAAGTACGACACCGAGTATGTCTGCTTCAAAAGCCAGCAGAAATCCCAGGACAGGATGCCCAAGCATTTCTCACTGATCACCTTGTATTTTATCCCAGAGGTTCTTGGCCCTGGAGACCCAGGTCCCTGGCAGGCTCGTGCTGCTGGGACAGCCTCAGCAGCTGGGACAGCCTCAGCAGCTGGATCACAAAGGAAATGTCACATTCCAGCCACAGACTCCTCCTTGGGGAGGGGATCCACAGAGCCAAGGGCATGAAGCACAGCTCACCTCAATAAGGCAAGTATCTGTCCCCGACCTTCCAAAGTCCTCTCTTCCTGCAGTCATGGATAGCTCGTTGCCATGTGCCAGGGCAGAAGCAGAGAGGAGGCTTCACCCCTGTCAGCAAGAGGGAGGAGAGGGTCTTAAGGCACTGCAACCCGAGGGCACTTCTGCACCTGTAGCCTCGGCTGCAGAGAAGCTCCCAGGCTGGACCATCCCCTTTGGGATATTGGGGGTGGCTGTTGCCCGGCCCCTTCCTCACCTGGGGCCCACGCATGCCGCCACGATGCAATCAGCATTAATTGCACGGGGAGCCTTTGAGCATGTCTTTATTAATACCAAGTGTGAAACAGGAAAATGCTATTGAAGCAAACCTGCCTCTTGTCCCACACCTTGTGTGCCAGGGGCACATCTAATGTGCTCCTACCTCAGACAGGCATTCAGCTCTTGGGACTCCCACCACTTAGCCCACGAACCAGGTCCTCAGCGCTCACTGTCCTGCCTCAGCCATCTTCCCCTATCATGCCGCTCTACTCACTATGGGAGGTTGAGCCTGTTTCAAGTGTGTGCTGCTGACTGAACCTGCCTCTCACAGCAGCCCTGTCTCTGAGGGAGCTTGTCCTGCTGCCATACCCCAGAGGGAAAGGGGAACGTGATGTGTGACCGCTCTCGCCCCAACCCCAGGCTTCCTCTGCACGAGGGAACCTCAGGACAGGAGAGAGCAGCAAGGGAGATGAGGAGCAGGGCTTCTTCCCACTGGAGCCCCGCTCTGCTTCTGCGTTTGAACAGTGAAGGTCTAGGTGGGCTTTGCCTGGGCCCACAGGGCCATTGTCACATCCACTTCACGGGGCAGAATATTGGGGGGGGGGTGGGTGGTGTCTCTTTTGAGACAGCATAAAGGTAGGCTATGGGGATGACTCCTCTACACCTCAGGCTGCAAAGGGCTTTCTTTGTCACCCTTGCTGGCCTAGAGCCTCATCTGTGGAGGCTGGATCTCTCATGGCCATCCTGCGCTGAGTGAGGGTGGCCCAGCTCTCCTGGTACCTGCCTATGAAGCCTCAGCCAGGTTGCAGCTGTCAAAAGAGCGGCTGTATCACTCTCCTCAGGCTGCTCTACCACGCGTGTGGTGGAGTTGGCATGGCCATTGATGCTGCGTGATGTCCTCCTGGAAATCACACGCTTTGAGCACCTCTGTGGTGCCTTTGTGGGCAGAGGGCCCAGCAAAAATAGGGCCCTGCATGATGACCTGTCAAGTGTCAGGGGCTGCTTCTGTCAGCTCAGGCTCTTTTCTTTCGGCACTGGTGACCTAACATCTCCAGGCCTTCCTTGGCCCATTCCACCTGCCTTTGTTCTGTTCCAGTGGGGAACACGGGGACTGGCAGACCCGCCGGGTGGGACTCTAACTCGTTTGGTGCAATTTGATCATAATATGTGGGCCAGGAAGTTTCAGCAGCTGCAGCAGCACCATTTTTGAGTGAGACCTAGCTGCTGGTCTGTAGCAGAGCAGCCACCCGAGGAAGGGCCGCCCTGACGGCGCCATGCTGACACCCCGTGGCAATGGGTGCCCTGAGCCACGGGCCCAGGCAGCTGCTGCCGGGCTGAGCTCCCTGCGACTGACAGGAGCCGGCTGGAGCCCTGCGGCCTGTGCCCGCTGCACCTGACCCCTGCTAATAACGCCATCGCTGTTCTGCCAAGGGTCCCTACGAGATCTTGCCTGTCCCTTGAGAGTCAAGTGGCGAGACACAAGCGGAGGATAAGGCTGATGGGGCCTGTGTCCTCTGAACTTGTGTCCGAGTGACGCGGCAAAAGGCACAGCCGCTGTGCCGGCCAATGGCTCTGGGCCTTGCTTCCCTCTGCCTGATGTCTGTGGTGACAGAACCAGGCAGCGACGCCGGCTGCACTGAGCTCTCTGAAGGGCTAAGGGGGTCAGGCTGCAGGCAGAGATGGGTCTCCATAGCCATCGTGAGATAGCCACCAGCCTGGCCAGGGGCTCTCTTGTAGCCCCGAGGCTCCAGTGGCCCTTGAGGTGTCCGTGCTGTACAGCCCTACTATCTGCCCTCAGTGAGGGCTGTGAAAGCGCAGCCTGAGCAAAGGCCGTGGCTTCTGCAGTGCTGCTGAACCCTAGCGCAAGCCCTGCTTCTGTCTGCGTTCTCAGCCAGGCACGGACTCAAGGGGAGGCCGTTGTAAAATCAGGCGCTTTCAGAGCTGCAGCACACCCTGCCTTTTTTGTTTGCTGTTTTACAGGGGAAGTGATGCCCCACGTGCCCCAAGCTGAGCCCCAAATGGCCGCTGGAAGCACCTGGGTGGCTGCTGTGTTCCCCGGGGCACAGCACGTCCCAGGAGGGCACGGTGAGCACCCGGGTGCTGGTCTAGCACAGCCTCATTGCACCGACTGCAGAGGGGCCGCTTTGATTTATATTTCTTACCGGGGAGAGCACAATCAGGCCTGCTTCTGATCTTTAGCATTGCAGCTGGGAAAGGAGCTGTGCTGGAGCAAGCCCCTCTGCAGTAAGAATAGTATCTGCCGTCTTAGGACACAACCCAGTTGTCCAGCTCCTACATGGCAGCACGTCGTGCTGAGATATAGAAGGCAACCTACCCGCTGAGGAATGTCTTCGAGTGCTATTAGTGGAAGCGTATCATCCACACCAACAGGCGTGACCCCGCACAGGAGCCTTGCAAGAGCGGGGCTATTTTGAGCTTTTGACACCGAGGATGAAGGGAGACAAATGACGGGCTGATCCTCTTGGCATGGGCCACCTCCACAGCTCTCTGTGGCCTTGTCTCCTCCTTGGGGCATGACCCTCGTGAAGGCTGGTGGGTGATTTGGTGGGACGTCAGAGCCCAGGAGGGAGCTGTGCATTTGCCGGGGGCGCAAGGCCAGGCCTCAGTCCCCTCAGCGCTGCCCAGACGTGCTTATGGCAAGTCCTGCCTGAGGGTGTGCACCTGTCCCCGAGCTTCGGGCACACGGCTGCCTGCTTTATTCGCAAGCACAGCCTCGAGAGCCAGAGCGATGCCAGGGGATGTGTAACTGCGCACAAGTGAAACACGCAGGAGGCTCGCAGAAGAAACAGTTGCCTTTGCAAACCACAGCCTAAAGAAGGCTATGGCAGGCTCGTCAGGCACAGTTATACCCGTGATGCGAGAGCTGCTTCTTCAGTGCCTTGCCTCTCCTTTCCCACCGATGCTCTGTGACGGTGGTTTTGTACAAATCATCAAAGAGACTATCCCCAGATGTCACACTCACCAGTGTGGCCAGGAGCCATCATCCTGCTTACTCTTCTTCATGCGCGCCGCCTTCTCTCTTCCTTAGGCCTGGCTTTGCTGGCTGCATTCCTTCATTCTGATGACACATCCTCAAGCTTCCATGCTGGAGGCATTGTGAGGCAAAGGATGGTGCAGGGCCTGTAAAACAGGGTTTCAGAGAGCCTCAGAGGCTTATGCATGTACAAGCCATTACAGCTAACAGGGATACTCGTGGATGTTGTGTGCCACCTAGACTTTACCCAGCCCCACCTGAAGCTTTGAAAACACCTGAAGGAAGTGGAGCCAGAGATTCTCAAGCCACCCAAGAGGAGCAGTCAGCTCCTAGGTGAGTTTGGGGAGGCAAGGTTCACTGCGAGAGACCCTGGCTGTGGTGGAACACTGTCCAGCAAGGAGAAATACTGCAGCGGGTGAGGAGGGATAAACAAGGATGGAGAGTCCGCTACGGAGCCATGGGGAAAAGTTGTGCAGTGTCATGAGAAGAGAGGACTAGTCTGGCATAACTGCAGGGTGTTGGGTGGCTTTCTTAAGGTCCTTGTGATTGAAAACTGAGGTCTGCTCCTACAGAACCCTCTCCCATTGCTCTCTTCAGACAGCACTGACAGAGGTTCTGCTTGGCAATGCTCGCCAGCGACACTGGAAGCAGGCTGGACATCCTTGTGAGAGCTCGTGTGCTGGTGAGGCTGCACTTGGGAGCCAGGTAAGGTGAGAGCCCTTTGGATATTGCTGTCACAGGCGTACAGCCATGGAGCTGTCAGTTGCAACTTCCCAGCAGCGTGAGCATCTATCGGGAGACAAAGCCTCTGGCACTGACTTCTGCAAGCTTAGACCAAGCAGACAGTGCCAGTCCTTACCATTTCCCATCACCCCAAGGAGCTCCCCTTGAAAACATTGTAAGCAAACCAAAGTGGAAAGCATTCAGGGGCTCCCTGCCTCAGGCTTGGGCACAATCCTTTCCTGCAGAGCCTGTGTCCCTTCAGCCCACAACACTAGCCCCACTCCCATCCCTGTGGACTTGTGAGATTCAATGCTCTGTGGAGGACCCACCTCTCCTTTTGAATACTAGCGCTTGTACGGCAGACAGAGGTGGAAAGCTGAGGGCTGTCACGAGCTTTCAACATCAATATACACCCTGGGCTCTGCTCCTGAGTTGTCTTCTTCTGGTTTCCTTTTAGTGCCAGCTGCACATCACTCCTCAGCTGCTTCTAATGTGGTTCTCATTCACTCCACATCGATCTGCATCAAGGGCTCCTGGAGCCTGGGCTCAGCTGGGGTGACTGACAGCAAACGCTTCACACCCGGGCAGAGCTGCAACAGTGGGAGCATTTGTGTAAGTTGAAATTGCTGAGAGGATTTCCAATTAATTTATTAGCCCCCAGTTAGCGCTAACCTGTGCCTGATTCACTGCATACACAGCCCTGCAGTATTTGAGGTGTCTGAGAAAATCCTCCAAGGCTGTGTGGTCTCCCTGAAAATACGGGACAGATGTTACTCTTGGAAGCCAAGAGATGTTGTTTCTGTGACAAAAATCAGCTTAGGCAAACATCTGCGGGTTTATCTTTAACATACCTTGGCACTGGCCACGTGTCTTTCGTCCAAACTAGAGGCAAGGCTTAACGCATCAGAATAATCCAGCTGAGGCAGCTGGTAGAGCACATGAGACTTCACAGCTGCACGTGCCCACTGTGCCTCTGCTGTTCAGATCAGGGTCTGAATGAAGGAAAAAGCATTTGACTATTCCCCACACACACCTTCTTCCCTCATGCCTTTCCCAAAAATATATTGTCTGTTCAGGCTGTAGGTAGGCCAAAAGTGACGTGTGAGGTGCAGGTGTGTGAGGAAGGAATGGAGGAGTGCACCCATCCGTTCTCTTCTTTTCTCTTGCCTGAGGCAACACCACGTGCAGGCTCCTGTGCGAGAGGTGACAAGGCTGACCTTTGAGGTGATGTGTTGAGGAGTGTTGGTGCCACGCGGTGTGTGAGAAATGGGCTCTAAGGGGCAGCCCTTCCAGCACGTGGCCGCAGGCAGGGCTCAGCATTTGTCCACTGCAGAGAAACTAGAAGCAGGTGGTGGCAGCAGCAGCTGAGGGAATCTAGGGTGAGAGAGATGGCACAAATTAGGGGTGCTATCAATGTGTCATAACTGCATTTTCTGTGCCAAAAATCATCTCTTCCAAGGAACTGACAGTCCTTCACGGTGCAGTGCACTGTAACTACTGATAACTCACTCAGAGACTTGATGTTTAGGGTTTGTGACTGCCAGGATCACAAGCAAAAGCAGGGAAAGGAAAAAGAAAAGGGATCACCCTCCCTTGCCTCTCACATGGGAACTCAACTCTGCTGAAAAGACAATGGGAGAAGCATGAAGAGGATGTGAGGGCAGGAGCAGGGCAAGGAGCTGCCAGAGATGGAAGAGGGCACAGTAGGACAATCAGGGTCTCCCCAGGAATGGCCGGCCTCTAAGCTTGTGGGATCTCAATCCAGAGTTTGCATTAGCTTCTCTCTTCCCCCAGCCAGGAAAAATAAGAAAACTTGTGCGATGTGGTATCCCAAGCTTGGTCAGAAAAAAACCCAAAGAAGGCACTGTTCATAGCATGTGTGCGAGCAATCTACGGTCTTTATTCTCTAGACATTGAGGTGGGTACAAAGACTAATTACAGAAGAAAGAGACCAAGAGGTTCACATTTTGTGCAGCCCTCGGGTCACTTTGCTGACTCATGACATCCTCACTCCTCCTCTTCTATCTTCCTATGAAACTCACGGCTCTTTGCTCGGAGCTTGTTGACCTGTGACTCTGCAATGTCAGCCCGCTCCTCGGCTTCCTCCAGCTCGTGCTGGATCTTGCGGAACTTGGAGAGGTTGACATTGGACAGTTCCTCCTGTGTGGGGAGAGGGAGTTGGTGGTGAGGAGCCCAGGGCAGGGGTTTCACTCCACCTGCACCTCTCGGCCTTGCGGGGCTGCAGCTGTTCCGCAAGGGAAGGCACAGAACTCCTATCTCCCACCTACTACTGCTGGCCCAGAAGCCTCACACAGATCTCCTCATCCTTTCCTTTTTAGAATGTCCATTGTAGACAGAGCACAACAGGGTTTGAATATAATTCTGCTCTGGAATGTGGGAAGGAAACAAACATGGCATCTGCCAATCAAGTTTTGTTAGCTCTAGAATTAAGTGTTCAACTATTCTTGCAGACCATGAGACAAGGTTGGGAATTTTTAAGAGATGGTGAGTCCATGAGATCTCTTCATTGCCTATTTTGCAGATTCCCTTATCTGAGTCCAGAACTCTTGTCTGTACTGGGCTTTTGCAGTAGCAAAGAAGCCAGGCTCAGACATCCATAAATTCAGGGGCTGCAAGACTTCCATCACTTCACTCCTGATTGCTTCATGCCCAGAGAAAGGTAAACACTCCTCGCACAATTCTCACTGCAGCACACAGTGTAGCTTAGGAGTGTATTTCCAACACCTTCTCTATCTGCTGAAATTTCCCTGGGTGTATCCAAAATGTGGAATTCCCTGTAGTAGATGAGCATATGCCAGAATGGACTTCTAATGCAACATTTTCTGTGTTCCTGGCAAAGAATTCTGAAGGTTTGGCGAGCTGTTTTCTTCCATAGAACTTCCAAGCTCTTGCACACACCAAACAAGGGTGTCATGGTCATAGGCATCTTTCATTAAGATAGCTATATGGATGTCAAAACTCTGAAAATATGCTTTTTTCAAAAATTCAGGACATATTTTACTGACAGTATGATTAATAAGACTTTT
This sequence comes from Falco peregrinus, assembly GCF_023634155.1. Taxonomy (NCBI): domain Eukaryota; kingdom Metazoa; phylum Chordata; class Aves; order Falconiformes; family Falconidae; genus Falco; species Falco peregrinus. The sequence goes on along the minus strand of NC_073722.1, from coordinate 118,382,750 downwards.
TACAGACAACTTAGTTTTTCTAATGCAAAAAAGTGTTATGTGAACATGCCTTTCTCATTAGAATTTCATTCATTCATTGATTTTATATTCAAAGCCTGGGTTAATTTAAAAAAAAAAATTTAAAAACTTGAAGAACACTATTACTGACCAGTGGCAATTCCCAAGATTCTTATATTCATCTCCTCAATGATCGTGCTACCCACTTGGAAAGTGTTTCTTGACAAGCACTCAGAGTGATACTTACAGCTTCTTCAGATTGTCTCTTGTAGGATTTCACCTTCATTTGCAGCTTGTCCACCAGATCCTGCAGCCTGAGAATATTCTTCCGGTCCTCCTCAGACTGGAGTGGTTGGAAAGCAGGAAAGAGCGTGAATCAGTTTTCCCACCATGTGAGTTAACAATTCCCCTTGACAACCAAGTGCAAAAATATTTGCTTCCTGGGAGAGGGTGTGTGAGGCCAAGGAGGCCTCCTGCCTTACCTGGTAGGTCAGCTCCTTCACCCTCCTCTCGTACTTGCGCATGCCCTTCACGGCTTCAGCGCTGCGCTTCTGCTCAGCATCCACCTCCCCTTCCAGCTCCCGCACCTGCAACGAGAAGCCCATCTTTGGAGCTTCCCTGCTGGCTGCTAACGTGGCGTGCTCACTCATGCACAAAGAAAAGCCCCACGCACTCTGGCCTCCAGCTTCTGGATTTGCTTCTTGCCTCCCTTCAGAGCCAGCTGCTCGGCCTCATCCAGACGGTGCTGCAGGTCCTTCACCGTCTGGTCCAGGTTCTTCTTCATCCTCTCCAGGTGGGCGCTGGTGTCCTGCTCCTTCTTCAGCTCTTCTGCCATCATGGCTGCCTGATGAGAGCAAAGGGTCAAAGCCATTGTGGGGCTGGAGACCATCTGAGGGAAAATACACCCACCATCGGCACTGAAGGGAGCCCCCAACTCACATCTGTGATGGCCTTCTTGGCCTTCTCTTCAGCATTGCGGGCTTCCTGGATCGTATCCTCCATTTCACTCTGGATTTGGGCAATGTCTGTCTCCAGCTTCTTCTTGGTGTTGATCAAGCTGGTGTTCTGTGCAAAGAGAGATGGTGAGATTTTTATCATAGAGCCTGCGATACCAAACCTACAGCCTGAGCCAAGTTTCCCCTCTTCAAGCTTGCAGCTCAGACACTGGAATACTTTCTAAAATGGTTCTCTAGAAAGTGTCAGTAGTGGGTTCAGGGGATGGGTTCTGAGCATGCCTTGCCTTGTGGACAGCAGTACAGAGATCATTCGATCATGCTAGTACTGCCTATCCTCTGGAATATAGTAGCCTTCCATGTATGTTCAGTACCAGCACAACTGCTATTGCACCATGCCCATACCTGGGTATGGAGGAGCTGTACACGCTCACTTGCATCCATCAGTTCCTGCTCAGCCACCTTCCTTGACCGCTCCGTCTGCTCCAGGGCTGCCCGCAGCTCCTCAATTTCAGCCTGCAGCAGGTTTGCTCGGCGCTCCACCATGGCCACCTGCTCCTTCAGGTCCTCCTGCGTCCTCAGAGCATCGTCCAAGTGTATCTGGGTATCCTGTAAAAAGGACAAGAGAAATGGCAAGGTGGCAGCGTGCGCTTGGGCACCAGAATTGTCAGGGACGTCATTTCTCTCCCTGTAGCTTTGCTGAACAGACCTTGAGCACGGCCTGCGTGTTTCTCAGGTTCTTTTGTGCCTCTGCAGCCACGCGGTTGGCATGGCTCAGCTGGATCTCCATTTCATTCAGGTCTCCCTCCATCTTCTTCTTCAGCCGCAGGGCCTCATTCCTGCTCCTGATCTCAGCGTCCAGGCTGCTCTGCAAGGACTCCACAATCCTGAGGTGGTTCCTCTTCATCTGGTCAATCTCCTCATCTTTCTCGGCTATCTTCCTGTCAATCTCAGACTTCACTTGGTTGAGCTCAAGCTGGAGGCGCAGGATCTTCCCCTCTTCATGTTCTAGGGAAGCCTGGACAAGTGGACACAAATATTGGTAATGTAGATAAGGCCACTGCTCATTTCTATGTAATTGTAGAATATTGCAGGAAGTCTCAGCTGTTTACACTCCCCAGCCAAAACAGAGGGGAACAAGCATTTTTCAGCCACATTTCCCCATTGCTCATTTCTTTAGTGCAGACCCCAGGGACTATGGGCGTGTACCTCAGCTTCCTCCAGAGCAGCCTGGATTTCAGATTTCTCCTGCTCAATCTGCTTCTTGACTTTCTCCAGCTCATGAATGGCCTTGCCGCCCTCTGCAATCTGCTCTGTGAGGTCAGCGATCTCCTCTGTGGGAGCAAAGGCCAACGGCACGGTCAGGCACGGAGCAGAACGGGAAGGGCCCTGCCGCACCAAGGTGACGGGCATCTTTGCAGACACGCAGGCACAGACCCCTGTGGAGCGGTGGGTAGTGGTGGACAGTGGGAAAGCCCAGCCAGGAGCGGAGGGCCAGGGACTTACGCTGCAAGTTCTTGTTCTCACGCTTCAGCGTTTCCAGGTGGTCCAGGGACTCCTCGTAGGCATTCTTCATCTTAAACAGCTCCGTGCTGAGGGAGCGAGCCTCCTTCTGGGAGGCCTCTAGCTCAGCCTGCGTTTCCTCATACTTCTGCTTCCATTCTGCCAGGATCTGAAGGGAAACGGCACGTGAGCGTGGATGTGGCAATCGGGAGGGGACGCTCTGCCCAGGAACCCCAGGGCTGGAGCCCACAAGACCTTGTCAAAGTTCTTCTGCTTCTTATCCAGAGCTGCGCAGGCAGCATTCGCTCGCTCCACGTCAATCATCAGGTCCTCCACTTCATTCTGCAGCCTCTGCTTTGTCTTCTCCAGGGAGGCACATTTGGCATTCACAGCTTCAACGTGTTCCTCTGCTTCCTGCAGGCGCTGTGCCAGCTTCTTCCTGAGAGGTTTTAAGTACTGCTCATATTTGGGAACTAAAATGGACGTTATTTTTTCATTTTCAGCACAGTCCTGAGGCACTTTGCAGTATCTGGTCCTAATGCACATGGCACAGAACCTATCCCACCCTGACATTTTTCCTCTTTTTTTCTTTCCACAGAGTCTAGCTATCCTTCTGCCCTCCGCACACACCACACATTGCCTTTCTTCTGCATTCTAGGTCACATAGCTTATTTTCCTTGTGTTTTTCAAAACCACACCTTTATAGTACATATTTCTGTTTCATATAACTCATCTTCAACCTTTTAACAGGCTTTTGCTTTTCAGTATCTCAATGGCCTCTTCAAATTTCTGTTAGTGGTTTCTGCCAGCCTTCCCCACATTTTTACATACTTGGCCTCCTCCAGCTCCTCCGTGCGCTGAATAGCGTCCGTCTCGTATTTGGTTCTCCACTGGGCCACTTCGCTGTTGGCCTTGGACAGGGCGCGCTGCAGCTCCCCCTTGGCTTCCTGCTCCTCCTCGTATTGCTCCCGCAGCAGGTCACAGTCGTGGCGAGCAGACTGCAAGGCGTGGGCCAGCGCGTTCTTGGCCTGGGGGTAAAAAGATTGCAATAAGTACTAGAGGTATCCTGGGAAATTTTTTGTTAGTGGCACTTAGACACTGGAAAAGACACTGTCTATCCCAGAGCAACAGTGATTAAGTGACTGCATGAAAAGAAAATCCAAGGTCTGATATACCACAAAAAGCTAGGAGTTCTGCACAGATAGTGCCTAGATTACATGACCTAATGGAATGTTTTGAACTTTTGATTAGCTCACTTTTTGAACTATTGCACACTGCACCAAAAATAATGTGATGTAAAATATTTATTTCATATGTAACATTAAATATCTTCACCTTTATCTCTTCCTCTAGTTGCCGCTTCAGTTCTTCAATCTGCTGGGTGAAAGCCTGTTTCCCTCTTGACAGCTGAGAAATTAAAGCATCTTTTTCCTCTACCTGGCGTGAATATTCACCTGGAAAAGTTTGTAATTAAGAAAGTACTTTTAACACCCAAGGGAGTCTTTTAGAGTGTTCTCCCACTTCCAAACTAGAGATGGAAGTGCCATACCAGATTCTGTCTGCAGACGGGCTCTTTGAGCACTAAGATCGCTGATCATGCGCTGGTTCTGCTCGTCCTTTGTTTTATATTCACTTAGCTGGTCTTCCAGAGTGCGACACATTTTCTCTAGATTTGCCTATATGTCAAGCACATATAAGAAAATAGTTAGTACCTTGGTTCTGCCGTAATTACAGCAGGAAAATGTGTCCAGAGCATGCATTTTAACATCTGGGGACTATGTGTATACACCCACAGTTCTGTGCATTATATTTGGAGAAAACAGTTACAACCTGATCATAGTTAAATAAGATTTAAAACACATACTACATTCTACTCAAAATAATAATAAAAATATTTCTGTACCTTGGCTTTGGAGACAGACTCCATGTTACTGGCCAAGTCGTCAATCTCCATCTTGAGCTCACTCTTCTCCTTCTCCAGCTTCTGCTTCACTCGCTGCAGGTTGTCGATCTGCTCCCCAAGCTCAGCGGTGCTGTCCGCGTGCTTCTTGCGCAGGGCCGCAGCCGTGGCTTCGTGCTGCAGCGTGGCCTCCTCCAGGTCGCGACGCATCTTCTGAAATTCTGCCTCACGCTTCTTGTTCATCTCAATCTGAGCGGCGGTAGCCCCTCCGGCTTCTTCCAGGCGCTCGCTGATCTCCTCTAGCTCCCTCGACAGGTCAGCCCGATGCTTCTCGGCTTTTGCCCGAGAGGTTCGCTCTGCCTCAATTTCCTCCTCCAGCTCCTCAATACGAGCCTGGGGAACATTAGGCACCCTTCGCACCCATGCCCTCCTCCTTCCCGACCTGAGACTGGCTGAGAGAGGGGAAGGGCCAGACACTTGCCTGCAGCTCCTTGATCTTCTTCTGTAACTGCATGCCCAGGAGCTGCTCATCCTCAATTTTGCTCTGGATCTGGCTGATTTCAAAGTCTTTCCTTTGGGCAAAGCAAACTGTGTTAGCGTCTGAGCAAAACACCCCCAAGCGCACCAGCCCCACAGTCTGGTGCCCCACAGCCACGCTTACTTCTTCAGTTTCTCATCCAGCTGCTGCTTGTCGTTCTCCAAATCCATGATGCTGTCATGGGCCAGCTTCAGGTCTCCTTCGAGTTTCCTCTTAGCTCTCTCAAGGTCCATGCGCAGTTTCTTCTCTTGCTCCAGGGACCCTTCCAGCTAAGAAGAACAAGGCCATCAGTGCGCTGCCAGCCAGGTATAACTCTAAACCTGTCCTGCTCTTGCTGTATGCCTGTGTGCTTACATCGTCCACTTGCTGCTCCAGCTTGGTCTTAGCTTTGGTCAGCGTATTGACTTTGTCCTCCTCTGCCTGCAGGTCATCCAGTGTCTGCTGATGGGCCTCTTGGAGGGCTTTCTTCTCTTTAGTCAGCTTCACAATGGTCTCGTCCAGGGCTGCCATCTCCTCTGTGAGGTTTTTCACCTTTGAGAAGAAAAGAGTAAGTGCAGATAAAAAATGGCTACTGTATAACAAAGCAGAGGTCTTTTCTGAAGTGGAAGTAGCATCTTCTGCCTCATACCTTGTTTTCAGTGGCATGCTTTTCCTTCTCAACCTTGGCCAGTGTTAACTCCAGGTCATCAATATCTTTCTTGAGCTCAGAACATTCATCCTCCAGTTTCCTCTTCTTGGCTGTCAGCTCAGCATTGATTTCCTCCTCATCCTCAGCCCTTTCAGTCACCTCCTTTACTTTGGCTTCCAGCTGGATCTTGGTTTTGATGAGCTGGTCACACCTTTCCTCAGCATCAGCCAAAGCATCAGCTTCCTGGTGGGAAAATACTGGGTTTAGGGATTTGGTTTTTTGAAGGAAAATGAAGATGTTTACCTTCATAGTTTTTAGAGTCCTGGAGAGCAATTTTGTAGTTAAAAATTTGCTTAATCCAACAGAATGAAATCCAATACAGAATAGATTTTATATTGTTGGTTTCGAAACAGCCAGTTTTGAAAGCTAAAACCAAGTAAGATTCTTTTCTGTGTACATGAAGGCCCAAGTATTTACATATTTGTTCCAGATATACAATTCAATATTATCCCATAATATCAAACATTAGAATAAAACATATAAATTTTTTTATTAATCAGAGGAATACCTCGCACATTTATGAAGTGCCAAGTGATAACCATATGCCAAGATACACATAAATAAATACAAAAGTCACAGTTATGCTAACATCATTCCTGCATCTCTATTTTTTTCACCCTACTGTCTTTCTGGAGCAACTGTTTCTGATTTAGATTTTCATTACCACAGCCCGAAAATATCTAGCAGCTTTGGCTCTTCTCTGTGAGACCCTCATCAGCTAAGAAGAAAAGGAGCTGCTGGAATATTTATCCCTAGGCTTTTTTTGCAACAGATGTCCTGTGTTGTTTGTTATATTTTGTCTCAAGTTTCAGTCTAGCAGAAACAATGAGAAAGAAAAATGATAATTTTAGCAGTGAGTGATTTTTTTTCATCATTTTACATTTAAAGATGCTTTAAAAAGTGGGGACATGTAAATTTTCCTGTCATATATGCTGCATAGTATTACTTTGAGGATACAGTCTTTTCTATTCTGTGCATTATTTAATTTAGAAACCACAGCATTACAACACTACAGATGTATCACACCATTGTATATAATGATTCTGAGTGATTTAGAAGGGCAAGTGAGAATATTAAATTCTGTTTCCTCTGTTAGTTCGGTATTACAACATAGTAATGTTTGTAACAGCTAAGCTGCCATCTACACCAGAAAGAAACAAGTTACCTTGTTTAATTGGAGAATAAAGAAAGGAAAGAAATGTCCTCTTAACTTGTCCTAAAAACTCCTAATCATGTTTGTATAAGGATAGGCATTCTCAGTTTTGGAGAAGTAGGAAAAATGACTAGAACAAACATTATACTAATACAAGTAAAGTTTCTGGATTGCTGATACAGCTTAACTGAATGTTAATGATAGAGGCCTCAGCATACACCATAGGAAACTCTCACATACAGCATCTGGACTCCTGACAGTCATTATTGAAGCTGCTTGTATTTTTAAGAGCACCACTTCATAAAACACAATTGAATGGACTTAATATGTAGTTTACAGGTATCTTTTCAAAATGTAGTTGTAAATATCAGCCTGATAGTCACAGTTCAGTTAGGATGAGGCACACTGGTAGTACTCACAGCCTGTACTTGGAGCTGGAGATCATTTTTCTCCTGCACCAGTTTCACCATTTTCTCTTCCAGCTCCTTCCTCTTTGCCTCAGACTTTGCAAGCTCTTCCTTGGTTTTCTCAAACTCCTGTTTCATGTTGGCCATCTCCTTCTCAGACTCTGCACTCTTCAGCAAGGGCTTGATCTTGAAGAACAGCTTCATCCAGGGCCAGTGCTTCACGTTCATGAATGCACGAATATTGTACTGGATGCAGAAGATGGACTCTCTGAAAGGTAAGTCAAATTAATATTAAATATTTAGACCATGATGATACAATAAGCCAGATACAGTGCACTTAATTTGAAGAAATGTCTACCTCCTCTCCACCATTCTCTGGTACTCCACTCTCATCAGGAAGCCCCTGCACCTGGCCTGTGTGCGGGTGATGAGCTGTGCCAGCTTCTCATCCCTCATCTCCTCCAAGAGGCCTATCAGCCCAGCTTTGAAGAACACCTTAGTAAGAGCATGAAAATAGGTGCAGTGTATATGGTTGTTCAGTGTAGCCCAGTACCCTGTACCCCATGGTGTACAATATGGGAATCTAACAGAAAGAGCAAAAGCACAAAGAAGGTATGTAGTGATAGACCCCCTCTTATATCTCCAAGCTTCCTGTTACCTGCAATTGAGGAACTATAACAGTCACACATTTTGCCTTTGTTTCTATTAACCCTTGATTCTTTTATTCTACAACTTCACCTTAAATTAGGAACCCTTAATTGGCCTTTAATTAAATCATCCTATGGCAAAGAATTTCAGTTTTATTGAAGTGTTGAGTCAATAAGTACTTAGCTGATTTCTTTTAAGTACGCTATTTGATTATTTCACATGCTATCTGGAGAATCTGAGTATCATTCTCAAGCCATGTAAATCAAAATCACAGAGTACTTGAAACAAACAGTTCTTGTACCTTGGTATGACCAAATTTGTATTGAGTGTGGTCTATATCAATTGATCCAAGAAGTTTCTCACAAGCCTTCTTGCTGTCAATGAACTGTCCCTCTGGGATAGCACTGGCATTTAATACTTTGTATCTGGGGGAGAAAATGAAGGAATTGCATTGGACTCAATGATCTTAAGGGTCTTTTCCAACCTAAATGATTCTATGAATATAGAGACCAATAGGCTGGTACACGGCAAGAAATAGTCTCGGAACTGTTGAGAACATAATAGTGTTGCTAAACATAAGCTTAGAGAAGGCTTTAGTCACCAGAGGTGAAACTTTAATTTCACAAGCTACTCAAGATGGACAAAACGATCCATTAAGGGGAAGAAGTCTGACCTCTGTTTAAAATCTGCATACAACACTCTGTTGGGAAATCCTTTCCTGCAAATTCTGATCCCTTCCAGCACACCGTTACACCGCAGCTGGTGAAGCACCAGTTCATGCTCCATGGCACCTAGAAATTCAGAGCACAAATACATGCTATATTCTCTAATACAGAGGGGAAGAGCTGACCATACTGAAAACCTTCTACACGTGAGTCTCTTACCAGGTGTTTTTGTTTCATTTGGGATGATGCAGCGTACAAAATGTGGGTGGGTGCTTCGCAGATTGGTCATCAGCTTGTTTAAATTCTCCTGGGAGAGTCATTAACAAAAGTTTATATTAGCAAATGTAATTTCCACTACAAGCATCAAGCCCTCTAAAATGAAATAACGAAGTATCAGACAAAAATTAGCTTGCAGAATCCTGAACTAAAGCCCCCCACAAGTTTTTCTGACTTTCCACGGATCTTTGCTGTTACTAAGTTAACATATAAAGTTCTTCTGATTAATCCATAGGAAATATTGTACTCTTAAACATAGTTTTAACACATTTCACTGACTCTAGTGGAATGTCCTTATTAGAAATAACAGCCATCTTCCACTGGATGTACCCAGAGAGATAAATTGGTGCCTCTGTGGCAGTTTGAAAAGATGGGACATATGGAGCAGAATACATAGAACCTTCCTGGTTTCCCCACTGAAAGCAAAAGGAACAAAAATGACAAGCTGAGTTTTGTATGTCTAGATGACATGTTTATCTTGTAAGGTAAGATGAGAATAAGGTGAGATAAATCCCAACCTTGTTTTGTAATTAATATCTGTATACTTTTTTATAAATATTTATTGCTTATAATTAGTGGAGGGAAGTAGGTGCCTCCAGAGGACACCTCAGAGTACATAAATTAAGCAGCCAAAACATTAAGATGTCTAAACACTAACATGTCTAAACAAGAGGGATAGAAGTTTGAAAACATAACAGAAATGCAACCCAAATCCAGAAAACAATATATCTACTATAACATTTCCTCTTAAAGTCTTATGACCTTTCAACATAGGCTTATTGCATTATTTTTGAATGATACATTCTGGCAATAATTTCCCACTTGCAAGGCCAAGGCACTACAGCCATGATTATTTTTCTTGGGGCATATACACACATGCCCATGTTCTGTTTCAGAGCACTGGCTAGAGGCTGTCAGGTGATCACGAATCATATGATACCGGATCTGTAGAAGAAATTAGGCTATATCAACAAGGGAGACCTAAATGAAGGATGAATATGGTAATAAATAACCTCAGGAGAGACTAGACATTGCACCTGGTGGAACTGTATGAAGCAGCTAGGCAGCAAGACTTGGTTATGACAAAGAACTGTCAAGTATCTGACATCCTAGAAATCTATAACCCAGGGACTGGTGGTATTTCAACTATAAGAAATTGATTCCTTAATCAAGGAGAAAAATTAGAGCTATAAATGGAGCAAATAAGTTATTCTCCAGACCAGTGGGCAGAATGTTGTTAAAAGGCAATAAAAGGTTCCGAAGCAAGAGGTGGACATCTGAAGAAATCTGTTATATTTTAGGTGTATATATATAGAGAGAGAGGTTTTCTGTATGACATTCTGCTGTCTGAAACTGTCATCCTGGGACAAGTGGACAAAAAGAAAATTTGTGCCTTCAGTGGAATGGAGCATAAATAGATTACAGTGGCTTTATTCCTAACAAAAGATTGCCCAAGAACTTCAGGGTCTTTTAACACAACTAAGCCAAAGAAAGACTAGACATTTAAATGATAGGTTTAGTTCTTATTTTAGGATGAATAGTGAACTCTCTACTGTACCCGGAAAAGAGCTGAGACAGTCTGGAAGGAAGAACCCTTCTTCTTGCCACCTTTCTTGCCAGCACTAGCCTCTGCAAAATTGAAAATAAATAAAACAGATTTAAGATTTTTCCTTTTGCCTTTTATAATTCCTTTTTGTAAGCTGCACATCAGTGAAAATATGGGATTCATAGAACCAACCTGCATCTGCTCCACCATAGTTGGCAAAGAGTAAGGCCAGTGTCTTCACAGAGGATTTCTGGTACAACCCAATGACAGTTTCATTCAGGGGGTCCTTGTTCTTCTCCAGCCAGCCAGTGATGTTGTAGTCCACCGTGCCAGCATAGTGTATCAGGGAGAAGTGTGCCTCAACCTTCCCTTTGGTAGGCTTGGGCTTCTGGAAGTTGCTGGACTTGCCCAGATGCTGGTCATAGAGCTTGTTCTTGAAAGAGGTGTCAGTTGCCTTGGGGAACATGCACTCCTCTTCCAGGATGGAGAAGATGCCCATGGGCTAGGAGAAATGAGCATGGGAGACAGACTGTAATTTAGTTTTCAGGGCAATAATGACCTTCACCTAGGCAGAGCAGTGGAACACAGACTGAAATACACATCAGAAAATATTATTATTCAATTACATCTTCTGCTAGAAAGTGAAATTAAATATATTGATACTTACGTTTTTAACACCAAATTAATCATAAAGATTAATGGACATTCATTTAGTTTGTGTGGAGAACATGCTTTATAAAATCAGAGCACTATTTTCTTATCCAGAGGGACTCAAAGCACACACAGATGTCTTAGACAAATTGAACATGAGCTAACAGTACACCCTTGCAGCAAAGGCAGCCAACTCATCCTGGGCTGCATTAAGAGTGTTACCAGCAGCTCAAGGGGAGTGATCCTTACCCTCTATTCAGCTCTGCTGAGAAACATCTGGAGTGCTGTGTCTAGTTCTTGGCTTCCCAGTACAAGAGAAATGTGGACCTAATAGAGTGAACCCGGTGACTGGCCACAAAGATACTTAAATGACTGGAACATCTGACATACAAAGAGAAGCTGATAGAGATGGGACTGTTCAGCCTAGAAAAGAGAAGGTTCTGGGGGATCTTACCAATGTGTATAAATACCTAATGGGAAGGGATAAAGAAAACAGCTAGAGGCTTCTAGTAACTTGTCCAGTGACAGGACAAGATGGAACAGTCATGAATTGAAATACACAAAATTCCATTTAAACAGAAGAAAAAAGCTTCTTTACTGTGAAAGTGGTCAGAAGTTGGAACACTTCCCCCAGAGTATCTGTGGAGTCTCCACCATTGGCAACATTCAAAATCCAGCTGAAAATGGTCCCGAGCAACCTGCTCTGGTGGACCTTGTCTTGACCAAAGGGGTTGGACTAAGTGATCTCCAGAGCTTCCTTCAAACCTCAGCAGCTCTGTGAAGCTGTGATTCAAACTACTTATCCTCCTGCCAGCCACTGAACTTTTCATCTCATGTGCAGTGTGATGTCTTCTCATAGTCAGTCAAGGGATGCACATGTAAGTGTGATTGTGCACTGACAGTTATGTATGTCTCTCTTTTATGTTAATTTTACAAAGATAAAGATATTCTTCTGTACTAGCACAAGTCTTTTAGAGCTGAAAGATGAGGAGGACATGTTGATCTGTAAATTGACTCTAACTGTTTTGGAAAAACACTCTTATTGGGAGTTTAACAACCTTTGGCACTTGAAAAGAGATGTACAGACTTGCTCTCATAAAGCTGTGTGAAATCGCCTTCACATCTCACTTGACAGAAGAAATAAACACAGGGCAAGGTATTTTGAATAATGAAAGTTGAATACTTGGACATGAACATAGAAGATCCCTTTTAAAAATGAGGCCAAGTAATACTAGAATTTGCACGCATGTAGTGCATTTGAACAGGAAGGGTACCTTCTCAATGAGCTCAATGCAGGCAGCCAGGTCCATCCCAAAGTCAATGAATGTCCACTCAATTCCTTCCTTCTTGTACTCCTCCTGCTCCAGCACAAACATGTGGTGGTTGAAGAACTGTTGCAGTTTCTCATTGGTGAAGTTGATGCACAGCTGCTCAAAGCTGTTGAACTGCAAATAAAATAAGAAGACATATCTGCAAGATGCAGCAATAATTGCAAAAACTCATTTGTTTAAAATTTGAGTGCAGTTATCTTGGCTTCATTGTCAAGTCAGGCATTTAGTCAGTCTGCTTTATATCTACGTAACGAAACAGAGAAATGCATCAAATTAATTGTCCACAAGGAATTTTTTTTGCATTGATAAAATTGTGATGATAAAATATATTACCTGTATAATCTGAGACCAAATTACAGGAAGAAAAAACTCAATCTTAGGCCTCTCATGATATATATGTTTTTATACTATATTGTCCTTGATCATTTAAAGCAAGGATTTTTTCTGATTGGACCATTCTGTACTTTTGAGTTGGTGCATCTTGAAATAAGACAAGTCCTTTGAAAGATCATTTTTTACTTTATGAAAAGAAAGGCAAATAGCTACAAATAATTATGTGAAGATATTACACCTTTAAAAACACATCTCAGAGTGAGCATGACATCCAGTTGTCACTTCCAAATAGCTCTTACCAAAACTTTGTTACTTACATCAAAGATCTCAAAGCCAGCGATGTCCAGGACACCAATGAAGTACTGTCTGGGTTGTTTGGTATCCAGCTGTTGGTTGATACGAACAACCATCCACAAGAACATCCTCTCATAGACAGCCTTTGCCAGAGCACCAACAGCATTGTGCACCTATAAGAAAAATAAATGCATAGAGTTAACATATAGAGCAGAGGAGAATCAGAAGGATCTTAATTCAAAACATGGTTCCAGGTTACTACGTTTCTTACCTGCTGTGCAGTTTGACCTTTGGTCACATACTCATTCCCAACCTTGACTCGGGGGTAGCAGAGGGCCTTGAGCATGTCAGCTGAATTCAGACCCATCAGGTAGGCAGCCTTGTCAGCCACTAAAAAGGGAAAAAGAAAGAATTTAGTGTTATGTACATTCTGAATCCTGGAGTGTTCTCTAAAGGCTGAAGGATTCAGCCTTCTGTTCTTGGAAATTTTTCAGTAGACTCTCATATGGGGAATTTTGCTAACATCAAAGTCATCATTATGCATACTAAGCTTTTCTGAAAGAATTTATGTTTGAAAAACTTCACCGAAGGATGTAGAAAGTAACGATGTTTTCAAAAATCTCTTGGCACAAAACTGAAAGCTGCAGCTTGCAAGGCTGAATATTTGTAATACATGTGTAGCTCAGGAGATGCAGTGGCAACAGCCAGGTACTGATCTACATCCAGGTAGTCAAAACCACCCAATATTTCAGGTAGAACACAAAGAAGGTATCTCTGTTCTCTTTCAGATCCAGAATCTACAACCCCTTATGATCTTTGGTTTCTGACAGTAACACTCACTGGGTTTCATCCTTTTACCTATGATATTTCCCACCTTCTGCCTTATGCTTTAGCAAGATGGGCCATTGCTCAGAGAGATGGAGACATGGGTTGTAGGTCCTGTGCCAACAAAGGAGAGGAATCAAACACACCTCTCACACCAGAGGAATTCTTAATAACTGACGGGTAAGGGTGAATGGGAACACTGTCCCCCACCCTGTTACAGCTGAAGCACTTGGCTGCTTCACAATTGCAAACCATATTCCAACAAAAGTACCACTAATGATGTTAAAGGAAGAACATCCATTGCTCCTAACTTCTGGAAGTGTACAAAAAACAGTTTAAACTATTAATTGTTCATAGCATGAGACACCAAAAATCCTAAGGTCAGGGAACATGATATACTGAGAAGAGGACAAGCAACACATTTTTTCTGGCTTATTGTTTTCCCTTGGGATCCTAAAGCCCAACAAAGAACAAGTTTTAGTGTCTTCCACATCCATAGTGGCTTGTAGAAAGGTTAATTATTAAGTTTGATAATACCTTCTGTGCCATCTGGCTCTGCTTGCTCCTCTCTTGGTTTCTGCTTGAACTTCAGGTTCCCATAGTGCATAACAGCCCCTGTCAGCTTGTAGATGGCTGTCTTCTCATCAGCAGTGAAGCCCAGGATGTCAATGGCACTCTGGCAATTCAACCAGCAAAGTGAAATATTTACATGTTATGTGATGTATGACCTATGCCTGTTGACCTGTTCCATAAGTTACTTACATCTGTAGCCATCAGTTCCTCCTTGTCATCAATACTTGGAACAGTGATTTCACCTTGACTCACAAAAGGGTAGTCATAGGGGTTGGTGGTAATGAGGAGCATTTCTGAAAACGAATGGGTTCATGGATTAAATTTCATTGGTTTTGTGTAATGTAGTTAAATGCTGCTCAGGGATATTTCTCCAAAAAGATCAGTGATGCCTCCTACCAATTAGCTCCGGCTTCTTGTTGGAAGTGATCTGATAGAATATGTGGTAGCTTCTTTCTGCTTTAAGCTGGAAAGTGACTCTGGACTTCTCCAGCAGGTCTGTCAAGGAGGGTAGGACAGAGTGAGTACAAGAACTGGGAAGTGAATAGAAGGAGTGGGATCAGGCCAGGAGAGCGACTTACAAGTTTCAATGTCAGCAGAAGCCAGTTTGCCTGTGGCCCCAAAGTGGATTCTGATGAATTTGCCCTGTTAAGGAGAAGCAGTGGCATTTCAGCCTGGAGGCGTTTCATTGCTGTCTCCTTCTGTGAGAATGCCACTAGCCCATCACTACTGTTACAACAAGGAGCAATTTCTCCTAAAACAGCTTACAAAGCGTGAGGAGTTGTCGTTCCTCACGGTCTTGGCGTTTCCAAAGGCCTCCAGCAGTGGGTTGGCGCTGATGATTTGATCCTCAAGCGTTCCCTGCAGGATGAGAATTATTGCTGCTTATCCTTTCCAAAAATCACGTCAGGAACAGAGGAAAGCATTGATTCCAGCCAGCACCTGTTACTTTACCTGCATTTTGCCTGACTGCTCCTCTTTCTTCTTCTCCCCGCTCGCTGCAATTGTTGCAAAGTACTGGATGACGCGCTTTGTGTTCACAGTCTTCCCGGCACCAGATTCTCCGCTGTCAAACCAAAGAGAGACGCAGAGAGCGTGTGGTCAGGCAGGAGGTCCCCTGGCACCAGGCAGCCCCGCAGGGACCCGAGCAGGGGGTGTACGTACGTGATCAGGATCGACTGGTTCTCACGATCTGTGAAAGAGGCAGAATGAAAGTGTTAGAAGTTGACCTGGGTAACACTGACTTGAATGATAAGTAAAGCTGTAAGTGGAAGCTGGGGCTTCCCTAGGAAGTCCAAGAGTACCCAATTCCCTTCCAGGTCCTAATGGTACTAAATATAATCCAGAATGGATGCATAGAGCTGTCAGAGCCTGTGACAGGTCCTGAGACAAGTTGGGTACCACCCTTCATACAGTTCCTGTCAAGGAAACTAATCAAACTGCCTGCATGTGTTCAAAATAGTGGATTATATGGAATAATAACTTACTTTCCTATCAGTGAAAAAAAGTAGAAAACTAAGTCAAGTACTATTTCTGCAGCGGGAGAGGGTACAATCTCATACAATACGGTGCAAATAATACACTGACTCATGCATGCTTCTTGGTCAGTTTCACTTGAAAGTAGTTCCTGCATAAATCGACCAAGTTCTCAAACATCTCTGTGGTGTCTTAAGCTGGCTTGTCACATACCGCAGTGAGATCACTGGGCCTTCTTGGTTTAGATTGCTGTGAGGGAGGTCAAGCAACTCACCAGTCAGCATGAACTGATAGGCGTTGTCCGAGATGGAGAAGATGTGTGGAGGGGCCTCCTGGCGCTTCTTGCCTCGGTAGGCCAACACCACCTCCGGGTTGTACACCGGCAGCCACTTGTAGGGGTTGACAGTGACGCAGAAGAGCCCCGAGTAGGTCTGCGAGGAAGGGAGACAGCACGTTGGCTCCCACTTGGCCTGGCAGAGCAGTTCCTCCCGGCTGCCCAAAGGCAGGCTGCTGCTGGTACTTACGTAGATCATCCAGGCTGCGTAACGCTCTTTGAGGTTGTACAGCACAGCGGGCTCGTGGAGGTGGGTCATCATGGCCATGTCCTCGATCTTGTCGTACTTGGGAGGGTTCATGGAGAAGACTTGATCTTCCTTCACGGTCAGGGTCTGTCAAGGAGACAAAAGATCTGTGTGCGTCAGCTGAAAGCTCAGAGTGGGAATCAAATGCTGATCTGAATCTTGAATTTTGCTCACCTCTCCACCTTCAGTCTTGACAGTGATCTTCCCTGATTCCCTGCTCTGGATTGTTCCTTTCACAAAGGATTCTTTAGGGTGGGCCACAAAGACGGATGTCTTGGCATCAAAAGGCTTGTTCTGGGCCGCAATTCTCTCCTTTTCCGATTTTCGGAGATAAGGAGCCGCCTCCCCAAAAACAGCCATCTCAGCATCTCCAGAGGCCATGTCTGCACTTCACTGAAGGTATGTCAGCAGAAGGCTCTAATGGGGAGGAAGGATATGATACTGATTGTTCACATCTGTTCTGTTAGAGTGTGAAAAATTTTATATGCCTTGGTTTCCCTTCATAAACTTGAGTATTTTGGAACAGCTAACATGAGCTAACTAGAGAACTAAGTTTTAGGTCAACTTCAAAAAAAAAAAAAGAGTTTTTCATTGTTGTAGTCTGGTCTTCAGACATTTAGGAGAACAACTTTTAATGACCTTTCAGAACTGTAGGTCTGGTACTTTAAGAATACTATGTGAGATAAAGAGTGAATTTGCTAAGCAAGTTTCACTAAGGCATCACTATGAGGAATGGAAATGGAGTTAGGACATTGTGTTAAAAGGATGAACAATGAAGTAACATTTCTGAAAAACTGTAGTTTAGGTGACCTACAGTCTTGGATAGCATTGAACCTGTGGGACATTTACCTGTTAGATATAATAGTAACAGAAAAGCAGGGAGAAATTAATGAATTTTGCTAATTAAATTGTCAACTGAAAGAAAAAGGCAGGCTTTGTGACATTTTAACATTCTGCCATAATTTATTTTGTTATATGCATTTGTCATTCTTCAATACGTCTAAATAATTTCAGCCCCAAAGTTCTGACTTGGGTGAAATAAAATTCAAGTGCTGAAATCGGAATCGTGAAGCCTGTACTGGGATCCAAAATTAATACTTATGGAAAAAAATCTAGGAACAGGTGAGTTCTCAAAACCTTAAATTATAGGAGTATTTCTTCATATGCTTTATTAAACCTGTAGGTAGCTAAATTTAGCCAACTGCACTTGAAAATTCTAGAGCTACATTAACAAAATTTATTCCCTCTATTTATTAGGTTTTTTTTTTTTCTTAGAGTAAGAAAATGGGTATCTAAGAGAACCCTGGCATTTTACAAAGGTGGTGCTCAAATGTTTTATTAATTCATACATTCTCAGGTAGAATGCAGAACTTTCGACTTTTTCTTGCTGTGCTCCTCTTGGTCTGGTTCTACTGCTGCCATTGCAAAGATGGGAAGCCAGCACACCTTGATCCCTGTTAGGTCAGTTAAGCAGAAGTAAAGAATTTCCCCATGGGAATTTTCTGTTCTGCCACCAGTGGTCAGAGACTTCAAACACAGCCACTGGAAAACCTGTGGCACCCCACCACCTTCTACTGTAATCACACTAGGTTTGAATATAGGGTGAAACAATGGCCCTTTCAGAAACCCCACCCAAAAGGATCTTTCTCTTTCCTCTAAGAATTAATAAATCAGGTTCTTACCTCTCGTGACACCAGCTGGGGTCTTGCAGGCTGGCAGCTGGTCGGTACTGTGAAACAGAAATGGCAGCTCCCTACTTGCTGCTGCACAGAAATCCAGAGTGAAAAGGTGCAGGTGCCTTGAAAGCAGATTTAAACCCTAAGCTGAGAAACGGACTCCCCTCCTGGAAATGAGCATCGGAGGCAGCAGGAATGCTGCGGCACATAAGGGCACCATCCCCTTCTTGCAAGCCTGCCGACCCCATACACTTACCTTGAAGCTTTCCGTGGAGACAGGGCAGACTTGTCACAGGGACATTTTATACGATCTAGTCTGCAGATGCTACAGATGCCTACTCTTTCTTCGGTCAAAAAATTTTTGGCAAACCTTCTTTGGTAAAGCATTGTCTGGCAAACTGAACTAAGGGCATAATTGTCATTTGACATGACTAGATATAATTAGAAAATTTTGCTGTCTTACTGACTATATGAATGCATCTCCTATAAACAATCTGACAAGGGTGTTAAGGAGGGAATCTGGACTAGTCAAGGCACTTAGAGAACTTGGATGCAGGACTTACGGATTCTATTGCTGGCTTTCCCACCGACTCACTGTATGACCCAGGGTGGATTGCTTGGTACGTCTGCACTGTAGATATTCCAGCTGTACAACAGAAAAAAACAGGATGTTAAAAGATAAATTAGCATTATTAAAAGCTTTTGGCAGTTATGATGGTAAAATCCTGAAAGCAGTCTAATAGTTCATGGAATTTACAGGCACAACAGAATGGTCAGCCAAACACCACATCCGCGAGAGGCTGGGTTCTACCTGGGATTTTAAGCTGGTGCCTCTGACAGAGATGTGAGGCAGCTTCAGGGATATCAAGAATAGTGCATGCACACACACACACAGAGGCATGTGCACATGTGCATGTGTGTCTCTCTGTACACACTTGATTGCAAATAAGTGGGAAATTCTCCAAAAAATGTTGTTGTGACCTTGTGCACCACCTTGTTCTATGGGAGGGGTTGTACCTGCTAAGACTTATGCACGTCAGTGCCAGTAAGAGGTGCTTCCTTCTTTTCAGGCAACTTCTTAGCTTATCTAGGTGTTCCCATGTTTATAACCCTAGGAAAGCTAACTTTGATCTAGGAAGAGCCCCCACAGGGTATTTTCTAACCTACAATTGATAGAGAAATCCTCTAGTCAGCCATACCTATAAAAATAATTTGACCTATGCGCAAACAACCCACCTCAGTATGCAGACCCAGATGCTCTGCAGCCAACAGATGCTCAGTCCAGCTCTTCCATTGCATCACAAATATCTTGCACACTTACATGCTCGCACAGTTCCAAAAAACACAGTGATACCTTTACCAGAGCATTGGGGGTGGCAGGCATGCTTTTGCAATGCTGATAGAATGGAGGGAAGCGGGATTTTCTGGTAGTCCTGGAGAGACACAGATTTAGTTTTAGGAAGGGGACACTGTCATGTGAGCTGCTTTAAATCTTGTCAGGTTTAAATACATTCTTCCCCTGGTCATTGGCATTTTGGTTATTGAAAGAGCTCAGTGGATAACACATGGGCAACATTAGGAAAATGGTGCATGGATCTGATGTTATATCCAGCATCAGGCAAAGTCCTGTGCTTGTAAAGCCCGTTCCAAGGAGCTCCTGCTTTGCTGGAGCCCAGACCCAGAGCTCGCCGCCGGGCTCCATGCTCAGGGCTTGGCGAGGCTGATGGAAACACCCTGTGCTGTGCCCAGGACGAGCCCAGAGCCAGCCACCAGGTAATGGTGCATCTGAAGCCCTGCCTCTCTGGGGTCAGTCACCAAGGGGTGCTGGTGAGGGCACCTCCCTCCAGCGGGACCCAGAGCGCAACTTGTGCCGCCAGCATGGGGCCAGCAGGCTTTGCTCTGAGGGGCTCTTGTGACCGAGTACCCAGGGTGCTGGGGTGCCACGTGGTGCCCAGCAGCCCAGTGGTTACCTGTCCTGGCTGAGGGCAGGACAGAGATGTCCCGGCAGCTCAAAGCCTGGGGTTAAGAAGACGATGCAAGAAAAGCAAGGGACGGCTGAGGGCTCTTCCAGGGCATGAGGGAAGGGGCTCTTCTCCCATCAGGTTGGGGAGGGAGCTCTAGTCTCCCATTCCCAGGGAAGCTCTAACATGTGCAGTGTAAAGGCAGCATCCTCTGGCAGCAGCTACTGCTGCTTTTTTGTGGGGCCCTATTCTCAGCAGTACATAACAAGCCTGTCTTGCGCAGTGCTGTCAGGCTGGGACAGTGCCCTCAGGATGTGCCAGTGCTCAGTTACTCTCACAGTAAAGAAAATCTTTCCTGGTTTTCAAAGGAAACCTCCTATGTTTCGTATTTTGCCCACTGCCTCTTGTCTTGTCACTGGTCACCACTGAAAAGAGCCTGGCTCCATCCTCTACCCTCCCCTCAGGTATTAATATAAATTGCTGGGATCTCCCTGAGCCTGCTCTTCTCCAGGCTGAACAGTTCCAGCTCTCTCAGCCTTTACCCATAGGAGAGGTGCTCCAGGCCCTCAGTCATCTTAGTGGTCCTTTGCTGGATACTCTCCAGTAGCTCTACATCTTTGTCATATCGAGGAGCCCAGGATTGGACACAGCACTCCAGATGTGGCCTCACCAGATCAAGGGGAAGGTTCACCTCCCTCGACCTTCTGGAAAAACTCCTCCTAATGCAGCCCAGGACACCATACACCTTCTTTGCAGCAAAGGCACACTACTGGTTCATGTTCAGCTTGGTGTCCACAGGATCCCCAGGTCATTTTTTTTGCAAAGCTGCTTTCCAGCTCGTCAGCACCCAGCATATGATCTTAAGGTCTTTTCCAACCTAAATGATCCTTTGATTCTGTATACCGATGCATGGAGGTGTTCCTCCCCAGGTGCAGGGCTTTGCACTCCTTTTGCACTATTGGACACAGTACTGACCTCTGGGTTTCACCTAACAGGTACCCAGTTGCACACTATCCTTAACACAGAAAACACTTTATGTTAAATGGGCCCTAGAAATGGCAGAGTCACAAAGACTTCAAGTCTTACTACCATGTTTACCAGTATTGATAATTGGGTTAACTAAATCATGTGTGGATTTCCAGCTCAAAACCCTTTGTGACCTTAAAGCAAAGCAAGCAAAGTGCACAGGCACCTCTGCATTCCCCCAGTAAACTCCATGCTTTGCATACATATACGGTAAGATGTCTGTAGGTTCAATATAATGTCCACAGAAGCAAGAATACATACGCTGGCCTAAGGGATCAAACCATTTGCCATCTACTTCAGGGACTTGGCCCTCACTTCACGGCTTCAGGTGGTATATAAATTCTCGGTGAATGTCTACAGGGAAAACACACCTGACAATTGGACTAAGTTTGTGGAGGTTGGAAGACGAGGCAGGAGAAAGTGCAAAAAAGTTTGGGAGAATAACCCAGTGTTCAGTGTTCTAGCGTATGACATAAAGCTCACAAAAAGAAGTGTTTGGTCAGCTGCCATAAGCATCTCTGAAATGGATTCTAAGCTACTGAGCACCTGCTTTGGATTTGTTTTAATCTATAAAGCTCATCTATCCCACCCAGATATCACTTATATGACACTGGCATAGCGGCTTCTTACACACTTCTTACAAAGAAGCAGTCTCTAATCTGAGGTAGATGATCCAGATTCCACTGTAGTTTAACTCTGTAGATCTCAGTAAATTACATCAGGGAAAACTCTTCCCTGTTTCCTGCATCCAGGCACAGCCAAGGAGAAATCTGTACAGGAAGAAAACTGTTGTAAGAAGTGCAAGTGCCTCAATGCAAAAAGAAAAATGCAACATTCCCTGTCAGCCATTAATTTTCTGTCAGTCCTATTTTCATCTCTTCATGCTGGACTCCACTGGGGCCAGAAGCAAACCACAGCACAGATAAAAGAGAAGAGGCAGACTGAAAGCCACGTCTGGATACAGGCTGTTCTGCAGAGCAATGCAGTGCCGGCAAGGCTCACGTTCCCCACGGAGGAGAAAGGATTCAATCATGCTGAAAATAGATCCTTCTTGAGACAGAGTTCAGGCAACGGTCTCACTTTCCGCCAGCCCTTAAGATGTGTATTTTCTTATCCTGATCCCCATGGTTAGCTGAGAGACAAGGAGTGAGAAGGTATTTTTTAGCTAGGCAGCAGACTGAGGAGGGGAAAGGTGCCTACAGACTGCTGTATGTTGGCTAGCAGGAACCTCCCCGTCACGTCCATTCAGGGTCATCAAGCTGAGGTTGTGGAGCCTTTCCCCAAAAAGTGTGGCTAATCTAAGCCATGACTGACCTGACCAACATTGGCAACAGATCCATTTGAAGTGGGAGACTGAACTAAAGACCTCCAGATGTTCCTTTGCAACAGCATCTTTGTGGCTTTAATGTAGAGGTTCCCTTTATCCATCCAAAATAGACAATTGCTCAAAGCTAAGCAGAGAAGGTATCTGCAGCTTCATGTCTTGTGTTAAGAAACAAAATTTTTCCTGGAATCCTGAAAAACAGTTTTTCTTGAGCAGACCACTGGGCATGAACCTTGGATCTCACTGCATTGTTGGAGACAGTTAATTCCATGGAAATGGTTAAAGCACATCCCTCCAGAAAAACAATTCCAGAACACTGCTTCAAGTATGTCATCTAGAAACGTCCTCAGCAGCAGCAGGCTTCAGTAGCTTTCAGTCCTTGAAGAACAGCATGACATGCAGGCAGTCAGAGAACTGTGGTGCTCACTGGGACAGCAAAGCACATCACATCACATCAGAAAGAAGTTCCACCAAGTGAGGAACAACAGGGCAGGAAGAATACAAGAGGATCCTTTTGTTACCAGAGGCTGGACACATTCATGGAGGTAATTGTATGTTGGTAAGTATTTCCCCAGTCCTGTTACAGGAATTTAGGGACCTGGTACAAACCTTTTTCATTCTGAGTCCCTAGGTAACATTTATCAGAAAAAGTCTGTATGATACAGTGAACAGCAGCTAACATCGCCACTGTGTGTTATTTCTGACCATATCATAACATTGAAGGAAATAAGATTATACAATGTCTATTTGTAGTGGGAGTGGACTAGATGAGATGGTCTTTATAGGTTCCTTCCAACCCGAGCCATTCTGTGATTCTGTGTGATTCTCTGAATGGCTGTGCTGGGCGAGACCAAAGGAAAATGTAGGCTTTCTCACACCTGAGACATTTTCATCATCCCAGTCTCCCCAAATATCCACTCTCTGCATGTCCCGCCCACGTGGTGAAGCCTTCTAGAGCACAAACGACCGAAAGGTGGTGAAAAAAGTCACGTGACTAGAGCAAAACCAAGGAAGGCACACATGGGAAACAGCAATGTATTTTCTGTGTCATTGCTAATAACAGGACACAGAAGCATAAGCATGTTCTTACTATCTTTCTGTGTAGCCTGAGAAGTCTCTGGCCGTCTCAGTGGCCTACTTGTCCCCCCACATGGAGGCTGTGTCTGAGCACACATCAGAGCTAAAGTGAAATGAAATCATCCCTGCGCAGGTAATTACTGGGGATTATTCCGTCCTGCTCCAACCTAATCAGCTTGCTGAGTGACTGGTCTGCAGACCCTCTTAAAACACTGTACATATTCCATAACATAGAATTTATATATATCTGTTCAGTGCTTATATACACATCTATGCTTGATGTGTTAGCAACTGTCTCTAAACACCGTGTCACATAGATGACAGACTTGGTGACAAGCAGCTTTGCTTGGACATCCTTCTAAAGTCAGGTTCCTCTCATAACAACCAAATATGAGCTGGTATTGTGAAACTCAAGGATTTTTGTCCGTCTGCTGCATCTGTTACTTGTTTTCAGAGAAATTAGTATATATTCCCTCAAAATCTCCAGACGAACCCCCTGCCTAGTCACTGGTACGAAAGAAACTGATTGCAGGACAAACATCTTCAGAACAAACACCAGTTTCACTTTCTTTTCTTTTGTTCAACAAAACTCCCTCAGGCAAGTGCTATAGCTCTAGGATGCTTCCTAATTAAAGACAGCCTGATGCTGTTTCAAGCTATCTTCTCCCTTCCATTACTAGTGTTATCTGATAAACAGCGCTTGAGGAAAGGGGGTTTTATAGCAATTTCAGTGCCAAGCATTGGGATCAGCCTGCTCCTGCGGAGGGAGGTAGAAGTAGCTGAGCTTGAACAGGTAAGTGTAGGAAGATTGTTGACTTTCCAGGCTTGCTGCTGCTGCGATAGGTGCGGAAAAGCTGTGGCTGTGGCTTCTGGGAACAGCTGTTTAGCACTACCCACTGCTCCAGTGTGCCTTCCCATGGTGGGCATCTGGGAAGATGCTCTGCATCTTGCAGAGCTCTGGCATAGGCAAAGCCATTTTGCTGTGACCATTATGTGAATACATCCCCTGCTTCTGAAAATTGCTGCCTAAAGAAGACTTTTCTTAAACAGTAGGGTTTTTTTTTTAACCTCCCTTCTTTCCCTTTTCCCAGGTCTTCAGAGACTTTTACTCCCATATAATATGCTTTTCCAGCTGCCACACAGAACTTACCTTCAGCCCATTTGAGAGGGTATGAAACAGCAGCTGTGCATCCATATTCCAGCTGAAAACAATCAAGATCTGTGAGGCTTGCTCAGCTGTGAGAAAGCCAGAGCAGAAAAAAAAAAAAAACAAACAAACCCTGTCATGCACAGATAGTCTCATAGATTTGAGAACAAGCAGCCAGCCATATCAGCCTAGAGCAAAGGACCAGCTGGTATTATGTGCATGAGTATACGCTGGATACTTGGTGAAAATCCAATTTAACTTTTTCCATATTATTTAAAATATTATGTAAGCATATCGTCTTCCCACCTGGTTGTTCCTTTTCCAAAGTGAAAGGTCACAGTCTGGACAGCTTGTCTCTCCAGTGCTCCCATCAATTTTGTTGTCTTTCTCTGTGCACTTCCTAATTGCACAGGCCAAAACTGCAGACAGCATGTGGTTTGTGGGCCTGGTAGAATGATTTCTGTTTTGTTCTTAGCTGATCCTAATAATTCCTAATATTCTGTTTGCCTTTTGTGGCCACCAGTGAGCACCGACTGATGTTTGGAGGCAACTATTATTTACTATTCTGGTGGCCTTCCTATCTCCTAATCCTGGTCATTTTGAGAGACAGAATTCCTATAGGGTTTGGTCTATGTATGGTTCAGAGTAATTGTATGGACAGAGAAGTTGATATTCTATTTCATCTGCACAAAGAGGTTTTACAACTGATGATCAGACAGCCTGCCTTACAAGGGTGACATCTTTCAGCAAAATAACAGTGGGTGAGACTCAAGAGCAGCACAGCCCTTCTAACAGAGCAGCAGAGAGACAGGTAAATTAGCCAACTTGTACATGGAGGTGAGCAGCTCTTCACTGAGTGTCAGACTTGTGCCATTACTCGGACTCCTCACACTCGCAGAAAACACCAGCGAAAGAGGTGACATTCAGGATGCCTTTTCTATCACCCACCAAAAGCAGCTGAGGGGCTCCTGTTACAGAGCAGGGGAGTGGGGTGGGCAGGCTAAGATGCCTCTGGGTAAGACAAAGAAAAAAGAGAGCAAGTGGCAAAAGGGGGAGGGAAGGAAAATCAGGATTAGGTGCATAATATTAGCACTAGCAACAACTGTACCCTAAAAAAGAGACCAATGAGTTGATATGTTCTTAGGCTGACACTCATCTGTGACAGATGCACAAATTCCACTTCTGGGCAGATTTCAGTGCTGTAAATGGAAATATACTGGTGTGGAATTTGTATTAACTTGTTTACTTTAAGCATTAGACTCCTCAAGGGTAAAACAGCCCACCGGGTTACCATAGGATTTTCTGAGTGCCAGAGTCACTGCAATGAAGTTACCAACAGGATACATAGAAGAATTTTCTAGTGACATTTTCCGAACTAACTTTTTACATTACAGAAAAGTTCCTTTTGCATCCACAGGAAATTTGTCAACAGTCTCATTATTTTATGTTGGCGGACAGATTTCCTTGGTGGTCAGCCTAAACATTTCCTGAATTTCTCTCTGCATCCATCTGAGAAGCGGAGGGAAGGCTATAAGTCCCTGCTCCCCCTGATTTGAAAGGCAAATCAGTTGTGTAAACAGCTCCAGCAGAAGACAACAAGAGCAATGTGCCACCAGACAGCCAGCAACCAGGGTGTTTCACATCTCAATCAGGACAGTGGCCTGAGAAAACATATACTAAGTTTTCTGCAGCTCAAGATGCAGTGCCAACTTCACTCCACTGCTTTGCTGAGCAACGCAGGCCTATGTTGCCTTCCTTCCAAATCAGTCCCTCAGGTCCCTCAAAGCACCCGCTGCTCCCTGAGAAGTGCCTCCAGGTGGCCAGTGACCTGTGGGGTGCAAGGTCTCAGAGCAGAGCCATCCCGTGACCCCACACCGCTGCCTGCCTCACACGTTGGTTAAGCTTGGACTGTACCACTCCGGGCTGCACTCCCGAAGTCTTCCTCTGTGCTGAACTGCATTTCTCCACCAGTACCGTGCTGCCACTGGGGCTCTGCTGCTGGCAAGGGGGTAGGGGGAGGCAGACCACAGCCATGAGACCCTAACAGCAAGGCTCAGGTGGTTCCTCCTCTCCTGGGGCTCCTGACAGGAACTAACAGCGTGAACTCTTGAATTTGACTTCACTGACAAAAAGTTTCTGAAGGGGAATGTTTTAGCTATTTGCTCTACTATTACTTGAAAGCTGCATTTGTGCTCAGGAGCTCCCTGGCCATCCATACGGGACAGCAGTTCTATATGAGCCCATCAGCTGCATCTATTTTAAACTTTCTCTCCGAGATGTTCGTTTATGGCCACTACGGACTGATGTTTTTCTCAAGACCTTTGCACAAGCCCTTATCAGGTGACAGGCAGCAGCACTCCACAGATAGAGTGTCAATGCAAAATGACCCTCATTCTCCATAAAGCAGTGAGCAATTCATCTTCCTCACATCAGTGTTCCACTTTGATCCTGATAATCCAGCAAGCTTTATAGCAGTGGCTGTCAGTGGGGATATTTTTCCCCAGCCTCTGCTCCTCCTGCACGCATCCCTCCCCAGCTCAGAACCACTAATCCATTCCTTTCCTTGTTACGTATCTACCACCTCCTCCCAGGATAGGCAGGAGCACTTAGCACTGCTCAAAGATACTTGGGTTCTGCTCCCATCTTCTCCTCCACTTCAAGGCTGGTTGTTGGTTTTTTCTCTTGGAAGATTTTTCAAAAAAACTTGTGCACAAGATAGGTCCCTGTGGAGTGGGCCACAGCAGCAACTCAAAACTTGAGCCGCTCTGCGCCATCCCTATCCACTTACCCCCTGCCAGAGAGAGCTCCTGTTGGCGATGGACATCAACCCAGGCTGCCTCCCCTGCCTGGGGAGCCGGCTGGGGCAGCTGAGCTCTGGCTGTGCTTGGGCGTTCCAGGCTCCAGCTGAGGACTACAAGTAGTCCCTCAAGTCTTCAAATGCCTGGGAAGGCACAGCTGCTCACTGCCTCCTCCCAATACAGCTAGTGCTCCTGGGTTTGGGAGGTGTTGCCCGAGGATGCTTCCTTCTCTGAAGCGCAGCGAGCTCCCCACAGCTTGGTGCATTGGCTTGAGCGATGAGACATGTATGTGCCATGTGCAGTAGCAATGAAACAACATGCCACTTTACAGATAAATAGAGTAAATAATTTCTTAAAAAGTAAAATTCAGCTTTACAAAGGTCTCACAAGGTGGGTTTCGAGTTAGGTTGTCATTTACAGATTAACATTATAGTGTTTCCCAGCAGTTTCCCCTCAGATTTTTCCTGGCCTTTCCTCCCCAAACCTGATGCTGAGTTGTCATTTCTTCCACCCCTGCATCCTGCACTACCATACCACTCAGCACTTTTCCTCACATATGTCTCACGCTCTTCCTCCCAGACTCCTCCCTACATGCCTCAGCACCATTTCATAGGATCACAGAATCATTCAGGTTGGAAAAGACCTTTAAGGTCATCAAGTCCAACCATTAACCCAGCACTGCCAAGTCCATCACTAAACCATGTCCCTAAGCACCACATCTATGCATTTTTTTAACACCTCCAGGGATGACAATTCCACCACTTCCCTGGGCAGCCTTTTCCAATACCTGACCACCCTTTCAGTGAAGAAGTTTTTTTCCTAATGTCCAATCTAAACCTCCCCAGCGCAACCTGTGGCCATTTCTTCTTGTCCTGTCGCTTGTTCTCTGGGAGAAGAGACTGACCCCCACTTGCCTACAGTCAAGCAGCTGTAAAGATCAAGAAAGTGCCCCCTGAACCTCAGCCATCAACCCTACCTTAGCACTTAGCACTGTGATTACTCCTACTTCCACCTTCTCCCACTTACCAGCTTATTAATTTTTTCTGCAACAAGAGTCACCTGAAGGTGAGTTCAGCTGATTGCAATCACACTTAATGCACTGGGGCCTCAGCCTTCTATTCGATCTGAACAAGTTCATGAGCTGCTACTGCTCCACTTGGCTGAGAGGGGGGATGTGGCTTTCTGCAACACTGCTGGTCCTGGTGCAAGCTTAGAGCAAGCCCTGCCTCTGCCTTCCTCGCCAGGGAAGGGATTCGTGGACTGCAGCCTCTTCCTGATCAGCAATAAACAGGTTTTCAGGTCCACAAGCATTTCTTTAATTCGCTGCTTTACAGGGGAAGCAATGCCCCCATCCACCCCAAGCTGAGCCCCAAATGGCCGCTGGAAGCACCTGGGTGGCTGCTGTGTTCCCCGGGGCACAGCACGTCCCAGGAGGGCACGGTGAGCACCCGGGTGCTGGTCTAGCACAGCCTCATTGCACCGACTGCAGAGGGGCCGCTTTGATTTATATTCTTACCGGGGAGAGCACAATCAGGCCTGCTTCTGATCTTTAGCATTGCAGCTGGGAAAGGAGCTGTGCTGGAGCAAGTCCCTCTGCGGTAAGAATAGTATCTGCCGTCTTAGGACACAACCCAGTTGTCCAGCTCCTACATGGCAGCACGTCGTGCTGAGATATAGAAGGCAACCTACCCGCTGAGGAATGTCTTCGAGTGCTATTAGTGGAAGCGTATCATCCACACCAACAGGCGTGACCCCGCACAGGAGCCTTGCAAGAGCGGGGCTATTTTGAGCTTTTGACACCGAGGATGAAGGGAGACAAATGACGGGCTGATCCTCTTGGCATGGGCCACCTCCACAGCTCTCTGTGGCCTTGTCTCCTCCTTGGGGCATGACCCTCGTGAAGGCTGGTGGGTGATTTGGTGGGACGTCAGAGCCCAGGAGGGAGCTGTGCATTTGCCGGGGGCGCAAGGCCAGGCCTCAGTCCCCTCAGCGCTGCCCAGACGTGCTTATGGCAAGTCCTGCCTGAGGGTGTGCACCTGTCCCCGAGCTTCGGGCACACGGCTGCCTGCTTTATTCGCAAGCACAGCCTCGAGAGCCAGAGCGATGCCAGGGGATGTGTAACTGCGCACAAGTGAAACACAAATCTGTTGCATCCAAGAGCGTATTCACCTCCTACCACCTGAAGCACTCTACCTCTGCATGGCTCTTTGGCATCTTGGATGTTTGAGAGGCCTCTTTCCCTCTTTCTAGCTGTCAGAAATCCCCTCCCCATTTTATTCCCGTCCCTTTAACATTCTCTTTCTTTTTCTGGTATGGGTTTCTTTCGGTCCAATTTATTTTTTACTTCTGTTTCATTTTTGTCACTTTGTGAAAACTGGACGTGCACATTAAGCTTTCTGGGGTAAAACAAACCATTCTCTCAGAGAGAAGTTTTCCAGCTGGATCAACTGGCCAAGTCAGTCTCCTTTGGGACTCCACATTCAGCCAGACTAATGCACAGTAGCATTAGCAGGCAGGAACAAGTGGCCAGGGGAATGAATGTATATTAAGTAGTTTACAAAGTGCTGCCACTAAATGCAACCCCACACACCCTTAGGGGATGGATCTGAGGCTAGCTTTTGGAAGAAGGCTCCTTGGCACAGTCCCAGCCTTCTCAGCCATTCTCAGGCATGTCCAGCCCTCCTGCAGATGAAGACTTAGTTGATTCAGCTGGCAGACCAGAGCACAACTGTTCGTTCATGGGCAAGTTATTTTTCCAGCAGCCTAATGAATTAAACTGACTCCTCCTACAATCCCCAGCAATCTGGCTTTTCCAGGCATCTCTGTGCTCGTTGGGCATCTTCCTGTGTCTATCACAAGCTAGTACAGCTTGGTATGGGCAATGTGAACAGCCCCTCCTCAGCTGCTCACCTGACAATCAGGCTGGTGATAAAGAGAAAGGCTTTGCCTGCACATCTTGGTGCCATGTATGAGGCTCAGGTTCTGAAAAATTAACATTTGATTCTAGTTCCCCACAATCTCAGACCCAGAACAATGGATAGAGGCCCCTTTTGAAAGGATCATGGTGTGGGGACAGTTTTTGAGGAAACTAATGCCTAGTCTGAGAAGGTTTATCAAAGTTACAGGTTTCTCAGACAAGCTGAAGATCTTGCAGCTCATCAACTCAGTATTTAATGAGGTTATTTTTTGGACAGAGTGATAGGATAGGAAAGCTTGGGCCATTGCATAACAATCATTATCAAATATTCCTAAAGAAATGTGAAAATCCCTTTGTAACTAGAGCAGTCGTTCACAGACCTCTGGAGAACAAGGTGAGAGGAGAAATCGGTAACCCCAAACCCTGCTCAATCTGGCAATAGTTCTATCTCAGGCTGGGAATCTGAGGGCAAAAGTTAAATGTTTGAGCAAATCGGAATCCCTGTGCTGGTGTTTCCAGATGATCTGCTTCCCAGGTCTTGGGACAGAGTGAGCAACTTGACTGATGACAACAGAGTTGGTCTGCAAGCTCTCTGGTTTGAGGACCCAAGTAAGGAAGTGCCACAGGCTTTACAGCATCTTGGCATTTGACTCATTCATAATGAGCAGTTGTGAAGGTTGAGAATAATAATCAAAGCACTAAACATGATTGTCCCAGTGGGCTCAGAGAAATACTGCACAAGTGTGATGCTTGCACAGACTTGCTAACTCAGGAACATGGCAACTCCTCAGTGTCCTGGAGTGTGGATTTGAGACAGGACACAAGAAGATATGCCTGAATGCAGGAAATAAAAATGAGATGCCCAACTTTCTTGATCTCACCTGCAATCCTGTAATGCCCCAGCTAGTAAAGGATGCCAAGGAAATTTTCAGTAACTGAGACACCTTCTACCAATTTCATATACTCTAAATCTTACAACTGGAAAAAAAAAAGAAAGAAAAAAAAGAGAAAAAAAAAAAAGAAAATGCCACTGGTGGCCTAAACTACCTAGAAAGGGATGCTCTGCGGTACACTCTGACAACAACCCCAGCAGCAACAACCAGACCTAGATTTAGCAAGGAACCCCTGAGAGACTCCTCTTTGTGACACTAAACTACTGTGCGAAGCTAATGAAACAGCATGTCCAACCAGAAGCTGTGAGGTCAGAACCCAGACAACACGTGGAAGCAATGCAGACACTGTCCCAATGATTCTGAGACTTACTCCCACACTTGGGGAGCCCAGCCTGCAGTACCAGTCAATCCAGTCAGTGATCACAAGTTCATTAGCAGCCACATAAAGGAAGAAGCAATGGGTAGGGTCCTGTGAGACCCATCCTAGAGTGCAGACTAAAGAGCTCAAACAAACTGAGCTTGTGTTTGTGAATAACAGAAGGGCCCAGGCAGCAGGGAGAACGGACGGTGCCGAGTAAAACATCTCTGCTAGAAAATACATTGCAATCAGCTTTTACTAGAATAAATGAAAGATCAGACACTTCTAAAGCATGTGTACATTGTGTTTTCACTGGGGCCAGAGTGGAGTGATGGGGGTGTGGAGGGGGTTTTGGATGTGATGACCTCCAGAGATTCTTTCCAACCTCAACCATTGTGTAATATGTGGAAAAAAAGAGAAACATCAGAGGCCTTCAAACTCCTGGAGTCCAAGCAGTGATAGGGTGATAGACTGCTCTGTCAGTTGGCTTTGCTGTGCTCTGCAGGCATGGCAGTGCCTTTGCCAACGTGGGAAGCCATGCCACACCACCTTAGTTTACGTAGTGGTTCCTAGGTGGTACCTCCGGTACTGAGCTCTCGAGGTTTTGCTCTCAAACTGAGATACCATTCATAGTTCATGCAACCTGGACTGGAGATGTGAATCTCCAGGTTTTCTGATGCAAGGAAGTGATGTACTAATAGGCTGCAACAGGGGGCTGTTTGTTTGGACAAGGCTGTGTTCAGCAGTGGGTCCCACCTACAGTACAGCTCTACCCCCGCTTTCTGCACACCGAAGTAAGACCGCAGGTCAGGTGGGCCAGATGTGCCTGGCATGTAGGATCTCAGTGGTGCTGCACATGAGGGAACTGTTGACCTGGTGTGGTGCCAGCTAAGTGACTAAGGCTCCTGATTATTTTGTGGTAATGGAAGAAACAGGTCCGCCGTCCAACAGGAGCAGTGAAGCTAGGCATGAATGCTGTAATTTTGTTCGCACTGCATTTTTAACATACCACATCTGCTCATACAGTAGTTTATCCTCTGCTTCATTTAACAAGGTCTGGATATCTGCTTTCAAGCAGGAGGTATGGAGGAAGCCTGTAGAACACCTAGATTTTAAGGCCAGGACAAAATTGCTCAAACACGATCATAGCAGCAGTAAGACTTGAACCCACAGTTTTGACTATGCTTAACTTACAAAGAAAATTACTCTCATTCCTGAGCACCAACATTTGGAGCATCTAAAGTTGCAGATATCTACTTTATTGACACTGGTAGAGCAAAGTGACAGAAAATGTTTTTGTTCATCAGTAAATGGAAGAGTACTTCCTACCAGTGTAGCTCTAGCTACTGCAAATCCACAGCTGGAAAGGCACTTTATTTAAGTTCCAGTTATCCCAGACGAAGCTCATTTTTCACTTCCTAACACCACCTGGAATGGAGAGACTTTGTTTAGTCCACACATGTCCAGATGAGTCTTTTGATCCCTAAAATCACCTGTCTCAATGCACCATCCAGCCAGGACGTGCAAGTGAAGCCCAGGTCAAGGTAGCGGTGTCTGTAACTCTTAAGACCACACATCACCAAATGTCATGCTGTCGGACTGATGGACCGAAATGGAGAACCTGTTGGCTCTTCTGAAGTGCACTGCTTAAACAACCTGCACCCCTGTCCTCTGGGACTAGAAGTATCCCAGCATTTCCAGAAATGAATGTAAAGCATGGAAGGGAGTAAAAGGATGCATTGACCCACTGGGCAGAAAGTTGCCCATAGTCAGTATGTTCAACCCGCCTTTACCTGGGGGTGCCCAATAGGATATATCTGAAATCTCCCTCCTGTCTGGGCTTTCAATTCAATTAGATACTCAGTATTCCCTCTATAAAGTAGTCTCATGTCTTTGCTCAGGAACCTGGACTCAGCCTTCCAGGTGCTTCCCCTGGGGTCTTGGCAAGATGTCCTGACAAGCACTGAGGAGTCCAAAGCCTTTTACTGCTGCATGGCACGAAGTGACACACTGCAAGCCACACACTAGCCTCTGACAAAATCAACATTGTCCATTGAGTTTCAGGTCAGAGCCTTCAGGAGAAAGCACGTTCTCCACAGTGTCTCTTCCAGAATTAAAATGCTGTATGAGTAAGAGGATGCTGTGGGTAAGCAGAAGGCAGCCTGGAGCCAAGGTTCGCCATTTCCTGGATACATGCTCTAGGCGCTAGTAATTTTTCCAAAATGTGGACTGAGGGTATTTTATCTCCAACCATAAACTGAGCTAGACCAGTGAAGTCAAAAGGTGTTACACCTGCTCAGGTCACACTAAGGAAAAGGCTCTAGATCTTGTACCAAACAGTCTTGGGTTGGAGACAGACAACTGCCTGGGAAGTTCAGCTAGGGACACAGTGCTGCTGCGTATTTCTCCATCAGAATGTTAATTCTGCCTGAGTCACAGGAAGGTTGGGTTAAGAATTTTTTGGAGTTAGGTTGGCTCTCGCTACTTTCACTTTATGAGGCAGTTTCTTAAACCTGAAACCAATGTGATGAAACTAGCCAAAAGGCTCATGCTCGGCACCAGAGCCTGAAAAGCCACATTCATAGAATCATAGTATCACAGCATGGTTTGAGCTGGAAGGGATCTTTGAAGATCATCAAGTCCAACCCCCCTGCCATAGGCAGGGACATATTTCACTAGACCAGGCTGCCCAAAGCCCTGTCCAACCTGATCTGAAACACTGCTAAGGATGGGGCATCCACAATTTCACTGGGAAACCTGTGTCAGTGCCTCACCACCCTCATCGTAAACAATTTCTTCCCTATGTTCCATCTAAATCTACCCTCTTTCAGTTTAAAACCATCACCCCTTGTCCTGTTACTACAGGACGGGTAAAATGTCTTTCTTATAAGCTCCCTTTATGTATTGAAAGGCTGGAATAAGGTCTTGGAGCCTTCTCCGCGCTGAACAGCCCTAACCCTCTCAGCCTTCCTTCAAAGTCCCCTCCTTCCAGAACTGTCCTTTCTGAAAGATGGCTAGACCCACTGGCAAGGCACAAATCTACTGCTTGACTTGCTCGAGTAAACAGTACAAACTGCATGCCTGCCTCCTGCAACAAAGGCTTACCTTTGTAGTGGGGACTTCTCGGGTTTTAGCTCTCAGCTTGTTTATTTGACTCTCAGCAATACCTGCCCTTTCCTCAGCCTCTTCTAGCTTATGCTGTGCTTTTCTGAATTTGGAGAGATTAGTGTTGGATTGTTCATCCTGAAACGGCAAATCAAAAAGAAATAAAAATGATCTGGCAACATGCTGGGGCACAGAGACAACGTTTAAAATGACAGTCCTAGAAAACAGTAGATAAGGATTCACTTCAGTTTAGTGACTCACAGCTTCCTCAGCTTGTCTCCTGTAGGATTTGATTTTCATCTGCAGTTTATCTACCAGATCTTGTAGCCTCATCATGTTCTTCCTGTGTTCTTCATTCTGTGGAAACGGAATGTGTATATGTCCTTGGGAGACCAAGCATCACAAGACTTGCTTTCTATTTATGCTCACCTGGAAATTAAGTTCCTTGAGACGCCGTTCATATTTGTGGGTGATTTTCACAGCCTCTGCAGATTGTTTGTGTTCTTCTTCCAGCTCAGCTTCTAACTCACGGATCTGATGAATCAATCAATTGGCTTGAGCCCTCACACATGACTCAGAGAAGAAAAGTATCTTTGACACCCATGTTCAGTGCAGGTACCCACCCTTGTCTCCACCTTCAAGAGCTGTTTCTTGCCTCCCTTCAGAGCCAGCTGCTCAGCCTCATCCAGACGGTGCTGCAGGTCCTTCACTGTCTGGTCCAGGTTCTTCTTCATCCTCTCCAGGTGGGCACTGGTGTCCTGCTCCTTCTTCAGCATTTCTGCCATCACAGCTGCCTTGGAAGGGAGATGACACAACAAACTGGAAGAATGTGGAAGAACAATGCATGCTGTGTACCATCTGAGGATTGAGTCCTCGTGCCTGCTGACCATTCCTGCCACCACCTGTCCTACTTTGGGGGGGGGTGTTTCTGCGATGTGATAGTGGTAGGCACATGATAGGAAAGAGTAGGAAAAAGGATGGGAAAAAATCTGCCTTGCTGCACACGCAGAGCATAGAATGACAGAACGGGTAAATGCTCTGTCTCACTGTGTGGTCATTACTGTGACCTTCATTGACACCCAGGTGCCGTGGCGTAGAGCAGGAACCACCGCAAAGCTGGGGGCAGGGCATGGCACAGTTGAGAGGCTTCTCTGCATAACACACGTGGAGCATGATGGAGCCTGTGTGCTGCACCTCAGAGCATGCCCTGTTGTTGCCACAATAGCTTGGGTGGGTAGTGTTGCAAGGCAGATTGTTTTCAGCTGTTTCCTATGTTATTTAAGACAAAACTAGAATATACTTTGCTCTCACACATTTGATTTCTACACAATCAAATTAAGCATTTTGGTGAAATACTGAGTGACTTTAAAGTAATGTAAAATTCAACAAATTGTGTTGGCAGCAAAATACCTGAAAAGGTCTAAATTGAAAACTGTGAGAATAAAATAATGGCATTAGAAATTGTATGCGTATATATAAATATATATGTGTGTGTGTAATTCATTGTAATGCTCTACTTCTGTTTTATTCAAACAGAACACAAATTACCTAATTTTATTTTTTTTCATGAGCAAGTGGGGAAGTTCTCCTTCTATTTTAACTCTAATGTTTTTAAGTGTCAAGGTTTTGGTTTGATCCTATGCATCGCAAATCATTAGCAGGTTGGGTCCCATAATACACAAACCCTATTGCCTGGCTGAGTTTCACTGGCCTTGCACAGGAGGATATAGCACCAATTTTGAATGAAAATTCACAATTCTCATTTGAAAAGTTCTCAAATAGGATTTTGGAAAGATAAATACATTAGACACTTCACAGGTTTCAATACTGCAGGAATTTTTTGTGGTTTACATCTTCAAGCAGCACTGGAGAAAGTTGTTTTAGACCAAATAAATGTGGGTTTAGTTCATTACGATGACAACAGCCCCAGTAACTCCTCTGTCAGTCGGACAAGCTCCCTGTTGCTGTAATCCTCCTCTGACATGTAGCCTCTTCAGTCAGGCCCACAGACTGGTTCTTTGTCCAGAGACAAGAGTATTTACATTAACTCCCAGCAGCAATGCCATTGGGAAGCCCTGAAAATCTGAAGAGAAAAACACAGTAATATCCTCACATCTGCGATTGCCTTCTTTGCTCTTTCTTCAGCATTTTTTGCTGCATCAGTAATATCTTCCATCTCAGTTTGCATTCGCGCCATATCAGTTTCAAGCTTCTTCTTTGTATTAAAAAGGCTGGTGTTCTGTGAAAGAGAACAAGGGAGGCTTTGAGTTCTGCCTTACGTCTCTCACACATGGAGACCATGCACTACTATTCGTTTTTACTCTGAATTTCTGTACCCAAAATTATGTCTGTCTTCGCAAAGCAAACTACCTGGGTATGGAGGAGCTGCACTCGTTCGGTGGCATCCAGAAGCTCCTGCTCAGCCACCTTCCTTGACCGCTCCGTCTGCTCCAGGGCTGCCCGCAGCTCCTCAATTTCAGCCTTCAGCAGGTTTGCTCGGCGCTCCACCATGGCCACCTGCTCCTTCAGGTCCTCCTGCGTCCTCAGAGCATCGTCCAAGTGCAGCTGCGAGTCCTAAATACGAGGAGCCAATTTTGTCCTAATGAATTGCTCAGACACTGTGCTGAAAAGTAAATCAAGCAGAAAGGTAAAACAAGACCTTGAGAGCTCCCTGGATGCCCTGCAGGTGTTTCTGTGCCTCTGCAGCCACGCGGTTGGCATGGCTCAGCTGGATCTCCATTTCATTCAGGTCTCCCTCCATCTTCTTCTTCAGCCTTAAGGAATCACTTCTGCTCCTGATCTCAGCATCCAAAACACCCTGCATTGTCTCCACAGTTCTCTGATGGTTCTTTTTTAACTGGCCGATCTCCTCATCTTTCTCAGCAATCTTTCTGTTGATTTCTGATTTAATCTGAGCCAGTTCTTGGTTGACATCAAGGATTTTGACCTCTTCATGCTCAAGAGCTGCCTTTAAAAGAAAAAGGGGGAAAACAAATACAAAAGTAACATTTTAGAGAACATAGCCATTGTGATGTTACTCAGCAATTTCACACAAACTCCTAAACTTCATGGCAATCAGCCTTGCACACAGCCACTTCCCAGGAGAGAGAACAGAAAGCTGTTCAGACTGTTCTCTACTTTTTCCAGTAAATATTTACACTCACTCACCTCTGCCCCTTTCAGAGCTAACCACAGCTCAGATTTTTCTGCTTCAGCTTGTTTTTTGTTTTTCTCCAGCTCTCCCATCATTTTGCCATTTTCAGTAATTTGTTCAGTCAGATCAACTATTTCCTCTGAGAGATAAGAATGACATAAGCCTGTTGTAGTCAGAGAAGCTGAACTCTATGCTTTGTGACTGTGTTCAACAACTCTTTTGTATACCTCTATATTTACATGTATACACACACGTACATGCCTACACCATTGTATGTGTACATATATGTATGTACAGATAAAAACATAAAGCCAGATCATGCAGGATGACATAAACACAGGGGCATCAGTGTGGTTTCACAGCCCTTCTTACAGACAGCCTGGAAGATACCTGCCTGTGTTTATGTCTCTGGATAGGCCATCAGGGTAACATTACAGGTCTCGTCATTATATGTTCACTGTGCATCTACAAAATTCACTTTCTTGAGCTGCACAGCCTCTTAAGGGCACCAGCTTTATCTGGGAGTGGCATCTAAATGCCCTTGACCACACCTCTGCAGCAGAAAATGGAGAGCCAGGACGTTTGCTTTATTAGCTTAGTCACTTTACAGGCTTGCTTGGCCACTTTGGGTGAGACATTTGTATTCTCCATTAAACTGACAGAACAGTAGTGACAGAGCCCTGTAACTTACTGCACATCTTGCAGACATGAGCGAGCTTGTAGAGCGTGCTGTCGTGGTAGGACTGCAAACAGCTAACGGGAAACCACAGCCAAAAACTTACGCTTGAGAGTCTTGTTTTCCTGCTTAATTGTTTCAAGCTGATCTAAGATTTCCTCATAGGCATTTTTCACTTTGAAAAGCTCTGTGGTCATCAAGTGTGATTCTTTACAGACAGCTTCCCGCTCCAACTGGCTCTCCTCATACTTTCCCTTCCATTCTGTCACAACCTGAAAGACATCAATTTCATTTCCTGCTAGTACTGAAAAGGGGTTTTTATTTATTTTACTTGTGGCTGTTTTCTGTACTAGATAAATACCGCAGTCTCTGAAAACAGGACAAATTCTTATTGCCATGCTCTAGAGGAGCTTTTAACTGTGAGACTCGACTTGATTTCAGTTTTGACTTATGTAGGGAGTGTTAGTTTGGCCTTCTAAGAAGGCTAGATTGAAAATATACTGTGCTTATTTATCACCTTATCAAAGTCCTGCTGTTTCTTGCTAAGGGTAGTTGCCAACATGTTTGCTCTCTCTATGTCCACTTTCAGATCCTCCACCTCCCTCTGCAACTTCAACTTCATTTTCTCCAAGGAGGCACACTTGGAATTCACAGCCTCTGCCTGCTGTCCTGCTTCCTGGAGACGCTGAGAGAGTTTTTTCCTTAAGAAATACAAATATAACAAGCACATGATTAAAAAAATCATTGTATTACGTACATAGTTTAATGAGTGCAATATCAGAAGTTTTTTAATGAAGTGTGCATGCAAACCCCAATAAAATAATTTAGGTCAGGCTACTAAAAGTAGGTCTACGTTCTACACAGTGTAGATAACATCTGGACAGTTCATCTCATCTACTATGTACTTGGCCTCCTCCAGCTCCTCCGTGCGCTGAATAGCGTCCGTCTCGTATTTGGTTCTCCACTGGGCCACTTCGCTGTTGGCCTTGGACAGGGCGCGCTGCAGCTCCCCCTTGGCTTCCTGCTCCTCCTCGTATTGCTCCCGCAGCAGGTCACAGTCGTGGCGAGCAGACTGCAAGGCATGGGCCAGCGCGTTCTTGGCCTAAAAATTACCCATAATATCAAGTATTTATGTTAACTGCAACCTGTAGGTAACCCCATGACCTTGCACACTAAAAATATAGTCACTGCAGCTTGGGCAAAAGACAAAGGACCAGAGGTTTATAAGTGTCCAGGCCGCTACCTTCAGCTGCAACAAACTTTTCTCAGCTCTACCACTAGAAAAGACCAAGAATGATGCTTTCACCTTGGCACATTCTGTAGCTTTTCTTCCCTGGGGCTATAGAAGCAAATGAAATCACATAGACTAGAGCTTTAAAGTTAAAAAACATGCAAAAAACGTCAGCAAAAGGGAAACTACTTTTAACAGGTCAGAGACCTCCTTAGCAAAGCACTTAAACCCCAAGGTTACTGTACACATCCTGCCCAGTAGTAATTTTATTGTGTTGGACTGTAGGCAACAATATTTACAAACTTCCAAAAATGTTTTATAAACAAACTGAGGACCTGGTATATTTCAAAGCCTTAGCATGTGCTCAGGAGTCAGCACTACCTTGATCTCTTCCTCTAGCTGTCTTTTAAGTTCTTTATTTTGGTATGTAATTGCCTGCTTGCTTCTGGACAGTTGCAATGTTATGGTTTCTTTCTCTTCAAGTTGACGAGTTAGTGCACCTGTGACAAGAGAAGACAAGTTTCCAGAACCTTCTGGTCCAGATTAACCATCTTGAAAACATTCATATATAAATAATAATAAGTTACAGA
Source organism: Falco peregrinus (assembly GCF_023634155.1). NCBI lineage: Eukaryota > Metazoa > Chordata > Aves > Falconiformes > Falconidae > Falco > Falco peregrinus. The sequence continues at coordinate 118,342,482 of NC_073722.1, read as the reverse complement.
CGAGTGAAATCACACAGTGTTGTTTATCTTATCAGTTGTTACCTTTATGTAAACACTTCTACCACTCTTATTTTACCATTCTCCTTGCATGTATGTTTTTATCATGTCATCTTTACTTTTAGAATAATGCAGGGGTTAGTAATGAAACTATGAGACAGGTATGTCTCCTTCAACACTTACCTATTTATCTCCTTCGGTGTTACTCCTATTCTGATTTAATCACTGTTCATTCAGACCTCCATATACACATGCTTAACCCACAATTCTCTCAGCTTTAACTCCTTCAGTGCATAGCACTTGGTTTCTCTGTGGTTTCAGACCCTCCTTTCTCTTTCCTTTCTTGTTTGTCATCCCTCCTAAACTTCTTCTACACTGACATCCTTTTTTAAAAGAACATTAGGGAAACTGGAAATCCTGTCTTTAGGTGTCGACATTTCTCTTTAAGTTGTATCACTCTCTCTAGCTTATTCTGCATTTTCTTCACAGCCCATTTTACCGTGTCTTCTACTAAAAACTTCAATGCTCTCTACCACTTTGCACAGGTTTAGGCAGTTTCTTCTGCTTTCCTACTCCTGTTATCAATAGTTACTTGACTGGAAAACATTTATTCTACATCAGCCTCTATCCTGTGGGCTGAAGTAACACATCTCTCCTTTCTTGGAGAGGTGCCTATAGCCCATACTGTCACCTCTAGAATTCTTGGGTATTCTTGTAGCCCTCCAATATCATCACCTTCAGATTTTTCCTGAGCTACTTCAGATTTTTTTCTCAAGTTTTCAGTTTCATCCTAAGAATTCCCTTAAGCACTATGCACAGTGACATTAAAAGGAACTGGTCAGACTTACAGAATCATCTTGCAAGCATGATCACTTCAAAAAGATCACTCCAAAGAAAAGAAGAAAGAATTTGATTATGGTCTGTGTGTTCCCACACGACATTTTCCATCAAAAGTTATTGTAAATTCCCTTTTCCCTGATAAGGGATGGAAATGGGGGAGTCACAGATCACAACCAGTATTTATTTGAACACCTTTCATTAATAAAGTTGCTACAGTTATTAGCCTCAAGCTGTTATTAATGCCAGGAAACCTTGAACACAGCACATTCGCTTATTTCTTCTCAGCTCACTCACACACACACTCACCCATCTAGCCCTAGCAGGAGCAACACCTGGATGGCCAACCCCAGCTCCCTGCTCAGAAGCAGAGGATTGTACTGACGGGCCAGCGCTCGGTCAGAAAACCCCTCAGGGGCTCCTGGTTTCATCAGGTGGCACGTATAATCCTGCAGTCTTTGTGTAGGGCAGTCACCGCCCTCTCGGATGCGGACCCAGTTACACAGCCCATTGTCGATGCTGGTGTTTGCCAGTGGCCTTGGGCTGATCTGGCAGGTCTTGGTGTTCTGAGGTTGGCAGTTCTTGTGGATTCATCAGGACTATTAGCCTCTAAAGGTTAGCAGATTTTGGGAGACTTTCATATGCTGGGCCCTCTTTGGTCTGCTGTTCCCTTGTAACTGTATCACCATCCACATACAGATGTGCCTATAGAGCTCATTCATATAAGTTCATATAAATTCACATTAAAAGGGTTTTCATGGCAGGTGTAGCCCTATGGCTTAGCTGCTAGAACAGCATGTGTCAGCACTCCCGGATCTGCTATTGCATAAAATCCCTAAAATTCAGAAGGTTAAAGTCAATTCAGTGACATTTGAATTTGAGATGTCTGACCTTGCAGTTGGTCAGACCGAGCAGCATTCACACTCATCATTCACACCGTTCCAAGAAGTCTGTGTGGGAGCACGAACAAGCTTCATGAGAGTAACACACACAGAGATACTGTACACGCAGTGAATACGTACACTCTTGGATGAGAAAGTGCAGTTCTAACAAGTTGATCAAATCATTTGGGACTGTCCCAAATTCCCAGTCCCCCTGCACAGACTCAGCGAGCTATATCACATCATTTGGGAATTATTTACCTAAGCAAACGATGCTTACAATTGGCTTATGAACTTTAAAGTGTCACTCATCAACTCATTTCCTTTGATTTATTTCTAACGTTGTCTCTGCCTGTACCAATGAGTCTGGAAGGAGAATACGCACCTTGGTTACAGCTAGGTCTCACATGCGGTACCACCTGAGAAGGGAAAAACTTCCCCTCAGCAGAGCTTTGTGCCTTCCTTACCGGACTCTGTCTGGAGCTGGGCTTTCTGTATCACCATCTCATTTGTATTTCTCTGGTTTTCCTCAAATTTAGCTTTTATCTCTCTCATCTGGTCTTCCAGGGTGCGGTGCATTTTTTCCAGATTAGCCTTAAAGAGAAGAAGAAAGTAGAAACTGCGTACGTGTGTGTGTATTGCGTTATGGCCCCACCAGACAGAAATATTGCCAGTTCATGTATTTCGCTTATAAAGAAACACCTTGGACTTAGTAATGGTCTCTGTACTACTGGCCAAGTCGTCAATCTCCATCTTGAGCTCACTCTTCTCCTTCTCCAGCTTCTGCTTCACTCGCTGCAGGTTGTCGATCTGCTCCCCAAGCTCAGCGGTGCTGTCCGCGTGCTTCTTGCGCAGGGCCGCAGCCGTGGCTTCGTGCTGCAGCGTGGCCTCCTCCAGGTTGCGACGCATCTTCTGAAATTCTGCCTCACGCTTCTTGTTAAGTTCAGTTTGAGCCGTGGTGGCTCCTCCAGCCTCTTCAAGTCTTTCACTGATTTCCTCGAGTTCATTAGCCAGCTCATCACAATGCTTCTCTGCTTTTGCCCGCGTTGCTTTCTCACTCATAATCTCCTCTTCCAGCTCTGCAACACGGGCCTATGTAATGAGGAGACATCACATCAGTAATTAATAAGGGACCAGATAATTCAATGCTTAGGCTAATGCATTACTCTCATAGTAGAACACAAAGCCCATTGTTTTGGAGATTATAAGCAAAACAAAGTCCCTTTGAATTTTACTGTTTTGCCAATGTAGGCAAAGGCTTACCAATGGGAAAAGACCTATACGGACCAATGCACGCTGCCTTCAGATCACAGCTTTCTGTTGTTGTATCGGGTTTGCGTGGCAAGGCTTTGGTGGCGGGGGGCTACAGGAGTGCTGCCTGTGAGAAGCTGCGAGAAGCCCCCCGTGGCCGATGGAGCCCAGGCCAGCCAGCTCCCAGCCGGACCCGCCACTGGCCACAGCCCAGCCCAGCACCGATGGCAGAAACTTGGGGAGAGCGGGTTGAAGAAGGGGAAAAACCCTGCACAACACCAGCAGCAGTCGGAAGAGAGGAGTGAGAACAGTGAGAGCAGCGGCCCTGCAGCCCCCCGGGGCAGGGCAGGAGGAGGCAGGAGGGGCTCCAGGTGTGGAGCAGAGGTTCCCGGGCATCCCGCGGGAAGGCCCTGGCCGGGCAGGCTGTGCTCCCACCCATGGAACCCACAGGGGAGCAGGTGCCCCCCCGCAGCCCGTGTGGGACCCCTCGCTGGGCAAGGGGTGCCCGAAGGAGGCCGTGATCTGTGGGCAGCCTTTTATTCCTCATTACCCTCCTCTGCTCTGGTTGGTCATAAATTAAATTCATTTTCCTGAGTTGAGTCTGTTTTGCCTGTGACAGTAACTGGCGAGTGATCTCCCCATCCTTACTTCAACCCATGAGCCTTTTGTCGTATTTTTCTCCCCCCATCCAGCTGAGGGGGGGAGCAACAGAGCAGCTCGGTGGGTAGCTGGTGGTCAGCCAGGGTCAACCCACTGCAGTTGCGTGGAGAAAATTATTACAACCTATCAAGTTAATTACTGTGACTAGGTCAGAGATTTTACTAGTTACCAACTCTGGACAAGCATTATTCATGCTACTACAGTTTAAAGAAGCAAACAGTAATGATGAAGTACTTATATAAATTCTCTTGCCTGCAATTCTCTGATCTTCTTCTGCAATCGAGTACCTGAATTCTGCTGTTCCTCCATCTTGTTTTGCATCTGGTTAAACTGAAAGTCTTTCCTGTGAAGGAAATTTATTTTAATAAAAAGAAAGTAAGTCCAGTTAAAATCAAATAGTAAATTTGACACAGATTTTTTTTCTCATACTTCCTTAATTTTTCATCTAAATGTTGTTTAGAATTCTCCAGATCCATTATGGTTTCCTGGGAAAGTTTCAAGTCTCCCTCAAGCTTTCTCTTTGCTCGTTCAAGATCCATACAAACTTTTCTTTCCTGTTCTAAAGATCCTTCAACCTGTAACATAAACATATATAAAGATGACTGATGGAACAACTGAACAATCTGCCCCTTCTTCTTGTGTTGAACATGCTCACATGGTTCACTTGTTGCTCCAGCTTGATCCTGGCTTTGGTGAGGGAATTAACTTTGTCCTCCTCAATTTGCAGGTCATCCAGCGCCTGCTGGTGGGCTTCTTGCAGGGCCGCCTTCTCCTTGTCTAACTTCTCAATAGTCTCACCCAAACCTGTCATTTCTTCATTCAGATTTTTAACCTATTGTAAGGCAAAATACTTGAAGATCATTAACAATTTTGTCTTTGATATAGGCTAGCGATCACACAAAGGAAATAAACTCTTTGCCAGGCTACCAAAGAGACTTCATTAGTTGCATTATATGGTCAAGCTATATAATCTCTGTTATCTATCAACCCTTCTGAAGTCACAAAGCAACCCTGAACTTTCATCTTAAAGCATTTTTGTATGCTTACGGGTTGGTTGTCCTGCACAATAGAGGTGAGCAAATTTAACATCAAACCTATAGGTTTCCTTATACAGCATCACGTTATTGTTCAAGTTGACTGCACCTTTACATCTTATGTATAGATAGCGCAACTATTATTAAACACGCAAAAAGCAGAAATAAAAAATACCTTGTTTTCTGTGGCATGCTTTTCCTTTTCAGCCTTGGCCAATGTTAACTCAAGGTCATCAATATCTTTCTTCAGCTCAGAGCATTCGTCCTCCAGTTTCCTCTTTCTGGCTGCCAGATCAGCATTTATCTCCTCTTTATCCTCCAGTTTTTCCACTAACTCCTTTAATCTTGCTTCCAGCTGGAATTTTGATTTGATCAGCTGGTCACATCTCTCTTCAGCGTCAGCCAAATTTTCATTTTCCTTTTTAAAGAAAACAGAAATGTGTTTTGTTATACGCATTGACACGTGCAGAAATCACCTGCCCATTATGCAACAGGAACATGAAATAACAGAATTTCCATTCAGACCTTTCCTGAACACTCATACAAAACTGATGTAATCTCAGGAGCCAGAATATTTTAAATTACGTACAGTCTGTATTTGCAGCTGCAGGTGCTTTTTCTCTTGCACCAGAGTCACCAGTTTTTCTTCCAGTTCTTTCCTCTGGGTTTCTGATTTAGCCAGTTCTTCTTTTGTTCTCTCAAACTCTTCCTTCATCATGGCCATCTCTTTCTCAGTTTCCACGTTTTTTAAGAGGGGTTTTATCTTGAAGAACAACTTCATCCAGGGCCAGTGCTTGACATTCATGAACGCACGGATGTTGTACTGAATGCAGAAGATGGAATCCCTGAAATCGAAGTGATCCATCAGTACTGTGAAAAAAGCACAGCTTTGAGACATCAGACCTCACAGAAGACACACACCTTCGCTTTAGCATTATTTTAAATTCAAGTCTCCTGAGGTATCCCCTGCATAAAGCCTGTGTCTGTGTGATCAGTTGTCCTAAACAATCATCTCTCATCTCTTCCAGGACAGCTAGCAAACCTACTTTGAAGAACACCTGCAACCAAAGAACAGAGATCAGTCATTGCTGGGCTTATATTTCAATGCAATGGATGATTTCTCATTGTGTGGAAAAACTAAGTGTTTACCTTAGTGTGTCCAAATTTGTACTGAGTATGATCTATTTCAATGGAAGACAGCAACTTTTCACATGCCTTCTTGCTATCAACAAACTGTCCTTCTGGAATGACACCAGCATTCAAAAGGCGGTATCTGACAAAATAAAGGAAAAAGCTTAACCATCGGCATCATTTTAGTGCACAGGATGCTACAAGAACAGCTGTCACTCTGAAGGTACAGGGGGAGGCTGAGTCTGACTCACACCTCCAGCCTTAAACAGCAAAGCAGTAAGAAGCTGGTCAGTTCCGTAGGCTCCCAGCATGTCTTACATCCCTCAGAGAGTGAAGGCACGGACGGTCTGTTCTCTGGATCTGAGAGGCTCTGCTCATCTGTGTCACAGTCATTTACACTAATCAAGGGGCCAGTTCACTAGGTTAGCTGTGAACTCAAAAAATTAATGCGTTTTAAGAATAGGGGGCCTGCTAAAATTATCTCTCTGACCTCTTCTATAACACAGGCACACCATCCTCCCAATGCCATGTTCATCCAGCCCCCTTCTTGTGATTAATATAGTAAATTTTTTTTAAAGACATTTCAATCTTATTCGAAGCCTTCAAACCTTGAGAGTGTCCCAGGTAAGCTGTTCACCCTCACTGCAGGAAAGGTATACTTCACTTCTACCTTGACAACATCCTTTTTCAGGCCCCTTGCTCTCTTGCTTTAAGCCTATCTTTCAGACGACAAGTTCCTGCATTTTCAGAAATCTTTACACCTGCATTTACACTGGCATTTGGGTGGACACTGCCCCCACAGACCCTGCTATTAGATATGTCTTCATACTTTCCATGGTTGTTAAATATTAAAATAGTACTTTCCTAAGAACTGTATCATTGACTTGTTTAGCAAGACTCTCCTCTCAAATGAATTGGGCTCAAACACAAGAACGTTATCACAGACCTCTGGTTAAAATCCCCATATAATATCTTGCTGGGAAATCCTTTTCTGCAGATTCGAATGCCTTCCAGAACACCATTACATCTCAGCTGGTGCAGAACAAGCTTGTGATTCATCAGCCCTATGACAGAGCAACATGGGGATATATTGATTTTTCTAGCACTGGTCAATTGGTCTTTCTGCCAGTTTCTAATCTATGTTTTATGAATTACCTGGGGTCTTTGTTTCGTTAGGAATGATACAACGCACAAAATGAGGATGAGTTGCTCGCAAGTTGGACATCAGCTTATTTAGATTTTCCTGTAAAAAAGAGATCATTTGCAAAGTCTGTATTAATTCAAGACATAATGCTAATATTCTCCATATGGTTTGACTCTAATGAAAAATACAAATTCAGAATCTTTTCCTTACTCTTCTAGTGAATATTCTACAACCCTGTGTAGACATCAAAGTAAATAGCTACTAACAGTAGACACAATTGATAAGCTTTCCTCCTGTCTTAAAATGAAAATGTGTCCTTACCAGCTAGAATCATGAAGACATATTAATCAGGACACAGATGGAAAGAAAGCAACAATATTCCAGGATACCAACAGTGGTCTTCCTTGATCAAACAAACTTTTGATCGAATGAATGAATGGGTTGATTTTTTTGGTTTTATTACTTAAGTATATTCGTTATGTATAATTAAAAGAGACTTGAGCCACAAAATCAATGTTTGTCTATGACATCAGAGGTCATCTGCTCTGCAGGACAGCTTTTGTTAGCATTGCAGTTCTTCAATCACCTCATGCAATGCTGACATTACCCACGTCACAGCCAGGTGAAGGCTGCGTTCCTCGTTCTGTCAGGCAGGGCTGAGCCTGCTCCTGGCCCCAGGATACAGATGTGTCACACTAGCATTGGGGGGCTGCAACATGTAATTCGTGTTGCCCACAGTGACTGCAAGGCACCGGGGGCCACACAGAGACCCACCCTGGAGGAAGCCAGTTTACAGCCAAAGAAGGGAAGGATGCTGTTAGCACCAAAGGTCAAAGCCAAGACAATCTTTGGGCTGTCTTGGAACTCTGTAACCTGGTCAAAGCACATGAACATCATCCCATTGAACCTCATCAGCAAAGGAGAATTCAAATTAAGCTTTACCAGATCCCAAAGGTAACTTTCCACAGTATCATATGGCAACAGGGAAAGTGGGAATGGTGAGCCAGTGCAGACAGGTCTGACAGGACTGCCTTCTCGGCGGTCCCTGCAGCTGGCCCGTGCTGTGCCAGAGAACGCACCTACCCGAAAGAGTACAGAGACAGTTTGGAAGGAAGAGCCCTTTTTCTTGGTTCCTTTCTTCTTAATACCACCATTTTCAACTGGAAAATGAGATGACAGTCCAACTGAGGTATTGTTGTAGATCCCTTTGATAGCATTATAATTGTGCATCTAATACATAGAGCACAAATACTGACAACACCGATTCAAGTCAGGTGATAGCTACAGCTGGAAACACCAGACAGGAGACATAGTCCTCTGATCTTACCTTCATCTATGGAAGCAAAGGTGGCATAAAGACTGCATAAAATTTTCATTGATGATTTCTGATACAGCCCCACAACACTTTCATTCAGGGAGTCCTTGTTCTTCTCCAGCCAGCCAGTGATGTTATAGTCCACCGTGCCAGCATAGTGCACCAGGGAGAAGTGGGCCTCAGCCTTGCCTTTGGCAGGCTTGGGCTTCTGGAAGTTGCTGGACTTGCCCAGGTGCTGGTCGTAGAGCTTGTTCTTGAAAGAGGTGTCAGTTGCCTTGGGGAACATGCACTCCTCTTCCAGGATGGAGAAGATGCCCATGGGCTGAATAGAAAAAAGGTCTTTTCAAATAAGATGAATTCAAGTTATAATAATATGGAGTGAAAGAAATGCTAAAAGTAAAGTATTGGAGGTATTTTACAGAGAATTAGCTTGGGAGGAGCAGGTAAGCAAGATTTTTTCTGAAAAAAAGCTGGCAAGATATTCAAAAGCACCAGATTTTCATAGAGATTTGAGCTACCCAGCCATCAGCCAGAAAACAAAGTGAGCCAAGCAAAAACTGCGCAGTATTTTCTTGGAATATAGTAGTGTCTTCTCCTTATCCAGAACGAGATAAAAGCAAGAAGACATGAGGCTTTCTTATATTTCAGTTTAACTGAGAGGAAAACTTGAGAAGGACGCAAAGACAGAAGACAACTGGGGTATGAAATGACATGACAACTGACAATATAATTTTGTGGAAGAAAAAAAGACAGAACGGAGAAATAAAAGCAATTTCTTCTCAGAAGGCAGAATACATCTCTAGTCAGTCACCAGGGTCACATTTCAAGGAAAGGAAGAGGTAAGGAGACCCGGAAGCTTCACACAGGTTGTATTGAAGGCACTCAGTGCAAACACTCTCAAGAACTCCTTCCAGATATGATTTGTGTGATTGCACAAGCTGCCTAAGAAACTCACCTTCTCAATGAGCTCAATGCAGGCAGCCAGGTCCATCCCAAAGTCAATGAACTCCCACTCAATTCCCTCCTTCTTGTACTCCTCCTGCTCCAGCACGAACATGTGGCGGTTGAAGAACTGTTGCAGCTTCTCATTGGTGAAGTTGATGCACAGCTGCTCCAGGCTGTTGAACTAATATTTGAGCGAATGTGTTAATATTGTTAAACTGACTCTATTCAATTCATTTCATAGTGATGTCAGGGCAAGGTCAGCAAGACTACCCCTGAAAGGTTTTGGTAATAGCATAAAGAATATATCATGGGTGGTCCAGTCTTACAGAAAAGCTGTGCTGTGCAGCACATGGTTGATGTAGCCTAAATTGGCAATTTTTTGGGGAGACACTAACGTCACTAAATAGAGATTTTGTGGGGAGGGACTCAGCAGCTTCACAACTATGCTTCAGCTGTTTCTTTTCTCTTGCAAAGTGGCTGGTGGATCTACAATGGCAGAAGCAGCTTCAGCCTTGTTCTCCAGGGCTGCATTGGGATGAGGATAAGGAGAAGTCAGAAAAGTCAAAGAAAAGGATAAATAAGTGTTTAAAGATAGCCAGAAGTCTGAGAGTGCTATATAAAACCAAACCTCAAAAATCTCAAAGCCAGCAATGTCTAAGATGCCAATAAAGTGCTGTCTTGGCAGCTTTGTATCCAGTTGTTGGTTGATGCGCATCACCATCCACAGGAAGAGTTTTTCATAGACTGACCTGGAAATTACATTCACAGCCTGCTGCACCTGCAAGGAGATGGTTCACACAGCTGTGTCAGAGCACCGCTAGTGCATCACCAGAATAAAGCCATGCACACGTGCCATCAGCCCACAGAGTGCACTAATAGGCCTTAATGGTCCTGACGATACCCAGCTGTGACCCGCACCCACTCCAGCCCCTCAGGGAGAGGATGGTCCCTGCTGCTCCCTGACACTCACCTGATCCACTGTTTGACCCTTCATGACATATTCATTTCCCACTTTCACCCGGGGATAGCACAAAGCTTTCAGCAAGTCTGCTGAGTTCAGGCCCATCAGGTACGCTGCTTTGTCAGCCTCTGTAAAACAAACGAACAAACAAAACAAAAAAAGCTGAAAAACTTTCTTCTTAGCTGGGACAGGCCGAATTCCTTGGAACCAGCCAGAGCTCACTCTGAAACTTGGCAGACTGGTTGGCTTTACTCTACCCACAAAGCTTCATTGGCATTCTTATTTACTTTTCCAAAAAGGCTTGTTGGGCTCACCCTCGTGATTGAGTGGCTATAACAGCACTAACAGGCACGGTAAAACCAGTGCATGCATCGGTGATGGGGCAACAGAGTGGTTTTCCCTTCAAGCCACTTCTCCACAACATCACCCAAGCAGAACCCATCCGGATCTGCTATCAGAAACTGGTGCACGCCACAGCAAGGTGTCCCACACGCAGGGTCCTTCAGCAGGAATAAAGTGGATGCAGAAAGCAACTCTACAGGGTGTGGTAAGCTGAAGGCTGAACCTTTTTTTTTCTTACATTCATCAAGGAACAACTGGTTCTTTCCTGGAAGACTCCGTGCATTTCTAGTGAAAAATGGTATGAAGACAGTTGGAAATACATCTCTCCAAGCCATGAAGGTACTACCTTCCGTGCCATCCGGCTCTGCCTGCTCTTCACGTGGCTTCTGCTTGAATTTCATGTTCCCGTAGTGCAGGATTGCCCCTGTCAGTTTGTAAATCCCCATTCTCTCATCGGAGCTGAAGCCCAAAATGTCAATGGCTGCCTGCACACCGGATAGATCAGCTGATTAGAACAGTGGTGATGGTAAAAGTGATACTGCCTCTCCTTGCTAAATGTACTCACATCTGTGGCAACAAGCTCCTCCCGGTCATCAATGCTGGCCACAGAAATGTCCCCTTGGCTGATGAATGGGTAATCATACGGGCTGGCTGTGATGAGGAGCATCTCTGAAAGGCAAACAAAGGAGTGAGAGCCAAACTGGCAGCGAAAATGGAACAACGGCTCAGCAAGGTTTCACAGGCTCTTTTTCCTTTTGCATCCCCAGTTTTTTCTATTAAGAGACAGGAAAGACAGAGTAAAGCCATTCATCTGCCTTCCACTGGATGAGCAGAAAGTCCCAGGTGAGTTCTCAGTCCTACCAGTTTAATATGCTGTGAACTGGGAACTGAACATTCAGCTCTGGCAAACAAGGAACAAGGGCCATCCAAATAAATTATTTTTAAGAAAGATATTTTTAGGTAAGACTCGTACAGGCTTGTCCTCATATGTGACATATACTAATCCATCCTGAATGCCCCTTGCACCTGCTGGTGCTGTGTGCTGATGCACATAAGTAATACAAGCATGTGTGTTTATCGCCATCTAATTGAGATCAAAATTCTAACTTGTTTTCAGTCCTGAATCCTAGAGCAGAGTAAGAGCAGAACTGAAGGTGTGCAGGTGTGCAGCGGTGCTGTGCAGCACGCCAGAGAGAAGTCCTCCATACATTGAAGATAAATCTGTCTGTGTCCTTGTACAGACATGCAGTCCTCTGGGGCACGGCAGTCGGGAAGAAGGGAAGAAGGAGGTGGTAAACGTCGGCAAGGCACGTAGTGGGAGGATGCAGGGAGAAACTCCACCTTGGGAAATGTTCTGTGGAGAGCTGGGAGGGATGGGCAGCGTGGAGTGAGGGTGCAGTAGTTGAGCGTGTGGCAGAAGGGTCTGGGAGAGATGCGGGGCATGGGTAGGGTATGCCACGGCAGTGGGAAGGGGGAAAAGGCTGGAGGGGCTATACTGGAAATGGGGAAGAACTTTTGCCTATGTGATAAAGAGTTTAGATAGATGGTTTGTAGATCACAATATCTGGCCATCCTGCACCCAGGGAACTTCTTACCTTTCTGTTGAAGATTACTCACAGGATCTGGCCCATATTAGTTGGAATTTCCACACAAGCAAGAACAGCAAGGTGTAAGGCAGAGTAAACTAGCCACCCCCACACCTCACCTGCACACAGTTTATGTTAGAACTTACCCAGGGAAGATAAATTGGAGGTGGAGTAACCCCTAATGTGACACTGTTATACAGAGATAAAAGTGCCATGTACAGCTTTGGTAACCCAGGCATTGTTGATGCTGGATTACATGAATAAGCACGTGGCCAAAGCTTCAATGCACGGTCTGAGGCACCTGCCAAAAAGGGAAGCTGGGTGCTTGTGACATGTGGCCCTAGGCCAGCAGGTGCCACAGTACCCTCTGTCACTGAGCTGGCACATTTGGGGAAAAATTTCCCATACTGATTTTACTGTAAAGCATCACCAGGTGATGGCTGTCCTTACCAAGCAGTTCAGGCTTCTTGTTGGAGAGGATCTGGTAGAAGATGTGGTAGCTTCTCTCAGCTTTCAGCTGGAAAGTGACTCTTGACTTTTCCAGCAAGTCTGTAATATGTATGCACATATAAATTTTTCAAGCTCTTCTTTACTTTATAATAAAGCAGTAAGGCCCCATCATGTACTCACAGGTCTCAATGTCAGCAGAGGACAGTTTTCCAGAGGTACCAAAATGAATACGAATGAATTTGCCCTGGCAAGCAGACAAAAGTAGTGGTCAGTGCAGCATTCTCAGGGTAACAGGCCAGGCTGTTTTCCTTCCTTTCCTGAATCTCAGTGACAGCATTTCAAACCTGTCTGACCTATCTTAGATATTCAAACACAGATAACAGGGAACAATTTGTTGCAGCCCACGCAGCTGTGAGCATGAAATAGCTGTAAACACATCAGCGTCTGACAAACAAACCAGAAGTTTGCACCAAGAACATTTATCCTGCAGACCAGTGGCTCCCAGTTGCGAGGAACAAGCAGACAACTAGGATTAACAATGCAGGAGAGCAGAGAGAAACACGATGACTCACAAAGCGTGAGGAGTTGTCATTTCTCACAGTCTTGGCATTCCCAAAGGCCTCCAGCAGTGGGTTAGCGCTGATGATTTGATCTTTCAGCGTACCCTGCAAGAATATTTGAATAATTATTGAAAAACACCATGGGCTATGTGGCAGGAAAGAGTGACTATATTGTGGCTTGCCTGATTACATGTGCAGCCACGTGCCCTCCATTTCAGCTGTACAGTGTTACCGCAGCACCAAGAACCAGCATGGTGTGTAAATGGTAGACAATTCATTTTTCTCTTATACAAAATTTCTCCCATGGTCAGAGCTCTCATCTCTCGGCCACAGGGACAGAGTGCTCTGTGTGAAGACACTGAAGCTTCTGATTCTTCCAGGACACCAGTGGCAGCTCTGGTGCCTTGTATTTGTTGTGGTCCTAACCACATATCAGCCCCTGGTCTTACTGCCTCTTGAGAGTGGCTGAAGCTAATAAATGATACTTCATATTTTGAAGTAAATGTTTTTGCAGCCATAAGTCGATAACGTCCCAAACTGCCCCTCTGCCAAGCCTTTCTTCCTCAAACCTTCATCCAGGACTCCTCCTTCTTGGCTAGGTCCCCGCTCGCTGCAATTGTTGCAAAGTACTGGATGACACACTTCGTGTTCACAGTCTTCCCGGCACCGGATTCTCCGCTGTCAAAAGTAAGCACAGAGCAAAGAATTATCCACCCACTTTTTGTAGAAGACAAAGTTCAAAGTGACAGATGTACTTACGTGATTAGGATAGACTGATTTTCATCATCTGTCAAAGGGAAAAGTAACTGCAGTCAGAGAAGCTGTACAGAAAAGTGCAAGTTCTCATGTAACCCATGACCCAGTGTCCCTCAAAGGGAAAAAAACACAATCTCTGCAAACAAAACTGAAAGGATGCATGGTTATCTTCTTCTCCTCTCTTCCCCAACCTGTGCTCCACTTTTCATCTTCTCTCTTCTGCCTATGTTCCATCCTGCACTCTCCTCTTTGCTTCTATCTTTACCATTCTTTACCTTTATTACTATTTAACACAGGACAGGAAACAATCAAACTAAGCCCATGTATTTTGGTGAAAATATTTCTTCCAGCTCTGTTGAAACCACCTGCTGTTGCCTGAAGCTACATGCTGGTGTGCTGACTGGGGACTTCCCAGGTAGCGTGTCCTATCCAACCGCACCTGCCCCTTGCAGTGCTTCCTGCTATGGTGCTTAGCTTGGTACTTAGACCAGAAATACAGATAATGTACAGTACAACAGTGCAGCACTTCAAAAATAGAAAACCTATTTCGGGATTCAGGGAAAAATGTCTGGAGCTGGTTTTATATCACCTAGCGATAAAAAAAGACACATCTAATTCCACAGTACAATAGTTGTGAACCCAAGGAGATAATCTGCAAGGTGATGCAAAACAAAGAATTCGGGTAGCACACCCGTGCAGGAGATGGGAAAGGCAACCGAGCCCATGGCAGACAAGGGAAGGTATTTGGCAGAAGCAGTGTTTCTGACACAGTTGTTTTCTATGAGTCTGGTCAAAATAGAAAATCTCACCGGTCAGCATGAACTGATAGGCGTTGTCCGAGATGGAGAAGATGTGTGGAGGGGCCTCCTGGCGCTTCTTGCCTCGGTAGGCCAACACCACCTCCGGGTTGTACACCGGCAGCCACTTGTAGGGGTTGACAGTGATGCAGAAGAGCCCCGAGTAGGTCTGCATGAAAAAAAAAACAAAAGAGTCAGTGAAGTCCATCTCCTGGCACCTGGATTTTCTCCTTTGCCATGAGAGGGAACTAACATAGATCATCCAGGAGCTGTAGCGGTCCTTGAGGTTGTAGAGGATGGCAGGTTCATGCAGGTGGGTCAACATGGCCACATCCTCAGTTCTGTCAAATTTAGGTGGGTTCATGGCATATACATCATCGGGTTTGACAGCAACCATCTATAATTCAGAAAGAGTTCACCTTGATTTAGCAACTCTTGATGCTCCTTCCATGTGTACACACAGAGACACAAACACAGAGAGGTAATAATATCTGGAAGGCTGCTCTAATTCATATTTTGCTTTCTGTTTAACTGTGCAAAAGAAGATATGGCTATTACAGGACAGACGCTACTGCTGGCCAGGAACTCTACCACACTGGCAAATTTACAGGATGTTTGTTTACTGTCCTGGAATTGCTACATCCACACAGACCTATGAACTTCAGGTCACGGCTGTAATAGCCAGGGGCACAGCTGCTGCCAGCCTGCCTTTCAGCCTCCAAGACTAATGCTGCACACTGCCCAAGAGACAGGACAGTAGCAGCGTCAGATTCATCAACAGCAAATCCTTCCTCAGAACATATTTGTTCCAGTCATGCCTGTTGCTATTCCTAATTGAACAAAGGCTCCAGCTCTACCAAATAGCACCGTCTACTGGGCTCACATTGTGGGTGACCATCCTGTCGCACAGCCGGAGCCTGTGGCTGTGCTGTCAGGGGCCGGGGGCAGATGTGCAGGAAAGCAGATGCACACACGGATGGCAGCTGCACGCCTGCTGCAGCCTCTGCTCAGTCACATGCCTGCGATTGCTGGAGGCTGGGAGCGAACCAAGGGATGACAGCTTTATCCTTTATTTGCTTTCTTAAAAACCTTGTACCACCTACTTGCCAAGAGGTTGGTTGAAGTGGTTCTTTGAGCTGCAGCTATTCTTGCAAATGTTACCAGGACATGAGCTGCTAAGACATTTCAGCATTTTTGCAAGATTAACACCTTGGAGGCATCTCTAGGAAACTGTTTGCAGCCAGTGACACTGTTAATAATTCCACATGCCAAGGGCACTTTCAAAGTAGCTGCCTGCTCTACTACCACTAAAAGAAGGAATTTATCAGTGGATATGACAGTGTTAGGTGAGAAAAGGTTAAAAGCAGCAGCTGAGGAATGCTAAGACAGGGAAGACTACAACCAAAACTGTTTCAGGGCACTGCCTGATCTTCAAAGCCTAAACCGAGAATGACCATCCCAGTGCCCAGAGCAATACTTCCCTCTGGAGACTGTGGCTGGTCCCAGTCAGAGGGGAGGGCAGGGCAGGGCACATTTTTTTGCCTGAGCCAGTCTATGCAGCATTCCTTGTCCTCTTCAGCAGTCCTAGGGCCCTCAGCAGGGCGGGGAGGAGGGCCAGGAGGAATGCACTTACCCTGCCATCCTCTGTCTCAACAGTTATCTTCCCACCCTGTGCAGCCTTGATCTTCCCTTTGGTGTACTCCACCTCGGGGTCAGCCACAAAGCAGTAGGTCTTGGCATCAAACGGCTGGTTCTGAGCTTCTATCCTCTCCCTGTCCGACTTGCGCAGGTATGGTGCAGCCTCCCCAAACACCTCCATGTCAGCATCTCTGCTCATGGCTGAAGCAGAAAGACAGACCCTGCAGCGGCGGTCACCTCTGCAGTCCTTAAGGTTGAGCAGAGTGGAGCTGAACACCCACCAGCCCCCCCAGGCTGGCTGCTCTCAGCACCCTTCCCACATCTCAGATGTGTGCTGCAAGGTCTTCAGGGATGTATTTGCCTTTCAAAGCTGAAATGTACAAAAGCTGTGAAGGAGAGCTGCCACCCTTCGTGGCCCCAGGGAGAGGGGATCCATGTCTTAAGGAGCAGGAGGGCTCCCTGGGGAAGTGCAGCAAAGGGGAGGGATCTCTTGAGGGTTCACATAATCTTTAGTAAGAAAGCCTGTTTTATTTCCAGTTCTTCATTTATGATTCCCCCCTTCCCTTTTAACATGGAGCCTGTCCTGGTGCTCTGGTGGGCAGCCACAGCGGGCAGGAGCGGACACGTGCCATGGCCGGTTAGAGCTGCTTGTGCAGGGGAACAACCGAGACCTGCCTGCAGCGAGCGCAAGGGAAAGCCAGCTCATGCCAATCTGGGCAAGCCACTGGTTTTCATGGCTTAAATTCTCACCTTGTCAGTTGACAGAAAGAAGGAAGGAACGGGCTCACATCTCTGATCTCTGAAAGAGAAAAAGTGGAAGGTCAGACTCCAGCTAAGCTACAGCCTCTCTGAAGGTCCTCTACCTCTCACTGCAAGCAACCACCCCAGCTGAGGACCAGCGAAGTAAACTGCAGATACCGGTCCTTCCCTACCCAATGAACGGCCCAGCTTGGAATCTACAGCAGATTTCCCACCACAGTGCTACAGCTTGCAAAGCTCCAAGCACGGGCAACAGCAGCTGCAGCAGGAGCCCTCCACAAAGCACAGGCACTGTCAGGAGACTGGGAGCCACCGACAAGAGCTTTCTCCCTGATAGGTTTTATAGGCTCAGCCAGTTCCCTTAACTCAGCCCCTTCCCTATATTTGGAAGGAAGGGATCAACACTCCTGCCTGCTCACCAATTCACGTTAAGTTTCTGCCATATACAGTACGTAAAGAAAGGAGCTGCTCTTTTTTTCCAATTTTAGTAACCCCAGGACCTAACTGTGGTTTATAGACTCTTTGTTGTGAGAATTTCCTCTACTGGGAACCTGCTCTCCTGCCAGCTATGGCCATGGCCAGCACTTCACTCACACCTGCTCTCACCTATATGTTAAAGAAATACTAGTCCAGAAGGGACCTGCCCCACTGCTCCTGCTCACAGGATAGGCAGAGTTGCACAGTGGCAAGGGAACACCCGTGGGGTGGAGGGAAAAGGGGAAGGGAAAGGTGGTGAGGAAAGGAAAGGAAGGGGAAAAGGTGATGAGGATTTATGTAGGAGCAGTTATGGCAATTCTTGTGGCTTCCCATCACTGCATGGGTCAGGGAGGATGGGAAGACAGGCCATGACTGAAGTATGATGTGACAAACCATGGCAAAATAGAGGTTAATCAAAGAGCAAAACCCAAATCTAGCCAGGGATGAACATTTCAGTGCTACAGAAATTTAGCTTCGAATACAGTTTTGGCTGCCTAGAACGTTCACTGCCCTTGCTGCCCAAAAGAGCTGCAGAAGCCACATCACAACGTGCTACCAGGTTCTTAGACACAGCTGACAGCAATTCCCAGGTAAGCAGGATATTGGTAAGGGGACACAGCAGCCACCAAAACACTGGGCACCTGCCACCTTTGCATGCTAGCTAGGTCAGCGCAGCTCTGCACAATCCTGAGCACTTGTGACCCAGAGCACCACTTTCACATGAATCCCTGGGGCTGTAGGCTCAGCCACACCTGGGGAAAGGCAGAGATGTGTCTGAGGAGAAGGAGGCTCTGCAAGGATACACTGCACCTATGCAGCTCTGGGCTGGGCAGCACAGACCAAGGACTGGTGGAAAGGCACGGCCAGCACAGGCTCAGACACCCTTCTCCCTTCCCCAGAGCAGGGCTGTGCTGCAGGCTTCCAGGACCACACTGCCAAACCACCATTAAATCCATTTTAGCCTATGTACGTGCATCCTGAAAAGCATAAGAAACCAGTGGGAATTAGCATGGAGAAAAATAAAAATGCAGCAAAATTCTCCAGCTCTGCAGGAGCGATTGGGGGTCCAGCAGGACCCCAGGCTGAGCTTTCCCATTTCAGGGCAGCACACCACGACCAGCAGGCAGCACAGTCAGGCAGAAGCTGGGTTGCTATCTTTGGCCCAACCACCTCTGTTCTTGGTTGCACATTTTCAACAAGATAAACCCCTCGCTGACTCTTGCAAAACTTCCAAAGCTGACTCATAAACTCTTGCAAAGGAGGTACGACCCCTCTTCGGGCCAGCGTGGGCTCTGAATGGAGGCCCTCCAGCCCCAAATGCTCTGCGTGGTTGGTACAGGGCAGACAGGCAGTGGCTGCACGTTGAGCTCAGCTGGCAGGGCAGGCGAGGACAGCAGCTGGCAGGAGCAATGGGAGCCTTCATGCCTGCATGGACAGAGGTCACTCTGCTGCAGGGGTGGAAGGGTCTCCTCTGCCCCAAGTCACCCTGCCTGTTTTAGTCATCTTCTGTCACTGTTCACCCTCCACATTGCATGGACACGCTGCAGCACCAGCCCTCCTCACCAGAATGAAGCCTACAGGACCTCTGCGAAGCCAGAAACCTACCCCAGATGACTCCTGCCACCACCCAAAGCACCACGCCCACTGGAGCCCACCAGGACCGCTGCTTCTCAGTATGGAGGATGTCACCTCATCTTTCAGTCTGCCAGAGGAAAACTGACCCCATGGTCTTGCAGGAGCATCACTGTCATTAGTGTTTTGACAAACATGTTCCACGTTGCCCTTAATTTCATTCAAGGTCACTAAAAATGGACACCACAGCCACATATCTCATGAACCATGAATTCCTAGAATCCTCCTAAGCCTAGAGGATGAGGGAAAGCTTTTTTTAGCAAGCATCCCTGTGATCGGTCCTTTGAACTCAGCACAGTGCCTGAGTTTACTGTCTGCAAAAATTTGAGACACAGCAGACAAACTATCAGTTTGGGGCTTTGTCCTGATACTGAATTGACAGTGTGATTCAGACAGAGCTTTTTCCCGCTGCCAGGCATATCCAAAAGCAAGGGGGCTGGACCCTCTTCCCTATATCCAGCTGTAGGATCAGAGCAAAGAGCACACGCTGGCAGTGAGAGCCACTCTCCCCATTTTCTCTCACTGATCCAGGTGCCCAGCTGGGAGCAGAGTGCAGGAAATGTGCTCAGCACTGGTGGGGCCGTCCCTCAAACCCTGGGTTCAACTTTGGGCCCCTCACTCCAAGAGGGACGCAGAGGGGCTGGAGCGTGTCCTGAGCCAGGAAGGGGCTGGGGCACCAGTCTGGTGGGGGGCGGCTGGGGTTGCTGGGGGGTTCAGCCTGGGGAGGAGGAGGCTCAGGGGGGACCTGGTCGCTCCCTACAGCTGCCTGGCAGGGGCTGTAGGCAGGCAGGAGTCAGTCTCTGCTCTCACGTAACAAGTGACAGGACAAGAAGTAACAGCCTCAAGCTGCATCAGGGGAGGTTTAGATTGGATGGTAGGAAAAACATCTTCACTGAGGGTGGTCACACATGGGAACAGGCTGCCCAGAGAGGTGGTAGAATCTCCATCCCTGGAAACATTCAAAAACCATGTAGATGCAGCACTTGGGGACATGGTTTAGTGATGGACTTGTCAGTCCTGGGTTAACTGTTGGACTTGATCTTAAAGGTCTTTTCCAACCTGAACGATTCCATGGTTCTATGAAAACAATTAGCAACGAGCAAGGACCCACAGGTAGCCCCTGCAGCCAGCTAGTGACAGGCACCTGCTGAGCACTGCACCGAGAACACTGTTTAAAACCATTTGCACGCAGCCGTTGTCTCAAATGTGCTAATCACAGCCTTCCAGTACAGCCACAAGCTGCAGAATCATTTCATGTTCTCCCCAACCCAGCAAGGGTTAGTAGCTTAAAAAGTACACATTAATGACTGTCACATCTCTCAGTAACTGATCCATGAACTACACAACCAGCTACAACAGCCATTGCTACCACATGACTGCTATTCAAAAAGGCCTCACTTTTCATTACAACAGTCACACTCTCTATTTCTAGCAGTTCCTCATCATTATACAAAAACATTTCTCAAGATAATAGTTGCTATAAAAATCTTAGCAGAGGGTAGCCTGGAGCAAGCGCTAAGATATAAAAATGTACCTGTAACACTACAAAGCAGGAGTGCTGAGACTCAGGGAGTGCAGGTGAATCTGCACATACAGATTTTTGGGGGTCTTTTTCTTCCATCTTAAGGACATGCATTAGATATTTCTGGCTCAAGAAATAAGTATACAAGCCTTTCTATGTTTAGACGTACTGCTTTGGAGCCTCTGAATGTTTGACAAGCTGTACGAATACGGAAGACAGAGCTTCACGCAAACGAAAATCACAAAGCACCATGATAAATCTAGATCTCTTTTTATAAATCATATTTGGAGTTGAATGAGTGGGACACTGCAGACCCTTCAACCCAACCAAGGAAATTCCAAAATTTCAGCAAGCTGAAGATTACTGCTTTTATTCCGTGTGTCTGGACTTTTCCAGAGAGCAACTGTTTTATAAATACTCGATATTTCACTCTGGCAAGGTGGCTGTTCTTCCCATTCTGCAGGGATCACAGAGGAATTATTTGCCTCCTCCAACGGAAAGAGGCTGGGCTGGACTCAAAGCAGACTGCGGACATCCGGGTACCAGCCTGTGAGCAGTGGATTTCAGGGTGAAATCCAGACCCCAGGGGCCTGCCACGAAGCTCCTTGCGCTGTCCATGGAATCATTGAGCACCTCAGAAGGACAATTCACAAACTGCTAAAAAAATGCAGATCTGCTTGGCCTGAGCTGAGTGATGGTGCTGAGCACCCAACCCTTCAGTGCTGGTCGCAGAGCCTGTCACTGCTTTTGGAGGGCTTGAGCAGAGCTCAGCCCCTCTGACCAGGCTGGTTCCAGTCACTCCCAGCATGCAGGAAACAGGAGACCTGAAATCAAATCTTTTTCTAGCCTGCGGATTTTTATCTGATGTCTCTCACCTTCCCAGAAGCGGAGACAGATATTGAAGAGTCAGTGTCAGAAGCAGGGGCAGCAGAAGGAAACCTGGCTGCAGCCTGGAGGCTCCAGGGCTCAGCTGGTGGACACCTCACTCCCAGTATAACATCTGGGGTTTGGTCCCATTCCTGTAGAGAGAGACTTCTTATTGCACTCCCAGGACTGGAGGACATCCCAACCGCTTCACCTAAACCCCAGGGTTGTGCAGGATTAGCCTCCTACCCACAAAGCCATTACCTACGACAGGCCACACACAAGCGCCACCTCTGCACTTGTGGAGGACCCTGCCAGCCCCCAGGGAAACCCAAAGCCACCTGTGCTGGGGCTGAGCGGTCCAAGCAAGGTGAGCACAGGCCTTGGGCTTGCTGCTGTGAACCCAGGTCACCACGGTCCACCACACCTCCATGAGGGTGCCTGTGGGCGAGGAGCAAGGGCTCAGCCACACACCTGTGTTCAGAGCAATGGCCCCCTTCAACAGACATCTTTTCAAATGTGAACAAAGTGCACTAAAAATATAAACTAAATTAAGAAATGGTGTGGTGCAAAGGGAGAGATCAGGTGGTGAGGAGGGATTTCTTAACTTCTCAAGAGCCTGTATCTAATACACAGATGCTCAGGAGCCACTGTTGCTGCTGCGAACCAGCGTGCACATTCAGTCCCAGTATTTTCTTGTAAAAGCAAAGGATGCTTACTTCTTGGCCTCACAAGTGCTGGATAGGGAAAAGCAGCCTTTTTGTTTTACTTCTTGAGTGCCTGGATCTCCTTTCTTAGCTCAGAGCTCTGGACTCCTTGCTCCTCTGGACTCAGAGCTACTAGTGCCCAGGGCCGTCCTGCCTCCCCTCCCACACCACGCAGCCAAAGGCAGTGCCAGGGGATTGCTCTGCAAACGGGCCAACTGCACACCCGGCTGGGACAAGGGGGCTGCTGCCCCACAACAGGGTGCAACATTGCTCCTTGTGAAGAAGCAGTGACACCTCCCTACCACAGCCAGGACTGCCACAAGCTGTGCTGCTTGGTGTCTGGGCAGGCATGAAATGATGTCCCAGCAAAAAAGGAGATTTAGGGTGCTCCCAGGCAACAATACCCTGCTCCAGCTTCTCACAAGCCGAGGACAGTGAAACAGCTTCCTTTACCCCCAAAACCTTCCTACAGCACTGCCGAAAGGCTCCAGGGCACACGTGTAGGTGCACATCTACATGCAGACAGCCCTGGGGAACAGCAGCTGCAGTTACATCTGTTGCTCCATGCTGCCAACATCATTTGCAGACACAAAGCTGTCCTGAGGTGAAGGTCACAAGGGTGCTATCGCAGCAAGCTGCATTGCCTTGCAAGGCTCTCTAGCCCTGGTGTTGCCAGGGAGCTTTCATTACTGCCCTTCATTCAGATAAGGGCGCCCATGGCTCAATATACCCCCACAAATTAAAGGTGGATTTACTGGTTGGTGTCTATCTATTTTTGCACAAAGAACTTTGGGAGAACAAGGAGGTTTAGAAAGCTGTAGCTGAGTAAGTTCCCTGGCATGCTGAAGAAACCTACTTTATTAAACTAGTAATACACAGCTTAAAACATGGAATGAGCTGGCTCTTGCACAGAGACAGATGCAACCATTCCTGCTCAGGTCTCCCCAGCACAGATCCTCACACTCCCAGGGACATGTACAGCTGATGTAGAACTGCTAGAAGTTAGGGGCTAGATATTGCATGAGCAGCATAGCTTGCTTAAAAGAAAAAAAAAAATCAGTTTCCATTTTAACCAAACCACCCTTTTAAACTCTGTTCTAGAGGGGAAATAAGTTAGCTTTTTGCTTTTCTTTGTAGGCCACCAAACCTAAGAGCAATCCAGTAAAAACCGGCCTACTTATCAGTTCACATCTAGGAGCAAGGACTGTGGCCATTCCCCCATATCCAGCCCAGAGTGCCTGCTTCACTAAGGACACGGCCACTGACACAGGGCTGGAGAGGTCCTGAGCAGCCCCAGCATGGTGCTGGAGCCACAGCTCCCAGGTCTTCCAGGGGAGCACCCCACGTCAGCAGCAAGGACTGGAAAGCGTTGGCTGCAACCAGAAACCTCAGTGCATCATGGCAGGCTGTTCCTAGCCGTTTCACCCTCAGCATCCCGCACATCGCTTGCTTTACCTGACTGAAGATACATACTGATTTGCAGGTAGGTGGTAAAAGAGCCCAACTCAGTGCTCAGCCTTCAGCTCCATCCGGTATCTCACCGAAGAGCACATGGGACACCTCACCCATCCCACAGTCCTGGCTATGGGCTGATGGCAGCACATCTTCCGAACACAGGTTCAGTGCTTGGACAACGCATCTGATGAAGAGAGAAATGGCTCAGAAAATACAGATATCTACAAAGTTACTGGAGAAAGGGGAAAAGAGCTGCGGTATCTCAAACCATACATAGTCCTGGCCCCAGACAGGGATGAGGAAGACTTGCTTTCTTCTTCAGGCTGCTAATAGCCAACAAGCAGCAAAGATTCTGGGCGGGTGCAGGAGGACACGAAGTTTCAGCCGGCTTTCTTCAATGGCCAGACACCTTTGCCACTGAAGCTCAGTGTCCCTGGGTGCAGTTTCTGCCGCCCACCCCCTCACCAGCATTGCGGCTCACTCCCAAGTCAAGCTGGCTGGGTCATCCTTTAGGGTGGCTCGGGAGCACTCCTGAGGTTGTCTCTGTCTCAGAAAGGGTGCTGGTACAGATCTGCGCCGAGCGGATGATGCCGGGTGACTGCTCAGTCAGCAAGCCAGGATCACCCTGCAGGCCTCAGGCCAGCAGCTCCTTGTCAAGAGACTCATCAAGGCCTGGAAGCATGGAGGCCCAGCTGGCACCATCAGGAAGCATTTGCTGAACGTAACTGGTCAAGAAAGATAACAGATGTCTGTGGATCTGGCACCTACCAGGACACCGTACCTTGTTTCCAAACAGCAGAAGCATCGATTTTCCCTCCCTCATGTGACTTACACCATCAGATGGGGAGTTCGTTTGAAGGCAGCATGTAAATCCAGTGCTGTGGGAAATACCTGCCCTGGAATTGTCCTGGACAGTCCCTCCAGGGCACAGCAGGCTGCTCTGGTTGGAGGTAGTCACAAGCAATTAAAGATGCTACCATCACTCAGATACACCCAAGGACTGCAGCCAAAGCACTGTGTGAACATGTGTGACCCAGGCAGTCCTCACCACCCCAACACACAGCACAGGCTGAAGCAGGACATCTGCTCCAAAAGCATCTGGCCCCATGCTAGAGCACAGCTCAAGGTCAACACAAGTGAAGAGCAGAGCTGCTCAGCAGCTCCTGGTCAAAACAAGCTTCTTGAAAATGAATGCTAAGGACCAGGCACTGACTGGATGAGGCCAGGGACCCACGTCCTCTCTGCTGCTCTTGCCTGCTCTGTGCACGAGTGAGCTCGTCAGCTGCAGCGTTCGCAGTTTTGGAGCTGGGAAGGCAGATGAATTCCCATGTCGCAGGTCATTTGATCCAGGCCAATTCTTCTTAAGATCAAAACCGGATTTGGACCGAGTCCTTTTGGCTATCACGACAGGCACATGGAGTATTTTCACACTGGCAGTACGCATGTGACAGAGTATGGAAAAATAAAACCTGATTTGGATTTTGCCCTGATGACTGTGGACTGATGCCCAGTCTGGCTCCCACATCCTCTCAAGAGACACTAGCCAAGATAAGGGCTTGCTTTCCTGATAGGTTTCTTTTTCAAGAGCAGAAAAGAAAAAAAAAAAAAAAAAACCACAACAATGAAGAGGGGATAAAAACCACAGACATGTGTTTGGAGCACATTTCTGGGTACAGAAAAGACAACGCGACTGGGAACAGTCAGCACGGATTTACTAAGAGGTAAATCCCATCTGACCATCCCAATTGCCTTTTATGACAAAATAAATCCGTGGATGTGGGGAGAGCAGTGAATGCTGCCCAACCTCAGCTCCCAAAACTATCTGCCACAACATTATTGTGTCCGAGCTAGGAGTCTGTGGTCTGCATGGGTAGGCAACTAGATGGGTAAAGAACCTTGCTGGGCAGTAAGACTCAGAGGACAGTTGTTAATGGGTCACACACATGGGTCAGTGCTGGGAGTATTCCTGTTTAACACCTCTACCAATGATCTGGCAGAGGCAACAATATAGTTGCTTATGAAGTTCACAGACTGCAACACAGCAGGGAGAGCAGCTGATACCCTCTAGGTCAGAGCTGCCATCCAGAGGGACCCTGACAGGCACCTGACAAAGTTCCACAACGACCAATGCAATGTCCCGCGCCCAGTAAGGAAAATATCCTTGCAAAAACACGTGCTGGGAACTAACTGGCCAGGGGGGCAGTTTGGGGAGAAGAATCTGAGGTCAAGATGGTCAGGGTCCTGGAGCCAGCCATTCACATACAACACAAGGAGAGGCTGAGGGAACCAGGCTTGCTCAGCCTGGGAAGGAAAAGGCTTCAGGAGGACCTAACAGCCTTCCAATACCTACAAGGAGGTTATCACGAAGATGGAGTCAGGCTCTTCACCCTGGTGCACAGTGAAAGAACAAGAGTTAAAATGCTGAGTGAAATGAGAAGTTCAGAATGGATAAAATGACAAAGATTTGCACTAGTAGGAAACGTTTTTTTACCCATCTAGAGAGGTTGTGCAGCCTCCATCCTTGGAGGTTTTCAAGCCCTAGCAGTTTAAAACCTTGAGTGACATGGTCTGGTCACAAAGCTGCCCTCGCTTTGAGCAGGAGGTTGGACTACAGACCTCCTGAGGTTCCTTCCCATCTGAATTATTGCATGATTTGGACTGCACGTGTAAACACCGGGCTTTGCAGACATTTGAAGCCACAGTCTTTGTACCTCTTCTCACCTGTGCTGGTGGTAAAAATATTCTTAAAACAGGGCTTTGCCCATGTGATTTAAGTATTATCACTCATTAGTCCAGCTCCTCCATGGGCTACATGTGCAGCATATGAGGAATGCGTTCCCTTCCTTAGGTAGACAATGGAGCCATCCCTCATTCCTCAGACGTCTTGTCACTAGTCCCCAGCCTGGGATGGCATCAGCTCTGCAGTTGGTTTCATAGATGCCAGCCGCTCTGAAAAGATGCTATTTTCTGCTGGTATTTTATGGGACAAGTAGACTGGGGTGAGGTGGGGGCGGGGGGGCACAGACAGCAATGCTCTGCAGACTGACCTCTGCCAGGATTGTACTGGATCGCCCATCTGTCCACAGGGTACCCAGGGGTCCCCGTCTGCCCAAGGTAACAGAGGTGTGCCTTCACAGCACCAGACTCCAACAAACTCAGTTCCCAAGTGAAACCTGTAGTCCCGTAAAGTTTCCACAGTGGAGACCCACTTAGGGAGCCAGGCACCCCTCAGTCCAGTGCTCAGCACAGCCACAGACAAGGAGTCCCATCATAAACTCTCCCCTGTCAGACCTGAGCTCCCTCTGTGAGGGCCAGGCACTGCACTCTGGGCTACAGGTCATTTGGGTACGATGAGTACAGGGGCAGTTTGCTCTATTTCTAACACTGAAGAAATACCGGACATCCACTGACAGAGCCTCCCCAGCATATTCCCCTACCCCCACTAGATATCCATCCCTTGAACAGCTCCGTCTCCTCCTGGTGAGCACTCAGCAGCGCCCTTGGTCCTCCCAAACATGCAGGGAACAGACCTGTGCTCCCAGCTGTCACCAAGGCAGGGCAGTGAAAGCCTAACAGTTGCCTAAACAATAGATCTATTTTTTCAAACACACACACACACACCCCACACCAAAAAAAACAACAGAAAAAACCTCACCTCACTTCCAAAGAAAGTTTCCCCACGTGAGACAAAAAAAACAAAAAAACCCAAAAAACACCCCCCCAAAAACACCCCCCCAACCCCCCCCCCCCAAACCCCCCCCCCAAAAAAAAAAAACCCCAAAAAAGAAAAGAAAAGAGATAGCCAGGGTCAATCTGAGAGGCAGAAAGAAGCAGGACACCAGCTGCTCCCACTGCCAGCAGGCAAGGTGCACGTGAGTGCAATGACACAGCTCACCAGCCAGTCCCTCCATCCTAACACTCTGTCCTTCCTACAGGACCCCAGTCTGCCACAACATTCCCGTGTCAGCTGGTTCTGCCTTTCAAAGCACGTAAAAACAAGTTAAACAAGATGACATTTAGGCCAAAATATTTGGGAGAAGACAGAAATCTTGTGTTTGTCTCTATGGCGGGAACCAGCTGCAAATTAGCTTTAGTGAAATAAAGATATCCTTGACATGCTGCAACCTACAGGCTTTGTATGAAGTTTGCAAAGTCTAGGGACTGAGGCTCGGCAGGCTTGCCTCGTCTGAATTTCTACTGGCTTGTACTTTGTTTTAACTTAGCTTAGCTGTAATAGCAATCTTTTTCTTCTGAGCGGGTGGTTCCGGCTAATTTGTTTAATTTCCATTTATCACTGCTTCATATAACCCTGGTTTTACACAGACTGTACTCTATGCAAAATCAGGTATTTGTCACCAACATACTGATGCAATATAAAGAAATGCAAGCCTGATATGACAGCAGAGACCTTGAGAAGTGCAGCCAAAGGATGCTGTGTAGAAACGCACAGCCACGGGATGATGAGAGATGGGGCAGAGACTTGGTCCTGGAGACTCCACAGCCACAAACAACTCACAAGTGGTCAAATAAAGAAATACAGACCTGAAGGTGTCACCCATGAAAACCAGTTTTGTCCATAGACCATGTATCAAAGACACGTAAAAATGCATCAGAGGTAACGTGGAGTTACACAATGGAAAAAGGGGAGCATCTTGTGGTATGACTGACTTCATTACAGAGACATCTTTTGTTGCACAAATATGAGAGGTAAGCAATAGGTGTTTAATGGCAATTTCCCGTTATCCAGCAATCCTTCAGGAACAGGAGTCGATTTTTCTCTGTATCCTTCCTACTGTGAACCTACCAAAGACCACTGTGCCAAGCAGCTCATCTGCCTAGCCCCTCCCATGACACTTCTCTACATCAGTTAAACTCACTCCCTTTAAACCATCTCCTGCTGCAGAGCGTGTATGTGCCCCTTCTGCGCTTCCATAATATACAAAACACCACTAGCACAGTGACTTAGGGGAAGACTCAAGGCAACTGCCATGCTTTTCACACATGCTCCCCTGTGAAGAGACCCCAAACACAAAGGAGGTCTCAGTCCCAGGAGGCTGCACTGCATAAAATTTATCTGATTGACAGCCCTATGCATGGGCACAGACCATCTTCATCCTCTCCACTATCCAGCGTAGCATAATCAGGCCAACTATGCATAAAATAATTTAGACCAGAAAAAAAAATATCTATTTAAAACCTATTACTAATTTCCTTACAAGTTAACAGCGTTCACCTGGAAAAATCATCAAGAAAAACACGTTTTTGCATTCAAATGAAGAAAAGATCAGGCACACTACAGGGCTGGTCCCATATGTAGAAGCTGCTGTTTTCAGTGCTCTTCACCTTCTTAAGGATTCCTAAGGCTCTCCTGCTTACAACATTGTAACTGCCTCTCCCAGAAGGCAAAACAGTGCAATAAAAGAGAGGGCAGGGGTCCTCTGAGCATCTCATGGGCCACATCGCTTTCCATCAAGTAACCACCCTCCTGCAGTGACCATCCTTTGCTGACGTCTTGCTACAAGACACCAATTAATTTTACCAGTTATACACACATTCTTCCCAAATGAAAAGTGTTTTCCATTTTTTGCTCCCAACAATGTCTCAGGGAAGTCCCAGACTTTATCCTGTAGCCTAGATCTTGCTGCAAATAATATCCACAGCGAAGGCTCTATAGACATTTTTTTATAATGGTATTTTGCGGAAGTATGGTTGCCTTCCTCCTTTGGAAGAAAGGAGGCACGTGGTGACAGGATGTTACACTTGTATGCTTCTGCTTTAACTCCAATGCCCAAATTACAGCCAAACCTACAGGTGACGTTCACATCAACCTTCAAAGACGTTGTGTTTTAGGATCTGTATTTTCTCATGTGTGCAGCAATAGAAGCAGAAATCTCAGCGCTCCTCTTATTCTGGCCATAATAGTCCACAAAGTCACCATCTGGCCCAAGGAGGTACATTATTATTGTGTGATCCACCTGCAAGAGAGCATATCGTGGCTTGTTAAAAAAGATCACAGAATACCAGGTTGGAAGGGACCTCAAGGATCACCTGGTCCAACCTTTCCTGGCAAGGTCTACACAAGATGGCCCAGCACCCTGTCCAGCCAATCCACCACTTCCCTGGGGAGACTATTCCAGTGGCTGGGTGTTCTCGTTGTAAAATATTTCCTCAAGTGTCCAGTCAGAATCTCCCCAGGAGTAACTTGTACCCTGTTACCCCTCATCTTTTCCATGTGACTCCTTGTAAAAAGGGACTCTCCATTTTCTTTGTAGTCACCCATTAAATACTGGAATATCCTGCACATGTCTCAAAGTCAGCAGCAACAGCATCCTGTCCAGCCTTTGGTTCAGCTGTCTGACAAGACTTCTCACCAAGAAGCAAGATAAAAAAACCCCTCAGCATCACCTCGGTGACCTCTTCTTGTTTTACTCAAGAAAATAACTAAAGAAAACTAGTTGCGTACTTGGAATCCATGAAGGAATACTTTAAGCAGACAAGTCTTCAGGAAGCTGCTGGCACCTTTCCTGCAGCACAGACAAGGCTAGGGCAAACCTGCAGGCTAATGGTCCCTCCCCCTCACTTTTCCAAGTTTCCCTCTACTTCTCATGATGGTCCGTGACCCCCATAAGGTATTCAGGCTCCTGCTGTTGCTAACGTGATGTAAATCCAATATAAACAACAGCATTCCATTAAACCAAGTTGATCATCAGTGCAAACAATGGGACCAAGAGCATCACTGGGATACAGGAGCTGCACACAGAGGAGCCAGTGCAGAGGAAAAGAGATGTGCTGGGAGGGGGCCCCCTCTACTGTCCGAACTGAAATAACCCTTAAAAAAATGTTCAAAGTAACAATTGCATAAGCGTTCCAAGGTATTCTGATTTGATTTATATAAAAATTAGCTCCATGGCAAACTTATTTAGAATGTCACCAGAAGTACTGTCTGCATCTAACTGTGACAACATCTTTACAAGCAAAGACAGAGAATACTGAAAATGAAGGCCATGAATCTGTGATTGCTCAAGAGACTACATCATCTCACCGTCACTGGAGAGAAAGAGCTGAAACATACTTATACATAGAGAGTACAACTGTGTTTGAAATCAAGATACCACATAAACATGTCCAGTACCACAAGCTAAAAGGATGCATTAAACTTAATGGCATTTCTGACATTGAAAGAATGTTTCTCAAGATTTTACTAAGGCAGGTTTAATTCAAATATTTTACTCTAGTTTCAAATTTTCTAGTTTTTCAACTACTGAGTTGACACTTCCAGTGAAAACAAATTCTTGATCTCCCACTTTACACCCCTTTTAGTAATGTAGAGCAGTGCAGATCACTAGTGTGATTCCATCTTCTCTTTACTGAGCTTATGTGCTGCTCTTGCTGTTTATTTCTATGCACCACTTTTTTGTTCCACCAATCTTTTTGTCCACGTGGATAATTTACTTGCTGCAGTCAGGTGGTTTTAAAAAACAGATTAAGAATAGACAATACTGGATTAGACCCAAAGCAATCTGCCTCAGTATACAACCTCAAATAGTGGCCAAAAGTGGTTGCTTTAAAGAAGAGTATAAAACCAGCACCAAAAATATGCTATCTTCCTCTAGCACCTCTCAAACATTTTTAGCTCTCACGCTTCCTGAACTAGGTGAGATTTCTGTGCATTTCATAATCCTCAACAGCCTGGTTTTTGCAAAGACTGTCAACAGGTCTCTCTGTGGACTCCCATAAACTCCTACCATTTGCATCTGTAGCAAGGGATTCCACTTCCCACGTGCCCACTGCAAAAAGAACCATCACCACCTTTCCTTTTGAACCTGTTTTTAGTTTCCTCTGATGCCCTTAGTTACCAAAGATCATATAATGTGTATCCTCATTTGCTGTATCACTTGTACCTACTCTGTCAATCTGCTCAGGATGTGGCAGGTCAGGAAGGCCTTGGCAGCAGCTCTGAGCCCTATAACCAGTCCTATTTACTTCCAGGGAGAGGAAGATTTTGACTACCCGGTTTAGCCTCACTTAAACCTCAGTTTCCCCTTTCACACTATCACTCTATTTTGTTCCCACTCAGTTTAGCATTGTTATGCTCTCTCTACCAGGTCATTTACCACAGCAGGAAGATCTTCATAGTATCTGCAGGCAAACTTTGCATCATTCAAGTTTCTTGCCAGGAAGACCCCACCTCCTTGGTGTCAGTTTGGCAGGGAATAGGTATTACTTGTTTTACCTCTCATTTCCCCCTCTTCCTCTTGCCTTAATTTCCCACTCCATTTTCACTTCAGAGCACATAGAAAAAACAGCCAGACAAAAACATTACACAACAGAAAAAAGTTCAAATTACTGCCAGGCTTGCTAGCTCATATGCTAGTCTGTATGCAGGCTTGGGATGGTACATTTTTAGAATATGCTTCAGCGAGGTTCTGAGCTTGTAAGAGGGCACCTTGATTCTGACTGATACCTCTAAAATACAGCTTAACACATCAGTGCAACAGGCTCTGTCACGTATGACTTCAGCAGAGATTGCAAAGCTGCCTTCTGATTTTAAAATCTATATCCTGCTCTTAACCAAAGCCTTTCATTAGGCAAAAGCCCTACATTTACTTACTATGTAATCACTGTCTTCATCTTTGGGACCTTCGCTGTAATACACACGGTAAGCTTTGGCCACTTGGTCAATCTGTGCCCTGGTACCAGTCAATCCGATCAGCTTTGGAGAAAATTCTAGACAGAAAGAAGACATTTAGATAACTTAGTGAAAAGAATCCCATCAAGAGCCTCCTTTTCAGTGCTCTATATTACATGCTATAAGACATTGAGGAAGACGACAGTAATTAATACCTTTAACATATCTGGCAATGGCTTCTTCGTTGTCCCTCTCAGGATCAATAGTGATGAAGAGTGGAGTCAGATTAGGCAAAGATGGAATTCTATCTGTGACATTAACGATTATTATTTTTCTTAGAGAACCAAAAATCCTTCCTCACCTCCCTTCAAACAAGCTCACACCCAAGCTACTGTAACATCAATCCAAGCCCACCCTAAGAGTCAAAAAAAGCCCATTTTGTGCAGCTTAATGCAAGTAATTTGTGAATGAAGCAAATGCTGTGAAATCCAAAGCTCTGTGCTCGTGCTGGGCACAGCTGCACCCCCAGCCTCTCAGCTGGAGGCCCTGCCCTGCTCAGGAGAGATGGCAAACTCGCTCTGATGCAGGAAATGCCATGGTGTGATGCACGTATCAAGCCACAATGGCAGATACAACAAAAGCATGTCCATAACGGTGAAGCAGGAGGATAGGTGAAGACACCATTCAGGCTCTTTCCCTCATGTTCCTGCCATAGCCTTCACTGTATTTTCTTCACTTTAGTCCACCCTCCCGCTTGCTTGCTTACTTTTACCCCTACTCCATAATGCTTCAGGGCCCGCAGGCTCAGAAAACCACCTCCATCACACAGCCTTCCCCCAACCTCCATTCCAAAGCACAGTCATTCTCAGAAGAGACCCTCACAGAGATCTGTTCTCAGAATGAATAAAAGAGAGGGGAAAAAACCCTAATACACGCCACAACTACTTCTTGGCAAAAATACAATGCAATGGCACCATTCCCTGTAACCTGCCACCACCACATTTTATTACCAAGAAGTTCCCCACTGCAGAAAAATCAGTGCTGTCATGCTCTCAATATCAGATCCTAGTGACGGGCAGATATGTATCACTTGGCAATTAATTCAACTACTCAATAGTAGTCAACACCATTTTTTTAAAAAGATCATCAATTATTACTATTTGTGACATTTCACCACAACAAACCTGGCCCTCCCATAAAAAGGACCACTATGCCAACCAAATTCCCATACCAATTTCATCTACCACTTCAATCATTTTCTCCAGTTCATCAGGACAGATGTCAGGGCAGTGTGTGAAGCCAAAGTAGATCAGCACCCACTGGCCAAT
Organism: Falco peregrinus; assembly: GCF_023634155.1. Classification (NCBI taxonomy): domain Eukaryota; kingdom Metazoa; phylum Chordata; class Aves; order Falconiformes; family Falconidae; genus Falco; species Falco peregrinus. Next base: position 118,308,824 of record NC_073722.1, on the reverse strand, counting down.
GTAGTCCTTGCTGCTCCTGGGCTGCCCCTCGTGGCTGACGAGCGAGAAGGGCCCTCCTAGCAGCGGTTTCCCAATGCCTCGGTTTCGTTCCTTCTCCAGCGCTACAAAAAGAAAACAAGCAGGGGATCCAACACACCCACGCCACCACCCACGCTACCTCCCGGGGAGCCGCAGCAGCAGCCGCCGGGAGTCAGGCAGCCTTGCACAGTCGTGGCCCAGGGCACTGAAGTGCCAACATCTACCCATGCCCGTCGTACAGAATCCCAACGCAGACAAAACTTCCAAAAAGTATTCAGTTTGGGCAAAACTAAATTTATCTCTAAACTCCTTTGAAACTTAATGATCTCTCTCATTTTCATCTGATTGTATTTTAACAAAGAACAAGAAAAAAAGGGCAAGACAGAGACCTGGCATGGTGCAAAACAAAAACCCGCACCTTTTGCAAAAAACACACCCTGAAAGCTGTGACCGCTCTGACCTCCAACGTGATGAATGGGAAAATGAGACGCACGGGCAGCAGCTGCAGCAGGAACCGGGCTGTGTGGCCACGGGCCACCGCTCCGGCGGGCAAAGGTGCGGGTGGGAGTTTGCACCACTCAAGCACAAAGGCTTGGGGAACGGGTGACAACCCTCTGTGGCGCTTACGCACACACGGGCCCAAAGCAGCGATGGACGAAGCACAACATGGTGCAGCAGGACGCTGAGGTGGGACGAACAGCCCCCTACAGCCGCCCCACAGCCGCCCCCCTACAGCCGCCCCACAGTCCCCGAACAGACCCACACACACAGACCCCCTCACAGCCGCCCCACAGAAACCCCCCACAGCCGCCCCCCCTACAGCCGCCCCACAGTCCCCGTACAGACCCACACACACAGACACACACACCCCCCACAGCTGCCCCCCAGCCGCCCCCCCTCACACAGACGCCCCCCCTCACACAGACGGCCCCCCCTCACACAGACACCCCCCCCCACACAGACCCCCCCCACACACAGACCCCCCCCCCCCACACACAGACCCCCCCCCCCACACACAGACCCCCCCCCCCCACACACAGACCCCCCCCCTCACACACAGACCCCCCCCCCTCACACACAGACCCCCCCCCCTCACACACAGACCCCCCCCCCTCACACACAGACCCCCCCCCTCACACACAGACCCCCCCCCTCACACAGACCCCCCCCCCTCACACAGACCCCCCCCCTCACACAGACCCCCCCCCCTCACACAGACCCCCCCCCCCTCACACAGACCCCCCCCCCTCACACAGACCCCCCCCCTCACACAGACCCCCCCCCCCCTCACACAGACGGCCCCCCCTCACACAGACGGCCCCCCCTCACACAGACGGCCCCCCCTCACACAGACGGCCCCCCCTCACACAGACGGCCCCCCCTCACACAGACGGCCCGCGGGAACAGCCCGGCCCGGCCGCACTCACCCTCCTCCTTCCACCGCTTCGCCTTCTTCATGGCGGCCAGCAGCCCCCCGCACAGCACGGCGGTGGCCGCCAGCGACCGCCACGACACCAGCTGCCGGGGAGAAGCCGTTAGTGCCCGAGGAGCGGGCCCCGGCCCGCCCCGCCGCCGCCAGCCGCCCGCTCCCCCCCGCGCTCACCCTCCTCTGCGCGCCTGGCCGGGGGCCGCCGCCTGGCGGGAGGCGGGAGAGCGGGCGGCGAGCGGGAACCGGCGGCCTCCCCAGCCCCGCGCCCGGCAGCCGCCAGCACCGCACCGCCCGGCCGCCCCGCAGCGCCGCCGCCGCCGCCATGTTGCCGCCCGCCCTTCCGGGGCCGCCTCTTCCGCCCCGCCCCGCCCGCGATGGCGGCGGCGCCGCCGCTCCTCTGCTTCGGGGTCATCGCCGACATCCAGTACGCGGACGCGGAGGACGGCTACGACTTCGGCGGGTGCCGGCGGCGGTATTACCGGCAGAGCCTCGGCCTGCTGCGGGACGCCGTGGAAGCGTGGGCCGCCGAGAGGCCGCCGCTCGCCTTCGTGCTGCAGCTGGGCGACAGCATCGACGGCCTCAACGCGCGGCACGGCGCGGCCGAGGCCGCCCTGGAGCGGGTGCTGGCGGTGCTGGGGCGGCTGCCGGTGCCGGTGCACCACGCCTGGGGCAACCACGAGCTCTACAACTTCAGCCGGGCCCGCCTAGCGCGCAGCGGCCTCTCGGCGGCGGTGGCCAGGCCGCCGGGCAGGGACTGCCAGGCCTGTCACTGCAGCCCGGCCGGGGACAACCAGGCCTGTCACTGCAGCCCAGTCGGGGACAACCAGGCCTGTCACTTCAGCCCGGCCGGGGACTGCCAGGCCTATCACTTCAGCCCGGCCGTGCGGGTCCGTGTTGTCGTGCTCGACGCCTACGACCTGAGCATCCTGGGCAGGGAGCCGGACAGCCCCCGGTACCAGGAGTCCCTGAGGCTGCTGCGGGAGAAGAACCCCAACGACAACCTCAACAGCCCTGCAGGTACCCCAGCATGGCCCTTGGCAGGCAGCTGAACCCCAGCTCCCCGTGATGCCCGGGGGCCCAGCACGCACCCCGTCCCTGTCCACCTCCCTGCCACCCTGCTGCTGGCTGAGCACCACTCGGGGGGCTCCAGGTGGGCCTCCCCCCTACCTGCCATGCCACCCTGCTGCCTTTGGGATGGGCTGACATTGTGCTGTGCGCTCCGCAGCATCAGAACCAAAGGCAGTTGTTGGTGCAGAGTGTGGAGTGATGCCCACCCCACCCGACGCTGGGGGCAGGGGGACACCCAAGAGTGGAAATCCCATGCATGCAGTGTGACCAAAATACCCCCAAAACGCTGACAAATATTTTTTTCTTGGTTGTCCAAGGAAGCTGGACTTTTGATCAAAGAGATTTAAAAAAAAAAGTTATAAGACTAAACCATCTATGGTAATGTGACTTGCACAAGGCGAGCCAACATGGGAGCCACAAGAGGTGTATGCACCTATGCCTAACCTTCTTTTTCACTGCAGGACTCGAAGAACCTCAGTTTGTGGAGTTTAATGGAGGATTTAGCCAAGCCCAGCTGGACTGGTTCAATGAAGTCCTCAAGTTCTCTGATGAAAACCAAGAAAAAGTTGTAGTTATGGGTAGGTGGATATGGGGGATGTATGGCGATATATGCAAAAAAAGGTTACATAGCCAATGCGTATTAGCTCAGGAAAACATGTAGCAGCTTTGTTGCTGCACTGAGTTACACATGTAACCTGTGAAGTAGGAAAATAGTAATCATGACTCACAGTGGAGTGAGCTTTTGGTGTAGTTAGGTGTCTGAATTTCCGAGGAATGAATGCAGAGTTTGATTACAGTTAAAGTAACTCTCCTGCTTCTTTCCCTCTCAACTGCAGGTCATCTGCCCATTCACCCAGATGCTTCAGACAGAGTTTGCCTAGCCTGGAATTACAAAGATGCCCTTTCGGTCATCTACTCTCATCGGTGCGTGGTCTGCTTTCTTGCAGGGCACCTGCACGATGGTGGATATTGTTTAGACTCTCACGGAGTTCATCATCTAACTTTGGAGGGGGTTATTGAAACTCCACCAGAAAGCAATGCCTTTGGAACCATTTATGTCTACGAAGATAAAATGATACTAAAGGGAAGGGGCAGAATTTCAGGCAGAGTTATGCATTTCCGAAAATGGTAACAAAACACAAATCACTCTTCTTCAGGAAGTACTTGGACAAAAAAGCAGGGGATTCAGCTTCTTTGCTTGTAGAAACATGTGCATGGCTGATCCTTATAGCTTTAACGGAAACTTTTCTCCTGGATACAGAATTTTAGGAATTATATTTCTGTAAAAAAGCAGACCTAGTTTCTTTGTGGAGAACAGAGGCGGCCAGCAGCTGTATTTGAAATAAATATACGTGAATGCAGAATATTGACTTGAAACACCCAATCCTGACCTTACTGTGACTTTCACAGCAAGTATTACTTTACGTGAAAAAATGCAAGCCATATTATGAATATTGTCCAATAAAGCCCCTTTTTTATATCAGTCAGAATTAAAGCATGCAGAATTGTAGCTGCCCAGCCGCATTTCAATATTTTTTTGTTGTTTAACATCATAGTCAGTAATGTCTCGTGTCTGGCAGAATTAGTCCACCCTGTAGCCTAATGCAGTCATTTTAACATTGCTTTAAAAGACTGAAGTAATCCTTAAGAAAAGCTAAGCCCAAGGAAAAACGAGACCATCTGTGCTACATTGCATAATGCTGCAGATACACCCGCTAGGATCTATGTGTGCACAGCTGTATTAGCCTGTAGCAGTACTGAGTGAAGAAGCCCTGACATGGAAGGATCTAAAGCATCTTGCTGTGCTGCATCTGGACCCGTCTGTCTCCCGGCTAGCTTGTGTGTCCAGTGTATTTACCTTCCTTCTCCAGGATTAGTAGCAGTGGAACACGCTTACTGTTGCTGGGCTGCTGTGTGTAATTCTGTGAGAAGTGGAGTTGTGATACTGACCACATCTGCTGGTGGCAGTCTTGAGTACTCATCTCGCAGAACGATGATGTAAGATACAGAAGCTTTCACTGAGTTTTCTTTAGAAAAAATAGTGTTTATTACTCTAAAGCCAGAAATTTTCAGTTAAAGATAATAGCAAAAATACTTCTTCAAATATATTCTACATATGATTTTAACATAGGAACATAAATACAGACTGCTCAGTTTTTCAGTTAGTCTCAATGGTCTATCCAGGCAGACATCGGAGAGTTTTATGGCTGTAAATAGTCATGTATTGCAACAAAGTGTTTGCTTTGCTTTCCCCTTACATTAGACAACAGTAGCTTTCCTGAAGTATGAGGTGGTTGGAGAGTGATCCAGGGATGCCATTGAATATACCGTTTGAACACACAGTAGTTCAATGGTGTTTTGAAAATGTGTGAAGCAGCCAGCTGAAGAACAGTTCCCGTAGAAAAATTTTTCCACTCAGATTTGACAGTGTTCCTCAATTTTTTAAACAAATCTCAGACTGCACTGCTGGAAGCAGCTAGGCATTCTTGGGTTCTATCAAACTGATAGTAACCTTTCATTAAGAACCAAAAGCAAAGGCAGGTAAGGTCAGAATATTTATTCTGTACTTTCTCTCACCCAATTAAATCACCGTTTTACAGTGTGTTGGCCAAGACGCTCGCATCTCTTTGTTCACATAAATGTACAGCCATGAAACAAAGGGAAAGAGGGTGACCACGATTGCAATGATCAAGCGAACTCCACCCAGTGGACTCCTATGAAGAAGCAAATACAAAAGAGCTAGTTCAAATCAGTCAGCTTTGAAACATTCACACCTGGCTGTGGTTGGAAGGACAGCAGAGAGCCTTTGACCATTTAAATGTAGCTTCTGTGGATGCATCACCAGTCTTGTACTGGAGAGGCACCACCTGCCAGCAGAAAAAAACTTTTCTGCCACCTCAGGCTACATAACCAGGTTAAAAAAAAAAAAAAAAAAAAAAAAAGAAAAAAAGCACACCTAGTTTTCCCAGAGCATCTGTGATGTTTTCTCAGGCAAAGGTAACTGTTTGGCAGTCTGGGATTCTTCATGCTCCCAGCTAATGGGAATTTAGGAAAACTGCTGTAGCACAGTCCTCTGAAGAGGCTGGAGGGGAAAAGTGTGGAGCCACTGCAGCCAGGCAACCACCCAGAGCCTTCTGCCAGCTCTGCCTGTATCACCTGCTGGCTCCAGTGGTGGACACAGCAGACACCAGTATAGAGACCCTCACTGGAAAGTTCTGTAAATTGAGAGCAGTGGCAAAAACGGCTTTGCAGTTCATTAGCAGTTGTGGCCAACACTCACTAGCCAGTTCCACAGAAAGGGCACACTGTCCTTACGCAAAGGAAGAAGGTCCCCTGCCCATTATGGCAGAGGGAGCAGAAAAAATCTTTTCTGTAGCTTTACCTTCCCCCCACCGACTTTTATTTATGCAAGATCCTCCAGGCTGTAGCAGCAGCTACTACTGCTTAGGTATCTGAGAAGGTTCAGACAGTGACATAAGCAGAAAAACAAGCAGGCGAAATCGACTAAGTGTTTTCAAGAAGCTAGTCACTAAATGTAAACATATGAATGGATTAAAAGAAAAAAGGAAACAAAACTTACTTTGCTGAACTGCGACAAAGACTCATCCATACTGTAATAATCACCAGACCAAACAACTCTCTAAAAAGCCAAACAAAAAACAGATCAGAAAATAATATAAGCAGGTGTTTACTTTTAAAAAATAGAAATTTTGTCTCTGAAACAGTAGTGTCTGCTTCCTTGGAGAAGTTCAGTACATTTTACTAGGATTAGCATTATAAAGGCATTTACAGTGAGTAGCTTTGCTTCCCACCACAAGCCTACAAACACATGTGACCTAGCTATACAGCTGCAGAAATTTCTGCTTCCACCTTTTGTTCCATTCCTAAACTTGTATTCCACAGCACGTTTCCCTCAGTAACACAGAGCAAAGCAGCATCTCAGTATTCCAGACCGTCTACAGCCCCAGGAGCTGCCAGGACTTCACCTCAATACTGTGCAAGCACCTACTTCAGGCAACTGAATGTCCAGGTGATAAATCCTCTCTCCGCCTCACAATCCCTGACAGTTCAGAGGACTCACGCAGTCCATGCCAGATAACATGCATACGGTGTCACCTTGAGTTTTTAAAATGTTAATTCCCATTCCTACAGCTCCAGCAAGAGAACACAAAGCTATTTCACTGTACTAGTGCTGTGGTCTTTGAAAGCCTGTACTGCCCCCGATTAAATCTCACTGCCACCAATCAGGCAAGTAATCCCGACTGTTCACTCTCTCCTCCCTTTGTCCAACAAAGTGCTGGTCTGGAGCACTGTGGTCCCTCCTTAATTTGATTCCCCTGGACCAACAGCACTTACTGCAACAGCCCAGCAAATAAAGTTTAGCAAAGTGACCAGCAGAAGGTGGCCTGGCATGCTGAATGCATGCAGGAGAAAATAGAAATGACTTCTTACCTGCCTTCCTCTTCGTGCAAAATATTTCCTTGAGTGTAAGCAAACAAAGAGCAAGCCAAAGCAATGGTTCCAACAATGCAACAAGCAGAATGAAGGTCACAGAGGCTCCTCCAAACACCATGATCTGAGAAAAAAACCTGCAATGTAGCATGAAGTAAACCCTGTATATCAAAAAGCAACTGAGCTGCTAAAAAAGATGCCTCCATCAAACATACACTTCTTAGGCAGGAAGATGGAATTAATACCAGCATCTTTCATGACCAGGGAAATCTGCTAAAAAGTGCTGTTGAAAATAAACACTAGAGGTCTTGGTGCTTGCTTTCCCAGGAATGCAACTTCTTGGCAGCAGCACCCCAACGAAAATGGTTTCCTATTCTATCTAGCAAACAAAACAGGCTCCAGCATTCAACATGCATGGAAATAAATCACAAGGCAGATTACAAATCAAAGTTCTCTTAAGCAGGAGGAAGGTCCTTCCCAGAGCACACAGCCATAACCAGATGCTCAGCATGACCCCAGGGGACCTGAAGAGGCCAGGGGAGCAAGCCTCAGATTCCCAACAGCTGGCAGGGGTACAGGTGACCACCATCCTTCAGGGAGCATCTTCCCTCACTCTCCGTGATAAACCTCTGCCTGAGGTTTTCCCTGTGATGATGAGCAACACTGATGACATCTTTGCCTGGGGACTGACATTTTTGAACAGAAATATAGATGATGTGCAATGTCTGAATGGGCCCACAGATTCTTGTGGTTTTTCCATGTCCATTCGCATGGGCTTAAGGGGGAAAAGCAACACAGGCGGTTCTCGCTGATCTCAGCAATGTCAGCAGCAAAAAATGTAAAGTTAAAAGTAGTCTTTTCTGGGCACTGACTCCTCCACGCAAGCATTAAAGATGATGAACTGCCAAAATTCAAGAGTTCAGCATGACCCAATGTTGTAATTGATTCCCCATTTGGCTGAACTTACTGCAGCTCAGCAGAGGCAGAATCTGGGTCTTCCACAGACCTGAATGGCAAATGTCCCTTGGTGAATGTCCAGTTATACAATAGTCGTGCTATTTTAGTGTTTATTTTCCACAGATCTTGGCACAAGTAACAAAAACCTACTTGCAAGTTTAACATGCAGATTCTCTTGGCCAGCCAAATGCCGTAACGTTGAAGCTACACCTATCGCACAAATAAACCTCCCCTGAAGTGTGCAAGGCCACTGGCAACCAACAGTCATGGGTTCTGGCTCTATGAATGCTTCCACTTTATATGCTTAAGGTAGCCAGAATGCTGAGAGATTGCAATGACAGGTGTGATCTGTGACAACAGCATACATTCTTGAAGATTTTATTTTTTGGCATAAGCATGGTTTTGGTTTATTCAGAGTTAGTATTCATTCAGAAAAGATACAGTCACTGCGTGTATAGAAAATGTTGGTATTTTAAAATTATTTCTACTGGGTGAAACTACAAAAAAATGAAGGTGAAACTACAAAAAAATGAAGTTTTCTGGAGTCCTGGACCAAATCTTATCCAACTGATTCTCTCAACATGGGGAATGGTATTAGTTCCCTTAGTGTACGCCCTTGGAAATTCAGCCACTGCACGGAAGCCTCTGAACGCTCCCATCACTGCCCGTGTGCTCCATGGGGTGGTAGCTGCAATGCTAGATAATGAGATCTGCAGCTCTTTCAAAGGACTGTGCAGAGCTCAGCTGCTATTCTATGAGGTAGATAAGCAAACCTGCAGATTTACAACAAGTAAACAGAGTGAATTACTGCACTAATGTCAACAGCAGAGCCGGGTTCAGAGCATGCTCCCAGGCTTGTGCTCTACTCCAGCTCTAAGCACAGGGACTGGGGTGCAAAGGCCAGACCATCCCAGCCACAGGCCTCTCCGCAGGGCACCCCGATTGTCTGCAGCACACCCTACCACGAGCACTAAACCAATGACCAGCTTTTGCAGGAGAAGGTTCCGCAGCTTTTTGCCCTCAAAAGGTAGCAGCACATGTTTCCACATGGCCTGATCTTGATCTGTGATTCAATTAAAAAAAACAAAAACAAAAACAAAAAACTTTTGGGGGCCAAATTTGAGCAGACACTGTTTTGCACACCAATATCATACCTGTTATGGAGGGGTTAATGCTGACAAGCAGCGTCAGGGCAGCTGGCACTAAGTACACAGCCTGTTAATGAAACATAAACCTACTCTGTAGCAAAACTTAGCAAGGTAAGGAAGCACGAGCAGGGGTCCATGCCAAGGCTTCCCCCCTTCCCCAGGCAACGTGCAGCCCACCTGCCATCCCTCTCCTCCGGTGCGCCCTGGCACTGCCAGGGCTCATGTTCGCCATCACCACCCAAACCCTGGACCACCAGCGGAGCGCCAGCCCTTCCTCCCCAGCCCCAGGGTCACCGCTGCCCAGCCATCCCGCTGCAGACCCCCCTGCACTGCACCCTGACCCCCCCGGAAAGCCGCTAGGGGACACCCCCGGGCCCCCCACCTGCGCCGGCGGCTCCCCCGGAGCGGGAGCTCCCTTTGCCACCGCAGCCCCGCCGCTGTCAGCCGGGTTCACCCACCCCAAGGGGCGCCCCGCGCCGCCAGTCCCGGCCCTGCCTGCGCCCGAGGAAGAGCTGCCGAAGCCGACCGGGGAGGGGGGATCCCCCTGGGGACCGAGGACGCCCAGCCGAGCTGGGGGGGCGGTCCAGCTGGTGGCGGCGGTGGGGACAGGCGGGTGCCCGGCCAGGATTCGAAGATCCTGGAAGCGCGGCGGGATTCCGGCCGGGGCGCTGCCTGGGGCGCCCGCTCGCTCCTCAGCTAAAGGCAGGGGGCCGGGGTCCCCTGGCGGCCCCCGGGGTCCCGCAGCGCGGCGCGGCCGGGACCCCCGCGGGACCGGGGCGGCGGGGGGGGGGGTGGCCGTACTCACCGTCCACAGCCCGGCGTCGGGGTCGTTCACCTGCAGCGGGAGGCGCACACTGAGACCCTGCAGCCGCCGCCCCAGCCGAGGCCGCGCTCCGCGGGGGGCGCCGGAGCGGGGGGCGCCGGAGCGGGGGGCGCCGGAGCGGGGGGCGCCGGAGCGGGGGGCGCCGGAGCGGGGGGTGCCGCTGCCCCCAGCCCGGGCGGCCCCGCCCTCACCTGCACGGCGGCCGCCAGCCCGAAGAAGGCGGCCATGAGGAGGTTGCAGAGCCGCCACAGCCGGTCCGCCATGGCCGGCACAGCCTCCGCCGCTGCCGGGGCGGGACGAGGCCACCGGGGCGGGTCCGGCAGGGCCCGGCCGCCCTCGCGAAGGGCCGGGCCGGGGGCTGCAGGGGCGGGCGGAGAGGCTCGCTGGTGGCGGCTGGTTGCTCGGGGCGGAAGGACAGCGGCTGCTGGTCGGGCCGGGGCCGCTGGAACGGCTGGGGCGCCTGCCCGTGGCGCCGGGGGAGCGCGTCCCTGCCGTTGCCGCTGGGCTCCAGCCCGGGCCCGCAGCCCGCCCGCCCCCGCGGCGAGCTGGTCCCGGCACGTCCCGGCCGCCCTCCGTTACGCTCTGACCCGGCGCTAGTGCACCTGCAGCCTTCGGTTCCGGGCAGGGTCCCCCGTGAGAAACACCGCGGAGGACCTGGTTCGGGATCCTGTGGATGGCAGCCAGGGGGGTCAGGGGTCCAGAGAATGTGGCCTTTGAGCAGGAGCGGGCCAAGAGGAAGCCAATTCCAGTAATAATGTGGAACTGTCTGTGGGGTGGCTGCAGAGGGGACAGGGCCACATGCTCCTTGCTGTTGTCAGATGATGTACCAAGTGGTGGTGGCTGCAAATGGTGGCCTGGGAGGTTTTGACTGGACGTTAGGGAAAGAACCTCTTCAGGAGGGTCATGCAGCCTGCAATGGGTGACCCAGACACGCTGTGTGATCTTCATCCTTGGAGATTTCCAAGAGAAAGCCATGGCTCGCCTGATCTGGTGGTGTGACAATCTTGCTTCAAGGGGGCTGTTGGACTAGAGACCTCCAGCTGTGCCTTCGTAGTGACACTTCCATGCTTCTGTGATAACTCACGTACCTGAAAGAGAATTAGATCCTTGTCTTGGTGAAGACATGTGAACAAACATGTACAGTCAAACTGGCAAGTCATTACACAAAAGTTTAAAGGCCTCTGCAGGGGCCCTGCCTGAGCTGCAGGAGCCCCCACCTGCAGCCCAGCCACAGCCTTGCCTGCGCTTGCCTGCGGAGCCTGCTGATCCCATCCTTCCTTCCTAGCCTGACCTCAGACCTGCTGCATTGCTGTGGATCTTGCTGGCCAGCACGGTGCTAGGTCTGATGCTGGTCACCTCCACTGGGCCTGACCCTGACTCACAGGCTGACTTCCCAGCTTGACCTCAGGCTTGCCTTGTCTCCATGACTTTGGCTAGTGACCTGGGGTCCTGGTTGGATTTGGCTGCAGTCTCTGGGTCTGCCCTGCTTGCCCCACAGCAGGGCGGTGAGGTGGGTGCTGCCCATGCCCCGTTGGCCGTGGTGACCCTGCTGCTCCCTGATGAGCTGCTTGACCCAGTTCAGTACATGTGTGCTGGGGGCCAGGCAGGGCAGGAAGGTGCTGTCAGCATAGCAGGGGAGGCGGGAGTGCAGAGCTCTGGTGCGACCTGGTTGACTTTGAGATGGCAGTGGAGCTGCACCGTCAGTCACCACAGCGGGCCGATGGGTGCTGGGGCACGACTAAGCTTGGAGAGCTCTCGAGAAAGGGCTGGGAACAGCAGTGGCTGCCGTTGCAGCTATGGATCAAACCACTAATGGTGACGCTGCTGAGCAGGTACCAACTATTGCTGCTATGTTGAGGGATACCTCCAAGGTCAGGCAAGACTACACAAGACTAGATATTCATTTTTCAGCACAGGCAAGGCAAAATAAGGAACTACTGCAAATCCTGCAGTCTGTGTCAAAACAAAATATGAACGCTGAGGTTTCCAGAGTTTCTGTCCACTCTGTCCTCATCATCAAGAACCATCCTGTTTAGTTGGAAAGGATGGTGTGAGCCCACCTCTACATCCAATTTACGAGTGAGAGAGATTAGTGTTTATTACAGTTAACTTTGGCAGCAGGTATCTGAAAGGTTTTTTTCTCTACCATAGAAATAACTAAGCCGACTGAGAGCTGACATGGCAGAACAGAAGGAAGCGTCTCCAGAAAGGCCTCCTGTTACACAGCAAGAGTGAGCAGCAGCTCCAACAAGCCCCAGTGAGCTTGTCACAAGCATCTTCTGTCTCCCAAGGGCTATGAACAGATGTGGCACTGGGTGTCACAGCTATGCCAGGGCTCAGAAATATGGTGATGTTGAAGAACCATGGGTGTAGGGGGAAATCAGTGAGTCAGGGAAAAGAGGAGACTTCTTTCTTTTCCTTGCCAAGAGATTGGGATTTAAATGGACATTTTTGTAATGACTCTGTGGTCTAGGATTAGTTTTGCATTTAAGAGGAGATTCAGTCTTTTTGTGTTGTCTGGAGAGCAGGAAGGATACTGCTCAGAAAAATAGTACTGCCTCATAGTTCACTGATCATTTATGACCAAAAGTTATAATCAGTGATGAATGAAGGTGGGCCCATTAGAATTGTTATATCTACCATATCCATCTACCAAACTTGAGTCTCTGTCAGATCATTTCTCCCACTGACTTCAGCAACAGTGTAATGCAGCCCCCTCAGCCCCCAGCAGAATCAGGTCTTGTTGAACCTTTATGTGGAGGATGTGTGAATGTGTCCACATTTGTGGAGAGGTTTAATGCCCATCTTCTCCTGTTATTTTTAACTGAATCTTTCCTTGAACAGGTTATGGGAGATGAAATTACCACAGAGAAAGTCACAGGGAAGTAAGAGCCTTCTTTGTAAATGGGTGCCATTGTTACAGCTCCACTGAGTAGGCATTATGGTGCATAACAATTGTGTTATTCTATACATCGAACAACTGCTAGCAGCTGCAGGCAGAAGAGCAGGCCATGTTCACTGCAACTAAATCTCTCCTGATGTTTAAATTGATTCACATCCCCATCCCACAGCCCAGGAAAATTAAACCACTCTCTACAGGCACCCTTAAGAGCATGACTTTCCTATTCACAAGCACCCTGGGGAGGAACTACAAATGCTTAAAGGAAAGCCGGTGAGATACACTCCATGTCTTGTTCTCCTCTTGCCAAATGCAGCCTGACACATGGATGAGCAAAAGCAACCGTCCAAACGTCCCTGCAGTTTCTCAATAGGTCCCTGTGGAGCTACACTCTCTTGCTAAGGTACCGTGAATTACACCATTTTTTAAGGAGGTGGGATGTCACTGTGGAGCACTCAGTGATGTCTGTCTTTGTGGTCTAACCTCTGTCCCCATATCTTCAGTCACTTCCCCTCACCTTGGAAGGAGCAGTGCTCTAGTAATGAGTCTAGTAATCTGCTCTAGTAATGAATCTCTTTCCTGCTTTGTTTCCAGGAGGCTTTTGAATGTATTTTCCAAGGGAATGGAGGTACGTCAGGCTAGAAAAGGGAAATGTCAAGGATTAAACATTAACAGTGGCATTAATAACAGAGAAGAATGTAAGAGACACTATCTTTCATTTGAGTAATTTAAATGACAGGAAAATAAAAGCAGAGGAGCTTTTCAGGCACACCAGTTCTTCATGTGAGAAACAAAATTATGAATCACTGTCCATTTTCCCAACCGTATTAGCTGATCTTGCAGAAAGAAGATTCAGCTGTGATAAACTCCATGACTCTCTCATTTTTCTGGTCACAAGCTACAGTGCAAGCCTACAGAGCCCATCTGGTTTCTGTGCCATGACAGGGGTGCTGTTTGCCATGTCATGGGTGCTGGGCTGCAGGTCTGGAGGCGAGACTGCAGCTTCTGGAAAGCAGCTGGGAGAAACTGGTGGATACTGGGAGAGAGGCAGAGAAACAGCTGGACTGGCACATCTAGGGCCCCTTGTGGGGTGGGACAGGGCTTCTGCCACCAGGAAGGGGCTGCTGGACTAGCAGAAAACAGCTTCTCCTGTGCACCTGGGAGGGGTGGCGTGGAGGGTTTGGCAACCCTGTGAGCGAGCAAAGTTCAGTGACACAAGAGCAAGAGAGGGCAAAAGGCCTGCCGGGCTCTTTGAGCGTAGGGTGGGAAGGAGGGGACGGGTTACAAACTGTGGCATCTGAATCTCTCTCATTCTTTGCTGCTCTAATTCAAAAGCAATCGGGCTGTAACGTGTTTTACAAATATAAAGGATTCTTAGTGTTTGGTGTGCAAAGAAACCGCAAAGAAAAGGTCGAGGCTGTTCACTTTAAAGCTTTACCAACTGTCACAAGCACTTCCTATCACCAGCCCTGTCGGGGGACGGTGGACGGTGGACGGGACTATCTGAAGGGTGTCTCCAGCAGTACTGCTCTCTCCCTTAAGAGGGAGGCCAAGCACGTTTAGTACCCTCGAGTATAATTCGAGCTACTTGAAAATTAGTTCCTCAATATTAGGTAAAACCTCTTTTTGCCTCTCTGGAGTCTGCTGCTTAGCCCATAGAAGCCCAAGCTTATCATCAGTTCAGCAGCTCCGTCTGTAAAGGGCAGAGGCTTTCAAATGAGAGTCCTGCAGTGACGGACCCAGCAGCCGAGCTGGGATATGGGGAGAGCCAGGCTGTTTCCCAAGAGCCTGTACCAGAGATATTACTGAAACATCACCATGGCCACCCGTCCCAGTGATCCACTCCATAACAGTGCTCATCCTCGTGCACACTGATGACACTGCCGTGAATGACTGTGGATTGGTTTTGATGGGATGAAAACCTGTTAAGAGGCTCTAGGCAGACAGGGGAAGGGCTTGGGGGTTTTGGTGTGCTCCTGGCCCCAGGACCCTGACTCAATTCAGACTGGGACATCTGGAGATAAATGCATGGTTACACAGTTGATACTGCTAAAAGGGCTTTGGTTTCAGTTGCCCTAACTGGTAGATCAGGTGCCATGAGCAGGGAAGGATGGAGCTCCCGCTTACTGAGAAGGGGAGGAGCCCCACGTTCACTGATTTACTAACTTCAGGCAATACATGTCTAAAGTGTTCGATAGACTGGCCTTCTTCTTGTCCTTGTTATAATCCTGTATTAACAACTTTCTTCCTACCTCATTAGTTTTATAGAGCTCACCCAAACCGATCTTGTTTATGCTCTGTCAGCTGCTTTCTTTAATCCTAAATTAAAGTCCTTCTCAAATTGACAAAAAAGTTCTGGAACAACTTGTTAAACAAGGCACTTGTATGCACATAGAGTACAGCTAGGGAATGGATGACAGCCACTCATCAGGAACAAATGCTGACAAACCAGTCCAATGTCCTGCTATGGCACAATATTTTATGCATAAAGTGAAAAGTAGCAGGTGTCATGTATGTTGACCTTAGGAAGGTTTTTAACACTGGCGGTCCTAACTCTCTCTTAAGAAGGTATGACCACATGGTGAGTGCAGAGCTGGTGAGATAATTGTGCCTCAAGTGCTAATTATCAGTGGAAGGACATATTGAAGGGATTTTTGCAGGGGTCCATTGTGACACCACATCTTTTTAATTACTTCAGATAACAGCCTGGATGATTAACACCCTTGAGTGCCCTATTAAACCTGAGAATCACTCTAGGCTGTGAAGTATAGAAAGACAACAGAATTCAACACTAGATGAACAAGGGGGAGAAATGGGCTAAACACCACGGGGCAAGATTCAACAGATACAACTTTGAGCATTACCTTTATGAACAGTGAGAAACACAAGCGAGGGAACAAGGTGGATGCAATTTTTCAAAAACAGTCCAAGGTATAACAGAGAGCAAACTGAACACTTGCAATGGAAAAGGCAGGCACCACCCTGGAGCATATGAGCGTAGCCTCCAAGACAAGGTGGAGTAATATGCCTGGCTAGGGACAGTGTACTTCAAAAATGCAACTCAACAGAAAAGAAGTCAAAGGAAATCAGTGAGGATGCTAGGGGGCACGGAAAACATGAAGAGAGGCTGAAGGAATCAAGCTGCTGTAGTCTGTAGAAGAGAAAGCTGAATCAAGGAAGGGAAGGGAAACATTACAGTCATCAGGTGCCCAAGAGGTCATTCCTAAGAAGGCCATGGCCATAGCAAACAGGATGGCATATAAAGGATTTCAGCTCAGAGAAAAAAAAACCTTAGGTTTTCAGATAATGTCAGCACAGAAGCGTGCCAGAGCAGCTTGCTGGGGGATGGTGCAATCTCCATCAGCAGAGGCCTATAGGAACAGGCTTCACAAACATGTCAGGACAGGTAGCATTGATCCTTCCGGATTTGCAGGGGGGAAGGAGGATAAACAGTATAATTTTACTTCATTGTAAGCAAACCACGTGCAGGTGGCACAGAGTAGAGGTGGAAGCCAGCTGTCAGCTTCTGCCAGCATTTGCCAGCAGGCACTCTGTTTCTGTACTACAGCCTGCAAGATGCCTGCACTCTTGATTAAGCCAGAAAGCTTACACAAGAGAGAGAAGAGAAAAGAAAGCTGCAGGACTAGCTGGGGGGGTGGGGGGGTGGAAATGCCTTTTGTGTCAGGACCTAGACCACACACCACTGCCTAGGAGTTTAACTCAGCATTTAAGGCCAGTTTGCTGGTAAGAGCAAGTGGTTTAATAAGCATCAGGTGGGTTTGGAGCACTTTGAGAGAGAACTGGAAGGAGCCTGAGGATAAGGGGAGGTGTGGAGAAACCATTCTTCACTCTTCCTTGGGAGCTGTTTTTAGCCAAAGCTTTTACTGTGGTTCCCACCTAAGTTACGTTACAGCTGTGTTGCTGTGCCTGGCTGTGTCCTGGGGCTATGGGCCAGACTCTGACCTGGGGCCTTGGTTTAACTTCAGACCTGTCTCATTGCAGTAGGGTTGTCCAGAGCCCCAGCTGAACATGGTTACTGTCATGGGACCTGCCCTTCTCTCCTTGCCCAGGTCTGGGCTCTTGCTGCTGAGGCCACCCCTCATCCACCATGTTATGCTCTGCCCCTCTGACTCCTTTCCTGCAGAGCAGCCGTCCTTGGTGCTCCCTGGCATTAGGTAGGTGAAACTGTTGGATTGGGATCCTGCTTTGTGCTAGGCAGTGAGCGTCCCATAGGGGAGGAGAGGATAAGGGCACACCTTCACCTGGACATGTGTGCTTGTCCTGCTGCAATCTCTGAGGTTTGTGGTCTTTGTACAAGTTCTGCCAGGCGCTGGCACTGATAGTTACCACCCACGGTCCCACAGAAACCACATTTGGGAAGGGCTGTTCTTGTGGGAAGCTCTGGGTACAAGTGCTTCCTGTTCTTCTCCAAGCAAAGCAGTGGAGGGGACAGACTGTATGCAGCTTTGAAGAGTCAGCAGTGCCTCTAGGGAAAGCAGGGGCCAGGGTGGGACAGCAGCCCAAGTTCAGACCCAGCCAACAGGTTACTGGGATTTTGGCCTGAGTGTGTGAGGAGGTGGTGGTGTTCTCCAAGGCAAAGGGAAGCTGCATCCCTGGCAGGGAGGAAGATGACTTTGCTGGATTAGCAGGAGTTGGGAGAATGGAGCAGGAAGAGGGAGATGGTCGGGACCAGCTCTGCTGCCCTCCCCCACTCCTGAGAAAGGCAGCTCTGAAGTGTGAGATGCTCCGTGCAGAGCAGGGTTTGGGCTGAGGGCTGGGCTCCCTCTGTGCTCCAGGGACTACTTGGATCTCAGCCTGTCTCCCTGACCCCATGTGCAACTGAGCAGGGAAACCAGAAGACTCTAGGATGGGAGATGATGCTTTCCCAAGCTTGAAGCACAAGAGGAAAGAAAAATCTTGGCCTTAGTGCAAAATGAGATAAATAAATATGAGCTGAGCTGTTGGAAAAAGAAGAAAAAATGAAGGCCAGAAAGGGAGGCAGCTCCTGCCCCAACTTTTTTCCCCTCTTGCGTTTGCACTTGCACAAAGGGTGGCAGTCAGCAGCTTCTGGAGGCAAGTCCAGTGCATGCTCAGGACCTGAGGGGTTTAATCCATCACCGCTTCCTTGGGAAGCATGGAGAACCCTGGGCAGTGGAGGGGCAGGGAGAGCCCGCCTGAGTGTGTCTGGCCTCTTTCATCAGTGGATCTTGGCTCCTAAAGGAGGTCAGTGTTATTTGTGTTCCACAGACAGGGAAGTGGGGGCTCGTAGAGGTGCAGGGACTTGCCCCAGTCAGGCAGGTGTCTGTGGAGGGCCGACCTCCCCGGGACCCGTGTCGCTGCTCCGAGCCCTGGCCCAGGCTGTCCCTGCGAGGGGCGGTCGGTTCGCTGGAGTCGGAGGCAGAATGGGAACGGCGGCTGGAAGGGGCAGCGGTGCCCGAGGGGGCAGCCAGGCCCGGGGCAGAGCGGCGGTGGCGGGAGGGGACGGTGCCCCGGGCGGAGCGGGATGCGGGGCGGGGGCGCTGCGCTGCCAGGGCCGGAGCCGCTGGCGGGGGGCGAAGTCACGGCGAAGGCGCCGAACTCGCTCAAGCGCTCGGAGCGGCTGCAGGACCCCGGGCCCCCGGGCGGGGGGCGCAGACGGCCGGGCCCGGTCGAAGGCCCGCGGGGGCAGAGCGCGGGGAGGGGCCGGGGGCGCGTCGCCGGTCCGGGGAAGCGGGAGGGAGCGGAGCGCGGCTGCCGCCAGCGGGCTGGGCACGCCGGGCACCCCGCGGCGGGCAGGGCTCCGGCTCTGGGGGCGGCGGGCGCTCCCCCCGCCCCGCCGCAGCGGCTGCCGCCGGGCGCCCCGCCTGGGAGGGGTTAAGCGGCGGCCCCAGCCCGGGGGCGGACGGGGCGGCTGCGGCGGCTGCTATACGGCGGCGGGGCTCTAGGTGTCCTGCCTGGGAGGGTCCCTGCTGCATTGCAGCCGCCGCGCTGCTCCCTCTCCGCGCACACAATGGCGACGCCCAGCCCCAGCGGCGGCTCCGGCGCCGGCGGCGGGAGCGGGCCGGGCCCGGGCGGCCCGCCGGCGCACGCCGCCGCCAGCAGCATGCAGGGTAAGCAGCCCCGCGCTAGGCCGCGGCCCGGCCGCCGCTTCCGGGCCGGGCGGCGCGCCCCGCTCTAGGCCCGGCCGGGCCCCAGCTCCGCCGTGCTCGCTGCGGGTCTCGCCCCGGCCGGGCTGTGCGGGCGCCGCGGGGCCGAGCCCCGAGCAGGGTGGGGAGCGGGGGGCGGCGGGCGGCGGCGCCGCGCCGGGCCCCTGCCCGCGGGAGCGCCTCGTCGGGGCGGGCGGCGGGCTCGGCCGGCCCCCGCAGGCCCGGGCTCCGGGTCGGCCCCGCTCCGGGCCTGCCGCGCCGCTGCCGCCTCCCGCCGCGCCCGGCGGGCTCCCGGGGAGAAGCGGGGCCGCGGCGCCGGGGGCTGCCCCGAGCCGTGCCCCGGCGGGGGCCACGCCGCCCCGGGTGGAGGGGCCGGACAAAGGCCGCCCGGGCGCCGCTCCGGCTCCTTCCAGCCGGGGACGGCAGCGCGGCCTCCCCGGGCCGGCCGGCGCCAGGCCGCGGGCGGCAGTACCCGTGGGCCCGGCCGGAGGGGCGGCCGGGGGGCCCTGCTCGTCGCTGGGCGCCTGGGCCTGGCGGGGCGGCCCCGGCCCCCACCCCGCTGCCCGGGCCCCGGCCTTTGTGCGCCGTCCTCGGGCAGGTGCTCGGTCGAGCAGCGCGGGGTGAAGTCGTGGCTCAGGTCTGCCGTGTGCCGGGGGCAGTTCGCGGTGCTGCAGCGAGGCCGGTGTGCCAGCGTCCTGCCCGGCCTGCTGGTGCCTGAGCGGGCTTGCGGAAGCGGGGGATATTTTTTGCAAAAGCCACGGCAGATGTTTTTCGAGTCTTCTCCCTCAAAGTCAGACCACTGGAAAACGCTCCCTGCTTGAGCAGCATTTTGGGCTGAGGCAGTGCTGTGCTGGGTTATTTATTTTTTAATTCAATATAGAGATGGCAACGCTGAAGAAGCAGTTTACTCTTTTGGGAGCACTCTCATCCTTTTTCAACAGAAGAAGGAAAGGTCGCACACTCTGTGAGAGAGCTGCAGGCACTCTCAGCAAATAATGTTTTCCCCAGTTCTTTGCTGTAGTCCTGTTGTGTCCTGCTAGTACAGACTGTGCTGGGACTGGTGGGGACCTGTTTGGGCAGGGAACTGATGATATAAACTAAAGAGTTTGGTATACTTGGCATAAAAAGGTGAATTTTTGCCGTTTGCAACTTCCTCTATGTGAGCTCTGGTGCCCGCTAGGTGAAGGAGTGGGCTACCTGTTGGGCCGTGGGAGGGTGGTATTAGCCATGTTTATAACAACTTTCAAAAACCTGAATCCCAAACCTTGTAAATTAAATGCCTGGATTAAAAATGTGATGTGCCACAGTGGCTCCAATAAGACAAGAAACAGCCTTGTTGCAGTGCAGTTGCAGCTCTCCATGTGTCCCCTTGTGTTTCCACCTGACCCCTGTTTTTCACATTTATGAATTGTTCCCCTGAATCCTGTGTATCCTCAGGGCTGAGAGCTGCTTTTGCACCCTGAGTGCAGCACCTGTGATGCTCTGTAAGCTTGTGATGATGTAGCAGCTGCATCTTTTCTCCAGGTGAAGGAAGGGCAGTTATTTCTGTTGGGTTAAACTGGCAATTTGGCTTAAAGTGGCAAATCAGGACAGTGGGGCCAGTTTGATGATATGCAAGTGCTTGTGTGTTAGGGTGCTTTTTTCTTAAGTGAGCAGCTGAGGTGCCCTGGGAGGAGCTGAGTGTGGCATCCTGGGCAGGCTCTGGAGGAGCAGGTTGCCGTGGCAGTGGTGGTGAGGGCAGGTTCCTCAGACCAGCAAGAAGCTCCATCCCAGGCAGACTGCCAGGGCCTCGCTGCTGCCGTGCAACTGCTCGTGCAAAGCCAGGGGAGGCTGTGGGTGTGATGGGAAGGGGCTGGATGTGTCTGCAGGTGATCTGCAGTCTGCCAGGGCAGGCCTGACAGCTCTCAGAGGTGTACCATGACATTGCCCCAAGCATGTGTCCCACTTGGCACTGTCTCCCTGCTGACGCTGAGGCAAGCTGAGCTGTGGCAAAGCAAACCCACCAAAAAGCGGTGAGTTTTCTGCAGTTTGGATGCCCAGCGTTTGCTTGTGGTGGCGTTGGGCAGGCACTGGTGCAAGGAAGGTGTTGGAATGCATTGCTGAGTAGGGAGAAAAGTAGGTAGGACTTCATCAGTGTTGACTTAATTGGCTTAAACAGTATGGTGGAGCAAGGAAGTCATTAAGCTGGAAACAAGTAATTATATTTAAAAAAAAAAAAAAAAAGAAGAAAAGTTTTGCTCAGTTAATTTTCAGCCAGAAACGCTCTCTGACCTGGCTTGTGCAACTGCTGCTGCGAGGGAGGTGGTGAGCACGGGGGGGGTGGGACAATTCCCACGAGTGCAGCCTGTGCCCGCTGCCGAGGTGCTGTGGCAGTGCTCCTCTGGACAGCCATCCATCGCGTTTGGAGGCTGTACTCAGAGGACGCGTGCTGGGGCAAGCTGGCCTGGGGTGGGAGCTCTTGCAGGAGATTTGTTTTGGTGTGAGGGCTGACGGTTTTGTATGGGGGAGTTGGCAGGAGCTGGGAGTAGGGAGAAGTCTTCATGGAAATTGAGGCCCATCACACTGATGTCTGGAGCTAGGGTGGCAGATCCAGAAGGTCTCTACAGGCCACTGTGTTCTGTTTTTAATTCAGTATCCTACAGCGTTTTTGATGTGCACAAGCTAAAGCCCCTCCAGGTGACAACACTGAGATGATGGCAAACCGAGGTGTCCCCATGCTGGGCTTACTTTTGCAGCCACGGCACTCCAGTCTTGCAATCAAGCAAGGGGTTGCTTTGGTTCTTGTCACCCTTAGTGTTCTGCGTGCCCCAGCTTCACTTGTCTTCTCTTGGCTCACTACATCAGCTGTTAATGCCCGTGAACCTGGGAGTTTGTTTCTTCCCTAAGCGTCCCCCTGCCTGGTGTTGATGGTGCCATGTTCAGGGCATGGTTGACAGCTCAAAGACAAAGAAGAGCTGGAATTCTAAGTACTGAAAATAGATCCGACTTCATAATTTTTGAAATTTTTGTTGCGTGCTAACTGAAGTCTGTCTGAATGCCAGTGACTGCTGGTGTGAAGAATTGTTGTCCTTAGTTATGTGTAATGTTAAAGTCCAGGAGCAGTCCTGCATATTTATGTCCCCAGTGTTTTGTGGAGAAAAGAGAGATTCTGTGGGAAGTTAGATATCCCACTTTGACAGTGATTTAAGAAAAAAAAAAAAAAAAGAAAAGCCACCCAAACTGTAATTGGAGGAATTTTACATTTCTTTCATTGCCAAAATTAGTAATAACCTTTACTGCTGACATTATGTAGAAAACTATGATTTGAAGAATGGTGCTGTTAAATCTAGAATTGTAACTAATTCCAAGGCATAGGAAGAATTTTGATTCTAACTGCAATCTGTGGAGTCACTTATCCTATCTCCAGTGCCAAGCAGGAGCTGGAACCCCTTTTTAACTGGCTGTTAGGAATTCAGCTCCTGCTTTCAGCATTCAGGAATACTGAAGACTGCTGGGACTTCTCAAAGTACTTGTTGCTTGGGATGCTCTGATGTCTTTCAGAAGCAAAGTGTATGCACTGCATGTGTCTTTTTGGAGTATGCATAATGGTTCAGATGTGTTGGGTGGGAATTCCTGACCTGTTCAGCTGGAATTTGGTGTTCTCTGTTCCCTTCTCATGTGTGGTCCTGTCTGGTCCCCCATTGAGGCCTTTGCCCTCTCTACCCCACTCTGGCCATAACCTTTCTGTTTAGCAAAAATCAGAGAAGGTCCATATCTGGTGAGAGAGTTCTCTGTGGATATGAGGCAAGGAACCTGGGCAGGGAGGTTGTTGGGGGTGTCTGTTGGCGTGCACCAAGAGACTAAGCAGAGTCCTGCTATCACCCGTGGATGCCATTCAGGACGTCAGTAACTTACTGGAGTTAGGAAATGAGTTTCTGGCTATGTACAAGGAAGCTCTCTACCTTTCCCTGCCTGGCAGGAAAGAACTGCTGGGAGGCTTTTTGAGAGGCCAAGGATTGTTCATGTTTGGCAGATGATGGTATTGGTGAGTGCTGCAACGGACTTTGAAAACACTGTGTCTTTGGGGTAATCATAGTTACTTCAGACAGACTGCTGTCAAAAGCAGAATATTACTTGAAACCATTTGTGGGCATCACTGTGACCAGTACGATCCTTGGTATGGGAATTTGGTAAGATGCCACGTCTCCTGTATCCTGCTTCTCTTTGTGTTGCTGCCTTTGCAAGTGCAAGGAGTGATTGGAGCAGCTCCTTTCCCTGCTGCTGAAGGTGCTCCTGGACCCAGGCCTGGCAGGAGGAGAGGAACGGGATGCTGATGCCTCGATGTTGAGATGTTGGATCTGCTGGGGTGCAGTGTGGGGACTGTCAAAAGGCTGGCAGGTAGACTTACCTCTCTGAGCAGAGGGGCACAGTGCATGCTGAAGGTAAGAGGAGCCCCAGTGAACGTGGCAGGTTGCTCAGGGAACCTCAGAGAGGGGAATTTGGGGAACAAGAAGGCAGTGGGGAGGTGGAAGCATTGTGAAGCAAAGGGAGCAGATTGCCTGCGAAGCAGTTTATGAGTGGCCAGGTAAAATGAAACATACGATGTAAATAAGAAAACAAGGGAAAGAGAAGAGAACAAGGTAAGGAGAGAGAGGAGGCTGGAGGGAAGAGTTAGTCCTTGTCCTCAGCAGGTAGTAAAATAAGGTTTTTCTGTCACTGTGTATTAATTACCTGTTCTTACTCTAATGTAGGCAGTGAGTTGTATCTTTAGCAGGTGGGAACTGACTGAATAAAATGAGGAGGTGACTGCACTTACCCTTGCCCACGGTGGAATTATAAAACCAGTGTGTGTTAACGTATGCCGCTGATGCAAGCTGACACTGGCAGAGCTGTCAGATTGATGGGTGTTTGTTCACTTAGACATGTTTGTATTTATTATGGAAGGTAAAGATAGTTGTGTGGTGAACAAACCAATGTATTACAGTTTGTTTGTGCCTACCAGTTTATTCCTGTACAGTATCTCTGCCAGAACATGGCTAAGCATATCTGCCTTGTGCCCAGGTCTTAGCGTACACCTGCGCATGTAGGACTGTATTCATAGGTAAGCATATGTGTTTGCATTTTAGCTTTCCATTTTGGTTTACTTGTAATTGTTAATATGTTTGTTTTCCTGGTAAAGGGGCAGCCCAAAAGTAGTAGTTAGTCTCATCAGATGCTGGGAGGGTTTTTCAGTTATTTTATGCTGATTTGATGGAGCTGACAGGAGTGGAAATCACACTGTTGCGTGTCAAAATGAGAGCCGTCCAGCAAGAGAAAAATGAGTTCTGTAAGGAAGAAAAAAAAAAGAAAGAAAATGTGTTCTTTCCAAGCTTAAATGTGGGAGACTCCTCAACAAAATCATTAACTGGTGTGTACACGGTGAAGCGTTACTTACAGGAGTCTTGCGGAACTACATCATGCTTTGCCTGTATCAAACATAAACACCTTGTTAGCATCGTACAGCTGGGATGCGATTGCTGCCTTTGAAGTCAGATGTCTTCTATTGGATTTAGGTTTAGATAAGGACTTGGCAGTGTTAGGTTAATGGTTGCACTCTGTGATCTTGGAGGTCTTTTCCAACCTAAACAATTCTGTGATTCTGTAAGATTTTGTGTGAGGTGACCTCAGTTTTTGCTGTCTGCTTCTCAATGAATGGAAGGAGTAGCTGCTGTAGCCTGTGGAGGCTGGAAAGAAAAACTGCATGAGAGAAGGAAGCTGCATCAGGTGTTTGTGTAGTGCTCTGCCCTGCAGGGCAGGAACTGGCAGCCAGTGTTCATCCAAGTTTCACTGGAGTGATGTTTATAAAGAAGGTACAAAAATCTGAATGGCTGTAATGCTTCTGGCATGCTCTCAGAAGCTGGAGTGTAGTGATCTGGACCAGCCTTCAAAAGGCGCTGGTTATGTTCCCAGATCTTGTGTACCTTATGTAAAATGGACTGCACTGTGTTCACCAAAGCTAGAAATGCCTCCTTAGATGTGTATGTTTTTGTTGCCGTTCTGCTCTGTGCTGAGACAGCAGCATCCCGCTCAGGGAGGTGGAAATTGTTGTGCTGCAGCAGGAGAGTAAAGAAAACCCAGCTGGTTTTGGCAGTGGAAGCTTTTCATCGTGGTTCAGGGGTTGTCATCTTGGGGCTTGGGCTCTTCCATGGATATTTTGGTCAGGGTAAATTATTACTATTGTACAGTCTGGCCTCCTGCTTTGGAGGGATGAACAAATGTTTGGGGGATTCCTGTGTTGGTCCTGGTCAGAAACCCAGTCCTTGTAAAGGCACCAGTTCAGGAGAATCTGTGTCTTTAAGTCAATTGGTCCAGTAGTTATTGCATTCTTAGGTGAGTTTGTGTTGGGTTTTTTTATCAGTTTGGTCAGTTTCTGGTTGTTGGTTGCTGGTGGAGGAGCCCTCCTCCAGCAATCTCCCTGTGCAGTTACCGTGCTGCTCACTTGGCCAACGTCTTCAGTAGTGTGAATCCTGCGCCATGTTATTCTGCTGGCGTTCCCTGTTAAGGGCTTTTGTTTGTCTTCTAGATCCTCTGATTTCTTTTTATGTTGCAGGCTTGTTTGCAGAAGAAATGTGTGAGCAGTGGGTAGATGATAGCGTAGTGCCTGATGAGCACTGAAATATTCTTCCTTTAAAAAAGGTATGTTGCTATAACTGGATTAATTAATGTGTGGCAGTTAACTCATGGTAAATCCCTAGTGAGAGACACTTCACCTGTGTTTCTTCAGTTCAACTTGGAGGTAACTTGAATACTGTCTTTGCTAGGTTTTGACAGTGGAATAGCTAATGCATGTTAGTTACCGGTCCGTATGCACGTGCCACTCTTTGGTGGTGATGGCACTTCTGTTTGGAGGGCATCTGAAACAAAAGCTGTGAGGCTCACCCCCCTCAGCAGGCAACTAACTTAGTTGTTTAGGGTGATTGTTAAAATATCAAGATATTTAATTATCAAAATCATTGAGAAGGTGCTCTAAGTTATTCTGAAGGTGCTGAGGGATTAAGTCATTGTCCATAAAACCTGAAATTGCAGGGAGAGTGTTTTGTCTCATTCTCCTGGGACAAGGTTGCAGGAAGGATTTGTGTAACCCGCCTCCTTCAACCATTGATGAGTTGTTGGACAAGTTACCCATTAAAAATCCCTTGCTGAGGTTTGCTAGGTGGACTCGTATAAACTGCATGTAAGATGCTTGGCAAAGTGCCACCACATGTGGCAGCCTCTTGAAAGGGGTATTCCTGAGTTATGAGCTTTGTATTGACTGCAGGTGCTGATACAGAGATACCTTTAACGTGCACAGCCCATCTATCTGTTCACCCTGTAGGCATCTGTCTCCCTTGTAGAGGCCGGGTTGGTCCCCTCGCCCTGTGAGCGGTCCCAGCTCGGGAGCTAGCCTTCCCCTCGCAGGGGGCAGAGCTGTGGTGCTGGTGAGGGGGTAGGATGCTGCTGCTGGGGGTGGCAGGAGGGAGGGAGCTGACCTTCCAGAGGCAGACGGGGGCTGTGGTGGCTTGGCTCCATCGCCTTTCAAAGCGTGCCTGTGCGGCACACTGCACATATGCTTATCCTAAATCCTGTGCCCGCTAAACTAATCTAAGCCGAAGTCAGTTGCTTGCATTGGGAAGCATGTCCCTTCACAAGCTCCTGTCGGGCGCGGATGCTGTCAGTGTCTAAGGCCAGACAGCCCTCATAGTGCGGGCAGGGCAGAGCTGCGTGCTGTCTGCGGGACAGCCTGATGCTTCTGGCTCACTGAGGAGCCCCTGCTGCCGGGCTGCGCCTCTGCCAAAATAATTCGTCCAGCCTCCCCAGCCACCATCTTTCCTGGGTGTGTTGATGTGGGTGGTGGGCTCAATTAGTTCATCTGGCTCCTATTTTTCTTGGGCTTTTTTTGGTGAGGTTATGGTTTTTGTGTCTGTATGTGTGTTTTTGATTGTCAGGAATCAAGCAAATTTCCACAGTTGCATTGTGCTGGCAAGCCACAAGCGTGAGAAATCAGTGCTCTGATGTAACCTTAGGAGTTAGAAGAGCACCATGTTGGGGCTAATAATCTTCCTCCCTGCCTTTAATCTCAGTGTTTTTCCTCTTAGTAACTGTGCCTGACCGGATTGGTCTTTTTTTCTGAGACAATTCTTGAAGGGAAGGACAGACTGTAGGGAGATTTGCAGTGGGACAGACTTGAACTCATTCGTATGATTTAATATGGTAAACTTGGAGCACCCGGAGCACAGGAGGGATTAATTTTAAACCAAAGGATGTAAAAGGAGACTAATAAACTTTGCCAGCCGTATACATTGGGAAATGCCAATAAGGGGGGAAGGGAGAATTGAAAACTTGCTCTGCCTCAGTGTTTGAGCGTTCCTCAGCCACGGCAACACAGCTTTGTGTTGGCCTGAGCGTCTGTGTGCGGGAGGTGGTGTTCTGGACAGGCTGCATTGCTGACTTTAGTTTTAAACTTTTCATTCTGCTTTGTTTTAAGTCTTAGGCCCATCTCTTATGGGCATCTGCAATCTTACTAGGATTCCTTTTGTTTGAGGGGAGGCTTTAGATCTTGAGCATGACGTGCATTTCTTGGTCTACTTAGGTGGCCATTGGTTTGAGATAAGTTCTGCAGTTAGTGCAGCTGCAGCGTTTGCGCCTCCTCGTGTTGGGTGGAAAGGTGCAGGCATGACTTTTATCAAATGTCATAGGTTTATTTAAGTTCCTGTGTGCAGTATCTGTGAATTTGTGAGGAGATGAGACTCAATAAGCAAAGGTCCTTGTGGAGCTCTCTGCACTGCCCATTGGATGCCTGCTGTACGCCTGCATGGACCCCATGCAGGGCATGAGCTATCGTTGGCCTGGATTTGCATCTGGAGCATCATGTGATGCTGTAGAGCATCTTCCAGAATGCATGACCTTGACTCCTCAGGCTGTAGCCTTCCGTGGAGGGATCTCTGCTATTGCTATTTGTGAGGAAATACAACATGGTGTTGCCAAGCATCCCCTCCCCGTCTCCCTCCTGGTTCTGCTCTCAAACGAGCTAAACTGCTGTTCACATGAACACGTGCAATAACTGTGCTTAGCGGGGTATGGTCCATTAACTTTTGTATGAGCATCAAGGGAGATGGAGAGCATGTATATTGCACAAATTGCGTATTTATTAGCTGCTAAATTGATTTCCTCTTCTGCAAATCGAAGCCTTTGTGTTTGCCCTTTACTGGAGGCAGGGCGAGCCCTCCAGGAAGCAGACAGCTTGCGCTGATCCTGGAGCGAACAAAGAGTCCAAGCGCCAGGAATTAGTCTGTGTTTTAAATAATATATCTGATCTTTCTGAGGTGCTTCAGAAGATACCCTGTGGCGTAAGGAGAACAGCTGTCGGGAGCAGACAGAGCTGAGCCAAAAGGAGTAGGTCCTTTTATCAGTTTTTGTCTAGGCTTATTTTTTTTCTGTGGGCCAAAAGGGTTTTATGGTTTGCTTTGGACTTAATTCTCTGGAAGCGGTTCTCTGAACTGAATTAGCTATCACTTTGCTTTTGGACCAGAGCTTAAAGTGTTTGTACTTGGAAGAGGTTTGTGGACCGAGATAAAACAGTTTCCTTTAAAAACACATTGCTGTGTTGCTTTGACCTGGGAGGGGTTATGGACTAAGATAAAAGCATTGCATTTGGAAATCACTTCTGGGGAGTGATGGGACAGTGTTTGAGTTTTCCTGCAAAGACCAGTTCTCCTCTTCTGAACAGTGTCAGTTCAGGACCTGGTCTCATGCCAAACACTGGAAACCTTGCCCTACCTTTGATGTCCTCTTCTTTCCTCATGTCCCACTTAGAAATGTGGATGGGCAGAGGGAAGGAAGGGAGAAGATGACTAGAACTGCTTCGTGTAGGGCTGGCCAAGGTGGTGGCCCAGAGCCAAGGATAGACATGGAGGTTCTGTCCATTCTTCAAGGTACACTTTGCCTTGGGGTGGCAGGAACAGTCAGCATGGTGAAACCGGGGTGTTTAGATGTTTACTTTTGAACTGGTTTCCTCACTGATTGGGGGAAAAGTAGAGGTCAGCGCTCTCCTTTCTGATCTGATGTAGCCCAGCTGTTGTAACTATAAAGCGTAACTGTATGGTGTAAGTATGTAGGCAAGTTTATGCAAAGGAGTTCTGAATGAGCTTGGCTTTTGACTGGAAGAAAAAGGAGTTTGATGTAAAGGTTTGGAGACGTGCTGCTTTAGGCAGCAGCATGGTAGTTGAGTTCTTGCTGCACTGGAGGCACACTTTGCTGAATATCTGAACAAGCTTGCCAGTGTTCTCCTGGAAAAGCAAAATATATTTAAAAATGTATTTATTTCTTTTTGAGAAGAGTTGAAGTACCATCCTGGAGCTTATCTGCCCAGCTGGTTATGCCAGAGCTGCGGCCAAGTGTACTTCCTACAGGTTAAGCTTTGCCACTGTGCATTAGTGCTTGGCATCCTCGGGGCTGAGAAGAAGAATTTACTCTCTGGCCTGTTCCTGTGGCTTCATCCCTGCTGATGAGGACCACAGCTGAACAAACAGGAGAAGGATCTTCTCAGCAAGTGTGAAAGCAGTGAAGGTTGAGACAGGAGTGGTGGGAACTGGTGTCTGTGGCCCACGCGTGTGTGTCTGTATGCTTGTGTGGGAAGGCTTGGCTGGTTTCCCCATCAGGGACATCATTTGGGATATTCTGTGACTTGAACTGGAAATTCCAAGTCTGATTTGTCGGTACGGCTGCTTTTTCTCCTGCCCTACAAAAATAAACTGTAAATGAAGAATGTGTGAATGCAGGGTTTATTTCAGTGAAGACACGAAATGTTTCTGGGGCTGGTCATTTGCTTTAATATAGATGAGTCTTAGTCACGACTGACTTGAACAGGAGCCCGTAACTGAACTGGCAGCAGGGAACCTGCTTCATTGCTGAGCTGCCAAAGGTCTGAGCTGCAACCTGCCTCGTGCCAGGGCACTGTGCTGCTCTCGCAGCACCTGGGATGGAGTCCAGGAGCTGCTTGTCCACGGTGCTATTTCCATTTAGTAAATAGAAGCTTTCTGGGAAGGTTTGTGTTGGGTTTCCCTCTCAAAACTGATTAATACTCTGACTTTGGCAGCAAAGCTCCGAATGCTCAGTGTTCATGTCCTCAGAGTAATCTTGTGCTGGCATGTCCTGAATCTTTGAGACCCAAACCAAACACAATAAATGCTTTGTGGTGATGTTCTTCAACTGGTTGATGGTCCACACTGTGGAGCAATGCATCAGACTGCAGGTGTAATAATGATACTGGGGTCAAAATCTTGCTCTCCCTTTGGGCATTGTGTTCAAGAGATGTGGGTTTAGCAACCAGTATTGGTTGCTCCCTGGCAGTTGAGCTGGTGAAGGTGAATGTTGGGTCATCTTTGTCCAGGCCAGCAGCAGCTGCTGCTGCTTTACTGCCCAGCAGGAATGTGCCAGGAGAACAAGGGACTGCTCGGTCCGTGTTACATCCAGAGAGGTCCATGGGATGACTAAGGGTGACAGAGTGTCCCTGTTTGCTGTGGGTTACAGCGTTCTCTGCATTTGAAGCAGTCTCACGGCAATAGTTTCTTCTAAGTTTCTACTCATAGTTAAAAGTCCAAAAGCTGTCGCTGTGATGTGCTAGAGGAAGAGGCTATTCCCGGTACTTCAGATATTGCAGAAATTGTAATTGTGAACAGAACTGGCAAGTGATCCTGTGAAGTAATTTTGCCCAGTGCTTCAGAGGAACAAGGTAACCAGTATATGCTAGGAGAAAAGTTCCCTCAGTCCCAAGTATGGCAGTTGTTTTAGATGACTGAGTTTGAGATGCTCTGGTCCATGTTAGGGCTCAAAGAAAGACAAAGACCCTTGAAAATCTCTTTTTAAAAAAATAAAATCACACAGTGGAAAAGCAATGAGAGAATTCTGTCCCCTGCTACGTGTGCACAAACACTCACGCTCGCTCTACCAGTATCAGCCGGATCCCAGCTAATATGGTAAGCCCTTCACTCCCTGCCACAGAGATTATAGCAAGCTGGATACGCAAGAAATCCTACCACAAGTTTAATATTTTGTCTCCAGTAGTTACCCCTTTCTACCTCACATATAAGCATGTCAAGCTCTTTTTTTAAAAACAGCTTTGACTCTTTGCTTTCTGGAGGACAATTTCAGTCATTAGCTGGAGATGTTCCTTCAGCTGGCAGGCTGTGGTGATTTCATGACAACTGTGTAGCTGTTGATCGGTCATCTTTAACATGCATGCTGCTGCTTCCTCTGTAATGCCTGCTTTTTGGAGGTGTTTCAGGGCGTGATGATATTCCTGCCCTGGTGTGCCTTGGGCTAGGCAAGGAACCAGCCTCTGCTACCCTTTCCAGGAAACAGGCGCTCTCTTCCTGCGGACGGGGAGTTTCTTGCTATGCCTTTGGAGTTCACTTTGGCTCTAGAGGTTGCTGATGGCCTTGCGTGGGGCAGAAAATGTGGGCAACAGGACCATGCTGATGCCTCCAGCTTCCCCTGGGTGTCTCCCAGGGCAGCAGCGCCAGCAGCAGACCCCAGCTGTGCTGGTGCAGCATTTGGTCAGCCACAAACAGAGGAGAGCATTGCATCGCTGATACAAGGATGGCGTTAAGTAGCTCCCACCTTCTCAGCAAAAACTTGTGAGTCCTGCTGTAGTGGAGAAATTTTGACGTCTTAAACCAAGTCATTGCTGGCCAGTTTTCTCTGGGGTGAGACCTGAAGCGGACAGAGAGCAGCATTGGCTCTGGCCGCAGGCTGTGCGCAGATGGCTGCGAAGGCAGAAAACGTATTTGTGGTGCTGTGATACCTTGCAAGGGCCAGGAGAACCCTTTGGTGTTTTCCTGGGAGCTCTGAGGGAGAAGGAGTTAATGAGGACAAGGGCAAGGGAAGAAGATAGCTGGATCTGTGTTGGGGCTACTGGCTGATATTTTTGCAGCAGTCTTCTGTTACCCAGCGTGAGACCGTGGGGATTAGCCGGGCAGACTGTCAGGCTCCTCCTGTGCTGAAGACCTGCCTGCCCTTTGCACAGCAGTAGAGCTTTTTTCCGGGGACTTTCAAAATCCAGCAGACTTGGGGAAATTTTGTTGAGAGACTCTGGTTCCTGTTTCTTTAGCAGAGGAACTTTGTGTTTGCCCCCAGTTCTAGGACTTTGAAAGGATGAAAAACTTGTATAACCCTCAAAAGAATCATGTTTGGTATAGTAGCTTATAATAACATGATGGAAAAGGAAGGCAAGGAGATGAACAGAAAAAACCCAAGCAGATAAAAATGGAATTCACCATCTCTGAAAATATTAATATATTCAGAGTATCAGTTTTGACTTCAAAACCTCTTCTAAGAACCACAGTGCAGCTGAGCAGCATGACAGCCTGCATGCTTATCCCTCAACCTTAGGCAAAGAACAAAATACTTCAAGGGGAGAGCAGAGCTGATGGGTGCAGACTGGGCCAAGGGAATGGGAAGAAGTTTTAAGGCAAGACAGTGAAATTGCAAGCTCATAAAGAAAGCTGAGTTGGTTTTGTAGTGGTAAAAGGAACTTTCCTTGAAGAATAATAAAAAGAGAAAAAATTCTTATATTTTTTATGTTTTCCTGCCAGTCAGGTGGCTAGCTGATGCATTTCTTATTTTCACTAATGAGTATTATTAATAAGACTTCAGAACCTTAAAATTGATGGTAGTAGACTTCTGTGGATAATTTCAGTTACAATTCATGCTTGATTCTTGGCCTCTGAAAATATTGCCAGCCTGCTGTGGTGGTTTTTTGGTTAATTTTCAGGTTTTGTATGCTATTGTAGAGAGAAAACCAATTAAAAAAATATTAAGTCTTACTCAGGAGGCTGTGTAAGTTGTAGCTGCTGGTGTGAGGGGGCACCAGGTCTTGTGAGACTCATGGTAAAGTCCAGAGCAGGCAGCAGTGTGCTTGTGGGGAGTGCATGGGGATGCCGGCTGGGACCCATGGTGGGTGAGGGCAAGGCTGGATTCTGTTTCGCTTTTTTTTTTTGTCTCCATGGTGTTGGGTTGCACAGTTATTGTGCATGTCTCATTCCTTATTCAGAGCCAAAAGCATCCCATATTTTTGGTATCCAAGTTTACGTTAAATTGAAATGTGCTTGTAGCACATAGTCGTTTCTGAGAGCTAAAATAGCCACTTGGGTCAAGCCTCTCGGCTGGAGGATGAGCACCCAGTTTCGTGTCTGGTGGATGATGGTTCTTACTCTGATGGCTGGCGTGCGGTGACATGCTCAGGGCTCTTTCTGCTGTGTGCCTGGCATGTGTGCATGTGCCATGCCATTGATGCACTCACCTTCAGTGTGCCAGATGCTTCCCAGAAATCTGCCTCCATGCACTTCTGGGCAGCTACGGGGAAGCCAGTGAGCTCCAGCCTGGTGCCCACTCCAGGTGCCTTCGAAGCTTTCCTTGCTGTACAAGGAGGCGAGGCTGTGGAGGTAGCACAGGGATGGTGTTTCTCTGGTACAAAGTACAGCCGCTGTCCCCTGTGGCCAAAATGTGTTGTGTGGACTTAACAGGGCTCTCACTGGGTACTGGTACTGGTTCAGATGTAGACGTCGGAGAAAAAGTCAGAGGTACTGCCCATCTGCATCAGCTTGGTGAGCAGGGGCGAGGGGGGGTGGGCTGGTCTTGGCTCTGCTGCTGGCTGGGCGCCTGCTGCCCACCCTTGGGTGACCGCTGTGCCTGAGGGAGATGCCGGCTGTGCTCCAGGTGCTCAGTGCATCATTGCAGGGAGCCTGGCGCTACCCTTGGCAGGCATGGTATCGAATGCCCCTTGAACGATGCTTGCTTCCCCCTACCCTTAATTTGTCAGCGTTAAGGTAAAATAGAAGCTGAAAGCCTGCAGTGGAGCTGGGTTCCCCTGCCGCGTGGCTTTAATGCCTGCGTCACCATAGCCTGCTAGATCACCCGTGCCTCTTGTGAGTGTTGGTGGCTCGTCCTCACTGCTTGAGGAGCTGGAGCTTTGCCGCGATCTGCCCTTTGTCTCAGGCGATGGATTGGTGCCCAGACCTGAAGCACAGTTACTGCTGGTGAGAGCCGGGCTCAGCGGGGGGGCTGTGGGCAGCGCTGCTGTGGCCCCGCATGGCCCACCGTGAGCAGCACCCATGGGGGGTGTTGCAGCAAGTCGTACGTGACCTCTCCGGCTCCAGGCAGGCTTGCTTTCTGCGGATGCGCAGTGCTGCTGGCTTCACCAGGGCTGGCCTCTTGCTGCAGTAGGAAAGCTGGTCCCTCGTGGGGAATCGCCTGCGCACGTGCTGCTGGACTGTGTATTTCAAAATACTACTTAATATTAGCAGTTTACGTTAAACTTTCAGCTTTGGGGGGGGGGCACCAACCTCTTCACTCTTAGTGTGTTACTTGTTACCACCAAACTCTCATGATAGAGCTGGTTTTTTTTATTCAGGTAGGTTTTTATAACAACTGGCAAGAAATTCCCAAATAGTTACCGGTGTAGTTTTATTAACAGCTGGAGCTGTTAATAAATTATTATTAATAAAATAATATTTCTTGGGGTACCCTGCCCTCCTCTTTGCTTGCCAGGTGCTGGTCCCCTTGCTGGTGTGTTGAGCTGCTCTGTTTCTTGAGATTGGTTTACAGAAAGTGGTGGATCCTGACGCGATGGGGTTGTGCTGTATTCAGAGCAGTGCAGTCTAAAGTTTAATCTAAAAAATTAGTTTTATTTATGGTGATAGAGTTTATTGACACATAAAAGGAGATCCTTAACAGCAATGAGTCACTTTGACTTTCAGCAAATGAGTGAGAACTGGTCTCTTGCTTTAGGCTTTCAGATAAACTTCTGTGGAAAGGCACAAAGCAAGCTATGCATTTGTTTTAGTATTGTCCTGCTTGCTTTTTTTAAATCAGTCTGGTAATTTGCTTTTTCTTCCAACTAACGAGCTGCTTCTAAGAGCCCCTCCATTTTTCATGGTGCCAGTGAAGCAAGAGCTCAATTAAGACTTTTAAAAAGGTCACTAATTGTTGAGGAGGCTTTATGCCTTCTGCTTTACCTGTATCAAAAGAGCAGCGCTCTGTCAGTGTGCAGTTACGCTAATTGCAGACGGAGTGTGTCTGTGTATGGTGTGTACGGGAATTTGCTGCGTGCTAAATTGCCATGAAATACCAGCCGGGTAGGATTGGCAGTTTGATTTGTGTTTTTTACAACTTCTGCTGAATGAAGACCTGACTTCTGGGATGCTTTTACATGGCGGTGGAGGGTGTCCGTTGTCAACTTACAGGCGAATACCTCACGTTTCTCTCTCCGGTGCGGGATGCGTGGGTGCTGGATTCTCTCGTGGGTTGCTTCTGGTTCTGCTTCTTCATGAGAGGCGAGAGCAGGCAGAGAGGTCTGAGACGATGTTCCTGCCAGCTGTGCTGAGGGGGCTCGGGGAGCTCTGTAGGATTCCTTTTTCTCTTTTCTGTCATCAGCTTAGGCTGTGCGTTGCTCAGACATCCGAAGTACCCTCTGCATATTAGAAACCAAGTCTCTGCATGATTTGGTTTTGTTGTTGTTTTTGTTTTAAATCTGAGTTATAGAAATATTGTGACTCTGCATTTCATTGTTTGCATTTAGATATTTTTGTTTGCACTCAATATACATATGTTACAGCAGTTCTAATATCTAGAGAGGTAATTGTTAATGTTTTTTAAACAATTGGTGTCTTTGGGTTTTATCTCGTATATTTTGTGATCAGTGTTCAGTCAGATTTCTTCTGAGATGTTGTATATAGAAAATCCTTTGTTGGCCATAGCTTTTTCACAGACTGATGCTTTTTTGTCTTGGAAGAGCAGAGGACATATGCTCCAGCGTTACAGCGCAGAGCGAGCCTGCATGTCAGGATTGCTCCCCTAGGACAGAGTTGGAAAGCACATATTTGTTCTTTAATAGTTTTCTATTGGCACGGGATATACAAATCTTCAGGAAACTTGATATTTGAAGCAGGAATTTCATATCTCTTTTGTGAGCTAGAGCTGTGTGGTGGGATTAGAGTTAGACTTGTAGATCTTTCTAGTAAATACCTGAGATGATGGCGACTGAAATGTGAAAAGAGGTGGAAGAAAAGGATCTGCCCAGATGGAGTGGTGGTCTGCTGAAGTCTGGATGGTGGAGCTGCGTTAACAGCTGTGCAGGTGAGACTGAGTTAGAGATGAGACTTGCTGCTGGGAACAGCTGGCACGTGATGAACCTCGGCAGCTTAAGAAGGCTGATTAATATTGAGGACAATGGCTGGCTTCTGTGTCAGTCTTTTTGCCATTTCCCAGTTGTCTAGCCCATTAAGAATGTAAATTCTTCTGCAGGGTTTTAGTTAGTTCCCCAGTGATGATTTTCATCTGAAGCTGGGATCTTTCAGGCATAGACAATCTGTATGCATTCGAAGGGTTGAAATCTGCTACAAAACAAAAAATCCTCAATAAATGATATTTCAGAAAAGAAAAAGGAGGGGGAGAAAAAAGGCTTTGTCATCAGAGGGTTTTGCAAAGTAATGAGGTTTTCCAGAGCTCAGTAGGTGGCCTCTGAAGCAATCTGGTAAGGAATGGGGCCTTAGGGAAGGGAATTTGGTGTTTTCCCATTGCCATAGTGGACTGGCTCTGAGGCTGCTGTAAACTGAGCACCGTGTAACCAGTGAATCCTTTCTAACAGCTGGGTTGACTGTGTTGGTTATCTGGAAGCACAGGAAAAACATGTGAACTGCTTTGCTGGTAGCAGGGGAGACTGCGCAGCATGCCTGCTAGCAGCATGGTGCTGGGGCTGCTGCTGTGAGGGCTTCAAGAGTAGTGACAAAACCCCCTCCATCGTCACCATGGATTTCTGATGTTGGTAGTTTTGAAGTGAAAATTTGTTAGTGTTTCCAGCTTCTAAACCTGTACTGTGGTTTGTCCTATGAGCAGCAGTCTGCTGCAGCCCGAGGGGGTGAGTGGATGGTTTCCCACCTGTGGTTTTGCACTGACAGCGTGGAGGTACGTGCTGTAAGCTCCCCACAGCAATGTGGTCACCATGGGTCCTGCGCAGGGGCTCACGGTGGGTAAGGCTATAAAACACTTTCATTAAAATCACTTGACTGACTCCTGTGCCTGGAGATAGGAATGCAGGTGGGTCAGACCCAGGAGGGTGAAGGCATTAAAAAAATCCAAACCCTAAACCAATACTTTACCACCTGCCTGCCAGAGCATTGGCATTTCCCTTAAAAATGGGGAAGACGTGTAAGAGTGGGGTTGTGCATGGGATAGTTTTGCTGGCTGGGGACCTCCTGAAGTGTTGCGTGGTGGAGATCTTCATCCCCAAGAGGGGTTGTGGTGAAAGTGATGCGCATTTCTGTAGGGGCAGCATCTGTTGCACATCTGAGGGCAGGTTGTCTTGTTGTGAATGCCTGAAGTTGTTTGTGGACTGAGTTTTATTCCAGGGCAGGTTTCCTGTGCTGCTAAGGGGGAAGAGTGAGTGCCTCTGTGCATGCTGCAGGTTTGCCAGCCGATTTCCTTGCTGCTTTGGATGTCTTTGTAAAACGAGGTGAATTGGCTGTTACCCAGAGTTGTCGTTGAATCACAGAATGGTTTGGGTTGGAAGGGACCTTTGAAGATCAAGTCCAACCCCTGTGCCCCAAACAGGGACATCTTCCACTAGGCCAGGTTGCTCCAAGCCCCATCCAACATGACCCTGAACACTTCCAGGGATGGGGCACCCGCAGCTGCTCTGGGCAGCCTGTGCCAGTGTCGCACCACCTTTCATCGTAAGAAAACTTTCTTATGTGCAGTAGAAACCTGCCCTCCTCCAGTTTGCAACGATTGAAGGTAGAGATGGAAGATCTGAATTTTGTCAGCAGGGAGTTGCATGTAATGTGGTGAGGTGCTGGGGGAGTGAGTGTGTGACAGGAGGGGCCCTGCAGCCCAGGACGGGACCGGGGGGAGTGTGGGGTGAGCGGCGGGGGTCTTCTGGGGACCCTCCCGTGGCACAGCTGTGGCCAAGCAGCCGCCTGTGCCGTGGGACAGCCTGGAGAGCTGCAGAGAGGGGTGATGGTGGCTGCTTTCCCTGTAGGTTTTAACCAGTTGAATCAAGACGTGAATTGTTAGGAAAATACTCAAGAAGGCTCTTGTGACGGTGAAAAAAACCCATTTCCTCCTAGCAAAAACTGTTTACGGCAAAGACAGATGTTGACGATTTTCTGTGAAAAATACTCTTGACTGTTAGGTAGTGACATTGTGTCTGCTTGAATTGCCCCTTAGAGTATATTATAATTGTAGCTTTCTCTTTAAAATGCGTTTTAAAGTGTTAGGAGGGTATTAGCTGACTTTGTGCATGTGACATGTGCAACCATATTTATTTTGAAGGAAGGGATGATAGAAGCATTAACATATTTGTGAATTCTTTTACGTCCTTAAAGGCTTTCTGTTTCATAGGTAAATTTTGTAGGTCCTGTTTACCAGCTATTAATGAGAATGTCAGAAGCTATTGGTTTTTGTGGGTTTTTTTGTTTGGGTTTTTTTTTTTTTTTTCCCAAGTCCACAGTCAGTGCTTGGTAACTGTTGGTGGCAAAATGTGTGGCACTTGCAGTGGGCAGGAGGAATCTTGCTGGATCTGGCACTGGATGGCACGTACCTGTTGCTCTTTCCCAGTAAGTGATGGTTTCTGCTGTGGATCCACTTTGCCAGAAGAACACCATCTAGCCTTTAATCTGAAGGTGGTGGTTTTGTGCTGAGAAGGGAAAGGCTCTTGCTGTTCTCTCTGCTGGAAGATCGAAGGTGTGTGGCGGAGGGGGGATGCTTTGCAGGTCCTCTCTTTGTTGTAAATGAAAGGAATGTGACACAGATATCTGAATTTCCCTTGTAAGCCATCAAGAAGTGGCAGATTTGATTCCCAGCTCTTCACAGCTCTTTTCACGGAAAACCAGCAGCAAGTATCTCAGTTCAGGACATCGGCTTTGCCTTACTGAATAATTTGACAAACCCGTGTGCTGTCAGATGAGGCTCATTTTCTGTTGGCTGTACTTGAGCCACCACAGCGGTAAGCAGTCAGTTTATTAATAAACTATGGAATGAGGGGGAAGAGTTGCAAGGCGACCCGACTTCCCGCTGTCCTAAAAAGAGCAGCTTTTTGCTGGCAGTTTCTGCTGTGCGCACTGGGGTGCAGCTCGGCCAGGCAGCTGAACCAGTGCTGAGCCTCCTGTGGCTGCAGTCCCTGTCCCCA
Source organism: Falco peregrinus (assembly GCF_023634155.1). Classification (NCBI taxonomy): domain Eukaryota; kingdom Metazoa; phylum Chordata; class Aves; order Falconiformes; family Falconidae; genus Falco; species Falco peregrinus. Next base: position 118,269,726 of record NC_073722.1, on the reverse strand, counting down.
TCCCTCTCCTGTGGCGTTTCCTGCCCAGGTGACAGCCCAGGTGAGTCTCTGTTTCGGTGCAGCGGGGCTCCTGCGCTGTTCCCAGGGGTCATCTTTCCCATTGATTTTTTGCTGCCAAGTCCATATAGCAAAAAAGAAAGGCTCAGGGCCAGTTCTTCAGTATTTCTTTGCTGTTTCTTTCGGGGTTGCAAACCTCAACCCTGGGGTGCACTTCCCAGACTTTGATATTAAGATCACTTCCCAGTGTACTTTCATTTGTCCTCCGAAGTATCTCTGTACCATTAAAGGAATGTCATGAAGAAGTACATTTTCACAGACTGTTTCAGTGCTTTGGCTACCTTTTATAAAAAAATACTGTGGGTGTGTGCAGTGACACTTTTTGGAGTGACAGCTGTTGTATTTCCATGGCAGCAGGTTGTGCTTTCATTAAGCTTCGCTTCAGCTACTTTCTCTGGTTTTGTTTCGGTAATGAATTAACTTCATGTAACTTTCTGTGCTGTTGAGCATCAACTTGCTGATCTTTCTGAACGATACTTAGCAAATCATGTGTTGGGTACAAAGTGCCCTTCAAAGGGACATGTGAGACTTAAATGTGGAATAAAACGTTATGTTGTGTAAAAGCAACAAAAGCATACATGTTACACAGTTTAATGCCTATCCTGTTCTTGACAAGTTGTATTTAGAGGGTTTAATGGGCATTATATGTGTTAGTATTCGGGAGTGTTCTGAATAAAAGAGGCAGGGAGTGTTCTCCTAACAAAACTAAGGATGATGAGGGAGAGGACCCTGGCGTGGGACTGGCAAGCAGGTCAGTGAGGGTGGTTTTCCAGAGGGGCAGTTGTTCTTTTGGTGGGTGACGTGCTCTGGGACCACAGGCGCTGAGCTCCCAGCCGGCTGCTCGTCCTGCGCAGGGTTAGGCTTGCATGGCTGCCCCTCTGCTGACCACAGCTCAGCTTTAATCCTCTCAGTGGCAATCTGCATACAACCTATAAGTGAAGACAGATCCAGCTTTAACTGAGGCTTTTGTCAGAAGATATTCCCAATGCATATTTTCTTTACTAATACGTATCAGAATAGACTTTTCAGGATACAGACCTGTTTTTTTTAATATCAATAATTTTATCTTATACCATGAATCTTAACATATAGGACACCAGAAATTAGTGTACATGTGATTTTTTTTCTTTTTTTCTGTAGCCAGTATGAAAGCTAAAGCTGTGATGTTGTAAAAAAAAAAAGTCTGCTTTACGCTTTTAATTGCTGGTGAAATTGCTGTATTCTATCTTGCTGATTGAATAAATTTGGGCAAAATAAGAAATGGAAACAATCAGACTAATCAGATATGAGGAAGTAAAAATAACCAAAAAACCCCCAACAAAATCAAGAACAACTCAAAGGAGAGTCTTATCTAATGAACTTCAGAAAGAGCGTTAGAACTGGCTTATTTGAATCCAGTGTATTTTCAATTTTAGACATGCTTTATACTTTAGGGGAAAGTTACCTGCTTTAACAAGACTGGTTTTGCTGAATTTGCTAAACTGACTGTATTAAATTTTGGGACTGTGTTTAAAAACAGAATAACATGTTTTTTTGAAACAGAATTTATTTTGGAAAAAAGCATGGGTGGGGTTGGTTTATTGTTTGTTTGTTTGGGTTTTTTTACATAACATAGATTATACAGTGCTGTCTGCTATAGCCTGGGAAAAAGAACAGATAAAAAACCAGATAAACTGAGAAGTTTCAAGGTGCTTTGTACATTTGCATATGAGAATGTGTAGAACACTTGAATCATTGTATTCCTCTGTGAGATAAAATGTACTATTTATTGTAATTTGTATATGTGGCTGTATTGGGATCTTTTGGTTAAATAGCTTCTTTCACTTAATGTTCAGAATTGTCAGCAGTAACTAAAGTACGTATTTTGGAGGGGAACAACATTTTGCAGTATAACATGGCTTATTTATAGTTGTGACAGGGACCAAAGCTGGCAGACAGCTAGAGGTGAAGCATGAAAAAAATTTGCTGGACCATCTCACGGTGAGAGGACCACTTGAAAGATAGAAACAGTTCATTGTAGAAATGTCTTGGGGTTTCTTTAGCAGCACAATAACCTGGTGTGATTCTTACCACCTTTTGTCCATAAATTAGGAATTTGAATTATTTGCTGTAATTTATAGCTGTTTGTTCAGACTCTGTTTCCTCATCCTCGAGCCTTGGAAGAAGAAAGTTTCAGTAGAGGAAGGGATGGCCAGAAGCGGCTGTGACTTGCACAAGTAAATTTCACTTCTTATGGGCACTGCCCACTTCTCCTGAGTGTGTAATGAAAGATGAAAATCAGAGTGGATCTGCATCTCCAGACAGTCCCCTGCCCCTCCCAGGAGTACAAAACCCTGATTATACTAGGAAGAGTGGCAGTTTGATCCTGCCTGGTGTCATTTAGAGATGTGGGACTTTTAGGTAAATAAAGATTCAAAACAGTGTGTGGCCATGGCTTGCTCCCCCTTGGGCTGGATTTATAAAATGCCTAGAAAGTGTCTCTCTGCGGGAGAAGGAAGCCATGGGGTGTATTCGGAAGTTACCAGCTGGAGAGAGCTGTGATTCGTGGGCTGAGCGCTCCAGAACCGTTGTTTCTCCAGGGATGCTGACCCCTTGCATCTCCTAAGCAACTGAGCAGCAATGCCAGTGTGTCCCTTGCAATATCTCCTGCATGGCGTGGTCACAAGGGTCTTGAGGGCCAAAGTGATGTCCTGCCCATTCCAAGACAGTCTGGGAAATGGTGGCTATGTCAGGTTTTGATGAGATACACAGAGTGTGTTTCCATGTTCACGCTGAGCAATTCGTGCAGCGATGAGCTTTCAGGGCTGTGGGCTCTGTGTTCCCCATGTTCTCCCATGCCCAGAGCCATCCAGCATGATGGAAATGCAAAGGAAAAACAAAGTAAAAACCATTGGCCTTAAAGGGATGGTAAGGTGAAATTTCTTGCAGAGGTAGCTGGCTTGGAGGGTTTCAGCCATCTGTTTTGTGTGTCTGATTTAATGCTCTGGTTCCAGAGTAAATGAAAAATAGTGGCGGTGTTGAAAGAGGCAGCGCTGCTTTTCTGACCCTTTCCTGTGCAGCTCACAGCAGGAGCAGCTGGCAGGGAGGACGGTCAGGGAAGCAGTCTGGTTTAAAATGAACCTGGGGGGAAAAAATGTCAGGGTTGAGCATCTGGGACAAGACAGGGCTGCTGCTTCTGAGGGTCACCCAGGTGAGAAGCAACTGGAGATCTTGCTGTGCTGGATCTTTGGGATGGCAGATCTTCCTTCGGTGTGACCTTACACTGCTGAGCACAGTGCAACCCAAGCCCTAGGTTCAGGGCCTGCGAACAGTGCTGCAGGCTAAATATTAGTAGTATTAAAAAGCAGGTTTTTACAGTAATAAAAAGGTGTGGTAATGAAAAGACAACTTGTCATCGGAGCTCCTGTGCTAGGGAAGGGATGGGTTTGTGTCCTGTAGGTGAGTACGTGCCATGGAGCAGTGCACTTTGAGCTGGGTGGTGGGAGGAGACCAGAGCTTTCGACAGAAGTTACACGTCCTGACTGTGATTCATGTGCTGGAGCCAAGCTTTTCAGAGGCTTGGGTTTGTTCTATCTGGAAACACTGGGATTTTACTCATCTGGAACCACACAGAAAAGGAAAACCACAAAAGCATCAGCTTCCTGCTTTGCAGGTTAACACGATGCAGCTCTTCATTTCTTTATACTCTCGTTTCCTGAACAGTGTTTGCTTTCATTAGGAGTGGCTATATTAACATCAGTAGTTATATTTTTTTGTATCCTCTTAGATCCATCCTCTCTACACTGACCGGACGCGAGCTCTTCGTTGAGGTTGCATCAGCTGGTACACCAAAGCCTGGCCGTGTAGCTTGTTGCCGTGGGTACCTTGGCTGCTGGTTCGGGTCCGTGGGTTGTGTGCAGCTACCCAGTTCTTCCTTCAGGAAGAAATTTGAAAGTTGTAATGCTTCCATCTGTATTGTTTTTGCTAACAAAAATGAAGATTTCTGCCACATAGGTTAATACCCACAAAAATTACAAGAGCAGCCAGCTGTTGGCCTGTTAGAGGGGGCTTCAGCGATCTGCCAAGCTGTTGAAAGCAGCAGCACCGTGACCAGGTCCCTCGTTGCATCAAGGCTTCAGCTGAGGCATGGAGGAGGTTTGGTACCTGCTGCCTTCTGTCCTCCCTGCATGAGCAGCAGAGCGCTGAGGCTCACTCCTGGCGTTTCGGGTATTCTGGCAGTTGAACGAAAATGTCAGGCAAGGGTGCTGTCACCGTGCATCTCTCAGAAAAGGTTTTGATGCTGCTGGTCTGCAAATTGTTGGAAACACCGATCATCAGACGCTGCCCGTCATGTCCCTGCAGTGTGAAATGGGCTCCTTCCTATGCTTTTCTTGCTACAGCATGCTACCAATTCATCCTGAAGGTTTCAGAAGACAGCATAAAGCTTGAATTTTTATGAGTGCACAAGATGTTAATTCTTTTTTTCTGAAAGAAAAATGTGAACCCAAAACCTGGTGTTCTCAGTCCAGTGGTCATATGTTAGTGCTTGTTAAAGTGTGTTATTTTGGTGCTGGGAAATGATTGGACTTACAGATGCATTTGGCTGTTTCTGCTAGGTTTCAGCACATGGAAGGGTTTGAGCAAAGTCATGGAAAGTAAACAAAAGTTTAAGGTTTTTTAGGTTTTTTTATTGCCCCCCTCCTTTTTTTTTTTTTTTTTATTCCTTGCAATGTGGATTTTCCTTTGTTTTCTCTCTCTGGTTCCCTGAAAAGCAAAGTAACTGCAGTGCTCGGGAAAGGACCTGTACAACAGTGGGAGAGACGGATGGTGACAGGGCATTGGGCATGGGTGGCAGCTCCTGCCTCTTCTGACAGTCTGCACGTAGCTGAGCTGCTGGGTTGGGATTGCATTGCTCAAACTATCTTTGTGTCCAAGGGCTGGAGAGCAGAGTATGGGTTTTTGAAGCTGAAGTCCTGTTGGCCAGGAGTGACGGGGTCTGACAGCTCCCGAGGAGACGAGAGGATGTGGTACAAGCAGGGAAGTGAAACCTGGTGACGGTTATTAAATACAGGGATACCACGGCTGGCTGAGGAGGTCCTTGAGTTTAAAGTGGTTGGAGGCTGAGAGAGTATCTGAAGAAGGATGTCACGGGGCTGGTGGGTGCTCTTTTCACTGGCACCTCCCTGGGGGCTCGGCAGAGTGCTGTGCTAGGTGGACCATTGCAGCTGTTCTTATGCGCTGTGTCTTTGGGTCTAGCCCTTACCTCTTGAATCAAACCAATTTTTTTCTGAAATCCCAAATTGGAGAAGTACAAAATTAGATCGTTGCCTATCTACAGATTCTGCTTTTGAAGTTTAGCATGAAATTGCTTTGGATTTAGTGTCTAGAAGTTCTCTGAAGGAGTTAAAAATAAATGAATGAATAAATATTAAAAAAACCCTGAAAGTACTTTCAAAGACATCTAAAAGCTTTGTATGTTCTGTAGACGTGTGTTTTCATTTCTTGCTTAGCAGTCATACATACTCCCATTATAATTCAGCAGAACTAAGCAAAAATGCTTTTTGGGACCATGTGTTCCTAGGCGTTTTAAGATCCAGACCAAAATCGTTCCCAACGTAATAATGCAGATAAATATATTTTAAAGAACTTCACAGCTGAGATCACGCTTTGAGAAAGGCTCAGCTCCTGTGTAAGTCCGTATAACCGATGATTAGATGTTCAAAAGAACAAGACACGTGGGAGCTCGCAAATGAAAGGAACCAGCTTATGTGAAGCAGATCCTAACTTGAAATTTGGCTTGTGTATTTTTAGCTATGCATAAGTACCAGCTGATAGTATTTGGAAAAACAAGCATATATTGCGAAGTTTTGGATCCAGCCATGGAGATCTGCTGCTCTTGTGTTGCAAAGCACCGCTGGTTCCACAAGAAAAAAACAAGTGGAGAAGCAGCCCGGTGCTGGGATGAAAGCCTGCCCAGTGGAGTCTGGAGCACATTAAATCCTTGCTCCAGTGGGAGTCTCTTCACCATGGCACAAGTACTTTCCAAAGTTTTACTTGTGCATATTGGTGCAATTCAAATGTTTTCACATAGACACATGTGCTTTCTCTGCTTTACCTTTCTGGTTATTGAACCAATTGGTGACAGATAACACATACTGGTAACTGTTCTTTTTCCCCTGACTCTGAAGGATCCCTGAGATGTTCCTCTCAGCCTTCCCCTCCCCAGTATGACTGGCTGTATCTTCAAAACAACTTAATCCATTTTCATAAATATGCCCTATGTGTATATGCTGCATGTGGATTAGCAAAACGAGGAGACAGTGCAGCAGTGGCAGCATCCTTAGGGGGTCCTGAGGCTGAGGTCTGGCTGGGCATGCAGGGCTGTTGTTGCTGCCTGCCTTGCTGGGTTGTCTTGTGCTGCTGAGCTGCATTTTGGGCTACCTGCTCAAGGAGAAGGCTGTGTCCTGTCCCGCCTGCTTGCCTGCAGTACGATCCCAGTTCCCATCGGAGCAGAGGGGTCTGTCTTTGTCCCCTGGTAGCACTTTGGTACCCGCACACCGCACAGAGGTGGCCAAGGGCTGGTTTTAAGGGGAGATGTGAATGTGAGCGTTGCACCAGGAGCAGTGTCTTTTGGGGTCAGTGTTCCCTGGCTGACCCTATGCCAAAACCACTTGTAAAAAAGCAGCGTCAGGCAGCGTCCTCCACGTAGATGACATAAGGATCAAAAAATACCTGCTTGGTTTAACAGGCTTAATGGGGAGAGACAAAAGTGAAGTCTCCTGCACTGCAGGGATGTGGAGCAAAATATTCTGTGGTGGGGGAGAGCAGCATCAGGCCAGGGAGGGAGCTGGGGAGGGGGAAGACGGAGACACTGGAGTCCGTTTCACAGCTTGCTTCTTCCTGAAAGGTAGCAAATGACAACTGGATGAGCAGAGGGCTGGAAACCTCCTGTGTGATGGCCCCTGGGAGAAAAGCAAGAGGCAAGAGGGGGCGACATGCAGGAGGAGGAGTCAGACACATCCTTCATTTCTGTTGGCATCTTGGGGGATATGAGTCCAATTTGCTCTGCTAATCCCACCTGTGACATCAGCAAGTCACTGCCCCGTGGACCTCTTTGCTGTTAGAGAGTTCTCAGCAATTACACATAGGAAATCCAGAACTGCTGTGTCAGGAGATGCCTGAAAGTCCTGGTGGCCAAGGACTTTCCTTGTCCTTCTCTACAGACATCAGGACATCGATTCCTAACTCCCAATGCTGTCTCTTGTTTCTGATCTCTTTGTCTTTAGAATTAAAAAACCTGGCATACTAACACTAAACTGGACAGAATCAGTTGCTCCCCCCGAAATAATTTTGCCTTAAAATGTGAAAGTTCCCCAGTGCTCTGGTTCCTGCTCTTTTTTCCTGACCTGTGGCTGCAGGGCTCATGGTGGCTGGGTCCGAGGTGTTTACCAGAGCTGGTGGGATGCAGGCTGTGATTGACATTGCCACTTTTCTGGCATAAGCTAGCTAGAGGGATGATGGAAACATACTTGTTGCTTTATCCAAAGAAACTAAATCCTTTCCATTGACCTTAAGCAAAGGGCTCAAGGGCAGATTTTTTCCTTGCTTTTAGTCGAAGTGCAGGCTCCTAAAATTAAAAAGAAAAAAAATACCAACCAACCCCCTCCCCAGTTCTCTTCCCTACAGTGTATTTTATAATTCATGCTGTGCTATTTCATAATGAAAAAGTACCTGGCACGACCCTTTGCATAATTTATTATTGTTTTACATCAGGAAGGGTTCCAGGTGCTTCGCAATAAATTTCCCAGAGCAGCGTCACCGTTTCCTTCTGACAGCTGCTCGGGTGCCGTCTCGGCAGGACCATGCCATGGGTGCCTCGAGCAGGGTAGCGTGTGCATTTTGCGGTGTCTGTGCCTGGCCTGCCGCGCGGCGCTGGGAGCAGCCAGCCCTGGTTCCGCAGGCGTCCGCTCTGGTGACACCTCCGGCAGGCTGCCTGGGACAACTGGACCCTCCAGGCTCCCTCCCTCATGTTTCACCAGGCTTGGCGTTTGGCGGTGATGATGAGCAGTGTGTTAAGTGATGCTCTTCAGTGAGAAGTTGCTTCTCTCTCGCCTGGGAGGGAAGCTGCCACTGACGCCAGCGCAATGTGCTCCTCTCTCAGCAGAGCTGCCCCTCGCAGCCTGGCAGGGCACAGCCATGCGCCTCACTGCGCCCCTGTGCTGCAGCCCACGCACAGCGCTGGCCCGAGCACGGATTGAAGCTCTTTCACCAGAGCTGATCGGCTCCCAGGACTTGGGTAGTTTTAACTCTGGTTGTGGCAGTTCATACAAGTAATATTTCCATGCTCAGGGTAGCATCAGGGATGATAAATATTAAAGGTTGATGGTGGATTTTGGAGATTTCCGAGAGTTCGTTCTCAGGTCTTTACTGCTGGGAGTTTTCAGTGTGAGGGAACTAATCTTAATCTGATTGCATTTTCTTGCACTCGAAGTCTAACCTACTTTATCCAGGTTTCATAGTGGAGGTATTTATAGAAGCTGTTGCAAGTGCTGTTGGATGTAGCATCAGTCATGTATTGTAAGTTGCAGAGGTGCATGCCTGCTGGTGCGGGGAGCGTCTGTGCAAATGCGAGCTGCCTCTCAGCCTGCAATCGCTGAGAGGTCTTGCTAACGTTTTATTTAGTACAAATGTTTACTGTGTAAACCCTTCAAGAGTCCTGGCTGATCCGGGCTTGCGTGTTGTTGTGCTCTGGAAGTGAAGCACACTTGAGGCTGTAGGTGAATTATGGATAAATACTCTTTTCTAATGAGGCGACTTCTAAAAAGCATACTTAGCACATGCCTGCAGTGCCAAATTGTCATCTCTGATTTGAATACTGGCTCTTGGATTATACTAAATTGAAGGTTTCACTGAAGGGCAGTAAATGTCAGTAACAGACAGACACGCTGAAGGTACTTGTACCCTCGAAAGTGAGTTTCTATAGTTACAGCTCTTAAAACTAATAACTCAGACCCCAGGCCTCTTCTTTCATTCAGACTCTCCAAATATAACTGCGCTATATGCTGAAGTTCTGCATGTTTTGTTTCAAAATGTGACTAGTTTTTTCTTGAAAAATGGTTTGTCTTGAGGGCAAGGCTGGAAACCTACTTTACTCCCAAATGAGCTGTGCTGGTGTTGGAGTACATCCACGAGCAAGCCTGGAAAGGAGGGAGCTGTGACTGGAAGGGTCCATGGGAAGGCAGGGCTGTGCCAGCAGCTATGGGGATCGCGAGCTGCGAGTCTGGGTGTGTTCAGGACATCACTGCAGCTGCAGGGCTGCAGCTCCGAGCGTGGGTAAACCCTCCTTTGCTGTCTCTACATCAAAGCAAGCATTTTATTAGTAGACGAGGTCTAACAATTTGGAGAGTAAAAGCTGTTGGAAGAGCAGAGAGATCTGTGTTGCTGGGGTTTTTTTTCTGTCTCCGGTGGGAGTTGGCACTAGCTTTGCTTTGAGGTACCCTGGAAGAGATCAGACCTGATAGTTTTCTCTTAAGAAGATAACCTTAAACATTCAACTCCCTTTCCAAATGGAAGCAAGTCACCCAACCCATTGGGCCCCTGACATCCCTTCCTCCCCATTTGTATTGTCTTTTTGTTGATGTGTTTTGATTTTACAAGGGAGAGGTAAAAGGGTTGCACAGATCATTGCAAATCCTTTGGTCATCCTTCCTGCTGTTTGCTGCCACAATTCATTTTCCTGTGCTTGTATTTCGTCTTTTTTTTTTTCTGGTTATACTAGAGTAAGGAAATGGAGTGCAGGCTGGGTTCCTGGCATATTGCTGTTCCACAAACAGCAGAGAGACTTCAGCTTCTGGCCAGAGAGAATGTTCACCTTTGCAGTATGGCAGAGGCGTGCTCACACTGTGACAAGAGGTTTATGTTGCAGATTTGAACTGAGTGGAAAGCATTTTGGCAGGGATCACTTTGTATGCCTGCAAGACAGAAACCATGAAAAAAATCCCTTGAACTACTGCTATTTTGAAAATCTTACTGCTTGGAAAGTGATCATTTTCTTATGTGTAACCTGAACATCGTTAGCAGTGTTGTTGAGATGTGGAAATTATAGGAAGAAATTAGGACTGCTTTCTCCAACAGGTGGTGACTCAGAGGCTTGAAGAAATCATAGATGTCCTAGGTGAAGTAAAAATAGTAATACAGAATATAACTCTGGAGGAATACTTTTGGACTGCATGTTATCTGTTAGATTATTTCTTCATGTGTGAAGACTGGTTGGCTGTGGTTGTGGTAAAGTGGCCTCAAAAAGAGTGATGGGAGCGTGACTGCAGAGCCAAGTGCTTGGATTAATCCTTGAGATGGATGGCAGCACATAAGTAATTATGTACTTAACCTAGCATCCATTCACCAGTGCAGCTAGGAACAAATGCGTGCTGTGAGCCTGAATTATTCTCCTGTGGCCATTGTGTAGGTGGGTGTCCAGTGTGAGCTTGGCAAGGCTTCTCATTTTTGCTGTGTCCATTTTGGCTGTGATCTGTGAAATGCCAAGGGATGTGCATTTGTGGAACAGCAGGGCCACATGGGATCACGTCTTCCCTTACCTCAGTTCCATGCAGCAGCCTGTTGCTAAAACAACATCCTTTTAAAAATAGATTTGAGAATGAGAAAAACATCATTTTAAGGCTGCAGTGATTTGAAATAAGGTTTGCTGTCCTTATGGATAGAAGAATAACTTATTTACAATCAGAAGGCTATTTCAGCTGTCTTACTCTTCTCTGAGAGCAGCATAACTTGGGATACAATCCTATTTAGATTCCCTCAAAACATAAGGAAATGCTTCCCTTACCACTTCAGCTCAGCCAAAGCCAAGGCCATCCTGCGTTCTTAGCCCAGTCCTTACCCCAACCAGTTGTACCCAGGCTGGGTGTCCTTGCTTTCCCTCTTCTCCACCAGTATTAGTGGCGAAAGGCCCAGTATCGCTGACTGGGACCTTATGGAAATCTGCTGGTGAATTGTCACCAAAAAATGGTGATGTGTTGTTTATTTTAGGTGGGTGATGTGAAGCTTTATGTAATTGGTTTCACGCTGTTGGGGTTTGTACAAGTTTCTTGTGTGGCATTTATGTGTAACGAGTTAGGGAATTTTTAGAAAATGCAGAGCGTATGCAGGTATTTCCAGACTATTGTATTGCAGCAGGGTCAAAACTGGAAGGATGTACCCAGTAATTTAAAAGTGAAAGGTATGATAGAGGAAGTCGGTGGCCCTCTCTGTGGGGATCTCAGAAATGGGGATCACAGAAATGGGGAGCCATGGAAGTTGTGCTGCAGTACCACGTGCTGTAGGTCAGGTCATGCCAGCAGCAGCACTCCGAGGCAGAACAGAATGCAAATAGGGGTGTTTGCTGGCCACAAGCTTTCCACAGCTTCCAGACTGAGGGCATCCTTAATTCTGAGGTCTGTTGGGTTTGTTTATCCAGCTGGTTTTAGATGATGTTACCAGGATGATCTTAAAGGTCCTTTCCAACTGAAGTGATTGTATGATCTTATTATCCTTGTAATATTTCGTGCCCTGAAACTGCTGTAAAGTGCTTTGACCTATGACTAGTTTTTTTCTCTTTTGTTTTTTTTGGTCTTGGAGTTGCCCAGAACACTTCTTTGTGAAGGGTAGAGGAATGCTGCAGAGCAGGATGGTGCCTCCTGGCTTTGCCCAGGAGAGCTGCGAGGTGGTTGGGGATATGACACCTGCTTTAGGGTGCAGGTGAAGGAGGAATCCAGGTATCATACCAGCTTCAGGTGGCAGGTGCCTCCTGAGATGAGCAGCAGGGAGCCGGGGCGGGTTCAGTCACAGGCTCCTGGGAAGGGGGTGTGGAAGAGGCCCCGGTCTCAAGTGTTTTGGTGGGGAGGAGCAGAGGTTTCCTGCAGCTGGGCAGGAACAAGATAGGGTCTTCTGCAACGTAGTGGCAGGGCTAGGAAGGGACATCTTCCTTCATAGTCCCTGATCCTGCTGTTGATAGAGCAGATCATAACTTCAATGAAAAATGCATTGCCAGTGGCTGGAGTGGTGACCAGAACCCCTCCCACCCTACTATTTATTTATGTCCTTTTTTCCCTATGCTTTCTCAGTTGGCTGCAGAGCAAAGCTTTCTCTCACCTGGTCACCTCTCTGACGGGCTGAATTTTGCTCTCTGCTTGGTGACCCACTTGGCAGAAGGACCGCACAGCAGACCTTCGTCCTTGCTCAAGCCCGGTTATCTCCATTTGCTGTTAGCGGAGGGTCGGCAGTCCCACCAGCCCTCCTGGGGTTGAGGTGTTACATAAACGACATGGCACGGTGCCCTTCCCCTCTCAGCACCACCCACCTGGGTCTGGGGGCATGCCCAGGCTGTGCCGAGCAGATGGGTACCCTTTGCCACTGTGGCTGGAGTAGAGCCTGCCAGCATGGATGTGTTTAAAGGAGAGGTGGTGTGCGGAGGATGCTCGGGGCACTGGTGCGGAGGTGCCCTGTGGCTGCTGGTAGCCCTGGCAGCCAGCGCTGTACCCCAGCGGGGACAGGAGGTGCTTCGTGCACCTCGCCTTGGCAGCTGAGCTGGAACGAGAGGGGGGGGAAGACCTCAGGCTAGACCCGACTCCACTTCTCCATCCTTGTGTCCCTAACAGAAGCTATGATTTGCTAATGTTGTTGTGAAAATGCATTTTCCTTTTCTTACAATATGTATTTTTTTTCTGTTTGTTTCCAGATGCTCTTAATATTCTGTTGCTGACAAAAAGTTTACTTTATGTTCGTTGTCTCCCAGGTAAACGCAAAGCGCTGAAGTTAAATTTTGCAAATCCACCTTTCAAGTCCACAGCAAGATTTACTCTAAACACTTCTGGAGTTCCTTTCCAAAATCCACACATGTGAGTATAAATCCAAAGGCACTAGTGGAAGAACTTTGAAATTATTTAGCTAACACGCAGTGTTATTTTAAATGTAGTTTGATTACTTCAGTTATTTGTAGGTTGTTCAAATCTGTCAGTTTGAGTCGCTGTAGAAGATTATATTTATAACCCTCCCAGCCCCAGAATTAAAAAAAAAAAAAAAAAAAAGTTTGAGATCTTCCTTTTTTACGTCGATCTACTGCCTTTCAGAATTGATGAAATTGAGATAAATTGTAGCTGATAATGCAAGATATGCCTATAATTAATTTCCAGACCTATTAACTGTCATTTTCCTGTCTCTTTATTCAGTGCTTATTATTTTTTGTTAGAGAGAAGTTCTTCTTTCTGTGTTAACTTGTGAAAGACATAACTGTGATAGATTATTTTTTTTTCAGCACTAAAATAAACAAAGGTTTGAGGATTATCTACCAACATGGAGATGCCAGGGAGTTACGCAGTGGTTAGCTCACTGAGTTTTCTAGACAGCTAGCTACAGGATATCCCTATCCAAAGTTTGAATGCAAGTGTGGCACAGAGCTGTTCCTGACACTGATAAATAGTGGTAGTACGTCGTTACAGAAAACATTAGCTTTGTATCCTCAGATCCACCAATCTAGATGGATGGGCGATGCACCCATAGCTGGTACGTGTGGCAGAATGCAGCTAGCATGCAGCGATGCCCCAAAGTTTTCCGCAGTTCCCCACCAGGACTCAAAAGTTTTGTCAGTGGAGAGTCTCAGAAATTGCACCTGCAGCTTCCCCGGCTGCGTGGGTGCTCAGGTGACCCTGGGTGTAGGCTGCTTCTGCTTGGCTCTGCATGTTGCTGCCTCTCTTCTTGAGCTCGATGCCTTCTGCTTTCCTGGGATATACCCTCTGGGGTCTGTTCCTGTTTCTGGTAGCTTCTTTATGCTGGGGATTTTCAAGCAAGCCTTTATCAAGTTAGAAACATGTTTCTGATGAGTTATCAATGGTAATTACAACCTCTGTTAGATGGTTCTTCTTACCATCCCAAGTGACCTTTCCAGCAAGTCCTCCCCTCTCCTTCTCTCTCTTTACCTCTCTGAAATAGAGTATTCTTACAGGTTGTAGAGTTAGCATTTATATATTCACTTTTTCTGTCTCATCACATCATTCAGCCCTTGTAGTAATTTTCTGTAGAACCCCATTTGGGGCTCTTTCCTCTCTCAAACCTCCCTAGTCTGTTAAATAAAAGAGTTAATGTCATCTAGCGAGTTCCCACCATTCAGCCATGTATAGGGAGTTGGCTTTTCTGTGTTTATCTGCATGGATTTCTGTGTCAGATCCACTGGAATTCACAGTGGCTTCTGTCTAGTGCAGAAGAGCTTTCATCATTGTTAGTCGGTGACATCTTAAGTTTCATGTTTGTGCAAGTGACTGTCAACATTGTCCATTGAGAAGGCACTGCTCTGTCTCCATGGGAATTGCGGTTGTTGGCAGGGGCTTGATCCTGGTCTGGTTAATGGTGCAGCTGGTTCCGAGGGCTTGAAAGTGTTTTGGGTTGGCTATGACAGCCATTCAGGTGTCAGCAATGATGGTGATGTGTCTGCGCTAAAGCTTTCTTGGGAGGCTACAAGCTGTAATAGCCGTTTCTGTTTGGAAGAGGTGGATGCTGTTGGTTGGATTGCTTTCTCTGTGTTGAGGCTGACTAAGCTTGGATACAGCTAATTCATCCTCATGTCCTTTGTGTTGTCCGTAGTGGATGCTGTTCCTCAAAAGCAATGTTCACATCTCCTGGTTGCACGCTTCTCTCAAGTTTGTCTTGCAGCTGGTGCATCACAATGGTGTATCTGCATCTCCTGCCTGCTTCCCAGAGAGGCTGGAATGGTTTTTACTCTGTTGTCTAGAAACTGTTCTATACTTCAGATTTGAATTGGATATTCCAGACCTCCTGGTCCAGATGCATTCCCAATGCAAAGTGTGTTTCTGTTCACTAAGTCGCTTCTCTTCCCCAGCCTGATGGAGCGGAGTGGCCTTGGCACCCTCCCCAGATGAGTGCTGGCTCGACACTGCTGGGGATTTCCCTGTGCAGACCCTGTTGGTCCAGATGGGTGGATCTGAAGATACAGAGAGGTCAATTTCTCACATGAAATTTCTGTTTCTGTGACTTGGATCCATCGATCCGGAGGTGTCCCATTGCTCCTGCTTCCAGAAGGGCAGAGGGTCCTGCCATCAAATGCGTGTTGCCTGCGCCAAGCTCTGGCTGGGGCACAAGAGGAGGCAGCCAGCGGTGACCAGCAGCTGCCATGAGATGTAAATTGCCTATTAGCTGTATTTTGCTTGATTAACAGGTTTTGGTCGGGGAACTGATCAGGCTGGATTGGTGGATGCTCAGGTAAGAGTGTGGTTTCTTACTACGTAGACAGAAAGCAAAGGAGCAAATGGGGCTTCTCATGCCCATGCGTGTGTTAGGAGGGAGGAGAGCTCTGTGTAAACTGCATCACTGGAGCAAAGACACTGCTGCCGCACAGGGAAGGCACATTGTGCCAGAGGTGGCCTTGGAAATTTCAGGTTATCGGGTGTAGCTGTGCTCCTCCTCAGTGCTGAGGATCCCTACCCTGGTAAAATGGGTACAGACCCCGCATACCCTGTCAAGGTGTGAGTCTGGCTTTCATTTCGGGTTTGTTTCTTGGTCCGAGAGATCTCAGGAGTGCTAGAAAGGAGTTTGGGGAGTGTGGAGGAAACCATTTTGGAATCACTGTAAGCCGGGGTGGAGTTTAGCTCCAGTGAACAGGGATGGTGTGCACAGGGGCTGGAGGGGACTTGGTGTGGTTTCCACAGGGAGGTTTCTCAGGTGATCCGTGCGCTATCTGACTCCATTCGTTCCTGCTATTCCTTGGTTTTAATGCCATGTTATCTAGAGGAACGATTTAAAAGACTGTGGAATCTCAGTTGCAAAATTTGATGTTATTAAGACTCTGACCAGTGCTTCCCAGTTGCCTTGCCTCCCATGGCACAGAATACCCTCTGTTAGTCGGGTGAGCATCGTGCTAACTGTACTCCTGCTCGGAGGCTGTTCCCAGACCTTCACTGCTCTCACAGGTAGAGGCTTCTTGTTGCTGTATAGGCTGTGCCCTGGAGTACTATTTCCAGGGGCAGAGAGCATAAATTAAACACTATTGAATACAGAAAGTTTGGACATGGGTTCCCAGATTTTTTTCCTGCCCCTCCTTGTCTTTTCTTTCCTGTATGTGGTGGTTTTGAGGCATGTCTTATAGTTGGGGTCTCAGATTAGAGCTGCGTCCCTCCGGGATGTGTGGGTGTGCTGCCACAGGCGCTCAGGAGCACAGGAGGTGGGTGTCAGGGCAGGATACAGACCAACAAGTAGGAATGCGAGATCACGTGGAGGAGCTGGTGAGTGGTTGGGACCTCTGAGCTTTGCTGTGCCACCTCTGTGATGGCCTTGGAGCTGACAGCTTCAAGAACTGCAGTGGCCAAGTGGCAGCAGGTGGCATGGCCCTGCTGCTCCTGTCCTGTCCCTGCCCAGCGGCACCCTGCCCAGGACGGTTCCCTCCTTAACCCTTCCCAGGGCATCCACCACCAGCTGTGTTGGGACATCTTGAAGAGCGTTGCCTTTGTCACAGTCGACCGAGAAACTAAGCGAGGAGGAAACTAGCAGAGCAGAGGTTACAGCTTCTCAGGTTGGAGCGCCAGTGGCAAACCCCCTTACATCTCCAGTGCTGCTAGGGTTTTGCCCTAAATATTTTCTGAATTAGAACATGTGTTAAAATCAGGGGGCTTTAAATTGACCTTTAAATAGGAGGCTGACGCAGG
Source organism: Falco peregrinus (assembly GCF_023634155.1). Lineage (NCBI taxonomy): Eukaryota > Metazoa > Chordata > Aves > Falconiformes > Falconidae > Falco > Falco peregrinus. The sequence continues at coordinate 118,252,987 of NC_073722.1, read as the reverse complement.
GTGGCTTTGAATGAAATTAGAAACTAGGAGTACTTTTCTAGTTGCTAGAATTTGGACTGTGGCTCCCTGAAATCTCCCCTCCTGGTGATGCCGAGGGCTGAGACATCCCTTATTGCAACTAAAAGACACCACGAATGTCTTTCCTGTGCTGATGCTGTGGGTCAGGTGGGCAGAGCCCCGGGATGACGTGTTGAGCAGCAGGCAGTGAGGCAGGGGGTTGGAAGGAAGGTCCCTGCTGCTCTGTGACTGCTCGTGACTGATGGAGCTCCAGAGGATGTGTGTTTTGTTTGATTCATCTGTGACTGCTGCTACCAAATCTACTTTAAGTGCAAAGACAGGTTTTGTCTAGGTACGGCATGCTACCCAGCTTGTCTGTAGGGTACCTAGCACAGCGATACACATTATTTTACTACAGGGTAAAGGCAGAACAGAGCCTGAATTACAGAGAGTGGTTCAAGATTAAAACTATTACTTGGAAAGGATGAAGTCTAGAGAAGATGTGTTTTACTGAAAGCTGCTGCCCCAGTCCAGGGAAGTGTATGGTCCTGCTTGCACCCGGTGAAGTCAGCAAGGCGCTCTGCAGGCCAGGTAACGGTTGAGGCTATGGAGAACTGTCAGTTGAGACCACAATTCTCTTCAGTTCAGGCTGTATTTCTGACTTAGACCAGATTTACAAATGCTAGCTTTGTTTTCCCTGCAGCAAGCACTGTAGAGGCTGGAGGACACAAGCCATGGTTAGGGTGAGCTCTTAAAACTTCCAACCCATTGTTTTTCAATTGCTATTTCCAACCTCCTGAAAAGCATCCCACCTTTCACCTCATCTGTTCTGTGCCCCAGTAGGATTTAGGTCACAAACAAAATTAGATTACTTGGTTATCTGTGTGTAAGCTCTACAGAGCTACTTGCAGCTGGTGGCCTTTGCTGAAAGGAGATTCAAATAACACTGAGTCAGGAATGATGCGGTGAGATGTGACTACATAGCTGTGCATGGCAGATTTGCCTGGCAGTTGTCTGTGTTGTCCTGGCCATAGCTGGCATCCGTTAGACCAAGTTGCTCACTTGGCTGTAGATGAGTTTTCGGTTTTCTGGAAAATGTGCTCTTCTGGTGCAGTGATGCCTTGATCTTGACTTCAGACTACAGAATTTAGATCTACCTGCTAAGGAGCATGCACAAAGAATTTGTTTGGCATGTTTCACAGCATGTTGCTGCTCAAGTATCCTGTCTGCTGTCTGGGAAGTCTCTTGACTGTCAGAGGTGCCATCTCTCTAGAACCTGAACACCAGAGCATTGCAGTCTTATCTGGAAAGGTGACAAAATGAAATGACCTCTTCTAATGCTGACAGTTCCAACTTCTGAACTGTCTGGTGGCCTGTTGAGGTGCGTAGCCTCCCTGGAGCACGTGGGTTTCTTCATGGATTCATTGTGCCTTAAGCTTCCAGAGGTGCCTTGTGTGGACCACCTTCTCCTTGTGACACCTGGGAGAGTCACATGCTGTCTGGATAGATGCCCCAAGAGTCTGTTGGCAGATGTTTGTTTAACAGACCTTCAGGGCTGGATTCTTCAAAAAGAAATGGAGGCCCAGTTGCACGCCAAACTCTGCTGCTTCCTTTTTTTCTGTATAGTTCAGTGTCATTGTTCCTGGAAAGGATTTTTCTGGCTGTCCCAAGTCTCTCTAAAGTGTGTACTTCTCTTTTAATCCACTCTTACGCTTTTCAAAACCTTTCTGGCACGTGGTGTCAGGCTCTCTTGCTGCATAGCTTAAAGCTGGCTGAGTTCGTTAGGAGACAACCTGTGAGAGTTACTACCATTTGTCTAAAAAATATTAAAAACCAAAGTTGGAATATCCTAAATTGGCATGTTCACAATTACTTGTGTGATTTTTCCTGTAAATATTTCTCTTGTCTGTTCCCCGTTTCTATCACAGTCATTTCACATCTTTATTGTCACTGATTTCTGATACCTTTCTGCTGCATGATGCCTTCCCAACACAGGCTGTGATGCCTGGAAGCGTTAGAGAGATGTTTCAGTGTAAAAGGTACCAGTTAAGAATTTGATTTTTTTTTTTTCTGTGACTGTTCTGCAACATTTCCCAAAAGTTGCAGTATCTGAATGTAATCACTGGGAAACTTACCTATATATTTAAGTAAGCACAAGTGAAATAGTTACCTCCAAGGCCTCAAGAACTACATTTAAATATTTGAGTGAGCCTGTCGCAAACAGGCTTTCACTTTTCATACAAACGTCCCTGCTATTTAAGTGCTAGAGCAGTGTTTCTTAGTTTTTATCAGGAACTTTCTTGATGAATTGATGAGTTTTGTCATGTATTTAACTTCCCTGTTTCTTTCAGAAGTTTACAAGTTTGTTTGGCCAGTGATCTCTGTGGGCTAGATGACAAAGGGGTGATATGGTTTGTAAAACACCCATGCTCAGTATCTCCAACTTTGAGTAGGGCGCCTCTTCCAAGAAGGTGCTGCCTAAGTTAATGTGAGATTTTGACTGAACATGCTGCATTAGGGTCTGTCTTTTTTTTTGTTTTTTTTTTGTTTGTTTTTTTTTCCTTCCTTCTAAGATTTGGTATTTCTCTAAGGTGCTAATCCGGCTCTGCAGAGGAGCTTTTTTGTATCTGCTGCTTCCAAAATAAATTTCTCGAACAACTTCCATGTCCCGTGGAGCATCAGTGCTGTAGTAGGACTGTTCTCTTCTTCCTGCAAGGGTTTTAATATCTCAGCACTGCACTTCTGAATTTAGGCTGTCCATGCCTGGAATGAAGATTTGGAGCTTGTATGTTTCCGTTAAGCTTATTCATGTTGATTTTTCAAAGGTGCTGAGCACCTGGCTTCCTGCCACACTGTTAGGACCTGGGCTTCTCAGAACTTCTGGAAGCCTTAACCACCTACATTTGGGTGTCTAAGTCAAATACAACCTGATGTTATAAACTAATCTGGCTCCCATGGCTCTGAGTGCTTCACATGTGCTGAGTGATTGAGCTGTGCAAACCTGAATGGTTGCACAAAACTCTGCGTTCCTTGTTTTGCAGATGGGAGGCTTGGGAAGAGGTAAAGGTTGGGCCAGAAGCTTGCGGTAGGGTAGAGAGTTCAACGGGGGTCTCCTGATGATCTGTGGTCCACAGGCTAGCTGTGTGTGACCTGTCCCCCTCCCGCTGCAGTCCGGAGCTGTTGCGTGTGCACAGTCATGGTCAGAGCTGCTTATTTGGGAGCAGCACTCTGCCCCCACAGCCACGGTCCCCTCGGTGTGTGGCAGGTCCCCTTCCTGGTGTGCGAGGAAGTCTGTCCCTTCCAGGGTGGGGAGGGGTGACCCATGGTGGGAGGCTGTACGAAGATGGCGATAGCGGCCATTACCTTCCAAAGTGTGGAGACCTGGCCTGGCCTGCCCAGACGGGGGTGGCAGCCCGGGTCGTGGGAGTGGAGGAAGACACGTGGTGGTAGCAGGGGCTGTCAGGACGCTGGGGGCTTCTGTGCCTGCCTGGCTTCTGTGCACCCCCTGCCGTCCTCGGTGGCTCACAGACCCTGGCAGTTGGCACACAGGTGCCAGAGGCACACCGAGGCATGGATGTGCAGCATTTCCTAGTTCAGGGCATGATGTGTGATGCTCGTGCTGCCTCCTCAGGGCTTCTTTCACTGGCATGATGGGCGAGGGAGGAAGGCATGTGGCAGAGGCAGAGCCACCATCCTGTGTTGCCTGTGAAGGTGTTTCTAGTGATGCTGTCCACAGTTTTCCTCCTGCAGGTCCACTGAGGTGGTGTCTGAGGAGAGTCCCTGAAGAGCAGCAGTTTTGCATTGGCTACTGTATTTGTTCTGCTGAGCTGAAAGGTGTGTGTGTGGGGGAGGCAGAGCATTCCGGTTCGAGGGAAATTGGAAAATTACCAGGTAGAGCAGTGGGGTGGAGAAGTCTGTTTTCAAACTGAACTCAGCCTCATTTGCCATCAACTGCATCAGTGTGGCTGCACGTTGGGACACAGAGAAGCTGCACAGCAGAGCGAAGCTGGGCAAAGTCTCCCTTGGATAGAAGTATGCCACAGACTTTCCTTCTAGTGCCTGGCTTTTAGTTACGTGTGCTGAGGTGCTGCCCACCCTTTATCTAGTAACATGGCTCCATGGGTGACCTGTGGCTGGCCAGATCCTTCCCTGAGACACAGAAGTCATCATCCTCAATGCCGTCCATGCTGATGGCAAAAGCCGGGTGCCTGCAGCCTGCTCAGGACCAAACTTTTGAGGTACCTGTCACACTCCAGAGCCTGGAGGAGAGCCAGGGGTAGCTGTGTTTCTTGCTTAGTCAGCTTAGTTTAGAAAGCCCAGGTTTATAAACCTAAGTAAGAGGTCAGTGCTTCAGTAATTTGCGTGCTTTAATGGGGAAGATGATTTGAGAACATCTGTTGTCCTGACCATTGGAGAGTGGGAATTTTCCCTCTGCTTCCTTGCTGTGTTTGAGACAAGAGATGGTGCTGCTTTTGTTTGAAAGCAGTCCAAAGTTTCAGGCTACGGGGGGTTCAGTGTGGTTTAAGAATTTTGGTTTTATTTAATTCTGCTGCTTGTGTCCCAAGGGTTCAGAGGTGGCATGGGGTCTGGCAGGAGCAGAGCTGCCGCATTAGTGTTCAGTGACCCCGGGGGTGCCTGAGTTAAAGCTGTCTTCACCCATCAGGAGAGACACATCTGGTCCTGGCATAGCTGTATGCTATTCACATGAAGATAGAACTACTGCAGTGCTTATTTAAGAGAAGTGAAAGTAGCTCAAGTAGTCGCAGAGTCTGTATCAGCTCTTCTGTTCCCTTCATACTGTTGTGATAACAGAAGCATGATTTTCTCTCCCTTTTCCCTTTCCTTTATTTCTAGGTGCGGCATCCCCTAGCAAGGGCAGCAGTGTATGTGCTTTCTATGCAAACTGGTTGTAAATCTTGGTGCATGGAGATTTTAAAAGCATTCAGTACACCAAAATACCCTAATCTTCTCTGGAGGGTTAGAGAGAAAATGGTAGACCCACAGCTCCATTCATGTTGGACTTTTCAATAATGTTTGAATCTGTCAGTGTATTTTTCAAAGTATTTTAAGACCTATGTGTCTGTGCTTTACCATTTTATCTGGTAAATTCTCTAAGCCATTCTAAAACTTGTATTTCATACTTTACAGAGAAGGTGCGATGCGTTGCCATCTCTGAGCCTTGAAATGGTCTGATTAGCTACATTCAGCAGTGATGTTTTGTGATTTAAGAGGTACAGGTGAGATCCAGCATTCCACTTGGGAACTGGGAGTTGCCAATTTTTTTCCCTTTCTTCCTCCAGCAATGAGTAGTCTTTGAGACTTGAGCTTTTGGATCAAAAATACCCTGTGGTCCCCGTGTCTTTTCTGCATCCCAGCAACTGCCTGAGCTGTGCACATCACTGCTGTCCCACCTAGGAGGGGGAATTGAGCATCCCCATATCTGAACTTACCAGTTTGTAAGGCATGCTCTAAAAACATACCAGATAGTATTGATTTCAGCTGTAATTTATTCAGGGAGCAGGAGGTGTTGTTGCTCATCTTTATACAACATCTGAGAGCCTGGACTACCTTCCTGGCCTTTCTTCTTTAGCTTCTTTTCTCCTAGACCCATGAATCTGGTTTTCTGAGCTGGGAGTCAGTCCTGGGTCAACAGGGGCAATAGATGACCCAACCTGTATGTCTAGGGACCAGTGTCCTGGAACATGGATGAAATCCTGAAGCTGAGGAGAGCCTATGTTCCCACGTTCCCTCCTCCTTGGGCAAATACAGGAACCGCTAACGTAATATGCCAAACACGCTGGTGTTTGCAGAGGAAAATGGGATGAAGCAGGTTATTACATTGAATGTCTCTGAATATATAGCTATATATGTCTGTGTGTGCATACACGGGTTTGGTCTCTGCCCATTTTTTGGATAAATATGTTGTTCAGTGATTGTTTGCAAGTAACAAAGTGGGAGATTGCTTACACAGTGGTCTGGCTTGGTGCCTGCGTGTAGGATTGGTGTCTGCTGTATTGTGCAGATGGTGTATCTGGTTTCTGACCCGAAGTGGCTGTCACTGTTGGATTCCGATTAATCTGGGATGGTCAGGTTCAGGTATTTTTCTTCTTTGTGTGACATACAGAAATGTCAGAAAGGATTTTATGTATGGACCACCAGTAGTCACATCTGTGACTTAAGTTGGACTTGAACCCTGTGTTTCCAGATGTGGACCTTGCAAACCACATTTCTTCAGGAAACCCCAAGAAACTGCCATTGCTGGTAGAGGAATAAACTTCGCTCCTTGCTGTTCTGCATACTCAGGATCACACTGCATTTCATCAGAGTACATCTTTTACCTCTTCAGACATTAATCACCACCTCGTAGTAAAATATCTTTAATTTTACCCTGGCTATGGAGAAGTGAGCCAACTCTTCAGCTTTGTGGGTTCAAACTGAAGGAATCAATCATCCCTTTTGACTTCTGTACACATGAAGAAACGGAGAATAAAGAGAGGAGGGTCTGCAGATTTGGAGACTGCTTTGACCCCTCAGGTCATCGTCAACAACTTCTGTTGTTTTCGTCCTTTGCATAAATGAGTGACTTTCAGTGTGCACCATGGAGGACGTCTGGACTGAATGAATAGGATGCGACCCAGGAAAAAGAGCTGCTGTACAGAGATCATGGGAAGGACATTGTGGTGGGTTGGATGGACGTGATGGAGGTGGGGGTTGGCCTGCAGGGCTGAATTGATTTTGCCCTTCTGCTTGTTTGAGGAATGACTTCTGAAAAGGACTTGGATTAATTTGATTTGTGGTATGTTATGTTGGTGAAAACTACAGACATCATCTCTGAGGTTCTGGTGGATGTTCTTGCCTCCCAGGAAGGTCTTCCCAGTTTGGGAAACCTCAGAAAAGAGAGAGCAAATGGCTGAGTCTACAGTGGATTATGGTGACCCTAAACAGTCTTCTCCTTGAGACTGTTTTAATTCCCTCCTTTGTAAAATATGCTTGGAGTAAATCTGGATGAGCAATCGGTCTTTCGTGCCCAGTGTCACTGATGCCTTTGCAGCGACAAGCGTGGATCAGCTGAAGGTGATTGTTTGAAATACGTCTTGCTACAGCAGCGTGAAGGCGGTTGTCCTCTCTGAGGAATGTGGGGATTTCTCTATGATCCAGTTGGGTTTGTTTTGTCTCTCTGATGTTCTAGGTGGTCATTTCATACTAGTGAAGGATGGGAAAGGTGACTCTGGGGCCTAACTCCTTACAGCATCCTTAATTTTCTGTAAGAGACCTTACCGACAGTCACCTCTTGGCTCCTGAGAGTCAGTGGAGAAAACTCTGCGCCGCACAGCTACCTCGGAGGAGACCGACGTTTAAAATCTCACCATGCTACTACACCATGGAGCATGGGGACCTTCAACAGGCAGCTGCTTTCACTGGCCTGTAGAGTCTTACGTCTTAGAGAAGGGATGCTTTAAAAATATGTCACACTTGGTCTGCTTGGTCTTGTCATGAGCTCTCCTTTGGTCACCGTGTTTATGATAGCTGCATCTCTGAGAAAGCAATCTCTGTCTTGCGGTTAGGCGATTTCTTTGACTCCCATCTGTCCTTGTCTGCTACAGAAAGAAAAGTACCGCCGGGTGCATTCTTGGCAGTGAATTTCAGGTTATTTCAGGCTGTTGTGCAGCCCAAAGTTGTTTTCATTTAATCCCAAATAGAAAATAAATCCCAAAGGAGAAGAAGTTGGAGGGCTTTTAGCTTTCCTGGACTAGGACTGGAATTTTATGACATACAGAAGTTTAAATTAGAAAAGTTGCTTGTTAGAGTAGTTGAAACAAAAATGTTTCCTGTACTTGTAATAACAATGCTCATTATCTACCTCCAGTGTTTCCAAAGGAGCTGAGCGAAACTGTGAGTTTGCGTTGCTGACCATTTGCAGGTAGCTGCTGTGGGTGTTTGTACAAGCACCTGTGCGCTTGTTGTCTGTGTGCCCTCCACAAAGTGCTTAGCAGGACCCCGTCTTGCCCAAGCTACTGGAACCATTCTGAGATAACAGGCCCTCACACTGGAAATGGAGATCTCTGAAGCTGGACAGCTTGAGGGACTCGGAGATCCAGAACCTGATTTTTGTTCTTGGATAAGTCTTGTAATACAGAGTGGTAATTAACCTTCATTTATCAGTCAGTTGTGTGGCTCTGGAGGCAGTAAGAAAGGATGTAATTTTTCAAGTCATGCAAACTTACTCGTTAGGAGAGGGTGTAAGGTGAACGACAAGCCTCCCTGGGAGACACCACCAGTCCTAGATTGGTGGATTCAGGATGAAAGCTAGATACTTTTTTTAAAAAAAAAATTTAATAAGTTCTGCTTTAGAGACCAGAATTAAAACAGAGCAGTGATGGTCAATGTGTCTCAAGGAAACGGCATGTCACTAACATACAGGTATTTGGTTAGTAAGTTGAATGCAATTATTCATGTTTCTAATCATAGCAATAATACAGTTGGAAATAATAATTGCTGTTGCTGTAAGAAAACCAAATTTTTACAATTTAATATATTAAAATGCAGTTCAAATCATCAGATGTGGCTTTGCTTCCAGTGAGGGAAGGTCGCTTAGGCAAAATTTGGAAGAAGAATGTGTAGCACACTGACATCTACACTGAGCACTCCATGGGTAGTGTGACTAGCTGAGTATTGTGTTGTACGTTATTGTGTCATGTGATAACAGCACCATGTTTTCCTGTCATTTTCACAACTTTTCCTGGCTGAAGTGATACACAAGCAACCCTGGGTAGTAATCACATTGTCCCATTCAGTTTCAAAAGGAGAGAAGCGGACCTCATCCAGAAACTTTCCAGCAGGCTACAGTAAGCTTAACTGTCTGTTAGCCATTGTGAAATATTTTCCATACCCGCAAAAATGGCATCTATTAAATTAATGGAATTTGTCTCAGAAATAGTGTCATTCCACTGAGTGACTTTTGTGTAATGATAATGATGTGGCATCTCAGTATCAGTTGGCAAATTATTTAAAGTGGGTATTTGGGTTCTTTTGTTGATTCTTACAGATGTGCTCATGTCTCTGTTTCCTGCAAAGGCATAATGTTTCAGGAAAAGAGTCAGCATTCTCAGGAGGGTTATTTAAATTAATTAGCTCCGTTTTTTCTGGTACTATGCTGAAATGCTTGAATCCAGTGTAAGCTTTAAATACTTAGCTGTGGTGGGTTCAGTGATTGTGCTGCAGTCTGGCTCATGTCCAAATCAAAATGAGTTTGAGATTAATATGCTCAGTTAAATTTGGCACAGGCTTCGCCACGAGGAATCGAGCGGTTTCCTCCGTGTCAAGGGCAGGGTTAATCAAAATCCATTGTAACTCAGTAGTTTACCAGGGGAGCTTCATACAAAATATTGACATTTTAAAAGCCTCAGCCAAACACCGTTGAAGTCAGGGAGATTCTTTGCAGCCTTGAGTGTGTGCTAGACCAAGTCTTGAGGGCTGTGGAAGGGGCTGTGCAATCTTCCATACTTTTGTTAATAGCTTTATTTTAACGTTTTGGAAAGCGTAGAAATCCAGAGCAACGATAGGGAGAATTTCTGCCACTTGGTCATGGTGAAGGGGAGCAAGTGTACTTTGGCTTTCAGTCTGTGTAGGTAAGAGGTACAAACCCAAGTAATTTAAATGCCTTTGACACGTTTTCTGTATCTCTTATTCATGCGTAGGAATTTGTTATTAAATGTAACTAAGCCTCAGGACAACTTACATAGGTCAGAGCAAAACTGATGTAGTGCTGCCCTTCTTGCAAGGGCGCTGTTGCCCATCCCCTTATTGGATGTATTATTCTTATTCTCATGAGAATCCGAATGATTTGTGAGGGCCCCACCATTTGCAGCCCTCTAGGAAAAAAAGTGGAACATTTCTTTTGGAGACTTTCTCCAGTGAAATTTAAAGTAGGGTTGCTACTTCATTAGTGGTAGCCTGCAGGGTCTGAAAACTGTTTTATGAGTAACACAGGCAACGAGACAGAAGCATTGCAGCCTCTCTAAGCTGTTTGACAGACTTGGTAGAAACATGTTAGCCAGAGCCACAAGCTGTGTTTTTACTCTGAACGTAGAGCCGTGCACAGTGTTATTAAACCCCTGCGGTTTGCATGGAAGCTTTTTTGTTAGGATTTACATTTTAGCATTCCTTTGGCTGATTGACCACAAATCAGTTTCTAAAGTCCCATTGTGCTGAGCAGCGTTTTACCAAACTTGTGGAGAAGTAGAATATGTTCTTATTAACGTGGTGTAAAAAGGAGCCTTAATGAGAGACTTCCTAGAAGAATCCAGCAGCACTACGCGGGCCGGTGGAGCGCAGCTGCTTCGCTGGGGTCTTTGACTCTGCAGAGCTGGTTGGTTCATGTCAATTGTCATGTCAGATACCTCAGCCTGGGGCTGAGTCCTGCAGAACTCCTACCGAACTAAAGAAAAGAGGAGTTAGGTAGCTACTACAGCATCTTTCTGGCCTTGCTTCATGTCTGATAACTTTCATTTTTGCTTAAAAAAAATCCACCAACTTTTCTCTGCTCTCTCCTTAGTCTTCCTTTTTTTTTTTTTTTGTGCCAAGGAAGCGCTTGTTTTAAAAAGTTTTGGCCTCCCTGCAGTTTGGTGCTAACAGCAGGGCGAGGGGAACTAACACAGCCTGTCCGAGATCTTCCCAGTGCTCTTCATGGTTCTTCCCAGGAGAAGAACCTGGGCCTGTGGCTGTGGCAGGGGCTTGGTCACCGGGCTGGCAGTGGGCAGCCCCAGCCCGCGTGGGTCTGAGCCCTGCGCCGGGTGGGAGGGGGCGACCAGCGGGGGCTGTGGGCTGGCTGGTGCTGGGAGCCCTCGGGTGACTGCTGGGACCCCACAGTAACCCCTGCGCCAGACACCCTACAGCCTTGCCCCATTGTTGCCCCATTGTTGCCCCATTGTTGCCCCATTGTTGCTATATAACTCTCTCATTGCTACATTGTTGCTACATATTATGGCTACATTGTTTCTACATTGTCCCTGCATGTCATTGCTACATTATTGATACATTGTTGCTACATAGCATTGCTACACTGCTGATACATTGTTGCCAGTTGTGATACATTGTTGCCCTTGGAGCAGCTGCCTACGCCTCTTTTGTTTGTTGGGGTTTTTTTTTTGGTTTTTTTTTTTTTCCTTTTAAAACCTCCCAGCAGCCAGGTGGGGAGCTGGAGGCTCAAGTCCAGCACAAGTGTCAGGAGCTATAGTCCCTACGGTGCATTTGAAAATGCTTCTTCTGAATGTTTGAGGGGTATCTAGCCCTCTAGCTGCTTATTGCAATTTTTTTTCTGTTAATCTGCAGAAATCTATTTTACACATGCTGGTAATTTGGAGACTACGTGCCCGATTTTGCCCCGCATCCCTAGCCTTTGGGAGCTGTGGGTTGCACGGCGTAGAACCGGGGTGCCCGCCCGCGCCTGTGCGAGCGCTGGGGGGAGGGAGGGGGGTGGCAGCGGGTGCAGCCGCAGGGCTGGGCACGGTCACCTCTCACCTTCGCCAGGCACCGCTTTGTGTGGTCACCCTCCTGTGTCCTGAAGCAGGCCGTTGTGTCCAGCGCAGCGCAGGGTTTATGCAGGCGCTTTGTATGCTTGGGGGCATGTCTACCCTGTGGATTTAAGTCCTCGTGTATCTGCAGCAGTGCAAATCTAGTAATAGGTGTAGTGCACTGATGATTTATTTCTTCTTATTGCCTCCCTCGGTTTTACATCAGAAAATGCCCATTTTATCTTAGTGCAAAGTGTCTATGTTCTAGATTTGAGGTTTTTGAGCTGCTTTCTTGGCATGGAAATCCCTTGTCATTTTGACTTACGCTGGAAAAATCCTAATATAAAATGTAGATTTTTGATGCTGAAAGTCATCATTGCATTCCAGTTACTGACTCTTAAGATAGACCATGCTGCTGAAAGGAAAACTGCGTTGTTTACACGTGACAAATCAGCTGAACAAGCAAAACCTATATTAAAATGTCTGTCACACTGTCAAACTTGTCATTTGTGTATATGGCCGTTTCCCTGGGTATTTGAAAAAAGATAAGTAGGAACTGTGATTGCAATACAAGGCAGATGGCATCATAAATACATAATGGAAATTAAGCCAAATTAAGCTGCAGCACGTGAGGTTTTGTGGGTGGATGGTGACAGCACATCTCAATCCAAACCCCTGGGGCTCCGCTGCTCTGCGCCCGAGTCCAGCTGCGCAGGGCACTTGGTGCAGACCCGCGGCCGGGTATTTCCTAGCTCACATCTTCTTCCCGGCTGCTCGAACCACCCATCCTGCAGCTGCGGGAACAATGGCACAGATCTGCTTTCATGCTACAGCTGGGGAGAAACAGGCTTCTTGTGTAACAAGGACATAATGAATTCAAATTTGCTTTATCTTCTGACGTAGGGTAAGAAAAGCAAAGTTTCCTGGGAAAAGAAACAGGCAGAGGGAAGAGTGGAGCTGGGTTTGACTGCCTTATCTGAACAAATCACATCAGCATTTAAATTTTTTAACTCTGAGAACTTCAGTGTGAAATGTTGTTTTGAAACCAGAGACAGAAAGGGTTTGCTCAGAAAATCAAACCTTACATTTCACCCTCCTGGTAGCACCTCTGCCTTTTTTCCCATGCCTTTTTGAACAAGATGTAGTTCTCAGTGGTCATGCTTCTTCCTGCCCACCAGCTGGCAGGAGGCAGGCAGGAAACGCCTGTTTGCTGGTGCTTCCTTGGCACCAAGCTTCTCACCTACCTTCTTCCTTCGAAAGAAGAACTATTTTTATGGCAGTGACAAAATAGGATGATTGAGCAGTTAGATAGTAACTAATTCATGCAGCTTCCAACATAAGCTGCCTGCAAGACAGCTGGCAAGTCTGGAGATCATGTTTCTTTTCTTTTTTTTCCCTCCGTTTTGTTTTGTTTGTTTTTTGGTTTGGGTTTGTTTTTTTCTTTTGGTCATTTTACTGCCTTATTTTCATTCTTTGCTTTTTAGTAAGCAAATTCCATGGAGAACCCTACTCAATACAGTGTTTTATTATGTACAGAAGCTCAAAGATATGCTATTAGTGCTAACGAAGGGGTGTGACCTCTGCTGCGCGGGCTGCTGTGTCCGTCACATCTGTGCTGTATTGTAGCACTAGTGGTAGGTTTCCCGAATTGTTCCTAAGGGCAGTGGAGAGCCCGCTGCAGGGAGCAGCAGAGTGAGAGCCTCAGGCTGGGCAGGCTGGAGAGCAGGGGGGACCAGGGCATTGCAGCCCAGTGGTGAGAGGAGCTGCTCAGCCAGGCTTGCAGCAGCTGGCTCATGGCTGCGGGACATGCAGCTGCTTGAAGCCTGGGAAGCACTGAACCAAAGTGCCACAGATTAAGCCGTTTGAACCGTAGCTCCTCCAGTCAGTTGACCTTTGGACGTAACCTCATTGCCCTCGCAAAACCCAAGTTCCAAATAAAACCCAGTGGAGGTTGTGATGGGTCCTCCATCACATCCAGCTGGGTAGCGTTGGCAGCTGCTGCTGGACAAACGACTGCATTTATCAGTGTGGAATTGGCCATCATGTGTTTATTCCTCTGGCTGATAAACTCAACAAGCTGTATGTATTTGGTAGAATATTTCATGTATGTTCTGCTCGTTGGGCTGGACCCTGGGTGAGCAAGCGGTGGCTTAATCAAATCCCCAAGAGAAGTGCTTGGAGTCCCTGGGATGAGTTTGACAGAATCTCCCTCATGCACAGGGTGGTCAGAAGAACCTGTGTGCTTTCATGTCTGCGTGAGATGGGTGTGCCCTGCAGTGGGAACTGTCTTTAATGCTGTTAATGCTACTTGAAAGTGGGAAATTCAAGCTTTTGGCTTTATGACCCAAGAAGTGTGAACCAGCTAATTAATTAAAGAAAACCTGAAAATTTGCATGGCATTTGAAGATGAAAAGCGTTGAAAATACTTGTGCATTTCCTACTAATTCAGTGATGGCATTGCTGCATTTGAATGAGTAACTAGGGGTACCTTAAAGCAACTGTTGAATTCTTCTGTCCTACAAATTTTGAGCATTGGTCTGCTCCTTACCTGGACAGGTCCTGGTGGTTTTAGTAGGGACAGTGTTTGCCTGAGAATGTTAATTTAGGTGTTTAGCAAAGACACACTTGAACAGGCAGGTTTTGTTTTCTTATGTCACAACAACTTGGTTTTTATAAATATAAATTACTGGATCTTTATTTTATTTTTTTTAATATAAATTAAATGATGACCTAAAACGTTTGGGTTTTTTTAAGTTGCAGTTTTCCATTAAGAGCAAACTCTTTCTAAAGTCCCCTTGATTCCCACAGAAGAGCTTCCCCGTTTTGCATAGAAGCCCAGCTAGAAGGCAGACAGCTGCTGGGAGCGTGGTGGTGTAGAGCAGCAGAAGCTTTGGGGAGATGGGGCTGGGGAGTGCTCTTCAGGCTCTTGGTTCTGCATGATACCAGATCCTGTTTGAGGCCTGATGTATTTTGTACAAAGCAGAAAGAACTGTGTGAATGAGTGATTAGAATGACTCTACTATATGAGACACATTGAATTTTAAGCCGCAGCTGGAGAAACTTATCCTTAATTGAAGCTGTGGGCAAGTGTATGTCATTTTTGATTTAACATTTTCCCTTACCCCTGCACCCCCCACCCCAACCAAAATCCTTCGTGGAGTCAGATTGTTGCTGTAGCCTTTGTGAACCCCTCTCTTCTAATGTTTAATCAAGTGCTGAAAAGAGAAATTTACAGACTATTTAAAATGTGGAAAAATTGCTTCCCAATATTTTTGACAGAGAGAGACTGAGAACACACAGCATTGAATCATCAGGAAAATTGAAGATTTCCCCTGAACAACATTGGGATTTTACAGCAGAGGACTTGAAAGACCTTGGAGAAATTGGACGAGGCGCTTATGGTTCTGTCAACAAAATGGTCCACAAACCAAGTGGGCAAATTATGGCAGTTAAAGTAGGTGATGCCCATACTTACATTTGTACTTCAGTCCATTAGGGATGAAATGTGATGGAGAATTAATGTTCTTCCATCTAGCACCCATCTACTGCTCTTTTCTATTTATTTCCAGTGTAAAGGCTGCTATTTGCTGAAAATACATTGTATAATGGGCATATTGTCAAGTGATTTGTGAAGCTCTCATAACTGCTTGTGCCCTTTTGAAAATGCCTGTCAGGAACCTACTGTTTTGAGGGGATCACATGTCTCTGGAGACCGATAACGGGGCATGGGCCTTTCACCTCTGGGTCACTGGTTCAGATACAGCCTAGGCTGGTGGTAGGCGCAAGTTGGTATCTTCTGAGGCTTCTCGGTGTCTTCTGTGAAATAAGGTAGTGACTTAAAATTTGCTTTTTATGTAAGCATGTGCCATGGTATAGCCTCACCAGGAGGAGCTGGAATGGAGCAGACATCTTTTAGGGAGTGTTTTGCTCTGGCTGATGTGTAACGGAGCATCTTTTGCTTTGTGCTTGCCATGCTGGACCTGCTGTGGAGGTGGAAAGCGTAGCAGTCTTCTGGACTGTCCATTTTCTACCTTATACTACCCAAAGACTCACTAGAAAACCAGATACAGTATGCAACCTCATTTCCCAGCTGGGCAATGTGGAGTAATCTTTGTCTTGCCACAGCAGTGCTGCTGCCTGGGCATCTTTGAGGAGCTGCTTGTCTGTTGAGGTGGGCAGCAGCCATTCTCTCTCTCTCCCCCCCCTTTTCTGTGCTTGCTGTGGGCTGGCAGCAAACTACATCAGTCTTTTAACTTGGTGATATCAACTGTAAGTGCTCCCATAGCTCCCATGAAAGCATAGCAGTGAGCTATGTAACAGTCTTGCTCCTTTTCCAAATCTCTGTCGTCTTTGAAATATTCCCTGATCTGATCTGGAAACGTTCACTCCTGCTGTTCTCACGTGCCAGGCAGATGTGCCTCAGCCCTGACTCTAGCTGCTGTGACTATAATTTACTTGTCCGTAGTGTGTCAGGTTACTGGAGTAACCACCGTCCTTTGGTTTTCTTCACTAAATATTGACTTTCTCACAGGTGGCGTCGCTGGCCAGGTCTGAGTGTTTTGGATCACCATGCAGTGGTGTTTCAGCCTGGTTTTGAATCCCTAAAAGTCTCCAGTGGAGCTAGAGACTGCCCGTAGCTAAAGACTTGTTTCTCTCAGTTGCCTTTGGTGGAACTTTTAGATGGAGTTTGCAGATGACAGGTTGAAAACTGCTGAGGTAGTGCTGTGATGTGACTCCCAGCTCCTCAAACCCAAGGGGTGTCACCTGGGCAGCTCTAGCTTTGCTACTGTGATGATGATAACCACAGGTGAGAAAAAGGCATACCTCTGGCTGAGTGGCTTTTTTCCCGAAGCCCTGCAGTGGGTAAAGCTGTGCTGGGAAGAGTGCTTTGTTGGATTAGCTAACATTATTGAGAAGGAGATGTGTCTGCTGGCACAGAAATTTTGTTGTCCCAGACTGCGTTTGCACAAGGGCTGGTAGTGTTGTAGGGTGATAACCCTGTCAGTGTGAAGGGTCCGTGGTGCAGGTACAGCTCCCATCCGAGAGGCAGAAGGCAGCAGTGCTGTGTTCTTGAAGCACAGGGTTGGAGGTGACGCTGCACAGCATGTTGAACTGGCTTTCCCAAAGGAGGAGAGGTGGTCTGAGCCTCAGGGGGGTGCTGGGCTTGGGGGCTCGCTTTTAAACAAACAAACCCTGTTAGGTTTACAGTGTCTAAACTTTGAAATATCAAAACTGTGGGCTGGAATGGTGCCACCTTCTTTTCTCTGAACCCACTCCCCTGGGGCAGGCATGGCTGGGCCTCCAGGAGGAAGGTTGGAGTGTCTGGGCAACCACATAATTTCTAAAATGTGAGTGTAAGGGACTGTTCTGTTTTTCCCAGTGGGGATCAAACAGTAAACCAAGCAAAGACAGACCTGTGGGTGGAACAGTAAGTGAGGTCTCTGAGGCAGCAGCAGCTGTTCCACAGCTTGGATGGTGTGGTTATTGGAGATGAGGTTTCAGGACAGGGTTGGTCTTGGTCTAGTGAATAGTTCATCCCAAACTACTCAGCCTTTTCTTTGCTAGATTGCGGTTGCTTTTGGTTGCTGAGGTTGCACATTAATCTCCCTGCTCCTGCTCTAAGTCTGCCCTACAGGCCATCTGTGTTTGGGACTGTCCGCCTTCTGCTCTGTCTCCCACCTCCTGCCTGCCTTCAGGGAGAACAGCTCCTCTCCATGGTCTCTCCTTGCTCTACAGGCAGGAACTCCAACTTGTTTTCTTCTCCTTCAACATAATGCCCTTCTGGAAGAGAAGGCTGAGAAGGGGAATGGTGGTTTGAGAAGAAAACGTGCCAGACTAGCGATTTGAGGTCTTGGCTACAATCTCAGTGACACCTGCTTGCAGCTCCGTGGCGCGGCACCATGCTGTGTGCGGGCATCAGGAGTGCTGCCCTGCAGCTGGCTGGATTGCAAAGCCCGTGTCTCTGGTTATTTGGTGGTGCTGCTGTCCCTCTCCTGTGCTTCCCTAAGAGCAGCATTGGTGCAGCAGACAAATCATCCTTGGAAGGACATTCAGCAGTAGGAAATAGCTTTATGGTGACGGCAAGCCAAAAGTTGTCGTCTGTTCTAAAAAGTTGTGTTTCACTAGCAATGGCTCCAGAAGCTGCTAACTAGATGCAGAGAAAATTGGTATGGGGGCCTCCCCCAGCTGCTCCTCCATCCTTCACCACCACTACCCAGATTTCTACTACCACGGCTGCAAATTTCCAGCGCAGTCAGGTATCTTCCTACCCTACTCCTGGAAGGGCCAAGTCCTGTTTTCAGCTGCCCTGACCAGGCTGCACCCCTTGTGGCTTGTCAGCCCCTTCTGCTGTGGACAGATTCAAATCCTCCTTGTTCTATAAGCATGCAATGTGAAATGTTGCTCTTTCCCCCCGCGCTGGAGTCTTTCTGCGGCTGATGGCAGCACCTGCTGTGCTAAAGCAGCCTGGTGCCTCTGGGCGTTCATACTGCTCACCTCTCAGCCTACGCAGCCTGCATCCCCTCAAATCCTGTTCTGAGCTCCTTCCTCTGGCTTCTTCTAGCTTGTCATGCCTTTGCACAGGGAGCAGTCTTTGGTTCCTTGAAGCATGGTTTTGCTTAGCCTTCTGCTTTCTTCCCCCTTGGCACATGTGGCACCGCTGCTGCGGAGCCCACCCACACCTGCTGCCCTGGGACCCCCCGAGCTGCCCAAGCACAGCCTGTTTGCTTCCTGCCTATATTTCTTACCACTGCAGGAAAATAATTCCTGAGTGCTGAAATATCATGGAAATTACTTTTGATCTGCCGGTGGAGGCACTGTTTTCTTTCATTTTTCCTTTTGATGTGTTTTGACCTTACCAGGCAGCGTATGGATCCTGGCAGCTGCAGCGAGGGTACCTAGCTGCTCCAGCGGGAAGGACTGACAGGCCCCCAGGCTTTTTTGCATCCCTTACCCTTTCTGCCATAGAGGCCCTCTTCCTAGAGCCAACAGGAGGAGGGGGGGAGGAAATAGGAAAGAGGAATCCAACTTGGAGGATTTGTATTCAGACCTTTCTTATTTTTGCCCCTCGAAAATGTTGTATTGCGTTTCCAGAATCTTTATAAAAGACAGTCCTCTTATTCATGTGGTCCCTTCCTCTCTTAGGTCCTCCTAGAGATGTGAAATCCATTTGCTCTGGGTCAGCTGGCGTTGTGCTCTTCCTCTCACTGAAGAAAAAAAACCCTGTTCATTTTCTTGAGGATTTATTGGCATATGAGGTCAACACTCTTCCAGGTGGGAAAGAGAACAGCCCAATTTTGTCCAGTGCCAGCTCTGTCTCTGCAAATTCACAATTGCAAGGCCAGTTCGTACGTTAACTCCTCACCTCCTTGGCAGGTTTCTCTTCTGGGCTCTTCTTCCTTGAAGAAGTACCTGCCCTGGCTGGCATTTGCCTGCAGCACCACCAGCTCCCTGCAATGCTGCCTGGTTCAGCTTCCAGTTCTACCCAGGGGCCTTCGACTTTGCTTCTGGTTTCTCATTTTCTCTTTAGTCTGTTTTCACTTGGTCTGTGGCAGTTCATAAGTGACTTGTGAATAATCTCCTGGGCTGCTTCACTTGGCAGAGAGCCCTGATCCCTTCTCAGGATGTGCTCCAGTGCCATCACTCCTGCTTTCATCCTGGAGGCTTCAGAGTAAGTGCAGTTCTCCAGCCCCCTTTAGTATTTGCCCTCCAGCATCACCATGTGGTGTTATCCCAGCTGCTCAAGGGGGTTGTGCATCTTGTGGAGGACACCACAAATCCGAGGAACAGGACTGCCTTTGGCACATCAAAGCAACCGTAGAGAAGCCCCACTTTATTTTGGTGAAAAGGTTTTCTTGGGAAGCTCACCCAGCAACTGGGGGGTTTCTTTCTGTCCTGAGGTTTTTCCCTGGCACTGGTGATAGCTCACACACACAAAAAAAAGTGTTTTAAAAGATCTTTGGCATATTTTTTTCCAGACTGATGTAAAAATACATAAATGAAAAAGAGCCCAAACTGGAATGAAAGCTGGGGAGTGTTCTCCCTGTTGGAGCAGAACGCTCTGCTTTTGACTTAAATACTGTGTTGTAAGACCTGGTGTGGGTTTTATTAGCCAGGGTACTTACAAAGGCCTCTTGAAGGCTAGGAAAGCTGCTTGTTTGAAGAGTTCACAAGATAAATAAGTGAATATTTAAAATAGCCAGCCTTTAATCTGTTAGGTGGTACCTGTGTGGGTCAGGACCCCAAGCACGGCAGTGATGTCCTCAGCCTGCTGGCGGCTGGCAGGAGCCCCCTGCCTCCCACTCCTCTCCCCTTCGGCTCTGCTAGCCCTGGGGCTTTCTGCCCTGCAGCAGCGAGTGCCTTCAGCGTTTGGGGTTCAGTATTAGCAGAAGCTGCCCATTTCTTTTTTGATGGTTCAGCTGGCTGAAAAATACACCATCCAGAGATGACTGGAGTGGTTTGTGCTTTGGTTGACCGTTCAGCTTCTTGTTGTGGCCCCGTACAATCTTCTTTTAATTGTATTAATTTTCTGTCAGAAATAGTTATAGCCAGAAGAGTAATCCAGCAGAGGGCATTTTTGTCCACAGTCGTCATGTTTGGTTTTCCCCCTCCCCAAAAGATTTAGTGATTTTCAGCCATGTACCAGAATTTTCTGTATCTTCTGATACCTACTGTATAACAGCCTAGCTGATGTAGTCCTGCTCTGCAGTGTTGCCTGGTCTAGTTTCCGGTTCCAGCCAATGTCCTCAGGTATTGTTGCTGGTTTCTTGTTTTCTCTTCAGTCTGGTAATATTTTTGTCCAGACTACAGGTGGTCCTCCTCTTCTTCTGCTCTAAACTTGTCCTAAGAAAATCAGAAACAATTTCAAGATCAGTTGGGTAACCAGAGAAGCTGGCTGGGGCACTGCACAGAGATACAGAAAGTTCAGCAGGGTGTCGAGCCTGTGAGTGTCTGTGTCGGATCCCTGTTCTTCCTGGAGAAGCCAGGAAGCTGTGGAGCCATTTCTTGTTCAGAGCACAGTGCTTCTTTTCCATCATTTTGCCTCGTAGTCGGTGCTTACTCTCTCATCCATAGCTTTAAAACAGATGTTCATGTCTTTGGCTTTCACAGGATTTCTCTGATGGCAGTCTCACAGCTGAAATAGGTTGCTAGTATCAGATACTCCTGAGAACAGAAAATTTTACATTTATTTCTACCTCCATAATCTCTCCATCCTTACCTGGATGCCTCATAGCTCATAAAACCCCACCAAACTGACACTAAGCTCAGTCAAGGGGGCAGTTTCTCTGTCCTTTGGATTTCTCATATGACTTCTGGAGAGAAGCCTTGGGGCTTTTTGCAAGTTGGCTTCATGGCAAATCATCATATCCGCTGTTCGCACAATTAGGTACCCTCTCCCAAGTTGACTCCTTATGGTTTATTGAGGAGAGTTTTCTGTTTTGCTCATCCATTAGGGTAGCTGACTGAGAGTTGGGGAAGCCAGTCCTGCTGGTAGTAAGTACGTTGGGAAGGGAGTGAATAAGGGCGAGAAGGAAATGGTGGGAGAGAGCGAGAACCTTGTTATTGCAGGTAGGAAACTAGCTGTGACCAGTGGAAGACTGACATACTTGTGTCGGCAGTAAATGTGTTTCAGATGGGTAGATAAATATTCTTGTCCTCAACAGCAAGTGGGCCAACCCTCTTTCTCCTGCAGTTGGGTGCCCTGGGTCCCTGCCATCCCCTGGGAGCACCAGGCCACCGTGGCACTGCCGAGCCCCGCTGCGCTGCCTGCCGGGGGCTGCCAGCCCTGTGCGCAGGATGGCTCCGCCTGGTCTTGTAGCCCAAGGGGTTGGTGTTCAGTTTGGTGTTTACAGGGGTTTTTTTTTCTTTTCTTTCCTTTTCTTTTTTGGACTGGTCGCTACCCGCAGCAGCTGAATCTTTTTGTGTGTGTGTTGGGGCTGGGTGATGTCTCTTCTGTTTTGGGTCTGGTTTCTGGCATCTGTCTGGTTTTAGGTTTGAGCGTGGTCTGGTCCGCAGCATAGGCTGTCCCTTTGCTGTTGGTGCTGCCCAGGGCACAGCTTTCGGAGCTCTTCTTCCTGCTATCAGGAGGCTTTGTCCTAACCTCTGTTTGTATTAAAAGGGCTGGAGAATTTCCTCCTGGAGGATTTGATGCAGTTTTAAGTTTGAGGCCAACAAGGAGCCATTAACAAAGAAACTTTCCACAAGCTCTACTACAAACGCCACTTTTTATATATGTGGCTAGTTTGGCCATGTCAGTGCCTGCATGCAGTAGAGCGACCAGGCAGGAAGGTCTGAGAACTGAAGCTGTCAGAACTGTTCATCCCTGTCTTAAATGGTGTCTTCAGGCTGTTGCCTCACCTTGTGTCTTCCTTCCCTGCCACCTCCCGTGTTCTTTGGGGAGTCTGTCTGTGGTAGCTGCTGCAGTGTCTTGCATTCTGCCTTGGACTTAGGTAGCAGGTTGCCATGATGGCGCGTGTGCTGTTTGGATGGTGGCTGCTGTTTACTTCAAGTCACCTTTTGCTGTTTTGTTCTTGTTTTGCTGGTGAACACTGGTTCCTTAGGTGGTGAATTGGGACCACTGGCCTGCAGCAGACTCCCTAGTGCACCAGCTAAGCAAAGCCATCTTTTCCAGCCTGGGCTGACCCCAGCCCAGCGCTGTGTGGCATGCTGCCCCGACAGCTTACCCTCCTCTTGAATTTGCCAGTCTCTGGTCTCCAGCACTTTTGTATGAGACCTCCCAGTCCTGCCTCATGTCCTTAACTTTGCTCCCTGAAGCAGTGTTTGTTGGGGACGTGGTGCTGGCTTCTCACGGTGTCCTTTGGCTCCCGTGTCTGCCTGGATGCTCTGCCTTATAGCTGACCCACTGCCCACCCTCTGGGTCTTCTGTGTGCCTTTTCCATTTCTCCCTGGGGAGACGGTGTTTGGGAAAAGGAGGAGTCTTTTGAGTTCAGTGTTGTTTTGTGCTGCAATTAAAATTGCCTCCTCCATAGCATGTATTAGATGCTTTCCAGAGTTAGAGTAGTAACAGCAGAGAAGGGGGATGTCAGAGGTGGGAGGAGATCCTTCCAGGGGAGGTTGTGGAGTTTGAGGAGCATGCTGCAGGGATGGCTGTGACAGGATTATGCACGTGCAAGAGGAATGCAGAATGGGGCTGGGAAGATGCCTGGATGACCAGGCAAGAGGCTTCTTGGAGACAGACACAGAATTGGCACAGAAGGGAGATGCGAGTTACAGTGTGGAGAAAAGCTCCTTTTGGTATTGCTCCTCACCAAAGAGGTGAACTTTTCAGAGCAGTCGTAGCATCTCGATGAGAGACTGAAACAGTTCCTCATAGGTCCCACCATGGTGGCTTGGGCATCCATTGTCTTCTGTCGAGGTCAGAGCAGTGGCATTACCCTTTCACGCAGTGCTGGTGCTGTGCCATCTAGAAGGGAGACAGTTAATCTGCTCAGCCTTTGGTATCTCAGCAGGGGTTGCAGAGTTTTACGTGGTGTAGATGCAAGGCAAAGAAATAATCAGACTCATCAGGCTTTCTTCAGTGGTATGTCTGAACTGTGGAACAGACTTGAACCAGTGACCTAGAGGTGAAGTGTTTCAGTTTCATGACTAGTCCGTTGAGCCAATCTTCTTGTTCTGTTTGTAACTACAAAATCCCATCCTCCCAGTGGCATCGCAGGGTGTGGGTGTGACAGATTGGGGTTGTGCTGGGCAAGTCTCTTGCCAGCTTTGCTGAGCACTCTAGAATTCACTGGGAGGGAAAAGGGCAATTTGAACATGACAGTTACTGGTCTAGGCCAAACTAGAGCTACTAGAACTTAAGAATGAGTGGTGAAATACCAAAATATCAGGATACACTAAAGGTAAGGAAAATTATAGTGTTGATACTGCCCTCATTCTGTGTGGGTCATCACAAAATAGTCTTAAGGTCCATAATCGAGCACTGTTTCTCATGGTGCTGTATGAATGGCCAACCTTGGAAGTACCTTCAGATACTTAGCCTTGTGCTTGCCCATGTGTGTGGTCTTGATGCCACCAGTTCACAGGGCAGTAGTGGCAGTGGGAGTGAGTACTCGTATCTAGCAGATTTTTCCCACAACCTTGAATAAGTTTTTGGATAGCCAAATAGTTTTTCTCCTCAAGAAGGGTCCAGGCTACCTCTGTTGCTTTGGACTTCTTGCCAAATTATTTTTTTTCTTGGTTTTTTTTTTTTTTTTTTTTTTTTTTTTAATGATTTTTCAACATGAGTCACCCCTTCAGGACCACGATTTCCTTACCTGTGATTCAGGGAATGCATTAATTAGTGCGAGTTGTTAAATATGTCTGTAAAATCACGTGAAAAACTGTGGATGGTCTTCTCCATCCCTCATTTAACAAGCTTCATGTTTGAATGTGTAGTTTTCAATTTTCAAACTTGCATTGTTCTTTCAAGCCCAAATGAGACTTTTCTTTATATGTAGTCTATATATAAAGTATAGTGTGTGTATATATATTATTATATACACATAGTGTGTATATGTGTGTGTATATATATATAGTCTTTTACACAATGCTAATGTTCCCTAGACCAGTACGAGGTAAAGAATTGTTAGTTTAATGAGAAGAGCTCACGCGACTGTTGGCCACCACTAGCACTACCAGAGCAATGTCTTCCCTTGGTTATGTGATGGTCCCTTTTCACCATGCCAGCCATGGTGGAAGGAACCTTTTTGTCTTTTGTGCTTGTCTTCAAAATTTTAAACATAACGTTCCTTGGTTACATTTCAAAAGAGCCTTCGATCCCTGTCCAACATGGCTAAGAATTGTGTGGGAATTTGTTTTGAAACGAAAGTCTGAATATGTTGGTTATGTAGTTTTCAATGAAACTTCTGCTCTTTAATTTCAATCTAACATTTAGTCTGAAAATGTTGATGCTCATGAGAGGAATGGGGATTTTATAGTCTGAATTAAATGGCTTTAGGGGTTTTCAGTTATATTTCTTGTTTGAGAACCCAGGTTAATTCTCTTAGAGTGTGTTTGAGCATGCCTTGGGGATTGCCTGCTCAGCCTTGGGTTTGGGGTCCCTGGCATGTTTCTGCAGAAGTGGGTCTGAGGATACAGTAATGGCATGTAAGTGATAAAGTCTCTGCCACTCTTCCTCTTTCAGAGAATTCGGTCGACAGTGGATGAAAAAGAACAGAAGCAGCTTCTGATGGACCTTGATGTAGTAATGAGAAGCAGTGACTGCCCGTATATTGTTCAGTTTTATGGCGCACTCTTCAGAGAGGTGGGCACTCCAAACTTGCTTCATTTATAGCAGAGTTTGTTTTTTACCTTTTTTTCCTTTGCAGTTTCCAACTTGCAGTAAGGAGGAGAAAGTCAATTTATGTTAGGTTTCTTAGCTCTCCACTTTTAATCAAGGGTACTTAACTAGGAGAGGCAGACAAGTGGGTGCTGCTGAGCACACACATGCTATTCCCATTCATTGTTATGTCCCTCTGCATGTTTCAGTCTCCTTCTTTCCTGCATTTCTTCTCTGTGATGAGCTCTGGTCCCTGGCTCCCCCAGACAGAGTGCGTGCTGCCAGGCTGGGCGCAGCTCTGCAGCATGGCACTTGGACACAAATGTGGTTCATGCCAGTGACTGTCAGATGTGACCATGTGGAGGACCTGTGTCCTTGTCACGGAGGTGGCTGCTGTGATAGTAGTCCCAGCTCCCTACAAGGTTATCTGATGTATGTATGTATGTACCAGGGCTGTGTCAGAGGCTCCCAATTGACACGCACCTCTCTTGAAGTGGTTTCTACCTGCAGATATGTAAACAAACAAGGGCAACTGTGCTGGGTCAAATCAAAACTCCCAGCGGGTTGTTCTGTGTCTGGCAACGGCCCATGCGGTCTGCTTGCAGAAGCATGTGTGATACTTCGCCGTAGCCTTCAGTTGTGTGCAGCTGGGTGTCTTGTGAGCTAGATGTGGCATCTTTGTGCTCAGTGATTCTTACTGGATTTCTTTTCCATTAAAGTATTCAGTTTCCTGAATACATGTATGTTTTTTGCATCCATGGTGCTCCCTGAGAGGCATTTGCCTTGGTTGTCCAGCCCTCATTTGAAGGCAAATCACCTTGACTAATTTTGAATTTTCACCCTGCTGGTTTTTTGAGTGGTGCCTCTATTGCTTCCCCTAGTTTTTGTATTTGAGGAGGCAGTAAACAGTTGATATTCATCCATCCTCTCCAGGCCACTTAGGATTTTATGGACAGTGCCTTATTCCCCCTCTGTTGTGTGTTACCCAGCCTGAAAACTGCCAGCCTGTGTCATACATGGAACCCCTTCCAGACCTGTGATCATCTTTCCTGCCAGTCTTGGCATTTTCAGGTTCTGCTCTGTCGTTTTGGGAGAGACCAAACCTGCATGACTGTTCTTGAAAGGAGCAGTACCTGCTATAGCTCGCCTAGGGGCTGGAATTTTCTGTCCTTTTACGCACACAGGTAGCGTGTGCTGTGGAGTGGGTTCTTCAGCATGATGCTTCCATGAGTGCTTCCCAAGTGAAAACAGAATTAAGAGCGTTGAAAGCTATGTCAGCTGACCGCTGTTAATCCTGACATACTTCAGCTGTTCGTGGCCAGGAATATGGTGTTAATCACTGTATGTTTATGACTGTTTTAGTGTCCACTCACTGTAATTTAAGGTAGGTATTATGCTGCAGGGCCGCAGAAGGTATCCCTCTATCTCCTTGTGCTTTACTCGGGCACTTCCATTCCTATCTAACCTTGAATGACCGGTAAAAACAGCTGGGAAGCTGGCCTCCTGCATGCAGCCCGGACAGTCTTACACAGTGGTTGGAGCCCACAGACAGTCACTAGGCTGAGCTGAGTCTGTTCAGTACAGACAGAAGAGGAATACAGTGCTGTTGAGCAGCACTAGGTTGCAAGCATTTGGTCCATTTGCAAGAAAAGAGTTTTGGAGAAGATGGATGTCAAAACCTGACTGCTGCATCTCCTTCTCCAGAGAACAGTCGCTCCTGCAGCTCTCCCACAGGTGTGGATTATTCTTCCTCTTCTAATTGCTTTGGTGTTGAAGCTGACACAGTGTAGGGTGCTAGACATGTAGCCTTGCCTGTTTTCCACTATTTCAGCACAAATCCAGTAAATCTGCTCAAGGGAAGAAGGAAAATAGAGACCTACTGGCAGCTACTTGTCTTTGCATATTATCAGGCATAGCAGCCTGTGCAGTCTTTTGGGGCTTTACCCAGGAACTGGTAGAGAAATAAGGTCAATGTTGTAGTTAAAGCCCCAAACTGGGACTAAATATTCAGTTCCTGCTTCTAGAGGGTCTGCCTCTGTGGTTTTGCCAGGTCACTCCCCTGGCTTTAAATCTCAGTCTCTAAAATAAGGATAATAATCCTCCTTTTCCCCATGCTCTGCTTATTCTTATCTGTTTAAACACAAAACCATTTTGGGCCAGGAGGCATTGTCCATGTTCACACAGTACAAGCTCCTTCCAAGTGTGGAGCCTCAGCTTTGGCTGAAATTTTCCAGCTTTGCTGAAATACAAATGATAAGGCTGTCAACCGGTGTGAAGAAAAGTCTCTGGGCAAGGCAGTGTCTTGCCAGATGCTGATGAGCAACATGTTCAGAGCTGTTCAAGCCTGTAACCCCTCTGCAGCTCTAGGCACATCCGAGGATGTAAGTATAAATACATAAATAGTACAAAAACCTACTTTGATCAGCACCCAAATGTCAGCCTGGCTTCTGCTGCGCTATTTTGTCATGTCCAAAATCCTGTCCTTCTGCAGCCAAGCAGGGCTCCTTCCGTACCCGTCTGGGAAAGGTTTCAGTGAGGTCACTCTGGGTTATATCGTGTTGGCCCCTTGAATTCCCTTCCTCCCACCCTCAGCATCCATGGTACTTGCTTCTGAGGTGAAAGCAACCTTCCCCACTCCTAGGTCCCTTGCTGCCGAGGTGATGTTCCAAGTCAAGTACCTCAGAGGTATACAGGGTGATCTGGTATGCTTGGATAAGGTTTTCTGTGTTGTCATATTAACTACATGTTCTAATATTAATTACATCTTGTAATGCTAGGAAACTATGACAGCAGAGAAGCACAGAAAGGGAAAATAATTTCACCAGTACATTTGAACCTGTCTCCTCCCCACCCCCCACTTAGCAGATCTGTTTCCAAATCGTGAACAATCCAGGTCAACGCTGCACCATCCCCAAATATTACACAAATACTTCTCCCTATATGTATTCAGTCTCACTTGTTCAGCAAGCATTTTCTGATAGCGAAATTCTTCTCTGGAACTGCTCCTGCTTCTCCCTCAGCGGGCAGCATCTTAACACATGTTGTTCTTCAACCATATGGGCCATTCTTCTGTTATTATATATATGTCTGTGTATGTAATGTAACGTGCAAGAATGCAAAACCTACAGGTTGATAGCCGAGTGTGGGACTTTGCTTGAGTTTATCGGCACTCATTAGATGAGATGAAATTACCTCTTTAATGAAGCAGAAACAAAGCTGAAAAGGTAGAAGACAGTGTTTCAGCCTTTGCATGGAGTTAGAGGCTTCAATGCAGTGATGCCAGATAGTGCATGTGCTGGTCAGGTCCTCCACGGGTCAGTGCTCTGCTTGCTGCTGCTGTTGTTGGTGGTGCTGTGGCCTTCATGCCGCTGTGTTGCACCTCTCCATGATGTACGGCATCCTTCATCCTTCTAGTGCAGCTGTTGAGGGGATTGCCCTATTACTTGGTTCTCTTATCTATCCTAGGCAGAAAAAACCCCAAACATTGTTTTTTCAGTAACAGAAAGAATCCCTGAGCACTGACATGGTAATGTTTGGCAGTTAACATGGTTTTCGTGTCCACAGCCTGACTTAACAAAACAGAGAAGAAAGTTGCATTTAGTAAAGGCTGGAGAATGAAGAGAATCAGAAGGAGGAAGGCCTGGAGGAAAGTGCAGAAGGGACAGTTATACCACTGGCTGTGCTCCCGGTTACGCTGGCTATAGAAGGGATTTGGTGGCCGTTGAGTTATAAAATCATTGAATTGTAGAATGGGTTGGAAGGAACCTTTGAAGATTGTCGAGTCCAGTCCCCTGGCTGCCATAAGCAGGGGCGTCTTTCACTGGGTCAGACTGCCCAAAGCCCCATCCAGCCAGACCTCGAACACTGCCAGGGATGGGGTGTCTGCAAATGGCCTACACAGCCTGTTCCAGTGTCTCAGCGTCTTGTAAGAGGTGTCTTTTTTATGTCCAAGCGAAGATCTACATTCTTTCGGTTTAAAGCCATTACCCATTGTCCTGTCACTACAGGTTCTGGTAAAAAGTCTGTCCCCATCTTTCGTATGAGCCCCCTTTAAGTACTGAAAGGCTGCAGTAAAGTCTCCTTGGAGCCTTCTCTCCTTCGGGCTGAGCAACCCCGGCTCTCTCAGCCTGTCCTCACAGGAGAGGTGTTCCATCCCTCTGATTGTTTTGGCATCCGTCCTCTGCACCTGCTCCAGCAGGTCCGTGTCCTTCTTGTGCTGGGGGCCCTAGAGCTGATGCAGGGCTCCAGGTGGGGTCTCACCAGAGCAGAGCAGAGGGGGAGATTTACCTCCCTTGACCTGCTGGCCACGCTTTTTCTTTCATGCAGCCCCAGATGGGGTTGGCTGCCTGGCCTGCAAGCGCACGTTACCAGCTCATGTCCAGTTCTTCATCCACCAATATCCCAATGTCCTTCTCCTCAGGGCTGCTTTTAATCCCTTCATCCCCCAGTCCTTATTTATACTGATGAGTGCCTTGATCCAGGTGCAGGATCTTTCACTTGGCCTTGTTGAACTTCATGAGGTTCACACTGGCCCCACGAGGCGAACTGGTTTCTCCATGCTGCACCAGTGAGGGCCCGGCTGCTGCAGGTGTACACAGCTTCCCCCATCAGTCAGAGATGCTGTACTGAAGAGGAGCCGGTCACTTGTGTCTGTTGGTTTCCTCTCAAAGCAGTACGTGCTAGGTGGGGGAGGTAAAAAAGATGCTTGCTAGGGGTTCTGCAAAGATTTCACTTGAGTCCCTTTCTTCTAGCGAGAGGAGTGTTGGCTGAGCCATGGGATGGCGCTGGGCAGCCCTGAGACTTTTACCCCGAGTGTTGCTGTTCAGAAGGTTTTTAGGTCTGAGAAAAAAAATAAGCTTCTATTCTTGCATGTCTGCTGGAAGCTTTACAGCTAATCTAGTTTGAGACAGTACCTGTAAGGCTGGGAATGTTTCATTTGTTATTGTGACCACACTAATTGCTCTTTCAAAGCAACTGTTCCTGTTCCTGTTCTTCTCCAGAGGGAGAGAGGAAAAAAGCCTTGTCTGACTTGGGATCTCAGCAGTGACTCCTACACAGTGCGAGTGTAGCCAAGCCAAGTTTAAAACAAGAAGCTCAATAGTTGATAAAGTTTATTCAATGAAAAATTCATTGCCGGTTGCAAAACATGCCCGGGAAGCCAGATAAATTAGCCCGTGGGGAGCTTCTGCTTGTAGGAGAGAAGAGCTAGTACGGATGTGTCAGCAGCACGGAGCTGCTGGTGGTGTGGATTGTGGCTGTATCCTTGGTCAGTTGACACAAGGTGTTTGCTGTCTTTGCTGTTAACGCACAGCACCCTGTTCCTGTGGAACTCCTTGGCTGTGCTGGCATTACTTAAGGCATCTGTCCCCACGATCAGTCCCCAGTCCATAGGACAAGTATCTTGCGCCACACAAGGGTATGTGAGGGTGATGACATTCTTCGTTCTCTCTCACTAGCGCAGCTGCAGCTTGCACAAAAAGTTGGCCGCTCCCTGCAGTGCACTCGTGTAGTAAGCCTTCAGTGTTAGAAGTACTAGATTCCAGAGAGACACGAAATGGTGGATGTTGGAAGGGACCTCTGGAAGTCACCTTCTCCAACTCCCATGCTCAAGCAGGGCCAGCTGAGGCCACTTGCCCAGGACCATATCCAAGTAGCTTTTGAACATTTGGGTGTGCAGACCCCACAGCCTCCCTGGGCAATCTGTGCCAGTGCCCCGACATTCAGAGGGAACGTCCTGTGTGTCAGTTTGTGCCCATTGCCTGTGGTCCTGTCACTGGGCACCACTGACAAGAGCCTGGCGTTGTCCTCTATGTGCCCTCCCATCAGGTATTTATATACATTGCTGGGATCCCCCTGAGCCTGCTCTTCTCCAGCCTCGACAGTCCCAGCTCACTCAGCCTTTCCTCCAGTCCCTCAGTCATCTTAGTGGCCCTTTAGTAGAGTCTCTCCAGTATGATGCCTCTCTTGTACTGGGGAGCCCAGAACTGGACCCAGCATTCCAGGTGTGGGCTCACCAGGAAGGATCTCCTCCTTGCCCTGCTGGCAGTGCTTTGCCTGATGCAGCCCAGGGTGCTGGTAGCCGTCTTTGCAGCAAGGGCATGTTGCTGGCTCATGTTCAACTCGGTGGCCCCAGCTGGGTGGCATCTTCGTGACATGCTCGGTTGTTTACCGGGAACTTGGGACTCGGCACAGAGCAGTGGAGGCATCCCAGTTGCTGCTTCAGCTGTTTCTGTGTATGTCCTGGAGATGGACAGCGATATTTTGAGTTAAATGCGCAGGGTATTCCTGGACATTTTTTGGAATGCCTACAAGGTGTGCACGAGCATCTGATAATTCAATACCCAATAAGGACTAAAACACATTCTTTGGGAGAATGGCTCTAACAGGAAGAGAAAATGAAAATGCTTTTTTTGTCATTTTATGATCAGAAATCAACCTAAGAGCATAAATTGAAGAGCAACTTTAAGACAGTTTTGTCCTCCCAATTCAGTTTGCCATGCACATCAGCAGTTTTTTGTATTTGATCAGAAAAGGGCATGGGTGACTGGTGCCCAGTCATCCCTGCTAGTCTTCCTTTTGGTTCTCAGTAAAATTTATCAGCTTTGCTAATAGATGAGCCCTTTCAAGTCCCAGAAAGATTTAAAAACCTGTAGTTTTGGGTCTTTCCACCAGCCTTAATAAAGCTGCATAACTGAAAAGGTCTGTCAGCTTTTTTCATTGATCTTGCTGACATGAATTCATGTTGATCAGGTAGATTTTATGTTACCAGATCAATAAATACCCACATCCAGGATTTTTATATGGGGTATACTTCAAGAAACCAAGTAAACAAAGTCTTTCCTTTGGTGTTTTTGATCATTTACAGGTTTTTTATGCTTAAATTAACATTGGATAAAAATTTATTCTACTTGTTTGAGTTTTTGGTAACACACATCCCTGCTCCGCAGATGCACACTGCATATTGTGATGGTTTTGTTATGATAATGGCTCTAATAAGGTTGCCTGTTGTTTCCCTTCAGTTTGCTTTTGCTCTACAAATACCAGCATTGTAACCTGGGTGACTGAAGACATGGTATTGCTGCAAATGGACATAAATACAAGGCTGCGGGTGGTCACTAATATTCTCGCATTCTTGAACAAATCCAGTCCCCTGCAGTCTAAGGACAGTAACATGGGAATATAGCGCAGTACCAATCTTTTCTATAAAGCTGGTCAAAACAGAAGCAATGTTTTGAATGATCCTGCAGCCAGTAGAACAAGTCCATGTTTGTTTTGACTATGGATTGCTTGTAAGGGTCTGGTATGGTTTCAGTTTCACTTGATTGCACGTCATTAGCACTGGATCCACATTGCCTTCTCTAAGACACTCTCGATAATGTGGAAGTGCCTCAGCTGCACTTTGCATTTGTTGCCAGTGCTGAAAAGGGGAACTTTCTGCTTGCGTTGCCCAGTTTCATTTCTGCACTTTAAATCTGAACAGGTCTTCTGCCAAATTCATCCATAGCCAATCTTTTGTTCTTCAGCAGTCTAAGCTCACCTTTCTCCATGTCTTCCGAAATGCCAGTCGTGCTCTTCTCCCCCTGTGCTGCACTTGCCTCTTTCACTGTGGTGTCTCTGCTTCTGTGTCTGGCACAGCACCTTTTCAATCAGTCCTTTCTGCTTTATTTTGGGTGAAATGTGTGTTTTCTGGGCTTAGGCTTGTAGCAGCCATTTCCCGTGGGTGGATGACATGAGCTCCTGCTCTGCCTTGTGCTGATGTAAAAAGCTTGGTGCTAAACGAGCAGTGTGAAATGGGGCTGCTTGTGGCACTGAGACCACGGTGTTCTTCCCCAGCCAGCCCACCAGTGGCTCAGCTCTTCCTGGGAAAGCAGATCCCCTCCTGTCAGAAGGAAGAGGCTCTCCTCGTGGAGGCAGCATCCCTCCTTTAGCAGGAGGCAGTGATGGATGCGCTGTCCCTGCAGCAGCAGCAGCAGTACCTGTATCACTCACTGGTGGCATGTGGGATGCTTCTGGCAGTTTGCTGTCTGTACTGCCGAAAGCAGCCTTGCATGTGTGTGAGCAGCCCAAGAGCAAGCTGGGTGGTACCGCAGCCTCTGCTGATACCAGCATGTTTGACAACACCTTTGCTGGGCACTTCTGTTCCTGCTAAACCAAGCGATTGGACTGGAAGCATGTTGGGGTGCAGTTCCTTGGCTCGCGTTTCACAGGAGGTCGTTCCGAGTGGCAGGAAAGCCCTTTTTGGCCTTAAAGCCTGTGGCTCTGCAAGCTTTTCCATCAGCTAAATATAACTTGAGAATTGCTCCTGACCCTCATGAGTACTGGGAGGCTGCTTCAAACAGAAGTGACTTGGCTGTGCAGGATGGGAGCACGGGGCTTTGCCATGCCTCCAGCATGTCCGTACCCTAGGTGTTTTTTCCTAATTCTATTTCCGTGTTATTAACATAGAGTTTGGTCGCTTTGTGTTTTATCTTGTTGGGAAAAATCTACCTTCTGTAGGATGATTACTTGAAGTTTCTCCTCTGTTGCTCCTTACATCACAGGAGCATGCAGCTAAGTCATAACCAGCCAGCCAGCCCAGGGCAGCACAACCTGCATGAGCTGCTGCTCCTCACACGGGTGTTTTAGGTGGTGTTTAGCCAGGATGGGACCACCAGACTAATAGCTCCATTCTGCACGTAGCTTTGGACAGCTGAAGTGGTTTTAACACTCACTGTGATAGAGCCTATAGAAGACAGGTATGAGCATATCCTTTCTGGTGAGGACAGGTCTAGTTCTAGTGTGTTAATATTTGTAGCAATTAAGAGTTGCCTGAAGTGCATGAGAGTCTACAGAAATGGCTCACACAAAGCCTTCTGTCATCCTCAACTGGAGCTAAAATGTTCAGAAAGGTTGAAATAACCAAGATCAATCCATGGCTAAGCTGTCCATCCCCATACGGTAGATACATGCTAAAGCAAAAGATGATGTCCTTCTATATTGTGGGGTTCCATTTCTCATCCCCAGTGAATCCGTTGTGAGGGAGTTGATTGACAGAACTCAGGAGAGAGTTTGATAAAAAGACACGCTATTCTCCTATGGAAATTAAGCTTAGCTTGGTTTAACAGAGATACTGGTATGTTTTACAGTTTTTTGTGTTATTTAAATGATGCAAGTCAACGAAACTCCCCACATACATGGGCTTATTTTCATTTTCTCTGGCTTAGATTATGTCCCCAAATGTTGTGTGAAATGCCTTCTGTCCTCTGCAGGGTAGTCATAAACTGATGGAATTTTTTTTAGCCTGTGCATGCTGGTGTTTCATTCTGCCTGCAGCCTTCTGGAGAGCCAGACAGTTGTTGGGACTTTGATTCATACAGGTTAATGTGTATAAATGTAATACAGGTCCAGGCCGGTCAGCAAGATCCTCTGCTGGTGAATGGAGTAGGGGAGAGGTGTCTGTAGGGGAGAGTCTTCCATTGCTAAAATTAATCAAGATGAAGTTTATCCTTCCTTTCAAATGCCTGTTGCTGTTAATGTATTGTATTGTATTCAAGGGATCTCTTTATGCTCTCTGGATTTTTGTTTCTCATTTTTATCTTGACATTAACACAGATTCTTCTCTTTCCAGGGTGACTGTTGGATCTGTATGGAGCTCATGTCTACCTCGTTTGATAAGTTTTACAAATATGTATATAGTGTATTAGATGATGTTATTCCAGAAGAAATTCTAGGCAAAATCACTTTAGCTGTGAGTATTTTGTTAAACCTTTTTGTGTGTGTTTTTGAAGCTAATGTGAAAAATTCAGATCTCTTTCACTCAGGTGTGAGAAAACTGGTTGGTATGTGTGCAGCAGAACTGCCGCTCTTGTATTGCACCGCACTTTTAATGATCCGTGAGCGTACTCTGACTTTTCCACAGCGCATTGCGTGATGGAAGAGAAGGTCCTTGTGTCTGTAATCAGTTCATTAGAGACCCCAGGACCATCTTCCTGCTCTGTCTGTAGGCACTGGCCCCCTCCGCAGGGATGGCTTCATGTGCACTGCTGGTGGCATCAGTGGCAGCTGGGCACCGGTCATCTCATCCCAAAGAAGGTGCCTAAAATAGAGGAGCTGTCTCCCTTTCTTCTCTTTGTATAGGAACCAAAGGATTGGGCATTTACAGCCAGGACACGTGAACCCCACCAAACTGTTTGAGAGTAAGGGTCTGGTGTCTGTGGTCTGGGGTTCATTTCTGTCTATCTTTTTCTAGAAAACAAATGAAAATGGCATTTAATAACTCTACTATGAGAGTACTGGCCCTGAGTATCTTAGACCTTGAGGGCATCTAGGTCCAGAAGGTCTACCTGTGCACTGCCCTGGAAGCCCCATCATGTGCAGGGGGGTACGTGCTGCAGCTCACAGCTCAGTGTGCTCCGCCAGCCACCCTTCCTTTCACATCAGAGCTCTTTTACCCCGACTTGAGCTGTGAGCTTCTGCTTCACCTGCCTGAGGGTGGGTAC
This sequence comes from Falco peregrinus, assembly GCF_023634155.1. NCBI lineage: Eukaryota > Metazoa > Chordata > Aves > Falconiformes > Falconidae > Falco > Falco peregrinus. Next base: position 118,217,723 of record NC_073722.1, on the reverse strand, counting down.
AGAAGCTTCTGGCAGGGCCAGCTGGGATTTAATCCAACGTTCAGTGACTAAGCCCAGCGGGGTTTCTCTGGCTGAAGCTTAGGTCCAAGGAGGCCATCCAGTCTCATTCCACCGTGGTAGCTTCTGCTGCCAGAGCAGAAACCTGCATGGGAGGAGCCAGGTGGGCAGCGAGGAGGCAGCACTCCAGCTGCCCCAGAGCCTGCCAGAGCTTTTAATTGCCTGAACACCTGAACGTGGCGTTGGGCTGGCAGGAGGGACCAGTCTCTGGGAGCTGCTCCTCAGTGCTAGACCTCATCCTTAGAGCAGCACGGCTTCAGAGAGCCTGGTAGCACAACACCATCCCTCTCTTGCCATCTTCTTCCAGGCAGGCTTTTGGACATAGGTTTTGATGATCTTTTCAGCAGAAGCAAAATGAATTAAAATGGTGAACTTTCAGTTTGTTTTTTTTTAAATCGTCCTGTGAAATCGGGCTTCCTAAGTGTTTCTTCCATTTGGTGGTGAACAGTTAAGTCAGAGCAGCCTCTGCTGCTCCCCACGCTGTTGCCTCTCAGCCAGTGGAACGGGAACAGTTTTTACCTACTGAAAAAGTACAGCATAGGGCTTGAAATAAGTTTATACTCAAGATAATTAACATCAGAAATCTCTTGACTTCATGCCTTGGCTCCTCTCTCCCAGAGTGTGACCTTTCCAGGTTACAACAAGTGGTTTGTGTTTACTTAAGCATGTGGCCTCTCTTGTATCACCTGTTTGCAGGAAAGATGGGGAGAAAAATGCTTGTATTGCATGGCATATTACAGCACTGATACCTCAACATATTAAATTCCAACCCCTCCCCCCATTCTTGGAGCTCCAGAAGTTTAATAATCACAGGAATCTTGTGACATTTGCTTATTTTTAATCTGTTTTTATTTCCTAGACTGTGAAAGCACTAAACCACTTAAAAGAAAACTTGAAAATCATTCACAGAGGTGAGTTCGCGTCTTTTCTTCTTGCCTACAAAAATAATTGCAAGAATTTTAAGCGTCCTTTGCTTCAAGTTGAACTGTAATTAGCATGCCTACTACCGCGAGTGTGAGTACAGGTTTTGCACAAGTGTGTCTCCCGTGGCTGTTTTGTTATCCCCTTCCGTCCGTGCTTTTCCATAAAAGCATGATTTCAGGCTCATCGTGTGTCTTCCTCTGGGCCCGTGGCATCTTTGGGGCTGGCTCCATCTCCTCTTGCTCCTGGTCAGGATCCTCAGGGGCGGTGAGCGCGGAGTGCCCCCCATGCTGCAGGGCAATGGCAATTGTGCGACGCTGCCGGTGTCGATTCTCTGCAGCTGCTGTTCTTGAAATTGAAACCTCTAGCCGTGACTTACTGGTTTAAATTTCTTTCCCTTGCAGACATCAAACCTTCCAATATTCTTCTGGACAGAAATGGAAATATTAAACTCTGTGACTTTGGCATTAGCGGACAGCTTGTGGACTCCATTGCCAAAACGCGGGATGCAGGGTGCCGGCCATACATGGCGGTGAGTAGGATGAGCTGGTGTGAGGATGAAACCGAGCTCTGGGTTGAGCGCTACCGCTGCCAGCGTCAGCAAAGATACCCAGGCTGTGGCAAAGTGACCAAATTCCCTGTTTTTTTTAGCTGGGTTCCTCTGCTGCCGCCAGTGCTGCAGCACCAGAGCGGGGAGCTTCGCTGTGCCTTCCAGCGGCGCCCGCTCACACTCCAAACCAAACAGCACACGGGGGCAGGCAGCACTGCCTGGCTGCGGGGTTTTCTTGGTCTGCAAGAAATCCATTTGCTACAGTAAGATTATGTCGCAGGAGTTAGCGCAGAGCAGAATTACAGTGATTTTTGCAAACCACTTTAATTCCAAAGTGTACAATAACTTAACTCCAGGAGAATGTGGTTCTGGAGAGCGGCAGTGGCAGAGCAGCTGCGTGGAAATCGCACACACTGAGCCGTGGCTCCTGGGAGTCTGTCCTGCTTGTGTGCTACCCTCCCCCTCCCAGGGAAAAAATCTGTGCTGGTGATCTTTTGAAGCTGTCTGAGGGTTTTAAACACTTCTGTGCAGCAGGTTGCTTTGAAAATGCATCTCTTGGTTTCACATGAGCCGATGGTACTTTGTGCAGGGAGCTGTGTGTCTGCTGCTGTCAATGTAACTTTAACTTCAGTGGCTGTATTTAACTGTCATTTCTTATCTTATGGCTCTGTATGCTGGAAAATACAGTTTTCTGAACTCTTATCTACCGCATAGGAATTCAAAAAAGAAAATCTTTCGCTTTTAAGGTACAGAGCCCGTCTCGTCTAGGTAACGGCTCTCAAATGGCTTTTATCCGACAGGCGGCACAACCTGTCTACCCCGATGCTGCTCTGTGCCAGCACAGAGTCTGAATCTTGGGGCACTGGACCTTTGCTTTTCACTGTCCTCATAGCAGAGCTCGTTACTCAGTAAGCTGGACAGAATAGTACAGATGAGATCCGTTACTGGAGACCAGTGCTCTGGTACAGCGAAATGTGTGCAAGCTCCTGACCTATGTAAGAAGGTGAAGCAGAGCAGTTTGTTTAAATAAAGACTTTGTGAGGCTGCAGAGAGGGCAGAGGCATCTCTGCTCTGAGCACTTTTGGCAAGCACATGGAGCTCCCTGCAGGGAGGAGGATCGGCCAGAGCTGCCCAGTTTGTTGTGTTGGTGGGGCACAGGATGCTGAGGGCAGCAGCACAGGTGCCCCAGGAGGGGACAGGAGCCAGTTCAGTCTGAGCTAGAGTGATGTGAGGCTGGGTATTTGCATCTCGGCCTCCAGGCACTTCTGATAGCATCGCTCAGTGGGGATAGGAGTGTTGCTGACTCTTCCCTGTCCTCTTAGGTGTGTATCAGGGCTGTAAATAGGGCTCTTGAAAAATTGCTCTCTCCTTTCCCCCTCCCAAGTTCAGTGGGCTATAATTACAGGAATATTATACAGGAAAACTGCTTTTTCTGAGAACCGTGGGTAGATGGTTAGCTTTACTCAGGCTGTTTGGTTTAGTTATGATGTGACAGTTACTGGTATGTCAGTAAACAGTCGGACTGCTTCATTTCCCCTGGGACTTGGGTGGGTAAGTGCTTCTGATAGCCCCTTGGTTTTCTTCCCTGTCTGTGCATATGCACTCTGCTCTCTTTGCATCTCCATCACCAGCTCCACTCTGTTGGATTTTTAAGTGAGTGAAAGTGTTTCAGTTTGGTTTGTGTTTTTAAAAGCCTTGGCATGGTACGCAGTTTGTGGGACAAGCCAGCAGCTGGCAAGCAGTGTGGGAGACGGCTGGCCTCTTCCTTTCTGCTCTTCGGACTCAGCGTCTCCTCTCCAAATACATGGGCATTTCCACGTTCTGGGAAGCCTGGGAAATGGGGAGATGTCCCCAGCATGCAGGCACATCTGCCAGCTCTTTCTCCAAGCCAGCAGAGGCTGATGGCTGTAGTGATGCTGTGATCAAACCTAAATATACCTGGGAAGGAGTCAGGCCAGTCACACTCCTTTCAGAAGGAAAATAATATTTATTTTTTTTAAGTGTAAAATAGGCAAAGGACATCAGCTGTGTTCAATCAGGGAGTTTCTGATAAGGGCTGTTTGGTGATGCTCCCTGACGATGAGAGCGTGTTGCTCTGTGAGACCCACATGGCCTGTGGCACTTGCAGTAATTCTTGTAGCATGAGCACTTGCCCGCTGAAGGAACCTGATAACACCGAGTTCACTGGAGCTGGGTCCCTAAATAGCTGTTGATAACAATAACATTGGATGGTGGCCAGTTTGACTGGGAGCAATACGATTAGGCAGCAGGAGCCGTGTCCAGCTGCTAAGCAAATGCTGTGTGGTTTAACCAAAATTGTTAGAGCTGTCACAGAAAGCAGCGTATCGGCCTTGGAGCTGCCAGTGCTGGAGAAGTTGTTTTGCTTTTGGCTTTGAATTCCCCTGTGATTGTTATATTGAAGTAAAGGCGTACATGTTGGTGCCTTGAGTTCTCTGAAAGAAAGAGAGGAAGGACTGAGCCCCCGCGCTGCTGCAGGCTCCCCGAGGGCAGCTGGGTTCGTTTGCTGAGCCCTCCGGAGACCTGTGCCCTGTGCCAGCGCCAGCATTGTGGGTCTGCTCTAGGCGGGTTTAGCAGCCTGCAGCCAGCAGTGGGGGTGAGCTTGCTCCTGGCCAACACCTCATCCTCCCTGGCTGCTGCTCCCTGGTGATCCCTGCATTGCCTCTTGCTGCAGCAGGTGCTGCGGATTTGGGCAAGGGGGGAGGCTCTGTGCCACTCTGAAGCTGGTGATCTTTGTGGCATTACTGCTTTTTGCCTTCTTCATGCTCAAGTGAACCCAGTTTCTGTGTCAGAGAGGAGGGATGAGGCTGCTCGCCTGGCTTAGGCGGGGAGGACCTAGCCAGCATGAGAATGGATGTCCTGTCCTGCCCTCCTCCTTTGGGACTTCTCCAGGGGCAGAGTCTGATGGTGTCACACGCATCCTTGGTCCCTCAGGTCCTTTTCCCAGGTCGCCTGGGAGCTGCCTGCTGCAAGCTGTGCCTGTGCCCTGCGCCGCGTCGCCCACTGTCCCCTGGGCTGCCTGCTGGGGTCTGCCTGGAGCCTTGTTGAGATGAGGGGGTGCATGGTGCTGGGGGGTGCAGAGCCACCTTGGTGCTAATGCATGACCCGTGTCCCAGCAGACACACTTGTGCTTGTCCCTGTGTGTGCATGAGGGGCAGCGCCAGAGCCGTGCCGCTGCTGGCTGGCACTCGGGGTGTGTTTCCAGCTCGTCATTTCTCCCTGGGGAATATGGGCAGTTGCTGCTGCCATCGGTACTCAGGGCCGGGTGGGGGCTCCGTCCCTGCACTCAGGTGGCTCATGCAGGATTCAGGCCATGAATGGAAAAAGGAGAAATTCCCCAGGCAGGTGACAGGGATGGCTCTGAGCCCTGCTCTCCTGGCCTCCCTGCGCACGTGGAGGGAGAGGCTGCAGGGATGCAGGAGCTCTCTGCATCCTTTACCCAAGCAGAGACACAGCAAGAGCCTCTGTTTCAGCTTCGCTTTCCTGACCCAATGCACAGGTTTTCATTGGGCTCAGTCATTCATTTATCTGAACGGGCAGGCTGCTGGTTCGAATTCATGCAGCTAAAATCATCTTGGATGCTCCTGAATATTGCTGTGTGTTTAGACTTTTTTTTTTTTTTCTTTTTTCTTTTTCCTTTTTTTCCTCTGAAACTTGGCACCCAGCCGTAATTTTTATGACTGAGAAAACAAATTTGGGAGGAGACAAGGAGACGTGTGGCACCATTCCCCTGCGAGCAGTGCAGACTGGATCCAGGCTCTGCCGCCCACGGCGTAGTAAATGCCAGGGGAGATGCCTGAGCTCTGAGTGCAGCCCTCCCTGCTCGCGTGCTGCTGCTGTCACCCACGGACTTCAGGGGTTTCGTCTGAGATGATAACCTCCGCTTACTCATTCACCGGCTAAAATAGTCTGTGAGGTTCACCCACCGTGGGACTTCTCCTGTCCAGACTTGGCTCCTTAACACCAGGTGGCACAGAGCCCACGCTGAGCAGCTCTGCTGCAGAGCGGAGCTCGTGTCCCTGCCTCCGTGCTTCCATCCCCATCGTGCCAGGGACACGGCAGGACGGCTCTTCTCCCCACCTGTCTGCACAGGCAGTTTATCTAAAATTGGGAACACGGGGCAGCAGCCTGTGTGAGCAGACTGTTTGTCCAGAAGTATCGCGGGCGGGCATGAGCCCTCCCTGAGCCTGTTTGGCTCTCGCAGGTGAGGCGGGGGGGGTTCTTCAGGAGGACCCACAGGGATCTGCAGGGGGATTCTCCACCCCTGTGCTGAGCCTTTTCCTACCAAGCATGGGAGAGCCCGGCTTGCCTGCTGCACACTCCGCACAGGCTGGGGGCTGCTGGAGCTGCTGGGCAGCCCCCCAGTCCCCCCCGACAGGTACCCAGTGCTGTCCGCGTGCAGCCGAGACCGGCCCCCACCTCCACTGCCCCCCCCACCCTGCCACCCCCTCCCTGGCGTGCAGCCTGACCTGCGCGCTGGAGCAGGCAGGGCGCCAGGGCCATGGCAGGAGCAGGGCACGACGCCTTGGTCAGGACCAGGTACTCCAGCATTCGTGGAGTGCAGAGGCTCCTATATTTCCATAATACTGGAAGGGTTGGGGTCAGGCCCTTGGTGTAAGGTTCTGTGACAGAGCTACGTAGTGGGGCTGAAACAATACCTTACAGCCCCGCAGGACGCCGCATCTCCAGAGCTTGCTCTGTTAGTCTAACTCAGTTCCTGGAAGCAGCAGTGGAGATGGCACTGAGGGGATGCGTTGAGCTCTGGGTGCTGGAGGGTGGCCTTCCAAAGCAACACCAGAGAAGACCTCCAAAGTGCTGTATTAACGATCCCTCTTCAGGTGCTGGAGAATCTGCCGTAGGGCCTGTGAAGTTGTCCTCCTCATTAATTTTGCTGTGAATACTTTCTCTTTAATATGAGTAAGTCTTGTTTTAATGAATGGCTGTGAGCTTCTGTTCCTACTTTCTTTCCAGAATTAAGGAGTCCTTTGCTTGCCACAGCTTCTTTTCCCAGTAGGTGCTTTCTGACTCTGATGCAGTCATCTCCTAAGCTTTTCTTTGAGGAGATTAGGAACTGAACAGCTTACGTTCTTAAGGCAGATTGGATTGTATTTTATGGCTGTGCTATAAACCCCCCATTTCTTAGCATCCTTTTACAAATGTAGACCCTGAAATTGAGCAAACTTCCAGTGTTTGTCTCACCTGTGGAGTATGTAATAAGAGCAGCAGTTCCTAGCACATCACTCCATCTACACACCTTTAATCGTGATGCTTCTCTGGGATTTCACGCTCTCCTGTCCTTTCCTAGGAGCCTGTCTCTCACCCCAGAGCGCTGCTTTTCCTGCCTGGTTGAGTGAGTCAGCATCCAGCCAGAGCCCAGCTTACCGAACAGTCAAATCACTCTAGTTCTTCAGGAAGCCTTATTTATCACACTAGCCTATTTATCACATATATTTTTATAATATGCAGAACTTAGCACCACTAATTTTACATTTTCTTGGATATTATCAGCAGTGGGCCGTGGAAGGTCACCTTTGAGGTCCCATTACAAATCCTGTCTTTTCCACTCAATAGAGTCCTTTTAACAGCAGTTACACTCTGAACTCTATGAGTGAAGCCATTTACTAATGCAAATTATTGATGCTTCATTTAGTTGCAGTCTAGACAATGCACTGTACTAGTTCAAGTTTATTACAGCCACACATTTACCTTTTTTAACAAGAGGAGTAAGGTCATTGAGAACATGCTGTGCCAAGCCCGACAGGACCTCGTTGCCTTCATTAATGTTCCTGCCAATCTTTCTGTGCTTAGCAAGTATCCCCCATCCACCAGACCATGGCTTTCCTGTGAATCTCCCTGCTGTGGAGATCAAGGAATTCAGTTGCTGTTAGGAAAGCTGGCTGGGAGGGGATGGTAATCCCATGCGAACGAACGGAAGTCAGCGTCTCCACCTGGAAAATGCTGCTGGAGAAGTTTTTAAATGAATCATTCTTTCGGAGTAAATATGTAAAGGAAATAGGAGGGGAGGAAAGGCTATTCTGTAGAAACATGATCTCTGCTGATAATCTCTGTGCAGCTGCGGGCTGCTTGGCTGACCTGGGCGAGGGACAGGAAATCAAAGAACAGAGGGGATTTTGGAAGGAATGTCTGAATTCGTAAGTCTAAGCAAGGATGAATGTTTTGGCCGAGGTATTTTTTGACAATATTACTCTTATTTCCTACGTAGGTGTGTAAGTGGTGCACACATGGAGACGGTGTTACTGCAGCTGTCCTAGGGGTGGTAGACTGAGGAGCAGGGGGAAACGGCAGGTCTGCCTGGCCAGCAAAGAAGGAAGAACTCACGTTCTCCACTTCCTTGTCATCTCTTCTACCCATCACGCTGTGTGTCCTTTGCTCTGCTGCACTGCACCCTGGCCAGGGAGCCGTGTCTCCTCCTGCGACCAGGGCAGGCTGCTGCATAGGATGCTGCACGACCTCTGTAGCAATTGGCACTGTGATACAGGCCCAGAGAAAACAAAGTGTTAATAGGTTTTTCATCAGTTACCCAGTACCGGAGAGGAGGGGTATAACCTTAGAAAAGACTTCACCAGCACAGTGTGACTGTGATGCCTCACTTGCTTATGTGAATGACTCATGTCTGTGCTCTTAGGCTGAGGCTTTTGCAGCACTGAGGTCACCTGTGAGCTCCTACGTGCCCAGGAGGAGATCTAGAAAGCTTATTAGGCTTTGTTGTACATAAAAATCGAGAACCATGTGAAATTAGGCACCTCACCTCTTCAGCAGCCAGTAGAAGAATTTGGTGTCACCAAAGGGAGATCGCTGTCCTCTAAGGGAGATCAGTGTCACCTAAAGGAGAGCCTCGGAAACTTTCTGTAGAGCAGAGCAGGAACACCAGCCAGGAGTGGATGGAAGGTCCCATCTGTCTGGAGCTCCATCACCTGCTGCAGGGCTGCATCTTGGGCACCAAGGTCTGCTTGAGAACCAGCACGGCACGTCCCCCGAGGACAGTCACCGCAGGAGCGGGCCTGCCTCTTTTCTGGGAGGTGGTGGTCATGTCCACAGGGCTGGCAGTGAACATCTCCTGGAATGGTTAGTGGTCAGGCTCCTCCTCAGCCTTACAGGACCTGACCTGCCAGCCCAGCCCTGTGGAGAACATAGGGAAGGGGCTCACAGGGATAAACATTTGGAGGTCTCAGCAAGCACACGGTATCCTCGCACTCTGGAGGAGGAGGAGGAGAGAGGAGAAGCAGGTCTGAGAGCCCAGTGAGTCAGTGTCTCCTTGCCTGTCCTGCTTTGTGCCCATCGCTTGTGTCCCAGCCTGGGCTGGGATGTGACACGCTGTCCATCGCTCTGTGCTCCAGCTGAGCGTGCGAGACACCTGTGCGGGGCAGAGCCCTGAAGGCAGAACAACTTGCTTTTCACCGTAGGAATATTCTTGAGAAATGCAGCAATGTGAGAAGTGAGTGACAACATTTTCCTTTACTGAACAGCAGAAGAATTTCCCAAACTAGTTAGTTATGCTCCTGAAGATGGTTTCCATTGCACAACCCTGCAGGCAGCTCTTCAGAGACATCGCTCCCCTTCTTGCTGTGGCTTTGGTTTCGAGTTGGCTCCAGGAGCTGAGGCGCTCGGGCACTGATGGCTGCTTCTCTGCGAGCACTTGTTGAACCCCTTGCAGGGCAAACAAGAAAACCACGGTAATGGGGTCACCACCGCAGGGGAGATGGCATTTTTGTCTCGAGTGTCCTGAAACAAATACATGTGGTGTTTTGGTTAACAGAGCAGCAGAATAGCGTGCTAGGGAGCTGCTGCTCTTGCGTGCAAGACTCGTATCTAGTTTGTGTCAAGAGCAGTGGAGGGCTGTTAACTCTGGCTGCCCCAGTTCGTAGCTCACTTGTGTGATTTGCAGCTGAACTTGACCCAGATGGTGCTGCAGCTGCAGATGTGTGGTGCTTTACATTGGTCTCACTGTTGACTAAAGCCAGGGAGATCCCTGGACTTGATTTCTCATCTAAGTGAGAGAAGGTAGCCTCCAACAGAGGCAGGCAACTTGTGTCTAGCATCCGTCTGTTCCCGTGGTTGGAGCGGAGTGAGAGTTTGTATCATGTAGATTTTGTTCTACTTTTTGTCTTGCGGAAATCTTACTCTTTCTGGTTGTTCTTTGCTCCTTTTACTTTCTTTTAGTTTAGGGATGCATTGGCCTAAGTGGCAAATAACAGTTATGTACATTTTAATGCCATGTAGACAGTTTTGAATTTTCAGTGCATGTGGGATAAAATTCCCTGATCATATAACCAGTGAAAATCCAGATCTGAGCTTCAAGAATTGGGTGTTCCCAGAAATGCTACTTTGCTCTTTAGCAACGTGAAACAGCTGAAGACTGCAGGGAGTTGAGTGTGCATCTGCCCCTGTGTCACACCCTGCCTAGCTGGGGTGTGGGGGACGGGGAGGGTCAGTGCTGCCCAATTCTGCTTGTGTTTCAGTCAAGGTGTGGATGCCTGGGTGGACACTGGAATAGCGAGAAGCCCTGTGGCAGCCTGCACTGTTCTTAGATGTGTTCATACCCTCCCTCTTCCCACTGGCAGCACACCCAGTGGTGGGTCCCAGCCATTCCCTTTCCTTGCTTGCATTTGGCATTAGAGGGACACCTGGCATGGGCTGGGCTTCTTCTGCAGCCCTCGTTCCAGGTGCCTGGAGTGTGACATGCTGAGTCATCCTTCATTGGTGTTAATTATTCCCATGTCATCTACATGGAAAATTCCCAGGATTCTTTCTGCTCTGGATTTAGATGGGATTTATTTTGGTCCATCCTGCTTTCCCTTTAACTGTGCCACCAGTCTAGGGCCATGTCCCTGTTGCTCCGTCTGCGCTCTGCTGGGTGGTGGTAGCAGGCTGCCCCTGCACAGGTGCTTATAATTCACTGTGCTGCACGGAAAGCGAGTCGTTCTGCAGCCTGTGAACTGCTCTGCTTTGCTGTGGCACATCCCTATGGATGTGTGGCGTGGGCGTCCTGGCACTGGCAAGGCCAGCATCCCCAGAACTTCGTGTGGCCCTGTGCTGGCTGGTTCCTGGTGGTAGCTCCAGGTGTCGTGATGGATCTGCTGCTAAACCCCAGTTCCCCAGGGTGGTGGATGAGGGGATGTTTATTCTAGTTCTTATGATTCCCTAGGGATAACTTTGCTGTAAAAACAGAGAAAGCAAGACTTTGTGTTAAAGAGAGCCCCATGTGAAACAAAACTAAATAAGTAGACAGTAAAAATTATTCAAGTGGCTTGTACAAAAGGGGGGAAAAAAAGCATTGGACTGTGCTGAATTGCTGTCTCGGATCACCTTTTACGTTATACCTCCATAAAATCAGTGCTTGATTCCTTAAGATGTTTCTCTGCTGGGGCTGGATGTCTGCCCTAGCAACAAGTTTGCCTCCACAGCTGTGCCAGGCCCTGCCCGGCGGGATGAACTTAGGAGTTTTTTCAGTGTTTGCAGACGCTTCTCATTCCTTCCTGCATGGCATGGTGTTTGACTGGTCCTTCTTCCTGTTTCAGCCTGAAAGGATAGATCCCAGTGCATCCAGGCAAGGCTACGATGTCCGCTCAGACGTCTGGAGCTTGGGGATTACATTGGTGAGTGAGCGGGGTTTAAACCTTCTGCTGCGCGGTACGTCGCTGGCGGGCAGCCTTGCTGCGCTTCGCAGCGCGAGGCAGTCGGTTGGTGTCAGACACGTGCTTGAAGCAAAGCCCGGCTCTGCCACTGCGAAGCATTTGCATGTTGTGGTTGCAGCGGGCCCCTCCTGGCTCAGGAGCAGGACGGATCCCTTCCACGCAGATGGCTCTCCCGAACCCCTGAGGATATATTTAGCTGTAGCTGTGTTTTGCAGAGAAAGAGATGTGAGCAGGGAAGAGGTGTTGGATCGTAAATGAATTCTGTCTTCGAAATCTCAGATGAGAAGGGAGGGTGAGCGTGGCAGGGCAGAACAGAGCACCCAGCCTGTGTAAATAAGCGTCTCAGCCCTGGCATCTGGTGTACTTCAGCTGTGCAGAAGACTTCAGTTAATCCTGGATCCAGTTGCTGATTCCTCTCTGGCTTAGCCACAGCACTGCTGGGTGCACGCGGTGATAAATTGAAAAGACCTTCCCTTCTTGAGGCGGTGAAGTAGAAGAGAAAGCAGGAGCAATAAGGATGAACCAGTAGCTTCTGTCCTCCCCACTGGTGTTTTAAAATGCTCGTTGTCCTGTGAGGAGCAGGGAGTTGGACTCGATGATACTCACGGGTCCTTTCAGACTACAGATGTTCTGTGGTTGTGTGATTCTCATTCCCCATTTTCTCCAGTGGTTGTTGGGATGCCTGGGAAGGGGCTGGAGGATTTTACTCTCTTGCTTTTGAACACCTTGATGAGAGCATTGATTCATTTAATAGTCTCTGGAGGAGAAGATATTGTCAGCTTGAAAAGCATGGCATAGGCGGGTTAAATCTGGAGGTGCTCCTAACGTAGGCAGCAGAATTTACTACCGGGTGGGAATTCCTCACCTCTTCCCTGAACTGAGAGCTTCATACAGGGAATAGGATGAAGAATCTCATCTTCATCTTCCTTTTGGGGGGTTCAGGGTCCTCACAGATGTTTTCTTACCCTGGCTGAACGTACCTTGTGTAATCTGCCCCGTGCTGTTGCTGTCTCTCTGCAGTATGAGCTGGCCACAGGGCGATTCCCCTACCCCAAGTGGAACAGTGTGTTTGACCAGTTGACGCAAGTAGTAAAAGGAGACCCGCCGCAGCTGAGTAACTCAGAGGAAAGGGAGTTCTCCCCAAGTTTCATCAACTTCGTCAACTTGTGGTAAGTGTTTCCGACTGAAAGCACTTGGGGTTGGCTTCTTTTGTCATTGCTTAGGTATGTGGCAAGGGTCGTGCGCCAAGTGCTTCCACTTCCTAACTTACATTGGTGCAGGGACATGCAACTGGGGGCGAGAACCTTTTCTGTTTTGCTGGTTTGGAGGTGATGGGAGACTTGTTTGGGTGAGGGCTGAAGGACAGACCTTTGGGAACTGTTCTTCAGAGAAGAAATGAGGAGAAAATCTCTGGGAGGCTGTGCTCGGGAGAGGTGTGATAAGACCCACGGCAGGAGGTTTGCGTGACCAGGTAAGGGCCTGGCCTATGCATTCTGTCGGGCTGTCACATCCTTGGTGTGACAGCCTGGGGACAGACCTGATGTTTGCCTGTTCTTCTGCAGGCAGAAGCCTGAGACACCTGACAGTATTGTCTCGGGGTGGGGCAGAGGATCTGCATTGGTCCTGCCTTTTGCCTGGCAGGACCAGGAGCCTTCCTGCCCATTTCTGCTCAGCACAGTGACTCTCAGGGCCTGCAGCCGTTGTTGGCTTCATGTCTTGTGTCAACTGTAGGTCAAGATCAAGACCAGAGACGGCTTTGTGTAGGGAAGGGCCTCTGCAGCATGGTCAGCTTTGGGTGCAGAGTGTGCAGTGGTTGTGCAGGAGGCTTTGGGCAGCCCATGTGCCTGTCACATGTGTGTGGTCCTGCTTAGGTTAAGGGCTGATTGTGAATTTTCTGATGAAGTATTTTTCTATCAAAATGTGAAAGGTGGTCAACATAGTTTTGTTAACCTAAAAAAAGCACATAGGAGATCCATCGGTGTGACCTGCGTTTGTCTTCTGGGACCTTCTGCCCTGGGCAGACTCAGGTGATGGACATTCCCAGCACAGGGGTATCCATCTCAAAGCTCTGTGACAAAGGAAGACTCAGCTCTAGGCAATTTTAACATTCAAGAGGTTTTGTTTCAGGATTTTCCATCTGCTGGTTTGGATTTTACTCTATTTCAGAATTACGGATTTTTCTGGAGGCCAAGTTTCATTTTCCAGCTGGCTGTAAGGCAGGCCTGGTTATTGTCTTTGGGCTGCACAGAACAGAGCATCAAACCGGTTTGCTACTCAAAAGAAGTTTCCATTTTTTAGTCAAAAATAGTATTTGGCTAGAAAGTCAGAGTTGCCTTCCCCGCATGCAGTACAAGCAATGGTTTGTTTCCCCGATGGTTCTCCATAGAGATGCTGTATTATTACGGAGTTTGCAAAGCCAGGAAGGAGCTTGCTGTCCTGCCCCGTAGGCACTGGTGAGTTTGGCTCCAGGTCACCCAGCTGAGAAGCCTGTGTGGCACCGCTGCTGAACAGCATCTTTGGCCCATGGGTCTGGTTTCCTGCCCATTGACTCCTCCCCGGGGTCGCTGCTCTGGAACAGCTACAATGCACAGGCCACAGGGCAGGTTTCACTCTAATTCTGGTTTTTGTTTCATCTGGTTTTGTAAGTAATCTGACTTCTGCCTGGAACATCTATGATGTCTTCATAGCAACACTGTAATAAGTATTTATTTTAATAACCTTTATTTAAGTGCAAACAGTAATCTTTGGTGTTACTAAGCAGGCAGGTGAGTCTCCAAAAGGCTGTGCTTTTGGGTGATGGCATAAATCTCTTGGGCATTACCCTACACGTGTGAATCTAATGATCTATTTTTGTGCATTCAAGAGTCAGGAGGAATGTTGAGAGTCCTGCAGTGTCGCTGCTTGCTCACTATGATAGATCAGTGCCAAAGGGATATTTTCAATAATGTTAAAAAGTTTCAGGGATTTTTCTTTCTTTTTTTTTTTTTTTTATTTCCTTTGGATCCCAACAGCGCTGTGAATGCCTGGGTGGAACATTTTTCCCCTTCAGCCCACCTCCCTGTGTTAGATGCTTATCTGAAGTCACACTCCTCCTGGAACTGCTTAGGAGTGATTCAGCTGGGTGCTCCAGAGTTTGCGGAGGATCCAGGCTCTGGCTTTTGGGAGCCTGGTGCTGGCGGCTGCGGAGCTGCCATCGCTTGCAGGTAGAGCCGTGGGCTCCTGAAGTCCAGCGTGCCTGCGGAAGGAGATCAGATGCTCCTGTGACAGGGTAAAACTCAGTCTGTGAGCTGAAGTTCTGACTAGTTAGTTGCCTTAAAGGTGTTGCGAGGAGCATATTTGAACCCCCAGACTTGCCGAGGTCAGAAAATGGATCGCTGTTGGGTAGCGAAAGCCTGAAGCAAGGATGTTTGTGCAGCAGCCGTGGGATTTCCTTCCCTCTCTGCCCTTGCACAACTCTGCAGGCAGGTCACAGGACAGAGCAGTGCCGGGCGTGCAGCGTTAATTGCCCTCTGCTTCTCTAAATAATTTGAGGCTGCGCTATAGTAGTGCTGGAGGTTTAGAACGGTCCAGCCAGAGCCCGTGGGGATGGAAATGCAGCTGCTGGTAACTAGACTTAACTCCCCTCATTTGGAAAAGATGTTACAGCCGCCCTTCTCCTTCCCAGCGGTGCAGCTCTGGCTGCCGGCTCAGGGCTGGTGCTGCCCATGGCCGAGCTGGCGCGCAGCCCCTCTGCCTCTGGTCCCTGTTGCCCCCACAGTCCCCTGCTCTGGTCTTTGCTGCCATCTGCTGTGCCGTGTGCCAGGCGGCTGGGCTGCCAGAGTCCCTGCAGGAGGGGACACTTCCCAGCGGCCCCCCATGTCACCTCTTCTGTCCCATCCCAGCAGCTGCAGCCCGCTCAGCGCTGGACCTCGATGAGCCAGGAGGGCCGGGAGCCCGGACCTGGCCCCACAGGGCATTTTGGCTGCCTGCTGCAGCCTTGGCCCCTGCCCCTGCCTGCCGAGGTGATGATGTGGTCCCTGTCCCCTCCGTCTGCGCCCTGGCAGGCAGTGCTGGTGCCCCTCTGCCCTGCTGCCCGAGGGGTGGGGAGGGGGCTGTGGCTGCTGCCCAGAACTTGCGACTGTGCTGCGGCCAGACCCAGCTCCATATGGGGGCCGCGGCAGCCGGGATGGCATTCTGCTGGCAGCTCCCTTGGGCTTGGTCCCCAGCAGGGTTCGTTGGTGGCCACATGTGCTGCTCAGCCGTGTGAGGAGGGAGGGGGGAGCCCGGTGGGACCCATCGCATGGATGGCTTTTCCGGGAAACAGAAGGTGGTGAGTCCCACCACGGCAGCAGTAGGTTCAACATTGTGTCCTGCAAAACTTTGCATCTGATGCCTGTAGCAATTTCCCCAATCCCACCTTCTCCTAATTCTCTTTCTGCTTCCTTTAGCCTTACAAAGGACGAGTCCAAAAGGCCAAAGTATAAAGAGCTTCTGGTGAGTGCAAAGCGTGGCTGCCTGCACCGGCCGTCGTGGCTCTGCTGGTCACGCAGTGGGGGTGGGTCACGTGTCTGAGGTCGCTCCCTGTCACCCTGGGCCATCGGGCAGGGTGCTCAGCTCCACAGCCTGGGAAAGAGCATCACCTCCATGCCACTGTCTCTGGCCTGTGGCTGAAATCATCAGCATCTGTGCATGAACACAGGAGATGGGCGCCGGGGAAATGCCCTGTTGCAGTGTCGGGGCTCCCTGAAGCGGGCAGGCTGGGGCAGGAGCACGCTGGACGTGCCATGGACATGCTGCCTTTGCTCAAGCACCTGGTACCGTGCAGGAGCCCTGTCAAATTGCTGGCTGGTGCTGTCACGTGTAAACACCTCCGACGCAGGTTGGACTGCTCGGGCAAAAGTGAGACCTGAAGGAGCCGGGCTCTGGGTGGGACAGCAGCAGAGTCTGTCTGTGCTGCGGGGCCCTAAAGGAGCAAACGCAGCGATGCTGCTGGGTGGGTTGGATAAGTCACCCCTGTCAACCAGGCACCTTCAAGGAGCTCTGGGCATCTGGAAGCCACCTCTCCAGCGGGGTGTGAAACCATGCCCTGGCTCCCTGCCGGCCGTGGTGTGATACAAATGGAGTTTGCCTGGTGTCCTGGCCCAGAGGGTCACTCTGCTTGTTACTTTCCAGCTCTGTGTTGGGTCTAGCCAGTACGGCCCACTGGGCAGAGCGGAGGGTCAGGGTTCGGGGTAACTGGGTCTGAGTCCCAAATCTCCTGTTCGACCTCCACAAGCCTGTCTCCCCATTGCTGACAAGGCTGCTGATGAAACCTCTTTTGAAAGTATTTTGGTACGTGTCCATGCTACAGAGGAGACACGCGTGCACCCTCGCTGCCTCCTGCCCAGCAGTTCCTGACACCCCTGGAGTCCTGTCCCACCTTTGTACTGCACGCTTAGGGTGCAGGTTCTCTGTATGTGCAAGCCATGGGCCAGGCTATGTCCTGTCCTACAGCCACTGCCAGCCCCTGTGTTCTTGCATCAGGCAAATCCATACGCTAAGCTTCTGTCTGGGGGAGCCAGCATGTGTCGGAAGGGTGAACGTAACCTTGTTGGGTTTTTTTATCTGATTCCAGAAACATCCCTTCATCCTGATGTATGAGGAACGCACAGTGGATGTTGCATGCTATGTTTGTAAAATCCTGGATCAAATGCCAGCAACTCCCAGCTCTCCAATGTACGTCGATTGATATTGCTGCTACATCAAACTCTAGAAAAAGGGCTGAGAGAAAACAAGCTGTAAAGAATTTTCATCACATATTGCAGTGTTTTTAATGCTCGCCCAGACACCATGTGCAATAATATTGGTGTTATTTCCATCCTGTCTGTATACTGTTGTCACATATAAAGTGCATCCCTGTAATACCTGATCACACAGTGTTAGTGTTGGTCAAAGAGAGACCTCATCTTGCTCTTTTGTGGACATATTCATGAAATGTGGAAATAAGTACATTTATTTGTTGACCGTGATTGGATAGCACCTAAAATTCATTTCTAGACTCAAAACTTGGAGACTTCTCAGCAGCTACTGGAAAGATTTTTCTCTCAAACTCTTCCAATTGTTGTTTCAAGTAATAATAAAAAGCAAACAAACAAAAGTTAGGCGTTGTCTGTCTGAACATTAAGAGACTTTGCCTGGAGGGAGAAGAATTTGCTTAACCAACGAGATGCTTTGCCTTCTGGAGCTAGAAAGGCAAAGGAGAATTTTATTCTTCACAAAGTGCAATAGATTTACTGCTATGGAATTCTGTTGCTTTACAGTCGCAGTGTACTTTCTGGGGACAGTGTGCTCAGCTGAACTTCCTGTTAAAGAGAGATCATGTTAAATATAGTGAATATGTCTTTACCAAAAATACGTTGCATTGAAAGAGGCTAACATTAAACTATTCAGAGATGGGACATAATGTATTCTTTCTCCTTTTACCAAGCCAGCCACTCTTCACTCTTAACTAGGTGTCCTGTAAATTGTTACCTGGTAAGATAAGACCTTTGACCTGAAGAATTATTAAACTACTCGATTGAATTTAACCTGCTTGTGACCTGATTTATAGCTGCAGTGCTCACCACCAGCTGGCTTTGCTTTGACTTCGACAAGTGCTGTTCACAAAGTCTGCAGCTGTTTTAATGAGCCGCAAGTGAATGTCTGTAATTTCTAGCCTTTCTCATTATTTCTCATGTTCTTCACTGTCCCCAGCCCTGATGCTCACGCCTTTTCACTGACCCCGAGACCAGCCTGGCAGCGCTGCCGCGTCCCAGCCCAGCGTCCCTCACAGGACCAAACCTTGGTTTCCTTCTGGCCGCTGTGGGCAGGGTGGTGGGGATGTGCCCCACCGCGCTGGGCTCCATGCCCACCCCGCCGCTGCAAACGGCTGCTCTGCTTCGCTTGCTGGAGATTCTGGCCACCACCTTCTGGGTGTACTTCACCGCTTTTGTGCCCCTCTGTAGCTCTTGTTACTGCACCCTAGAGTGAACCTCACTGAGATGCTTTGGTGCACGTAGAGGTGAGGTGGAGATGAGGGAGCGTCTAATGAATTGTGGGCTTTTAGCTGACCCAGCAAAGCCAGGCAAGCTGTTGCCTTTTGGCCCATTGCTCAGCGAAAAAGCGCATCAGCCTTTTTTTTTTTCTTTTTTGAATTGGCATATTTTTCGAAGATTACATTTTCCTGAAAACATTTTTTTTTTCCAAAACAGTGCTGTTTTCAGGCATTTAGTAGCATACCAGGGATAAAATGGAGGCTGCAGGGTCTCCAGTTTCCATTTTGAGTTGTCTAGTTCAGGCACTTGGTAGGACTTCATCAATGTTAGAGCAGCCTGCTGTCAAAGCTCTGGCAAAACTGGACCCAGGATGCAGAGGGCTAGAGACGCAATGGGAGTGAAACCACAGCGGTACTGGCAGGATTCCCAAGGAAGGGCTTCCCACGTCAAACCAATACTACCAAGCGCAAACTGGGCTGCTGCGGGAGCACTGGAGACCAGCACATCCCTGCCCCAGCTGCTCGGTTGGGAAAGGAGACCCGAGGCCGTGCTCGTGTGGACACCTGGCACTTCTCCGGCCACGGAGGTGATGCCCTCGCATAAGGCTGGCAGCACCGTGCATTTCCCGCTTGGCTGTCGGAGCTGGTCCCTCTGGCACCAAGGCTGATGGCGATGTGATCCTTGGGGTGCAGCGTGCCCAGCCGGGCAG
Source organism: Falco peregrinus (assembly GCF_023634155.1). NCBI lineage: Eukaryota > Metazoa > Chordata > Aves > Falconiformes > Falconidae > Falco > Falco peregrinus. Next base: position 118,198,820 of record NC_073722.1, on the reverse strand, counting down.
GGAGGTGCTGTCCTGCCCCTCCTGGATTACATCCCTCCAGGGCTGCTCATCAGGCAAGGCATCACTAAAGTCTTCCCAGAACGGACGAGGCAGAGCTTTCTGAAGTAACTAGTCATTCCCAACAGCTCTGATTAATCACGTGGAAGGATCGGCCCAACAAGATACGTGGTGTTATCTAAAGCGGTAATGCTCTCCCCAGCCCCACAGCCTTGGAAAAGGCGGCTTTTCTCAGGCTGGGCACATCCCCACAGCTGCAGTTCCTCACGGAGCCTTCAGCCGCCCGTAACGGGGCCTCGGGGTGCGGGGGCTTGCAGGGTGCTGGCTGGGGGGATGCAGAGGTGGATCCAGCAGAGTTGGGTGCATGCAGAGGTGCTCTGCCTCTGCCCCCACCTTGCAGATGCTTAAGTCCAGTTCACATCTCCCCAGTGACAGGGAGACCAAAAACCTTTCTGAGGGCTGACGCCGAGATGGATCCTCCCCCCAAAACCCGTTTCCCCCCCCAGCACAAGCGACTGTCTTGCTCTGCTCCTTGGGAACGGCTGGGCTCTGTCCTCTGGTGCCAACCCTGTCCGGAGCTCCTCTTCAGCAGCGTGACCAGTTTGCTTTTGATGTGGGAAATGGAAACATGAAACTTTGAGCTGCCAGTGACAAAGTCAGGGCTGAGGTGCTGTGGCGTGTGTGGCTGTACAGAAGGGCAGGTTTAGCGTATTAAGCATAGCTTATTATAAACTATTAAGGGTGCACCATTTATTACAATGTATCTTTATTAAGAAAAAAAAAGGTGTATAGTGTTCAGAAGCTGTGAAAATAGTGTAAGAACTGTACATTGTGAACTCTGGTTATTTTTTTTTTTCCTTGTACCATAGAAAAATGTATAAAGTTTATCAAAAAGCTGATGTGCAGGGATGTTGCCTTATTGTCTGTAAAATGGAGCTCAGGAACATAACTGCTTCAAAGAGCTTCAGAATATTTTATCCGGTATCCTGGTTTGACTTCCTCCTCTATTTAAGATATTATACATGGATCAGAGTGTTTATGTAATAGTTCTATCCTTTTGCCTGCAGGTCAGTTGTAATAAAACTAGGATGCAACTGTGACCTTGTTATTTTCATTTTGTAAGGTCAGACAGGAATGGGAAGATTCATTAAAAGCCGTTGTAATACCTGGCTCCCAGGCCCCTCCTCCAGGTGGAGGCAGCTGTGCAGGAGAAAAGCAGCCTTCAAAACTGCTTATGTAAACTAAAAAAAAAAAAAACAAAAACCCAACAACAACAAAAAAAACAAAAAGAAAGAAACAAACTTGTAGGGAGACCTGGATATATTTTCTTTCTCTGGAAGACTGCTGAGCTCTCTGTGCTCTTGGGATGCCTCTCAGGTGAGCCCTGCTTGCTGCACAGGGAGGTTCTGGTGGCTCAGGACACCTCGGCCCTGCGAGGAGGGCAGGTGGCTGTGCCCACACTCTGGGAAAAGGGCAGCTGATGCTCACAGCCTTGCAGGCTGCTTTATTCTTGCCAGAGCAGTCAATATCTGCAAAGTCCAGATGATGTGTGAGTACCAAGTCCTGGGTGATTCCTACTGCCAAGGTTCCTAGTGCTGGGAGAAGTGTCCCTCCTGCCTGGAAGCCATGGAGGGCTTGGAGACTGTCCAGGCAAGTAGGCAGGACCCCAGTATCCCCACTGGGAAAGAAGACGGTGTCAGAGGAGAGGGCCTGGCCATGAGTGCCTGTAGTGCTGGAACTGGCTTCATGGACCCCCCCAGGAGTGCCCAGCTCGGTGCGGGGTGAGCCCGAGCGCGCTGGCAGGCGTAACCGATCATACTGCAGCTGGAGCAGAAGTACTTATCAGCGGGTGGAGTAACCTGGCATTGGCTTTTGCAGTGTCTCTTCACTTGGAGGGTGACAATTTTATCAAGGGAAGGCAGATAAGGGAGCTGAAGAAAGTCTGGCTGCATAAGGATACACAGTGTGAAAGGTTAGCAGTGGCTGAAGTCTGTCAGGTGGCAGAAATTCAGCATTTCGACCAGACTGAGCCTTTTTCTGGAGGTTTCTTGTTGCAGCACAATACTTTGGACATTTTTGGATCACCAGTGGTCCTCACTCTTCAGCCAGAATCCAGGATCCCTGATTTGGTGATTTCCCAGTAGAGGACAAATTCCAACCACACACCAGACCCTCCCTGCTGGGCAGATGCTGGAGGACCCAGCTCCCCACCTCAGCTCCTTTCTCCATGAATCAGAGCTGCTCTGGGATTCTGTTCCTTTTGCACTGCGACCTGCCTTCACATCCTGCGGTTTGTTCTTGGGGAAGCTGTCACAGCTGAGGGAGCTGAAAGGAGCTGGTGGCTGGATGCGAGTCCACCTGCACGCCCCATCCTGGGTATTCCTGTCTCTGCGGGAGGGAGAGGATCCCTCTCATCTCTTTTCCCCTGTGACTGTGCGGCATGCAGAAGAGCTGCATTTGCTGACATTTCAGTTCCTCTCTGTTGAACTCGTGTTCAGTTTTTCCCCCGTGCCTGTTTTGACTTCACTGCCTTTGCTGAGGACCCCCGTTGTCACTGTTGAAGGTGGTACAGAAAACCTCTGACCCACATCCCAGATGGCACGAGTGTCCCATACCTGCACAGTGCCACTGTGGCTGCTTCTTTGAGCCCTTGGACAATTCCAGCATTCCTTGCTTGAGTGATGTATGATGGCTTTCTCCAGCCCTGGGGCTGGGAGTCCTCCCTGTGGGCATCATGACCAGGTCCATATGGCTCGACTGGGGTGGTTGAGCTATCCTCCGGGTGGGCTTTCCTTGTGCCCAGTGGTCCAGGCTGGCACCTCATCCCAATTCCTCACACCTTTATGCCCACTTGATGGCTGAGGTGTTTCCCAGATCTTCACCAAGTATTACATAACATCCAAAAAACCATGCTGTGCTCTGATTATTATGTGCCTGTGGAACTCCAGGACCAGCTGTGAGGTCTGGATGAGTTCAAGCACATCCCTGCCTGGACCCAAGCAGTACGAACACAGCCGTGCACCACCACCTATTCCTGCCGGAGCACGCTGAGTTGTGTGGTCTGTATTTCCACTGGAGCTCTGCTTGGCTTCCCCCAGCCTTCATCCCAGCCTCTTGGCTCCTTTGGTGCCCGGGTGAGGATAAATGCAGTGCTCAGCCCTGGTTAATGCCGTAGGTGCTGCTTAGAAAAAAAAGCGCCAGTTTCACTTTGGTTCCCGATACAGATCCCAGGCGTGGTCATTACTTTGAACATGATGAGGCCCGGGGGAGAGGAGGAGCGGCTGCTCTGATGAGTAAGAAAGGAAAGCAGCTCTTGAATTTTTCCATTATGTTTAAGGCAGTGAAAATGCTTGGATGAAGCGCAGGCTCCCTCTTCTGGATACACACAGTGCCCCTTTGTGTTGGGAATAAAACAGCAGAGCAGGCTGGCTGGCTGGCCCTCGGAGAGCCGTGACCTCGGCGTAAATCCCAGGTGGAAGGGCTGGGCAGGCCCTACTGCCACGAGAAAGCAGCATCTCCGGACGTGGGATGTCCCTCTGCAGGTGGAGCTGTGCTAGCAGTCCCAAAAGCACGTGCGGGCATGGAGGGTGCGAGGACTGGAGGGGTTTGGTGTGTCCGGAAGGGCCATCTGCTCACGCTAGAGAAGACGTGCTTGCAGGGTGGTGGGGGGTGAAGTGGATGGTGTCTGTGTGGGTGTGTGGGTGTCCATGCGTGTGCTTGAGTGGCTGCAGCCCTCAGAGCTGCGCCGAAAGCCATCAGAGAAGGTGCTTTGTGTGAGCCTACCTGCCTGTGTTAGACACCAGGGACTTGCTCAGGCTCCTTGGCCCTGGTGTCCCACTGTCCTGCCCAGGGCACTGCTGCTCTGTCCCTTCTTTTCCCAGATTTGGTCCATGCTTGACATGTCAGCCACCTCAGCTAGAAGGACAAGAAGAAAAGGAGGGGCAGCAAACTGTGTGTGCCTCATTTCTTTCTGTGCCTCTGGGAAGAAAGTTTCCTCTAGTGGCTGACCATGGGGGCAGTTCCCTCCCTCGGCCAGACAGGAGCACAGCCTGCTGGGTAGACCTGGCGGCAATCCCGCGTGCGCTCAGTCAGATTATTCGGAGAGGAGAGGGGAGAGCCCGCCTGGGTTCCAAGGAAAGCAGGTTCCTCAGCAGATTCAGAACGGGCTGAGAACCCACCTGCTAACCACTAACAGTTTCTGATGGACTGATGACAGGTGATTTGCCTTAGGCTGCTGCAGGTTTTGGAGAAGATAAGAAGAGGGAGCTTCATTACCAGGCCCACCAGGTATTTGCAGAACTGGTTTAAAAGCCGTCCAGTTTGTGACCACCTCTAATCCCACTGACTCGGGTGGCATGCTGAATCTCAGTGCTTCCCCAGAAACATGACCTGGGAGTGCTGCTCCATGTGATCAAGTGCGTGCACCCTGGCCAGCTGAAGATACTTTAAGAGGAAAAAAAAAAAAACCAAAACATGGAGAACATGCAGTGGGTGCATGGTGAGAAGCTGTAGCTCGATCTTCTGCATAGTGCAGACCACAGCCGTTCTCCTGGTTCCCAGTGACAGGAGCCTGTGTTTCTTTCTCTTTTTTTTTTCCCTCTGCACCTGGGTTTGAGCTAGAAAAGCAGGAGGGAAGCAGGTAAGGAAAGAGGACAGAAAGATTCAGATCCTGGGATTCCACCTCACAGTGATTTCCTGAAGATGTTTGAATCTGACCTCAGTTTTGAGAGGTTGGTGGAAAAACCATCTTGAAATCCAGGCAACTCCTACTGCCTGCAGGAAAGCCAGTGCAACTGAAGCCACCTTTTTGATGGGATCACTGCCACCAACGTGTGATCGGTAGGGGCACTTCCAGCGAGGGGTGGGCAGAGCCAGGTCTTCACATGGTGCTGACTGAGGTTGGCACCAGGAAGCGGGGTTACTGGAATGGGAGAGGTTCAGGCATCCCTGGAGAACTTGTTTTCTTACCTGACAATCGCTGTAGGAAGGAGATGCTCTGTGGCCTCTCCCGAGGTCCCATGCTTTTGTAGCTTCGAAGCCCAGGAAACGTGGTGCTGCTGCTTGTACGAGGCCACAGCCTTGTGCTAGGTTAGCAAAAGGGGTCTCGGGGCTTATCAGGCCTGTCTGAACTAGTCCCAGCCTCCCTGGAGCTTTGCTTTTAGGCTGTTGAGATATAACAGCAATTATCTAATGACAAGATGAGCATTACTTGCTTTGTTTTAGCTCTTCTAGGATTGTATGATGTCCCACATTGCTTTGTATACATTTTGTAACTAGTGGCAAGTAATACCAAGTGGTTCCTCTGGGTATAGATACCTGTCTACGCCTCTATAGTAGAAGGCACTGTAGAGGACTACAGGCAGCGGATGACAGCAGGGGCCTGAAGGAACAGGCACAGGGTGATGCCAGAGGCCCCAGGGCTATAAACACCTCATCGGTGGCCAGTCACCAGTCATCAGAGGAATGTAATTTGGGAGGTAGCGTAAAACCAGCCTTAAACAAAGAGACCAAAGAACAAGCCTCTGACATATGTAAATGACACCAAGTACTGTAAATTCAGGTGTGCTGTGGAGTTAGGTGCCAAGGAAGAATGAGCATGTTTGCAAAGGTGTAAAAATTACCCCGGTTTTCTACAGCGGATTGTAGAGTGAGGAGGAAAGACCCAGCCACACCTGTGCCTTGGCTCTGGCAAAGCCTGAGGCTGCCGATGGCCATGGCACCCCGCACCCTCCTCCAGGCTGAAGCCCCAGAGAGGCAGCAAAGGGTGAGCAGAGCCCCCAGGAAAGGGGGTAGCACCAGGGGGTCTGTCAGCATTGATTTTAATTGTACCTAACACCAACGATTAGTGTCATTGTAGCTGGATTCAAACTAGTTTTTTTGGTTCAAGTCTTAAGACATTAATGAAGCGAACCATAAATTCATGGATTTGTAGAAAAGCATGTTTCCTTTGGCATACAACAAGACTTGTGTAAGAAATTGATAGGAATACATGGAGCTTAGTCCCTGACTTGCGTGCAATGAGTTGGTATAAGTTTGAAGGTGGGAGTGCTGTGATTAAAAAAAAAAATAAAATAAAAATAAAAAGGTATTGCTAGGAAGGCCATCTTGTCCTCCTGTTGGTAAGCCAAGATGTGCAGATGACAGCTTCGGTGATCTCAACCCCCCCCGCCCCGGCCATACAGCTGTATCATTGCCAGTGCTCCAGGGTGAACAAGTGTCTGGGCTTTAAAATAAGCCATCAGCTACGCTGAAGCCTCCTGAGAACCTCAGCGCATCCTGCACAGCCGTAAGTCCTTCCTTGTGGCTTACTTTTAGGTGTTGCAGGTATGGGGGTGACAGCATGTCAAGGGGTGCAGGGGGGTCCATGCATGGGCAGGGATTGGCCCTGATCCCCCCCCCGCCTCCCCCAAGTGAGTTTGTGTGAAAGGGGGGTAGAGGCTTTGGGGGAACTGGCCGGGGATGAGAAGAGGGGTCTGGATGGGTGCCAGAGAGGGTCCTGTGCTGATAAGCAGGTACGAGGGCTACACACACTGGTGGGGGGAGCGGCGGGGGCTCTGCGCGGGTGCCAGGGCTGCCGGTGCGCAGGACGAGAGGGCTGGGCTGTGGGCTGCTGGGCTGTGGGCTGCTGTGGGCACCGAGGTGGCACTGGGGAGCAGCGAGGGGTGCTGGTGTGCTGTCAGTGACAGGGCGACGGAAGGCGCTGGTAGCTGTGGTGCTGGGCTCTGGGTTCCCCCCACGCTGAAGGGGTCTGTGATGGGCACATGGAAGCTCCTGCCCCCACCGCCTCCTCACCCCACACCCTAGGGTGGAGGGTATCCCCGCTGAGCCCAGAAGGGCTGAGAAACAGATGTTTCCCCACGAGACTGGGGAGGGAAACGGTGCCTAAAATCCCTTGGGACTTGGGCAGGGTGCCAACCACCGCCTTTGAGAGGGACACTGGCCCCTCTAAGGAGCTGGGGTTTGCAGAACAAAGCAAAACCAGAGCTGACAGAAGAAAAAGCCTTCAGAAACAGGAGACTTTGGCTAGCTTGATTAGAAATCTTCTGGGAGGAACTTGTTGCTGTGAAAGAAATGCTTCTGCTCTTGCAGGACTGTAGCTGTCCCAGGGCACAGAGCTGATCGCGACAGTCACAGCAGGGACGGCTGTGGCTGCCCCAGCTGGTGAAATCAAACAGCAAACTGTGAGCAGACAGGGTGGCAAGACAAGGGTTTTAATAATGAAGGTGTTGCTGGTAACATAGGTAAGGAAATGTGCTTGCTTACAAGTTTGAAGCTGACAGCATCCCTTTAAATAAGGAAATATATTTGCTGAGAGGAAAAAGTTACCTGGAAAGCCCTGTACAATAACGCAGTGTAGTAGCTAACACTACTCTGTTTCAAGTGCTATTAATATTCTCCATGGACCGGCTTCAAAAAATGTCTCACTTAGAAAAAGAAATTCTCTTAAAAAACCCCAACAAAACGCAACCTGTGATTGTCTATCCTAGCAGTGCACAGTGACCATTTGTACAATAGAAAAGTGGTGCTTTAAATAGTGACTTGAAAGCTACTGCCACGTGCTTTATACAGCATGCAACAACGCCATGAGCTGGAGACACAGCAGGGGCTGCGGAGCCTCCTCTGCCAGCTCCAGCACCCCTGGGGCAGTGTCCCATGGGAGCCCCGGGGCTCCCGTCGGGCTCCTCCCCGGCTGCTGCATCTCCGTGTGCTGTCCTTCCAGTAACACAAATATTAAATACGCTCAGTCTGTAAATAGTTTAACAATCTTTGTCAGCAACAATATTTACTTTGGCAAAACCAGAATTTCAAAGAAGTAGACGTGTCCGTCAAACAGTCTGCAGCAAGTTCTTTGGTGGAAGCCAAGAAGTGAAGCAGAGGCTCCTTTTCGCCAGAGCCTGAGGAAGTATATTGCACAGAGACTCGTAGGAGAAATGCTGGTGTCTTCAAATGGGAGGCATCACTGCAGGAGAGCATCCATCTCTGCCGGCTTTAGGAGAACTAGCTCCTCCAGGCCCAGTGATTCACAGCTGTTCTCCAGATGGCCTTGCTCTGGGCTGAGTGAACAGTGATGCTGGAGTAAACTCGGGAAGAAGGGGAGGAATGGGAAGAAGGACGGAGAGAGGGATGGATGGCAGAGGAGTGGAGGCAACAAAAGCAGACGCTTGTACAAAACTGCAGCCACGCAAGGACCCACTCAGCCCTGCTCCACATTGCCGAGTGTCCATTTCTGGCTCCCCCTGCTCCCAGATCATGCAAGGAGGTAGAGACCCATCCTGATGTCTGGCTGTGCAGAGGACAGCCCCTCCAAAGCCTGTCTGTGTTTTCCATACCACTTGCTCCTCCCTTGGACCAAAACACATTACACATCTCTTCATCTGTACCATACTAGCTGGGATGTGGCAGGTCCACTGGGATGCCACATGCCTGTGGTACCTGCACCTGCAGCCTGAGCAGCTGCCTCCAGTGTCCAGAGCTCTCTGCTCCAAGGTCACAGGCTTCAGCCTGATGCAGTTCAGACTGCAGCTGGGATGGCTCCTGGGCTTTCAACCCCCAGGCACCATGAGGACATGACAAGGTGGCACCACGAACATGGTGGTCTCCATCTTTCATCCACCTGGAGCAGAGCTGTGCGGGGACTGGGCAACGCAGCTTCAAGGGCAAGGGGAAGGAAGCAAGGTGAGCCTGGCTGTACGGAGAAGTGTGCTTGCTGCCCTGGCTGGGCAGAGCCTCCCTGCTCCCACCCTCCTGGCCTGGGCATGGCCAAGGTGAGCCAGGATTGCCTGAAGGGCTGGATGGGCAGGAGGAGAGCAGAGGAAAGGGCAGCAATGGGCTCTCCTCTCCATGATTTCCCGTTGCTGCCCAGGTGAGGTCTCCTCACCCCACAGTTTCACCATGAGCTGCTCCAGTTCTCGTGAGAGTGACTGCTGAAACCGGGGGTGGGGGGGAAGGATCAAAGAAGCAAAACTCAGTTCTTGTCAATCTAAAAAAGTGTTGTTAAAGGCACTGGTGTCCTCTGTGGGGACCTGTAGATGGAGGAAAACCAAAGTACCAGAGCTGTTGTGCTGTTAATTTGCAGTAACTAGAAATTCAAACAAGTTTATACGCTGGGAAAATTACTCCAGTTTCCCCTGGATGGGGCACGTTAGTGCTGCGTCTTCTCCGGCACGACAGAAACACTGTGCTGGCTGCTGCAGGCTCATAGTACGCTGCCTCCACCAGCCTCCCTTTCACCACTGCTGCAGGTGCAGGTCCATGCTGGTGTTTAGGTTGAGATCGGTAACATCTAGGAAATCGATGTTGAAGATGCTGGGAGCTGCAGGAGTGAGCGAGCCAAAGCCAGTGGCAGAGCTGGGGGGGGTGAGGTCCAGCCACTCCATTGTTTCCCACGGAGACTCAGTGAAACTCATTTGTAAACCGGAGCCGTCGGCAGGGGAAGGGGAGAGCTGGGTTTCCATGGGCGAGAGGGGAGTCTGTAAAATCTCCTGGGAGGTGAGCAGTTCATCTGCGGCTTTGCCAGAGAACCCCTCCATCATCCCTTCGAAGTGGGACTCTTCTCCCATCTTCAGCAGGGCGATTTCACTGACCCTCCCCAGGGGGCTGTGGGCGTTCAGCAGGACCTCGAGGTGGGCATCGCTGCTGCCCGGACAGTGCTCAAAGGAGAGCTGGGCTGAGGAGACCTGCTCAAATGGGGTGGATGACTTCGGGAGCGAGGTGCTGGAGTTCCCTGTAGACAGCGTTATCTGAGGTACTTTCTGGAGGCAGGACCGATCTTCCTTGGCATTGGCTGGCATTTCTGTCAACAAATGAGAGGGGTTTGAGGTGCTCTGGCAGTGCCCACCACTGCTGGGCACAGAGGCACCACCACATCCCCCAGCTGGGCTCTTGGGTATGCCTGCAGGGACCCGCTCCCCACTCAACCCCCTTGGCATCGCTCACCCACCCTCCCTGTGGGACGCCTCGCACGTTCTTCCTGTCTGACTTCTGCTCCTCTGGGTTTGGACACAGTCCCTAGGGCACAAGCACTGGCAGCTGTCCCCATGGGGCTGGGCAGGCGTTGTGCATGGGCAAGGGCACAGGCAGCACTTTGCACACGGGAGGGCACCAGCAGTGCTCTACGCAGGAGATGGCACTGGCAGCACTGGGAACGGCGGGGGATACTGGGGGGTCTGCATGGGGAGGGTGCTGGCAGTGCTGTGCACAGGGCTGTTGCCCCGTCATCCCTTCTCTCTGCAGTCTGCATAGGTGACAACCAAGCCCTGACCACCCCACCAGGTCTGCACATGCAGGAGCAGGCTCCAGGAGGGCCAATATGCTTTTGAATTCAGTTTCAGTGGCTGCTGGCACAGGGAGGGCAAATGAAAGCTGCACTCAACTCAGCTTTGCTGGGGTGCACAGAGTGCACTGAGCCCCACGGACTGACGCTGGCTTGGAGGGGAAGCCCTGGAGGGGAACAGGGAAGCAGTGCGTACCTCCGCTCTCAATCAGCACGTCCAGGAGCTCGTCCATCTGCTGACTTCGTGTCATCTGCTGCAGCAAACGACAAAGAGGAGAGTAGAGGGCGTTAGGAGGAGAGTCCCTCCAGCCACAAGCCAGGTAGGTGGCTCTAGACCCCACAGATGGCTTTCTCCCGTGCAGGAGAAGTGCTGCACCAACGCGGGGCTGGCAGCGGCATTCAGGTGAGCACTGCAAGGACCCGGGACAAGCATGGTGAATCCGGGGAGCACGGTGCCAGGTTCCCCCCGCCCTGCCACTGACCCTCTGCTCAGTGGCCACCACACACTGCCTTTTCCCAAGGCCACCAGGACACACTGACTTTTTGGACCTAGCGCCTTGCACTGGCACGTGCCTCCTTGCACTCCCTGCAGCTCCCTTGAGGCATCATCATCATCCTCCGCTCCCTGACCAGAGACGCCTCCCTACCAGCCAGCATAAGCCCTTTTTTTATCACTGCCAACAGCATCACTGTATTCCTAAAGGCACCATCATGACCAGCACTGAGGCTGCTGACAGACTCTCATGGGTGAGGGGTTTATGGGTGATGAAGACAGTCTTCCCCGTGGGAACAGCACTCCAGGATAAGGCTAAGGGATGCAGATGGCACCAAGCAGGGCACTTTGCTAATGGGCTAAGTAGAGAAGATGAGGTTTCCTGGTGACTTGGGAATGCTCAAGAGTCTGTCTGTTTCTCACATAGCCCTGAGCACTCCAAAGAAGAGTATACTGAGGTCCTGGGGTATTTGTGTGGGATGTCAGGACCCCAGGGTGGACTGGCACATTTCACCAGCACAAAAGATGCTATCCCATCCAGCATGGTGTCCGAGTGCTTTGTGGCAATCATCCAGCAACTAATTCTTTAAGAAAAGCCCATTCCTTATGGGAAGAGGTCTGTCCTACCCAGAGACCCCATAACGGGTTGTAACTCCTGCGTATGAGTTACATTAACCACAGAAGAATACCCTGCGCAGACCTAGCCCTATAGAAAATAAAAATCATGCAGTTACCTGCTTTACTGCATCCTCATAAGGTGGAGGCTGCTTTACCTCTGAGAGGGCTGGGCTTGACTTACAAAAACTTGGGGATGGAATAGAAAACTTTTGACCTGCCTGCGTAGCCATCTGCATGGGGGAAATACAGGGAGACGGAGTCAATGCACAGGGAGGCACGGCGGGAGGCCCAGCTCTCTTTCACCCCTGTTGAAGCCACTGTGGTGCCAGGGAGACTAATGATTTTCTGAGTCAAATCAGCTCAGGTAAAGTGCCTGGCCTCCTGGCAGGAGAGAGGGCGGTGAACGAGCTCTGTCGGGCTGGCTGTGCGATGTGGGGCCAGGCTGACCCCCGGCTGCTGCCAGAGCACAGGCACGATGCCGCGGAGCATCCTGGTGCTCGGTCCAGCTGTGACCATGCAGAGCCAGCGGAAGAGGGAAAGGGGCGCAGGTGGCTGGCGGCAGCCGGCTGGTGATGAAGCGCTTCCCCGGCTGCCTCCTAGCCCCTCTGCTGGGGAGCCTCGCCGTCATCACCTGTCCAGGAGCATCTCACAGAGCCCAGGCCAGGGAAGACCGCTCAAAAGAGTCGCTGCCCGGTCAGCACGTAGGCTTTCTCTGTGCCTGTGCCAAACACCTGTATATATCAGTGCCAGCTTTTTGCCACTCCCCCTTCTAGGAGGGACCTCGTCTGAAGGTCCACTGCCTGCCAGCTGCTGTCCCTGTTGACTTTAGACCTTTGCACGCCTTTCCTCACTGCCTGGCTGCAGCTGCCTCACCCCATAAGAGCCAGCACCAGGGAACCAGCGTGGCCCTGGCAGGCAGGTTGGATCCGGAAGCGGATCCAGGGCAGCGGTGAGGCCACTCAGCCTGGCTGTACACATCCTGGCCACGTTTCTGCGGACATCGGCTGGGAGGAACCCTCTACTGCTTTTGTGTGTTGGCAGCGTGTGCTCCTCTCCAAGCTTTTGTACCTGTCCAGACGGCTGAGTGAGAAATGGTGGATGGTGAAGAGACAACTCTCTGCTGTGCTGGTTGCCTGATGGGGAGGCACAAGCTCCATCTGACTGCAGACCCCAGTTGCAAGCCCTAGGCTACCTTCTCAAGAAAGGGCTTGCCGTAAGACCAGGATAACTGCCCTCCTTCGACCCAGTGATCAAAATCCCTCACACACTCTTAGGAGCTGCAATGGCTCAGCGAGATGCTGAAAAACCCTGCAACACTGCGACAGGGCTCTCCCGGGGTGTAGGAATGGAGCCAGTGCTCTCCCAGGGGCTGGGGGGGTTTGTGCTGGTGCTTTCCTGCTGTGGACAGAGCCGTGCCAGGGCTCCATGGGGCAGGGGGAGCTGTGCCAGGGCTTCCCCACAGTGCAGAGAGCCGTGCCAGCGCTCCACGGGCAGGAGGAGCTGTGCCAGGGCCTCCCCCTGAGGGGAGAGGCAGCTGGGTTAGGGCTCTGTTATGTGCCAGTGCTCCCCAGGGGCAGGGGGAGCTGTGCCAGGACACCCCCAGGGGCAGGGGGAGCTGTGCCAGTGCTTAACCAGGGGCAGGGGGAGCTGTGCCAGTGCTCCATGGGGAAGAGGATGCTCTGCCAAGACTCTTCCAGGACACAGGGAGCTTTGCCAGTGCTCACCCAGGGGCAGAGAGAGCTGCGCTGGGGTCCCCTGGGGAAGAGGGGAGCTGTGCCGGGGCTCCGTGTGGCATGGGAGCTGCCCCCCCAGAGCAACTGGGTGCAGTGGTGGCAGGGTTCCCCAGGACATGCCCTCCAAAGGACCCTGCGGTGCCATCAGCTTCCAACCCACTGGCCATCGAGGACACTCCCTGCCTTTCCAGGCAGCCCCACATGCTGCCACGGCCCCCGGGTACCCACCCTGGGCACCAGCAGTTCTGGTCTGATAGGAAAGGCCTCAGACTGGGATGTTTGACTGACTGCCCACAGACATCAGTGCGTTCACCACCGCGATGCTGTCTGGGGTGCTCTCCACTTACCGATCCCGTGCGAAGGCAACTGTTGGTCTGCGGGGACCCGCTGCGCCCTTCTGCCTGCGAGCTGGGGGACACCGAGAGGAGATAGTGGCTGTTGGGGGACGGCGGCAGGCTGATGTGCTGGGGGCTCTTTGCAGCCCCAAGTGGAGAGTGCTGGGGGGAGCACTGCGGGCTCAGGAATGTCGAGGAGGTGATGGTGCTTTGCCCTGCAGGCTCCAAGCAGTGGCTATTTACAATGTGAGGCAGCTGCGGCACCCCACAGTTACTTAACTTATCCGAGCTGCTGGCCTGGCCTTTCAAGGCAGTTTGTTTGGATGCAAATGGACAGCTGGCCACTGCATTTTCTTGCTTGATGGGGACACCAAAGAAATGCTGAGCAGGCCCCTGCTTCTCCTCAAGGCCATTGCTTCTCTTTCGCTTCTGAAGCTGCATCCGTAGCTCTTCCACCTGTCTTTGCTCTTGCTGCAGCTTCCATGTCAGTTCATTGATGACCTTCTGCTTCTCCACCAGCATCTTGTCTTTCTCTGTGTCAATCCCTTCCAGCTCCAGCTGGATGCTCCCTCCATTCATGCTGCTCATGAGGCTTTCTTCAGCACTGCCATGAACCGGAGATGGCTGGAGACCAAACTGTGGAGAAGACATGGGCCCGTCGTTGAATGTGTCAGGCAAAGAGCCACTCACAGAGAGGTCGGAGGAGGCTGGAGAGATGGGTGGGGTGGAGCTGGTGCTGCCAAAGTGATAGAAGCCATTTGATAACATGCTGGTGGAGGACTGCGACTGGTAACTCGACAGGGTGCTTGTTGGAGTGACTGGGAAGGTGACAGTGGTAATCTCACTGAAGTTTGGCACCGTGTTGCTGCCACACTCCTGGAAGGGCCGCAGCCGTTCCATCAGTGCTGTTTTGGTACCTGACACAGGCAAGCCTCGTATTCGGAGCTGCTGCCTCAGTTCTGACACCTAGAAGGAAAGTGACCAACAATCAGTCCCAGTGGCAGATGAGCCCTTTAGAAAACCAAAGTTTCTAAACTTTGTCTCAGATCACAGGCTCCCAGCTTCCTGCTTTAAGGCTCCAACCTCCCAGGTACTCACTGTCTCAGCTGCAGCCACCAGAGTCCCCATGCACGGCCCTGAGCACCGCACATCCTGCAGGATCTTCACCCTTCCCAGCAGGAACACCTTCCTTCTTCCTCCAGGAACTGAGGCTGCTCTCCACGAAGCAGCAGTGGTCCCTGGGCCATAGAGGTAACCCAGGATTCCCTTCCTAGCAGTAGGTTTCTACACGAGCAGAGGATTTTCACACAGACCAGGAACTAGCTGCTGGCATCCTTTAGCTCAGAGAATGCGAGCGCATACCTTGGAGACACACACTTCGTGTTCAGGCATCTGCACATGGTTCAGGCATCTGAGCTGGGGCATTGCTATGGCCAAACTCATGTTATTTCTACCTGATCTTATTTCTTCCTCTAATAATGAGTATTGCCCCCAGGTCTCTGCTCCTAAAAGAACTTGACCTTCCCCATGGCTGAGGCTCCATTAGCAAAGTATGAATGAACTGTTAATGCGAGCGATTCTCCCTTATGCCCTGCCTGTCTTGCCTACACGAGACTTAGGTACTGTTCAAGGCAGTGCTCGCAGCCGCAGGCTCCGGGAGATACCTGCCTGTGCAGAGCTGAGCTGGGCTGGCTGCGATGGCCACTGAGAAGCTGAGTCACTCAGTGCAGCCCATGCTGACCTCAATGCTTCTGGCTGGTCTGCTAGCAGCATCCGTGATGTCCACCAGAAAACCACAGAAGGTATGGAGCCATGAGCTGCAGGAGCAGCAGCACAGAGCATCCTTTAGTTCTTGACCTGATGCCTTGCCTGCAGCCATGTCACATTATACCTAAGGTTTGCTGGTGCATGCTCTGGAGCAATGCACCCACAACAGCACCTGCAGAGCCGCAAAGCCATGTTTTCAGCTGCCACTGCTGCGCCCACCTCCCGACCCAGTGTGATGTACTCCTGGGTTTGCTCACAGCGCGGTGGCTCTGGGTTGCTGATCCGTAACACGCGGTCGCTCCCAGGTAGCTCAGGCTGCGGCACCACACCGCACGCTTCAGGGGTAGCAAAGCACCTTCAGGCTATAAGGTTCTGCTCCTGTGGTGACAAAGTTTGCACTCACTTTCAGATCATCCAGGTTAGACGGCAGAGGGCCTGGCTTGATAGATGAGACACAAGTCTGGCCTGAAAAGGTGGTTTTCACAGGAGAAAGAGGGGTGTTGTTGACAGAAGTTGATGAAGAATTTGAACTTTTGACCATTTGCTCATTTGATTGCCTGAAATAACAAAGGAAATTTGGGGTAACTTCTCTGTCCCCCTGGGGTCTCTGCGCCCAGCATACCATCTCTTTGCTCCCTTGGGGCTGCTATCTCCTGTGTGAAGGACTCCAGCCCCAAGGAAAGCCAGGCTGGGCTAGAAGGAGATTGCTGGTGATCCACCAGCAGGCGCCAGGTGCCCCAGCCAGTGTGCAAAGCCAGAACGGCTTTGCAGGAGGAGTGCTGCTCCCAAGCTTTTACATTTTATTTGCACGCGTCTGTCCCCCTTGCACTGGCACACACGGGTACGGCAGGGGAAAGTTCGGAGAGAGAGACAGGACTAAACACTGCTATTGGCACATTGCCACTCACTTTAGCTGGCCCTGGTGCATCCCTGGGTAGCTGAAATGTTGCTGCTGCTGCTGCTGTTGCTGCTGCTGCTGGCTGAGGATCTGGAGCTGCAGAAAGAGCTGCTGCTGCTGGAGGAGCCTGGCATATGCAGAGTCCATGGGTGGAGGGGACTTCTCTGCCTTCTGGTCTGGAGGGATATACTGGTGATACTTCAGCTTCTTCACCTTAGGCTTGGTGTCCTTGGGCTTTTTGTGACGGTTCTTGCTGTCACTGGATGATTTGGACTGTTGGTCCAAGAAGGAAAGGAATTAGCTGGGAGAAGAGCTCCTGCCACCCCCGTGAGAGCTCAGAGGCCTGGGACAGGGCAAGGGCAGCTCCTGCCAGCACCTTGACACTCCAGCTCCAAGAGTTGCTGAGCCTGCATGTGGGGGGCTCCCTCAGGGCCACATCCCAGCTCAGCTGTGCTGGAGAACACAGAAGATGGACAATGACCCTCTTTGCCTCGAAGGTATTTCAGTGTTGCCTTGTATCTCCTTCTTGCTGCTAGCCCCAGGGGACGTTGCCAGTGCAGAACCTGAGCACTTGCCTCTAGCTATACCTTGTACTGTTACGAAATTAATCGAATTACAGTTTTTGACAAGGTTTGTCTTCCTGAATTGTTCCAAGCCTTTAAGGCTAAACCCCCGCACCTCCCACACACGGAGCGCAGCACACGGGTGCTTCAGGCTTGGATGCGGCCAGGTGCTCTGGGCTTGATCCCCCTCCTGGGCAGCCTGGTGGCACCAGCATTACCTTCACGGCAGAGGGCACCGGGAGGGTTGGGCTCTCCTGCCCCGCCGCCTGCTTGGGGCTGTCACACTGTCTGCCCTGTGCCGAGGCTGGCTCCGGTGCGTGGCTGTCGGCGCTGTGGGCGTGATCCTGCAAGGGAGAGGCGAGCCATGCCACAGGACAGGGGACGTGGGGCAGGTGCCAGGGGCTGGCCAGCCTGGATGGCCTCTGCCTGCAAGGGGCACCTGGTACCCCATTCCCCTGCCCCACGTTGTCCCCAGTTCATCCCAGATGCTGCAGTCCATCCCAGTCCCCCCAGGTCTATCCCAGCCCACTACCCCCACTCCCCCAGTCCTCTGTCACCCCCATCCATCCCAGTCCACCCCCATCTCCAAGCCTTCTCCATTCCAACTCAGCCCTGTTTCCTCACTCGCCCCCGTATGCCATTGCTCAGTGTCCTCCAGCCCAGCCCAGTCCCCCCAGCCTACCGCCGGCCAGCCCCAGTCCCTCTGTTCCAGTCCACCCCACCCCAGCCCACTTCAGTTCCTCCCAGTCTCCCAATCCATCCCAGTCCCTCCGGTCTGCCTCAGTCCCCCCCAGTCCATCCCATTGCCCCCAGTCACTCCAGCTGCCTCTGGTGCTGTCACCGGTCAGCAGAGACATGGTGGCCCGTGCAGCCCTGTGTCCCTCCACAGGGGGCCGTGGGACCCCCATGGCCATGAGGCATGTCCCTGGGTCTGGGTCTCCTGCCCCGTCCCCCAGGGAGGCAGGGGGCATTGGGCCCTACCTGGGGTGCCCCAGCTGGGGTGGCAGGGGCTGGTTCCAGGGCCTTGGTGCCTGTCACCGGCTCGGTGGAGCCCAGGGAGTCCTCGCTCCTGGCCTGCTCCGGGGACAGCCCGTCGTTGCTGCTGTCCTCCTCGAAGGCAAAGGCATCAGCCGGCTTGGGGAAGCTGACCTGGGTGCCTGCCAGGGAAGAAGGGGCAGCGATCAGCGTCTTGCACTGAGCAGGGAGACGACTGTGGCAGTGGGAAGGATAGGGTGGGTGAGCCTCATGGGGTGCCACCATGCCTGTGCCCACCTCCTCCAGACCTGGACATGGTGCCCTGGGAGCTCTGCTGCCCACCCCGTCCACAGCCAGGCACGGGGCAGCACCCGGCTGTGCCCCATGGCCGCGGCTGGTGGGAGAGGGGCAGCATCTGCTCCCGGCCAGTGCCACGGCCGCGCTGCTCAGCAGAGGGGGCGAGGGGGAGCCCGGCCCCCGGGGCAGGAGGTTTCTCGCAGGCAGGTGGGGCTGGAATAGGGAGACAGGCGTTGGAGCCACCCCCTCCATCAGCAGAGCGCCCCGACCACAAGTGGTTCTCAGTGGCAGAAATGAGGTTGAAAGGAACCCGAAGGGTGACCTGGCCACACGGTGTGAGAGCCAGCACCGGTGGACCTGGCTGCAGCCAAATGGCCCCGTCCCTGCCCAGGGCTTCCCCCGCACGACACGATTCCTGCCATTGCTTCCCTGACATGGCTTCTCCCCCCTGCAGAGCTCCTGGCACGATGGGCAAAAGCTCTTGACTCCCAGCTTTTGCTGATAAAGTGCTGAAAAAAAGCCCAAAAGGTCTCATGTGAGCCTCGGGAGGGCTGCAGGTGGGGGGCAGAGGAAGGAGCAGCGTGGCTGTGCTCATAATCTCCTCGTGCTCATGTCTGGCATTTGTCAGGCAGCCTGGCACACCGATAGCGAGGTGACAAAGGGGGAAGTGGGAAGGGCCCGGGGTCAAGCTTCCACCTGTCCCTGCCGCCGGTCTGGCAATGTGCACCTTCTCACCAACACGCACCCTCCGGCTCTGCCCCTGCCCCTATCAGGGAGATAGGCGTTATCTCCGCCTGCTCCGCGGGCACTGCCGGGGGACGAGGCAGGCGCCCTGGCTCCCTGCCCCGCACTGCTGCCCAGCCACCGTGGGGCTGGGGATACAAGAGCGACTGCGTCCTGTGGAGAGCCTCTCCTCCCTGCTGGCCAGGGCACGGGGCTCCTCTCACGGCCCTGGAGCAAGGCCTGTCCCCTCTCCGTCACAGCAGCACCCAACCCGGGTCTTCCCTTTGGAACAGCAACGCTGCAGGGTCCTCCACCTGGGCCGGTGGGAGCTGCTCCCCGTGACTGCAGCCAAGCGGGGCATCCTCCCTCGGGAAAAACGACACCGAGCAAGGGGGACTTGCGGATCTGCAAGACTGCTGGGTTGTCACTTAGCCAAAGCCGGGAGCCCAAGGGACCTTCAGGACACAGGGGCAGCCTGGAGCATGACAGGAATGTGCTGCATCCTGCTCCCTGATACCGGGGGCCCACGCGGGTGGGAACGCTGCCCTTATCTGTCCTGCTCTCGCCCAGCCAGGGGCTGGCCATGTTGTTTCATGATCCTGTGTCTCTGCTGTAATCTCAGGGAGAATGGTGTTTGCTCGGGGCTGTTTCTAATGCACTGGGTATTGTCCTCTCAAGCGAATTGGACAAAGTGATGACAAGGACCTGGTAAAAAAAGGTTCTTATATCACTGCTGAGCTATGCAGAGCACTGGCAGCCTCCTGTCACTGGGACGTTAGGGCTTTCTGTTGGGGTCTGGCACTTTCTGCTCACCCTGCCGGAGGTGATTAGAGGAACACGTCAGCTGAACTTTCCACTGTATAAACAGTTGAGATTCCAAGGTTAAAGTAAAATGATTTTAAACCCTGTCATCCTTCTGGTATTGCGAAAACAAAAGGCTTAACATTCAGAAGTGCCAGTGCTCATCTCTGCTCTGTGTTCAACCCTTTGCCCCAAACCCTGAGCACCACAAGATGCCTCTGACTCCAAAAACCCACTTGAGGATCCTTCAGCTTGCGGCTTTCTACTGCAGAAACCTGAGGGCTGGGATTGTGTTCCTGGTGCAGTTGCACCACCTCCTTCTCATGGCACCCAACAGTACCAAATAGCTCTGACCCTAATGTGCTGCGTGTTTCACCCTAAATGGGATAAAACTGGCTTACAGGACACATTTTTTTCGCCAGCAATGTGATAGAAGGTCATTGCGAAAGGGAGAAATTTAAAGCTGAGCAAATCATTTTAAGCCAGACTTTGTATTTTTAACAATTTTGTCCTGTAAATCTCCGTTTACCACAAGGTCCTGACAAGGCAGCTGGAGAGAAAGTCTGTGCAAACTTCAGGCACACTGGCTTAGCCTCCCAACCTCAGCTCCAGTGGATAAAGTCATGCTCAAACTGCCTCAAATGTTTATAAAGGGGGGGGGGGAGAGATTTTCCCCCCACTGTCCTGTACTTCGATAAGTGGCTGGGGAAATTTTCCTTGAACTCTTCTTAAAAATTCCTCTTGAGGCAGAGTCCTGGAACATTTCACCTTCACAGACGAGAGCTGCGAAATGCTGGCACGGAGCAGCTGCGGGGCCGGGCTGGAGAAGCCGCCGTACGTACACGGTGTGCGCCTCACAGCAGCAAAACCAAGAGCAGGAACGATTGCGGGGCAGGGCAGAATGTATCTGAGCCTGGAGTATTTCATGTCATTTTATCCTGGTTTCTGAGATGCAATGGAAGTCACAGCGCTTCCTGTTCCAATTCCCACTTTTGGCATTACTCCTGTCGTTCAAAGGCTCCTCCTGTCCCAGAGCCCTGCCACTGTCCCCAGCTTGCTCTGAGCCCCAGAACTGACACTTAACATGGGATTGTGCCAATGGACAGAATCCCATGAACTGAGGAAGCAGAAGCCACAGAACAAGCAGTTCCCAGGGGGCAGAGCATCTCTCTAGAGCCCTGAGGGCCAATTTGGACATGCAGGGATGGCCCCCAGGCTTCAGAAATACGGGCTGCTGTCCTGGCACTGCAGGATGCTGCTGGCGTTCCTGCTCTTTCTCTGCTTTTGGACCTCCTTGTCCTGGCACCAAGCCCTCGAAAAATCTAAGTCACCTTTTTCCTTTTTTGCTTTGTGTCAGCTGCCACACCAGCCTCCCTACGGCAGCAAGGGGGACATAACTGTGGAGGACCCTGCCTCCCTCCTCCAGCCGGGGGCAGGTGATAGAGGAAAACTAAGCTTAGGCATCAGCCAGGCACTGAGTAGGTAGGAGTGTACCCTGCTTTGGGGCGCAGGCTGCTCGCCATACTCCCCAGCAGTCTAGCACCCCAGGGATGCTTCCCCATCCCAGCAATGCATCCCACTAGCATCGGTGGAAAAAAAGAGACCCGCAGCCTCCCTGAACTGGAACCACTTCCCCTTCACCCACTGGGATGTAAAAGCTTGGCGGGGCACAAGTGGGAGAGTCCAGGCTGGCCTCACAACCTGACGTGCACCCAGGTCCTCTCCCACGCAAGGGAGGGAGGAATGTCCTGTCTCCAGCAGTAACGTTTACACATTTAAAGCCTTGGGGAGGGAAGGGGTTTAAGAAAGGAGTTCTGAGGACACATGGCTGAGCAGTTGTGATTGTTGCTTTAAGAAGGGGGGAGCTCTCTTTTCATAGGTCTGGATAAGACAGCACAGACTGTGCTGGACTGGGTTACTCACTGTGAAAATAATAAAATTTAAGCAATAAATGTAGCTCTTAAGTCCAGGCAGGCCACTTCCCACAGTCGCTGCAGTACATCCTCAACATTGCCAGCCCCTGCCCTGCGCCATGCACACCACACAACACGTACGTTCACTTCCACTACCTTTTATGGCCTCTTTCACAGCTGAGTCGACAGGAATAATATTCTTCTCCACCAGCTCCAAAGGACCCGGCCTGAGAGCAATCTTTTCATTGAGATCATCTGCCAGTCGGGCTCTTTTCAGCTTCATTTGAGTAGACTGAATGGACCCCTCTGCAGCTGAGTCTAAAAGGCCAAAAGGAAGGCATCAGTTCAGGACCTGGGGCATCTCTAAGCACAGTGCACAGCAGGAATATGCTTCCCCTTCAGCACAGTCTTTCTGGGCTGCAGCCAGCACCTAAGCATGGCTCAGTGCACAGCAGGAGCTGCTCTGGGGCTGGGAGGGAGGATGCTGGATTGGATAGGGCTGGTGGGGTTTGGGAAACGGGTCCTCCTCTGAGCCTTAGATCCAGCTTCTCCATTCCCAAGCAAGAGCCTCTGCCTACCAGCCTAGGCTTGCAAACTCAGCCTGCAGCTGCAGCATCCTCCCCAAAGCCCAGGAATGATCTGCAAAGGAAACTTCATCAAAAAGTTGTGACTAACATAAGGGCCAAAGCGGACTCCAGCTCCTGCCTACCAGGAGCCCATTGGCCCTTGTGACTAGTGCAGATGGATCCCTGCTTCTGGGGAACAGCTGGAGAAAATAAACATGAACAGCATTTGACAACTGGAGTAAATAGATTACACTGGCAAAAAAAATGCTGAGTCTTTGGGAGTGGGCATTTGGGGGCAGCATGACTACAGTGCTCCAGGTGCTCAGGGGAAAAACAAGCTGGAGGGGAGCACAAAAAAATGCAGCTAGATCTGGAAGCCACAGCCCTACCAAGCCAGCTGAGAAGTCCCCAGTTATCAAGTGTGACAGAAGAGCAGCCAGTTAAACACAACAATTTCCCAAACCTCTGGTGGCGCAGGGGTAAGTAGTGAGGGAGTGGGATCCTAAGCCAGACCTTGTCTATACCCTCAGGGGTCTGAAGTAAGAAGGGCTGCACCTAGCTTGTGCTCTCTTCAAAGACCGGATTCTCTTCTAGAAGAGATGCTGTGGGCAGCACAAGCTGCAGGGCTGGGTACCAGGAAAAATTCTCTGCAGGAGGTCAGCAGGGCTGATCTAGGCTCACTTCTGGCCTCAAACTTATAGAGAGCAGCGAACACACGTGAGCTCCTTGAGGTGAATGGTACCAGAATGTATGCCTGTGAGGCATTTAGATGATGTGAAGTGTCTTAGCTGGCCAGTTTCCATCACCTCTAGGTGGTCCTGTTATGAACCAAATGGACATGTAAGTCCCTGATATTCCAGGGCACACCTCCACGAAATGCAGGGCACGACATACAGAGGTGTGAGCAGAGGTTCCAGCTGAGATGTGTGTGTGGGACAGCACAGCCAGCTTGCTCCATACACAGCCAGGCAGCCTCTGCTTCTCCTCCAGCTGTGCCTGGCCAGCCCGGTCCCTGCGCAGTGACTGCAGCTGCCTCCACATCTGGTTTACAGCCCCCAGGCCCCAGCTCCAGTCCGTATTGCTTCTATTACTTAAACTAAGGGAAAGACACTTCCCACCTGTTAAGCAAGCAATGGTGCTAGCTCATCTTAGGGATGGAGACCCAAGGGCAAAGCAAGGCAGCGGCATTGACCCAGCACGGGCCCTGGCTCAGCCCTCCTGTGTGCCAGAGGAAAAAGAAATATGGACTTCATCCATGTCGAGAGCAGCATTTGCAGTTGCCAGAGAGTGATCTGCTTCTTCCAGGTGACTGACAGGACCGGAGGAGAGAGGCTGCACATCCTCCTCCCTAAGGAGCTTGTTATCTCTGAAGATAAGGAGGGACCCTGCAGTGTGCTGCAGTCTGTGATGGGATGCAGCAGAGCCATGCCAGCTCTCTGGCTGGGAGGGGACGCCACGATGGGACAGGGAAGAGCTGCTGTGGCTCACGGACTGATAGCAGGGCTCACTCTTCATATGGCTCTGCTTGGGTCATCAACTGCATCGCCATGAATTGTCACACAGCATATCCAGAATTATGGCAAAACAAAAGATGCCCAGCTTTGGGAGGGTATTGTCACCACCTGCTACAGGGATTTCAGTGCCCTGGACAAAAAATGCCCCAAGTGTGCTTTTCTTGAGGATTAGACATTAGCAAGTCTATCTAACAGAGTCCTCTCACAGCTGTCCTCGACCCCACTGTCCTCTAGAGCATCTTAAACTGGTCCCTGCCAGAGATGGGAGAAAGATTAGATGGCCTTGGGTCTGCTTCTGTCAGGGAATAAACGTGTGTCCTGCCTCCTGAAGACCAGGTTTGGACTGAACTCCATACAACATGTGTCCCATTTGAATCTGCCTCTCACGAGCAGCTGGGACAAAGTCTATCATGATGAGAGTCCTGAAGGGAACCCGAGTGGGGCAGGACAGACATGAAGCAGGAGGCACAAGGAGCACATGGGAGAAGCTCAGGCAGTCTTACCTTGTAAAATGTGCATACTGACCAGGTCTGATCGCTCAGGCCTGCTTCTGATCTTGTGCTTGAGATAATCTTCAGTCTGCAGAACACAAATGCAGAGAGTTACCAGGCTAGAGCAGAAATAAGGTACAGAGAGTGACTGCCCCTGTGCCATCCCATGTTTCTTTTGGATTTATTACAAACTGGGTTGAGTGAGCTCCTAAATGGCTTTTTTTTTTTTTTTCTTTCCTTACTCAGGCACTGGCTTGTTCTTGGGCAGGTGTTCTTCAGAAAAGGAACAATGTGCATGGAGCTGCTGACTGCTCACTAGATCCCCTCCTAAGCTGTGTCCTTCCCAATTTCCCGTGGGCTTCTGATGCCTGAAGTATTACGACAGCTCAAGGGAAGCATGAGACCTATTCACTGGGAGCGGTGGATCTGTTCCCAGCTCAGCAAACCGTGTCACCTGAGAGCTGCACCAGAGCAGCTCCAGTGTGGACGGTTAGCAATGGCTCCTGTGGGAAGCCTGGCACTCTGGGGTGAGCTGTAAGGCTGAGCAAGCCGTGAAGATGCCCAGAGTCTTTACCCAGGTCAGCCACGAGGCTATGCCTTCCCGCAGTCCTGCAATTCCTGTGTGTTGTGATTCCTCACCCTGCCTATCATGTGGGGTTGGGAAAACCCACTTTGCAGATCACTTCAGCTGAGCTTCTGATGAACATGGTCCTGGAGCCTTGTGCCAACTTCCTCATGGCTTTAGGAACAGAAAGGCACAAAGAGGTACACTAACGCTGTCCATTAGGGCCAAGAAGTCAGTGTTGAGGGCAGCTGACCTCAAGAATACAGATATAAGGTTATCCCTGGTGAAAAAAAGCTAGAGCACAACTTGGACAAGTTATTAGCTGTTTGCTAAGTTGAGATGCAAAAATAAATAGCACAAAAAATGTACATGGTTCAAAGAGGTTGAAATCTTCAGGATAAACATAAAAGAATAGTACAAGCAGCTGGAGCAAAACTGAAACCCCACAGTACAAAATGTACAGAATCATGAGAAAAAGATTTTATAAGGACTTCTGTAGCTAGGACAAGGCAGTGGAAAGTGCGGTCTGTGTTCCATAAACAGGAGAAATAATTGTGCACGCTGCCGAGATGGCTACAGGATTTAATGCCTTTTTAAACCATCCTCACTAAAAAGATAAACGGCTATTTATCAATCAGATGACTCAGCCAAGAACCTTCAGCAAGAAAAGAGAAGAACCTCCAGTTATCAGGTTGGAGAACAGGTTGGAGAACACTCAGATGAGTTAAATGTTCCCGAACAGTTTGAGATACACAAGGCCAGAGTAATAGCAACTGTCTGTGGGTCTCCAGGAAACCAGGCAAGGGAGAGCATAATTTCTTGCTTTAAAAGAGATGGAGAGAAGAAACCAGGAAACTATAAAACAGCCAGCAAGACATTGGACCAAGTAATCAAACAATCTATATAAATGGATTTTGAAGATAGCAAGGAGGTGAGTAACAGCCGGGATGGATTCATCAAGAACAAGCCACATCACACCAACCTAATTCCCTTCTATGGAGAGATGACAGATTTCTGTTACAGGAATAAACATGAATGTCATGTAGCATGAATTTAAGCATGTTTTGACATTATCTCACATGGCTTTCTCATATTCAAGCCAGAGAAATTTGGTCTGGATAAGACTAACATAAAAAAGGAGCATAGCTGTGGGTCACCAGGGGAATTAGCAATGGCTCGCAGTCTAAGCAGAAGAATATATCAAATCATGTTACACAGCAATTTTTCCTACTAGCCAATGTATTCATTAATGCCTTTGATGACAGAAGACATACTTCTTAACTCTGAATCATTCGAGGCTAACAGATCACAACGCAACACGATTTGGAGGAACTGAAGTATCAAACGTATCTGAAATACATTTGATGTAATTTCAAGAAGGACATTTGGAAAGGGCTGCGTTCAGGTCACAGCTAGCCACAGCTAAGCCAGCTGATTAAGCACTGGGGTGGATGAAGGCTTAATTCACCAGAGATGCTTCTGTAGTGGTCACTGGACAGTGGCCTTAAGCAGAAATCATTTTCTCCATAAACAGAGAAAAAAATATAAAAGGCTCTGGAGAATCTAGTGATCAGCAGCTGAACCACATGCCGAGACCAGCAGGCAGGTTGCGAGGAGGCACAATGAAGGATGTTGGATAGGTCCTGGGAATAGCAGGGGCCTGTTCTGTGCCCTGCATCTGAAAGGGTCCATGGGAAGGGTCTGGGTGACAGCTACAGAAGTCGTTATTGAGCCAGAGATGGGAGAGGTTGAAGGAAGGGGAGGTTGGTCAGGCCAGGGGTGAGATAGCTATGGGGAAACAGGCTGCAAAATACTTTAAAAAAGTGTTATAAGAAAAGATAGACAGTTTTGCATGTACATGCATATAGGAGAAAAAGCAATGGGCTGAAACTTCAACAGAGCAGCTTGGGCTGGGGCTTGGGGGACACCTGCTAGCAGCACAGGACAGAGGGCACAGGAGCTGGGGTGGGATGTCCCTCGGTGCTCACACATCTGTCAGGAATGACCCAGACAGTGCTGTTCTGCTCTGAGGCAGAGGCACGACAGCTGTCCCCCCCCCAGTCCCTCCCTGCCACGCTTGCTGGGGTGCTGGGAGTGTGTGCCGAAGCCCTGCCGAGCCAGACTGCCGAAAAGAGTCAGCCTGCCCTCCGTCCTCCAACCCAGCAATCTGTTACAGGACACTGACTTCAAAGTCTGCTGCACTGGCCTGATGCCAGCCTCTAACATAGCCACTGACACGTTTAAACAAATAATAGACATTTTGTTTACTGAAGTCTTTACAATTCCTTACCCTCCCACTCCCTATTTTTTTTCCCCTAGTTTATTTTCACCAGCACGATCCCTCGCTTGGGCCACGCGTAGGTTTGCCTGGTTCCCGTGCCAGGTCAGAGCAAGCTGGTGTCTGCACCCATACGCTACTAAATTCTCCTGATGGATATCCAACTAATCCTCAGATCAGGTCCCGACTTGCTGTCCTACAGCTGTGGCACTGTTTGTATTGAACCCAGCGTTCACACTGTGTTAGCCTGACTTTCTGCAGTGAATTCAATTCCTTTTGACCTTTGCTGTTTATAAGCTGTATTTGTGTCACTGGGGTGCAAATGGTGGAGAAAGACTTCAGATGTGGGTTTTTTAGTGTCAGCTGAAGCAGAAGAGCTTTCAAAACATATGAAAATGTTTATTGTTATCTGCTTTCTGTTTGCAGAAGATTGGTTTGGAGGAATATCAGCTAAACAACAAATGCCATTGAGTAATTATCTGGAAACAGCCGCTGCTCCTTCCCTGTGACAGCTCTAAGCAGGGCATCCTTGCAAAGGAGTGTATGTTTGTTATGGGCTGTGCTCATTAGTGTCTTTGTTAGTGTGCTCCAAAAAAGCATGCAGTTTGGGAGAGACTAGACCATCCTTCCCTTTTCCCCAGGCAACCAGCCAGTGAAAGCTTTTGAAGAGAAAGACAAAGAGACAGAAATGTATACTTAGACTGTAAAATATATGACACTTCAAGGATACTTTGGATTGCTTGAAATTTCATAAGCATACTAATTTTTCAGAGTCATATTGTATTCCTTATGCTAGCCGTTTATTACCGCAGCAGATTTGGGGCAAGTGATTTGGAGTGTGTTTAAGTTCAGAAGAGCTCTTCTCCATATTTCACAATCATTCTTCCTTGCAAAAGTCCTTTTCCGTGTGGCTGCAAGCACGTTTTTGCAGATTAACGGAACAAACTCTTGTGTTTAAGCAAAACCTGCATGACTGCTGACTGTTCCCTTTTCAGTGGACATCACTGCAGATTGGCCAAGGCTGGGTGGTGGGCGCTCGGAAAGCAGCGTGATTTCCCAAAATGATCGCATCGCAGTGTTTCGATGTGTTCTGGAAATGGCCACTTATCTTATCTATGCCTTCAGCAATATTTAGGGAAGCCGGAGCGCAGTTAGATAATGGGGCTGGTGGGAGCCTGGCCCACTTAGCTGCCTGGATGCTGTGTGCCCTAATGGCCAAGCTGCACTGCTGAGCTAAAAGCCAGGCTCCTCTCTGATGACAAGCGTGAGCTCCCTAGGGACTCGGGTGACAAAGGACATCTGCATTCCTCCTGCACACTTGCTAAGTAGTTAGGCTCCTGCAGTCCTCTTTGCTGCTGGCCCTGCTTTAACCCCGCTGCCTTGAGCAGCAGAGAGCCACCAGCACAGCAAGGAGCAGGCTGTGGACCTGGCCGGAGAGGGGAACAGCACCACGCTCTGCCCGCAGCCGCTGCTGAGAGACAGGGGCTGCTGTAAAAGCCCACAGCTCAGGGCACGGATGGCCCCTCTGCCCTTTTAAAGCTTCCCTGCTTGAAGAAGGCTGCCCCAGAACCCTGTCTTGGCCCCACCACATCTGGAAGCAGGGGACATGCCCTGACCCTCATCCTTGGCCACAGAGCCTGAACGGAGGGTGCCCGAGGAGGGGACAGTGGTGGCAGGTGCTTTCAAACCCCGCAACTCATGCACAGCGAGCCCACGTGCTCCCTCATCGGAACGGCTGCAGGAGTTACCTTGGCTCGCTCCAGACTTTTTCGCTGTTCATGGAATGCGGATGGGCTTTTCAGTGCTGCAACAGGAAAGAGAGAGGAGCGGTCAGCACAGGAGCGGAAGCAAGCAGCCACCAGGATATTCAGCAACAGCATTTTAATGAGTGCTATAAAAATAGCGACACAAACTAGCTGTTCTCTTTATTGCGCTGACTAAAAATAACTCAGGAAAGCTCTGGGAAATCCCGTGCTCTCAGCCAGCCCGTGGCAAGAGAGCAGGGGGGACGCGGAGCACGGGGAGCGCCAGAGGCACACAGTCAGGGAGTGGGTGCAGGCTTTGAAACGTAGTGCTCCGTGGGACACGGCAGAGAGTGGATGTGGCTTTTCCCTGAGTGCTTCCTGCAGGTCGTGGAGAGCACCACAGCCCCAGAAGACAGATCTGGGAAGAGCAACAACCTGAGAGGGGATCTCACCTGCAAGGCAAACCTGAACCTGACTGAGGGCTGAGGCCAGCAGGAAAACTGAAAAGACCTGCCTTGCTCCCTGGGGCCATGTGAGCACTGCCTCCAGCGAGGGTACTTCAAGGCCCCCCAGCTGTGGCTCTCTGTCCCTCTTCCATCACTGACTACCCCTCTGTCTCTCACTGGACATTTGTCCCATCCCCTGCCCAGAAGCATGTGTGACATGTGGCAGGCAGCTGCCTGGCCAGGTACCAGACAGCAGACCATGCCCCCAGCATCTCCTGACACCAAGGAGGAATAACCCAGAGGGGCTCCTGAAAAAAGGCCAGTGAACCCTGGCTCTTGGACCAGTGATCACCAGTCCATGGAGCAGTCTGCACTGGAGTCATGGAGAACCTTGCGCATTTCCTTGTTTGGTTCAGCAGAAATAGGAGCAGAATTTGTGTGGTGAAGGGGTTAATATTTCTCAGATCCTGCCAAAAAAAATTTCTGTCTGTGTAAGCAGGCAAAATTAACTGTTACCATCAGGACAGGGAAGGGGAAGATGTCCTGACCCACAAAACCAGTCTGCTACAGCTCCTTGTTTGGCACCAAGAATTCCCTTTCCACCTTCTGAATGGGACCCAACAGGGGCAGAAAGTATCTTCACGCAGGACGTGTTACTCTCCATCAGTCTAGAGGAGGATAAAGAGAAGACTGGGGGCAGATAGGAACTGTCTGGGGGGCCTCTGAATTGGCTGTCAGCAGGCAACACGCAGGGCAACCCCCATAACCTCCGGTAAATCACGATAAAACACAGAAGGCACATTCCTGCTCCTAACATTTGGAAAGCAGACATACAGACAAGCTAGCGTTACTGTGCCATGCTCCGGTGAGCAGCCGTGAGGACTTGTGACAGCTGGTTTAATCAGAAGCAAAATAAAATGGTGCACACGAGAAAATGAAGTTAGCAAGAGAGATGACTTTTACAGCCCTGCTCACTGTGAAGTCCTGCCACTGGGAGCGTGCTATGGGCACTGACCAAACACCATGCTATTCAAGAGGAAAATGTTGCAGAATTTAGTCATTTACCAAGATTTTTGCAGGAATTATGTGGATGCTGCAGCTTGTATTAGTCTGCAAAACAAATAAAGACATCGCTAGCACCGGTTCTTCAGACAATTTGTCAGGGGATGACATGTCAGCTTGAAATGGCTGAGGCTCTGGAGGCAACAGGGCAGAGCTGCTGTGCTTAGCATTGATAACCTTGGCACTATTGCCTCTGCGGTTTCAGTTAGAGGATGAGGTGCTGGTTACAAGAAGGTCTTTACTTCAAGCACAGCTATTTCTGCAGCCCATCACGACAGGGGGAACCTTGCTTTGAGGAATCTTTGATCCTGCAGGCTGTCTCCCCTTCTTTTTGGGTGGGTGAACAGGATCTGGCTGGGGTCCAGGGCAGGCATCTGTGTGGGTCTAGAGAGAGGGTTCCTCTCTTCTCAGCCCTACAGCCTGCCCTTCTGCAAATGACTCCACATGCTCTTGATTTAAAATGCTTTTGCTGGGTCTGTACCAGTTTCACTGGGACAATAAAACTGCCTGTGTTGTTGCATGAACTGGAAACTTCCTACTCAGTGAGCCTGAAGAGTGGGGCAGGCTTTGCTTTCACCTGCGCTCCAATGCATCAGGAACGTGGCTGTGTCTCAAAAAACCTGGATCTCCCCTTGCTTTCAGAGGATCCTCCATACACAGTCACAGGGCTGAAGGAACTCAGGGGCTGCTCTTGCCTACCAGTCTGCGCCTGTCTTTTATTTGTAGACACTTTGTCAGTAGTGTTGGTTGTTTTGCCAGCCAGTTGTTCGATTTACTACCTGAAAACATCAGACAATCAGAGTCCAGCTTTGAACCTGAAGTCTTGTGCAATGCTACTGCTCCTGAGCATCCTCCTTTAGGCAGTTTCCTGCCTTCTCCAGTGACGGGGCATCTGAATATTCCACATTTCTTAGAGCAGCATCCAGGGGAGTGTGAACAGAGCTCAGGTAATGCAATGGCATTAATCTTTTCCAGTCAAACCAAACACAAACCGGGCTTCGCTAAGGATATTCATCTCACTGCACTATGCTTGGGTAACACTGATACTTCTCCTTGCGCTACGCTCTTGGATACCCAAAACCAGACAGTTTCCTAGGACTTACTCCAATGTTTCGTGCTTACTGTGCTATAGCTGCACTGCTGAACAGCTCAGGAGGCTCGGCATATAGTCACCAACTCCCCCTCCTACCAGGGTTTGTACAAGACCTTCAAGTCTTCTGTCCAGTGGTATTCTGTCACTCTGACCTTCCGTCTCTCTTTATAAAATGGACCAGTAGGGAAAAAAAGTTTCTCTGACCTGACATTATACCAGCAGAAAATGTATGCAATGAGTTGAAAGCAATCCTTGTGGAGAATCCGATGTGCAATGTGGGGCCAAGTGCACGCTCCAAGCTGGGAACCAAACCTGACTCTCACCGGGGAGACCAGCAATGCCCATCTCTTCTCTTTCCAGAAGGGCTATTAACTATTGTAGCTTATAGCCATATGGGTTCCTTTCTTACCCTCCTGCCAGGCATATGAATCGAGATCCTGTCCCGGTGCATCTCCCAGAGCCCACCTCTCCTCAGATGCGGTGGTTCCCAGAGCCAACAGGGCATGGGAAGATGTGGTAAACAAAGACTTGTTTTTTCATAAGGAATGACTGCACATGCTCAAGTCATGGGGAAGCTGGCTGGGGCTTCCATGTATTAAATGCTAAATGTCTGACACTTCCTCCTGAGGTCAAATTCAGCAGTTAAGTTCTTCATGTTTGTTTTTATAATGGCAAAAGTGCCTTTTCTTCTATTACTTTGAGTGAGTGAACTGTGCTCAAGCTTCCCAAAATGGCCTTCTTGGACAGAAACCAGACTGCAAAAATATCAGCCTACAAGCTGGGAGTGCAAAGAAGCCATAAGGAACAGGAAAATACCCTTTAGTTAGTATCAAATAAATTTGGCTTAGTATGTGGACTGCAACATGTAAGGTTTAATTGTTAGGTGCCACGTGTAAAAGTGCAGTCGCACGCACTCAGCCTTGCGGAGCCGTGTCAGGTATGCAAACCTCTCAGTCGGCCCTACTGCTCCATATGTGTGCAACGGGGCGTCCTGCACCTTATCTGAGCATGCCCACTTGTACGGAGTAGACTTAGCAGTTCAGGAGATGTTAGACATATTTTTTGCCCACTGACTGTATCGCCAGTGTTTGCAATGCTATAACAAATATCACAATATTTTGCTTAAAGCTCCAACTCCTGGAGTCTTGTGATGAGAATGCTTGCCCTTTGGTGGCAGGCAGCATAAAATCTGCACGCTTAAAGAAACAGAAGAAAAATTGAAAGCATGTGCGTTATCAGTCTTAAAACTGTGTGATCATTTTGACAGTCGTGATTTTTGTCATCCTGCTCAAGTTTACTTAATGCTTGATGCTGGCAATACTGTACTAAGAAGGCATCTGTTGCTGGCTACCTTGATAGGATCCTTTAGGAAGGCAGCTGCGTGAGGAGGGCAGAGGGATGGGCAGGGTGCAGCAAGCAGTGCCGGAGCCATGCTCTTAGCGAGTTGTCGTTCTGTTGTTTAGGCAGGAGCTGCGTCACAGCCTTCAAGGTCAGCCAGAAGAGACAAAAGTGACACAGCCTTTGGAAAGTTGTGGTCTTAGCAGTGAACCCAAGGGGCCCTTGATGAGACAGGAAGGATAATCCTCTACCTGGGTCCCAGGTCACAGATTCATGCACATGGAGCTGAGCTAGGTCAGGGTGGAGTTATCCATCGAGCAGGGCTGAGCTCCCAGCACCATTTCTCTGGCAGTGCTACAGGATTCATGATGCACCTGCAGGTGCAGAACGGGGGCATTTTCATTCACTCACTTTTTGGGTTCTGGCACCTGGCTGCCGGTCCTGAATGACTACAAGGTAACGCTGGCCTGGAGCTCGTCCGTCAGGCATGGATGCCACGTTAGTGAGGGCGAACATGGTCAGCGAGGGACATCACCCATCAGTCTGCAGCAGGGAGGCCCAGGTGGGATCCCACCGGCCTCAAGTGTGCCCTGACAGCTCTGCCCTGTGGAGTCCTGCCCGGGCACAGGCACAGATCTGAACAAGCCTCACTCACCCCGGGGCTGCCTCTCCTCACTGGGGCCAAGCAGTTACCCTCTCTTCTGCCACAGCTTCCCAGAACAGGCCCTCTCCACCTTTTCCTCCTTCTGTCGGTCTGAGCCTGCCACGGAGACTCCTGGCTTTTACAGGAGGACACGAGATTCTCTGCCCTTGCCTACACGACAGCTGTGTGAGTCTTCTTGTTGGATGTGCTTGTCCTGCTACAGTGACCTCTGGGACAGGGAGCTATGCAGCTGAGTTTCTGGATGGTGTAAGCTAAGCATGTCTCCTACTTCAGTTTGAGAAGCAGCATTATAACCCACGTGGCAAATGCTGGGCACTATTGTACAGCACCAGGGACCATAATATTTCAACAGGGAAGGAAGCAAAGCCCCCCTGGTAGCAATCTGCTCAGAGCTGAGTGGGTCTGAGCAGGCAGCTGGTGCCACACGGTGCCCCAGCAGTGCCCAGGATAAGCCCAGCCCCTCTGAGCCAGGGGTGGGTGAAAAAGGCAGAAAAAGATACTCACGTGGCATGATGCCTTGGTCTGCCAGCTGCTCACGGGTCCTCCTCTGCTGAAGCCGTAGCTGTAAAACTGTGAGAGAGAGAGAGAGTGTCAGGGAAGGATGCAGGATTTTACTGAGGTGCTAAGACATCTATCTGGGACAACGTGTTGAGGGATCTGTGCATGGAACAGAGCTCTGGCACTGATCCCTGCTGCTGCTGGATCAGCCTTGGTGGAGCAGAGAGCTGCAAGCAACGGGGACTGCCAGGGAGGAGCTGCGCAGCCCGCACCTACCCCATCCCCACTTTTGCAGGCAGATGAGTGGGGCAGGGCTGGTGCTGGTGCAGGCAGTGCCCTGGTGCCTGGGGCAGACTGGTCCCTGCCTGGCACCTGTAACAGCAGCCTCAGGTGACCACGGCTTTAGCTCAAATAGTTACTCAGTTCTGAACTCTGAAGCTGGGAGGTCCTCCCTTGCCCCAGCACTGTGGATTGAGCAAGGCTTTCCAACTCCACCACCCTCCTGAGAGCCTGGCAGCACATTTCCAGCCCTGCAAGGCTTGGCACTAGATGCAGATATGCTTAATGTACTGAGGGGGATGCAGATGGTGTGGTGAGGAGAGATTAGTGCCACCCCTGTATGAACCCAGTGCTCCAAGGACCTGCAACCTCCAGTATAACTTCTTTTTGGAAACAAGGCACTGGCAGATGGGAACGAACCGCTGATCAGGGTCACTAAGTGCCACAGTGGCATGGGCTCAGCTACAGAGCATCAGTTAAACATCTAACAAAGAAGCACCTCTCTACATTTAGAGCACGTAACGACAACCCACCATACACCTGCAGCCTGCCTTGTGCAAGGCTACAGACCTCTGTGTGGCCCAGGACTGCACAAATTAGTTCATCCCATCACTCAGCTAACCCTGCCTGAACTTTGAGTCAGTAACATATTCTACACATACTTTTTTTTTTTTTTTTTTTTTTTGCAAATTTCTCTTCAAGAATATAGACACGTAACACAAGATAAAACATAAACCACACTTCCATATTTTCCTGCTGGAAACTCAGTACAGCTTGCCATGAGGACATGTCTCTTTCAGAGGTCACAATATAACTGCATGCACTTCCCCTGCCTGCCATTACAGCCCCAGACTGCATCCCCTTAGCTGCCCGGAGAGAGCTGGTATTGGAAGGGGAAAAGAGGGAAGAACAACTTTTTTGCTCTTGGGAGCAACCTGCTGAGCTCTGTCAACAGCTCATGTCTACAGTGCAGCTTCCCTCGGATGTGGGATGGAGCTGGACAATAATCCCTTCCAGAGGAGTCTCCGCAGCACATGGCTCCCCGAGATGCCATTGCCTGTGACTTTTCCATGTCCTCAGTACAAATCCTGTCTCACAACTCACAGCAAATGTTTACTGAAGGCCTCACGTGAGACAATGATCTCCTGCCAAATTCCAGCACTTCTTGGGACACCAAAGATAGATTCTTGCAGTAAGGGAAAAACGTCACCTTCAGTACCCAGTAAAGTCTGCATGCGTGCTGCTCCCCTCATGCCAGAGTGAAGCTGGTGGCTATAAGTCACTGGCAAACCTTGCTGCCAGGGAAGTCTGTAGCCCTCCATGGCTCCATGGCACCACCCCCAGTCAGTGCTGGTTCTGCCCATGGACACATATTTATACCCTTGCACTCCAGGTATCTACATCAGACCCAGTTTTCTGCATCTCCTTTACAGGAGTCACCCCCCTCAGGGGACCTCAAAACCAAATTAGACAGACCGTGCTTGAGGAATGCCTCTTTCATCCTTGACTATAGAGGCAGTTTAACAGTAACCAGCTCGTAGTAGTATCTTACGCAGGCTGAGGTGGACCACGGTTTCTCTGTGTGGAACCTTCTTTGTGATCAGTCATGATATTGGACAACCACGGAGAGCTTTGCACTTCTGCTGAGGAAGAGATGTAACTTTACGGAATAGGGGACCTAACAGAGGTCAGAGACTGTCCAAGAATAAAGATTTGTAGCTCACCCAAGAATAGTTCTCTACTCTTCTAGGTCCTGGTCCAGTGTCCCAGGCATTACAGCATCTTGCTTTAAACTGAGGCAATTTACATACAACATCCCATCTTCAAATGGGAATCAGAGACAGCAAAGACTTCTAGAGCCATATACAACACCCTGCCAAGGACACGGCAGTCTGCCCCATCTAGCTGTAAAACATCCCAAGTGAGGATGCTCCATCACTTCCCTCCAGAGCTCCCACATCTGCCAAAGTTTTTGCACCATTTCAGTCCGAGTTCTGACAGAGCCAGGCCAAGTGCTACACCACACCCACATGAGCCAGGGGGATGCTATCCATCAGATGACCATACATTCAAAGCCCACATTCTCTGCTGCGTCTGCTTATTTCACAGCCGTTCTTAGCAGACAAGTAATTTAACAGCCTTAGAGCATGGTCAGCTGTCAGCCAGGCCTGTTCAGAGAGAAAGGAGATGGCACAAACTCCCTTGAAGCATAGCTTGGAAGGTGATGATGATTTCCAGTGTGGTGGCCATAAGTTTCAGCATCAGTCTTGATGCAAGAAGTGCTGAAAACATGTAGGTTTCACTGACACAGCTCTCCCTTTGCTTGGATGCAGGATCAGCACCCAGGAGCCCAGATTTCCCAGACCCTGCTGCCTTCCAGCGCCCAGTGCACTGCCCGGGGGAGCTGCCCCACCGCAGGTGCTCCTTTGCCTCCTGCGCTAAGCACTGCAGAGGGACCAGCACAGAGGGGACCTGATGCTGTTTATTTGTGTAGGGAAAAAAGTGTCCAAAATGTTTTTCATGTCGACAGGCTGTGAACAAGCAATGCCACAAGCTGGTCCGAGCATGAGAGCTAAGCAATTCCATGGGTGAGTGGCTACGGGCTGGCCATGCGACCTCCCACAGACACGTGGTTCCTCTTGGGCCACGCTGAGCTGACATCCCGGCCCATCCTTAAGCCACAGGGAATGAAGGAAAAGTTTATCCAGCCTTGTTTGTTGAGGTCATGCTGACAGAAAAGGTGAGTGCAAGCGCTGGCCATTTCCAGGAGCATTCCAGGCTTGACGGTTGGAACAGTTATTTCAGCTACTGAATATTCATCCAGATCTGGACCTCCTCATGCAGTAGGATGCATGCCTTGACTCCCAAATACCACCTCTATGAGCTCCTAAAGTCTGCTGCAAAGCATCTGAAGAAACATAGCTGTGGACAGCATCAGACCGTAACACTAAACATCCCTGCAGGAACAGGTAAAGCAGCCACTACTTTCGGCAGCCTCCAAGTCAGTGCTGTAGCTTGCAGCTTGGCAGACAACAACTCAAGGCTTGCACTCTTCTCTTACAACCAACAGTGCTTAAAAACAGGGCTGGAGGAGCCCCCGGCATCATCCAAACCACCATCACTTAGCTGCTTCTTGAAGGGGACTTTAAATCTGTTGAAGCTGTACCTGAGCCCCGCTGCATTCCTGTCCTCTTCCTCTGCTACACGTCTGGAGGTCTGAGCTCTGAGTGCTGCCTGTGACTCACTTTGAGGATACTGTCATCCTCCAGATAAGGGAATTATTTTCTTCCTGAATATTCTTAATTTTTTCAAGGAAACTGCTTTGCTAACACTTCAGAAGAACATTTATGTTACAGAGAGTGATGGCTGGAGCACCGATGAAACAATCTTGGTCCGACACCCCCAGCATACTTGTTGCCTGTCTGTATCAGCTTGAACAGTGAGAAGTACCCGCAAGGCAGCAGTCACACACACTGGTCACCCTGTGGTACCAAGCCCTGAGAAGCAGCCTTGCTTCCAGCAGCCCTGCTCCCTCCTGTGGTACTCCATGATGAGAAATCCCTCCCCAGATGATACCAGGCATGCCAGAGATATTCCAGTGATTTTGCTCATTAACTTTTTCTGTTAGAAATAGTTCCTTTTCTATGCTAGCACCAAGTCCCATTGAGTGATACAGCTTCTAGAAACCTGTGCAGTGGGGCTGTGTCATCGGTGCAGAGAAGACCTCCTGGCATCAGTCGTAACTGGCTCTAGTGGCCCAGGCTCTGAGCACTGCCCATGACTCACCCTCCTCCCTAGGAGTTAACCTCAGAGCTTTAGGAAGCTAAGAGGACAGCTTGGGCCTTGCCTGGCCTGGTGATGCACTGGAAAAGACACATTCAAATTCTCTCTCC
Source organism: Falco peregrinus (assembly GCF_023634155.1). Taxonomy (NCBI): domain Eukaryota; kingdom Metazoa; phylum Chordata; class Aves; order Falconiformes; family Falconidae; genus Falco; species Falco peregrinus. Next base: position 118,161,002 of record NC_073722.1, on the reverse strand, counting down.
GTCCCCAGAGCAGGCAGACCTGGCCTTCTGCTTCAGTCTGCAGGGTCACTTTGAGTCCAATCCTCAGCAGACAGTCAGGATAGGAATTTTATCACCTGCATCAGGGCATCCCCCATGCTGGGGCATTGCCACAGCACTCACAGCACCATCCTCTCTGGGGAACTGGCTTTAACAGCACAGGGGGGCTGAGCAGCACGGAGGCATGTTGGCCAGGGAGCTGGGGAAACTGCCCTTCTTGCAGGGTTCAGGACTAGGGCAGCAGGCAAAGCCACAGATGACCTGACCTAGTGTTGGTGATGGTCTGTCTGCAAGAAGGAGGCTGGTTCAGAGCACGTCCAACACTTACGTAGCAGCCAGAGCAGGTTCCCTGGAAACTCTGAGGCTGCACAAGGTTTTCTCAAGCACTCAGCCCAGCCCTGCAGCCGAGAGGAGCTGCCCAGGTCTATCACTGCTTCTCAGCTTCTGATCCAGCATCTGTCCCTGTCCTTGACCAACAACCTGGGCACCACCACTGGCAGCATGAAGCACTGGTCCACCAGAGCATCACAGGTCCTCCTTTTCTGGAGCTGCTGTTTTGCAAAAACACCTTGGCCAAGCTCCGTTCTGAGCCCCTCCATGGTGCTCAGCCCCTCTGCTCTGCCAACAGCCAGGTGCCACAAAGTGATTTCTCTGTAGCATCACATCTCCAGGCCCATGTTATCCTCTGACAATGTGGCCCGCGTGGGACCCCTGTGAACAGAGATGAAGCTCAGGCAGCCACAGCCCAGCTGAAAATGGCACCGCTGAGCTGGGACAGCCGTGGAGAGCCCCGGTCAGTCCTCACCCAGCTGGGCACTGCCTCGGCCTGGGGCCCAGCCAGAGCAGCTTTATTTCCCTCTGCCTGTGATGCTCAGCACTTCAGAGGTGGGAGCCTTTTGCCTTCTCCTGGGCAGATGTGCTACAAATACATGTGTTAGCCAGGAGGTTGCACTGCACCAAATATCTCATCTACACCGGTGGGAACAACACATCTAAACCCATGTCCAGGCCTGCAGGTGCCTTAGAAGACACGTAGGACCACACCTGGCTAGCAAGGAGCCCAGACCACCACTACAGAACAACCAGCTGTGAAATCCCACTGAGGGCTGTGTTCGTCATAATGTGCAACCTCAACCCTGCCACGGTCCTGAGAACAGGCTGTCACCAGCCCTCCTGAAGTCATCCCTTCTGCACCCCCATGAGCAGCCTATACATCCTCCTCCAGCACAGCAAGGTGTGTTTCAATCTGTGCTATAACACCTGCCTGGCTGACACAGAAACATATGTCTGTCAGCTAAAATACCAAGGTATAAGATGCTGGAAAAGCAAAAAATCAAGCACAAACTGATCTACATCAAGTCAGTGTTTTACAAAAGTTTCATGAAATAACAAAACAGCGTCATCAGTCACAGAGAGGCCAGGGTTTGAACACACACACTGATTGTGAACTGTACGAGTTCATGATCTGAGAGAAAACACATGTGTGTGCTTTATCTTTGGACACCAGAAAAATGAAAATAAAGGGTCTGCCAAAATGCCTGGCCTAACACCCTACCAAGACCTGCTCTCTTCTGCCTTTGTTAACCTGCTGATTTTGGTCCAAATCACTCTCTCCACCAGAGGCAGGCAGAGTAAATTCTTCTCCCATCTCAACCAGCTTCATTCAAGCCTGATGTGTGAGCATGCAGCCCTTCCTCCACAGGGCCAGGCATGTCTTCTCTGCAAATTCACACCCATGTGTCCACAATTAGGTCTGGATATTACCCCATGTCAATCCATGCAGAACTGTATTTAGTGTTAAACTTTCACTTCTCACCAATTATCTGAACTACCACTGATGTTATGCAGATGTTGGCCTTGCAAACTCTCCGTATGGCTGGACAGAAAAGGACAGAGTTAAGGTTAAGTCTGTATTTGCCAGCTTTGTTTGCTCCGTCTGATGACAACGCTTCTCTGCTGCTGGAGTACAGTTGGTTTGTGTTCAAAGCAGGAGAGCACTTCACATAAATGATCGTCTCTGGGAAGAGTTAAATGTGTTTCTGGAACAGCCCTTAGATGTTCTAGTTGATTTAGTGCAAACCCATTGATAACTGGAGCACATGGGATAGCATGGCAGGCTTGAAGAATCATCATTCCTGCAAAATTTGTCAGGATGACCTCAGATCAGTATATTTATCTTTGGCAAAACAGACAAAATAAACACGCGCAGAAATCCTCGAGGAAGAGAAGGGGGAACCTGAAGGCCTGCAGCATGCTGCTGCTGGTTTGATCCGTCTCCTCTGGAGCAGCTCCCTGTGCCCTGCACTGGGGAAGCTACCATCTCGCCATACTGCAGTTCTGCTTGTCCTTCACTGTGGACCACTGGAGAGAGAAGAGCAGGAGAAAACACTGTGGGGCTCAAGACAGGATTACTGGGCACTGTGTGAAAAAAGCTGCTGCCTCCACCAGCTCAGCCTTTCCTGGACAAACTTTCTTTTTCTTGCTACCGATGCTGCCAGATGGAAGCAAGAGACTGAAAAGCTGACCCCTGAGCCACTCTAGGGGGCACATCTACGTGCCACCATCTTCTAGTTGCCACCTCCTTGCTCCACTTTCTCCCTGCTCTGTGCCACAGAGATTAAAGGGATTCTGGGATGAGGAAACAAAAAGCAAGTAATAAATCTCTAGCACCCTTTAACACACACATCGCTCTTCCAGCTGCTCAGTGTGTGCAGACCACGGAGAGACAGCAAAAGTTTAGTTATTAAGATTTACTTCAGCCCTTATTAACATCGGTCTGGAATCCTTCAAAAGGGATTCAGAGTCATCATGAGTCACGGAGCACAGCTAAGCCTTCCCAAACCTGGGGAGCAAGCAAAGCCTCACACCTGCCTGAGCAAGACCATCTCCAAAGCAACTGTGCGTGGTGAAGCCTGGCTCCCTGGGGCTTGCATTTCGGGGCCTGATCCCTCCTGGTTTTTCCTTCACATGCTCCGTGTGAGCTACATGACTCTCTGTGTGAACTGCTGCTGTCCCGTAGCGTGTTACAGCCCCCGAGCTGTGCAGGGTGGTGTGGTGCAGGGCGATGGGTTGAGATGTTCATCCCTCTTCCAGGTGAGTGAAGGACAGTAAATCAGAGCACTGCACCTCCTGCCATCCTTGTGGGGCTTTACAGCTACCGAAGTCAGCACACGGAGCAGGGACACCAGAGGAAACTCTGTCCCATAGAGTCTTTGCACATAAAAGAGGTTCAACCACTTCAACCATTAAATGTTAGCTTTTCTTCTCCATTCCCCACGTTATTAAAAAACCAGCACAAACTGAAAGCAGTTACTGATTTATGTGTATTCCTCAGCATCCCGCTTTCCTCCCCCGTCTCACAGACTGTGATGACCAGGTCCTGCATCACCTGCAGCGGTCCTAGCAGCGCAGAGAGCGAGCTGCAGGCGTGCATTTGGGAGTTTGGCAAGCCCAACACAAACAAAACAAATAGGCAGAGAAATCTTGTCAAATGGGAAACCTGTCTTTCACCAGGCAATAGCGAGGGATGGCAGTTGTGGGATTCAGTCATGAACCAAAGAATGCCCCACAAAGTGACTGCCCTAGAAATGCTGAAAGGCACGAGAATTTATGGACAGAGAGACCCACAAAGTTTTACTTTTACTGGAGAATCATTTGAAAAATATGTTTAGAGATCCCACTGTTGGTTCCATAATAAAGCCAGCTTACAAATAAACCAGAAATGAGCCTTAAAAACAATACTGGTTCATTTGAAAAGAATGCGGGGACATGTAAGGCAGCCCAGCCGCCTCTCGTCAGAAAGGTGGCAGTGTTGCTTTGTAGTTGCTGGAGGAATTGTTACAGACTAAGAATTTTTTTCAGACGAACAGCAATGTACCATAATATACCAACAAAATCTAAGGAATGACTTAATCAAATGAAATGTAAGATCAGAGCGATATGGAAACCACACCAAAGCCCTGGACCCAAGTTTTGTATAATTCAGCCAGACTAGGACACTTGTGTTTGCACACACACTCTTGGGTTTTCAACCAACTGCCAACTCTGTATTTGCTGAGAAAACAAAGTTTAAATTGACCACCCAGCTATCTAAGAGATCCTGATAACACCACTCATGTCTACCATCAGTATCATAAATCTCCAATTTCATTATCTGCAGTGCCTGAGGAAGCAAAAACACACACAGCGTGGGTGACATGCCAGACCGGGGGCATGTTCCAGTGTGACTCCCGGGTCCGGTTTTACAGCATCCTGTACGGCACATGCAGCTGGTTTGTCTGAACAACCTCACAGATAATACTCCCTGGGAGGACTTCACCTCTGGGAAGGTCAGAGAAAGCTCCTCAAGAACATTTTTTGACATCACTGTTAATATTATAGTACATCACGGTCATTAAAACAAAATTACAAGTAAAGATACCCACTCGCAAAGACGACATACTTACTATAAATAAAGCCCGTGAATAAAGGCACGAATATCCAGCAGAGGGTCTGATTTAGAAGTGACCGTCCCATAGTTCACCTTCACTCACCTTCACTCACGCCGAATGTCCTCTGAGAAGCCCCTTACTGGTGCTTCCCCTAACTTACGGCACGGAGGCATGTTTTACTTGCGAACCCTCCGAGAGCGGCAATCAATCGCGCGGCTCTGGTTTTATTTCTCTGATGATGTCACTTTAAATACTTTTCATGTTCCATTTGTTATTTTTACTTCTAAAAATGACGCATTTCTTCAAATTCATTTTTCTCCAATTAGTCACAACTTAATGGCACCGAGTCAGCTGCCTGCCTGTCAGAGCGTCGGGCCCGTCCTGGCTGCCGTTACCACACCGGACCCGCACCAGCACCTGGGACACAGGGATGGCACCGGGTGCTCCGTGTGTCCCAGATGCCCTTCTGGCTTCCTGCCTGAATCCCTTGCAGCAGGGCCAGGGGAGGAGACCCGGGAACTGCAGTTTTACCGAAATAAACCCCAGACATAAATCGAAGACAATGAAAAAGCAGAAAGAAAAGAGGAAAGGAAAAAAAAAAAAAAAGAAAGAAACGACAGAGAAGGAAGGAAGATGCGTTTCTCCACTGGCGGAACAGCCCGAGAGCTGAGAGCAAAGCTGTGGCAGCTCTGTGACCCCCTGCACGTTTTGCTCGCATGCTGCTTCCAAACGTTCAGTGCAGCCCCCCGTGGCTGCGGCCGGCCGGGGAGAGGGGTTTGAAGAGAGACGCCAAGGTTTCCCCTACCTGATCTGAACTTGCTCCGGATCAGCAAGGAGTGCTCAGACCCCAGGAGCGTCATGGTGCCTCGGGGCCAGGTCCAGGCGCCCCTCGCTTAAACCATTAACGCCCTCCGCAGGGAGAAGCCCCGCGCCCGGGGCTCGGACCCCCGGGGGTGCCCTCAGGGCGCCGGAGCTGGGGGGCCCCGGCCCGCACCGACGGCGCCGCCGCCCCGGGCCCAGCCGCACGGTGGCCGCGGGGCCGGCGGGACCCTCCTCGGCCCGCAGCGCGCTACCAGCGCCCGGGCGTCCCGCCGGGTGCCATCGTCTGGCGGGAGCGCGGCCGGTCCCGGCCGGGCGGTTTGTCACCCGACACCGAGCGCAGCCGGCCGGGCCGCAGCCAATCGCGGCGCTCCCGGCGCTCCCGGCCGCCGCCGCCGCCGCTCGGAAGCGCCCGCGGGGCCGCGCTTAACCCTTCGCGGCGCGGGGCGGGGCGGGCGCGGCGACCCCCGGCACGGAGCGGCGCAGCGCCTCCGCGGGGCGCCCCCCCGGCGCTCGGGGACCCCGGGACCCCGGCCGCTGCTGCCGCCCCTCGCCCGGTCGCTCCGTGTACAGGCGCAGCGAGCGGGCTGCGCCCGAGGCTGCAGCGGCCCGGGGTCGCCCGGGGCTGCGCGGGGTCCCACAAGCCAGCCCAGGGATGCTGCGGGGCCCCGCAAGCCAGCCGAGGAGTGCTGCGGGGTCTGGGCTGTGCGGGGTCCCGCAAGCCAGCCCAGGGATGCTGTGGGGTCCCGCCAGCCAGCCCAGGGATGCTGCAGGGTCCGGGCTGTGTGGGGTCCCACAAGCCAGCCCAGGGATGCTGTGGCCGTGGCTGGGCCGGCGCGGGGCTGCACGGGCTGCGGCACGGGGGTGTGTGTGCTTTATATCTATATATAAAGGGGATATCCTATATATAAATGATATATCATCACCATATTGATAAACATTCTTTGGAACCACTCTTGATGGCATAGGTAAGAACAGGAGTCAGTCCGTTAGCACCTCAGCACTTCTGTTTCCAACCAATTAAAAAAAAAAAAAAAGAAGCCACAAGACTTTGCTGCCAGCCTGCCCGGCTGGTGTTTAATACTGGTACTCCATCAGGGTTGGGGGGAGACCTATTGTGAATGGCAGCAGTTTGCACTGTGACTTCTCCAGCTGTGCTGCGGGACAGTGCAGGTGTTGCAGGAGGGCAGTGGGACATGAAGGCTCAGACCTGTTACCTGTCGAATACACATGGACACTCGGGGTAATGCCAAGTACGTCAGGCAGGGCTGGACCTTAAAAGTTTCCTGCGCTACAGGTGAGCACAGTACCGCCGAGCAGGCTGGGCACAGCCGCAATAGAGGGGGCTCCTCTGCCTGCCAAACGGTCTCTCAGAGGAGAAAAACATTTTGCAAACATGCGGAGTAAAGAGATACAGACCTTTTGAAGCTCCCCCTCCCCAAGCCCGTGCCTGGTTCACTTGAGGTAATTGGAAGAAAATTAACTGATGACACCTTTTAGCTTGTAACACGAGTGGTACAAATCAAGCCAAGTCAAGGGCCGGTCTCAGCTTCCTTGACACATACGTCTCACGTGGGCAGCTGCCTCAATTCCCACTAGGTCATAAACACCCACCTGAAAACTCCCTCACACCTGGTTTGGGGTTTTGTTTTGCGGTGTGAGTTTTATTTGGGGATGGGATGTGGGGGTTTTTTTGGGTTTTGTTTGTTTGGTTTTTTAATCCTGTGGTTCCTGGAAAGTCCTCTTAAACATTTTGGCTTGGTGATAGGTATTTCAGGGCTTCCAGACTTGTAGGCTCATGTTGCTAGAGACCTTAGAAACCCAGTAGCCCCAGAAGCTCTGATTCCGATTCCAGCAGCGCCTCACTTACAGCTGAGAAGTGCTGGGGTCCCTCACCCTCACAGAGTCCATGCAACGAGGCTGTCCTGAGCTGAGCCCAGCAGCTGTCAGGGGCTGGACGTGTGACTTCCTGGTCATTCTGTGTCTGATGATGTGGGTATTCCTTAATGTCTGACAATGTTATTGAAATAAATTCATCTCCAAGCACTGACCTGAGTCAGTAAACAGAGCCCTACTGCAGTGTCCAGCAAGGTGTCCAGGAGGCTTGTTCCTTACTAATTTTTCATAATATTTTAGTCCACTATGTTTGACATGTCCCATCTAATGGATTTCTCCTCATGAGTGGTGCTGCCCTGAAATAAATGCCATGATCTTATCTAAAAACTCACCTCCTAGTTAAACCAGATTTTTCTTAGGGAGGCTGAGGAGTAACTGTGGCAGCGCAAACACCTCAAGATGATCTTGCTTCTCTGGCACTTCCATGCAGCTCCCTGTCCAGGTGGTGTCGGAGCCACCACCCTGAGAGCACCGAGGTGCTCTTCTGAGAAGGCTACAGAAACTGGTGCTGGTCACTTTGGCAGCCACCAGACACAGGGCTGTTATTTCCCAACTCCGAGGTGACCGTAGTCTCTCTTCCTTGAGCAGGCATTGCTGGAGCTGGGCTCCTGACTGTGGAGATGCAGAAACTGGTCATTTCTCCTCCCCACTCTGTGCGTTATTGCATTTATTGATGCTGAATCTCATTTGATGTTTCATCTTCCAGGCATTCAGCACAGAGAGGGCATCCTGCAGCTGTTCGCAGGAAGTTTTATTTCTAACTGCTTTAGTCATTTTGAATCATCTCCTCTCTTCCCTAATGTTTCGGCCGAGAAGCCCTCTCCCGGCACTCCTTCGGCACTCCACAATCCACCTCACTCAGATGTGACAAATGGCCATTTATTCCTATCTTTAACAGGTCATTAGTCCCTGGAAAGCTTTTCCTCTTCCTACCTGCAAGCTTAGAGCTAGAGATGCCTGAGGAGAAATCTCATTGAAAGGCTGGTTGGAAATCACAGCGACGGTATTCTTTGGCCCACTCTTACCCATACTGTCAGTGAATACTTTAAAGGCTTTTGAGCAATTGGTGAGCATGGTAACCCTTGTACATAGAATTCCTCCATATTTCTGCTAAAACTATTCAACGAATTTGCAAACTGGCATGAACATCTACTTGTTTATAGTTCCTTGGGCTCACTGAAGCCTTTAGTAAAAATGAGCATCAGATTTACCGCTCCTCTCTGCTCATGGCAGTGGGGACTCACACTGTGCTTAGCAGCAGTGATGTGTTCCTTTGAACAGAGTTCTGTGGTCCTCTGGGACTACCAGGTCCCAGAGATTTGCTACTACTCGTTTGACAAATTTATTCTAAAATCACTTCTGATTCTCCTTAATCATACTTGGAGGAAAGACAGGCCCCAGCATACTACTGGCCCCGGAGCTGTTATTACCTGGCCACCGTCCTTTCCACCTCTTGCTCTTCTGCTGGTGCTTGCAATGGCTGTTTCTCTCTCCTTGGGATGCTTTACATAGTATGCCAATTGTCTAGTCCAGCTGAGGGCAATGCCCTGCCCTTACTAAGCGGGTAAGTAAGGTAAGGTGAGTTACACACGCACTTATGGGATAAGCAAGCCAGTTCATGATCTCCGCTAGGCACCCTACTTAGGTTCCTGCTCCCACCTACCTATCTGACAGCCTCTCAGAGAATTAACTAAAACCCAGTGTGCTATTTACCACTCTGTTTAATGCAGAGATAAGCCTGTGATGGAATTAAGCGGTAATAAAGCCAACCAGTCAGATTGTTAAACCATGCCTGAGCCTGACTGGGCCAGGAGAACCTTCCCTTGCTGCCCTGTGGACTCTGTGCACGTGCTGCACCCACAGAGGGACCCCCATGGGGAGCAATGTCACAGGTCTGTCCTGTGTCTTGCTGCTGCATCTCCCTGCTAGGCAGGTGTGGGAAGGGAGCAGGCACACGTGGGCTCTGGCGGGAGGCCGTGTTATTAGTTGACCCCAGGCTTCTGAGAGGGTGAAGATTCAAACCCCATGATGCTGATTCCAGGACCTGCTCTTAGAAATCCTTTCTCCCCTCTCCAAAACTGAACAGCCACAATCTACACCCTGTAAAACCATGCCACTGACAAAGGCTGAGAGTTCGGAACAGCTGAAAGACATTTTCTCCTCCTGCCCTCCTCCCTCCCTCTCTCTCCCTCTCCCTTTCCTCCTTCAGGGAATACCAGCATCCAGACCTTGCAAGCTCTGGGTTCACTGTCCACGCTTGTTTCTTAGGAGGTGATGCAACCTCTAAGAGAGGACTCATCTCCACAGATGACTCAGCTGCTGAATTCACAGTTCAGAGCTGGTGTTTCCCTGTGCTGGTCATTATGTGAGAGTCAGCCCTGACCACATGTATCCTTGATGTCCTCAGGAAACAGACATAAGTTGTCTCCCATAAAACTCAGAGGAGAGGCAAGGAGGACAGGCACTGAGATCACACCACAGACACTGAGCCATTTGCCCGGAGGCTACCTGCCTTAGCCCAGAAATAGTAAAACCCTCCACGAGGTCTTCATGTGTTTCCAGAGTTCACACTGCCCAGCCTTCACCTGTCTTGGACATATCTGCCACCAGGCACTGTGCCACACCAGGCGCTATTCAGCTCTGAAAAGGGCGGGCATCACCACCAGTTGCCACCTTTCTTCAGAAGATGATACAGGCACATAGGTACCAAAGACTGCAAAACCCAATACTGCTCCCCGTTGTCCAGTTTTCAGCACTGCTATAGGCATCTCTGCTGTAAACAGGGTCACATCGACTGCACTGGGTGAACGACTGAACCTTAAATACCAGAATAAATTAGTCATGGTAGGGAATTCCTTTGAACTGAGAAGTCACACCCCAGAGCCATAAGGATATCAGCTCTGTGTTGCTCACCAGATACTAGGAAGCAGTCCCTTCTAATCTTCCAGCACACCCTATTGTTTATGGTACTGATTTATTTTAAAACAGATTGTTTGTTTCTATGTAGATTTGCATCTGTGGGAAAAAGACCCAAATGAGCTGGTGTTTCTGTGAGATCCCTCTGGGGACCTGGAGTGGTCAGCGCGTGACACAGTGCCTGTGCTGCAGGAGGCGAAGCCCCAGCAGGTCTCAGGGCTGTGGAACCGCAGCTCGAGGAGCAGATGTCTCCCGGACCCCGCCAGGGCTGCACTGCCAGGTGAGGCTGGGGTCTGTCTCCTGCCCTCTCAGCCTCACGCAGGGGATTCACGTTGCCCAGCCCACTGCTCTGCCATTTGCTTTCTCGTTGTGCAGGAGGTCCAGCTCTGCACCAGAGGAAGAACTGCCATTTCACCCATGTACTCCAGCTGCTGCTGGTCTTGATGCCAGCACAGAGTGTATTTATTGGCATTGTCAACTGCAAACCCCTGAATTCAGCAAACCACACTCACTGCAAGACTTAGGGTTGCATGTAATGCCAAGAAGGTCTCATAAACAGTTTGCAACTGTCCAAGCAAAGTTTTTCCCCAAACCTGGTATCCTGCCAGTCACATTTGCTCAGACCATCCTCTCTGGTAGGACTGGGCCCATTTTGCCTTTGGCTTCCTCTCTCTAGCACCTGGCAGCCCCATTTGGAGAAGATCCCTCCTGCTGTGGCCTTATTTCTTCAATCTCCACAGGATGCTCTGGGAAGACAAATCTGATGGGATGAAGTTATGACCCGACTCTCCCCATCCCATGTGTAGGCTAGTGATAATTTGCTGCGTGATTGTGTAGTTGTGCTCATGAAGGTCCCATGGGGAGTTACAGCTGCACTGGCACAGAGCTCTGTGCTGAATGTCCCCATGCTGGTATAACTCTGAACCCTGAAGGAGGAGGAAGGCTGGAGAGAGATTTGCAGATTTGCCTTTACAAATATGTTAATCGGGAGGGGGGCATTCTTCCATTCATAACCAGTACATCTGTGATAAACTGGGTAGAGGGCAGGCATCACAGGGAAACCAGTAGCCAAGGATCACAGGGAGCTCTGGACATCCTTTGAAGATACCTACTGCCAGGGTGTCATACCTTAATAGAGTGGAAGAAGCAATCTTTCCCTGAGGCAGACTTTTAAAATGGGCCAGGTGAACTGCTCATTAATGGGTCCCAATGATGTAGACACAGATCACTGCAGTCATCTGAAGTTAGGGCAGATATGGACCTCCTGCTCTGAGACTGCCCAAGCAGAGCTCCCACAGTGCTGTCGGTCATGGTCTTTAGGGACCTGCAATGAGCTTGTCTTTGCATGCCTGAGAACGAGCCCAGGGGTGAATTGCGCAGAAAAGAGGTCCTCTGGTGCTCTCATGGTAAATAGCCAGGATACTCCTCTCCATATCCTGGGACAGGCAGAGCTTTTCTGAGCTGGAGCTAGCAAAGGAGCAGTGTCTCCGTCACTGTGCTGATCCTAGCTTGGTTCTAGCTCAGGACTTGAACCCAGAGCATTGTATTTGGTCAGGAGACTGTGAGCGTGGATGGTCCAACACAACCCACAAATACTTACCTTCTGATTGTACCAGGTCCTGGCAAGCATCATCACAGCGGCATTTGTCTACTTTGAATTTGCCACTGCCTGCCAGGCATGAAACTGGCCTGTCACGACCCTATCTCCTCACAGAGCTTGAGGGCAGGAATTTATGGTGGAGATGTCATGAGCTCTTTCCATTCTGACAGCAGACAGGCCTTCCTTGAATTTGAGCTGTGAACTATTTATCACAGTGTTGCCAGCATCCAAGCAAGATCCCTTAATTTACGAAGGTCCAGAAGATATTATGCAATTGACAACACGAACACAAAAACACTTTACTAAAGCTACTATTAAGCTGCCTGATGTTTTCATCATAATATTTACTTGCCTGTAAATATGCTAAATTCTCCACTCCCAATTCAAAACAGAGAGATCAGAGAATGAAAATAGGGATATGACATAGCTGTTTAAAGATTATGTAAAATGTTTTTTACTAGCATAAACATGTGATTGTAAAACTCTGCCTGTTGTGTTCACCGAGCAGGGATGCACAGTGGGTGCAGAGGGCACTGTGGTTGTCCATGTCCCTGCCCATCACTCCCCACGTGGTCCAGGCTGCAGGGATGGTGGATGCATCAACAGTCACCCATCTTTCTGGCTCCGGGCAGTGGGAAGGGTTGGGGGGACTCCCTCCTGACACCTTTGGCAGTGGTGGCTGCAGCCACTCCATCAGCTCCAGGCATCTCAGGGTAGGGCAGATCAGAGGGAGTGAAGGAAGAGTTAAAGGCTCAAAGCCTCAGCCTGGTTTGAGGCTGGGGAAGTCAGCAGGAGGGGTGATGCTCCCAATGGGAATGCTGGCTTGAGCACAGCTCTCAGGTCAAGTGGGCCATGCTGGCAGAAGTTCAAGGCACCTGGGGACCTCCTGTGTCCATGCAGAGAGTGGAGGGAATGGGGCTAGACATGGCCCATGTTGTCCAGAAGCATCAGTGATCTAGTCTATGGGATGGAAGATGCCAAGAGCTGCCTCCTGACTCATGACCATGTGGGACACCAAGGTCAGGGCAGTGCCCTCAGCAGGGGGATCTGCACAGCAGCACCTTCTGCCCTGAGTGCAGCCCTGGTAGGGACCCACAGGCAGCAGAGGGTCTTGTCCCCATAGGGAGGTGGTGGGGAGGAGGACTGGTGACAAACTTTGTTGATTCCCTGAGGGCATAACTGAGGGAGGCATATGCTGAATGGGACCGCGTAATTCTGTGTCTCATAGCTGGGGCAGGCAAATTTCTATTTTAATCTGCTGGAGATGACATTTTTGTGGATGGTTTCCCAATGGAGCTGGGCAGGGATGGCAGAGTCTGGTGACTTGCTCCCTTCATGGGACTCCTCTAGCACCCATGGCTGCTCTGATGTCTCGGGCCACAATCAGGGTGCTCGCAGGTGCTGAGCTCCCCTTGCAGCAGTGCATGGGGTAAGTCTGAAATGCTGCAGGGACTTCCCTCCACCCCGTGAATGCCTTGTGCATGGTACAAACCAAGCCTACAACTGGCTACCTGTAGCCTTCCTCCTGCATCCTTCAAGCTTCTTTTCCTCCCTTGAGCAGCCAGCCACATGGGTGGCCCCAGGCAAGAGTCCAAGCACACCTTCACATCCCCAGACCCTGCAGTTAGATACTCTCTATGTCCTGTCTAGGCTGCAGGTCGATTGCGTGTTCCTGAAGGGCTGTCACGGTGAATGAGCCAGCTGCTGCATGCAGTAACTGCTTGGCTCTCCTGCCTTGAAGGCCAGCCAAATGCACACCCCGTCCAGGCAGCCCTCATCCTGCCCCAGCTTGGGCAGCGCATGCTGCAGCATCGGTGCTCAGGAACCACTACCAAAGCACAAGAAGGGGAAGGCTGGGGCTGGGGTGATATCTCTACAAGCAGGGCTTCCCAGCAGGCCAGCCTTGTGCAAGCAGCTGTGGGACCAATATGAGAGCAATAAGGAGCGTGTGAGCCTCCAGCATGAGCTGGTGCATTTTGTAGCAGTGATGGCCCTTTCACTGCTTGCAGTGCATGCAGGCAGGGGCGAGGAGAGTTGTGCCTGGCCTGCTCCAAGCTCTGGTGGCTTGATGGCTGGCTGGAAATGAGGGAGAGAAGCAATGGCAGTGCCAGCATCACCTCCAAACCCCCCAGATTACATGTATTGCAGACCTGCCTCCCCGCCTCACCCTCTGCTCACTGTTTGCAGAGATGCTCACCAGCACGCAGGTGTCTGGAGCGGCTACACAAGTCCCGTTAGTCCATGGGAGTGGCTTGGTAGCCACACAACACAGAAACTGTCAGGCTAACAGACCCAAGGAGGACATGCCTGAGCTGGGCAGAGCACCCTGAGAGCTGTGGAGGCTCCACAGGGCTCCGGCCGGTGGAGTGACCTGGCTTCTGTTCCCTCTGCAGTGCAGCGGGACTTCGGGCAAGTCACGTCTCCTTTCCTTTCCTTATCTCTGAATGGTGGTAATGAGGCTAACCCCTTGGTAAAGCTCTTGGAAATCTCCCACTGAGCAGGGCCAGATAAGAGCTGTATTGTTGTAAGCCCCGCAGCAGCTCCAAAGCTTGAGGTTTCGCTACAAAGCAGCCTACCCAGCCCTACCTCTGTCCTGCCACACAGGAGAGCGGCAAAGAATTGAACATTTCCATCCACATCCCTCCCTCCTGCCCACTAAACTGCCTCGACGCAGCCACTTGTTTTGTGGTTCAGCCCTAAATAAGGAGAGTGTTTTTGGGGAGGGGGTGTGACAGGCACTTGCAAGTGATAAGAAGCAAAGCTGGGCCCGGGTTAGTGGCGAGCAGAGCTAAAGCCCCAGATATACATCGGGTGGGCTGGGAGCATTATGTATTTCTGGAATGCCTCCTGGTCTTTATTAAAACGAAACCACAGCCAGCCCAAGAGAGCTCATCGCCCAGGCACGGGGCCAAGTATAAGTTACTTCTACAAATATTTATTTAACCATATCAATGACAAACTCTTTTGTATAAATGTTTTTATTTAATCATAATTTACCAATTATTTTAAATCAATTGTTTGCCTGGTTTCTAAACACTAATCAAGAGGCTTGCATTAGCATTACTCAGGCGGATTAGATGCATTATTTCACTGAAGCTTGTGCCATTGCTTGCTTGCCTTGGCCATGGAAGAGGGTGCAGATGTATCCCAAATTTCACTCAAACTGTCAGATTCCTGGAGGACATGCCTGTGGCATTGCCAGCCCTCCCCACCCAGGTACCTCTGGGCTCAGATGAGCTCCTCAGGCACAGGGACACACAGACGCTGATCCTAGCTGAGCCTCTCCTGACAGGACTTCCCTTTGGTCTTCCTGGGCTAAGAGTCCTTACCCTCATGGAGGTGCCAGCCCCATCACAGATGCTTCCACACAGATGTGTCCTGTCCTGCCCCATCTTACCCCTTACACCTCAGCCTGGACTCCTCACCAGTGTAAAAGGGTTCCTCAGTGTCCCCTCAGCCCAGAGTGTCTGGCAGGAATATATGTGGCCATGGTGGTTTGGGGCAGAACAGGAGCCCATGGATGGTGATGTTTGTCTCTGGTGTCCAGCACCCAGCTCCCAGCCCTCTGAGCTCACTCACCTCCTCAGGAGCATCCTGGAAGGGCCCTAGCTTCCAGGCTCCCTCACACATGGACCTTCTCCAGCCTAATTCTCCCACCTCTGTTCTCAAGAAGAGACAACGCCTAAAACCAGAGCATCTGTGACTCCTGTAGGGCTCTGCCTCCTCCAAAACACCACAAGATGTGGTGAGGTCATGGCCTACACCCAGCAGAGCTGCTGGGGAGATGGATGCTGCCGGGCTCCCTGGGGACTGGCACCCATCAGCACGCCTGGGATGCCCTGTGTACTGCAGCCTCTCGCTGGCACACGGCAGCCTTCAGGGAGCAGCTAACCCTGTGCTGCCACGCAGGCCTGAGGCAAGAGCAGGAATCTGCTCATTGCGATCTGCCTGTGTTGCTTATTTATAAGATTTCAGACTGCTACTGTCTTGCACCTTGGCTCACTGCTCTGCAGCACCTGTTGTAAGGCCAGGTCTGCAGGGAGTTCTCCATTCACGCATGTATCTGTTCATCATCTGCAGCAGGGGCTGCGCCGTCTGCAGCGTGTGGGCTGCCAGCTTCCCAAGAATACTGGTACCCCCAGCAGCCCTCCACAGGGCAGCTGTCTGTCTGCTGCAGAAATCCCTCCCCTGCAAAAATCCTCCCCTGCCAGCCTTTCACCTGGGCTGGCTGAGATGTTTTCCTCCACTGGTCACCGTTTCACCAGAAATGGGAGCTGTACTGCCATGAAGCCAGGAGAGCTGGCGGTTAATCCTGCTTGCAGCAGCCTCCCCAAGTCTCCCCCTTCAATCAGTTTAGGCTACTCGAGCAGGAGACAAAGCAGAGTCTTTGAAATTCTCCCAGCTGGGGAGGGCCATGGTGGTGCCATGGTCTGCAAAACACAGATCTGGAGTTGAAAAACCTGAGCAAAGACTTTGTTACGGCGCTGCAGCAGAGACACAAAATTTCCAGAAAATCTCTTCCAAGATAATAAAACCCAAATAAACAAGAAGAGAAATGGGGACAAGTTTGATATGACCATGGGACTTACCTACTGTTTTAAAGATTATGAAAACAGAAATCAATGCTAGGTAAAACCTTTTAACATTTAAGTATATGCTTGTTTTTTTCCAAATGATGAGAAATAGAGTTGCTGCTAGAGACAGAGCAGCACTGCACTTCGAACCACATAGCTGTGTGTCCCTGTAGTCATACCTCCACAATGAGGAAAGAGTAAAGCAATGGTAACGGAGAGCTTCCTACTGCTGACTTGTAAACCACCAGGAAAGTTATTTGGACAGGTCTCTGAAATACTGTGTAAACATAAACTTAATGCTATAATGCAGGTAAATAGGAAACCTGGAAATAAAACCATCTCACACACTGCTCTAAAAAGCCTTTCCCCGTCCACTCTGAGGGAAAGTCAACCAAAAGGAGGTGTCTGTCCTCGTTCTTTACAATATCCCATTTCTTACAAATCTGTTTTTAGAAAATAACCTCATTTTTTCCCCCTTGAAAGCACTGAGGGATTTTTCAAAGCCTCACATCTCTGGATGAGAAGGAAGCCAGTCTGTGAGAACCCTGCACGTGACCTGTGCTGGCTGTGAGAGGCGATTCCTCCCTGGGCTGGTGGGAGCTGCCAGTCCTGGGACAAGCAGGGGCTGCCTTCAACCCCCTGCTCTGTTGTAAGCAGCAAGGCTGCTGTTCTGTGAGAGCCACATTCATCCTTCCCAACTTGAAGGTCTAAAAATTAGATGCAGAGTTCAGCTCTCGGGTCTCCTGGGCAGGCAGAGGACAAAAGCAGGTGCTGGCAGAGGGCCATCTGCTCTGCTTATCTTCCACTCTGAGCTCAGACTGGGAGGAGCTGGTCTGTGGAGCAAACACTCTCTTTCCATCAAGCAGAGAGGAAGCCTAGATGACAGCTAAGACTAGTTGCTAACTTTCAGATAACTGACGTGAGAGGAGATGAATCCCACCAGACGTGGCCGAGACCAAAGGACGGAGAGGACAGCTGATCCCTGGATGGCATGGAGAGATGGGCATGGAGGGAATGGACTTGTGGGGGCCAAAGAGATTCCTGGTGAAGTGAGAGCAGTGCAGTGGCATGGTAGGAAAAGAGATCTGAATTGATGGGAGGCAGAGATGTAAGCAGTACTGAACAGTGACATTAGGAAGCAAAACGAGCCTGGAAAACCTGGAGATATAGAGCAAGAAGCACCTGGTCTGAACATGAGCCAGTCCTGTTCTGCCCTGCCCTCACCTTCTCTCCAGTTCTCTTCTGAACCCCTCCCCAGCTGGCCAGCCAGATCTGTGTAGATGTATTGAGGAGTTGTAGTGTTTATGGTAAAAGCATGAAATGTGCCACTCTTAGGACGTGACTTAATCAAGAGCTTCAGCTGTGGAGCTACGGCCAGCTCGTGCCCTGTTAGCTGGGACAACATGGCAAATCCCATCTCCTTATGGCTGTGTGAGGGGTGGATTCCTGGTGGTGGTTCAGCCTGATCTTACCGCTGGAGAAGCATTTAATGCATACTGTACAGTTACAGCCTGGTGTCACGTAGCGTCAGCATCCCTCCGGGGGCCTGGCACAGAGGGGACAACAGTAGGGGTCTTTATGCAGCAACGGGGTGGTTGAAGTGGGTGTGAGCTGGGTGAATGGCTATCGGGTCATTGAGAACAGGCCACAGTGGAAGCCCTCAAATGCCCAGCTCTAGCTCTAATGTCTCTCGTGTCCTGTGTGCCGTCACGGGCGCAGCACACCTCCGCCAGTCTGGTGGGATGGGGAGGCTCTGCTGGAGCGTGTGCCAGCTTAGGCACCGCGCAATAAACCCGGCATGTCTCGCACCGAGGATCGTGCTGTCCATCTGTCTAACGAATCTCAGTCTTCTTGGAAAAGGCTTTGGAAAGCGATCCCTGGGGCTCTTTGCATGGGATAATACTTATAACACACGCAGAGGCTGTTCACACCCAAGGTACGACAAGGTCCAGGTACCATCAAAGGGCTCCTGCTGCGAAATGTCACACGCTGCAAGACATGACGTTTTCCCTTGGCCAAGCTCACAAACAAAATAATGTGAAGGTTGCTGAGGACAGCGAGGTCCTTGGTCCACCATAACATCTAAATCTGTTTAGTGCTGATGACCGCAGGACCAGATGCTCCAAAGGGATAAAAAGAATTTGAAGCCACAGTAAGAAAAAGAAACTGTCAATGGTCTGCAGGACAGACAAAATCAAGTGAAAGATGTCTTTGTTGTGATATATCAAAGTGCTTACTCAAGTCAGGGAGAACTGTAGAAAAGTGGATGTGCTGTAGGACATTTATTCTGACTAATTCTGCCTGAAGAGTGGGCCTCACATCACGCAGCTTCAGAACTTTAATCCCAAACTGGTCATCCAGGCACATCTGGAAATGTTAAATATACTGGGGAGCAAGGAAGGATTCCTGGGTTCTGTATTCATTTTAGGCTGAGTATTTACGTAAGATACTTTTCTTATCTTCTCTAACTATTTATAGTTTTGTTTGTATGTTTGGGACCCAGACGTATTCCACTACGCTTCGATAAATCTGAAATATCTTTGTTGACAAAAAGAAATACCGTCTGCTGTTAATGAAAAGAAGGTAATCACATTGAGTTACTTGTATAGTTAATATTTTAGTAAATGCTCTGTAGGCAGATCTTCACTCACATACATTAATTCTGAATTTTTATTTCTTTAAAAGAAAAAAAAATTAAGAATTAAATGTTTTTGTCTGAAGGGTATCCATACTATGAAAACTAGGAATAAATCAGGCAAAAGAGATCTTTCTTCCAAAAGAGCTAATATTTTCAGTAACCCTCCCTACCACACAAACCAATACAAATGTAGAATGCTTTCCACTGCCTGCCATCACCAAGATTGCTTGTGCTGTTGCATGAAGGCCATGGGCTACAAGAATGGGTCGTCCAGCCAGTAAGACCACCCATGAGGTTCCCACCCGGAATTTCAGGCTTTAAACCCCAACCAAGCACCCTGCTGCCGAGCTGGGGACCAGCACCCACACCTAGACCTGATAGCATGTAACCTGGGCAAAACAGTGGCAGAGGGGTGGTTGTGAGTGAGGGGAGCACCTTAAAAGTGACAAATTACAGCAGGAAGAGGAAATCACATATTTTTTGGTCAAGTGAGGGAAGTTCTTTGATTTTTAGATGAGGAAGGGGATTATACAAGCAATGCGGTGATTTTCCTTTGGGCTGAGCACAGATAAAATTCCATCAGGTTACCAAGCAGGGTGATTTAAATACCTCCTTCCTAGCCTCTCTTAATAAAACCATCTCTGAACCCATCCAGTGTCTCCTAACAAAGGCTATGGAGGGAGCTTCACAGAGTCCTTGGATTAGTGTAAAATGAGATTTACTGTATTCCCTGCAAGTGGCAGCCAGGGTGACTTCATATCGAAGTCGGGGTGGCAGGGACACCCAAAAGCATCTCTCCTGGAGTGGCTTTGGGACTAACGGTGCAAAGCACGGTGGGGTGGGATGAGAGACGGCAAAGGTGTGCTCAGCCCCATCCCCATCACATGGGCTCAGCGGGGCAAGCTCCGGTACCTGGCCCCGTTGGAAATGAAAATAGACAGGCTCTGCTCCTTTAATATGCCTTAAATATTCTGAAAATGAAAGGAGGCAGGTTAGTTTGATTTCATTTACTCTGAGATTTTATTTTAATGTAGGTTTGATAACTAAATGGAAAACAAATGTGGTGCATTAAAGGGAGGCGGCCCAGCCCAGCAGCGGGAACAGGACCGGTGCAGGAACATTTTTCTAAAGATCCCTTCTGGAATGTTATTTTGAACTCTTTGAAACGGCAAAGGTTTTTAGACGTTGTATGTTTTGTTAAGTGTCCCTCGGGAAAGCTGGGTTTAAAATTAGTCAAACTCTTTCACTTTTTTAAACCCTTCCCTAAAATAGTTGATATAAATTTTGGTGGGAATTCTGCTAAGAGCTTAAATTGGCTGAAACAGACGACCTAATGGAAATGACATTTGGGGAAAAAATGTAGAAAACCTGGTTTTCTTTTTGGCTTCCAATGACATAATCAGGACATGGCAGGACTGCCTGCTCCTCCGAGTGCAGCCCTGACCCTGGACTCTGGTCACCAGTTTCCCTCGTACAGGAGAAGGAGGGAAGCAGCTGGGAGAGAGCTAAAAGGGGGAGATGACTGCTCTGGTACAGCACTGCCCGTCCTCCTCAGCTGTATTCCTCTGTGGGCTGACATTCATCACCCTTGGAGCGCATAACCTGGGGCGCAGGCCAGCAAACATCCACATCCCTGTGCAGACGTGTGGGGTGGAGCTGTTGCCCTCTGATGGGACACCTGACTGGTTTCCGTGCTTGGGAAAGGAGGAGCAGACCGGTTTTCGTCTAAAAGGAAATGTGGGAATGTTCTCCTGGTGACAGCCAGAGCGATGCTGCATGGATGTCTCCAGCCCAGGGGGACCTCATGCATCTTCCAGGTTGTGACACCACTGCAGGTGGCCAACATCTTTGTGACAGCTCACGTCACGTTCCCAAGGGACCTGCTTCTGGGTGACACCATGTCATCCTGCCCTCACCTAGGTCCACTGGAGGGGGACACCCCCTCTACCTGCTCTCTCCACCACATGCTGATTACCGTGGGCAGTGCAGGAGGCTGCTCCATGCCCTGGTCCTGCTGCTCTCCATGGTGTGTGAGGAAGGCTTGTGCTGGCAGTGCACACCACCGCTTCATGAGCTCCTCCCTGCTCAGCAGGGAGATGTGATGGCTCAAAATGTGCCCCAGAAACACATCTGGGACCTAACCCCACCCGGCAGCTTATTTCACTGGGCAGCTTATTTACTCAATGCATTTTGTCTCCTGGGGAGATAAAGCTGCCTTCACACACCTCAGGTTCCTCTCAGCGCAGCTGGGAGATAAGGGCTGAGGGACACTGGCTCCTGCTTGCTGTGAACCTCAGAGGATTTTAAGAAGTGGCCTCTCTGAGAAGCCACCTCTGCTATCGCTTTGACAGGTGTCAGCTGCACTTTGAGCAGCCAGCCACAGACAGAGATTACTGAACGTGTCTCCTGTCCGGAGCGCTCAGGCCCTCCAGGCGTTGTTTTAAAACACAGAATGGGGAAGGATTTTGAGCTGAGATAGGCGGCTTTGTACAGAAACGGCCTGACCTAAGGACCTCACTATCAGCAGCCCCAGAGCCATCACAGATGGGAACCTTTCTGAGAGGGATCTAGCTGATAATGGGAAAGAGGGGTTGTTTTGCCATCACAGACCCCAGTTTAGTGTCTGGTGTGCAGGGGATGAGCATGCCCTTTGCAGCTTCCTGATCCTTGGGGCATGCCAGAGGCATCAGAGCAGCCACTTGGGAAAGCAGCGATCCCTTTGGAGAAGTTAAGTTGGGCGAACTCTTGCCATGTTACTGAGAAGACACCTGATTCAGGGGATATCCACCTGCCTATGGAAGTGTTATCAGAAGAGAAACAGGCACTTCCACCACACACAGAGAGCTGTACCAGTCAGCCCTGCCCTGAAGCCTCCTGCCTGTGCCTACCTGGGAGCGAAGCGTGGAAGCACAGCCTGCCAGCCTGGCACCGGTGGGAGCTGGGTACGGCTGTGGGCAGAAGGGAAGAGATGGATCGGTGTGTGGAAAGTGGGTTCTCCCAACATCCCAACAACGATGAGGCAGGGTTCCGTGGAGAAAGCAAGGACTGCTCAAGGGGAGATCAAGAAGTAGCCAGGAATGCAGTGTGCTGACTGTAGGTGCGCAGGACCACCGGTTCCTGGGGGGAGTGGGTGCATGTCAAACTGGAGAAACTAGTGTAGGAGACAGAGCTCTGGTCGGCACTGATGCTCAGGGAACCAGCCTTTGTCACCTGCCAGCTCAGGGAAGTCCCTCTCCAGCAAGCCACTTCTTGGCCCACTTCCCCTCTCACACGGGGTTTACTGAGACGTTTAAATGCCTCTGGATGGGGGGTGTCCCTTGCCATGGTCTGTACACCCACATCGAAATGCCTCGTGTTCTTGTTACCTCATTGGGGATGGCATTTTTCTGGAATTTGTGCACTGTTGCCTGGCCGGTCAGATGGCCTGAAGCACTCTGCAGTTTTTCACAGGCTTTTGCTTACCAGGCATGTCCAATCTATAGGTTGTAGTGCACAGTCAGGCACAGGAGAGGCACGTATTCTGGGCAGAACCTGTGTATCCATGATATGCATCTATTGTGGGGCCCATTCTGGTAGCACTGAAAAATGGCATTCCTCATGGTACCCACATTTTCATGCCAAGCTAAACTTTCTTGTCCTTTTCAGGGATATTTTTAGATGGGAATTTTGACAAGAACAAGTTTCTGTTTTGGAAGGAATAGTTTTACTTTACTGTGATTTGAGCGTGCATGTGCACTCAAAGGTGCAAGCAAAAGACAAAAACGTCTCCTAAAAATGCAATAAGTGAATCCCTAGGGGGAAGGATGAAGAAAAATGAGACAGTCTTTAAACTGGATGCTTAAGCACTTGAGACAAGCAAACATGCTCCTCCTGTTCTGGATGGTGCGTGGGGCCAAGGCAGAGGGGCAGGCGCTGCCGGTGGGACTGGGGGGGCTGATCGCTGCGTTGCGCTGGTGTGTGCTGTGAGCAGAGCTGCGCTCACAAGGCAAACCTTGCTTCCAGGCTGCAGACCACTCATACCTCACTGCAGCAGTATGTGCTTAATTCCAGTGTTTTCCAGAAAGGAATTGTTTTTTTCCAGAGGAAAACTATTGGCTAAGAGGATTATATAAAGTTGCCCTCAATTAGACTCGTAATGTCTCTGAAAGGCAAACACATCTGAGTTGGTGTGGGAGGAGGGGTTGGCTGGGGGACAAGCCATTCCAGCTTGGAAAGAGCAGTATCTCTCAACAGACTTACTGGAGGGTTTTCACCACTACCATAGTGATGAAGGGGACAGCCACTAGACATGATGGGAATGACCACACGTGCATTCCTGGCAGTAGCAAAGTCTGGGAACACAAGATGGCAGGCATGTCCCACAACCCCTCCCCTCATCGCTGCCTGCCTCAGTCCCACCTCCATGCCCTGGGTGGCCAACCCCTTTGACTTCCCTTCCTCCAGATCCTGACTGCATCCATGTGCTCCTACCTCCCAGTGCCTACAGTCTCCCGTCCTGCATGCTAGGGCTGAATACACTCTTAAGTCTCTGCAGACAGAGGTTGTCCTCCAGAAGGCTGTTCTGTGGCATTATGAAGGCAGCAGTAAGATCTGATGAAAAGCAGTGCAGAACTGTTGAAACCAGCTGAACAGTACCCAGAGCTTCACTTGATTCTCTGCTTGTTGGCTGCTCCAACCGCTGCCTTCAGCAAGCAGAGAACTGCGTTAGCACTATCAGGTTGCTGTGGTGGACAGTTCTCATCCCTTCTTGGCTGCACACCAAATGACCGATACAAAATCTGTACTACAACCTGGGAGAAAAGAAAAAGATTTGGTTTTCTCTGCCTGGAAAGTGCCTTTTTAGCTGAGGTTGGACACAGTTCCTCAGAAGTCTCCATTTCATGTCCCCCTTCTTCGCCCCCAGGGATAGTGTTGGACATCTCAGACAATAGACACAGGAAAGATGTAGTCGAGGCAATCCTCTGGGGAAAACCAGCCCTGGCAGAGGGAGGCCAAGATGCCAGCTTCCCAAGGAAGCTAAGACACAGCGGCAGCTCTGGAATGCATTTCTTATTATAATCCTAATCATGGCTTTTATTGGTCTATATTTTTGTAGCTATTTCTAATATCACAAATATTTGCATTTCCCTGATTTTCTGAGATCCATGTCACATTCTCAGATGTCATGTCAGAGAGGTTACCCAGCTGAGCAGGGAAACACACAGATCAGTCCTTCAACCCCTTGGAGGTCCTATGCCAGACGTGTGGTGGGGAGTCCCGTGCCATAGGACTCATCTTCAGCCCATCCTGCAGAGGCCCATCTGGATATTATCCTCTTTACTGATATACAGTGGCAGCAAGAAAGGCTGGGGCAAGGGACAGGTCCTGACCCCGTCCTTCAAATGTAGATGGGCTCCAGGCTCTTGGCTGTGAGCCCTCTCCTGCACTGACATGGGCCAGCCTTCTCTTGCAGAGAATCAAAGATCCACGGGACCCTCCCTCTCACCAGGAGGGAGTGATAGGCTTGCAGGAAAGAGGTGATTTGAGACCAGAACTGAATCTCAGTTGCTTCCCCAGTAAAAACCTAACAATCACGACCTGGCACTGCTCTGCTACAAACTCTTCCCTTGAGTTTCCAAGATGGGATGCTTAGCCAGCTCCATCAAGGAGAGCCTCATCAGGGTGGATGCATCTCTGGGCATCGGAATCACCTTCTTGAATGCCACCCCGGCACTACTCAGGATATAAAACCTGTCCTGAATCCTTCTAGCAAGTGAAAAGTACCTTGGTATGTAACGCAGGCGGAGTTAGCAAAGTGCAGGTCTGCTGAGCAGCGTTTGGGCTGTGGGAACCCTGTCAGCCCGGAGCACAGAGTGGCAGTGGCACAGTGACTCAGGCAGGGAGCAACAGCCACTCCTCCAGCCTCCCTCGCAGATGATCTGTGTTCCCATTTGCACTCTGCACAGCAGCTGCCTGGGACATCCCACACTGACAGAGGCAACCCAGATCTGCCTGTTCCTGCAGCTCCCGCTAAAGGGAGATTTTCCTCTGCAGCATCCCTGCAGCCCTGGGAGGTGCAGCTGTCCCCGCTGTCCCCCATCTGTCACTCAGACAGCCCTGTGGGCAGGCACCGGAGGAGCCCAGCACCATGCTGCTTCCTCACCATGTGCAGAGAGGAGCACTGAGCCGCATCTGGTGCCTGGCACACCACTGCCTACCTGCCAGGGAAACTCCCTGTCTGATGCAAATAGCAGGATTTATCACCTGTCTAAGATTATGCAGCAGTGCCTGGCTCCCTGTTTTCCTGCAGGGACTCAGAGGGTCCAGGTCCTATTTCCAGAAGGCCTCTGGAGAGACAGACTGAGACATTTGCAAATGAAGTTGACAAGAGCAGGGTGCCTGGCATGCACTTTGTGGTGCAAATCACTGCCCCATGACTGCACTTTCCTTCCACACCTTTTTGCTCCCTCCAGGCAGTGGGCAGGGTAGGAAGAGGTAAGGGTGCCGAGTCACATAGCTGCAGATGTTATTGTAGTCAGTGCATGTGAAGTCGTTGCATTCCTCCTCTCTGCTGTGCACACCTGTGCCCAGCCAAGAGGCGGCTTGCAGGAGGGCTGAATGTTCGTGTGCTTTGAGAGAAGGGGCTGTGGCATGCACCAGACATTGCACAGGGCTGCTAGCCACGGTTCTTACTTGCCCAGACAGAAGCCATGACCATGAATGCTGCACTACATCCATGATTTCCACCTCTGCTCGGCAGCCTGGATGAAAGAGCTGGAGAGGCAGTGTCAGAGGACCTGGGCGGTCTGTAACCAGTACAGTGATGTGAGCTGTCACAGCAGCGGTTGTCCGGGACAAAGCTCACAGCAAGGACCTGAAGCAACACCTCCTCCATTGGGAGATGTGCAGAAGAGAACACAAAGCTGACAAATAAAACAGGTTCAACTTGGAGACAGCCTCACCCCTCAGTGCTCAGAGCAGTTGCTCAGTACCCCCCAGAGCCAGTCACACAGTAAAGAGCAGGAGCTTTGCCAAGATGTGTGCTCCGCATGGCTTGACGTCCAGCTTGCTTGGATTTCTGGGAGTGCTGGGATTCCTGGTGAGCATGTGCATGGCAGCTCCACGCTGGGGCAAGTGTTCGCAAGGCAGAAGCATGTGAATTCAATCCCAAGTGACTATTCATCTGATATTTCTTACTAGAGTGTATTTTTGGGTCTCCTGTTTAAAAGCCATCCAGTTAGGGAACAGGAACAATGGCAGACCATTTACACTATCAGTCACACAATGCGAATGCTAACAAATAGCCAAGTCGAATGACAGCTGTTTAAACGCGCATTGGCAGAGCTTGGGGGGGAGCAGCCTGATTTCTGGCTGTGGGGTCTCTCTGCTCCTCCTTGCCAAGTGCTTGTGTGAGGAGGCTTGCTGGGTCTCACCAGGAAAGGGGAGTTAAAAGCTCCTCAGTATGCGAGAAGCTGTCACTACCCTGTGCTAATGTGCAACAAACACATCCTTCTTTCACATCTCAGCAGGCTGCTGCCTCTTCTCTGCTCTGGGTGTGTGACAGGAAGGATTTACTGAGTTCCCGTGTGGGTTGTACTTGTGCCTCCTCCTACCCCCCTGTTACTGAGCCCTCTGCGCATCCCCTTCTCCCTACCTGGGAGTGGAGCTGAGGTGCCCTGGGGCTGTGCACAGCTGGGCTGCCCAGCGAGGAATCAGGGTGACAGGCTGTATGTGGCAGATACACTGTCTGCCCTAAAATAGATCCTTGTGGGACTGTGTGGTACAGAGGTTTGGCTGGGGGTAACTTCTGAGAGAACATTTACTATTTTCAAGGCACAGAGAGCTACAATATATTTAGCAAACCCTTTCTATCTGCATGCACATGCTGCAACAGTGCCTCTTCTCAGCAGCATTCCAGAAAAAATGGGACTTCAGTGCGTCCTGGGAGATGAAAGATGGAGCAAAACAAACAGACCATTCTGGAGAGATGAGAGAATTTCAGAGGAAGGGCTGATAACCAGAGCCTCTGCTTCAGCGCTCCTCAGCGCCTCTGCACTGGCAGCCCCCTGCACACAAGGCAGAGTGGGCTGACACCAGACAGCCTGTGCAAGCAAGGAACCACTGAGCTGCAGTTTGCTGGACCTGACCCTACAGAGAGCAAAGTGCCTTTATGTTCCAGTGAATCATCTCCATTTTAAAGCAATTTGATTAGTTTTCACAGTTCATAGGGGAGTCTGTTCCTGTATCTCACTCCTGACCTTCAGACCCTATATCTTCACTTTCAGATTAAATTCATAATGACCAGTTTATACCTATTTTGTTCTTCTGCCATCAAAGATCTTTAGCTTAAGCAACCAAGAAGAGCTCTTGTTAATCGCTGGTATTTACCACAGACTTATGTGCAGAGAGGAATGAATGTGTCTCTCTCTAAGCAGGCCAGCAGGACTGCATGCACCTTTCCAGACATGGTGTCTCCGGGGCTCCCTGGCACCAGTTTTTCCCTATCTCTGCTGGGAGGAGCCATCCTGAGGCATCCTGGCATTGCATTTGCCTCTTTCATGGTGACATTACATTGGTGGGTTATACTTGTGTTATGATAAAATTGTGCACTCCAGTCTTCACCACGATTTCCAGCTGTTGAACTCCCGACCTGGAGGAGAAGCCCACCTGCCAAGGGCATGATCCATGCTGTATGTGGCAGCCAATTTCCACTACTCCAAGATCAACTAAAACTGAGATCAAATATCATTAATCTAATCAAAGGTGTCATTTCTACAAAGCTCTGTCCTGTTATGGCTGAGACCATTACCATAGCAGCAACAGTAGTGCTTATGGTACCCATAGTTTGGTAAACCATATTATTTATTGTTACTAAATTTCTTCTTTCTTTAATCAGGAGAATTGCAAGCAACAAACTTCTACCAAAACCAGAGAGACATGTGTCTATGAAGAGGAAAACCAGCTTTACTTTTCCACCACACCGTGCTGACCATCTCCCCATGCAACAGGACTGCATTTGGCTGGAACTGGTTGGCAGCACCATTTCGTTTATCTGAAAAGAGCAGCCTAGGTTTTAGCCAGAAATGCAGGACGTTTCCTCGTGCCCTGAAAGAACTGCAGCTAAACACAATCAGGGATCAATGCTGACGTTGGCCAACCTGTGCCTGCTCACCTGAGGATGAGCTCTCAGCATTGCCTGAACTCAGCAAAGTAACCACAGTATTGCAGTACAGTGACTGCTGAGACATTTTCACTCTCCCTAAAATAACATTTCAAATATCACATGCTTTTTTAACCATGCCTAGCTGACAAGGAACCATCAAGAGATGCAGGGAAGTACAGGGCACCTTTGACCATGTGGGGCAATGTCTTAAAAGGGCATTCAGAGCTCCAGGAAGAAGCTAAGAGGGCCAAATCCTGCTGTGAGGCTGTTACCTCATGTTGTGATGTGCCACTGAACCTGTGCAGTGGGGAGCTGGAAGGCTGTCACTGGTATGTTGTGTATGGGGCTCATTCTGTCAGGAAAAGCAAGGATTATTTCATCTAGCAAATGTAGTTCCCATTCTCTGCAGTCCCCCAAAGCCTGCAAGGACCCTCCAGCCTCTGCCAGATGTGAAGTGTGTGACGGGATGGGGGTGGGCAGCCTGTGATGGGGTGGCAGCCTCTCAGTACCACTCCGTGTGGTGCAAGGAGGTGATGGCTGCCCTGGCTTTTGGGTACCCTGCCCTCACAGTTGAGATGCTGGGGAGAAGCTGGCTCCAGTCCTGGCACTCTTTCCTTGGCGGACTTGGTCACAGCTGCCTCAAATTCCCTGCCTAAATCTGGTGGTGATCGGTGCCTTGACTTGGAGACCTGTGCTCCGTGTTTTCACCAGCAAGCCAGAGCACAGCTGGGGAGCCCAGCTCAGGTGAGGGAACCTGCTTCTGCCAGCGCCAGGCTGGCATCTCCCTCTGCAGGCTGCTCCTAAGGGTCTGTGCTCCCTGAGCAATCTCTATTTTCGTGTGGTTTGCTGCCAGTAGGTGTCTGCCCCATATCAGCAAAGGCGATCCTAGGCCAAAGGCAGGAAGCAAGCAAAATAAATCAGATAAAGTCAGAGTGAGCAAGGAGACCCACAAATGAGTCAGGTGAAGGTGAAGTGTGCTGTGAAGCCAGCTGCGTGTGGGGTTTGGATGGGGACCTCCCCCTTCCTGAGAGCACATGCCATTGTAAGCGCATGCACGGCCCTTGCTGGGAAGGGACCTCTTCCAGCTCATTTAATTGCACCGGTGCCAGAACTCAGAGGGGGGTTCGGGAACCTTCCCCCTCGCTGCCTCACAACCCGGGGAAAATATCCCTGACTGCTTCAGCACGAAATCCCAGAGCTGCCTCCCATGAATTCTTAAGAGAGTAAGCACGATGGCATGGGCACATGTGGGGCTTGGTGGGAAAAGGCAGGGGCGCCATCTCCGCTTTTGTTGTTGCCTTTAGAAATAAAGCATGAAACGCAGAGCAGATAAGCAGGAAGAGTTAAAACCTTGCTTTGCCCCTTCAGGGAGCTCAGGAAACTTCAGCAGCTCAATGCGCCAAGAGCTCGTGCAGCTAAAGCCAGATGAACAGGAAAAACTGACCCAGCATCTTCAAAGGATTAAGGCAGCAGGCGTAAGCTATGCACCATGTAAGGGTCTGACAGGGGGAAGCAGAGCTTTTTAATGAATCACTGCGTGGTCTGCTCTCTCATCTGCCTTTCCCTGCAGGATGAGCAAAGTGATAAGCATTGCCTAACTGCCTTGAACACTCAAACAGTGTTTCATCGTTCCCCTCCCCGTACTGCTGAGAAGCAGAACAGACGCACAAAAGCTGAGAAACAAAGTTCACATCCTCCTCTTGGCCTGTGTCACCTTCCCTTCCACCATAAAACTGAGCCTTCCCTGCCCCTTGCAAGGGCATCTCCCGTGGGGCAGCCTTTTGTCCCTGATCCCAGAGGGGGGAGAAGCGGCAGTGACTTGCTAAGCTCGAGATCCCAGTTCCTATATGCTTGGAAGATAGAAATGGTGCTGGAAGAACCACGACTACATGAAAAGGGGTTTAAACGCAATCAGGGAATTGAATACAGAGGAGATCTTGTCAACTAGCTGGTTACATTAGCACTGTCAGGAACACTAAGAATATAGACATTACACGGTTTGAAAATGTTTCCAAGAGTTCTGTGTATTATTATGTTATCTCTGATCTAAACCCCTGTTAGGGATTTCATGCTCTTAGCCCGTGTTTGAGATTCAGCACATTAATCAGTGAGATCTCTCTGAGATGTGTCAACAAATTCAACCCGCTGTTCCACGTTAGCTGCTCCAAGTAAAGGAGCACCGTGTTTAGGAGCAGCTCGAACCTGCAGGGGCTGAGTCACGCTCAGGGCAGGGCCTCACGAAGGAAGATGTTCCGGAGTGCCTTTTCCTAGGGCAGTGGGGATCACGAAGAAACAGACTGGGGGGGTCAATGCTTTCTGTCTGCCCTGGATGCTCCCCTCTTCATATTGCTTCTCTGGAGAGGTGAAAATGAAGTTTCAAAAAAGGGCAGATAAATATTAAGAAGTTGTATAAGTGGAGCATTTGAATGCTGATATGAACCCAGGGAGGTGGAATGCTCCAAATGCCTCCCCGCCTGCATGCAGAGTCACACAGAGACCCAGCAGGGACTGCACCCAGACCCAAGGGCACCCTCTTGCAAGAGGGGGCTGGTGTCATGCCTGCAGTGTCTTCTGCATGGAAGGAGGTGGGCATGTGGCAAAGGGACAGTGGCACTCGGGAGAAGGGAGGGACAGATTTCTGTACCCCAGTGTTCCCAGTCACAAAGCGAATTGGGGTGTAGCCACGGAGCCAGCAGAGAGCAGGACATGATAAGATGTTGTATGAACTGTTTGTTCATCCATAGCTTGTGGTCCCTGCAGCACAGACAGCTTGGCAAACGTCAGGGTTGATGAAGATTTGTGCTTCAGGCTCTGGAGAGGCGGCATTTCCACCAATCCCAAGAAAGCAGAGCACCCCGTGGCCTGTCTGTACAAAGCCCCAAACATTAGGGAAGAAATACCATGACAGCCTGTGGCACTGGGGTGTGGGTGCTGAAGCCGGAGCACGCCATGTCAGCTGGGCTGGGAGCCCTGCCTGTTTGCCTGGGCACACGCATGTGTCTCGGTGCAAGTGGTAGCGTCCACGTAAGAGCGTGAATGTTCACGTGAGTGCACTGGCAGTGGTTAGCGCACATGTGTGCTAGTGATTGTGTAAACGTGCGAGGGAGACATCCTGGGTTCCCACATGCCGTGCCCTTAGATTCCATTTCCTCTTTAATGCAACCCATGCCTGGGAGTCAGTTGGCAACACGGTGTGGTGCAGTACCTCGAAGTATGCTAGAAATCTAGTCCAGAAGGCTTATTATTCTCGCTGTTGACCAACATTTCTGAGACAATAGAAAGACATAAATTAATTGCAGAACTCATGTTTTTAAAAGTAAATGGAATTAAGCAAAATGTTCTCTGCCAAAATCTGATCTAGTAAGAGTAAGAGTGAAAGGGAAAAATAAAGGGAATGTCACGGGAAACGCTACTTTGTAACACTGTACTTCCCCAGCAAAGATAACCTTGGGTACAACCTCTGATCAAATCCACATTGTCCTAACGAGGTACCACTGCATTAATCAGCTGCGCTCAGAAAGGCTGGAGCAAAACTCAGCCAGCAGAACCGAGTAAAGCACCCTGGGAGCAGCACTGTCACGCAGGACCTTGTAACTGGCTCACGTGAGTCTGCAGCGCCCTGAGCTGTTCCACTGGCTGGCAGCTTTGGTCAAGCTTTACATCACCCTTGTCTGGCTGTCGGTGGCTGTTGTGTCCACCACAACGCATGCAAGCCGTGTTAACCAGAGACTATCTTTCTTTAAGCAACCCTTGTGGTGCCAACATCAGCCCTCCACCTATATATGTTCATAGCATTGGTGCAGACCAGCCTGTGCGACCTCCATACATTAACAGATTTTAATTTCTTACAAATGTGTATAATCATAACCTCAGTTAACAACGCTGTTGGGGGGGTAAAGATATTCTTGTAGCTGACTTGATCCTTTGTTTTTGTTACATCCTTCTCAAAGATTTTGGACAAGTTTTTGTGCTTTACCTGATGATGGCTGGCAGTGTTGGGGACCTCTTGCACTTGATGTTATTAAAACTCAAAGGGAAAAACAGTTCCCATGTGAGCAAGGACTGTCTTGTCCTGGGTCCATGCAGCCCCCAGTGCCACTGAGCTCTGGCCAGTGTGTGCTCAATGGGCTGCTCATGGTTTGAAATGTATCAGTGGCCAAGATGTGTCCTACAGCAGAAATGGAGTGCTGTCACCCCCACCGAGCTCATCCCCAACACACGAACCCTTAGCATGAACACCACGGTGCACTGACATTGAGCTCTCATCCTGCTGGAGATGCTGACACCTGCCTGGGCTTCTGCAGCTCACCAGCAGCCTGATGCCACTGCCCTGGGCTTCTTTGCGCCATGGCTGCTCTCAGGCGGGTCTGACTAATGGAATAATTTGAGAGAAGACAGCTTAAGAACCATGGAAATTCCTGCTCATCCTATAACTCATGCTAAGTAGAGGTCTTTCCCCTAGCAAGGTTCTGCCAGTCTGCTCCAGGGCCTGAAGGAACTGTGCCTTTGCTCAGGTTCAGTGTCTCCAGGAGGAAGGGCAGCCTCTCTCATTTCAAAGCTCCTGCAGGGTCATGACTCCAGCATGCCAAGGGAGATCTACCTAAACATACAAGATGCTTTGCAGTTAAGGACTGGGACCATAAGGGCATCTGGAGGATCCAAAACAGACTGAAGAACATTGATGTGAACTATACCAGTCATTTTACCCTGGCACGCATCTGAACAGTGGCACTACTGCTCCTCACATCAGCCCCAGGGAGGCACAGCACCAGCTGAACTGGGATGGCCACAGCCTGGGCTGCAGGAGCCAGCTGCTGCCATCCCGGAAAGCCCAGAGGAGCAGTGGCATCCTGTCTCCCTTCAGAGATTAAAGACCTTGGAAAAGAGGCCAGTGATGCAGCTTTCACCTGCCAGATGTTCAGGGGAGCAAGAGCCTTTCAAAGGGACACATCCATCACCTGAACACTGGTGTCCCACTGCAACATAGCCAGGAAACTGCACTCCTGGCTCTGAGAGATGACACCAGCATTTCCTTTCGTTCCTGAGAGGTGGTTGCCCTGAACTGACCCTATAACGGTGAAAGTCTGTTGGGAACTACAGGTGAGCAGAGCCTGTCCTTGGAGAAGAGAGCGAGCCAGGGTGCTCTGCCTCCCCTTCAGGGTGGAGCAGCTGCCATGAGCCCATCCTGCCATGGCCTTGCTTTGGCCCCTTGTCTTTGTCAGGGCAAGCCACACTGTCCCCTCCCACGGTGTGAGCAGCCGCAGTCACCTACCTAGCAAGGGTCTCCAGGGAGGAGGAGTGGTGGCTCAGCAGAGTGGCCATCCCAGGGCCACCCCAGCCATCCCAGGCAGGACCAGCCGCTGCCCTGCACGGTTTCTGCCTCCTGCCTGGTTCAGGAATGAACTCTGCTGAGCTCCATCCCAGGCAAAAAGGGCTTCTGAAAACACAGACAGCTCGAGCAGTGTCAAAATTGCCTAGCTCCACCTCGTTTTGGGAAAAGTGAGAAGAGGGGGATATCTGAAATCATGAGTTTTCTGAATATTTATTCAAAACATAACAACAGATAAACTCCAATCACATGTTGCATTCAAATATTGGAATATTTATTCCAAATATGGTTCTGTTGCAATTGTATGATAAACATGAAAGCGAGAGTGTAGTTATTTATGTCCTGCCTTCAGCTTCTCAATAGCATGTTTAAGTTTAGGGTATTTATGCTCTTTCATCCAGCTGTCTGACTTTATCAAGTCCTGTACAACTTGGGAGAGGCAACCATGCCAGCGGCAGCGCGAGCCCCAGCAGACCTTGATAGAACGGGCTTCCCTCGTGGAAAGCACATCGTGTCCCTCCTGCGTCTCCCCTGGCCCCCGCGGAGCAGTACTGGCAGAAAACTGTTGCATTACATAGTCCCCTGGCAAGGAGGGAAAGCCTTTCTCCCTGGCTGGGGCTGAAGGAGCTTCCAATATCATTTAAATGAAACAATAACTCAATGGTAGCGAGCGAGGGTTATTTGGGGTGCTCCAAGAAGGCACATACTGTGCCCAGGAGCAATGGAAAATTAGGCAAAGGGAAGTTTTGACTGAACAGCCAAAAAAAGCTTTTGGCAGGACCTCCTGTACTCTGTGGAGCCACCTCTCGCGTGGCAGGATGGATGCCCTCCTTAAGTTCTGATTTGGAATTGGATTCACACTTACTGGTATGATGTTTACCTTCATATTCTGCTCTGCTCTGGCCATGGACCGAAGCTGTCGGAGTCCTGAAGAGGGACAAGGCTGGAGCTGTACCCAGCACAGATATTCTCCTGGGCTTTGGTCAGGCTCTAACACTCAGCCTCAGAGAATGGGGCCAAGGAGTCCACATCTGCCTGGTAGAAGAAACTTGAGGGCATTTGGGTGAGACAGTGGGGACTGGATGAGCCACTATCACCTGAGGTGAATGCAAAGCCAAGAATGAAAATGCACCCTCTGTTTGCTCCATCCTAATTCTGGATGAAGGAACTCAGAAACCCACTGCTGACTCTGACTAGTCTGAACCGCGGGCTCCAACATGGTGATTCTGGGCTCCATCAGAGACCCTGGGGCTCTTTGCAATTAGGAGTTTCCTAAAGGAAACTTAGTAGGTGAAGGACTACTAGGAGGCAAAGTCACAGAGTTGTGAAGACAAGAGATGTTCCTCCTGGCTTGCCAAGCCATGAGAACAGCAACATGCCAGCAGCAAAATATGCCAGGGATAATCCCACTTCTACCAGCATACATCAATATCTACCAACAGGCCCAGCAGAGGTGTCCTGCCTCTCCAGGGGATGGGAAGCAAGGCCACTGAGTGCCACAGTAACGGGAGACAAATTCCACCCAGAGCCACCTTATGCACAGACGTACACATGCATGCATACACCCAGTGCTCCCCTGAGCGCTGCTGGTTTAAACTCTCTCCCAAATGTCCTGATGCCACTGTCCCTCACCCCCAAATTAACAGACATATTGCTACATCAGCTCTTCCGAACGCCTGTCAGCCTACGATCTGCAGAGAGCTCCTTGGAAGCTCAGCCCCTCAAACCTAGCAGCAGCAGAAAGTGCAGCCTGTGCCTGTCCCGCACACAGGCTGTACTGGATGCTTTGCCGAGAACATAAAACTTTCAGAGCAAAACTGGACAAATAGTACAAGTGTCTACTTTGCACAGTAGTGTTGAGTAATGCTTCGAAGTCTTAAATTTATCCCCTGAAGCTTTGTCGCAGGAGATTTATCCACATAAATGTATAACGTGCTCAAAATCTCTGCAGTTTCTGCGTTTACAGCATCCAGGTTCTCCTCCACCTTTAATGTGTTGTTTTCTAAACTCATTGAATGTGTCTTAGCACTTGAACGATGACAGCAAAGAATGAAATGGGAACCTCAACGCGCTCTGATGTTTTTCTGCTGTCTCTCGGGTTTTGTGTCTATACACTATGTCATGGCGACCATGTACCCTGTCCTCAGGTAGGATGCTTTCTGCTTCTGTCTTTTCTGCTTGTTTGCACCTTTTCTGTCTTCCTGGCATCTGCCTCTGAAGGCAAGGTGGGTGATCCATCCCAGGTGAATGCATGCCAGCCTTTTACACAAGCCTATTAGAGGGGAAGGTTCTACCCTTGGTAGCACTAAAAGTAAGCCCATTTTTGGTTGCTTTTGACTGCATTTCTGCACCGACCTCCTGTTTGGACTCAACACACATAATTCCTTTGAATGCAAAACTTTGCACTACCAGCTCAAAAATTAACTTGTCAGACTGACCTAAGTTTAGCTGGGCTCCTTCCAGTCTTGACTGCAGTCATATAATTTTCCAACACCTACAATACTTTCCACTTCGCTGTGTGAAGCCATTAGTGTATTATTTAATATTAATCTCATTGAAGCTGGTTCTCTCTCATAGATGTCCAATTATTCTCCTACTTCATTTTTTGCAGGCAGAAGGACAATAATGAACAAAGAGATGGCTTTATTAGTAGTTTGTGGGTATATATTCAGAGAACAACAAAGCAAAGAGGCACATGCTTGCCCTCTGGAACTGCTGTGGGTTAGGCAGAGGAGATGGTCAGAGGAAAGACAAGCAGACCTCTAGGACCCAAAAATACAAATCCAGGCTGGAATCCAGGCTGGAACACACAGATTTGTAGAAGCGATTTTCTGGATGGGCAGAGTGAAAGCTATTCTGGGCTGCAGCATTTCCAGGTGGACAGACAAGGGCAATCCCAGCTTCAAGTGGTTTCTCAGAGCACAGCACTGCCTCTGGCACAGAAGAGTGCATACACATCACCTGTTGTGCTCCACGCCTGAACATGCAAGTTTCAGAGCTGTGCCTGCAGTCTAGAGCTTTTCTGTGTTCACCAAACAGAACCTCATGGGCTGTCAGGAACTGCCCCCTTCCACATCCACCCATGCATGCGCCGCTTTGTTAGCGCCGAGTACTCCTGCCCAAGCATCTCCTAAGTCACAGCAAAAGCAAGGGGGTTGTACCGGCGTCTCTGAGGCTGGGATTTAAACCAAGCATCACAAAGTCCTGCACGTCTGTTGTTACTGATGGTGGCATCTCATCTGGAAGGAGCCCAGCAAGTTTCTTACAGCCCTGCCGTGCTGTGGTGCCAGCTAGAGAAGACATGGCTGTGTTTGTCAGCTAAGACCATCAAGTAAGGTACCTGCTCCTCCATCCCCTCCTCCTGCAGCTGTGCAGATCTCTGTGCTTTCTCTTTACCAATGCTTCTTCAAGTCCTGTGCTGGGAAACAGCAGCGGACAGCCCTCTTTGGCTGAGCTAAAATCAAGGCTGGAGGCAGGGAGATAAAACCAGTTCTCCCACTGTGCTGTACTCAGCAGAACTAATTGAGGGGCCTATTAAGAAACAATATGCAGCAATATCCACATTATAGAGTCATCTGTGCAGGCCAGAACCACACTTAAAACATCTTCCAGTTCTTTTGCCACCAATTTAATTTCCAATCTAGGGAAAATGAGCAGCAGGGGAAGCTAAGAACTTGCTGATTGCCTCATATTACTCAATAAAGTATCTCGTTAGATACATTCCACCCCTGTGATCTCAAGGCAGTGCTAACATGGAGGATAAGCAGAGGGAATGCCATACTCAGGGAGGTAACCAGATTTATTCATCTGGTTTTCTGCAAAAAGGCATTGCTCATGCAGGTTTTTACACTCCAGGTCAAGTAGAGGATCCCAAACCCTTTGAGCACCATTTATCCACAGCAGCATTCCCATTGCCTGACCCTTATTGCTTTCAAGAAAACAGCTGACTAGGACTGCCAACAACTTGGAGACAGCATTTGGCTTTGGCATATGAGAATTTAGGCTTCAAATCTGGTAGAGATGAACCTGATAGTGGGAGCAACAGCTTGAAGATGAAGGTGTGGTGTGATAGCCACTCCAGGCCACTTGTGAGCTGGAGTTGCCAAGAGATTCCTGAGGTCAAACAGGAAAAATGCAGGTGGGAGATAGCCAAGGTCACACACTGGGCTGCAGGGAGCAGGAAGGTTTGGTATGGATGTCAGCAGGGCAGGCTGCTGCTCCGGTGGTGGCCTCTCTGCAGTCTGAGGAATGAGGCACCGGCTGGAGAGCCGTGCATCAGAAATGCCTCCTTGGAGGATCTGGCTGCTTCTTACGGAAACATAAAAAGGGAGCAGCAAGATGGTTTGTGCTCAGGCAAGCTACCAGGAGACAAAATGAATGCAGTCATGTATTCAGTCTGTGCAGGAGGAACAGTAGGGTTCAGAGATAAAGGAAAGTCAACCATACAGTTAAAAATAATGAATGGGCTTCACCTTGGAAGAAGAGCAGGCGGAGAGTGAAACAAGAGTTTGCAATCATATGGCACCAGAAAGAGGAAACCAGCCCTGAAACCATTAGGATGGCTCACCCTGCACCCAGCAGAGCCATCCCTGCATCCCAGAGGGGCTCATCGCTGCCTCGCTCAGCCTGGCGTGACAGCGCTGGTGCTGGGCAGGGGAGCAGCTGAACCGCAGCTGGGCAGGACCCAGCAGAGCAGCCCCCTGCCCCTGCCAACAGCCCGCTTTGAACTGTGACAAACCACCCCCAGAGGAGCAGGGCACGCCACTCGGTGCTGCTGCTTCCAAGGCTTCAGCCCCGGCGTGGGGCGATGGCACAGCTGTGCAGGAGGGCACCAAGCGGAGCGAGGGGCAGGTTGGGGGGGGCACCGTGGTGCCCCAAGTTGGGTGCACGCTGGCGGAAAGCACTTCGTCAGAAAGGACCCAGTGCAGGCAGTGCTGCAGCGCGGCAACAAAACTTCCCGGGGCACTTTTCAGGGAAGAGGGCAACTGGCTGTGACAACAGATGGTAAAGCAGTGACAAAAGAAATGGCACATACTGGAGGGTAGCAAGTCGAAAAGTGGCTCCAAAGGGAGCCCAGAGAGACCAGTCTGGACTGGGATGGCAAGCCAGAAGCTAACTGAAGTGAGCTGAGGTGAATCCCAACCTGAAATCCAGCAGCAGCCTAAGGGAATAGCTGCCTGCAGCTAGGAAGGGATGTGACCTTTTCTCATTTTATTTGCAAGTCCAGAGCAAGGAGGCAAATATTTACTGGGATGTTTATTTGAGAACAAGTTGGTGGGAAGAAGAGCACGGCTGATATCAAAGGAATGCTCATTCGTGTCATAGCTTTTGGAAACAGTGTTTATGATTAATTCATCTTTCTATGACCAGCACTATCCACAGAGTGTTTGTTATTTATTTATTCATTTATTACCCTTTTCTGTATCCATCAGAATGATTTATAACATGTAATGAACCGAAGATCATTAGTGCGTGACTGAAGAACTGGTACAAGCTTATCTGCAGGACATTGCTCGGCAAACCACCAAATTCTCTTCTGAATTTATTTTTCCCCATCAATGCATCATCTAAGATGTGGTGTTTTCTTGAGCCTGGCCATTCCAAAGATGCTGTTTCCCTTTGGGGGGCCCTGGTTGTTCGAATGTTCAGCAGTTGACAGCTGCCTGGAACGCACTACAAAAGCATTAAAGCCAACAACATTTCTATCTTTTCATCTTTCTAGCCTTAGACTGAATCAGGCACTGGCTGCTACTTGTTGCTGCTATTCATGACATAGCTGGTGTTGCTGTGACCTTTTCTCTGTTACTGTCTTATCTGATGTTTGCAGGACTTTGTATAATTGAGGGGTTTATGTGTAACACTGTTTCTGGGTCATTTTCTCTCTGTTTCTGGAGGAATTTATCATTGGTGAAAGGTGCTGCAGAAATGACACCGCAGCATGAAATCCTCCGGGCAGTCATAAGGGGGTTACAGTGAGGAGTAGCTCAGGTCCTGCATGCTGCTCTGAGCAGGCTGCCTCAGCCCTGGGCACAGAGGACAACCGCAGCCCAACATGGGTTGGAGGAGGCAGAAGCTACAGCAGCAGGTGAAACCAGAACAACTCTTCTTGCTCCAGAGTTGCTCTCCTCCAGCAGAGCCTGGGGCAGCCCAGCAAACAAGATGTGAGTTCAGCACAGGCTGGAGCGTGTTCTTCTGTCCGAGTCGTCAGTTCTCACAAAGTCTTACCCTACCAAGGCTGCACGAGTGCACGCAGGGCCATCTTCTGCTCTAGCTGTCTTAAATCATTCCCTCACAGTGTTTGTGGTAAGGGCCCGTTGCTGTCACAGCCCCTTTGACTATTCACATGCTACCACTCAGTGCCCACCTCTGACACGTCCCACTAGCTCTTCATGTCCAGATCCCTCGGCCTGACACTGTCCTTGGGCAGGGCACGGTTTCCCAATGCTTTTGGCATTTCCTCTTGCTCTGCGTAGCGTGTGCGCAGCCCGGGGGGAGGTCTCCTGCCGCAGCTACCACCCCATGCCAACCACAGTGATGCTGGTGGAAGTGGGTGAAAATCCACACTTCAGGGATTGGTTTTCCACTGGCAGCTCAGTGCCAGGTGCAGACCCATTGGAGGGAGAAGAAAGGTTCTGTAGCTGTATGGGCTCTCCCACATTCTTGTGACTACAAGCACCTGGGCTAAGTGAGGAGACACGGGTCCAAGTCAGTTCCCAACACACTTCAGACCATGCTGTGACAGCAATTTTAACTTCAAAGATGGGGCAGAGCCTGGATCTGAACAGCCCCAAGTTTTGGATGAGCCTTGGTGTTGCTCCTGTGTAAGCCCCTGAAGCAGCAACTTCATTTCTCATACCTCCCAGCTTAAAGCATAATCTTTGAAAAGGCTGCCTGAATTTATAAGCTGCCACTTCTGGGTTTGTGAGATCTAACACTCTGCCTGGCACTGGCTGCAGCACTACACAGCATTTGAGTTATATTGCAAGATTTTTGAAGGCTTTATGACACTTTATGTGGGAAAACAAAACCATCTTTAGGAAGAGTGACTGTGTAACATCCCTTTCAGAAGCTATATTCCCAGCACCCAGGGGAATATGTGTGTGTCCTATTTTGAGATAAGTAAGTCAAACAGAATCCATCTCCCTGAGGCAGAGCACACGCTCAGCACCGAAGGAGGTCAAGAAGCATTTCCACCCTGCAGCTGTGTGGCATTGCTGAAAAGCAAAGAAATCCTCAAGGAAATCTTGTGAGAATAAAACTCCGATGGAGAAAAGCAGGTACAGTCTGGTGGGAAGGCTTGCTGACTGCAAAATCCTTCCTTTATGAAAATAAAAATGTTTTTAAAAGGAGAAAAGCTTATTTGAGGTCCTCTCCATATGGCTATTTTAATGGCACCCCTGAAACACAGTGGAGGAAAGAACCACAGAACCACACGTCTGTCAGCAGGAGGGGACCAGCAGGCAGCAAACCAGAGGTGGGGGGCCTGCTGCACCCCGCAGCCTGGCAGGCAGGAGCTCAGACATCTCAGCACTGCCAGCACCACACTGGGGTGGCGACGGACAGAGATCTCCGCTCCACTCACCTCGATCTGCGTGGCTGGGCGGACTGGCACTACCCAGGCAGGATGCGGTCTGTGCCAGAGGGTGCTGGAAGCTGGTTAAAGGCAGAAAGAATGGAAAATGTTCGCCGCTGTTTCTGTTTAACTTTAGGAACTGATCCAGCTGAGATAATAACAGAAGAGTTCATTTTGCCATGTCAAATATGCAGGTACTTTGCAGCATTAAGATTTGATGCCCTGTTCTTATAAAACTGGCCCCTGCTGATTATGGGAAGAGAAAGTTGCCCATAAACAATGTTTTATTCCTTATTTAATGCAAATTCTTGGGCAAAAGGAGTCAATCAATTTTTCATAAAGTATAAAACAGAGATAAGTGCTTGGGATCATGTGTGAGTCCCTGTCAAACAGAACCGATAAGTCCGTGATGTAGTACAGGGAGTGCTTTGCAAGTATTGTCCAAGTGACCTTTTCATTAGTTTGCCTTAAGCAGTTAATCTCTTTTTTCCAGGATACAGACTATTTTAAGTCCCATTACATCACACATGCATTTTAAATATTAATTTTTCTTCCATGTCATGCCTAGGAGGATTTGGTTGTTATTTACCTTTTTTTAACACAGTCCTCCCCATCTTGCTACATTTTCCAGCAGGGTCAGAGTTAAGGAACTTCCAGGCAAGAACTGAAAGTGCTTGTTTGTGGTGAGTATGTGATGGCTGAGGGGCAGGATGTGAAGCCCTGTGATTTAGGAAACCCTGCCAGGCCAGAAGCAGGGGTTGGATCTCTCGAAGGCAGCCCTGTGATGGCAAGGGAGCTACAGGGCCAATGAGTGGAGGCATTTACTGCCTGTGCGTGGGGTACCATAAACGGGAGAAATGCAGGCGTGAGCCAGTGCGCCTCAGCAGGGCTCCAGCTTCCACAGAAAAATACTTGAAAATGATTTAGAGGAAAAAAATGTGCTTCAAAAGTGTCGCTGGCATGTTGTTGTTTCTGACTTGTAAATCATTTCAAGCTCCTTGTGCCACTTAGAAAAAAAAAAAAAGAAAAAGGTACCAGCTGCTACCTGCCAAAGGAGACCAGAGCCTCTAAACCCTGCTGTTCCTGGCCCCACGCTGGCCCTTGCAACGGGTTTAAAAAATGCCTCGACAACACCTTTGACGTATTCCCATCTCCCCTGTATTTGGATTCACTGAGCTCATAACAGCAGAGCCCCTGGTACAGAGATCAGCTTCGCCTGGAGTTTGCACTTTATTATTAGCCACAGTTGAAAGAACAATAATAAATCAACTTTGTTCTTTCAGAGTTATGGGTAAAACAGAGATCACGATATTTATAAGCAAGGTTGCAAAGGGTAAAGCAGTAACATGTTTTGTTGACATCCAGCAGTAACATGCGCTGGGGAGCCCTGGAAGCCTGTGCTCAGCAAACCTCGCCTCTCCAAAACTGGCTGGTTTTCCTTTGTGGAGGGGAGCTCCCGCCGGGCTGTCCCCCTCGCCCTGCACAGTTAGGCAGAGAGCCCTCATCCTGCTGCCGGGATCCCACAGGAGCCCTGGTATTTCAAGAAGAGAAAAGGGATCGTCCCAGATCTTGACTGAAGGAGCAGGAGCTGATGACAATTCCTTTCCATCTCCCCCTACAAGAAGAGCGTCAAGCGGCCGAGACAGAGGACAGACAGAAAGGGAGAGGAACCTGCCTGCCTCCGTGTAGCCTTGA
The DNA here is from genome assembly GCF_023634155.1 of Falco peregrinus. Classification (NCBI taxonomy): domain Eukaryota; kingdom Metazoa; phylum Chordata; class Aves; order Falconiformes; family Falconidae; genus Falco; species Falco peregrinus. Next base: position 118,118,372 of record NC_073722.1, on the reverse strand, counting down.
TTCGCTCCTCAGCCCTGGCTGCTGCCCTGGCTCTGCCCTAGCAGGGGGGCACATGGGGCAGCTCCCGAGAGCTGGGCTGGGAGAAGCTTCCCCCAGGATTCAGCAGTGCTGCAACTGCCCCTGCCCTTGCCAGTCTTGGCCATGGCTGCAACCGTGAAAAGCCTGAACTGGCCATGCTGCACCATTGCTACACCATTGCTACACGTCCTGCAAAGCCAGAACAAGAAATTAAAACATTTGTGATATTTCTATCATCACAGATTTCTGAGGTTTTTGTCCAGCACTTTCATTTCCCTCCCCTTTCTTCTTATTAATAGCACACAGGCTTTTTCTTTATATTCATATTATGCAAAAAAATTTACAGTTACAACAGCATTTAATCTGATAGTCCACCTCTCCTTCCCTTGTTGTTTCATCTCATGAAGACTTACTAAACAAAAATTACACCCTGGACTGTTCTTTGGACAGGTTTTTTATTCCAGTTTTCTCTTGCAAACTTAATAAAAATATTTTCTTTTCGGCAATGGCTTTTATGCCTTTTTTTAGCTAAAGGGATTCCCTTCCATGAGTTTCGGAAGGGACTTTCAGTCCACGATCACAATAAAACAGAACAAGTTTAAAAAAGTAAAGAAAAGCACTTCTTGTGCTGGTCGAGGCAGAGTGTCCGGACCTGATGTGCTGGCTCCCACACAGTGGATCCCGTCCCACCTGGGATGCGCACACCAGGTCCTCTCCTGCAGCCATTTAGCCAGCAGGGACAGGGAGTTTAACTGAGAGGCACTTCAAAAACAAAAATACGTACTGAATATGCAGCAAGTCAGCTGAGTGTTATCTCCAGCTGAAGAGCCAAACATTGTTGGTAGCTGCCTGATGAATTGTTAGCAAGCTGAACTTTCTCGATGACTCCAGGACCAGCTTGCCAGCTCCAGGGTCTGCCCAGCAAGCACCTCGCAGGACCTGACCCTCCGTGCCTCCCGGGGTGCAGCCCTACCACTGAAGAGCTATGCTGCCAGGTATACTGTGCACCAGGAACATATGGACACGATCTCATGCAGACTGTTGTGGCTGCTGCAAACACACGAAATGTAAATTGTGAAAGTGAAATTGCAAGGAGACCTAATCTCCACATTGTATTAGACAAAATACCAGCGTGCACGCAGATAAGCACCAAGTGTGAAGTGTCCGGCGGGAGGAGGTTTCACATTCCGCCTGACTCAATGGAGCCTTAAAATAGCACTTCCCACTGCAATACTTTAAACAAAGACATCCAAGGGATTATTAATACCATGAGACAGAAACCAGTTTTATGTATTCCAACACAGATGGGCAGAAAGAGCTGCACATGTTGAAGCCACGGGCGGGTGCATGTGAAGCAGCTGCTGGAGGCAGCTCTGCCCTGCCAGGATGAAGGAGCCTGCCTGCCTCCGTGTGCCGGGGGGGGTCTGCCAGCCTGCTGCAGGTCCAGCAGAGGGGAAGGGGACAGTGCTGCAGCAGGCGCGTTGCTGCTTCCGAGCAGCTCATCAGAGTGATTCTGCCCCAGGAGTGCTGGATGCGTGCAGCAGGACAGATGCTGTTGCCACACTGCAAACTCCTGTACCGGTCCATGCAAACTCTGCGGGCTGTCCAGGGGTGACAGCTCGGTGCACCCCGTCAGCCCAGGCACCATGCCGCTCTTCTGGATGCAGCCACTTGAAGCAAACAGGTCTGCTTTGGAGATCCCCCTGCAGCAAATGTCCTCTTCCTGGGAGCTTGTGGGAGCATCGTCACCTTTTGCAACAGGCAGCTCCGCCTGGCTGGCAGATGCTCTCTCGTTCCCTGCCTGCACGCTCAGTCTAACCACCCTCCTGGAGCTGCCACCTGCTTCGTGCCCAGGCGTGCCTGCTCACTGGGACGGGGGCACGCAGCGGTTCCCCTCCTGTGGCAGGCATGCTGGCATCCTCCAGGACAGCCCGCTTCCCTGCAGCCACCCCTGTGGCCTGTGCCCTTTCCCAAAGGGCAGGGGAAGTTTGACAGCAGAGACCTCACTATTATTTTGGCTGTCCTTTCACTGTCTCTGACCCCATTCCCACCATTCCCTGGAGCTCCAGAGCCTCCAGCTGCCACCTACGTGCAGTTTTTTTGTGGACTGCTTTTTATCTAGATCTTGGGAGAGAGAAGAACAGAGGAGGTACATGAGCTACAGCAAACATCTTCCCATTTTTATTTTCCCTACTGCAGAGTGCTGTGCAGAGCACGCAGAGTCCTTATCAAACCAACAAGCCCGATAAATGTCTCAGCTTTCTGTGTTTCTACCACTACATTCCTACACGTCACAGGCAATACCAGACTGGAATTTGCAATGTGCTGAATGAAACCTCGGCACACAGACGTCCTGCTTCCAACACGGAGAGAGTCACCCTCCAATGGGTGCTGCAGGACCTGCCCCTGCCCCAGGCACCCGGGGCACCATGGCATGGATGCCCATCTCCTCCTGCCTCCACCCTGCCTCTGTGGCACATCCTCCTCCTGCCTCTGTGGGACTCCTGTGTCTGCCCAGCCCACACCACTCTGGAGTCTCCCAGGGAGGAACGGCTAGAAACACACTTGAAACCTCAAAAGATCATTGGGACTTTGAAAAAAACCGATAGCCATCCAAAGATATCCAAAATGTCCGCACTGCGCTATGCCCTCCAGGCTCTCAGGATGGGAAGAGGAAACCAGAGGGGTTTCATGAACAAACCGAGCTAAATAGGCTGTTTTACCAGAAACGGACTTAAAAGCAGTGAAGACAAAAGCCGAAAGGTTTCTCGATTCTCTGGATTTCCAACGACTGTAAGCTGACTTTGCCAGAAATAAGTAAAACAAAATTTGATCTTATTCTTCCATCACAGCCATTGCCAACAGTCAGTTTCAGTCCCTACACCTGCCTTTCCCTTTCACTGGCACAACCACTTAGGTGGCAAAACAGAGGTCAGGGAAATGGTGTAGGTTAAAAAAAAAAGAGAGGTTTTTTTGTTTATTGCAAACTCTAAATCTGTATAACAACACAGGCCAGATAGACATGATAACATGATTTCCTTCAAGCCTGAAAATGAATTCTGTCCATCATCATTCATTAGTCTCTGGACTTACAAAACTTTGAACAATTGCATTTCACTAAAGAGAAACATTTCTGAGTGGACTGGGATAACGCGTAACAGACTACAGAGGCAGGATATCCCACTCCACAGCAATTAATAGCAATTAATACACTGCACAAGCTGCAATTAATAGGCCCTGGCACACACCTGAATGAGCCCTTCTTAGCCAGCATTTACAATTTCTTGTGACGCAAGCATGACGAGGATACACCTAGCGTAAACCCAGTCCAAACACAGCAGTGGCACAATTATGACAGCAACGTGGCATTTGGCAAAATCTGTGATGGAGTAAGAATTTATACCGGCTAACAGTTTTTCTGCAGGCTGCTTCATCTCCGTAAAACTTCCTGAGAGCTGGCTGGCATGAGTGCTTCTGCGGGCTCTTCTGATGTGAATTCTGTGGCTTAGGACTGTGCTGTAAATACGGTGGCACTGAGGGCCCCTCTGCTGTGGGCTCCCTGCCTGCATACTGATGTGTTTTCAGGGACCTAAATATTTAATTCAGTCAGGTTTTAAGTACCAGCTCTTAATGCAATATGTTGATGGAAGATCAACAAGGTCTTCAATCAAGGACAATCAAGGCCTGTGACTGTTAAGGACTGTCAAATGTTAATCTGGGGCAGGTGCATCACACCTGATCACAGAGATACTGGTTATTGTCACAAAATCTAGCAAAGTTTCTGCACTGTGACTGATTTGTTCTTGTTCTTCAGCTTGCAACGTTTGGGGTGAGACGTTTGGGCCTATAGTTGTGGTTAACATCTACTTCAAGGATGCGTAATTATTTTTTCACCTAAAAACACCATTGTCACATTAAAATATAGGGTATGCTATTACCTTAAAAACATTAAGGAAAGACAGAGTATCGTAAACAGACAAGCAGAAAGTGATTTATAACAAACAAACTGAACCCAAACTTGGGCCCAGCTCCCTGCTGTCTCTACCTGCGTCCTGGCTGACAGATGCAATAGTGCTGGCTGGCCGGGTTGCCCCGTGGTGCATGGCTGGCTGCGGTGCTCCGGGCCCTGGTGCGTGCTGACCTGCCCAGCACACAGGCACTGCAGGGACAGCCTTCAGGGGCTAACCTTCCAGAATGCACACTTTTCCTAGCTTGGATTCCTGACACCAAGCACACTCCTGGGACACAGTCCAAACACAGGCAGGGTGAAATCCTAAACTGTCCATGAGACGGAATACGCAGAGCAACACTGACAGAAACCCCGGCGAGGTGTTTCCAAAGCAAACATCTTGTAGGCAGTGATAGGATCTGAGCTGGAGTTTTTTGCTGGAGTCAAGCTTTGTTGTTTTCCTTATGGCAAATACTAATGAACTCAATGGTAAAATATGGCATTTCCCAAACAGCAAGTCTCCTCCCTGAGATGCACCATCTCTGGTATGGGCCTGTCATCAAGCCTTCGCCTTTAATCACTCAACACATGTTTTCAATCCCCATGTTCATATGGTAATAACTTCACTCTATTAGTTTTCATTTGTCAGACCAAAATGCCCTTTAGGTTGGAGTATGCTGTAGGACATTGTCCAGGCAGGTTATTCTTAGCAACAAATGAATTTCCAAACAAAAGGCAGGTCTGCAGTTCAGCCTTTGTTTTTATCGCCTGCACCACTCCTGCCGCGCCTGATCTCTGGCTGCTCCTCCAGCCCCTTCCCACCCTGGCAGCCCTTGTCAGCTGCCCGCTTTGCTCTGTGCTTTACATAAGTTACTAAAAAATGATGATGAGACCTTCAAACACAGCTTCTTTGGGCCTGGATATTCCCTTTCAGCCTCTTTCTACTACACCCGTGGCAAAGTTAAGTGCCTCAGCAAGATCTTGATAAATCCAACGGAACAGACTTGTAGGTGCAAAGGGTGATGTGCAACAGCACGTATTGTAGTACCACTGCTGAGTACACTGGGTCTGCTCAGCGTCCCCTGCGGCTGTGCTTTGGCCAGGCAGCTTCCCTGAGCAAAGGCAGCAGGAGCCTGGCGGTGAGCTCCCTGCAGCCACGGTGCACGGCTCCCCAGGGAGCTGCAGTCCCTTCTTGCCATTGCACAGTGGGGAAAAGTGCTGCTTGTTCATCACGCAACAGAAAAGTAGTTATTGTGAGGCCATTGAAAGGTAAAGATCACTCTCTCAAAGTACTGTCAGAAAGCAGCTTCAAAGAGAACAAACGCTACATCTCTCCTTTCTCCTTTCCTTTGGGACTTTGCATTTCTGAGATGCAACTGTGCGCTCAAGTTCGTGCAACTATTGCTCTGAGCTCTGCATCCTCCCTGTCAGATCCTCCATAAAAATTAATCCATTGCATCTCCTGAGCAGGAGGTGGTCTTGAAGGCAACCATGCCCAGAGGAAACAGTTGGAGGCTGCCTGATAAATTACTGGTAAGATGGTTGTTTCAGAACGGCTTCTAATCGCCCTGTACTGATCACAGATATCAACCATATCTTCCAAAAAGGCTATTTAAGCCTATATATGGTCAGTGGATCATTGGGCCAGCATATTTGTTTTCTTTTGCTACAATCAGATAGCTAGGACCCACCACTGGCTCCAGTGGGGTAGGGAGAGAGCCCTGCAGAAGGGTGACATTTCTGAAATTATGGACCCTATGAACTTGAATATGAGGAAGTTGTTTCTTTTTTTTTTAAGGAACAAATGCTGGGAAGAAGGAGGGGAGTGAGAAACAGCAGCAGAGATATCAGGGATAATAAAAAAGCCAAAGAGTCATTGCACAGCTCTTAAAGATGAACAAGAGTTAATGGAAGCTGGCGGTTCCACTATCGGTAGAAAAATGTTTTCCACAACCTCCTTTCCCTGTGTCATTGGATACAGGAGTTTTTGGCTCTCTGTCAAGGGAAGGTGCACACAGGGAGTTAGTATGCGTTGGCCATGTCAGCTTAGCTGTAACCAACCCTCTGCTTCACAAGCACTAAGTGCTATTAACCATCACATAAATTACTATGGTATAACTTGCACCAGAAGCAGTCTGCAGTTCCACTGCATCACTGTCATTAAGGGAAGGCTGAAGGAGCTGTTTTTTCATGCCGAGAAAAGCAATCACAAAAATGCTTGAATGGCGCTGCGTGTGCAGCCGTGCCCCCGTGCCCGTGACAGCCAGCCCCTCGCTGCCCCCCAGCCCTGCCCAAAGGCAGCCTCTCAGCCCCCCATTGCAGGTGGCTGCTGGTCCCTGGTCCCTGCACTCGCCGAGGTGCTCAGGGGCTTGGATCTGCTGCTGACCCTGCAGGCTGATCTCAGTCAGCCTGCACATTTGCAGGCTGTACGTCAGCAGCACCTTTCAAGGGCAGGGGGGACACTTCAGAGCAGGGGCTTCCTTCCAGGTGCAACAGGGGACAGGAAAGATGGGTGGGTCTGCTCTGTGCTGTGTTTCTCAAGGGGTGCAAGAGCAGGGCTGCTGGGGAGGCTCCCAAAGGCCATGGATGCTTAACAGTATGAACAGGCAGGGGCAAGGAGGTGCAAGAAGCAGCCGTTTCTCTTCAGTGTACACTTGCTCGCTTGGAAGGTTTTGCTCAGTGCTTGGAGTATACACCTGAGGAATATGGCAGGGGTTTCAGCCTCCTTCCACCACTTCATTCTTGAGTTTTTTGAAGATGGCTGACAGAAGGCACTGCTGCAATGGCAGTGTATTTCAAAGTGGTTTCCAGATACCAACAAAAATATTGTTAAATTGAAAGAATTGTAACTGGTCTTACTGCTGATTTACCTGAGAAGTACAAATTAAAAAATGAAAGTCTATTTGTACCTTTTAAACTAATAATTGGTTCACAACTCTCCATCACTGAATGAAAACCTGAATCAGTCCAACATGGAGACACAATATATGCTGTCAGAATATATATTTCTCTTTACCATGTATGCAAACAAATGTCTCTCCAAAGTAAATCCATTACTATACATGTTGCCATAGCACTACATCAAACCATAGTTATAAATCTGTCTCTGAACTGTCACTTGACAGTTGGAATAAAGGATTTGGTTTTGTTTGTTAATAAGCAGAATTTTCTTTCAAGGACATATAAACCCATCTATTATTTTCTGAGATGCAATTATGCAGTCTTAATGTGGTGGTGTTTGACTTCTGTGTCCTGATGAAAGCTAAAATGCAACTTTGCATAAGAATATGGTAACTTATGGACCCCAAAGTTCCCCCAAGTCCATACATTGCATACCTGGACCTGTGAACTGCCCAGAGCTGCTTTTCAGTGTGCCAGGAGAAGTGAAAAGAAAGTGAAGATACTCAGAGACTTTTGACCACCCATTAAAAGCACCAGGAAGCTCTTATTTCAAAAAACATCAGCTAGTCCATTTCCCAGGCAGATTTCTGATCTGTTTCTAGATAATAGCTGACTACTAACATCTTTCACTATTGAACTGAAATCTTTAGGAGCCCTTGCTACAGGGCTGTGATCTTCTGCATGGAATAGCTATCAAGAGCCATAGTACTAAGCAGGTAATCCAGCCAGAAGTAGCAGATTTTCATACTGTTCTGTCCTTTCCTCAGCCTAAAACTGTAATCTGGCATTTCCTAAGTGTTGCTATAAACACTCTGTCCCAAGCCTTTGTTGCAATTCCTGTGTCCCAGAGAAGATCCCACAGCCACCTCTGACTCCCTTCCTCTGCTCCCTTCTCTTTTGGTCTCAGATGGCAACTGAATAAAAAAGACTCCTTGCAAATCTTACATCCTCGGCTTCTCAGGGTGTACCAGATCCAACAACATCTACACTGCAGCCTTGTTGAGAGAGAAGCTCCTGCACATGCTTTGGACAAGACAGGATGCTTCTGCAGTTCTGTCTTCTGATGGCCTCATATTGCAGGTCCTGCCAGATACTCCGACGGCTCTAGCAAGGATGCAGTGTGCCATATTCTGAGGTGTTTCTTCTCTTCAGAGGGACATTTTCAGCCTCTTGGGTTGCTTGCTCAGATAAAGTAAGAAACTCTGGAAAAGTCCCTTCTTCTTTATATTTTGAGGGTTTATTACCACCTCATCACTCACAGCGGCAGCATACCAGCTGGGTTATAGCTTATGGGAAAACAAGGTGTTAGCTTGCAGTAAGGTGTGGCTGTCACCCCACCAGTCCCTGACAGGGGCTTCCAAACAGATGACTGAAGGGGACTTGAGCAGAAACTACATCTTGGTTTGATTTCTTTGTTTTATTGTACACAAGGGGAGAAATTAATCGGCAAGTGTCAAGAACTTGGAGCAGCAGGGACATTGGAACAAACACATTTTACAGGGAAGAGGCAGGGCCAGAAGCAGAAAATTACTCCTCCAGTATGCAGCAGGTAATTAGTGGGAGCTCTGGAAACACCAGCCCTAACTTCCTAATGGGAAGAAAAATTGAATATTTCATTTAGGAAGAACGGGTTTAGGTTATTTTTTTTTCTGAAGCAAACTGGAGCAACTGAGTGTCCTGACACTGTCTGTTTTGTCCCCAGTCCTGCAGGACCCTTCTGGCAGCTCCTGCATGTTGGGCCAATACAGGCAATTGCCTTTGGAGAGCTCAGAAGCTCTGGGAAACTCAGGGAACACCTGTACAGATGGCTCTGGGGGGCAGTCATTTTATTTCATTGTTTCATGCTCCAGGCGAAGCCAAAGTAACGTATTTCTTCGTGATATGGGCTTTACAGTCACATACCAGCAAACTTTCCCCAGCAATTCTTATAGTTTGAGATTTATGAAAGTACATATACACAGAGCTATAGACACCCAATGAAACTGAGCCTCCCTGCGCTGTAATGGATCTCCCTCTGGCACAGAGTGGGGACAGGAATGACAGAAGGAGATCAAACCACTGTCGTTAGTAAGTTCACACAGCTAGCAGCGTCCCTGCACCACATAGAACAACATGCACAGAACAAAGCCCCCAACAGGAATGATTTATCTCTGAAAGGGAGTTTGTTTCTATTCGTGTTTCTGTAAAGTGGCTTTTCCACTGGACAAACTCCTTGCCAGCAGCTCTTGCATGTCCAGCTGCAGCTCGCTGCCTAGAAGGCCTGCTGGAGACTGTCTCCACAGCACTTGCTGCTCCTGTCTATAAATAACATTTCAGATGCCCAGGCCACACAGTCACACTGCAGGAAAGGTCAGGCATAATCGTCATCGCCTGAAGAGATCACTCTCCACAACTGCCCCATGGCTGAGGCTTGTCGTCTGGACTGCAGCCAATGCTCTGGACCTTATCAGGCTGGATCTCACTGGGAATTTTTCGATGAAACAATTTTATTGGGAAATGCTGATTCATAGACATCAAAATATTTCATGGAAATGCACCATTTTTTCTTAATTTACAAGGAAACTCAGATGTTATTTGGAAGTACTAGTGACTGGTTGGCTGCCAGGGTATCCCATGGCTTCCAGTGTGTCTGCTTGCAGGACAGCGGCGTCCCCTGGTCTGCTCCAAACCCAGGAGCCTGAGCACTGCAAAGGCCTCTGATGGGGGTGTTGGGCTCCATGCACTAAAGTCCTGGGGGCCACCAGGTGCCTGAGGACTGTGGGCTTCCTCTACCTCTCTTTGGGAAGCAAGGCAAACTGTCTGGTCTCTTTCCAGAAATATGGAAGGTATTTTTTTTCTTTCCCAAAATGACAACAATTCAAGTATCCTAGCACAGACTTCCCACTTCTGGACAAACGATCTTCAACGTCTCAGAGCTTTTCTGGAGCAGGATCCCTGATGCACCTTTCCGCCTGGTGCAACAGCCCTGACTGCAGCCTGCCTCCATCCCTCCTGCTTTGCTTCCATACACCATGAATTCATGACCATGGTGAGTCACAGACACAACCACCTGGCTCACTGCCCCACCTCGAGGTCAGCTTGGAATGGCCCATCCATGAGCAAAGGTTATCCAGAATGACTCTGTCACCAGCTCCTCAAGCTCCTGGTTCTTGGCAGCCCTTCCCCATGTGCGCAGAGGACCTTGTGCTGCAGGACAACATCTCTGCAGTGTTGCGCTGCCACAAACAGAGAGAGTCCTACACCAGGGTTTTGCACTGGCAGAGACCATCTTCGGTAAGACTTTGTATGGGGTGCAGTTTTCAGGCTGCTCCCATTCATGGTGTGCTGGAGCCTTGCTGCTTCTAGAACCCTTGAGGATTTGCCAGTTGGTCTTTCCAGGTGGCTGTATCCATGCAGGATCACCTACCAGGGTCCTGTTCCACATGGCGTGGCAATAATGTGATCACCATCCTCATGGTCTTGTCCCTTTCCTTTATACCCCCCCGTGGCTGCTGTCCAGTTTGGTCTGTGATTTTTAAGGACAACACTCAAATCTCACCCCTTCCTAGAAAGGAGCTTCAGGAACTTCAGCTGAGATGCGTTTGATGCAGAAATGCTTAGGTCTCCAAAGCAAAGAGAATGTAGAAGGTTGAAACAACCCCCCAGTGCACTGTTCACAGTGCCTGTGCAGACACGGTGTCTTCTGACCCTAAGTATGTCCAGCAACCTTCAGGGCTTCCCTCTATGGCAGCAAGCTCTGCACTGTCACCTCTGGGTCTGGAGAGGAATCCCTTTCTTTCCATCACTCTACTACTGCCCTTGTGTCTACTCCCTGCTCCTCAGGGATTTCCTCTCTCTGCTCCAGTACCCGGCTGTGTTCTGTCTGTCCTGCAGGGACTCCCCTCACCCCCTCATCTCCCCAGGGCTTCACTTGCCCCAAGGGCAGGGAGCCGGATGCGGCAACCAAGAGCCCTTCCCCCGCAGCCCAGCTGGGAATGTTTTACCAAAGCAGAACATCCAACATGTCCCCGTGCAGAAATCAGGCGCCCTGCTCCCCTCCCCTGCCCCTCTCTGTAGCTGAAGCACCACTGGAAGCCTGAAATCCCCCCCTACACCTGGGTCTTCTCTGTGGCAAGCAGCAGACACTAAGTCTGTGGGCAGAAAGGGAGCTGACAATGCCAAGTGCAAGCAATTGGGGATGGCAAATGAACAGAAGGTATCACAGATTTAGTAAAATCGTTGCCAGCTTGGAGTATAAAACCCTGCTGTGGAGCAGGATCCTTTGGTCACTAGTGGGGCTGGTTGAGGCTTCCCCTCTGTTCTCCCAGAGAGCTGCCATGGAGGCATTCCACTTTTGGGTCAAGAAATCCTTTTCTCGTGCCTGCTCAAAGTATGGGGACACCCCTCTCCCCAAAAAGCAGTGCAAGCTTTTGCCAGTATGTGTCACTTATCAGTCAAAAAAAGTAATGCTATGCCGAGGAAATGCATGAGAAAACACCACTGCCATTCTGGAGAGCAGACAAGAGTACTTTCTTCATGAGAACATTTCCTCCACAACTCATAAAACATGCAGAGCCCTTTTGATGGGAGGAGGAGGGATAGGGCACAGAGCAGCTGGTATTTAAGCACTGCACTGCAGCTGCTTGGCCCACAGCTGGGTGCTGGGATGTCACAGGGACGGTTATGAGATGGGTAATCCTGAGAGACAGCGAGAGACAGCAATCCCATGGACAGAGCAGACGTGGGGCACCCAAGGCCAGTATGTGCTCCCATGGGGCTGAGTGGCTGCTCAAGAACTCAGCTGGGTCCTTATTCACAGGGTTTCTTGTTCCTGCATCCTCCTCCACAGTCACAGCTGGACAACATTCACTGCAGCTGTGTGAGCAACTGGGTGCTTGGGAAATTCCTTGATCCAAAAAGGGACAATAAAGAAATTCATATTTTCAACCCTGTTCTTCCAGCCAACACTATGCCAACACCCGAGGATGAATGTCCGCTGGTCCCTTCCCTCTCCTGCTGAAGGACCTGGAGGGGAGAAGCTCCAGCATGAGTCATCACAAATACAGCTGCATTTCTCTGGTGGCCATCTAATGTTGCTGCTTGCTGGCAGAGCAAAACCAGAGAATTTTATTCAGAAAATAAAACATGGCACGGAAAGTCACAGCAGCCCAGAGCAAGTGGAAGTCAAAGCGGAGAAGGTGAAAAGTGCAGGAAAGGAGCCTGCTTATGAAAAGCAAAAATCAGCAGACCGCCAGCATCACTAAGATAACGGCCGTTCGCCTCACTGCCAGATTTCAGAGTTTGAGAGGCTTCTGCTCATTCTGTCTTTTTCTGTCTGTGACCTGCAGTCAGCCAGACCCGCGCTAACACATGGCACACGCAGCACCCACCTGCGCCGACAGCAACCGAGCGAATCCGAGCCAGGGCCAAATCTGCCCTGGGAGTCCATCCCAGGGATAATGCCCTTCCCGGGCTGGAGCGGCATAGCTCCACGCTGCGCTCAGATATCATCACGCTATCGCACTTGGAATCGCTCTGCCCTTGCTGGTGGCTCCCTGCCTCTGTGCTTTGGGTGCTTCCACCCAGAGAGGGTGGGGAGGGCAGACTTCTAAAACTCACAGAAAAGAGACTGTTGTGCAGATGTGGGAAATTAAAACGGTTGTAGCTGGCATCACAGGAAAAGTGAAGCTGACCACAGGTTTACCAGAGCTGGAGTTTGGGTTTCTGGTGGATGAAGAGAAAGGGGGGAAAAGTTTGTGAAGCTGTGAGCTCCTCACAGGTAGCGAGGGGAGGAAAAGTGGGGACCAAAAGGACATAAGTGGCTAAACAGCATCTGTGAGAAGGAGATGCAGGAGAGATCATTGCCAAGGTAACATTCCTGAATTTATGGGAGAGGGAAGTTTGGGAAACTTATCAAAAGAAAGAAAGAAAAAAAGAAATTAAGACCTGAAAACAAGATTTGGTCGGAGCAAGGTAACATTCCAATTTGTTTCGCATGCATTGGAAATGATGAACTGTGAAGTGCTGGAAAGGCACAAAAAAACAAGTCCGTATTTTTTTCTGAGTGAATTAAAGATTAAACTTTAGATTTGTTCTATTTTTATGGAAATAAAGCTCAGTTATTAAAATGATCCCAGTCAGCTGTAGTGGGTTATGCTATATATGGTTAACAAACTGACCTGCATCCCCAGCTTCCATAGTGCTGTGCCGTTTTATCAGGGCTGGCTTGTTGATGTGATCAGAACGGGGTTACACCTTGTGCTGGGTGTCCCCAGGTGGTGCAGGTGCAAGCTTTCCATCTGACACTGCAGGTGACATCTTCTGGCTTTGAGCTGTTCCCTCCAGCAGGACAAGTGCTGAGAGTGAAGGAAACCACATGCAGAAGGGTGCTGGGTGCCTGCAGTGTTCCTGCTCGCAGCCTGAAAGGAGCCCAGGCTGGTTCTGGTGCTGCCAGAGGGTCTTGGCAGCCAGGAAGGAGCAGTGCCAGCCTCTATTATCCTCTGCCTTGCTCTTTCCCAAAGACTGTATTATGTGCAGGACAGGGTGTGAAAGGGGCATTTTGATGCTTCCCAAGATGTAACTCCACATCAGAGACAGAAGAAAATTATGTCCAGCTGGGAAGGAGAAGGCACCAGGACCATATTTCTGAGTCAGACTGAGAAAGAGATGTCATTCCTGGACTCCCTTATTTCCTTGGGCAGGCAGTGATACTCACAGTCTTCTTAGAGATGCTTCAGGTACCTGCTCTTTCTCTTCCCATGGTACTGTCACCCAGCCTTGCTTTTTACCTTGGAGTACCTCACCTCCTTGTTTCCTGTGAGGGGGCAGTGGGACCCTGCAGAGCGTGGGGATGTGAAATCATACCCTTTCTTCCTCCTGCTTAAGATGCCTCTACTTACATATCCACTGCTGTCTCTAATTAGTATGTTCCTGGCTTTATGCACCTGATGAGGTACATTTGCTTACAGCTCATTTAAGATAAGACTTCTTCATACTGCCAGCTGAACATGAGCCGGCAGTGTGCCCAGGTGGCCAAGGTGGCCAACAGCATCCTGGCTTGTGTCTGAGACAGCGTGGCCAGCAGGACCAGGGCAGTGACCATCCCCCTGTGCTCAGCACTGGTGCAGCTGCACCTCGAACCCCGGGTTCAGCTCTGGGCCCCTCGCTCCAAGAGGGACACAGGGGGCTGGAGCGTGTCCAGGGACGGGCAGGGGGCTGGGGAAGGGGCTGGGGCACTGCCTGATGGGGGGCGGCTGGGGGAGCTGGGCATGTTCAGCCTGGAGAGGAGGAGGCTCAGGAGGACCTGGTCACTCTCTACAGCTGCCTGACAGGGGCTGTAGGCAGGGTGTGTGTGTGGGGTCTCTTCTCCCATGTAACAAGCGACAGGACAAGAGGAAAATGCCTCAAGCTGCACCAGAGGAGGTTTAGACTGGATAGTAGGAAAAATGTCTACACTGAAAGGGTGGTCATTGGAACAGGCTGCCCAGGGAGGTGGTAGATTCTCCATCCCTGGAGATGTTTAAAAGACGAGCTCAGGGACATGGTTTAGTGATGGACTTGGCAGTGCTGAGTTTACAGTTGGGCTTGATGATCTCCAAGGTCTTTTCCAACCTAAATGATTCCGTGATTCTATGATAAAACATTATTGTATCTCTTTGAGAGCAGCATGCATGTCATGCACAGCAACAGCAGGATTGGCAATGGACAAGACTCAGCTCTATAAACTCCCCTACACTGAAAATGTTGATTCTTATACTACCCTTCCAGTGACACCTCCACTGTAGGAATACTTTAATTTTCTTATTAAAATGGAATTACAAAATTTCCAGTCTCCCTGCAGCTACTCTCAGAGCTGTCCTCTGTCTCTCATCAGTGTATTTTCACTTTAGGGTAATACCACTTTGTGCAGAATGCATCTCTAAGCAGCTGTCACATGCCCACAGGGTCAACCACCCAGGAAGAAGTACGTCTTGGAAATAATCAGTCAATGTACAAATGAACATAATTCTGCCTTCTATGCAATAACTGGGAGATATACAGCTGTTGTCATGTTCTAAGAGGTACTGGCAGCTTAAACAGATTAAAGACACAAGGCTGCAATAGAGGTATAACACTTTATGGATTTCAGAAATGGTGAACAGAATATCTGTTTTTGAAAAAGGGAAATTATGGATCAGTTTAACTTCCATTTCCAGGAAAGTACTGGGATGACTAATCAAGCCAACAAACAAATACTGAAACAAATCGGGGAAAAGGAATAAAAAACAGCCAGTATGAATGTGTGAAATCTAATCCTTCTGTGACACTTGTGGATAGGCAAGAAGCAGTTCATGTCATCTATCTTCCATTTAACAAGGCTGTTGACACTGTCTGACACGACATTCTCAAAAGCTTATTGGGAAAACATGGTCTGCATGAAACTGTCCAAGGTGGTGCTGAACGCTTAGAAAGGCACGCTCAGAAAGGAGCCCTCAGTGGGTCACTAAATGCCACAGGGTCCACATGACTTCTGTGTGTCCGTCTACAAAGGGGAGTAGAAATTTATTTAATGAGATGAAGTTGTAAAGGGGCACATACATGCAGCAGAGCAGCATTCCAGCTAGAAATGATTTTTAAAAGGAACTTAGGATGTGAAGACAATTAGAGAGATGAATCCAGCGAGGATTAGTCATGGATGGCCTATTGCACATACACAATGTACAGAGCAAAACACTTCTGTGGGAGCAGACCTGGGTCACAAGTCAGGTCAGGACCATCAGTGATGCTGTGCAAGTGTGAGAAGGCTGAGTGCTGGGCTGGCACAGTACAGGCTACAAAACAAATCACTTAAACCTCCCGCTCAGCTCAGCATGGGCATGCACTCGGCTCGAGCACCGAGTTCTGCTATGCATCACATTATGAAAGATGAGAGATGACAGAAGAGGGCCCAAAGGACAGAAAGAGACACCAGAAGTCTGGAAGATAAGGCATTCAAGTGAAGACACAAAGCCCGAGGGTCAGTCTGGAGAAAAATGGGCTGAGGGGAACGCTGATAAGTTTTTTTAATCTGAAAAAGACCTGTTTTCAAGAACAGGGTGGACAAACTTCTGCCAGGAATGACTGAGGGAAAGCTGCTCTTGGCTTTGGGCAGGAGAGGTTTCCTCCAGATGTACCTAGCATGCCCATCTGGTTGTACGGATTTAGAGGGTTTGTGTAATGCTTAGTTCCAGGCTCATGACAACACTGTGGTGTTTTATATCATTTGCTCTCAGCTTTAACAGCTGAACACTGGCTCTTGTCTAAGAGGACACTCTTCCCTCAGCTCATCTGTGCTCCTGCTGCATAAGCCATTCCTCACCTTGCAGAGAGGCTTAAAGGCAAGCAATTCAAGCAATAAGCACCTCAGGGACTCAGGCATTATAAGAATCCTGTTTCTATTCTCAAAGCACAGACCATCACAGGAGCCTTTGTAAACACCAAAAATATGAGCGCTTTCTGCTTCTCTGGAGAGCAGAGCGGCGGCAGCGGCGCAGCAGCTGGGGAAGCGGCTGCGGGAGGGATGCTGCCTGTTTTCCCTGGTTATTGTGGCAGAGCTGTGATTTGCATCCCTTGGTAGGCCACAGCGAAAGCAGCAAATCACCTGTTTTACAGGGGTTCAAAAGGCAATTGGACAAATCCGTGGAAGAAATATCTACTGAGGCCATTAAATCTCAAGTCTTTCTCCTGGTTAAGAAAGCCCTGCATCGCCGATTGCTGGGTGGGAGAATTGCTGCTGTGCGCTTGCCCTGGGCTTCCACATTTCTTTTGGCTAACAGGGATGCAGATGGGAGGGTGAGCCAGAGTGACCTCTGCCCTGACCCTGCCAGGACCATCCCTGTGTTCCTGGGCTGCGTTCTCGGGGCATTCCTCTAGCACAGCCGCAGGCCCAGGGGTTTATGAACAAACAATTGGAGGCTGGAAACGGGACAGCAGTCCTGCGCCTCGGGGTCAGGCTACATCTCAAGACTCCCTGCCTTCTGGATGCTGTTCAGGAAAAGCCCTGTCCTGCTCTGACTCTTCCCTGAGCAAGCCACAGGTTTCCGCTGTGAGGGGTCAGGACAGGATTCGGTTCCAAGCCTTTCTCTGCCAAACAGATTCTCCCCTGTGCTGGACAAACAGCAGTAAAACAAACCGGCAAAGCAAATGCCATCCCCTGTGCAGAAGCATGCTTTTATTTAACTAGCACTAAAGTTTTCAGATGCAAATAGCTTATTGAGTTGGACAAAAGTCATGGCAATAAATGTTTCTTTCTAACTTCACCCTACAAAAATATCTTTGAATAATGGGATTGCGTTTTTCCAAAAATATTCTTCACTGATTTACAGCAGTATCACATTAAAGCACAGCATTAGAGTTCCTTCATTAATGAAATAAGACACAAAAGTCTTATTATATTGGTGATTTTCACAGAGTAACTCAGTAAGCTATTTTTAATATTCTCAGGGAGGCATGCCAGAAGGATAATATTTTTATGTTCTATAGCAGAAAAATATACTTTCAGACAGTTTTGACTGACTTTAAAGTGTGCCTGAATGCTCAGGCGTGTTTTCCATCCCTACAAAGGGACCAAGGAGAGAAGAGTTTTATCATTGGCACAGAGCAAAACTCTGACAGAATTAAATCCCAGCTGCCACAGTGTCAACAGTGTTTCCCACACACGGTACCAGGGGAGGCTGGAAGTATAGGAGAGTCACTCCCCCCTCTCCGAAGGCAGTGAATGCATCGCTGCCATGGCACTGTTGTATCAGGAACACCACATTTCACCCAGCTACAGGCAACTGAACAGAAACCTCTGGCCTTTTTCTGCAGCTGCCACAGAGGTGGGAATCCTGTCTCTTTACTCAGTTCCCAGACTGCACTCACTGCATCTTTTCCAGTACAGTTGTCCCTCCAATGCATCTCCAATCTTTCTATATATTTCCTTGGTATTGCATCTCAGCAAGAGGGAGCACCAAAACATCACTGTCCTAGGTGACATACAGCATGAGCAGAGCACCACCCCTGAGCACCCTGTGCACCTGCATCTGGACCGAAGTGCCAGCATGACCTCAGTTTCTTTTCTGCTGTGCTGGGAATGTTCCTCTTCATATGATACCTATTCCAGACAGTCCCACATTGCAAAGGGCTATTTCAAGCCTAATGAGGGGCTCTTATCAACTTTCAGGCTCATTTTCAGTAGAGCAGATCTGTACTGAGTGAAAAGGATCACAACACACACGTCAGGGGCTGCCTGAGGCTTTTAAGGCAGATTGACATTTAAACCCACGCTTCAGACCCTGGTTCAGTGCTAATAAAGACAGCCTCCTTCAGGGGACCTGTGGGCTTACAGCAAAGCCGCTGATCATTCCCACAGAGCCTGAGGTTGCACAGAGCTAAGGGGAGCAGGCACCTATCAGTGGGATGGTTTAAAGCTACCAGGTGCACATCTGGACGACAGCAGCCCATGCTTGGACAAGCCACACAATGTAGATTGACAGATTCTCTGTCTTCCCCTCTGCAATTTCAGCAGAAACATCCAAGGGCTGGCAAAATCTCCCACTTTCTCAGGACTGCTTCTCCCTTTTTATCCCCTTCCCTGATGGAAAGGGTCTAAGTTTTCCTTCCCCCCTTGGTGTCTGTGCAGAGCTCACCAGGGTGGCAGAGGACTTTCAAAGTGATGCCTGAACATTATCCCTACATGACACACATCAGGGTCTGGAGAAAACTGAGGTGACCTGCACAGCCCTCTTGAATCATGCCCACAGACCTTTGTGCCCAACAGATATTGCAAAGCAAGAATTCAAATATGCTGCCAAGCCTTCAAATAGCCGGGCTACATTTGCACATTCTGGAAGCCAACTTAACGCTCACCCTTGGAAGCTATTATTTTGAGCATTGCCTATGCCAGCACAGCAGACAGGAGATGTTTGCAGGGCTGGGCCTTGAATCTGAGAAACCTCTATCCATCACCACATTCACAGACCCTTGCACTGGACTGGCATCATACCCATCACAGGCATTTCAGCTGAGCTTGACTGCCACATCTTGGGACGATGCAGAACCCTTCTGGCAGTACCTGCCTGTGGGAAGTTCTCAGCAGGACCAAAGGCACTCTTAGCCCAAATGGAGTCTCTTGGCAGCACTCTCCTCTGCTCCAAATGGGCCTCAATTGCAAACAGATGGCCATAACTTTGAAACCTCAAGAACCACAGGACGAGACTGCAGCATGCTTGAAAGCACCTTCAGGAATCTCTGGCAAGATCTCCAATATGACAATGATGTTTATGGACTACATGCATCCATCAGGAAGGGATCTGTCATGTTTATGCTAATGTTACGATTCCTCTTGTTTTACTAACATCTTTGCTAGTAACCATGTTCCTTCCGAGCACTGCTCTGGCAGTTTGCAAACACAGTCCTGAGCACAGAACATACAGTGCTTCTCCTGCTGGCTTCACATTAGTCTCTCCTGTAACTGATTTGGACAACACTACTGTAACAAATCCACAGCCACCTTGGTCTCCATGCCTGTCACTATGCAGCAAACCATGGCTGCTCATAGCTGCAGGCGACAGCAGCTCTGGCAGGCTAGTGCTCCTGCTGCTTCAGCAGCACTCCTCCAGCTGGGATCTCTAGGATTTCTTGCTCCCCATCGCATCACAAACACAGAGGCTTGCCGCTTGGTGTTTATGGGCATGCTAAAACTTTGGCCAGCCTCCTGATGTCATCAATTAACGATGTCTATATGTCCTGGGTCCTTCTTTTTCCTCTACTCTAACTTCACTGGGTAGCTGGAAGCTACGCTTCACTGTGAACAGTGCTGCTCTATCTTTACTGTCACATTTCCCAATAGTCTTTTGCATCCTGACCAGTGCAGCGATCCTTGGCTAAACTGCGTACCACTGAGGACAATGTCTATTGTCCCACGTGCTGCTGGCTGGCCAGGGGAGCACTTCACATCTGTTATGAGCATTGTAGGACTGTGGTATTGGGAGAAGCACCCATAAAAGGAACAAAATGAAGTTCATTGCCCCAGACATAATATTTAATGTCCATTGCTAACAGCAATGGATGCCATACCCCTAAAATCCATCTGCAATTACGACTCCAGCTCTATAGGTGCTGCTGGTTATGGTGCTTCCAAGCACTTGTTAAACCTTCTGGAGGTCAGAAGGTTTCTCCCCTCCTGCAGAAGAACCCAGCGAGGTAGCGTGGGAGCCTGTATCAGGAAGAAAGGTTTGTAAAGCAGAAACCTCAGCGATATAGGAAGGAAAGTACAGGTCATACCCCATTCCCATGGGTCCAGAAAAGGCCAGTGAATTGGTACCCACATTGATCTTGTGTCCTTAGTTCATAGCCTCCAGCACTGCCTGCCCCTGAACAGCAGGATTTAGGGGATGGGGGAACAAGGAGGAGGCAGCATAGAGATTTCCCATATCTTCTAAGAGATGCAGCACAGAAGAAACAATGGGTGTGCAGACCCAGAGTTGCAGCAGTAGCTATTAAGAGATTTTGCTGCTGCTCAGCAACCTCAGAAGGAACAGCCCTCTCCCTGCGGCGTTCTCTACGTCCAAGCCAGAACAGGCCTGATTTGGCCCTAAATGTACATGTAACAAAGACACAGCTGTGAATTTCCTTTCTTTTCATTTTAAAATATATGAGCTGGTTTGCCCAACCCCAGTATGAAGCAGCTTTTCCCATCTGTAGAGCTGTTCTCCAGTCGCCACCCCAGCGAACTACTGGGAAGCAGCCACAGCACTAAACATCTGCGCAAATGTGCCAGATGTTACCAGAAGACGATGCAGCGCTGGGTCTGGAGATGGATTCCTGGAAGTGCCACCCCTTCAAGTCTGCTCAGAACCAGCCCTGAGAAAACAGGAACTACAACAAACGTGGGAATGGAGGGCAAGGGCTGCGATCACAGCCTGTCCATCCCCCTGGGAGATTTTGCTTGTCACACAAACAGAGGAACTGGGCGCACAAAGGAGCACGAGGGCAGGCAGAGCTATTGTGACAGGAATGTCAAAGGAAGGGAAGGACTAGCCCTATCCAGCCCCATGTAACCAGCTCTGAGCAGGTCTCCCACAGTGACCTTGCCGGCTGCCCATTAGCCATGGCAGCATTTCTCTGGTGCTCTCCAGCTCTCCACGTGGTCTGTGGCTCCAGCTGCACTGTCAGCACACAAACCCTGACCAAGCATCATGCTTTCCAGGTGGGGGTGTCTGCACTGTCTCCCCCCAGCACCAGAGCAGCCAGCATCCCTGCCCTGACTGCTCAGACCTCTCCTCTGGGCTTTGCAAGTGAGTGAACCGCTGCAGTGGAGGTGCACACAAAGCCCTGGTCCATCCCCTGCATAGGAAGATGGAGGCAAGCCCCAGTTCACCCCAGATACTGGCCTACCACTGAGGTGGAGGTGGCTCCATGAGGAGCCTGGCACCCTGCAGCAGCTCCTGCCCAGCTGCCCAAGAAAGCCCCACAGCCAGGACCCACACGGGCAGCCCCTGGTTGAAGTCTACCTGCCCTTCCCCCAGCAGGGCTGGTTCCCAGGCGTTTCACCCTGCGCTGCCTCTACTGATGACAATTTCCATAAAGTTAGTTTAAAAAAGAGGTTGTGCTGCACCGCGAAGAATGTCATGAGGATTATGTGGTGCTGTGCGGTTTCTGTGCCGTTCCTCTGTACATTGTGCAGAGGTCAGGCAGCTCTGAGCGAAGTGGGGTTCACACATGCACACGTGCACGTCCACACCCACAAACACTTGCGCACGCAGACACGCAGATACAACTTACGTACTCGCTTTCCTTGTTGTCTCTTAATTTAAAAAGTCGTTCAGAGTGAAAATATGTTTCCTCTTTGTGAATGGACAGATCTAACACAGATGGTGCATTAACTGGAAACATCTTTTGTTCCAGTATGTTCATATATTCATGCTGATCAAGGACAGAACGCGCCATTTATGATCATCTCTGCAAAGTACCTGATCTTTACAACTTGGTGATCTCCTACTAAAAGCCATAACAAATCATCACCTCTTCCCAGCTCTACAAACACAGAGGTTTAAAGGCTATCAGTGTCAGCAGCGAGGCATCAGTTCTAACTTGCTGACGTGGAGCAAGGATGTCTTTGCATCCAAGTGCAATGAAACCTATAGTACTTTGTGTCTCCTGTGACTCCTCTGGTCTCGCTGCTCACCAGCTGCGAGCACTGAGGCAACTGACTATGAAGCAAGGGCCAGAGAAACTTCCCTAGATGTTTCTGCATAAATCTGTAACTTCCTTTTACATAAGAACAGACCTTTTGGAAGGAGCCAATGCATCCCAGCTGACAAACTTGAAGTGCTGGAAATTGCAATAAGTCCCTGGCCTAACAGACAGATTGCCATGAAGAAATATTTAAGCCTCATTTGTTAGTCAATTTTTCTATTAAGCCAGCTTACCTAGGGGGTTACTGCAGTAGGTGTCTTCCCCTACCATTCCCTTTAGATTCCCCCCTTGCGTATGTGCATGCTTGCTCGCTATGATGCTGTGGATATTCTCATTAGCTCCAGAAATACCTAACCCTTTCCAGAATCCTTCTGAGTTTTTGTGTCAGTCAGCTCAACATGCTGCTGAGTCCTGCAGGTTAAACATGCGTGAAGCAAACATGGTGTTATTCTTGCAAGAGGATATTTTCTTTTATGATTTGAGGGCTATCAGGTTTTATACCACAGATCACAGTTGCAGAAAGAAGTTTCACATGCTCAATGTCATTCACATGCCATTTATCAGGCTTGATCATGAATCAAGAAATGCCTCCTGGATCGAACCTTACTATTTATTAGCTAGATCTCAAAATCAATTACAAATGAGTGAGATGCTAAGTGCAACCTGACCGCAGGTGCTCCAAACAACAGCCTCAAGGGTGTGCAAATCATGGAAGTGACACAGAAATAACCACAAATGTAAACAAGATTAAAGACAAATGCAAACTGTGCATGGAGACATCAGTGCTCTTTCCCCAGTGCAGCAGGGAGAGGAAAGCTTATAATCACTGGCACACTGTGTTTATTTAATTACAGGCATGGTTACAAGGGAAGGACAACAGGCAGAGCCTGGATACCAAGTGCTCCGTGGGACCGAGAGGAGGGCTAGGCAAGGGACAGGGGGGAGGGGAACTGACTCCAGTCTCCCAGCCACCATGCTCACCCTGCAGGTGATGTCCCCATCCAGCAGAGAAGGGACACCTGCCCGGGGAGCATGGCCAGGGCCCCCCACCTCCAGGGGGTTCCCGTGCTGGAGGGGAAACTTGAGACTTGACACATGAGAAAAGGAGACTTGAGGTGACCCTCAGGCTGCCAGGCAGGTGGCTGCAGGAGCAAAGGACAACCTGCCTGTGCAACGAGTTCTCTGCAGGGTGGCCCACTTCTGACTGCAGCCCAGCGCGCGAGAAACTGGGAGAAAACAGTTCTGCAGCATAGCCCCCTCTCAAAAAACCAGTTCCTTTACCCTGCAAACTGCAGCTAGCCAAGGGCCAGGAGCCAAGAGCAACGCTGATCAGGAGGTGTCAGGAAATGTTTGCCATGACTTTATCCTTAAAATAACCTCTGTAGACATTTTGCTCAGCAAAGAAAGGTCCTACCCAGCCCCTCAGTGCACAGAGCGACACAAACACCCAAGGAGGAATGATGGGTCACTCAAACTCCTATTAAAACGATAACTAAATGCCAGAAGGCCAGCAGGGAACGGAGTGGGACCGTGACTGGCTGGGTCCGAGGCAGGGTCTTTGTCCACCGCCGCTTTGATGGCTCAGCCAGACTGGGAGCTTGTGAAAGGTTTGAAACATGCAGGCAAGTGGGTTCCCCCTGGCTGTCTTAAAGAAAAAAATAGATCCTAGGAAACAAATGAGCCTCTCAGTGCCTTAATAGAAAAGTGATGTGTGTGGTGCTTGTGCAAGTGAGACGCAGCTCAGAGCTCTGTTATGGAAATTTTGCTCTGTGACAAATACGTTATGAATGACTTGTCTTGAAAACATGCCAACATGTAGGTGCTGCTATCACAACATTCGATGACTTTAACTTACTGTGAGCGTTCTTGCGATAAATCATGGAAAACCTTGCTTGTGCTATCTTTAGTCACTGCAATGTTTCACTCTCACAAGCCACTCACAGCTCTAAAAATACAGTTTATATCATTGGATTCCTGGAATTCTTTTAGTTCTTACATTCTGATTTAAGTGGCATTAAAGCTGGGCTGTGCAGTTCAAGGCTGCAGGCTGATATTTCATTGCGGATTAGATATCACCTGGGTTCAATACAATGTTTGCAATATTTATTTGATTTGGATCCAAAGGTAATTTGGAAAATCTTCCTGTAGATACACCTCTTACCTGGCTATGTGGAACAAAGGATAGATTTTTTTCTGGACTAGATAGTAATTTAATAACCATTCCAATATAGATTTAAACTAAAACACATGCTTACCACAAGAGCTGAGCAGAGACTACGTGGGTTTTCTCCCCCAAACCCGTAAGTATCTTGCCTCTTCTGGCCTATGCACTGTGATGTTGTGACGATTTCTAGGTCAGGCATCTGTCTGTGTTTTGTTGTTGTTGTTGTTTCACTCACATGTATTTTGTAGTAGTTACTGATTCAGAAACACCAAGAGCAAGAAAGTCTTGACCTCCCACCAGCCTTTCTGGATTTGATTACCAGCTCACCAATGGCTGATAGTTTGAGCAGAATTTAATGCTTTCTGATTTTCCTTGATAGGGTCTATGAGGCACGTTACTTTTGTTTTTTATCCCAACTGGCAGCTCAACAAAGCCCAGCAATATAAAGCTCCATTTGTGTAATAAACTGTTGTACAATCTACTACTTATGAACACGGGTCCTGAAAATGTGCAACCTTTCTGCACATTACATTAAACACAAACCAGATGGGCACTTGAAAATCCTCCCCTTTGTTGCAGGGGGCTAAAGGAGTCGGTGGTCAGAAGGTCTATTTCACTACACAAATAAACACAAGAGTTTAACTACATTATTTTCCAAAATCAGCAATGGGAAACCTATGTGGAAACATTATGAGCAGTTAGCAAACACACTGCTGAACCAGAGTAGGCACAAGGGGAACTCTTCAGCTCTCCCAACTGCAGGAGCCAGCCAGTGGCCCCTGGCCACACGCCTGTGGATTAGATTCACCACCTGCAGCGGGAGCTCTGACACCCAGACTGGGAGACATGTGTGCAGAGACAAGTGGGGAAAATCTCTTCTCTAAGGGGTGTCTTGGTCAGGGCTGGTCATGTAAACTCCAATAGTCACTGGAGAGAAATGGGACCCTCCAGAGGGGACTGAGCCCATCCTGAGCACGGTTTCTGAGGCAGAGAAACCTCATCAGATCAGACAGGACATCTCACATTTCGATAGCTCCATAAGCAAAATGCATCTCACTCTCAGAGTCCCAGTGCAGGGAACAAGGGACAGTAGCTCTGAGCCATGGACTTTGCTAACTTTGGACTGTACCAGAGGATGCCTGACTCCTCACACATCAAGTACACTTACTGACACAGTTCTGGAGGACCTGTTCCATAGTAAGTATCTCCTGCATGTTCTCTGGCCCCTTTTCTCGTCATTGTAAGTGTTATCATGAAATTCTTTCTGAAACCCACCAGGCCAAATTGACACTGGGAGAGATGTATGGCCAAACTTATCCACAGAGCCTGCACCCTCACTGCCTTCCTCATTGCCAGGAAGGCATGCAGAGAAATTGTTATCTTCAGTTATCCAGGGAATGAGCAGGGTAAAGGCAGTCTTGATGCAAGCCAGAGAAGACAAGTAAAATGTTGTACAGCTCTTCCCATGGCACAGCTGCCACAGGTAAAGTACAGGCATGCAGCACAATGGGATGGGGTGAGATGGAAACTGTTACTAGCTGAAGAAAATAATGCTGGAAGCACTCATGCTTCAGACTAACCACTGGTCCTGATGTCAACATCTGAGAGGGTTTAGGATGGACCTGCGAGGGAAAAACATCTTATGGATCCTAAGTACGCTTAATGTGCTGTCAGGAACAGCTATCCAACCAGCAGGCAACTCAGTTTATTACTCAGACACAAGTAAAAGAGATCATGTTTGTTTTCCTTGGCCAGTAATTAGACCCCATGGGGAGGGGGTTGCCCTCTCTGGCTCAGACTGTGGGTCAGAGAGCACTGAACCTGTGCATGACCGAGCCTGTGAGGGACACATGTACTAAGCATTTCTGGATCAGGGCGTGATGACCCTTGGCACCTGCACAATGGGACTTCAGCTCACACCATGCAGTGCGGACACTGTCCATCATCATTCCCAGGCTGAAGGCTTCAGCACCCCAGGGAGGTGGCTGCTGGGGGCCCCAGTGCCCTGCAGAGGCCCGCATGCCCACTGCATCATGAGTTACCTTACTGCTTTTTGTACCTGCCTTTGTGTGCAACCAAACCAACTCTAGGAGGAACAGAGGCATGGGCAGAACATGGTGTATCCTCACTCTAAGAGATGTCATGTGTTGACCTTGAGACTCAACAGTCTTGCTACATGGAGAAGTGAAATGGGCTGGTAGAGCATTGGTTGAGAGGGTGAAGTCACCATGTTGAGCTCAAAATGCCTGTCCCCGGCAAGACAGAAGTGCAAGAACCCATGGATCCAGTACCCAGCACGCACAACGGGTAGGGTGGGGTTCTAGGCAGACCTCATCTCTAAACCCAGCATCACTAATGACATTAGGAAGACCCACAGCCACACTTGCCTTAGGGTCTCCTGAAAATACAGTTCACAGTTCTACCCAGTTTAGGCCAGTGTGGACCAAAACTTAGGAGGAGATGTCACTGAGCATATAAACACCATGATCTGGGGGATTGTGTACCACCCAGGAGAGCACCAGGGGCTGGGGGTACAGCTGGGCAGGCACATGTCAGGATTCCTGCCTGTTGTAGAGGTAACGGTCTCCATTTTCCTGGACCTGTGCATCCAGTCCCAGGTTTTTGGAGGTCCTGCCGAATGGGCTTTCTGCTTGCTCAAAGGTGATTTATTTTTACAAATTTAAATGAAATCCCCTCAGCCATTTTTAGTAATACTAGAGTTAAAAAGACTATTTTCCCATTTAAAAATAGTCTAGATAGATCGTTTTTATTAAATCAAAGTTAAGTCAAATAAAGATTGCAGTTTGGAAGTTCAGACCCAGGCTGGAGCTAGTCCGCTGTGAGAAGCTGTGCCCTCGACAGACGGGTGTCTGTCCAACACCAACCAGACCACCACAGATCACCAGCCTGAAGCTGGAAAAAGCCCAGAACAGGGGCCAGGTCCTGCCCAGCTGGGGCGTGCACACCCTGTACCCTCAGGAGGTGGGATGCAACAGGGCAGCAGGAGGAGGGAGGGGTCACACACCTTGCACTTGCTTCTCCTTACACAGCCTGGCATCCCTAAAGACAACAGATGAGAGTGTCATCCCTTCTGCCCAACTCATTCCCAGGCATTGTCTCCTCCGGTGGCATAGCTTGAATGACAGGTCCCTGCCCCCTCCTGCTGCTCTCCCCGCTGTACTTGTGGGGCGAGGTTGAGAGCGGTGTACACGCTCGTGCAGGTGGCCTTGCTGGGGGTGGGATACAAGAAGAGACTGACGTCTTGCTTTTTCCCCGTGGCAGTCCCAACTACTGACCCTCCATCCTGTGGTGGGGTGATGGGGTAAGAGGTCCCTGCTGTGACAACCCAGCCAATGGTGCTGAGTGGGACAGGGAGGCTCTGCCTTCAGTGGGGACACATCTACTTCAGGGCTCTGCAGTGTCCCACAGGGCAAAGGCGGGTGACCGCTGTGTACCGCTGCAGAGGGCAGCCACAGGGTGCCCCCCCTCCCTCTTCATTCCCTGGCTGGGTGCTCATCAGGCTGCTCCACCAGGAGCTGTCACACCAGAAAGCATGACATCAAAGGCTGGCCCGGGTGCCACACGACATGCGTGACATGTGGTGGGCCTGCCAGCTCCTGAGATGATGTGAGATGAAGGCAGCCAGCTGTTCCCAAATGGGGATGGCAGGAAGAGCCGAGTCCCTGCGCTGTATAAATGTACAAAAGAGGGACAAGCAGCGAAAGGAGGAGAGTGAAGGGCTGATGGGATGCCCAGACTGTGGGAGACTCTTCTTGCCTAGAGACTGTGCAAACAGCCCAGCATAGGCCAGCTGCAGGAGCGGAGCTGTGTCCCGGTGGACCATCAAGCCAACAGCCCTGCAGGGCGCGTATCCCTGCCACAAGACCAGCTGCAAGGCAGATGCTCATGGTGCTGCAGGGCTTAGTGCAGTATCTGCATGTCTGCTGGCTGTGCTGGGAGGCAGCTTTGCCCTGTGGGCACCTGGAGGTGTTTTTTTCTTTGCATTCCCACAACAAAAACCACGGGGGGAAAAGGATGCAAAGAAAAAAAAAAATGTGAAAGCTACAGAGAAAATATGATTTTTTTTACATTATCAAACAGTCTGCCCCTTTACAAGTCCATGTCATCTTTCCTGTTGTTACCATCATATTATCCTAGGTATACTTTGATATCTGGGACTTTAGAAAAGATGTGCCCTCACTGATGTGATTGAGTCTGGCTATGGGCAGACTCTGGGTCTGGATCTCTGCTGTGTTACCCTCGTCCAACACCAGTACACTGCCATGATGACAACATTTGGATTATTTCTGATTTATAATGATTGAGAAAAATTGGATCCTGTACAATAATGCAAACAATCAAAGACACAAAGCAAAAATAGTGCCTTTGAGCTGTGCTTTCATATTGTGTGATGTTTGAGGACTTAATGTTGAAAGCCTTAGAGTGCACAAAAGGAATTTTCTTCATTTCATAGATTATACAGTTGCCGGAAAGAAATGGCAAACAACTCCTCAGCCTAAGCATGCTTTACACAGGCTGGATTGTAGGGTTTTCTGTCCATCAGCTTTCTACCAACAGATCTCCACTGAAACTTGGGTCAACACCTGCCAGGAAGACTAGTTGCTGGACCCATGGCCAAGGAAACACAAATGACCCTTGCAGAGACCTGAGTGAAATTCTGCTGTTACATTGACCTGAGGCACTTTTGCTGAAGACAAGGTTATCTGAAGCATCCAGTGCTCTGCGAGAGCAGAACAGGTCTAGCAGTGCCTTTGCAAACAAAATACTCTTTCCATTTCTTCTCCACTAATCAACTTCATACCACCCCGATTCCCAGCCGATCCCAGTCAGAACACCAGTTTTTTTCCTAACACCTTGAAATGCCACTTTTCAGCCAAAATTATACCAAACACTTTGATTTGGCAAGGAACACGATCACTGCCTCAAGTCTGACAACAGCGTTTAGGGCTGACTCAGAAATACTGAGCTGAGGAGCCACTTCCATTAAACCTTAAAATGTTGCTATCGGAAACACCCTCAAAAGCACCACACACAAAACCAACGGCGAGCCACAAATCCAGCACTCGCAGGAGATGCTGAACCAGCATTTACTCAGTCTCACCTCCCCTCTCCCAACACCGCCGCGCGAGGAACTTACCGTTCTTCCTCTCCGCAAAGGGTGGTGGCTGGAGCTTGGTGCCTTCTCTCACTTCACTGGCAGTCTTTTCTTTGGGGGCTTTCTCTTCTTCATTTCCACTCGGTGCACTTTTGTGGTCCAAGCGATCCTGTTTGACCACACCATTCATCACCATGCCTGAAGGGACTGGCCCAGGTTCTGGCTGCTCCACTTTGGATGATCAGGTAGAGAAGCAGACACCAAAGTGACCTCTGGAAAGGAAAAGGAGCAGGTAAGGATGAAGTCCCTGACCAGCCCACGGAACAGTGAACAGAGACTGGCATTTGTGACACACTCAGACCACAGACAACTAGTTACTCCATCTGTTCTCCTGTATTAGCCACAGCATGGGGGAAGACTTCAGGATTCCCTATTGTGTGCTTGATTCTGTTCTCCCTGTCTACTTGGTCTGCACCCTTGGCTGGAAGAATTTCCACCCATAAGCACAGAATATTTGCAGAAAGCCAGGGCTGTTATGAAAAAACATAGTCATGGAGCACCCACATGAGAGAGCTCTTGAACTGTTAGAAATACAGAACAGATCTACAAATGAGAACACTCTTCCTTTATTTAAGACTCTGGTTTGCTGAGAACACTGACTGGCAGAAATAATTCCACACAGCACAGAAAAGGCTGCTCGTTACATGATACAGATAGCAAACACCAGCTAGCTTTTACACCAGGAAAGCATACAAACACCCTGCAAAGTAAAATACACATGCAAAACCTATTTTTTTACACCAAAGTTGCGATTAGCACATATGGTAGAGTTAAAGCCTTTATGAAGAATTCCACCACATTAGGTAAAAAGTTCTGAGAGTTCTTGAAGGATGGGTGTGTGTGTGTGTGTGTGTTGTGTTTTGTTTGTTTACCACATCATTCTACTCTGAGGTTTAATGTGGGGTTTATATGGTCAAAATACATCACAAAAGCTCTCAGGAAATACTACAAATTCAGGTTGTGCTTCTACAGACATCTGGGCAAGGAGGAGCTTCCCTTGATGACACTCATATCTCACCAGAAACAGGGAGGGGAAGGATGCAGCTCATGCCAAATGTATTTGTGGGATACAGGCACGTGACCCAGGAGGAGCTGCTGATACTAAGCACAGCAGAAGAAAGCTGCAAGGACCGTTTCAACAAAGCGTTGCCTAAAAAAAATAAATCTCCAGATGCTAAGTGAAAGTGAATGCCTGTAAGAATCAGCACCAGCTCCTAATGAGTCCCATCAGGAAAGAGCTGAGGAGAGCTAAAAAAGGTCATTTGTAGAGAACAAGAATAGAAAAGTGCAAGATTGATTCAGTGATAAAATCTGATTTAATACAAAAAAAGTTACCAATTTACTGTATAAGGAAGTAAGAATAGTGCATTGTATACAACAGCATCTCCTCCACGCTACGTGTGCCAGGGCAGTCTCACACCCCTCTTCCTACCCTGCACCAGAAGGGATTTTGCCATCTGCTCTCTCATCCGTCTCCCTGTCTGCCCCTGCCTGCCCTGCCCATTCCCCCACTGGCTACAGGTCAGATGCTGCGCCTGCCTGTCCTGCTTTACACGGTTCCGCTGCTGGGAGATTCCCTGTAGGGTGCCCATGGGCTGAATGTGCTGGCCAGGGAGGGGGTCCCAAAGGTGCCTCTGTCATTTTGTCACTTTTCAGGTGGGACATGAAACTGTCTCCATGTGCATCAACTGGGACAGATTCTGTCCCAGTCCCAGCCCTGCTGTTTGGGCTCTGGAACAAAACGCAAAACCACTCTTGATCCTAACTCAGTTCTTACCCCCAGACCCTCCCTTTTGCTGTGTGCTTCCCACCACTGCCTTCTCCGCTCACCTTTGTGGTCCTTTCCCTACCTCCTGTGCCCAGCTGTTCCTGCCAGAGCCTGACACGCTGCCACGGTGCACGCAGACAGCCCTGCAAGCAGCCAACCAGGCCAGGCCAGGCCTGTGCTGCGTGCCACATCTTCAAACTGACAACCTCAACTCCCACCTCTGCTTGAGCATTTTAGCCCCCTGAGTAGCTCATGGTCTTATTTCTGGTGGTGCAACTGCTACGCAGTGCACCATCCCCACCGTGACAGGCAACCCATCTGCTCCGGGGGGGGCTGCAGGGCTCCAGACCTACTTTGGCACAAGCAGCGTTAGCCCCTAAGCTCTCTATTTAATTCATGACTAACATGGAACATGCAATAAGTGTTTACATTACTATTTTAAAATGTACATTTTTTTAAACTTTTAGAAGTTACTGATATGATGCATCTTTCCAGTGGAAACAGCGGGTGATGACAGGACAATCCAGCAAACTGCATCTGCTTACAAAAATGAGACTTTGTTCAACTGAACACTAAATCTTTGATAAATTAGTCAGGGCTTTGGTGACGTACATGTTGAACCAATATGACAGTTTTATATGGATTATGATTATTAATGTTTTTGAAAAATAGAGAGTGTGAGCCAGACATGCAGTGCTGAAGCTATGGGACCACCAGCAGAGGCAAGGCTCTTTCAGGAAGGCTTCTTACAGGCACTGTGTACAAACTTTTTGCACTCAGAGCATATGCAACGTTTTAATTTGCAGTGAGCATACTGGGGTCCTTACTGTCTGAGCCAGGAGGTTATGCTGCGACCCCGGAGACGCATGCTTTCACAACACATTCAAGTACCACTGGCTCAATGGTGCTTTTTTCTGAAGTCAAATTTGGCCTCAAAACATTCCACATTGTTCACTCGCTTCAGCCCCAACTGATTGTATTTACAAAGCTTAAGCACACTTTTGAGCCTCAGAGAACATCTCCCATCAACCACTGCTGCCAGCACATAAATTGCAAGGCTATACACAGTACAGGCCATGTCCCATCTCTCTCTGCCTATAAATATTAAATTCATAAAGCTGGACTACCATGGCAGTGCACGGGTAAGACCGCGGAGATCCTCCGGAGCAGACACTTGGTTTATGAGCCCCCTTGTTAGAAAGCAACGTAGCATGGATCAGATGCGCTCCCCCTGGCCATGCTTGCCCACCCATAAAGGCCCAGATGGGGCTTGGTTGTGTCTCTTTCCCAAGGACTTTTGCTCACATATAAATGTGAGGGTCTTTTGAGAGCAGTCTTCGTCAGTCTGGTCAGCAAAGGGGCATCACAGCCACAACCTCCCCGGCCAGACCATTTCCCAGGCTAAGTCAGCGCAGATCCACAAGGGCCAGACACTTCATCTCATGTACAACTTTTCAGGAAAAGTCCTGAAAAGCCCTGGGACCCGGGCCAGGCTGGATGGACTCTTCTCCTGACCGCCTCTGGAGCAACGACTGGGGCAGGTGAGGTACCTGAGCTTTTGGGTACAGCCAGGTCATGCTATCCAGAGCCCTCTCTCACATAGTCCCTTCCCCAACTCTGAGTCACAGCAGAGTAGGGCGCTCGCATGCTCCACTGTCACCCGTTGTGTCCCCAGCGCCTGCTGCTGCTGAGCCTGGGGCCATGACACTAGCAGATGGCATTCGGCCATGCCCTGCAGACTGACTGGTCTGGGCAAACACCCTTGGGTGCTGCCTTCTGCCCATTCCTGCCACTGTGGGAGGAGGTCACGAAGCAGCACACCCAGAGAGGCTGCCCCGCTCCCCCATCATACAGGCAGCCACAGACACCACACTTTTTTGGGTCCTGCTGGGGGACACGTAGCCTGAGGACCATGCCAGCCTGCAGCCCCAGGACACGCACAGATCTGCAGTCCTGCTCCCTGGGGATAAACACTTCTGCATGGAGGGAGAAGTCTGGAAACCAGAAACTGAGGCAAGTACATCACAGGTGCATCCCTGGTGAACACCGCCCCACGACCTCCCTTTGGGTGACAGGGTTCTTCACTGTGCCGCTGGGGTAACTCACCAAGGAGATAGCCCCATGGTGGGGGGCAGCTTGGCAAGACCAGCTCTGCCTCAAAGCTGACTGTCTGGAGGAAAACATGGTCCCTGTTCCCACCATCCATCATAGCAAGGGGCTTTGCATCTCCCGTTTCCTCCAGTCTCTCCTTCCCATCTCTGCTGAGCCCTGGCTGTGTCCCTCTGCCACCTGGCAGCCCACCACCAGGAACCAGAGCCAGAGCCAGAGCCACAGCCAAACACTGCTGAGCTCTGGGCTGCGCCCTGTGCTACCACTGCCCCCATCCCTCTCAATACTTGGTGCTACTCAGACTTTGCAGAGGTGCTGTTGTGAAATCCCCCAGCCTTAAGTGGAGGAAGAGCTCAAGCACATCGTCACCCACATGCATGTCACCTGGGGCTCTGCAGGCTGCTCTGAATTGCTCACAGCTGTGAGGAAGCTGTTTTCCTACACAGCAAAGCTTCCACCATTTTTATAAATTTTTATAATTTTCCCTGATCCCAAATTGAGATAGGAAGATATTGCAAAATTAAGAAGGAGAGGAAAGGCTAGCAGGTCACTCATAATTTTTTCATTGGATAATTCTAATATATTTTAATTTTTAACATTTTTAATTTCTTCTTAGGAATAATGAACTAAACCATTGAAATTGAAAATTATTTTAAGAAGTGAGGAGAAGCCTTATCTCCCTGAGAAACAGTTTTGGCTTCAGCAGCTCATCTTCCAACCAAAAAATGGTTTGGCTAAAGAACACTTAAATTCAAAAATTCACTGTCCAGGTCTCAGCAATCCCCTTCCACATCTCAGGTCTCCACGTGTCAAGCAAATGCCTGGAAGAAGCTTCCTTCTGGCTTTCCAGGAGTGGGCTTCGTGCCAAGGTGGGCAGCAGAAATAGGATCTGCCACTCACTGGAGAAAAACAAGACCCTTCCTGAGCACTGCTCTGGGATCTAACACAGGGACAGACAGTTCTTCCTGTGCTCAGTGCCACTGCTGTCCTGCCAGTACACCCTAGCAACCCAAAAAGAAAAGAAAAAAAGGAGATGGAGAGTCTCCCTGGCACATGAAGCATGCAGGGCTCCAGGCTTGATCCCGGTATCTGAGCAGGGGCTTCCAACGCCATTTCAGACACCCCTGCTCGACTGGCAGGTAGGATGCAGAGCCTATGCCAGCTGGTCCTGAGCACCTCTACAGGCACCTGGGCCCTGCTTGTAGCCTGCATAGAATTGGGCACAACCCCTCAAAAGTGCTTTGCTTTTAACCTTTGGAAATGTTTTAATGAATGACACGTCCACAAGGCTGGCTCCTGCTTAGGTTACTGTGATGCAGCTTTGATGGTCTGCAGTTATTCCCTGCCCAGCACAGACCCACACAGCTAATCCTCACTTTCCACCTTCTCACCTTTTCCCCTGTGCTACCTTCCAACATGCACCAAGATGGGAATGAGCATAGCTTACGCTTCCTCAGATACCGGATTCGTCTAAATCCTCCCCTGCTTTCCTGTTTGCTTTAATGGACGTTGAAGTGGAAGTAAATACATTTAGCTCTAATGCATGTACAGTGCCTCTTAAGCAATCGTGACCCATCATAAAACTTTAAATACTCCAAGAGAAAAACCAGGAGAGGGTTGTTCAGAGATGCAGTTCAGTCTTATCAAATTCTTCATGTATTTGTTGTGGTGTGTTTGTGTTCCTGGGCTTCTGCTTGCAGGCATGTTGCTGATAAAACCATCTCACTAAACACGGACTTTTGTGTGTTTTAGCTGATGTTTACAGCGCTCAGACAGCAAGAGTAGCTCTGGATTTCCATGGGCAAATGTCCCATGGACATTTGCACTGCCTTATTGCAAATGCTGATCAAGCCCTGCTACACACAAGCTCCAGAAGGAACCCTGCCTGGTCCTTGTTAGAGCCATGTCTTGTTTGGCAAGGCAGAAGACAACTCTGAGCACTTGCCCCTGCAACCAGAACAAGAAGAGACCTTTGCTGCCTGGAGCTGGGGCTGCCAGAGAATGCACCGCTGCTATTATCTCACTGTTTTCCTTGCAGATGATGTCCCCGTTGGATGATTCCCTTCACTGCCTCCTCAGGGACACAGAAAGCCCCATCCCGTGCTGGCGCTGAGGGCAGCGGCACGGCGTGGAGGCCACTGCATCTTTCCCACAGATAACCACATTCCTTCCCTGCCCTGGAGAAGTGACCTACTCACCACCGCAACCTCCCCGCAGGGAGCGGAGCTCAGGAGGAGCGCCTGGAAAGGCGGCCAGGGGACTTCCCCAGTGAATGGAAAACAAACCGAGGAAACCTGCCACGAGCCTTGGATACCCACCCCACCGCCCGCCCCCCCCCCCCACTGACAAGTTATTCTGTGCAGCTTCTTGTGCAACCCCTCTGTGGGGCCAGTGCCAAGACCCAGTGAAAAGAGCTGTGCAAACATGATGCCGTGAAATCTTCACTCAAGGCAAACTCGCCCAGTGCTTGGTCACATCATGAGCCCCACGCTCAGTGAAGTTTGCCAACTCTTCATACCCCCAGGGATTTTAGGATAGTATCTCCTTCCCAGCCTCCAAATTTCCAATGTTATCTGCTCCAAGCTGACCACAGGCCATGTGAGCCCAGTGATGGGAGGTGGCAGCTGTCCTCACCCAGGGCAGCTCATGGCCTTCAGCCTGGGAGGATGATGAGAGCCAGGGACTGTTCTCAGAGTAGTATCTCAGCTCCGGCCTCAGCCCCACCCTCTTGAACTATTTCGAAAAGGAGTGATTTCTCCTTCATTTTTCATAGAATGAAGCTTTAAAGTGGTGAAAAATAGTGGAGGAAGTGGCGATGAAGGAATGGGTTATTACCCCAGACCGTCCCGAGATCCACATCTCCATCAGTCCTCTAGACAGGCTGAAAGTATCTGGAGCAAAATCCAACTGGCAGATTGTATGCTTCTGAAATGATTGATCTTAAAGTTAACGTGGACTCATAGTGATCAAATTCCCTCTTGCAAATTCCTCAAGAACCAATTCCCTGCTTGTGCACCTATGTCCGTGGCACATCTGCTCTCACCAAGGGCCCTTCCCAGGACAAGGACTCCCTCATGCTGCACTGTGAGCACAGACAGGCTGGTGTGACCTCTGTAATGTATTTTATTATATTCTAGTAGCACCCAGAAGCTAATCTGGAGAGTACATAGTGTGTACAGCATTGCAGGTGGTGTCATCGTGTGATAGCAAGGGAAGGCAAACACAGAAAATGTCAGAATCGAGAAGAACCTTAAAAATGAGGCTGAATGACTATGGTTTGATATGGTGGCACATGGTGACCATCACAAGACGGTAAGGCTGCCAGGGCAATGTGCTGGCACAGTGATGTAGCTAGAGTCTAACACTGTGGCAGGAGGTGTCTCCCTGCAGGGCAACCCACCTGGTGGCTTCTGACTGTCCTTCAGGACATCCCCCAGAGCTGTCAGTCCTCTTCATCCTCCTGTTTGCAGAATTGGCGCTACTGTTATCTCCTTCCCTTGCTAGCAAATTGCACATGAACATGACATGTGTGGGCATGCCTGGCAGAGCCTGCAGCATGGATGGGATCTGGGGTGAGCCCAGCGGGACATTCTGAGTGAGGAACCGTATGGAAAAGGCAATGGTAAAACACCTCTCCTGTTCCATGTCTACCTGCTACTTCTGCAAGACCTTGCGGTTTTTAGAGAAACACTGGGTCAGTGCTAACCTTCCAAAAGGTAACAGCTTGAAAGCTTTGCTAAACAGTGAGCTTACTTGGGGGAACGGGGAGGAGGCCTGTGCTACACAGAATCCCTTAGCTGACATCTGTGCAAAATCCAGAGTTGTGCCCACTGCCAGCTGTCTGATCAGACCCAGAGCACCAACAGTCTCCAGTAAACATCCAAGGCTTTGAGAACAGTGCGTCTCAGGTCGGCAACCTGGCACAGCTCTCCGAGATCTCTGGGGTTGGCACCCATCGGACCAAACACCACGGTGCAAGCACAGGCACTGCAGCGAGGCGGTCTCGGCTCCCTTTGTGTTCGCCAGGGTGAAACAAGAATTTCTAGTGCCCGTCTGTGAGATGCAGAGCAGGTGAGATGATCTGCCCCCTGACGCTCCTATTTCTTGCCACTGGCTGTAAAAAGACCCTGTGCGATGGACTCAAATGGAGAGGTCTGGCATCAGCTGAGAGAGTGGCCACACTGTACCACTTCCAGTGATTACTCCAGGGTGTTTAACCCATAGCCTCAGCTTTGCTTGGAGTCTCTTTGTTCACAGCAGCTTGAAAAGGAAATTGTTTCTTTGCTCCAAATCGTATTTAACTCAGCCCTGGACGCGCTACAGCCAGGCAGGCAGGCAAGGAAGCCCTCCTCACAGCACACACTGCAAGACACATGGTCATCACTGGCATGGCCAGGAGTGAAAGTCTGAGCACTTGGACATCACGTTGCCCAAGAGAGCTGGGAATTTTGTAAAATCTTTGCGCAAACAGATTACTTGCTCTGTGACTGATCAGCACCATACTTAGATGTCTCAGTTTGTCAGTGCTCCCCGTGTTAGTAGTCAAAAGAGAGAATCTTTTCAGAGAGCCCACCAGCGTGGCTAAGTTGGGTGCTGGGACGGGGTGGAGGGGATACCCCTTCTACATGCACTGTCCTCAAGTTTTGATGCCTCCTCTTGCGGCACCACTGCTCCTCTGCGCAGGCTCAGGGTTGGCACAGAGGCAGCCCCAGCTCCTGGCACCGTCTGGGGAAAGACATCCCTGCAGCCAGCATACTGCTAGCAGGACCCATCCACAGGAGGGGTGTGAGTGATGGATGGCGGTGTAAGGGATGGATGGCTGTGATAACACAGGGACGTTGTACTGTGCTCCAGACACACAGAGCAAATGCTCCAGAGGGAAAGGGGGGAAAACCAGGCTTATCCACATAGGGTGAAAGAATGAAAGTTTAGGAAAAAGGAGCAGAGTCTGCCTGGGCAGTGAGACTGCAGGAGCCATAGGAGCAAAATTCCACTTCTGAATATCAAAGACAGAGGACATGTCTCCATCTTGGTGTGAGGCAGCCTGAGCACTCCAGTTCTCTCAGCTCCTGTTCTTGTACAGAGCTTATTCAGGTCTGCTCATAGCAACAGCATTGGAGGTATGGATGGCAGACACAGGGCTGGTACTTTGGCCTTCCTGCAGACTCCATGCTGCCTAACACCACATGGCACAACCCCTGCAGAGACTCCAGAGTTTTCCTGCAGGACCCTGTGCTGATCCCTGACTCCTGTGAGCAAGCCCCTTGCCACTAAAGCCAGCCTGCTCTCCCGTTCACAATCTCTTTCCATGCTCGGACAGGCAAACACCTAGAAGGCCAAAGCTACAACCTGCTCATACAGTCCCCAGAAATGCAGTACAATGGTGGAGAAGTTGGGCTGGGAGCTGAGCCCCAGCACAAACCTACACAGCCATCCAGAGCCCCTACCCCGACGTGGGCTAGCACTGGGCAGGGCGCAGGGGCTACAAGCCCCCAGTGCACGGGCTGTGGTTCTGCCCTCTGCTCCAAGCACTTCGAGTTTTGTCAGCTGTGGTCGTGGTTTCTGCATTTGGCTTGAGATTACAAGTACTTAAGGCTTGCAGCTCATGCGCTACCTGGCATTTTCCACCAGTTTTTAGCCCTGCTCATGTGTCTGGGGCTGTTTCCTGGCAAACCAGTCCATTAAATGTACCACTGTAACTTTACTGGACAACACACACAAATAGTTCTGAGTTAGATAAAACACCTCCTTACGAATCTGGGCCATGCTTGTAGTTTTTAAAGTAATCTTAAAATAAACTTTAAAATCTTAAAATAAGTGGTAATGTTCTAAATATGCTGAAAAGGCTCAAAAAATGGCTATCAAACTCAGATTTATTCTTGCTGCTTGTTCTGTTTGCAAAACTGCTTTTAGGCTAATCTTGTGAATTGTCCAGGTCTGACTCATGAGCCCTGTGTGCTGGGGCTGGTGGTGCTGGAATCCCAGTTGCTGCCCAGACACTGGGTGCAGGGCCCTGCACGCCTGGGGACAGCCCTGTTCCCAGCAGCCTTGGTGGGCTAAGGACACAGGCAGGATGAAGCTTTCGATAGAAGTAACACTTATTTCTAAACTATTATTTGATTTGGTTTTCTTTATAAACATTTATCCATGAGCTGCTTCTGCTAGTGGCAGTGCAGCCTGGACTGCTTGCAAAAGACAAACCATGCTCCCAGGCAAAGGAAACAGGATTGTTTTCAGAATTTGGTGTGAATAAAGCCCTGACCAAAACTCACGTTTTTCAATTTTTCCAGTGAAATGGGAATCTCTGGTCTCTGGAAGTGCCCCCTGGTTCTTAACACTACCAGCATCACTGCTGCCGTTAACACTGACACTGCTTCTACTGCCAAGTCACAGCCCTGGCAGCTACATAGTGGGCAGGTCTCTCATTGCAATGAAGGGTGGAGGGTTTCTGAGGCCAGGCCCTCCAGCAGGCTCACCATCCTACTCCCGGATTCCTGAGCTCGTGGGCATAGGTGTGCAAAAAATCCAGGCTGAGTTTTCTCATAGCATTGCATTGGATTTAGGAAAAAACTTACTAACGTGGAGAGCTGTCCTGGACTCGGCAAGCTGGAGTCTTCCACCAGAAAGGTGGTT
The DNA here is from genome assembly GCF_023634155.1 of Falco peregrinus. NCBI lineage: Eukaryota > Metazoa > Chordata > Aves > Falconiformes > Falconidae > Falco > Falco peregrinus. The sequence goes on along the minus strand of NC_073722.1, from coordinate 118,078,477 downwards.
GTGTCTCTCGCAAGGCTGGTGTGCGTGTGTGAGGCTTGGGGGGGGGGGGGGCTGCAGCACCAAAATGAAACAGCAGCTGAGATCCCTCAGCCCACAGAGTTGCACTGCTCAGTGCTGGGCAGGGCAGCTTCTGCCTCAGACCCAGGCCCGCCTGCCCTGCTCACCCGGTGCTGCACGGGGCGGTTGCCCTTTGCAGTGGGTTTGTGCAGTGTGCCCACATCCCAGGGCTGCCCCCCCCCCAGCACGTCTGCCAAAGGCCAGTGGAGCCCGGCTCCCAGGTCAGGTTCTTCCTGCTTGCGGACTGCGGCACTGCAGCCACCAGGCAGGTCTAGCTGTGAGCAGCTGCCCCCGAAAGGCTCTCCTGGCGACACTTGCACCCCTTCCAGCAGCTGCCTCCCCACATTTGTGCAAGCAAGCATTGGCTTCTCTTGTAGGAGGTCATTTGAATGTCTTTGATTATTGCTGCATCGTTTAACCGTGTCCTAATTTTGCGGCATTTGCGGTTGTGTCTGATCTTTGTCTCTCTTATTTTGTTACATTTTAGAAATGTAATAAACAAAATCTTTCTAAAAGAAAGAAAACATGGCAGAGATTTGAAATGGAAAATGAGCGCAAACTGGACCCATGCCTCTTTAATAGATGCCAAAAGGACGGGAAGAAACAAAACCCACAATGACAAACACTATTAATAAAGTGATGAAGGCGGTTCTCAAACAGGAGTGCAGCTGGAGGCAGAGCCAGCCTGCTGGCCTCGGACCGTCCTTCTGCCCGGCGCGGGGGCCTCACCAGCTTGAGTTGGCAGAGGGAGCCTTCAGTGGGTGGGAAAGGCCACAGACTGGCCCAGCAGGGCTTTGGGAAAGGTCCCAGACTGCTGGCAGAGGACTCATGCCCAGGGGGTGTGCTCCCACTGCAGCAGGGACTAACGTGAGCCAGACGACAGAGCAGACCTGTGCGTCAGGTGGGTGATGCCCTGTGCCTTGCCTCTCCATCCCTGTGTCTGTGCATCCCGACACTGAATAAGAACACCTTTGGTGGCAGGGGTCACATCCAATGTTGCGTTTCAGCTTGGTGACCTGAAGCCTCTCTGCCTTCAGCTACCCCAGAGAGCAAGAAGCCAGCAAAGGCCAGGCAGCTGCCAATCTGTGTAGGCACTGTTATCCCCTTGCTTAACGTCTAGCAAAACTATGGGCCATGTTTGTCGAGACCTCTGTCTTTCTTGCCTGCAACTGTTGGCAAGCGGAACAGCTGGAGCACTGTGTGTCTGCTGCACGGAGGGCAGCTGTGCCTGGTCTCCCCTGCTGAATCACCCGGGCCTCGGTGTGCTTCCCGTGCAAGGCCCTGCTGCTGCACGAAGTAACAGAGCTGCCCGGTCAGAGCTTTTAATAACACAGCACAGGCTGCAGTGGGGCTGTATGGAATAGTAACGAAGAATTAAAGGCATATGGTACAGGCGAGACATGCCTATGTGGCTTTTGTGGTGCCTCATGCCTCAAGTCTGCCAGAGCTATTTGAAGGTACCTGGATAAAGGTGACTTGAGTGATCTTGGCTTTTCAGAACATTTCCAAAAGCTGTTGAACAGGTATTATAGAATATGAGTGTTTAGAAATAATGAGCAAAGGGCAGGTTTGTTTTAGGGAAGGCAAAAGTCAGGAAATTGTGCTAGGGCTTGTGCTGGTCAACATAAAGATCTAGACAAAGAGACAGATAAATTTTCTTTATAATGACCAAGTACTCAGTGCCGTGAAAAAGAAACCTGATATCAAGAGTTATAGAAGGATATCCTGATACTGAGCGTCTGAGTGATAAAAAGGCAAATGCAAAGTAATGTCTGTGAGGAAAGCAATCCACACAATCCACAGAGAAGAGCAACGAGGATGACCAAAACAGAGGTGAAAGGGGCTTGGACTCTTAGCTTGGAAGGAGAAGATTGACTCAGGAGACCTCAGTCTGGAGGACTGGCCAGTCAAGAGTGGCCCAAACAGCACCGATAGGAAATGATTGTTCACCGCAGGAGCTAGGGAGAACCAACAAAGTGTTCAAGCATCAGGTTTAAAAAGACAAAAGGAGGGATTTTCTCTTCCACTTCATAGTTAAACTGAGAAGCTCTTTGCTGCAGGATGCTGTGCATGCCAAAGAGTTGGATGGGTTAAAAAAGAAAAATAATCATGAAGGAGAAATCCATCATGAGATATTAGACACAGAGATGCTAGGTCTGGTTCGAGGAGCCACTGAGGCACAGATGGTTAGAAAACAGACCCACAGGGAGAAGGGTCATTGGGCAATCAGTGTTCTCCTCTAGCCATGTTCCCATGGTTGGAGACCAGACACTCAACTAGCCTGACCTGTCTTTTGACCACCAATAAAGCCATTCTTACACTCTGTCTTCCACAAATGAACATGCTGCAGTGACTGCCTATCAGATCTGGTTTGTAGCACGGCAGAGTGCAGGCAGGGAGGACAAGCATGTATAGATCAGGCAAGGATGGAGATCTGTGGTGAGGGTTCTTGAGGCCTGGGGGAGACTCATTGCGCCCAGCATAGCAGATGCTCCAAGGCTATGAGGATCTCCATGGCCCCACCACATCCCCTTGCTGCCAAAGGACATTCCTCAGAGCTACTTGCTAAATAATGGAATCTAAATTTCCGCCTTCTTGTGGCAAAGTTAAAAAAAACATTAAAATTAACCAAATTATACCCTGGTCTAAACAAAGGAGGGCTGGGGCTGCCAATTTTACAATTATCCCAAATGGCTCTTAATATGACACAGATAAATATTTTCCAATTACCCAATGGAACAAGGCCGCCCTGGGGGAAACGGAGAACAATATATTACAGGGGCCAGAGACCCAGGAGATTTAAGAATTTACACTCCACTACTCCTACAATCCACACATGGTAGGGGAGGAAAGCAGCAGGGTGAGAGCCCATCCACTCTCCCTGGTGTTCCCTTGCCTGTGCACTGCTGGGCAGGGTCCCACCTGCAGCACCAGGGTCAGTGAGGGGGGCTTACACCGAGGGTTTTGCAGCTTCTGTGGACCAGAAAGCTGGGGTGGGCTAAGGGCTACTGACTGGCTGCAAGGTACCAGCCCTAACGTCGCTGTCCTCTGCAGCACGGCTGCAAGTGCAGGGTGGTCTCAGAGAATGGTGCAAGGTGCCGGGGCTGTGGCAGATGCTGGTGGCACCGAGCACACAGCACAGACATGCTCTGGGCTGCTCCTAGGTCTCATGCTCCTCTTGCTGCCCACAGAAGTCAGACTGCAGGAAGGCATGGGTTTGAGTTCAGGGTGAGGTACCTCTACAGCAGCAGGGGGAGGACAGGCAGTACTCATGCCCAGACTGCTTTGTCTGGGCAGCATCCCTCGATGACTCTCAGCAATGTGTGTTTGCCTGTATTTTGGCCCTCAATAACGCAGCATCACTTGCGTTTTCTCTTTAAACATGGTAGCTCACAGTCTTCCACTACCCAAAGGTAGCTTAACTACAAAATCTGAGGAAGTCTGCAAGAGAACTATGGGGTTCTATGCTCTCCACACCCAGGATGCACATGCATGCATCCCCTGGGAGCATGGAGCTGAGCTGCTCCCCAGGAAACGATGTGTATACTGCAGCAGCTCTGCAGGATTTCTGTCACCCAGTGTATATATTCCTGGAGACTCTGTTCTCTGACGTTGGTACTTTCTGACCTTGTAAGTGTCCTGTGCTCTCACAGTGATCCTTAAAGGCCACCCACATGTGGATAAATGTGCATTTGTTTCTGCAGGAGATCCCTTGCTCACGCACAGCCCAGGCAGGAAAGCTTTCTCTGTTATGGACCAGGCCTGACACCAAGACCCACCTCAGCAAGGCAGACATGCCCAGGAGCACTGGTTTTGCAAACCCAAGCGCTAGACACCTCATTAGGCCTCACAGAAGCCATGACTTAAGTGAAAAATAATCATGGGCTCCCCTTGATGGACCAGGTGTTGTCCAGGCTCAAGGGTTCCCTCAGACCAGCATTTTCCAGCTTTTCTGTGTGCCCAGGAGAGCTACAGACATTTGTCTCCACATGACTATCCTGTGATCCCTCAGCCCTAAGATCCAAGGTCTAGAGACAGGGCTAGACAACACAGGGACTGTGAGAAAGCTGATTACCAGCTGTGGCAACATCTGCTGCTCCTGATGCTGTGGTTGAAGAAACTGTGCCAGGGACCTCATCCTGCAGCCCTTTTCTGGCATGCAATGCCCCGTGTCAAACACGGCTTCTGGGAAACAGAGCTGGCTGGGACAGGAGAGGAGTGGGAATGTGATGGCCAGCGTGCTGTAGGCAAAGGAACAGGTCATGGACATCCCAGAGCCTGACCACCCTGCCAGCGGCACAGCTTTTACTGGAAAACAGTTGAAGACCTTTAAAAAGAGGTTGAAGAGTACTCCTGGGCTGCACGAAATCCTCATCAGTCTCAGGACAGGAGCTATTTTTCAGATGAAAATATGTTACTGCTTTACCAGGCTTGGCAAAGCTGCTGGGGTAGTGCTGGGGTTAAAAAGCCCTCAGGACAGGCACTCACACTGAGATTTTGGGGCACCGTGGCCACCAGAGCCCTGCACAGAGCTGTGGCACAGCACCCTGGCCCACAGCTGTCCATCACCCGTGCTGCTCTGGACAAGGGGGCGTGAGGTCCCACCAACACAGCTCCAACATGGTGTGGCCCCATGGACCAGCTCACAGCTGGTGGTCCCCAGGGATCAGGCCTGGCAGCAGCACGGCTGCGGTAAGCACGGCTCTGGGCTGTGCCCTGTCCTGCAGTCAGTCAGCTCTGCACCAGGGAGCCATACCTCCCCCTCTGCACTTCGCTGCATGCGCAGGGGCCCTCCTCTTCCTCAGCCTGCCCATCTCAGCAGATAGACAGGTGGTTCCCCCATGGGGTGGAGGGTAGGTGCTTCTTACCCTGGGTATCAGCCACAGCACTCTGCTCAACCCGGGAGTTGAGCAGGAGCTTTATTCCCACCCACAAAGGTCTTCACAATCTCAGAAATGTCTCTTCTCTCTATCACAATGAACCCACAAGTTCTGGAAATTTTGCATTGGAGAAAGATCCTTCTCTCAACGGGGAGCTGAAAGCCCAAAGGTTGCTTGGGGATGGCTGAATGCCCTGAGTATGTGAAGATGTGTCCATGCTGTGGCAGCAGCACAGGGCAGGCTGAGCCCTGGGGAGAGAAGCAAAGCCCATGCACTGAGCTGAGAGTCCTCCTACACCCGCCATTCTTTTGCCCATCTGAAAAGGCTCAAGGATCTACCTGGGGCCTCCTCATCTGGGTCTGGTTAGCCCCAGACCTCCTATTCCTCTTTCCAGGGAGCTGAGGTGCTAAGTACTGTAACCATTAATACTTACAGCACAAGGGAGGAGATGGATGTTGGTTACCTTAGAAACTCACAGAGGGGTAATTTTCTGATTCATATCAGATCCAGAACCAATGCTTTAAAATTACATACAGGCTTGTTGTTTTGGTAGAGTAACTGCAAGCAGATGCTGGATGGAGCAAGCAGCGAGAAGCCTAAGGACTCCCCATGGGTACACACAGCCCAGCACACGGAAACTACCAGAACAAGGAAGGATTTTCTTGCTACCTAAAGTACCGTGCCACGTTCAGAGCCAGCCAGCCTGGGCCACTGTGAGCCCTGCCACCTCCAGGAGACTGGCCTGGTCCTCTCCCCCCTCTTTCAGGGTCCCTTTGGGCTGACCCAGTGACAGAGCACATCTTGAATCCCCCCTGATGCTCCGCAGGCATTTCCTCCCCTGGCTCGAGTGCATTTCTTGCTCCTATGAACTCCTGCACAGATGAAGCTTTTTAGGGAAAAGTGATGCTCCTCAGCCATGGGGGCCCGGGGACAAGCTCGGAGGGGGACACACAGGCCACCAGGGTTTACTCAGTACTTGTAAGATGCTATGCCACCCATTTTCTCCCCCAGGCCATTTTGGCCCCTTCCTGGCAGCAGTTAGCTGCTTTTCACAGGTAAGCTGAGCCCAGCATCATATCATGTGCAGGATGGCTGTGCAATCATTTTGCAGACCGTGCTCTTTCTGTTTGCAAGGGGAAGCCCTGCAAAGCAGCTCCATGTACTTTATTTTGCTGCCACCAGCTCCAGGTGCATGCACATTGCTCACCCCACTCCCTGTGCAGCTGAACACACTTAACCAGCTGATTTTAACCTCTACAGGAGAATCCACCATCCCAAACCACTCCATGCCTGCTGTGCATTAGCTCAGAGTACCCCAGAGCCCTTTTAAGCATATGTGCAGCTGGTGAGCTAGGCACAAGGAGGCACAACCACTTCCCCAAAGTCCCTGGCATCTTCCTGTCCAAACTTTTCTCTCACTAGGAAGATCTGCATGTCACTTTGTGACAAAGCCACGTTGGTTACAGACAGGCTATTCCCATGTTCTAGTCTCACCCCATCTCCTGTCTGCAGAGCCTTTGCCTACTAAGCTGAGACCTGTCCCCTTGGGAAAAGTATAAGGAAGAGCTGAGGGCAAGCTGGGAGTGGTGGACACTACCCTGGGGGACTCTCCTGCATTATTGAGTACCGGTCCTGTTAGTACCTCCCAAGAATCATGCATGTCCTGCTCAGGGCAAGTCTCTCCCCTGCAAGAGGAACTACTGTTGAGCACAGAGAACTGAAGTGCTGAGCACCCAGGGATGACGCGAGGCCCATGTGCAGGGCTGAGAGCACCACACGCTCCTCTGCAACGTCCCAAATCCTCCTGAGCCAGAACCTGTGAGAAACCTTTGAAGTCCCCAGTCTCTAAGTCCATGTTATCATGGATTTCTGTAATCTGATCACTGACCTTAAGTAAAACTTGCACGTCTCCTGACCAGAAGGGTCTCGGCTGCACACTGCAGAGCGAAGCAGAGACCGTGCACTAGGAGAAGCAGTGATGCTCGCGCTGCGTTAGGGGGGTGAAGCGAGAAGGCAGTGAAGAAAAGAGATTACTTTATCCTTGTGGCCACTAGATCATGCAGTCCTTCCGCTGGAGAAGCAGCTGAAAACACTCTTTCCTAATGCAGACTGCACCTCTGCTCCCAAAGATGCCCCCATGCTAGGAGCCATCTGCTTCTAGCGCCAAGTCCGTGTGCAAGGCAGCTACCTGTGCTGGAGCAGGGTCCGCCAGGCGTCTCTCTCCGACACAAGCAGCCTCTGTGCCACCCTGGGCCGGCGTCAAACCAGAGCAGGGGACAGGTAGTGAGGGACAAGCCTGGGGCTGCTCAGTGGAAACTCCATTGATTACTCCATGCGGTACCTTCCTGACATCATGAACACCTCAGCCCCGGGGGAAAATCTGGGTTCTATCAGCTCTTATAAGCAAGTGTTTCGAAAGGTTTACAGAAAAGTAAAGTAAACAGAGCTCTGAGTAACAAAAGAGCCCCGTTTATGCATTCTTTGATTCACTGTAAAGGATGGTGTAAACTGACTTTTTAACCAAGCATTAGGCAAGATTTGGGCCCCCGCCATTATATAATAAACAGTGACATGGCTATATTAAAATATTTACTTAATGCACTGAAGTGACTTATAGTATGAGTGGCTACTCAATAGGATGGCCTAAGTGTTAAGGCGTCAGGTGCCATCGCCTGTATAAATATTCTGTGTGCACTTGTTTATAGGAAAACCCCATCTGGATTTGGCTAAAACAGCAGACACCCTGCTGACCCCAGTTTTTGCTATTGGAAAATATAACACAAGTGTTCACTCATCTAGAATAACAGCAGTGGTTAAGTGCCATCTGACAGACAGAAGGGTATTGGCTTTTCTCAATAGACAGCAGGCTTGGTGCTGTGAAGGGCTTCACAGCGGCAGCTCCCCAAGATTTACAGCATCCTGTGGACCAGAAGCAAAAGGCTCTGCCTCCCTGCTCGTGGCCCTTTGCAGACATCAGGATGCCTGGATGCATGCGAGAAGACGAAGACACCCCCAAATCCCACTGAAACCCAGCGGTGGGCTGCACTGCTTTGCGAGAAGACAGGTCAGGTCCCCTTCTCCATCTGTAACGTTAAGTGGCTTCTGCCTATCTGTGGTGTCCACCTAGCTGTACGTACCCAGTGGAAGAAGGATTTGGGGTGAAGTAAAGCACGTGCTGGAGCAGCAGTACACCTACAGCACGTTGCCACCTCCTGAGCTGGCAGTGGGAGCAGGGAGCCCAGACCCTCTGCCAGGAATTTTGTTAGGTCCTTGCTGGCAGGCAAGGAATGGAAAGACATGGAAATCTTCTCATGGGCTGAGATAGAGAGGTACCCACTCCCAGCTCCTGTCCTTCCCAGGTCTCTCCCCACACAAGGTGCTGACCCAGGCAAGCACTGCTCCTCTCTAAGGATGAGTTGCTGTTCCTCCCACACTGCAAGCACACAGGCATCACCAGACACCTGCTCATCCTGTGAAAAAGTTCCTGCACCTAATTCAATCCAAGTTCAGCTTTTTTTTTGCCTTTTATTTTCTTTTTGTAAGTGAATGACAAATTATGTTCGCCTTCCAGGTAAGTTCTCTTCAGGACCTGCCACAACAGCACCAAAATTCCCCCCTCTCATAGAAAATACTGTCCCTGGCAAAGGCAAGAGCTGCATCTTTGTTTTTCACAGACACATCTTTTTTCTCCCAGCCAACCTACAATCAAACAATAGATCGGCATCTTTCTTCTACTTAATTTTCAAAAAGTGTCTCAGCTTAGAAGAGGTGTGGGGCCATGCAAGGAGAGGGAAGAGAACGGCTGCCCCACTTGGATGAAGGGCTATGAAAGTGTCCGACCTTCCCACCACACGGTGGGCCAGGGCAGAGGGGAAAACGCCTTAACTGCTGTGATTATCTTGACTTCAGTGCCTGTGACCACCAGTGCTGAAACCGCTGTGTCCGCTTTGGCTCCAGGAGGTTTAAACGCTGGTGAGCAAGAGGGTGCAGGTGCAGTTGTCAGATGCAGCACAGGTGGGTCCTGCCAGGCGGGGGGGGGGGGGGGGGGGGGGGGGCTCACATGTGGTAGGGGCTACCGCAGTGGAGAGTTGTCCTCACTCTTGTGCAGTCACAGGTGTGTTGGTGGAAGAAACCTCTGGGGATCTCTAGGCCAAGCTTCTGCTCAAAGTAGGACTAACGACAGCAGGAAAACATGCCACAGCTGTGTATAGCTGAGTCCTGAACACCTCCAATGATGGAGGAACCATGTAGGAAACCAATTCAGACTGGCTGCCTCTTTCAACCCCCTTGGGGATCCCCCATTCCCAAGGGCAGGTGGAAGGAGGAGAAAATAGGAGGTCACTGGGACCCTGACCCCTGCCACTTCAGTTTCCTCCAGAAGGGCTGCTGGATCCAAAGCCCTCAGGTCCTCAGCTCCCCACATGTCCTTCCCCGAGTGCTCCTGAGCGGGACACACTGATAGCTGGGGTGCTCGGTGCCCCCCCCCGCCCCCGGCTCTTGCCAGCTGGGCTTTCTTCCTGCAGGCAGGCATGAAGCTGCCAGACAGATGGCATTTCAGATTGCCAAATAAAATCTACTGAGCTAGTGTAAGAAGGATACTTTTCCATTGGAAAATGATTCTGAAGGAAAAACTATGACTGTCAGCAGAGCTGTATGTGCCCTGGAGGCTCTGTCTGACTGTGGGCAGTGACCTGGGAGCTCCCCGCAGGGACACTCCACCAGAGCTCTCCTCCCCTTGGCCAGTCCTGCAGGAGGCAGCAGCTGGCTGAAGAAACCAACCTGAGGTTGGTTTTCCTTACTGCTGGTGGCTGCAGGAGGTCCCCATCCTGCTGGTACCCTGGGGTAAAGAGCCACTACAGGTCCTGGAAAACAGGTATGATCTTCCTACCTCCTGGGTGAGCCCCCCACCAGGCCTGGGCTGGATGCATGCTTGGTGGTCCTCCACATGCATTCTAAGGGATGGGACCTCACTGCTTTCAGGCTGCTTCTCCAGTTGCTCTAAACCAGTCTGAATCCTAATGCTGCCCCTGCTGTGAACTTCCTTTTCTTCCCAGCTCATGATCGACCACCAAAGTAGTAAATACCCTCTGCTCCATCACCCTGCTAATTCACAGAAGTCTTCAGGTGCACCTTACTGGGGACAGACCTTGGCTGTCTCATTCACCACAGCCTTTCAGATGGACACCGAACGATAACAACCACTAAGGATGCTTGGTACCTCAAAGTTTACCAATTCCATCCAGACCACCTCCTGTCTGCCTGTACACAAGGGTGTCACCTGACAGCATGCAAACTCTCTGCATCGTTAAGTTATGTCACAGCTATTGCTTCTCTCTGCCTGCAATACATATGTCAGCACAACGGAAAGGAGGTATTTCAACATCAATATTTTTCTTGACATAACCCCTTGTCAGCTGGCTGCTACACCTCAGCGTGTCCTAGTCTAGATGTCTGCAAATCGCACATATGATTATTTGTTCCAGTATTTCACAGTAGAATTGGCATAATGTGGATTATCCCTCATCTCTGGATCCTTTTTCTCCCCACCTGAGAACAGACACAATCTGGTCCCTGCCCTTGTTCTCAGGACAAGCTGCCAGGAGCTGTGAGATGGCTTCAGTTCCCTAAATGATCTAGAGAAATTCCACAGAATTTCAGCAGGCCCAGCTGAGGTGAAAATAAGTGGATTTCACTCATTTAAGCACTCTCAAACTGATTCTTTTCTTATTCAATCCACATTTCTCCCCCTTTGTAGCTAGTTGATTGCATTAATCACTTCACTGAAGTTAATAACTCCAGAAACAACCCAAGCAGAGAAAGCACTGAATTCTTCAGCCCTGCCATTTCACCTGGTGCTAACCTTCCCTCTGCACCGATCACAGGGCTTGCTTTCTTTGACCTTCCTTGGGCTACCAGCCCAGCACCTTTTTTAACCATGAAGCAACTGCAATGGACAACAATGCACCCTACCTGAAGAAAGCAGAGACCTTCTCCTGGGAACAGATCGAGCAGGGTCCAGTGGGTGTACGAGGTGAGGGAGGGACCACGGTGATGGACAGGCTCCCCTGCACCTACCTCTGCCCATGGTGGTCCCATATTGCCATACATCTGCCCCAAGGTCCGGGTGCTGTTCCCATGACTTTTCTCACCCTCATCAGATTGCAGAGGGCTGAAAGCTGTGAAAGGCTCCCAGAATCCAAGCCTGCAGCTTTTCCAGGGTTGGTTTTCCCTTCCCTAAATTCCCCCCCACCATTCCTTTTCCTGGTCTTCCAGCCTGTAATGACACAACCCCAGTAGCGTAAATCTAACTCTCCCGCCCTGTCAGACCACACTTCGCAGAGCAAACCTGCCTGCAGAGCGCTGGCACAGCGACTGCACACGTACACCGTGCGTTGCACTATCTTTATGAGCAGGATAGTTTAGTCTAGTACCCTTTCTGTTGAATAACACCATCACACGTGGGGTCAGGACGTGGGGATGACAGCAGCCTTACCTTGAACTGGGCTTGCGAATTGATGAGATACCAGCTGAACTTTTGAGCAGGAGGGATGGTGTATGTCAGCCCCCTGTATGCTGTAGGAGAGCAGAGGTAAATCCTTAGGCACAAGTTTTGTTGCTCACCAGAACCCGGCTCCTGTGGCTGCTACAGGGCACGGAGGGTTGTCTCACCTGGTGGTTCAACCTCAGCAGCATGAGGTGGGCCACTGCAGAAGGGGACTGAGGCGTCCTGTACTGAGCCAGGAAGAAGCGCTGTCGGGAGTGGGGGAGATGACCACCTTTCCCAGGGAGCTTCCCTACATCTGAGGTGGGTGCGAACCTACGTCTCAGGCATCTCCTTGGGACCCCTGACCATCCTGCCTTGTTGCAGTACCACCTCCTGCCCAAAGCATCAGGGCAGGAGTGTTCCCTGACTACCTCCGAGCACAGTGAGATGCTCTTGGGTCCTGCAACTGTTGGTTTTATGAAGGCAAGGGTTTCTTATCCTCTCCCATCGTAGTGGCTGCATGGACTGGTACAGCCAGGCTCCTGCTCCAGGAAGCTGGTGATTGCCTGATGTGCAGCGGACTCACCCATCCCTGGGGGATAACAGAAATCAAGAGTGTCTGCTGTCTTCTTGGACCTAAAGTCACCACCTAAAGATGGACCCTGTAGCTGGGGACTGTAGACTCCAAGCACACAGATTAGAAGAGTGTCAAGTGGGTGGGGATACAGAAATTGCATAAAGGTTTGGGACAGGGCTGCAGCATTTCCATCACAACAGGTATCACAGAGAAGGGCTACTGCATTGAGGCAAAGACCAGAGAGCGTGGAACTGGTGGGAAAGGTTGAGACACTGGGAAGACTGACATATAAGGAAAGATTAAGCATGACTGCTCTAGGCAGAGAAGCATACTGAGTCCCTAATTAGTGCTGCCCTATGCCTTCTGTGAGAGTCCTCACTTGTAAGCACTGAAATAATAGTATCGCTAGCTAAAATGCCAAAAAAAATCCTAACAAGATTTTGTGCAGAATATTTTTATGAAAATAAACAGAAGCAGAAAACAAACATCTGCTACTAATGCAGTTTCAGTATTCAAAAGATAAGATTTTATATTTTGTTTTTAGCAAGCTCTGCTATCAACTTAGCTGGAAATCAAATGTCAAGGTTAAGTTTTCCTAGAATTGCTAAAATCTCAGCAAAATCAGCTCAGCCATTTCTAAATGGAAGAATGAGAACAGCTGACAGTTTCTACCACCCTTAGAAGCTGAACCAGGGAAGTGGTATTTGGCTGTGGGTCTGGAGAACACAGAATAGCCTCTTGCAGGTCACCTGAATGCCACCTGCTTCTGGGTGAGCTACAAGCTGAAAGCTGGACCAAAGATCTAAAGATCTAAACTTTGTGCTGAAGCTCTGCTGGTAAGAGTTGGGAATATGCTGCTTGTCTGAGCAGAGTGTGACCTGGGCTGCGCTTGCTTGTCAGCCTCACTGAGGCTGTCCCAGACACAAGGCATCGGGACAGAGCGGGTGCTGCAGCGAGGTCCCGCTCCTCTCTCTGCCACAGGCAGGCCCTGCACCCCCAGAGCTTGCCTTGTTGGCAGCTGATGCCACAAGAGAGCCCTGTCCATGTCAGGAAGCTCAAGAGTTCTTCTCTTCCCAGCAAGGTTTCTAATTCTTCCTATCCTCACCCAGGGGGACAACCACCTTTTTGCAGCCAAGCCACAGCCCCTCATGTCTCTGTGCTATTTGTCATCCAGGAGCTCTCCTGCCCATCCCACCTCTCCTGTTAGTGGTGTGTAGAGTTAGAGCCCTGACAGATCACGGAACCATACAGCCATACGCTGGCTGACACCTCAGCCCTTCTCCTGGCGTGCAGGTCAGGCAGGCTGAGAGCTTTGATGGCACAACTTTGCGGCCAGCTCAGCCACACAGAAGGGAAGGGACACACAGTCCTCTCCTGTCTTTTATCCCATCTGTTCACACAGCACTGTAACAGAGCATCACACTGTGCTTAGGGCAAGGGTGAGACCGGAGGTAACAGACTCATCCAGTCACCAGGTGCATTCAGCATGTTCCTGCTTTCCAGACCTAATGCTTCCCTCCTTCTTCTGATCAGCCCCGAGAGCAGCGAGTGTCACACACTCCCACCTGCATCACTCCTGCCATAGCAGGGGCTCCCACGCCTGCAGCGGGTCCCTCTGCATCACACAGGTTCTTGAGTTACAGCAGCTGCAGAGGCAGCTGGGCCAGCTGCTGGGAGGAACCTGTCTGTGCCGAAAGCTCTCCCCCAGGCTGAGCTCTTCCAGACCCCACGGTGTGTGCAGAGCTAAAGCTCAGCATGGCCAGGTATGTTCCAAGTGCAATCTACTGCTCAGCAGATTTGGTACTGGCTTTCCTAGGAAAGACAATGCCACGTGGTAGCTAAGAGGCTTGCTGGATTTTTGTACTGCAGAGAGATGATCCAGAGCTGCAAGCACAGAACAGTTGCTGCCTGCTTGTGTTTCAAGAGCATCATCCTGGCAGGGTTCCTGACTCTTTCACAAGTGATACAGTGGCTCAGAAGCAATAGCTCTGTGGCTTCAAGGAGATTCTTATCGCTAAAGCCGCTGCATGAAGCCTTCCTCTCAATTCTGGAAGTGGAAGCAGTCATGCTGCTGCTAAAAGGACTAGTGCCTTTTGAGGGATGAGAATATGGACAAGTGGGTCTTTCATTTCTCAGAGAAATAAAAAACAATCCTCATGAGACAGTGCAGTCTCACTATTGGAAACATGTCATCTGCACAGACAGGAGTGCTTTCTCTTTGTCCATGCACAGGTGGCAGTCCTTCCTTCACATCACTCCAAGTCCAGGAGGCAAAACTGCCTTCTCAGGCAGAGACCCCAAAGCTGTGAAGCTGCCATGGCAGGGAGGGCAAAGCCCCAGCCTGGAGGTCTCCCTGGCTGCTGCCTGCGCTGCTCTGGGAGACAGCTGAGGCCTCGGTGGAGACATGGCATCTGAGACTTTCATGCCAGTACCCATCCTACCCATTCCGCACCTGGATCCCCATACTGTTTCTCCGGCGCTCCTACCTGGGCTCCCGAGTCCATCTCCACCCCAGGATCCTTCTCACCTTTTCTTCCTCTGCCCTCCAGGATCTGTGTTTCTTTTCAGGATGGGCATGTCCAGAGCCCGCTCCTCTCACATGCCTCTCCTCAGCAGGACTCGTGGAAAACAACACACTGGACAGGGCTGCAACATGGGCAGCATAGAAAAACTCCTGCAAGATTTTAGGTGTGAACTCAAGCTAGTTTCCATTGAGGATATGTGAACTGAGACTTTTCAGATGCTTTTAACGTTCCCAAATTTGGGCATCTTTTCTCTAGGATAGCAAGAGGCACATCTTGACATACGCACCACCATCTCTGCCAAATGTCATATGCTGCTCCACAGCCTGCATGTGCTGGAGCTTCTCAAAATAAAAGTCAGAAGAATTTTGGAAAATAGGCAAAAATCAACGGTTTTTCTCTAACTTTATTCTCTGGTACAACTTAACTGATTTCACTGCGACGTTTCAAACAAATCTAGCACAAGGCAGATACATGGCATGGGTGTTCATCAGACTTACTGACAAATGAAGATAGACTCCTGAGGTGAGGGATGTTGAGTGACTTGAGCTGCAAAGATTATTACTCACTTGCTTGTCGTTACCAGCAAGCCCATCTTCAATCTTGAATATTAAATGTAAGCTTTAATTGCCCTGAACTGAGGTTTGGTTTACTTCAGAGGTACCAATCATTTTGTAAAGGGTGATGTTGATGCCAAAATCGCAGGCATTTTATGTAAAATGAGATCAGAGGAATTAAAGCTGTCAAAACACACGTTCTCTAAAGTGCCATTGAGAGCACTCTTGGTCTGCCCAGATCAGCCAAGACAGGCCTGCACCCAGACTTGTATTTGCCAGCCCTTTGCCCATCCTGTGATGATGCATCTTTCCTGGAAGACCCTTCCATCTACCAGCTGGCGTTTGTCCTGATCTCAGAATAACAAGCGCATGTGACTTTGACCAGGAGCATCACAGTACTTGGGCAGTTCTTGGCACACGAGGATTCTCCTAACACTCCCCTGGTGCCCACTGAGGTGTTCAGGCAGATGCAGTCTACCCCAGTACCCCACTCCTACCTGCTTCTTACTTGGTTTCCATAAATGAGCCAGCACATAGCACCACTAACAAGAATAATTAAGAAAGGTGATCTTAGAGTTTAAACACTTGAATAGCCCACACTGCAGCTGGTGGTCAGAACTATCATATTTAAAATTCACCCTTCAAGGGTACGTCGCATACAGCCTGTCCAAGACCAGAAACATTTAGCTTCCCTCTCCACCTGCGAGGCTAGACCTAAGCGCACGGACCTACCTGGGGCACCATCAAAGGGCACCGGCTTGAATTTCTGGTACATTTCCAGCATGCAAATGTTTCAAAGGTCAAGAATCATTCAGTGACAGAGATTGATTGCCGATCACAGACAGATTTGAGACAGTCACCACCTGCTCACAGTCAAATTATAGGAAGATGCAGGCAAAACTGTCACATCTGTTCAATAATTAATTATTGACCTTTTCTGCGCCTGAACCCCTGGAGCAATCCTTCTGCCTGCACCACGTAAACACCCTGATGGTCTGTGTAGACTGAGAACGCCGCACCTTTCATTGCTGTTTAGCTCAGCTCGACATGCCATGTTTCAAACTGCCGCTAAATGGTTTGCATTTCTGCACCAATATAAACTTGTTTGAATACAATTCAGTTTTCAGGCTGCATTCAGGCTGTCGAAGCGCCTGCAGCCCCGCAGCCCCAGGCGCTGTCAAGTGCCCGCACCAGCCACTGCTCTGCCCAGCCGCTCTTATTCCGCTCATCGCTTACAGCAGCTACACGGGTCACCACTTCAGAACCACCTCGTTCACAGCCAGGACAAAGTTACTATAGGGAAGATCGTTTTTCAGCTGAGGATAGTACACGCAGCATTGCCAAGGTCGATATCACAGAATCAAGGAAGCCTGAGATGTATTTTGTACTTACTGAATTCAAGTTTGTCACTTCCCCCCTCCTTTCTCCCATTTTCTTTCCTACCTTTGTTTCCCACACAGTACATTCACAGAGATGGTTTCTTACATTTTCCTCTTTGAATTTCGTGCCTCCAGCCCCCACCAGCTCTCTCACCTTTCTGTGCCTCCGCTGTTAGTCCCAGACCGTTGCAGCTGGTGCTTGCAGCATGTCCACTCGGCAGGACCACGGAGCGCGCCGGTAGGTGCGGCGGGAGCAGGGAAGCACAGCCTGGTGATGGTCTCCTCTCTCCTCTCCGACAACCAGAGGAGCTGACCCGTGGGCCGGGCCAGCTGCCCACACCAGACCACCTCCAGCCTCCTGCCTGCTCACAATGTCTTCTTCACCCTGAGGGGAAGGCTCAGAGCTGAGCAGGAGTAGCACTGCAGCTTCACCAGGGAACGGGGAAGAGCTGTGAAGGGGTCAGAGGGTGAAGATCACCCCAAATCTGGTCCTACTGAGGCAGAGGATTCCCTTAATCTGTTAATCCCTTCTCCAGTTCCATGGTACCATGGGGTCAGCGCACACTTGACATGATTAAAGTACTGCAAGAATGAAACGCTAGTAAATAACTTTTATATTCTTCATTTCTTCAGTTG
The DNA here is from genome assembly GCF_023634155.1 of Falco peregrinus. Classification (NCBI taxonomy): domain Eukaryota; kingdom Metazoa; phylum Chordata; class Aves; order Falconiformes; family Falconidae; genus Falco; species Falco peregrinus. The sequence goes on along the minus strand of NC_073722.1, from coordinate 118,061,385 downwards.
TGACATATATAAAAGAGATAAAATGAGCTCTCTGAGAATCCAGCCTTAGCTCTTATCTTCTGTTTGAACCGTTAAGTGCCAGCTTGGTTATTACTCATGCTCTTGACATTGAAGTTTTTCCTTGAGCAGTAACTCTTGGGCTGAGGTTGCTGTGAGTAATCTCTGGGATTTAGGCAGTTGCATGCTCGGGCAGACACTCACCACCAGAGCTGAGCCCTGATGCCTGCTCCCCTTTCCCTCCGCTAAGCCCCAGCAGAGCTGGCTTTGACCCATTCCCTCCACCTGTGCTCAGGGATGGGGAGCATCAATGATGTTAGAAGCCCGGGTACAAGGAAAGCTCACCAACCTGCCCTTCCCTGGTGAGAGGTAGGACAGTGGTTCACAGACACAGCTGCCTGGTTCTGCTGGGCCAGGGGACATCTTCACAGAGCCAGGACCTGTGTCCCTGACCCCATAGACCGGCAAAGTTCACCAGCCTGGCCCAAGAGCCCATGGTGACTAGGAGACAACTCTCCTTCCCAGCTGGCTGGGGCATGGAGGCTCACTTGACTTTCAGGTTGTCAACAGCCAGTTCAGTGGCAGGTTGTCCTGGACAGCTGGTGTCAGAGATGCCAATTTATTGTGTTTCAATTTACACAATAGGTGTGAAGTTCACACACACCAGCCAGGACATTACCAGAATCCAAGATGATGCAAGGAAAATGAGATGGCTTCAGCTCACTTTCCGAGACTTGACACAAAGCCTGAGGTGTCCAGGTTGGATAGGGACCAAGGGCCAGGCTGCAGGCCAGTCACTGGCCTGTAGGTTCAGAGCAACTTTTCTGACATTGGCCTACAAGGGGGAGCAGCAGCCTTGTATCCCCAGTGTTACTCAGTCCATGGGGATTCATCTTTACTACACATTTCCCAGAGCAGGTTCTCAGAATAATTTTCTCTTTCAGTCTTTAAAATATATCTTATTGCTAACCAGTAAAGCAGTTTAAAGAGCACCTGTCTACTGCTGAAAACCTATCTGAGGATATGGCTGAGTAAATCAGTGCTTGTCCCTGCTCATCGCAGCCTGCTGAGCCACTCATCACAGGAAAACAAGGGTCTGCTGCCGCTGTCAGGTACGGATCTGCTACAGTCCATTCCAAGAAAGCAAGCCCGCAGTGCCTTCTGAAGGGACGCCTAACCCAGGTTGTAATGATCCTCCTGGATGTGACACCTGGTGGCTAGGACACAGGGCTAGTGTGTCCCAGTCACCCATGTATCCAGCTGGAGATCTTACCACACCAGAGGGAAAGATTCTGGCCAGAAGTTTAATGGACCTCAGTGATGGATTGGCCTGTTCAGCTGGAGAAGTGGAGAGCCATAGCTCACTCCGTTGAAGGGATGATGTGCTCAGCCCAAGGCAGGATCCCACCCACATCCAGATGTCCAGCACCACTGCTCAGGGTACAGGGCACCTTGCTGCATCAGGTGGTGCCTGTGAAGCCTGACTTACTGCTTGCTTAGTTCAAGAGCAACAGTGTCCGTGCCTGCAGTCTCTGCCTGTGGTCACCAGCTAAGGCTATGAACACTCAGAGCCAGTCCTGATCCAAAAGCCAGTGCCTTCCTTGGAGAAAAGGTTTGCCTGTCCCTGAAGGTCTGAAATCCACCTGAACATACTGGTTTCTTCCAGCTCCACCCACTGTAAGACCTGATCAGAGCAGACCAATAAAGCAAATCAATTATCTTTTACACCTCCAGACTATCCCTTGTTTCCTCTGCAAACAGTCCATCTCTCCAGTCCCACCCAGTACTGCCTGCAATCACAAAGTGAACTGCTAAGGGGTGGGCTTCCATGCCCGTGACAGATGGGTACTACATGAACATACCCACCACAGTGCTGGGGGGAATGAAAAGCCACTTTAACTCATCCTGAGCCAGGCAGAGAGGTTTACAGGCAGAGCTAGGGCTGCTTTGGAAAAGGTTCACACACCTTGTGGTGGTTTAGAAACACCATTGGGTTCCTGAGTTTTCACAGCATCATCCACAACTGGCGACCCTTGCTGAACTTCTCCCATGCCCCGTCTCAAGGCACAGAGCCTTCAGCATGGGGGAGTCACTGGTTTATATCAAATAAGGTTGCGTGCCCCTTCAGCAGCATGAGGTGAGGTCCTGCAGGGAGACATCAGTCCCAGCTGCCACACATTATCTTTATAACCATGCCAATTAATTTCAAAGCTTCAGCCCTCACCCCCCAAGGCCACAGCTTGGTGCAGCAAAGCTGCAGGACTGCCTGCAGCTCTACATAGCACAGGACAGCCCATCCTGCAGCTTTGTGCATCCCCTCTCAGCGACAGCAATAGGTCTTATCCCTGCAGAGCACAGTCTGCAGCCTCCATCCAGTAAATGCCTTGTGCCCAGCTGAGACACAAGTCCACACAGTGCCACAGCCCCCGTCCACACTCCAAAATGACGCTCTGCTCAGGGCAAGACTCTTCATTGCCTGAGCTCCTTTCTTTGGTGAGGAGAGGAGAGCAAACAAGAAGCAGGACACAGCATTCAAGCAGAGCCGGAAAGGACTCACTACCTGCTGTGATGGGAACCAGAGCAGAACAGAGACCTGCCCATCCTGGCAGCCATACCTGATCTAGAGTAAAATCTGATTCAGGAATGCATGTGAATGTAGTGCAGAGTATTAGAAATCAATATTCAGCTGCTTACTCCCCTCCAAGGATTAAGGCCAGATGCTTCTTTCTGAAAATGGTCCTGAATCAGATATGTGCTTTTCCAGCTAGAAAAGCACAGCATGAAAATTATGTATGCTAAAAAGCTGCAATAAAATTGATCTTTTATCTAGAACTGACAAAGCCCATCTTACTCTGTTGCTGTCCCTCTCTTATCACGCCTGGCAGGAGGTGGAGGGTCCTGCTGACCTCATGTTTCATGGACAGAACAAATGGCTTCTCCAGCAGCTTTCTGCTGGCAGATTTCCCTCTTGGCGCTTCAATGGGCCCCTTCTCCACTGTAAGATTGGTCCTTGCAGACCCTGTAAGTACTGTCCACAGCAAAATGAACTGCCTTGCCTCTAGACTTTTCACCCTGCCATTGTAAATCCCGCTGGCTTTGTGCCAAAGACTATGCTAGACACAACCATAATACAGTCATTTTTCTTCTACATGTTGGAGAAGGAAACAGCAGAAATGCTATTCTTTCAAATAATTTAACAAAATACAGATCCCAGCTCAAGGTAACTCTTTAACCTCTTCAGCAAAAGTCTTCGCTCTCGCCAGCACTGCGCTGTCCTGCAGCCTGTCCGACCGCGGCTGCACGCAGGGGCTTCTCAGGGACGGGAGCTCTGCACTGCTCTCGGAGATCAGATCCACTTACAAGCGTGCTGTAGGGAGCAGCCCGGACAGATGCAGGGTAGCAGCCATCCCTAAGAGTCCTTTTAGCAGCGATAGGTTAGATGAATGGATTTGCTTCTGGGAAAAGCCACCCTTTGAGACTTGAGGAAATCAGTTGAGAGGAAATGCTGCTTCAGAGAATGCTCGTGTCTCTCAGTCCTGGTCTGCAGCAGCACCTTGCAGTGTCCCAGGCAGACCCTGAGCCCTGTGCACGCTCTCATTCACCCCAGAATGCGCCTGTGACACGCAGACTTTTGCATGCTCCTGTGTCTCCAGCTCTCTCCCAGGCACACAGCACAAGTGCATATCACCTGCCGTGGGTCTATACCCAAAGCAAGCAAAGCAGAGGGACCAGTCTCTGTCCTGCCCATGGGCCAGCCTGAGCAACATCTTCAAATCACTTCAGAAGCATCTCGTGTATCGGCTGAAGGACCAGGGAGAGTGCTGACTCCTAAACAGGCAATGGGCAGCCCAGAATGGACTCAAGGGGTGACAGTTTTCCCTAGGAAAGCTATGATTCAGTCTTCCTCAAAATGGTGCAATGACTAAGGCACTTCCTCGCCATCTCTGGGGCTGCAAACAGGGAGTCTGTGCTTCAATGAAACCTGGCGTGATCCAGAAGCAAGCTAGTGCTGGCTTCATCTCTGTACTCGTAAGGCAAACAGAAATCATGAGATATTTTTTGACCTTGACTTACAACTGCCTCATAAACAAAGACTTTTTTCTAGAGATCCTTTGAAAGAGTGACTTTCAGCAGTCAGCACATAGGAAGATGAGTATATAAAAGCCCACAAGAAAATAGGAGCTCATTGTGGATTAATCCAAAAGCCTGAAGTGTACAGCTTGTCAGAGGAGTTGCAGCACTTGGACAGCTAGGAGCAGACACAGGAGATGCCTCCAGGTAGGCTGCACTGTCCTGAGCCTGGCCTCACTGGGCAGCACAGCTGCTTCTTACAGCCCTGCAGGTCTGGCTAGAAGGTCTCAGCACGCTTGCAGGCTCTCTAGCAGGATGCCTGGCTGAGGGTCTCCAACCTGGGGCTGGACCGCCACTGGTGGCACTGGAGCCTTTACAACCCATGACTGCTGCTGTCTGAAATGCCACTGATCCTGAGAGCCACCAAGACTAGCGGAAAGCCTGAGCAGAGGCTAAGCCTGCCTTGTCCTGAGGAACATGGAACAGCCCTGGTATCAACTGTTCATCCCTGTGCTGCTCTGCCTTCTTCTGAGGGTGGCCACCTGGCCTCTCCTGGTGGCACTGCCACCTGGGCCCACACCAGCTCTCCTGGGGCTCCATAACAATGAACTTCAAAGAGTTCCTTCTCCAGCCTGCAGTTCACGGGAGCTCTGAATTACTGACCCCTCCTGCTCAATGACTTGTGAGACTGACGCATCGATGCAGCACAGCTGAGCCCCACAGAAACAACAGTCAGATTGGGTGGACCCATGGGAAATGTCTCTTGGTTCCAAATAAGAAAGTGGGTCACATGCTTCCTGCTACTTACCTCAGAAAAGAAATTCTCTAGATGAGCTTAAACATTAGGCCTAAACCCACTGTATGATGGCCAGAGTCTGAATTTCCAGGTTATCCCACTGTTGCATGCCAGGTGTACTGCCCCGCCACTGGAATGTCAAGGTACGTTGGATGTGAGGACATCCCAGGATGGGTGGTGTCCAGCTCAACCACCAGCTTTTGACGCTGGGTTCCAGGAGGAAGGAAGGGCTCCTCCTCACTGCGAGTGGGAGCGCACAGGCAGTCCAGGAGCTGCCTGCCCACGCAGCACAGCGGTAGGCAAGTGCCCCATCTCCCGGGACCAAAGGGGAGCCCAAAGCACGGACAACAGCCTCCCTGTGCTTCCGCAGGGGCTTGCCACACACCTGCACCCTGCTTGCTGCTCTGGGCAGAGGGTCCCTCTGGATGAGCCGCCCCCCCCCCCCCCCCCCCAGCAGTTCGCTCACACAAAGCGGGCAGCTTCAGCACTGCAAGCCATGGCCTGCTGCCTGCTCCACTCCACTGCAGAGCTGCTCAGCCCCACGCGCTGCTCCCTGCTGACACAGACACACAAGCAGCAGGCAAGAGCCCTGCGTGTGCCGTGTGGTGTGAAGCTTTACATAGCCCAGAGATCCTGCCTGGGCCCTGCAGACAGAAAGGGCTTTTCCAAGGAAAAACAGGACAGGAAAGACCTAGTAATCCCCTGAAAGAAACACCAGCACATTCCTCCAAGCAAACAGTTACGTGACAGGCGGCAGAGACAGCTCCCCAAAGCTGCTGGGGAACGAGTCGACAAGTACCATGTGTGGAAATTTCAGCTCCAGTTTTGCAGTGCAGGCTATAATCATGTAGGAGGTGTAAGCCAGCCCTGCCAAGAATCCGGGGCTCTGCTCTGCAGAGATGCATGCGCTGTGTCCGCATCAGCATGCCCTCTGCCAGACCTGCCCCACGTGTACCTTGGCTCAGGGGTGTGCTCCAAGGGCATCCATGAGCCTGGGGTGCTCCCAGCTCCACTACAAAGCACTGACACGCTCGCTGCATCTCAAGCCCCTGCCTAGTGCACCAGGCAGAGGGGAACTTGGGGCTGGCAGCAGGGGTTACAGTTCTGCGTCCTGCTGGAATTGGAAAGTAGCCACCCAGCATCCCTGTCCCAGCTGACAAACACAATTATTGTAGGGTCTAGCACAAGTTCAGGAGGTGGAAGAGATCACTGGGGTACGCTGGTGCCAGCCACTGCCTGCAACAGCCACCTAGGCCACACTGCATGGGGACAGCCTGGTGGTATGTTAGGGCAGGGGCTTATTAGCACCGGGGCTCGTGCAGGAAGTACTGAGAGCTTGGAGATGAACCACCCCAAGTCCTGCATGCCCTGCCAAGTGCTGCAGGCTGGCACACTACAGGGACCTCCACAACACATTCCCCAGCCTGGGGCAGCTCTGACTGCACAGAGAACAGGACAGAAGGTGACCAGAACCCAGTCTCTATGCGTCAAGGAGGACATGGGGAAGACAGAGAAAGTCTGGAGAGCAGGGATAGAAATGAAGAGAGGATAAAGCTGCTGCTGCATGAGCAGATACCTGCAAGGAGGCTCTGGAGAAGAGGAGGTTGAGGCAGCATAGCTTACAGCTCATGGAGGCGGTGGGTAAGCTGAATGTTGGACTCTCACTGTGCTAGAAGCAGGGCACAGGATGAAACTGTCAGAAAACCAACTTACAACATATTTATATATATATATATATATACACACTTATTTCTATAGCCACTAATCAATACCTAAATACCAGGTAGCCATGGCAGGTTATAAAGGCAGGTGCTATCAGCAGTTCAAAATGAAATTAGACACATTAATTCATTAATTAGATAAATGAATTAATTAGACCCTTGTTAATCTGCCAATAGAACAACAGAAGGATTTCAGGGCAGCATGTGGCTGTGGCGTTAGAGTCCTGAGCAGGGCTGAAGCTAGCCTGCAGGAGGGAAAGTATCTAACACAGGAGGAAGACCAAGCTTGCAGCTCATCCTCAACTACACCCCATCAAAAAAATACTGGCACAGTCCATGTGGTGGCTCAGCAGCAGGAAAGGGAGGTGACCCCTGGGCTGCTGGCAGTGCTGGGGCAGGGTCTTGCTGGCACACCTGGTCTGTGAAGGTAGGGCCCTTTTAATCAGCTGGGGAAATAAATCTGCTTACAGCAAGGAGAGATGCAAGGTAAGAAATGACTGACAGGTGTGAAAATTGTTCACAATAAAAGTGAGGACAAGCATATTGGTGTACCATGCGCACACACGTGTATGGACATAGCCTCTCTTCCCAGACCCCCATACGAGCACTCCCAAACCACTGAAAAGGTCTTTCCAAATTGAAGCTTTGAGTCCAACAATGAGATGTATCAATGCCAGATGCGGTGGGGTAGCAAGATATATAACATGAGGGACAGGGTTGGCACGGGAGTGTGGTTATAAGGAACCTGTGTAGCTACTCAGGCTGTAATGACAGGATGGTCACTGGCTGTCAGCGTGTCCTGGGGCTTCACACCTTCTGAAGAGGGTGATGGATCCTGAGTCAGTGGGAGCAAGGGCTGGACTCCAGCCCAGGCAACCATGAAAGCCAGTCCAAAGGTTGGTCTGTCTGTAAAGTATCTTAGGCTGTTCTCAGAAAGGTGTGTGAGCTGCCTTGCAACTCCACGTGAAGGTCACAGTTCCCTGAAAATGTGAATCCAGCACCTCCTGCCTATGCCTTTAGCATCACCTGAGCTGGCTCTCAATACTGGAATCTCAGTGCTCCGTATACAACAGCAGAGATGTAAACATGACCAGGGGTCAGGTCTTGAGCCGGACTGTCTCATGCAAAGAGCCACTGCTTTTCTTTTCCTTTGGAAAGATAACCTGACATCAGATTTCTCCTCCTCCTCCCTGCCTCCGCTGCCACTCGCCCTAGTACTTTCTGGGCAAAAATCTGAAAATCCCAAGAAACCTCCCACTCATGATCTCTGCAGCAGTAGATGGAAAAACAGTGGGAAGACCTCAGTATCACAGCAACTGAGTTCAGCTTCTAGAAAAATATCACCAGCTGCACTGCTCTCCTCCAGTGCACGGACTACAGCTTTCCATGTCTTGTGTCTTTCCTTCTGAAAAACAGTCCAAAACTTGTCACCACTTTATTTCTGAGAAAGCAAACGCAGGGGAAGTAGGTTCCTGGAAATGGCCGAGATGAGACCAGTGACAGGGTTAAATGACCCGGGTTGGGTTCAGTTGCTTCAAGAACATTTCTGTGTGCATGTAGTTTTGCTGCTGCTGTACATCTCAAGTGGAAGTACTGAGATAAGTGCAGTGATGGGAAGCAGCACCAAAGGCAGGAAAGCAGACAAACAATAAAGAGGCTCCTTTTCCTTTCATGAGCTCTCATCCCTCGTGGCAGGTTTATAACAGTTGACTCCAGTAGTGCTGGACTTGCAGAGAGCTAGAAAGCCGTTACCCTTCTGGGAACTGGCAGGGCACAGGAACATTCACCTGGGATGGGGCCCAAAGTGTCACCTTTCCACAGCCTTGAACTTTCTGGGTGAATGACTTAGTTTAGATTAAAGAATCAACAAAACCAAGTGCAAGGCATTCCCCACTGGTAAGGCAGCATCAGCCCGGCCATCACTCTCCTGGGAATTTAAAGGAGAAGCAGACAGAAAGAAAATACTTGGGAAATGAAGAGTTCCCAATTACTGGGTAAGATGCTGGGGCCAGGCGGATGCATGGTCAGAGGGAGCTTTTTTGGTTTCAAAGGCACACTCGTGTTTTGATAGCTCAGTTACTTTTTTTCCCAATAACTACCAAGGAAAAAGAAACTGTCTGCTCAGAGATTATCTCTGAAGTGATATGTGGAAAGCAAAGCAGAGCTGTAAAATATCTGCAGTTAAGGATCACAATCTGGAAGAAGAAAACAGGAAACATGAAACCAGTGGAAACCCAAAGATAAATGATAGTCCAGCAAAGGAGAGTTTCAGACAGGGAGATATTTCCTGCTAAAGAGAGGAGGTTTTGTGGAAGTGACACCTCATCTTGTACGTCAGGAGAAGACTTTCCATCCAAGAACAAGGCAAAAAAATTATTGCCTACCTTGGGGAAAAGGAGAAAGAAGACGGGGAGAGGATTTCAGCTCTGCAGACAACACCACACTGCATGTGAAATGGAGAGCTGCGACACAGAGAGCTGACCTGTGACAGAGCTGGCAGGTAGCACTCAGGTCCTATGGCAGAGAGTTATTTGTCTTCAGAGTGAGCTGCGGGCAGTGAGGGGACGCTGCTGCCCACCCCCTGCTCTGACCTGAGCTGTGCTTCAGGGTGGGACAGCCGGCAGGGCTGTGCTGGGGCTGGGGGAAGGCAAGGAGGAGCCATCACGAGTGCAGCACAGCCATGAAACCCTGCTCTGACCACACAAATCCCTGGAACCAGGAGCAGGTGGAGATGCCTGCAGGAATTAGCACCAAAGGGAACTGAAGCCACCGTCCAGTCCGTGAGGCAGTGATTTCCTATCCAGCTGGGCTGCATCCCATGTGTCCTTCTGGGCTGGCTTCTCTGATGGCCGTGGGAACTTTTCCATTACTCTTAGCCTTTCTGCACGAGCAGATGCAGATGCACTTAGGCATTTCCTAGCTCTACAGCTTGTGTCATTGCAACCCTCGGTTTCAGAAGGGACTATTTGGGGAAAGGCTGCATGCACTTTTCCCCGTTCAGTCTCATCTCTACGGGACAGCATGCACCCTGCCTTACTGTGCCCCGAAGGCTGACACCACTCTGAGCCTACTGACACTGCAGCCAAGGGTGGAGTGGGGAGAGGCTGGGAGAACTCCTCACCCCACTGCACTCCAAGGCAAAAATCCCATTGGCTTCAAAGGTGCGAAGGTTTCACTTGCTGTTTTTCAGGCTGCACTTTGTCAGTGATCCGCTTGGGAGCTTTATCAAAAGAGCTGCCATGACCCAGGGGACTGGAACGAGTCCCTGGGAAAGCCTCTCCAGCACTGCCGCGGCACCAGGCAGGGCCATCCCTGCCACGGGGAGTGCGGCCGAACTTGCCACTTTCTCCTGCCACTGATCAAATGTGACCACCGTCCCCAAACAAGTCGCCCACAACAATCGCAATCATGCATGGCAGATTCATTCCGTTGTCCTCCCATCTGCCTCTGCTGAAAATGTACTGGCGCTGGATGTGGATCACACATACCAGGGACTGGATCCAGCTGTACTGGAGTTGGGAAGACAGCACAGATTTATGGCACAAACTACATGGTCCACGCCTTGCAGTGCCAAGGGTGGGGGTCTACTGACCCTTCAGACATCTCATAAATCCTCACTGGCAGGCTAGGACTCTTCCAGCAGTACTGCCCCCATGGCAGTGGGTCTTTGGCTCACAGCATTCGAGTTCTCTAGGAGAAAAGAGCAGCCTTTGCAACGAGCCTTGCCTTGGGATATCTGCTTGATGGTCCACTTCTCGAAGCCCTGACAAAACCCAACAAGCTGAATGACTGACTGTGCCAGCTCCAGCTGGCACCAAAAATCAGATCTCACTGAAACTTCTGCTTCCTCAGTGTCTGGGTCTATACTTGGGTTCCTCCTCTCCTCCAAGCCCAGCTGCCTGCCTCCCTGCCCACCCCCAGAAAACTTGCATGGTTTTACGCCTCCATCTGGCTTTGCACGTGTTAAAGCCACAGCAGGGCTACATGCAAACCACTGGGGAGATGCAGCTGGGGAGGGTTCCCCCATCAAGCCTCCTCTGGAGTATTTAGAGCCAAACACGCTTGTCCTCCCTATGTGTTTTGCTTTGGTATCTTGTAGGTCATTTGTTTCTTTACTGGAGTGTGTTATTTTAACCTCATGCCATTATATAATACTAGAAACATAATAATAGTACCAGGCTCTTAGGCTATTTTCTCAGTGTTTCCCTGGGGTTTGACGCATGCTTGCTTTCCTATCCTTATTCTCTCTGTCAGTCTTTCCCAGCAAGGCAGAGAGCCTGTACTCTCGGCTCTGTGCTGGGGATGCCAGTGGCACCTCTGTCCCATGAGGAGGAAGGACATCTTCCAGCTGCAGCACAGTGATTCACATTCCCACTGCCCGGCCTTACCAAGGGCAGAGGTGCTAAGCACACAGGTGAGACCAGAAGAGGCAACAATGGCATCTTCTCCAGTTCGGTATACTGCAAAAGCCAAGAAACAACCAGGAGGAATCTTCCATATGCAATCCACATCCCTGTCTCAGGGCAGTGGGTGTACAAGGTGTCCGTGCTCCCCCACGTCCTCTATTCTTTTGTGGCCAGGGACCTTACAGGAGGTGCTAACTGAGCACCTCGACCCTGCAAGTCAAGAGCTGCACCAGGCGCTCTGCATAGAAGCACTGAGCTTTTGGACCAGCTCTCAGCTTCCTTGGCCAGTATCGTTGTCCTGGTGTCCATGGCAGGGGAGGACTCCTCTCACATCTTAAAGCATTCCACTTTCCCTTTTGTTTCTCTGGGTTGCCCCAATAGATTTGCAGTAAGCTTGGCTGTTTGGAGGGATCACCACTTCCTTACACAAGCAGGGGGCAGGAAAAGGCTCTGAATTCCCACCTTCTCCTGGCTACCCTGGCAAACTCAGTGCCTAGTCCCGAGGAAGACGCTTGATGTCAGATGTAAGGGAGAACCTACTTAGCTTCTCAGGTTTGCTCAGCCTTTCTGCATAACTGGAGTTCTTAATTTTGGCATAACATCCTAACCTGTAATGACAAAGTTGGGAAAAAGTCATCCCTGAACGCTGATGGGTTTGGAGACCAAGCTTTCTTCCCACTCACATATTTGACACCCCAGATGTCACACATCCTTGATACCATCCCCTACTCCTGCTAGATGACATTCCTCCAACCCTGCCTGTGTGCCGGATGACCCGCTGGGGCCTCACACCCATCCTCTCCCTTGTCTGATGCTGACCCACCCTGCAGCTCTCATCTCTTGGCAGTCTCTTTGTGGAAGCTGAGACTTAAACGCAACCTGAGTGTGAGGAGGTCTCTTGGGTCAGTATACCCAGCTGCAGCAGGCTTTCATCTGCTGGATGCTTTCTACTGCCCACACCCTGAGGTGACATCTTCGTGCTGAAAACAGCAAGCACTGATGTAACTACTGTCAAACTGGTTGCAGGTTGGGAAGCCAAGGCATGGAAAGCAGAGCCTGTCTTACAAATGGCAGGAACCTGAAAATCTGCACACAAGAGTTTACAAAGAATTGGGCCTTGAGCTCTGCCCCATTAATGTTTATTTTTAACAAATGTTGGAATATTGTTCCAAAGGACTGGAAAAGGCCAACAGTGTACAAATATTTACAGAGCATAGAATAAACTGTCAGCCTCTTAACTTGACATCAGTCCCAGATGAAATTGCGGTAAACTGATACAAGACTACACAGAGAGAATTAAAAGCTGTTTCTGCTGTTAAAGCATGAATTCAATACATAATTTTATGGAGTTTGGTCTGTAAATGTAGTAACTGACATGCCGGCCTTCCCTGAAGACAAAGACTGAAACTCAGTGAAATTTTGGGCTTGAGATTCTCATTGACCAAAAAGGACACTTGCTCTGCTGAGTGTGTTTAGGTCTGCCCAACAATCAGATACTACAACGTGTCTGCTAAGAGGTGTCACCATCCGATGGTACTGCAGGAGCTGCCAGGGGGACTACGTTACTGCCCCACTCCAAACCCTGCGCAACACAAGGTCTTTACTAATAATCTGGAGAAAAGATTTCCTGATGGGGAAAAATACTTGCAGTTGTTATTTTCAAAGTTTAGGAAATGTGTTGTAGTGGGAAAACATCTATTTTGCATATGCAGCATTTGAACCATTTGATAACTGAGGTTTCGGTCAACTAGGCATCACTGACCATGCATTGTAATATCACTAAAACCAGATAAATTTTATGCTTTCAAGAAGGAAGATGAAGATGTCATTGACAGGACAGTGTACTGTACCCTGGAAATCCACGACCTTGAAAATGACCTAAGGGTCACTGTTGATAATATTAGCACAAATTGCCAAAGTGATGCTTTGTCTGTATGTGGGAATGCAATCTTGCCTGCAGAAACTGGATAACACTGATTTGGAGAAGAGTGTTAAAGTTATCTGCTTATGACATCAATAAGACCGTACTGGAAGAGTCTTCACATTTTTAGCCTTGTGAGTTTCTTTTAAGATACTGAAAAATGAAAAAAAGAGTTCAGAAAAGAGCTACAGAAAAGACATTGTGTCTAAAGGGCATGTTTTAGTGAGAGATTAAAGTAGGACAATTAATTTAACATATCCAAGAAAAGATGATGAAGTGACTGAACAGTGTTTATAAGTCCACATCTCTACAAGAAGAATCTTTGATTTAGTGGAAAAATAAAGAACAGGGCTTACTAGCTGGTGGTGGAAGTGATACTATGCCAACTGTAATGGAGGTATCCAGTTCAACAAAATCAGCATCTCAGCTAAGGGACACAGTGGTAGCTCCTTTTCCCTGGAGTGTGTGGCTGGACCCCACTTTCCACAGAACCAGTGCTGGAGAGTGGCACATGGACATTTCTGGGCATGATCTCTGCCCTGTAGCTGCCCCTGACTTGCAGCCAGGGATCTGTACATCAATTCTGGAAAGCAAAGGCCTCTTGTGCCATCTGTTCCCCAGAATTGTGCTATGATTCTGGAAAGCATCCACAGGATTCATAACCCTGATGCATTAGACCCCAGCGGTGATGGCTGTTGCCATTACACAACAGGGCTTGGAGAGGACTGAATTTGCAAGCTGTTGGAAGTGCTGGCTGCACTGAGTCCAGGTATGTGACAGCATATTAAATTAAGACTGTGAATTTATCTTATGCAGCAATACAAGGCAGCAACGGACTTCATTGGCAAGAGAGGATTTCACCTCAACTAACAATAAACATTTCTTCCATGCCAACAGCTGCTTACAGGTTTTACCCAAGCATGTAAACCAAACCAACACAGACTGTCAAAAATAATAGGGGTCCATCCTCACTGCTGGAACTTGACACCTTTCAAGTGTTGTGGCAACACACCGGGTAGAAAAGCAGCTGGATCTCCCCAGCTGGGCATTCCTAGGGCATGACAGCAGCTGGCATTGCATGGAGGAGCCAGCAAGGTGCCCCGGCAGACCAGGATGCTTCTGATCTCTGGCTGGCAAGAAGCAGAGGGTTGGATATGATATTGGAGACCCCTTTGTATGTCAGTGGTTGCTCTGAGGAAATGTGTTGGGTCATTAGCTATCCTGTCCTCAGACAGCAGAATGATTGCTGATGTTTTCAGTTTGAAGCATGCAAGATAAACTCTTTCAAACTAGAAGATCTCTACTTGAGTTGGGTACGCAGGACCTGCCTATCTTTCTGCCTATCACACTTCTGTGGGGTGATGCATAGGAGCTTATTAGACACTGCACTGCATCAGGGGCAGCTCACGGCAGGTGTGTGCTGCATTCCCGATGCTTCAGCAGGTCCATGTACCAAACCTGAGACAGACAGACCTCACCATGGCTTTTCCAGCTCCTTATGCACAACCACAGTACATGGCAGGATGCAAAATGAGCTCAGCCCCTTTGCTTGGTGGCCAAAGCATATGGTAGGAATCTTCTAGAGTCCGACACATAAGGCATTTGGACTCTGAATCCTATTTTCTTCTCACTCTCTTGAGCACGAGGGATTATAGGCTTAAGCAAGTCAGCTGGGGATAACAGAGCTGTGTCCAAGGGCATGAGTAGAAAATGGGGAAGAAAATCTCTCCAAAACCTATTCCTCAACTCCAAAGAAAACATGAAGCAGCAGCATATAGCATCAGTTAATTCTCCTGCCACTGTTTTGGAGACTGCTGTTTACATTAATGTGCTAGCTCACATAACAGAATGTATAGCTCTTGACTCCAGTCCTAAGGACAGGAACCAAGCACAGCCGTGCTGTATTACCCAGAGGAAGCATTCAACAAAAAATGGTGCTTGGGAGGCCCTGTAACTGCAGCTTCATCTGGCAGAGCACAAACTCAGACGTTTGGTAGGATAGAGGATGCACCCAGACTAGCCCAGTTTGCAGGCATCGGCTCTCCAGGGAGGGCTGGACAGAACAGAACCTCCCATTCTGTGGCACTGGCATTCCTCAACCTCGTCACCTCCACCTCCTGTGATGAAGCCCCAAGACAAGACCTGAGCCAGCATCATGCCAGACGGCCACACACCCCACCATTCCCAAGATGCATCACACTGAGGGCAAGAACATGAGGGAGGACATGGCCACCATTTCCATGGGGAAGGGGATCCAAGTACAGCATCAAGCAACTGTTTCTGAAGGCTCCATTATTGTCACAGTGAAAGATCTTTACATGACCCAAAGCAGCTAACAGTTATTACAGTCTTCAAAATTAAGAAGATCTACAAGTTCTACCTCCCAGCTGCACTGAAACACCCCTCTGCTTTCTGATGGACCATCAGGACGCAGCCCAAGATAGTGAACACCAAGGCTGCCTGACCCAACAACACCCTGCTGAGTCAGGTGCCACACTAGGAGAAGGAGCAGCAAGCATCACCATCCAAAATAGGTCCACCTTTACCTGGGTTTACAACTGTAATGTCCCTGCTCACAAGTACCCCAGTTCCCTCCAAAAACTGTCATCTGAGTTCAATGTCACAAAGCATCCAGTGTTTTGACATCTAACAACAATCCTCTGGAGGATTTCCTAGTGCCTTCATTGTGATAAGAGAGGAAAGGCTACTCAGAAATGTTAGGTGCCTGTTTGAAACCCACAAACTTGACATATGCAACCAACCACAGTGCCTCTCTCACAACTGGAAATCATTTATCCTGAAATAGCAGCATTGCAGACATTTGGGAATGACCCCTGAGCACATGTGGCATGGCATGTCAAATGCACGGGTGACCACATGCCTGGGTTTTTCCTTTCTGCTATCACATTGGCAGGGCGATAGAGCTGAGGAGTTGCTGTGAGTTAGTACTGAAGGACTTCCAGACAATATGAAAGTCCTATCATCTAAAAGGTTGATAGGAGGTGGAGATGCCCTGCTGTCCAGTGCCAAAGCCATTGGCTGGTTCTCAGCAAATCCAGAATCTGTGATGCCAGGCAGGAGCACTGCCAGAGGAGGCCTCAGTGGACATAGATGACAGATTTCGCTTCATAGCCTGGCTGTGTCATCAAAATGAACTGTGTGGTTCAGCCACCAGACCCTACTGGGAGCAGCAGGCTACCTGCATAGAGGAAATCCATGCCCAGGGGACCTCCTGAACTAAATCCAGACCCTTGTCAGTCTAATCCTGATCTCAGTGAAGCTGGTATAAGGCATGAGTAAATCCACAGGGATGATGATGTATCCAGACTGACCCACAGAGCGGCCACACATCAGCTACAGCAGCTGAAACACAGACCCAGCTCTGCGTGGTGCACTGGGTTGGGTTTGGTGAGTTCATGAATGGAGGAGGACAGCACGATGCAGCCTTGTCACCTCCTCCACTCCCTTGACCCAAATCTGCCCTGAAGTGAATTTCTCTGAAGTTGGGCTGTGAGCTGGATCTGTTTGCACCCACCACAGGAACCAGATTACTGCAGGCACTGCATGCTGCCCAGCTGCCACTGAGGCAAGATCCTCCATGAGCTGTTCTTAGTCTGCAATCACCCCAGTCCTTGGCCCTACAGTACATCCCAGAACCACATGGCTACATCCAGATGTTCCTAGAAAAAATACACTGCCATAAATGGGGACTCTGCTCCCTGCCTCTTTAGCCCAGGGACCAGCAGTCACCTTCACTGTCTCACCATACAGAAGGAGCTGGGAAAGGGACAGAAATGGGGCAGGAAAGAAAGCAGACATGCAGGGAGCACAACCAGGGGTTGAAACTGAATTGTGGTTCGCTCATTTAATCTAGGAGAGCAGCATCTGTATACGGCAGCTTTAGTTCGAATGAAGATCAGGATCAAGGAGTTCTTCGGATGTTAAGTTTTGGATTTGGGATGCTGTGGGCATCACAATGCATTAGTTGCGGACACTATGAGAAATGAGGATCTCAGAGCACATCCACCAGCCTTCCCACCACTATGGATGTCGTCTTGATGTACAGTTCAATTCCTGCGCATTGGCTCTTCATGCTCCCTTCCTTTGCTTACTTTGCTGCCACCCCACAGCTCTGGGGTACCAGTTCACTGTTGCCCTCTCCAAAATCTGCTTTAACTGCTGCCCCTTCTCTGCTGCCCACAGCCACAATGCCCCCAGACCAGATCTTCTTGCCTCCCTGGCCTTGAAACCCCTTTTGTGCTCCTTTTTCCAACATTAAAAAAGGTCAAAAGTTTTCTCTCAAAATGGAATCAAGTATCACAGAAGGCTTCTTAAAATACCATCTCTCACTGGGAATGGGTGAGTTTTCTAATTAGAAAAGACATGCCAGAGCCTCCCGGTGTTTGGGGCAGGCTGGACTGTGGCTGGGAACTTTCACCGCCCACCAGCCCAGCTCCCAGGTGAGCCCCCCCCGGACCATGGGTGCTGCCGGTCCCAGCCCACAGGCTGTCCTGGGCAGGGTGGCACTGACAGGGGTTTCCAACGCTGCAAGTCCCATGAGTCACCCTGTGGCATCCTGGGTCACACTGCTTGGCTTCAGGCAGCCTCCCATCCAAATCATGTCGGCGGTGATTTTCACTAGAAAATCAACGTTTTTCCAGAGAAAAAACCCCAAACAACCTTATTTATGAGAAGCTCATCTGATCATTGCAATAACCTCAGCGCTCCTCTTCAGTCTGCCCCCCCCCCGGGGGTCCAGCTGCCCCCTGGGCCATGCAGACCCGCTCCCATGGCTGCTCAGGGGGGGCTGTGTGGCTGCAGCCCTGCACCCCCCCCCGCTCGCCCACGCACCCGCTTTCACAAACCTGAAGGTACAAGCACTTTGTGATGCAGCTTTTCACCGTGGCAAGGAGGCTGGGGGATTTCTCTTTGGTCTCCTTGGGAGCGGTGTGAAATCCAGCCCCTTAAAGGCACTGCTTATTAGCGATGCGCTTTGTTATCAGGCAGGGCTAATTGCTAACACCACTTCCCATTCATAAGTCTTCGGCTTTGCAGAGAACCAGGAAAACTCTTACCCACAGTGTTAATTCTTTTGATGATAAAGTTCTGGATGTGCCATATCAGCCCTCAACCTGCCTACGCCAGGAAGCCTTTATTTAGCATCGACATTTATCATTGCTAAACATATAAATAATACCATTAGCCACTCTGAGCAGTGATAAAATTAGTAGTGTAAACAGAGAAAGTGAGTGACCTTAGTGGAGAGCCATTGTTGATTTTGACCCAACACCTACCAGTATGATTAGTCACAGCAGAACTGCTCAGGGAAAGGGGCCATTGGGGCTTGTTTGGAAATTAGAGACTTGCACTGTTTATTTTATGGAACAGATCTAATTCCTGCTGAGTTTCTCTATAAGCACCGGGTCACGGCCCCACCTCTGTTCCTCTGTTCCTCCGGACGCTGCGGCTCCCCAGGGCCTCATCAGCTGGGACCCTGAAGGCTTATGTGAGCAATGCTCCTGAAAGCTGGACTCTCCTCCAACCTAACGGAAGGGAATACCCGTCCTGCCTCTCCTGCTGCCTGCCCTGGGGAAGCAGGGGCAGGAGGTGCCACGCAAACATTGCCACGTCAAGAGGAGGCATTTCTAGCAGCTTCTTTCTCTTCATACCCTGGCAACTTTCCATGCTGATGAGATGTGCGTGGTGCCCCCTCTCCTCACTTCTGTCCACCCAGCCAGATGCTCCCCTGAATTTCACCCTGAGAGCACCAGCACTTGCCACTCCTTCTCCAGCATGAGTCTCAGTAGGTACCTGGCTGAGCGATGAGGGTGCAGGAGCCAGCTCAGCCCCTGGCTGTGCAGATAGCTGCACAAGTGAGGGGCCTCAGGGAGGATGTGTCTGCTGAGGGGTAGGACAACGTGTCAGGACTGCAGCATGGACAGCTGCAACAGCTGAAAAAGCTGCCATAACAGCTGTTGGAGATGGATATTCATGCAGTTAGAATGCTATGAACCCATAGCTAGAATCCATGCTAGTTATGGGTTCATGTGCTGCTTGTGCATGTGCTAAGCTGTCAAAGAGCAAAATAAATATAGGGAACTCCGAGGGCTTCACCTGGGCTACAGTAAGTGTGTTGCTTTGCAAAGGTTACCCAAATGTAGCTGTGAAAAGTTGAGATGAAATAATAGAAAATCATGCAAACTTCGCATTTCTTAATTATTGTTTGAAATGGGCTTTTAGAGGTGGCTGAGTCCCATCTCCTGAAGGGTCTCAGATGACCCACAGTCCTGTGCAGTGGGAATATTTTTTGATCCAAGGACCTTAAAATATTGGAAAGATAAGGTCCCTAAATGAGATTTATGATTATAAATCATAATGAATTTTGATTTATAGTCATAAATCAAATTTCATTCAAAAATCAATAATTATAGGCAGAAATGAGATTAATGAGATCCATTGGGTTGTGCGCATAGCCTCAGTGCAATGGTGTCTTATTGTAGCCACTGAGGGACATCTGACAGAGGGACCTTTCAGAACAACAGCTCAAAAATGGGCAAAAGAAGGGTCCTTGCAGCCAGCAGGCAGCTCAGGGCCACTGATGGATATTGGTTTCAGTCTTGCAACTTCCTGATGCCAGCACAGTTGATAACCTGTGCTTATATTCTCATATCCATTAATTGGCCATCAGGCTAGACACATCCCTCAGCTTACAAAATTTGATTTACCGACCCTGGGTAAGCAATCTCCAGCAGTCAGTGATCATGCTGACACAAAGCAGCAGGGTCTCTAGATCACCTGCTAATCTTCTCAACAGCAAGCCAGGCTCCAGAGGCTGAACAAAATCACAGCACCCGCAGATTTTAACTTGCAGGGCCATACTTCTTTTTCTAATCCCTAGCATCAAACAGCATTGCCTCAACCTTAGCACTGGGTCCTGATGTCTACGTTAGCCTGTCCAGCTGGCTGGGAGCAAGCTAGCACACGTGAGTGTAGTGACACCTACCACAGCTTTGCTCTCTGAAACATCTCCCTCCCTCTCTCTTTTTCTCTCTCCCCCACATATGTAGTTGGTAGGTAACAAATTAGATTTTTAATGCATATAAGAATCACAGTCTTTTCATCCAGGTCTGTCCTTTGAATGGGAAGTGCGACACGCTCTACTCTTTCAGGTTGGCTGGGGTTAGTGTACATGACACTGAGTTTAAAGAAAGAAACAGACTGTTACATCTGTTACTGCATCAACTGGCAGCTGAGCTCAGCAGAGTGGTCCCCTAGAGAAGCTGGAGGCCATGTAAAGGGTTAACTTTATTAATAGAAGCAAAGAAACATTGGTTGGAGGGACTTCAGGAGGATGTCTAGTCCAAAATCCCCATTGGGTTGGAAGAGACACAGATAGTCAAATGACAGCTGATTTGAGAAGTTCAGAGCTAAACAAGACTGATGTCTTTCCAGAAAGCTGACGTGGATCTGTTACTTGATATACTATAATTTAATCAAGCTGATCATTAGGTTAATTTGATGATCTGATGGAGAATAAGATGCACTGGAACAAGTCAGCCAGGACTGTGGGAGGAGTTCCTATCGTTGCCAGTTCAAAAATCAATACAAAAAAACAATTGCCGAAAATCTGTGCTCTGCAAGTACTCACTTGGGGAAACACACTGGCCTACTCTGTGCAGGAAGACAAGCCAGATGACGTCCCTTCTTGGACTAACTAGCAATGAATCTCTAAGCCCCTTCTCCAGCCATCCCTCTGGCTTTTCTTAGTTACCTAGTTCAGTTATTGACATACGTTACACCAGCACTGGTGAGGTTTGGTAGTTCCCTGCCTTGCTGTCAGGATTTAGAGATGTCCCACAAGCGATAAACAAGAGAACAATCTTGGAAACTTTATCTGTGGTCCTACTATTGTCCCACTACCTTGGAAAAGGAGTGTAGGTGGGTTTGGAGGTGAACCGGTTTCTGTGCAAGGATTCTGTTCCCATAAGCAAGGTGGGCACCCAGACCTCAGGGAGAGGGAATGCAGAGTTTGTCCAGATCCCTAAGAACAGCAGATTCTCACTAATTATGAGAAAATCATGAGAAAAAAGAAGGAAAATGCCCTGATGCACACCTCAGGGTACCCAGACTAGCTGCTCCGGGAGGGTTTCTTCATCCCGCTGCTCTGAAGCCAACCTCCTCCTGCCCTTCCCCCGGCAGTGCCTTTCCATGACCGTTGCTCTTCTCCCTCTCCCTTCTCCTTCCAGGAGAGAGCAGTTATCCGCTCATCTCACCCATGTCCGGGCAGCCCCGTCCTTCTAGATTTTGCTAACGTGCTTGTCTTTCTCCTCCGATGACTGACTGCAGACAGGCATTGGGGAAGACTGGTGGCCTAATTGCAAGCACATGCCGGCCAGCCCCGCTCGCAGCCCGCTGGTCAGAGCCGTCTCAGGAAATGTGAGCGAGCTCTGACGCGTGCATGTGTCACAGCAGTTTTCCTGTTGTGCTGCTGATTGGCGTGTTTGACCCAAACTAAACAGTACCTATGCCATACGCTCCGCAGTGCTTTCCCATTTGCAGCTGCCAGGTGCTGGCAAGCACAACAGGCGGGAGGGTTGCAGAGCTTTTCCAGAGCTCACTTGCAGTGAGCAGCAGCATCCTCAGGAGGGAGAGCAAACCGCTTTCTCACCCTTCTCTGCTATTTCCCATTTGCTGCCTGGGTTCCCGTCACAGCCTGCACGTTATCCAGTTCTCAAGGGCCTTCCCTGGGTTTGGATCTCCTTCTGAAACCTTGCAAGCTGGGATGAGCGCTCTCACAATCCCACCCTGGCCACAGACTCCCACACTCAGTGCCACCCAGGATTTCCTTTTCTTCCGCCCACTGGCTGTTCTTCACAAAACCGAGTGGTCCTGTGTGTCACCTCCATGCACAGGAGAAGAAAACGGGGCTTTCCTCTGACGCCATCGCATCTGCTGACATGCCAGACCGAGCCAAGTTAGCAGTGGGTTAGCAAAGCCCCTTTGGCTTGCAAATGAGCCTGGGGAAGTCTGTTGCTCATGAAAAGGGACATTTCTGGGGGGAAGCAGAAGCAGGACAGGGTGTGCTGGTAACAGTGCAGCCCCTGTGTGGACACTACAGTTGATGGGGAAGCAAGGCGGTGGGCAGGATGATACAGCCACCTCTCTCCAAGGTGTGTGGCTGGCACGATCACAGTGCCACTATGCAGCAGAAGGGAACTCCGCTGCAGAAGGCTTTGGTGGCATTCATAGCACGGCAATGGGCTGGCGAGGAGGGAGGAGTGAACAGGGTTGATGCACCCGGAGCCTGTAGGGTGTGAGGATCAACACTGGTGAAGAGGAGCAGCAATGTCCCCTGCCTTCTAGCAACAGCAGCTGAGCTCACTGACTCGACCTCCTCCTGAACCTGCACCCCCTGATCTCTATTGAGCAACACTTCACACCCGTCAGCCCCTTGCTGCAGTGCAGCATGCCATTCCTCCAAGCACCCGCAGCCCCTTCCCACAGCAGGGTGCCCGTGCAAGACACTAGTGTCATCGCTGTGGCACGCTGAGCAGGGCACCTGCATCCCCTGGTCTCAGCCACCCGCATCAGGGCTGTGGCCATCAGCTCACGCCCACCCGGAGACGCAGCTCAGCTGTGCGTTTGCAAGCCACTGCCGTGCTGATGGGGATCTTGCAGAGCTGCCAGTTGCATTCCAGCTTGTTATGTTTTAATTTAGTCAATCCATAGGCTGCCTATTGTGAGGATATCAGCACTGAAAAGCAAAATCCAAATCCAGAACATTGCAGAAGAACCAAAGTGCCAAAATGCAGAGACAGAGAGACAAAGTAGATCTGTCATAAGGCAGTCCTGACAGACCTCCCACCCCGAGAGGAGCCAGTTCCCAATTAGCACAAAGAACTTGGGCAAAGAGGAGGAACAGATTCAAAAACAAATGAAAGGGACCAAAAATGGTCAAGAAAAGGCCAGTGGAAATACTCAGGTCAGCACTGTGCCACGTAGGACGGGGGTGTCCTTCTGTGCCTTAGAGCTCTCCCCTGGCATGGACCTGCCCCAAACCTGCCCCAGCAGACCTTCCAGAGACACTGGGAGCAAGGATCTGTCCAAGAGCTGCTCCTGTCCCTGCCTGGCATGCAGGACACTGGTCTTAGCCATGATGGCAGCTAGAGACGAGGGGAGAAGACAGGTACAAGGGGAGGCTGTGTGGGTCAGGGGGTGGCAGGGATGTTGTGGGAACCCACAGAGGCATTGAGCACAGCCCACAGCAGAGGGATGAGGGGCTGCTGGGAGGAATGGACAGGCAGCCCCAGGGCACTCAGAGGAGGCAAAGCCCCCTCCAAAGTTCACTGTGCTGCCTCTATATCTGGCCAGAGCTGCATCTTGTCCCCAAGGGCCTCTGAAGACAGGGCCAGCAAATGACAGGCCATAAACCAGCAGAGAAACCACCACTTTGGTGCCTGCAGAGGCAGCAGGGCAGCAGCGTCCCATGAGGCTCCATTCCCTGTGACATGCCAGAGCCAGGGGCATCGATGCGGCTAGGCACTTGGATGCTCCCCTTGCCCTTCAGCTGCCTCAGTGCTGACGGAGAGGGAGGGAGAGCAGGGTAGCAGGGAGGAAGAAGGGAAAGAAAAAACTCTTCTAGTAGTATAAATTATTCAGACTCCATGGCTATAACATTATTCCAGCTGAGCATCTGTCTGTAGAGCTGGAGGCCAAAGGGATGGTGGGTCTGACCTCCTACACAGTGCAGTGCTCCTCAGTGACTCCCTCCTTGCACCAGGCTCATGCTCAGACAGCACATGAAGAGCCATTTCCCATAAGAGGGCTTCTCAGCCCCAGTCCCGATCACATCCAGCACTGTGGCTTGCACTGATCTTGCCGTGATAAAATAGTTTCCGACTCACTTTGAAGTTTTCGGGCTCCAAGTTCAGTCCATGTTTGCTGGCTGCCTCAGTTGGGTTACTTGGGATGCTGTCTGGGGAAGGAGCAGACACCCACATGCCGCACCCCTGGTGAGTGGTAAGGGGTGGATTTCAGCTCCCCTGTGAGGATCTGGGACCCCCACTTCAATGCTGAGCCTAATCCCGACTTCTGACTCATTGTTAGATTGGTTTGTGCAAACGCTGGATCAGTTCTCTAGTGTCTGGGTGTATTGGAGAGGCCAGATGAGGAGAATGGCTGGGGGGAAGATGCGGTCACCAGCTGCCATCAGATAAGCCAACTGACCTTCCCAAACCAGGCAGGCAGCAAGCATCACCCCCTCCCCGACTGCTCTCAGGTCTGCCTCAATCTTGCCTTCCTCCTGGTGGGCTCCTTGCCCTGCTCCTACGCTCCCACTACCCGCCCCTTTCCCTGAGTGCCCTTTTGCTTTCTTCAGCTCCCTGCAGTCTTCTCTGTTCTTGACTAACCTAAACAACTCTATGGGCTCTATGAATTTTTTCCCCTTACTGCTCATCCTGGTTTCCAGAGCATTGCAGACTATGCAGATCATAACAGCTATATTTAAGGTTGCCTGACAGTTTCCATGATATGACCCATTGTTCAGTTGCTTACAACACTGCCAAGCTTTAACCCTTCGAACTGAATAATTTGGGATAGCTTCAGCGAGAAGAAGTTCAGTCTTTTTGAAAAGCAAAATTAGGGAGAAACACTTTGTTTGCTCCTTCTTATGGAGGCTTTGCTGGGAAGCCCGTCTTTCAGAGATTTGCCAGATTACTTGGGGAGGCTGCTTTGGTCTTGGGTCCGTGGCTGACTCTTGCGTCTCTTGTGACAAACCCACCCAATTACATAAGGGGCTGAAAATCACATTTTCTCAAGCGCCTTTGAAACAGCACCGTGCCAGGCTGTGCCCTGCGACTGCTGCTGCAGCGCCCCGCGCCCCCCTCCCAGCCCAGCCAGACCCCGCACTGGGGGGCACGGTGCAGCCCCAGCCCCGCGCCAGCCCCTGAGCTCCCACCCCAAGGTGCCACTGGGGTGGATAACAGGGACCCTGCCTCTCCTGGGTGCTGGGACACTGCAACGCCTGACTGGCGTGTCTCCAAATTCCTCTGCTGTCAGCAAGCTGCTGAGAAGCCATCAGGAGAGGGCTTGGCTGGCTGGCACACGCTGTGGGTGACACTCTGCCTGGTGCTCTGGCTCCGTTGGTTTTGGGTTCTGGAGGGAAACTAATTCTGTAGTCACCTTTTGTGCATCGCTATGAGGGCAGATCTGGTTTTGCTGTCTTTTTAAAAACAGAAACTGCATTTAATTACAGGTTTTTTCCCCACTTTTCAATATATTGTATGCTGCGGCATCTATGCGATTGCATGTATAATGTCACCGCACTTCGTTTTATCTAATCACAAGATCTTGGGGAACAAAGATTCTATAATTAATAAAGCTGGTTCCTGTGGAAAAAAAAAAATACTGTCTTCACATGACTAAAACTATCTCACAGAACACACACACAGGGGACTAAGCTAAACTGCACAGGCAGGTTCAAATGGCATTTTCTACATTGCACATTCGTATCATCTTCCTTCATTTTTGTACAAAATCTGTAACGATACCTGACAGCACAGAACCTGGCAGGAAACTTAGAAGCCCCGTTGTAGCTCTGCATGAAGACAAAGAGGTCTGTCTTCTCTTCCTGCCTCCAGGTTTTGACCCCTGGCTGGGTCCCAAATATTCCAGCTCCTTCAGCTGCCTCTTGTGAGCAACTTTTGAAAGCCCGTGTGAATTCTGTCAGCAATCCTTCTTTGCCCACTGTTTTGACATGCTCAGAGAACGTTATTACAACCTTTGCGCAAATGGTGCCAGGCACATGCTGTCCTACCACTGTTGTCAATGGCCAGCACACGTGCGGCTCCTTGGTCTCTGCAGAACTGGCTGCTCACAAACCCTGCACAAGCACCAAAGTCCTGTCCTGCATGGGGCCCTAAAGCTGTTGTCAATGCCAGTTATGCCCCGTTCATCTCACCACAGCTAAAAAATGAAATCCACACCCTCAGACACTGAAACAAGGACTTGGAATGAACACTGGCTGTAACCGACGGGTTCTGCACGAACCTCATGCTTGTCCCACGTGCTATAGGAACTGTCTGGATTGTTGAGGGGAGGCTATGGCTAAAAGAAATAGTCAGAATTCAAGAGCTGTTTGCATGCAATTCCTTAGCCAAAAACCTGACACCACTAACTTCTCCAAATTCCATTCAAGCTTCTTCCTCAGCAATGAATGCACCCATGTCAAAGACTGGCAAACACAGAGGAAAGGGATGAAAGCCCCTGCATCCCTTCAAATTGCCCTTCAGGGTGGTGGATAACTCTTCCACATCACCCACCCGTTGGTGAAGATGACACTTTTTATGACCAACCTCCCCATGTGCCACAAAGAAGAGCACCATGAACTTCTGTCCCCAAGGTCTCCCTTGAAATTCCTCGGAGAGTGAAGAGCAAGCACTAGCTCTTCCTGTCCTCTTAAAAATAATATTACACAAGCCACTTCTAAAGAATGATAGTCAGTCTTATAATCATTCTGAAACTTGAATATTTTATAACGGATAAAATGATCACAGCAAATTCCAAGGACAGCCAAGGAGCTCAAAATGAGCCGATCGTGTTTCCAACCATGAGACCTTTGGAAAGAGCCCCAGAAAGAGGGGGAAACACATTAATTTTATGTTTTAATATTCAACAAACAGAGCAGACGCTGCAGAGCGGCAGTGTCCAGTGGAAAGTGTTGAGAAGTTTATTTTTCTTAAAACCTGCAACAGGGCTGAGTTTGGGACTCTCTGTTTAGCTTTTCAGCCTGTAGTTACATTGTGTAAACAGTTTATTTAACATCATTTTTGGCACTTCTTCAGTAAACCCACCATAATAATCCTACTGGCAGACCAAACAGATCACAGATTAGCAGACAAAGCTGCTGTAAAACACCAAATTACCCATCCCCTGCTTTCCTGTTTTTGTGAGATGTGAAGTCCTGTACTTAGCTGTGTTTATGCCACATTTCGTGGCTGCACCGGCAGGTCACGGACCTGCTCCTCCTAATGCTCAGCCCCAGCCTCCCACCGCACTGCAATGTGGAAGCGCCTGGTGGGAGGATTTTTCGGCCCTTTTAGAAGCTCATAAAACGTGCTGGGGTGCTCGCTCTTGCTTAACGGGGAAGGTATGCTGGCTTGATCCAGATTGGAAAAGACTCTAGACTAATGCTAAAGTCACCTATTGCTTACATTTCATTTTAATGTGCTTGAGTTCAATAAAAGTTTATCATCTCCATTGAAACGGTGCCTATTGGAACTGATTTAATCTCGTTAGCACAGAAAACCACATGAAAGGAATCAAGTTCATGAACAAGACTGAGCACAGTTACTTTTGGAGCATAAATTACATAAAAGCAACGGATAATCAGCCAGAGCCACAGTGCCTGTCACCTGCATTACTCACATATTTATGCCAATGCACTGTGCTAGGGGAGGTGCTGGGCACGAGCCATATCGCAGCGGGACTGAGAGCCTGCCAAGCACAGGAGTAATCGGCTGCTTAATGTCACAGCATCAACACTCTCCTAAAGAGCCTATGAATTGTGTTACATTTGAACAAACAAATGTCATGTGTAGGGGTGCTGGTCAAATGTCTACTGGCAAGAGGACAATGCAGCTGTAAATCCTGCCTTCAGTGTCACCCTGCTTTCAGCACAGAGGTGCTCCATGTTTCTCAAGGGAAATGCCAGCTCCATCGCTGGCCCTGCTGCCCAGCAAGCGCCCTCAGTACAGACGATGGGCCAGAAACGCAGTTATGGCATGCATGGGTGCAAGGAGGTGCAGCAACGGGATTTCAGCTGGGAACCCATCTGCAAGCATCAGCCCCGGGCGGCTGGGCTCTCCACAAGGCGCTGCCTGGGGCTGGCTGCTGTGATATCCTCGAACGAGGAGGGCTGGCGGAGGGCTGGCAGCTTCTCAGGGCCTCACCTCAGCTGGCCAACAGGCATGGCACTATGGAGGCAGAGGTTTGCTCGGGGAGATGCCCTGGGGCTGCAGCCACAGCTTATCTTCCTGCAATGGGGGACAAGGAAGAAGGGCACTCCTGTGACCCTGCACTCTGCTTTTACTGGCTCCATCCCCTGATGAAGCATCCTGTTTCCATGATGTTGGGGGCAAACTGGAGATAAGAATGTGTGAGGGCAGGATAACAGCTGGGAGAAATGTGAAACCTGACTGTGCCACCCCTGTCCCCTGACCTCTGCAGGACAGGCTGCTGCAGCAGTGACCACCTCTCACCGCTCCCCCAGGTCAGGCATTTTGCCATGAGCAGCCATCCCCTCCTGCCCACCAGCGGCAGCCTGGCCTCGCAGACCCCTGCCCTGGAGGACGACTTCGCTGCGCTGCTGCCTGCAGAGCTGCGGTTTGCTGACAAGGGCTCTCCGAAGAACAGGAAATCTCTTGGTGTCTGGCCAATATCAACACCACACACCTCTGTCTCCCAGTTCCCCCAGCGCGTAGGCAGAAGGAAGCACTGGAGAGTTCACCTCCTCTCCAGCATCTTGATCTGTCAACAGCATCTGCTCTTCCCTGCCAAGGTATCTGCAGCCCTGTCGTCCCCCTGGATTCCTCGCTGCTCCTGGCTGCCCAAATGCCACGGTGGGCAAAATAATACCTTCTCCTTCTGCCGATAGTCAGATAATTTTTGTCTCATTTTACTGGGAACAGCCCCAGCTTTTAACTTTTCTGGCTGACACCCTGAGTCTGCACTTGCTTCTGACTAACGCCAGCCTCTGGGTGTAAGGCGTATCTATTACTCAAAACTCTGTGGCACAAGCCCTGCGCGTCCCATGAATTCATTTCCCCACAGCCTGCCTATGCGGCCAGCTTTTGCTGCAAGAGCTAAATGCCAGGCAGGTGGAACAGCAGTGGCAGAGGGACAGGACCAGGGCAGATGAACACCTCTGCTACAGAGCTTGCGCTTGCAAGTGATGCTGATCCACTCCTCTGTGCAAAGACCTTCCCAAACAATTATTTCACAAACACATGTGCAAAAGCCCATGATGACATGTACATATCCTTAACACCTGAGGGAATGCACACCCCTCCCCACTCCCAGATCCCCTCTCCTACACACACATATGGCATACCCACACCTACACAGACGCCCAGATTCCAACCTGCCCACTGCCTGCCAGCAGCACTCGCACACGTCCCAGAGACAAACATGCACTGAAACAGAAATGCAGAGCTGCCACATTTAAACAAGCTGTTTGTTCTTCCAACAACCCTGAAAAGAAGTGCTAACAGCACACCAGGATAAAATACAGGCATGGGGTCGGGAAGAATCCTATGGGCTCAACAGTAACCAGGAAGATGCCATGACTGCCCTGTGTTTTTGCACTCCAGACATACTGAGGCTGTAACCCAGCAGGGTGCTGTTAGCCATGTGTACTTGTGGGGGGGCATGCTGAATTTTACTGAGCTCTCTAAGATGTCCTGGGTGTGCCAGGGAAGCTGCTTTGGGTACCTATGTCTTCCTCAGGCCCTACAGAACAAGTGCAGCTGGGATCTGCAGTGATATCTGTCCTGCTGTGGCCCTGCAGCAGTGCACCATAATCATCCTCATCCTCACTGCAGCCAGCGCTGCTGTCTTACTGCCTCAAAGTGAAAGGGCAGGAGTAGGCTCTGGCAGCTCTCCATGTGGCACACTGGCATGTACACCCAGAGATCTCAAGCTCTGCATCACCTTGGAAGCACAGAGGTGACCCAGAAAGGATGCAAGATCTGAAATCATGAACTTAGTGAATATACATATACACTTCTATGTATGTATGTATGCATATACATATATATGTAAATGGACACACTAAAGGGGATATCAGCCAGGAGGCCCTAGAGCTCACCGGTTTCCCACGCTCAACATGTCATTGTGGCAGGCTGGCCACAACCTGTGCTCCTGCTGCCTGCAAACTGCCTTGCCGCAATGCCAGGCAATGCCGTGCCCTCTGAGCAGGCTCCCCAGCCATCCTGCCTGCCCACCTGAGCGCACACAAGCATGTATGACTAAGCAAGGCCTCCCGTCTGCTCTCGTTGTTGGTTTGCTTTCCAGCTATCAAACCCACTGCACGTGAGGCTCAGGTCACCTGCTCTGTGGCTGCAGGCAGGCAATCCCACAGAGGAGGCGGGATGAATCCTGTCCCACTGGCCACTGGGGCCAAGTGCACCAACGATCCTGCCAGCCTGCAAGGAAGATGACTGATTAGTGTGTGAGCATCCTCCCAAGTTACACTCACCTGCTGGTGACGTAAGAAAACTCTGCACCCTGGTGTGACTCACTGGCCGGTGTGGCCCAGACACTGGACTGCAGCGGTGTGACACTGCTTGGCTGATACACCTCACAGCCACAGAGCTCATATGTCCCCAGAGAAGCACTGTGACACAAAGCCTACTAGGCTTAGCAGTCCTAGTAATGCCACTACTGTCCAGTCTAATCTTTCAATCATCAGCACCTAAGCAAGGAGTCTTGCCATCGTCATGAAAGCAAAATACTGTGTTGCACCTCTTCAGAGTGGTAAAGAAAATAACATTCCTCCATAACAGCTGAACGCTTTCACAAACCGCTGTGCTGGACTGCTTTAGGGCTCACAAGAGCAAGTCAACTTTTTCCAGAGACAGTTTTAGACTCCCATAGCCTGAGTTATATTTATCACCAAATATAACATCTTTTGCTTTTCTTTATTACTTGGATACCAGTCTACCAGGACCTGGGCCAACGTGGCTGGTGGATGCCATGCCACCACAGCACAAAGGCCCATGGGGAGACCCATGGCACCATCTCTACGAGCCGTTCAGATGCACGGTTACAGAAGCAGGGGTTGCAAATAATGGGAATATTGGTGCTTCCTCAGGAGCTTTCATCAGAAGACATTGAAGCTTCTAGCAAGGGCCAGGCAGGCAGAGGAGACCTGTGCACGGTCTCACTCCACTACTTAATGATGGAAACCGGCCGCAATTAATTCACATGCACGCATCACTTCTGGTATGTGCAAAACATTTCAGGTCGTTGGATGTAAGGAGATCATAGTGACCCCTTGTCCTCTGAAACATTTACAGAAAGAAGCCCTTTCTCATCAGCATGCCATGGTTAAACGAGTCTGAATCAGGATTTATTCGTTATTAAAAGTCTCACTGAATGTAGTAAAGTTCACAGAGGGTTTGAGCAAGATTTTCCCCCTTTTCAAGTGACTGCCTGTGTACACTACTTCAGAGGGAATGAACAAGCATGAAATTCAATTATATGGGCACCCACTTAAACACTTGAACCAGAACTGCTTCCCTTAATCTGTATATTGAGGATGGGTAAGACTGCAAAGCCACTTTTGGCCTGACAGCACTTTATTTCATCTGCAGTCCTGGTAAGATACACAATTAACCTAACTGAAGAGCAGGGATTTTGAGCTGTGTGCTCCTAACTCTTTCTGTAAGCAACACAGACCGCAGCGCTGCCCATCACTGCCAGATCCCCCCCTTAGAGAGTCAGCTGGTAACAGCAAACAGTCCTCGCTGGCCGAGGCAGAAGCCTTTGCAAGGCTGCTATAAGCACCAATGCCCCTAGTGACCCTGCAGACACAGGGGCAATGGGAGGATCTGGCAAAGCTCTTAGCAGCCCAGGCAACACATCTCCGAGGTCTTGTGCAACACGCCCGTATCCACAGGAAACTTTTGCTTCCACCCTGTCCCACAAACAGGCGTCTTGGAGCTACAGCAAACCACAGTTCACTGACTTAAGACTTGTTGCTGTCTTCTGGGCTAAGATTTCATTTGTGCAGCAAAAAGCAGAGCTGTGTCAGCCCGGACTTATCAAAGGCATCAGTTTACTGCCAAAGATCTGCGACGCTGTGGCATTCAAGGAAGCAACTGAGTCTTTCTAGCAGGCCCAGCAAACTCTGGGTGGACTGAAGTGGTGAATATTTAAATGGTATTTCTCAGTTTCTGCAAGGATGCAAGTGTAAATCGCTCTGCTGTGATAAACTGGAAATTACAAACCCCTTTAAAGATGGCAGAAGTGTTTGAAGCCGTTCAAAATGAGTTTCCTGACATGATTTAACAGGTCACAGCACTTAGGTCAGTGAAGCACCCTCAAAACAATGCGTTATCCTTTAGGCTGTTCTAAGCAGCAATGCTCAGAGCTCTAATTTGATTAAAATAAGTCTTTTCCTTTCATATCTGCCTCAGACTGAAAATTGTTGGGGCAGGTCCCAAGGTCTGTGCCAGCACATGGCAGGGGAAATGATGCTGTGGTCAGGCTCCCCTTCGGCTGTACCCCTGCGAGGGCTGGATCATATCCTGATCTTGTCTGAGCCTATGAGGTCTAACTGCACGTCAGTCAGTGGCATTAAGCTAGAGTAAAAGGGGTCTAAAGATTAGAGCTGAACCCACTTTGTTCCAGTCTCTAAAAACCAGAGAAATCTTATTTTGGAGGTCTTTTGCCCTCTGTAAAACCTCCAAAGCCTCTTTGATACTGAGTTTCATTCATCTCCTGCTGAAAGCACTCCTTGATCATTACCTGGGAGCTTCACACAAAGGAATTCAGCCCTGCCTCCTCGAGTGCATAGATGAAGCAGATGTGCCATAGCCCTCCCAACTACTGCTGGCCATGAGCACCCACCATATGAGGTGGGAGATGCCAGGACCTCGGTGTCTTAGGGAAGTGATCTGGCTGCCTTTCATGCAGCAGTGTCCTGATGAAGATTCAATGAAAGCCGGAGCTCTTTTAAGCCCTGATCTTGTGAGCAGGCTGTAGTCAAAGCCCTCAGAGGACAAAGTAAAATTGGGGATTGGAGACAGATGCTGGAGAAAGGCTTTAAAGAGGGGAGTGTTTCTCCAGTCCTGCTGTGCTGAGGTGCTTCTTAGAATCACAGAACCACAAAATGGTTTGGGCTGGAAGACACCTTAAGGATCATCCAGTTCCAACCCCCTGCCATGGGCAGGGGCACCTCCCACCAGACCAGGTTGCTCACAGCCCCGTCCAACCTGGCCTCGAACACTTCTAGGGATGGGCATCCACAGCTTCTCTAGGCAACCTGTGCTGGTGTCTCACCATCCTCACGGTGAAGTATCTTTTCCTTATGTTTAACTTAAATTCACCCTCTTTCAGTTTAAAACCGTTACCCCTCATTCTATCCCTCCATTGCCTGACACGAAGTCCCTCCCCATCTTTTCTGCAGGCCCCCTTTAAGTACCAGACAGCTGCTAATAAGGTCTCCCCAGACCTTCTCTTCTCCAGGCTAAACACCACCAACTGTCTCAGTCTGTCCTCATATGGGATGGGCTCCAGCCCCCTGACGATCTTCATGGCCTCCTCTGGACTCCCTTGAGCAGATCCATCTCTTTTTTATGCTGGGGGCCCCAGAGCTGAACACAGTGCTTCAGTGGGGTCTCACCGGAGCAGAGCAGAAGGGGGAAATCACCTCCCTCAACCTGCTGGCCACACTTCTTTCAGTGCAGACCAGGTGCCATTGGCTTTCTGGGCTGCAAACACACATTGTCAGCTCATGTTCAGTTCTTTATCTACCAGTACCCCCCAAGTCCTTCTCCATAAGGGTGCTCTCAGCCCACTCGTCACCCAAATGGATTGCCCCAACCCAAGTGCAGGACCTTGTACTTGGACTTTCTAAACTTCATGATGTTCACATGGGCCTCCCTCTCCAGCCTGTCAGGATCCCTCTGGATAGCATCCCCTCCCTCTGGAGTATCAACCACACCACTCAGCTTGGTGCCATCTGCAAACTTCCTGAGGGTGCACTCAATCCCAGACTTCTTCAGGAAGTTTGCTTGAGGCCATGCTCATTGCACACAAGCATCTCAGCTGACTCAGCAGCAGCCTGTCCCTGGGGTCAGGTTTGCTTTCTATTTAACAGTGCTGTAATGATTATTTACTCTTAAAAGCTGGAAAACCCCATATTTGCTGGTGCAAATGGCCATGCAGCTAGTGAAGACCCACACATCTGGCTAAGCCCATAAGAAGATCAAGATACTGTCAAATCTGGTGTCTGCAGGGGAGAATTACAGCAGAAACACAGTTTTGTGCACAGAACTGACTGTTCCTGTGAGCAGGCAGCACAACTGACCTTACACCGAGCCCAGCAGCCCCTCAGTGAAGGTCCAGTACATATAAAAAATATCTTAGGCAGATTTTTTTAAGATGTTTTCCCAACCAGAGAGCATAAAGTATTCATTCGGGGTTGCAGAGACAGAAGATTTTAGTCACTCCATCTTTCTGAACATGGCTTTGAAACATCAGAATTTTTTAGAAAGGGCAATAAATGTGTTTCCTCTGTTTGCATTAAACACTGTGCAGATTCCTGTCATGAGGAATGAAAACAGGAGTTGGGTCAGCAAATGATAATGAGCCTCCATGTGCCTTTCAGGGGGTCAATGCCAGATCACAGAGCCCAGGCCCGCGCCAAGAATCTGAGGGAGGTTTCCTGGAGTGGCTTGGAGCACGAACAACCTCAACATGCTGGTCCCAGCACCCTGAACGAGTCCTGAACCAGGGAGTTTCTGCTTGTTTGCAAATGCCAGCAGCTCCGATGGGCACTGGAGAGATCTGTCACACAGCACTGTTTCCCCTGGGGCTGGGCAGATATTTCATCCCTTACTGGAGAGTGGTATTTCTTCCAAAGCAGAAATCTTAATTAAAAAAAGACCAAGCCAAACACCTCATCTTTCTCCTCTTGAACTTTTGAAAGGATTTTCATGGAAGAAAACCAGGAGGACCCTTCAGAAGTAAATATTTCTCAGTTATTAAAAGCAAATAAATAAACAACCCTTGTTGTATTCCCATGTAAACAGGAACACTTTATTAAAAAGATGAAAATGCTATGTTTTTGTGAAAGGAAAAATCAATTCCACATTACCTCCCCATAGCTCCAGAGGCTTTTGGCCTTGACTGGGTGTGCATCCATGCTACAGGGATGGAAGCTGTATGCCACCACGTGTCTTTGGGACATGCGGTGCCACAGGTGCATGGCGAGCTGGGCCCCCAGCCCCTGCCTGCTGCACCCCGAGCACTGGCTTTGCATCAGGAGGAGGAACCTCCCCAGGGGACGTGCCCCCCAGCCGTGAGATAGCACGGCACTCTGGATGGGGCACAACTTGCTCCCGGTGTGAGAAGGGGAGGCAAGTGGTTACAGCTCTAGCAGTAAAGCCTGGGTGGCTGGAGGTGCCGCTCTTGTGCCCTGAGCTTTTTGGGATCCAGAATGCAGAGTGTCCCTGTCCAGCATTGGGAACCATTGTGGCAGAAGACCTAACCTCTGCTCCAAGGGGACTGGATGCCTATTTCCTTCACTGGGAGGAGGTGTCTCAGGCAGGAGACCCTCCAGCCCTCTCTCCTCCATCTGGGGATCCCACTGCCCTGGTGCAGGGCCTGGCTGTGGAGGGGGACAGGGCAGACTGGGGGTACAAAGGCCTTTTCCAGAGCTGTGAGCTGCAGAGCTGCTAAGTGGGGTGGACTCAGCGCTCCTTGCAGCTTGCAGGAGAACTGCTGTTCCCAACAGAGAAGCAAGGTAGCAACATACACAGAAGTGATTTTGCCAGTCTCCTCTTACCCAGACTGTTCAACTCCTAAAGTCTCCCAGGCGCTTTCAACATGGGCTGAGCCACTTGGGTGACCTGGGAACACTGACCGCTTCCACCACCCTTTGCTTACTCCTGGAGAGGAACACGAGCTCATTGCTTGTCCTGCAGAGAAATTCCAGCCAGGCTTGTTACTCATTTTGGTGTTTAACATTCCCGTAGATTATCCAGCACTGCCTGAGAAAAATGCACTTGGAAGCAGCGGAGTATTGTGTCTGGGGGGAGCAGTGGCTGCCCCTGGGGAGCTCTCCTCCTGCAGAACTTTCCTGCCAAGTCTCGGTTCTGACTATATCTTTACTGCCAACTCCCAAAGCCCTGGAGGCTCCATCTCTGCAGGAGGCTGAGATGGGCATGTCCCCAGCCTTCTGGTTCTCGCAGTGCTTCAGAGCAGGGGACCATCCCACTCCCACAGTCCCTGCTGCAGGGGCACGGGAAGGCTGGCTCTGTCACCTTGACCTGTCAGCTTGGGAGTCTGGAGGGTGTTATTTGGGAGTTGGCTGCAAATTTTTGTCATCTTAAAGCTGCGATTCAGGAGCCAGATAGCCATTGAGGCTTGCCAAAGCTCTGGGCTCAGCTCCAGCCTACAGGCACTGGCCCAGGTTGAGGAGGACATACAAGTCAGCCTCTCGTGGTACAACCAAGTATCTGATCCTGATGATATAATGAAATGTGGTGTTTGCAAGGGTGAATTGTTTTGTGGTAAGGAGCAGGCTCAATCAGTGATAGCTCCCCAGCAGCAGCAGGCCCACGGTGCTGCTCTGCACCTCCACTACCACATCTACCACCCCGGTGATACTCAACCCTGGCCTCGGCTCCTGCAATATGTCTTGAAATCAGGCACGATACGGATGCTTCTCCTTTCCCCCTGCCAGTACCTCGTAACTATTCAAGCCATGATGTGCTCAGTGTGTCTCCCCCTACTCATGGAGGAAGATGGAAAAAGCTACTGTGCTGATTTTTTATTTCCATCCTGAAATTCAGAAGTATTACAAAAACCCCATGGAAAACACAAGCTCTGTGATTAACATAGACAGGTAATGTCAATCAATTCTCTGCTGTAAACCCTTCCTGGCTTAGGGTTTGCCAAACCCCAGATTTGTCTGCCAGGACGTCTGCTTCCACTTGAAGATTTCGCAAGTGCTCAACTTAAACAGGTCAGCGATTCCTCACAACAGGCTTTGGGAAAAATACTGTGCTTTATCCATGATGAAAGGCTCCTCAAAGCCACCATTCAGAAGTTTGAAGCACTTAATTTTGAAACAAGAGCTCATAACCAGTTATCTTTGGGAAAACCCAGCTACATTTGGTCAAGTTAAACATCTCCAAAGGTCTGAGTTTACACATCAAGTCCCATGGAAAAAAACAGCATCTGTTCATGTAATGCCATATCATATCAGAACGCAGGCAAAGGAAATTGCCTTGTCAATCAGAAAAGTCTGAAAATTTATTCACAAAATTTGAGTAAGATATTTTGGCATTAGAAAATGCAGATCTTTCAAAATTTCAACCTGCAGGAACATACTGACTTTTTTCATCTTGCTTGCTAAAAAGAATTAGAAAGGTATACATTTGAAGTTGTTGTAAGAACTCCCACATAGACATCTGCAAAACCTTTCCAGGTTTTCCTCTCACAACGACACATTGTTTAAAGTTTCAGATTGCTGCATTTTGTTTGTTTTTAACAAAAATAAAGACCAAACCTCATGTGAAACATTTCAAATTTTCTGAAATATGAATTTTTTTCTGTTCTGATCTGAGCATTATTTTTTTTTTTAAAGTGCTCACCTGTGAGCAAAACAAATGCTATCTCGACTCTTTATTTGGAACATAACAGAATCTTTTGAATGTCAGAAGGAGTGCCTGGCTGGAAAGCCACCTTCCTAGCTCATCATCTATCCAGCAAACCCAGACGGTGCTTTTCAGTGCTCAGATCTATAAGCATTGTGCATGTGTGAGCAGCCACCATCACATCCTTCATCCCACAGCCTCTTTCCTCACCTGTCATTCACTGCCCCCCCCCCCAGCCTTGTGTTCATAAGGCTGTGAGCACAGGACAGGTGCTGTGCACGTTCCTCTGCCTTGCTTCTAACGAAAGAGACAAGATCCTCTAGGGATCCTGCTCCTTTGCACGTGACTAACAGCAATAGCGCTGACATCCCGAGATGTGCACCCATGCTCACCCCAGGGCAGCGGCTGGGACACCACACGCTCTGAGCTGTGAGTGAAATTGCCTGCTGGCTGCAGCCGTGAGGCAGGGCTACCTGGAGCCTGGGTAGCTCTTGCTCAGAGAAATGTGGAGACGGGCAGGGGAAGAGGGAAACCTGACCGAAGGGCCAAGGGCAATAGGATGTGCTGGGGTTTGGGAGCACACAGCGCCAGGACATGTGGCTTTGTCTCACCCACGGATTTACTTGGGATATTAGTGGGGCTTATCTCAACCCTCGTTGCATCCCCTGCCCTTACAGATAGGTCCTTACTGCACAGGAGGAGACTGGGCTGGGGTCCCCACCTGCTGGAACAAGCGTGTGCCAGGTGAGCACACACCCACAGGGGCAGGACAGGGCTGGGTAAGCACACCAAGCGAGCAGGGGTGCCACAGTGTGAAGCTCTGGGAAGGTCTGTCTTAACTCTGCAGACAGATTTGGCATGGATGAGGCAGATGGTTTTGGAGCCCAGCAGCCCCCAGCAGCTCTGCACACAGGGAGAAGCCCCCTTTAGTCACTGCAAGTCCAAATGGTGCAGAGCCCTGTTGGGGCAGAGGGGCTCTCCCAGTGGAGCCTTTGGCCACAGGCAGCCTGAAACACGTTGTTGGGTTGCATCCACCATTGCTCAGCCTCTGTGCTGCTGTCCACAGGGAAAAGAGCAGAGCTTGCAGGCTGGAGGAGCTTGCTACCTCCCCCCAGTCTGTGCCAACCATAATGCTAGTTCAGGAATTTCCAGACAACCCCACATCTCCCCAGCAAATCCAGGAGCCATGCGTATCCCCCATCCAGCCCACAGAGTGTCACTGCTGCCCCATGGACTCTCAGGTGCACAAAGGCAAGGGTAACACTTGGCATTTCTCCTCTTCCTAATCCCTAGAGATGCAGGGTTCTGCTCCACCCTCTCCCTCTCTTGGTGGCTCAGTGCAGGCCACCAGCCCAAGACATCATACAGACATCACCACGTCCCCACCTGCCCAGGCACCAGGCCTGAGGAAAGTACCTGCAGAGGATAGGGAGTGGGAGGAAGGGGAGCACAGGATGGCCTTAGGGCTTGGTGCCAGGAGCTGTACGCTCAACAGGTACAACACTGTACAGGTGCAACAGCCAGTGACTTGCCCATGCTCAGCACCTGACCAGGCATGCACAGCATGCACCCAGATTTCCATGAATGCCCAAGAGATACACCTGCCCCATACCTGTTATCCTCAGCCAACCCGTCCAGGCAGCCTGTGCTGCCCTCTAAACCTCTTTACACAACCCACTGCAAGGAAATCAATGGCTGGCTGCGAGGACACCATGAGTCCCCCGTCTTCCTAAGGGTGGCAGAAGATAGGACACAGCTCCCCTCTGCCACAGGGTCCATGCACCACTGTGGGGCAGCCACCCTGCAGCAAACACCACTGACAGCCCAGGGCAGGCAACCAGGACTCCTTCCTGGGACAGGCAGGAGAAGTAGGAATGAAGGCATTGGATAACTGGTTGCAAAAAGCTGGGCTTGTTCACCCCAGCCATCTTTTGCAGAGCTCGACCCAGGCAGAAGGCAGCTGCCTTTACTCACCCCAGCCCAACTCCACTGACTAGGCCAGTACTGAAGGACCAACACAGACACCACGCAGGGTGTGTTTCTGGCACAAATGACCAAGAACAGAGACTTGAGGAGAGCTTAACCATTTGGTTTCCACCAAGCTTTCAGTTCTACTTAAGCCAATTTCTACATTAAACACAGGTTCATACCTGCCACAGTAATTCCCCAGTGTACTGCTCACCTGTCTTGTTGCATCCCTGCTGGTGTTGCTTCTCTCCAAAACCTCTTCTGAG
Organism: Falco peregrinus; assembly: GCF_023634155.1. Classification (NCBI taxonomy): domain Eukaryota; kingdom Metazoa; phylum Chordata; class Aves; order Falconiformes; family Falconidae; genus Falco; species Falco peregrinus. The sequence continues at coordinate 118,021,853 of NC_073722.1, read as the reverse complement.
TTCTCCCTTCCCCCTTATCAGTCACCAGTACACATGATTTATCAACTCATTTCAGCTGATCACAGTGGCTCCCTGCTACACCTGTGAGGACATGCCCATACCTTCCTGCTCCATCCCACACAGCCACTTCATCAACTTCACTGGTTCCTCTCACCAGCCTCTGCTCCACATCATGCCCATGCTGGAAAAAGCAACTTCTTTATTCATCTTCTGTACAGCATCGACCACAGCAGGTTCCCAGCCAAACCTCTGATGCAAACAGTGATAGCCACAGCCCAGCTGTGGGTTGCAATGGCTCCATCCATACTACTAAAGTAAAAAAAAGCCAGGGACTATTCCCCAGCCCCATGACCAAATGACAGGGTAGAAGGACATACAATCTCTAGGGATGGTGACTAAACTGTCTTCATCCCAGAAGAGGCTGGCTACTTTTGAAGTGGGATGGGTGGCTGGCCTGAGCCAGGCACAGCCCTGCACCCGGGTACAGGCAGGGGAAGGGCTGGTGAGCCCCGGCCACCCCGTGCCCAGTGGTGCTGCCTGCCCAGGGCCATGCCCCGGTCTGTTTGCTCACCTGGGTGTAGCCAGCAGGTCTGACACACTGCTATGAATGTACAGAAACCACAGAGCAAAAAAAAAGATCTCCCTGTGCTGTTATTGCCTTCCATCCCACCTGTAGGAGGTGCTTATCTCACTCCCAGAGGGCTGGGATATTAACAGCAGCAGCCACAATATGTCCAATACTCGGGGGACACATGGCCCCCCCAGGTCCCTACAGGCAAGCTGGCCTCCCCCTCGTCTGAAGTCCCTGCCAAGCCAGCTCCTGTTTCAGGAGCTGCAGAGAAAACCCCCTCCTCAGCCACTTTGCTGTCCCAGTCTGGGATACTCCAGAAGGATGACAGCAGCGGCTCAGCACAGCTCTGAGCCTGAACCTTTAGGAAACAGTCTTGTCCACAAGCTTAGCAGCAAACCCTGGCTGCTTTGTTCCCATCCTGGTCCAAATTCTCACAGCGTGGGTGGGTGGGAAGCTCCCTGAATTGCTTCCCCACTTGCTGAAATGGGCTGAAATTCAGAGCTGATCACATTTTCCCCTGTGCCTGTCAAAGCCCAAACGGGAAGCCCAGTAACCGACACATAAAGCTACTACTGATAGCAGCACACTTGTTCCAGACAAAAGATCAGGAGACGTATGTCATAAAAAGGCAGAGATGTCTTCCAGATGTTTTTGTGCGTTGGGTCTGCACAGATGTTTTCGATGTCTGCCCATAAATGTAAGAAATGTAAAACATTTGTGTCCCACAGATGTAGAGATTAAATTATGCAAGAGATGTGATAAATCTCTGGGTAATGCAAGAAGACCATGAACTATTCACATTCATTGTTTTTAGTAAAATCGGCCCCATTTTCCAGAATGCGGCTGTGAAGGAGAATTTTATTGTTATTAAATGTGACCAAACATTACGTAGGATTTTGAAAAGCAGCACACATGGAACTGTATGAAACTGTATATTGCAAACAGTCTTGCAAACCCTTCAGCATGGAGCAGCCGGCTGAGCGGTGAGGTGAACGTGGGTGCACCCCGGGGGGTCGGGGGGGAGATGGGTGGCAGTGCCAGCGCAGCCTCCGGCCAAGCTGGGGCAGGACCCGCCAGGGCAGGGCAGGGCAGGGCAGGGCAAGCGGAGCCTCTCCTGTCCCCTGCGCCTGGGGCAGGCGGTGGGTCAGGAGGGCCATGCATGGCTCTGTGCCTTCCTCCGAGCACGCTGGAGAGACTCAGCCAGGCAGCAGGGTGGGAAAGGCACAGGAATGTGTTTGCAGGCAGGTTCCTGAGGGCAGGAGGAGGCAGCACATCCAGTAAGGCAGAGCTGGCAATCACCTACAGCGCACAGCACCGCCACGGCAGAAACTAGTACAAAGATGCGGCTGTGGGTACTTCCCTATGATACTACGTGCCAGCCTGGCACTCTGGGCTGAACACCCACCTGAACCTCCCACTTCCCAAGGAAGTTCAGGTGTTGTGTGCATTTCCAAACCACGCTCAGACCCAGAGCAGATTCTGTCCATGCCCGCTGAACACAGCAAGTCCAGATGTGCGTGGGACTGGGGGCTGAAATGTACTGCTCCAAAATCCTGCGGCACCTCTCTGCCCCCGAGCACAACATCCTGTCAAACCCACTGCCCCACAACAGCCTGTGTGCCCACCAGGCACTGCCAGGAACAAGTGACACATCCCCAAGCAGCCAGGCGAGGCCCCACAGGCTGTTGTGCTGGTGCATCCCAGCTACACCACCACCACAACCACCACCGCCCCGGGTTACATCAGAGTGAAGTATGAGTTTTGCATCTATCTTTGTCAGGCATGTTGAGAAGCTGTGCCCAGATTTCACAGCTTCCATGATATGCCTTTCGCCTGGGGAGGCTATTGCTATGCTCCTTGCATGGCAGCCGCAAGGGAAAGAAAGGTCCCTATTTTGGGCTTGAAATTCAGCTACGTCTCAGCCTGCACTGCCCTGCCCCTGCTGCCTGTGCCTGGCCCCCGGCTCTGTGCAGCCCTGAGTGTGCACCACGGCCGCGTGAGCAGCTCTCACCCACCCTGCCGCCTTGCCTTGTCCTGTACTGCATCACACCGGGGTGGCCCTGAATGACACGCTGCAGGCTGGCAGTGTGTTGTCACACCGGAGGACACCCGCTGCTGCCCAGCTAAACAGGGGCCAAGGCTCTGCTTGCACCACACGTCTGCTCTGTATGGGAAGTACCCATGGTCCCCAAGGCATCACAGGGTAGGAGGAAGAAGTGCATAGAGCACATCACCAGATCAGATAAACAATTCACTCCAGGTCTAGCAGGTCTTCTGTCTCATGAATCGAGCACTGGCTAGCTCCGGTACTTGATTAACATCCATGCCCCTTTTAATTTCACCAGTACGGGGAAGAGCAGAGCAAGCGTTCCTGAATCCTTGCCCCATCCCTGGGCCTGTCAGAGGCTCTGACTCCCTTGTTGCTAGGAAGACCTCAGTGTTTCCCTATGCCAGTGCACTAAATCCTTGCTCGCATCAAGGAGACATGGCATTTTCTTGGGAATCCTCTCTGCTAAGAATATCCTCTCTTTACGTATTCACCAATGCGGGGGTGGATGGGAAGCAGGGCAGTGAACTGAATGTACTTGGAAGATGTCTGTGTTTGTTACTATAGAGCTGTGCAGCTGGCTGTGTCTCTGTTTGCAGTAATCACGTGTGATTACAGCATTAATGACAGCCTCAGGGGCCGGTTCTGCCCCAACACCCCACACCCAGCAGTGCTCGCAGAGCCCCCACCGTGCCTCCCACCCAGCCCTCATGTGTGCATGTCAGGGTCTCTGGTTTCCCTGGTGTCTTGTAACCACCAACACACAGCTGTGTGCCCAGGCAATGCCAGTGCTAGTGCCATTTGTAGGAGCACTGCCATTTGGCACAGCACCAGGAGGTGCATTTATCCCAGCAGAAGGTAGCAGCTACCCACCGGCAGCTGGTATCATCTCAGGTGCCTTCTCCTCCTCGGTGGATTTGGCAGTGTTAGGTTTATGGTTGGACTCGATGGTCTTAAAGGTCTTTTCCAACCTAAATGATTATACGATTCCTCTTTGCAAAGCCTGAGCTCTGAGCAGGTCAGTGGCAGCACAAGCATCCTGATGGCAAAAGGGTGGTAGGTGAAGGTGCACTTCTGCAGAGAATGATTCATCTCGTCTGAAAGCTATGGCAGGTAAAATAGATCAGTCTGGGGATTAATTGCTCTTTCTACATCAGCCTCAGAGGGAACCTGCTGAGACCAGCCCCTAACCTCTGCTTATGAGCTACCCAGCACGTTGGTGGTTCTGTGTTTTGGCCTCATGTCTCTGTTGCTAGGCAGGATGGATGGCTCCTGTACACCTAACGGGGAACAGGCTGGTAATAACAGCCCTGAGTAGATCTTGTTCACCCAGAGCAAACGGTCCGGCCAAACCTTGGCAAGAGGAGGTTTTCCAGCTCCTCTGCAGAGGGCTGGGGAATGGGCATGTCTACCCCCAGGCAAATGACTCATGCACTGGAGAGGTCTACTTCTCTCTGATGGGGATGGCTGTCTTTGGCCTCTTTCAAAACCAAAGCTCAAAGAGAAGATAGAAATTAATTCCTCTTAGGCTGAGAGTCAAGAAGGCAAGAACAGCTTTGAATAGGAGACAGTATACAATGGCTATACTGTGCCAGCCTTATATCCCGCTGTGCCAGTGTGCCCTCTCCACTGGTGGCATTATGTATGCTGAAGGAATACATAAGACAGCAAGGATCTCTGCTATGACACTTCTTTGTGCAATTCCCAGCCTTTGTATCTGGCAAGCAAGAGGTTATCACTGGACCCTCGTGTTCAATAGTCTGAATGATTTTTCTTCCTGAATGTAACTGCTTTTTGCAGCCAGTTACACTTTTGGCCTTACACTGTCTCACGGTAATGAGTTTCATGATGAATTATGAGTTGTGTGAAAAAGTACTTCCTTTTGTTTGTTTTAAATCTGCTACCTGACAATTTCATAGAGTGCCTCCTAGTTCCTGAATCGAAAGAAGCAGTGACTGAGCATCCCCTAACCACCCTCACCAGACTGCTCCAGACTGCTGTACACCACTCCTGTCACCCCACCCAAATGTCTCCTGTTGAAGTGAAAAAGCTCTTATCTATTTAGTGGTTCCTATGGACACCAATAAATGCTTGTGGTCATGGTGCTTGCCCTTTTCTGTTTTTTCTGAACTCTCCTGTGAAGGGAGGAGGAGGAGACATGAATGGATATGCTGGCCACCTTGGGGCATGAGGATATTGTGGACTTCCCAGGGCAGAACTGCATTTTCTGGTTTGTTCTCAGTTCCTCCCCTAATCATTCCCAAAATCTGATTTCCCTTTTTACCCCCTACTGAGCTGATGTTTTCCGTGACCTAGCCCAAAACCCCCAGATATCTTCCCCCAGCAGTAATTGCTAATTCAGACCCCAGTGCTGTTAGCAGGGAGTCCAACCACTACATTTTTTTCATTCTGTTCGTTTGGGCTCAGATGTGACTGAAGGGATTCCAGTCCTAAGCTAATAGTAGTTCATTAGCTGTTTGCATGCAAAAGTTGCCTGGGGTCACAGGAGGTGCCCACCTCACAGGGCTTCAGCCAAGGGTGGGCATGAGCCCCTGCCACTTGTCCCCCTCTCCTTGGCACCTCTCCGATGCCAGCACAGCTTTTCTTGTGTCCCCGGTCTGCACGCTGCCGAGGAGCTGCAGTGCTGTGCTCTGCTGTGTCTGGTGCCAGCACTGTGACAGTGGGACTGGGGAGAGGAGCACAGGGTGTAACGGACACGCAGCCAGACAAACCAGAGGATGGCGGTGGGGAATGGGGACCGATGGATTTGCTAGCAACAGCATTCAAGTCCTCTGCTATGGGAAAAGGGGAATCACACAGTGCCCAGCTGCCCCGAAGCAGGGTCAGAAGCCCCTCATGCCAGGTGGAGCCAGGGGTGGTGTCACAGCCTGAGTGGCAGCGGTGGCACTGGGGCAGGGAGATGTGCAGGGCAGGCGAAGGGTGGGAGCTCACACTCCCCGGGAATGCAAGTGCCTGTGCTGGTGGGGACCTTGCTGTGGGACACAGGGTTTCAGGCCAGCCATCCTCCCAAATGCTTCATCAAATCCCACGTGGGTTTGCACCTAAGAGTACTTCCAGGTTAGACATTCCAGTCTGAGAAATAATCACAGATTCTTGCTGTTTGCTTGGTTATGGGATGGGGGTCTGTGTAGATGATGGGCACAGCGCAGGATGCTCCCTTCTCCTCCCACCGAGCATCAGCTTAGCTCTTTAGCTCTGGCACTGCAACATCCACTTTCTTCCGTCTTTTCCTACACAGATCTGAGTCAGGGCCACTTTCTGATGAGCTTCCTACTAATTATGCTTTGAGAATTTTTTTTTTATTGGCTTTTATGCTTTTAGCAAGTTTTTCCTAAAAATATTTTTGGCCTGTCTTTATTATGGGTATTACATTTGACAGACATACTTTGTACTCCATTCTATCTTCCTTCTTTGGAAATTATTTCAATTTTGCTGAATCTCTCTTTCTTCTTATAACTTCTTTCACTACTAAAGCATGGCATTATTTTTTTTTCCTGGATATTTTAGCACATTCTAGATTGGTTGTATATATTTATTCAGAGCCTCTAATACTTTGTCTTTAAACAGTTTTTATGTCTTCTGTAAATATTTTACCCATTTAGCTTTTCTTTTGAATTCCTTTTTAACTACTTTTGTATTTTTATCTTGTTCCCATTCTTAAAATTAAACTTTGGCATAGATGTCTTTGTTTCTTTTCCTTTTCTTTCCTCTTTCAGTCCTAGAAGGATCTGGCTCTTGGAGATAAGTTCTTTTCAGTCGTGGGCCCAGCAAGGTCCAACTGACGGTGACTGCAGAGGTGCTAGAGAGACTGACTCTGGTCCCCTGGTCCCACCACTGTCAGAGACGGAGCCTGAAACTCCCTGCACAACTTTTCTGACAAGACCTCAAAGAACATGTGGGAGAGGAAAGGAAACTCACCCATCTCAGAAACTCTCTATCTTGTGTGCTATGCTTAGAGTACCGTGCTCCAGATTCTTGCTTACCTGCATCTATGTACCTATGCATCAGGCTGAGTAAATGGTAAAATAACTAACCCCATTGCTAGCAACCAAGGAAACGCGGCGCACAGTCACAAGGGGAACCCTCCTTGCAGACACCTACCCCAGGACCTGGCTTATAAAGCTGTGAGGTGATGTTCAGTAAGGCAGAATGCCAGGTAACAGAGCCATACCTATGAATTTCAGAGTCCAAAGCCTGGTTTCCAGAGTCTCAGGAAAGCTGAGGGATGCCCAGCATGCAGCCTGCCAGAGGTCCGGCGGGCGAAAAGCTCCAGCAGCATCTCCCCTGTCAGGGACCATGGCCATGCGACCTGGGAAGAGCACATGTGTAGCCACGAGGTCCCCAGGGACCACAGGCAGCCCGAGAGGCAGCCTCCGAGCCCATTCCCAGAGTCTGATACGACAAACCTTAGAATAGATACCACAGAAGATCCCAGAGAGACGAAACGGTCTTATCCACCCCCTCAGTCATTTCTGCTCAGTTCAGCTCTGAGAAACGTCAGGCTGCCGAATCACAGAGCTGGCTCCGTGGGAATGAGGAGCAGCAGCCTGGCGAGGGGTAAGCCAGGCACAGGACAATATTATTTATCACTTGCAGATAAGCCCAGCCATCGCCAGGTCTTGGTCCAGCTGCCATCCGAGCACATGCCCGGTGGGGACGAGGCTGGGCATTGCTGGAGAGACTCTGGAGAGGTGGAGGCTGAATAAGTAGCAACTAAAAGCTCATGGGCTGTTCTCTGTCCCTAAGGACAACAGCAGTGACATGGTTTGTGTCTACACACCTGAACTCTCTTCCACAAAGCACAGGGCTCTTCCATCCTGCCCACTGGGAAGTGCCCCTCACCCACGCTTGCCTCGGAACTGCCCAGGAGAGCCCTCACTGCCTGTGCTGCAGCCACGTTGGGGACACACAGGGACACATGATGGATGGCTGCAGCTCAGCACCGGGGCCGTTACCCGAGCAGCAGGCAGCCTGAGCCCAGGCAATCCTGGCGGGGACACGGAGCCCCGTTCCTCGAGCCCAGGCAGACCCTGCACCCAGCCGGGCCGTGCAGCGGGGCTCAGCTCAGGCACCTGCTGAGCCGGGGAGGTGGATTGAAGGAGGCTGCTCCAAGCCAGGATGTCCTGCTCTTATCTTTACTAGAAGCAATATTGCCAAGCTGGCAGCTCCAATGAGATTTAACCAGAAGAAAAGAAACTTTAACCAGAAAAAGAGAAAACTTCAGGGCTTTCCAGCTCTGGTTTACAGACACAAGCTTTTGGAAGAGGGCCTGGATCTAGTCCCCTTGGCATATAGACTGGAAAGTCTCAGCTACAAGCGCCTAATCTCCCTGGTGTGTCCCATCTGCAAAGGTGCATTTCCCATTCAGGTACTGGTTTTGCATGCATCTCTCCTCTGTGGTGCCAGGTACCTTCAGTGCCCAGCGCTGAGGCCGGGCTGTGCTCCCCAGGCAGGCCTGGGACTGTTCTGCTGCTCAGCACCGTGCAGGATCCCTGCCACCATGGGACAGATCGCAGCTTCCATTGCCCTGCCAGTACAGCTGCTGGTGCAGCGTGACACTTACTGCCATGAGAGCAAAGAACCCGGCTAAGCGGTCATGCCATTGGGCATGGACAGGGTGTGCAAACAGCCATCCTGAAAATGTTTCAATTTTCTTGAAATTTCATGGTTTTGGAAGAAATTTGCCCTTTTTTTTCTGGTTGGGTAGTTGTGTTTGGGTTTGGTTTGTAGCTTTTTATCTTAATTCTTAGGGGGACGATAATGATGGTTTAGTGTTGCAGCACAGAGTGCCATGGAAGTTTCAAAACATATCTAGTTAAAAACTATTTCACCCTTGTCAGTAATAATAATAATAATAATAATAATGATAATACTAGCAGCAACAACAACTAGCAGTATGAAATACTAGCAAGCACATCTCAGCTTGTTTTCTGCTCTGATGCATACTTGCAATTAGTTTTTGTATGCAGAGGGCAGAGCACGCTGTTTATGGTTTTACTGTAGTATCCAAGTACTTTATACACTTATTTTTCATAACAAAATTACTTGGTCCATAAATCAGGCTAAAGTCAGAGGCAGCTTTGACCCATTACCTCAACCTTTTGCTGTAGATCAGCTGTTCATAAACTGTGTGCCCAGATTTGATGTCCAGGGTTGCATTAAGAGTAAAATATTTGGGAAACACAATTTGCATCACAGCTCTTTAAGTAAGTATTTGGCTTCCTGGAAATGATGACTCATGGTTTGGATGTGCAGAAATGTACCAAAAACATAACCTTTCGATCCTCTAATGCCAGACAGATCCATATAAACCCGGGCTTCGTGCTGCCCAGATGAATGGTACAGCAAGCTGTATATATAGCATCACTTCAGACTCGGTCTTTTTGCAATGTGTGGGAAAGATAAAAAAGGGGGCAGAACATGACACTGAGGTCAGTCAGCTCCCAGAGCCATGCTTTATCAGTTCATCTCTGATCAGCTTCTTCCTCTGCCACCCAGATGATTTAATAAGCAACGGTTTCTGGAACGAGTCCTGTGTCCTGGCACACTTTATAGGATCTTTTCAGCGTAGAGGCATGTATTAGGTATAAAGAGCTGTATGAAGGAACCTTCCGAGTGTGGGGCTAGTCCCTGGCAGCATGAAGTAGCTGTACTGTTATTGCTCACAAAATTTATAATTGTCATCGAAGAAGCCTCATTTGTTCCCTAACACAGGCAGTTAGCAAGCAAAAGTCTAGTTTTCCAAACAGCCACCCTGGCAAGTGTCTCTTCACCAGCCAGAGAAGGTTTGTTCAGAGCTCTGCCAGCCGTTAGACACGTGCAAGGCCACTGTGTTCAAACCCACTGCAAGCGCCTGGTGGCTTTCAGCTTGGTTTTGTAGAAGTGCACGTAGAAGCAGATCCTGCTTAGAAGCTGGATGCAAAATACAGAATAAACCAGAATAAACTCAATTCCTCTGCAGGACAAGTGAGCTCTGCTTTCTGCCACAGTGTTCTTTTTCCTGCAGGAAAATGTACCTGTACAAAACCAAAATCACAGTTTTCCAAAGAAATTTTTTTTCTTTCCCAGCAGTTCTGTTTGGCATTTCTGTGCCTGCTTCAGCTGCTGCACTGCATTCTCGGCATTCCCAGTCTGCCCAGTCAGCTGGGCTCCTTGTCCAAATCTGTCCCCCACGATGGGCTCGATCCACTGAGCAGATTGGGTAAGCCTCATGGGAGCCTTGTGGCCACTGAGCAGGCTAGAACCACCTGGCCAGTGAGGCCTGGACAGAGGGCAGGCTGGGCACCGGGCACCCAGCTCCAAGGGGTAGAGCCCTGCCAGGGCAGCCGCTGTGTAATGTGCAGCCCAGGCAAAAGAAACTATTTAATCACTTCTGGAATGGCTTTTTTTTCCTGAATATTTTGCTTTTTGAGACATGATTCAGTTTCTCAAACTGGGTCAGGACAAAGAAGAGGAATAAGAGCTTCCTTCAGAGCAGCAGCCCTCTGCTCAGCTCCAGCTCAACAGGAGAAGATCTCAATATCTCCATCCTGGGGCAACAGCCTGGTGGTCTTTGGGGGAGCTTACGAATAATCCTGGCTCTTGCACACCTTCTGTTCAGCTCTCTCTAGAAAGCTGCAGCCTGCAAGCAATGTCCAGTGCAAGCATCTGTCCCAGGCTGTGTCACCTCAAACAACCCCAGCCTGAGCTACCCTAACAGATAAAACATTGAGCGTAGACCAGCCCAATGGCAAGATACTACAAGAAGCAATGCACCACCAGGTACCAGTTGCCAAATGTAGAAAGGTTTTGCACCTTGTTCCTGCAGACCCGCTGGTGCACCAAGCCTCAGGGACAAAACATCTGCATCTGCCTTTAAGTAGGTGGCAGGGAGGCCAGGGACGCTTGGTGCACAGGGAGTGAGTCTGCAGTGCTCACACGTCGGGTCGAACACCATAGCCAGCCCAAGGACGAGGCAAAGCCCCAGCAGGCCACTGTCCCCTTCCCCTTTGCAGGTGCAGGGCTTTTACCACCCACCCGGCCCCGCCAGGCTGCAGAAGGCAAAGGGGATGCTGCCGTTCGTGGCCTTGCCTTGCAGCCTCCCTCTGCTCCCACGCATGCACAGGGCTGCAGCTGGCACGTGGCGTGTGCTGCAGATGGATTGCACAGCTGTGGGGATCTGGCGAGCAGCTGGCTGCCTCGGCACTTGTCAGCAAGGAGAGCGGAGGGGGGATCTCCTTCGCTGCAGGGGGCCCTGGGCAGCCACCTGGCCCAGCACGCTGCGTGCCACAGGCGCCCAGCCACGGGTCCTCAATGGAGACGGTCCCTCTGCTCCGCACGAGAAGACAGGGAAGCATGAATCTGCCTGTGTTTCTCGCTCACACCACACTAGGATCTCATGCAGGCTCTGCCCTGCGCTGCAGCCAGCCCCCTCCTCAGCCTTCCTTGGCTGGAGGTGAGGTGAGCATGGCCGTCCAGGCTGGTGGGATGCAGGCGTGATGAGTAACTGAGCCCAACCGACATCCCTGCCGATCCCAGAGGACGTGCTGGCAGCCACGGACACAAGCCCCAGGTCCTGACAGCCCCAGCCTGCCGTGTTTTAGTATTTCTAAGCAGGGAAACTGGCACAGCAGTGGCAGGGGCTTTCTCCAGGCTCCATCCATGGCTGCCAGCAGTCTCTGCTGAGGAGGGCAAGGGTCCCTTCGCTCAGGGCCCACTGTCTTCCTCTTGCTTGGCGCAGCCTGTCCCTCCCCAGCAGGCAGAGAGCCAGAGTACCATCACCTCCAGCAGGCAGTTTTACTGGCTGACACTATAAATGTACTGTGCTCTCATGGATTTGATGCTGTTTTTATGAACTTGGAGCTCAGTACGGCTGTTTAGTTTGAGATGAGCGAGGAATGTATTAATAGTTGGGTAAAGCGCACTCCGAGCTTCTAATCTGACCGAGTTGTTTGCTTTAGGGAAAAAACACTTCACTTTTTCCATTCATTACTATTCTTTGTTAGTGGCTCAAGCACCCGCCCACAGCACACCGGAGACTGCTTTAACCCCTCTCCCACTGCACCGCAGCCACCCACAGTGTCACACGGGGAGCAGAGAGCATTTGGCAGAGTGTCATAAAGCCTTTCCCCTCCCTGAGCCATGCTGAAATCCACGGGCACAAGTCTCAACCTGTGCTTGCACGGGGAGCAGCGACACGGTGCTGGGCTCAGCCAGATGCACCGAGTGGAGATGCTGCATTGCGAATGCACGGCTGCTGGCACTGCACCCAGGGCCCCCAGCAGCAGTCAGGGTCTCGCCCACAGCCCATCCAGGCAGGACCCTTCACCCTGGCAGTGCCACAGCCAGGAGGGAGACACTGGTCTAGCAGCTTTGTCCACACTGCTTGTGGCCAGATGCAGCCAGAGCCTGGGTGTCAGCCTGGCAGCTGCCCTGCTCTCCCACTGATGAAAATAAAGTGGAGCACATTCACCAGTCTCTTTTTAATTAGAGAGGACTTGTCGTGTGCTGGGGGCTTGTCCTTCTCCTGCCTGCCTGGTCTGCCTGGAGTGCAGCGATTGATTTACGTTCAGATGAGGATCTCAGTGGCGTCCTGCTAAGTCTCTTATCCAGCATGAACTTTCCATAAGCAAGGCTCTATTTTTAACTCTGCAAGACCTAAGAGAGGGGTTGTCTTGCGGGGAGGAGGGAGCAAAGAAGTGACACCGCACAGCCCGCAGCTGGGCAGGGTGACCCCAGGGAGCTTTGAGCTTGTCGGGGGGACTGGTACCAGCAGATCACCCTGGGCACCACTGTGCCACCCCAAGTGCCAGCACTGTGGGGAAGCCACAGTCAGGTGGCACATGGGCTCCAGCTCGGCAGCCTCCTGCTAACACAGAGGGGTCAGTGCAGGAGCAGGCTCTGGGAGAGGCTGTGCTGGTGGAGGAACAAACTGCGGTGAAACCAAGAGAAGCACAGTGTAAATCCCACAGCTGGCAGCCTCAGCACAGCCTGGGGCCGGGATCAATGGCTGTCCCTGGGGCAAGGCAGCATGCAGACACAGGCAGCTCTGCTCAAAGGTGATGAAACATCTCTCCAGGAGAAGAGCACAGGGAGGAATGGGAGCCCAAGAGACTGGGGGGAGAGCTGGCACCAGCGTGCAGGTAACACAGGACAGCTGGAAGGCACAACCCACTGCACCAGCAGACTCAGTCGCTCTCGCACACACTCTGCGGCTAGGCACACATGCATGAGTGCAGCTGGACCCCAGGGTCTGTGGGGCAGGAGGACGATGCTGCCAGCACCAAGCCCTAAGGCCACATGCTGCAAAGTGCCACTGAAGGAGGCTGGCCCAGGGCTGCAGGTGCCTGGCAGACACTACAAGGCTTTTTGCTTTTTCATGGTGGGGAGGGCATGGGGGCAGGCAGTGGGGTGCTCTCCCACTGGCTGACATGGAGGGGACACCCCATGCTGGGAACTTTCCATCCAGCCTGGCACCATGAGGGGCCTCACCCCTGTGACACCAGGTGCCATCCCCATGTGGGTGAGAATAACGGGCTCTTCCAGCACTTGGGATGTGATGGTTTGAAGCCATCACTGATGACCCAGTGGGTGCCAGTATCCCACTGTGTGGGGTACAGAGGTGCTTCCCCATTACAGAGCCTGCACCGATCCCGACTTCAGCTGCAAGGACACAGCTCTGCTGCCGGCGGAGGGAGGTCCCTGTGCCTGCCTGCTCACCCCACAGCAAGGGGCACATGCTGCCTGTGCCTCCCCCGGCACACAGGGCCAGAGCTCGGCCGCTGTGAGCACCCGGCATTGCAGCTCCACTGACGCTTCTCAGCTCTGCGTGTTTATTATGATGTTTTGAAAGAGAAGCGCAAAGGTTAGCGGAGCCGGGCAGAGCGCTGTAAATCACGGTGGAGGAATGGCATGCTGAGGAGGCTCTTCCAGAGGAAAGCAGCCCACACACCAGTCGGGGAAGTGGAGCAGCCATCCCTGCTGTGGGAGCACCCACTGGATTGCCACGCATCCATCGTGGCCTGAGCAGAGCCGGGGCAGCACTGCCTGGCAGGAGGAAGGTGATGGTGTGGGGCCAGCAAGAGCCCCTGCAGTGGCCCCCAGCACGGTGGGCTGCCAGGGCTGGGGTGGGGGCTGAGCTGCGGACAGAGATCACACCATCCCCGGTAATAAACCCCCTCCCAATGCCTCCCTGGCACAGCAAGGCCAGCATCCCACCAGGAGGGGGGGGAGGGACGGCAGAGACCCTCTCCCTAAGGTGGCATGAGGAGTAGTCGAGCACCTTGGCCCCTGCCCCAGGGAACTGCCACTTTCTCAGCAGCCCTGGGGCCCCAGCTCATCTTCCTCAGACCCAAAGACTCTCTCCTTCTTAATTTACTCAAATCCTCGAACCACTGACTTATCAACAGAAATATCCCTCCACAGCAAACTTTTATTTTCCGTGCATGCTCATTTTTCATACAGTCACAGCCCCACAATTAGCCTCTGCAGCATGTTCCCAAGCACTCTGTCCCATCCAATTTTAAATTACTCCAGCAATAGAGCGCTTGCTCTGTCCCCCGGGAAACCACTCTGCTCCCATAGATTTTGCTGCCCGCAAGACAGGATTTTGCTGATATCCAGCCCACATTTTCCTCCAGTTAAATTCACTGTGGGGCTCTCAGCTGTACTGCCACAGGCAGTTACATCTCATCTGCTTCCACGGTTCTTTGAGCATTTGCCTATTTGCAGTGACCTTTCTGGTCAGCTGGTTTTCCCACTTTTAGCTCTTCTGCCCTTTAGGCTTGTCAGCCTCTCACCATTTTGTTTAGCTTTGCACAAGAGACGGGATCTCAGCAGGGCTGTGCAGAAGGTTCCTACAAATGCTTTCCAAATCCCTGTCAGGGTCTCCCTTCCCCAGCTTTATGGTGCAAGCTGCTGTTGGATTAGGGAGTGCTGGCCCCACCTGCTCAGCGGGACCTGAGTGATGATGCCCTCACATCTGTAAGGGGGGAGGTTTGCTCCCCTCAGTCACACAGGTAGGCATCTTCCTAGCCCTGTTCCAGGCTGAGTGTTTATAATTTTCCTTGCAAAATAAACCTTGCTTTATTGTGAAGCCAGAGAGAAAGGTGTTAGTATTGTTTAGCACAACAGAGTCACTGGTTTACACATCTTATGGTGCACAGGTGAATTCAAAGCTTCCCCTAGACTAATTTACAGCGGGGATTAATGAAATATCCTGACAAATCAGAGTAACAATAAATCACTCTACAAGAAGGCAACCACAAGAACGCTGAATTTCCACCCACCAGAAATGTCAACACTGAGAATTTTCTTCTGATTCTCATTAAGCTGATGTGTAAAAGTCCTGACATTCACTGGGTCAAATCTTGAAAAAATAACTTTCATATTGTTTGATTGCTATACCAAAGGTGACAATATGATGCCTAGTATACAATAACATCTAATGTGATACTATAAAATACAAAAAAAAAAAAAAAAGCCAACCCAAAACATAAGGATAACACAAATGTACTTAATGAAACAGCATTTTTGCACTGAAGTGCTTCTAACATTTTAGTTGTGCATATAAAGCATGAAAACTTCAATGATGCATTTAGACGTTTTTCTACCAGCCATGAGTATGGAAACCAAGCCATTTCTATGTGCCCTCCACATCGGCACCTGAGGGAAAACGCTCAACCCCAAACTCCTATGTGGGGAGCCCTGAGAGCGAGGAGCCCCTGCAACCGGGCACCCGGTGCTCCTGCCTGGCCACATGGCCCCAGAGCACAAACCCTGCCCTGCCTGGTCTTCCTAGAAACTCATTTGGCAAAAAAAGCATACCTTGAAGGAGGAAAAAAATATAGTGACATAGAGAATCTCAGCCCCACTTTCCAGTATATTTAACTGGAAAATTTATCTTTTCACTTCTTTTCTCCGTTTTCTGTTATCATTCTGATCTCTACTCTCCACACACCCCCACCCACCCCCCGCTCCCTGCCCCCTGCCCCTTTTCTTGTGAACACAAAGCCAGGCCTTGGGAAAGAGGGTATGGAAGCTAAGCACTCCCCCAGGACACACCGTTGTTGTGCCCTGATGTGCCAAGGATGTTATGGGTACCGAGGGCACCTCAGGTGCAGGGCCAGGAGCAGGGTGGTGGGCAAGGTGTCAGTGACTCCCCGCTCCCCTGAGCGATGGGTGGCCACCCGATAAGCAGCTCACCAGCACCCTGCCTGTTGGGAGGCAGCGAGAGCAGCTCTCGCTGCGTTTCTACTGGCACATTTCACCTCTAATTTGGGAAAAAATCTGGCATCCCACCCTTGCAGGGCTGCCAAGGGCTGCTCTAGATAATCTCTTTAAATAGAATGATGCAAAGTCTCCACTCTGCTGATGTCATGGGCAAAATTCCTGCTGGATTCGTTGAGACCCCGGCCCACCCATGGTCATCCCAGCATGAAGGGGATGAGCCTGTCCACCCATTGCTGCCCAGCCTGGAGTGGTGAGTCTGCAAGTGTAAGATGGTGACAGTGGTGGCAACTCTGTTCTCACTGTCCCCTGGGCCAGGGGACACACACTGCCCACATGTGTGGCAGTGGCTGTCAGTGCTGGGTGGGATTTCACCCCAGGTGAACCATGTCACACGACTGTCTGGGATCATGTACCCCATCTGACAAATTCCCTGTGGTGAATGACACTGATGCCACCACCCTGACAAGCTGCTTTCCATCCTCCTTACATGTAACAATGACACTGGAGACAATGAACCATTCCTGCAGTGCTCGTGCAGAGAATTCCCCGTGCCTCGGCCACAGGGAGATACTGGGGGATCCCAGGAGCCACCAGCAGTGCCCCTTCCCCGTGTAGGTGGTGTCACCCCTCCAAACACAGAGGGATGTTCCCTGGGGACATGGTTACTCCCCAGCCAGCTGAGCATTGCCTGTACAGCCCTCTGGCACACTTGGGACTTGGACACATCACAAAGAAAAGGGACCAGCGCCACTCTCAGGTCTAGCACCACCGGGCAGAGCTCCCTGCTGGATAGGACCACCTGGAGAAGGAGGAAGGATCTTCTGTTCTTAACCTTGACCTGACTTCTGGGGTCGCAGGCTGGAGGACACCTCAAAGTACATGTAGTTCAGTGCCCACAGCTGCAGCACACGTCAAACGGCCCCTTTTGCCAGCTTATCCTGCTCCATCTGAGCCCTGGCCCCAACCTCAACCTTTTCCCAAACCTCCCAACTCGTTCCTCATGGTGAGCCAGCTCCCAGCCCTCCCAGACGGTCCTGCGAGCCTGCATGAGCCCTGCCCAGCACTCAGGAACAAACTCTGAAGCTGCTTCAAAGCCTTTTCTTACTTTTCACAGAAAGTTTTGATTCCCAGAAAATTACTGAAGACCAAAATCTGAAGCTCCTATGCTGAGGCTGTCCTTGGCCACGGAGTCTTGCGGGTGAAGCTGTCTGGTGGGAACGGCCCTTGGAGGAGGATGGGGATGGGGACAGGGAAGTCCAGGCAGTTCAGCTGCCAGGAGATGCACAATGAGAAGCCAAACTGCAGTTCCAGCCCATTCACTTTTTGATCAAAAATTAGAACAATTTTATGGAAAATCAGTTATTTCTGCAAAACATGTTTTCTTTACATGCAAGGTTTTTTCCCTCAGCTCCCTCCACTCCCTCCTAAGAAACAGGTAAGAGCCTTGCTCCCCCCTCTCCAGCCTCCTTACATGGGACACACTCCAGAGGCAGGGCTTGTCTCTCGCTGGGGGCTGGGTCACAGGGCTCCACATCACTCAGGCTGTGCTCACACCAACACCATCACAAACAGCAACGTTCCCCCAGGCTGAGTGGCTCCCAAAGCAGCACTGCACCACTGGTTTCTTGATTTAATGGGATTCATGCCGGAATAAGCTCTACAGGTGCCTCCAGAACTGACAAAACTACATTTTCACAAAAATACACACATACGGGCTTGCACACACATGCACGAGGTGATTAATGTGGGGAACCCCTTGTTGCACGATAATACAGACATTTTGCTGCTTTTGACCCCATTTGAGCAATACTAGTGTAAATAATAGGTGGTAATGCAATAAGCCAGTGTCTATGCTGCACAGAGTGGATGAATAAATTTGGCAGAGTATCACGATACTGCTGTGTATTATGAGGGATTTCAAGGCCTTTCGCTGAGCTAGTGATCAGAGGCAGCCAGGACATGGGGCTCCTCATTACACTAATGAAAGAATTACCCCTAGATCTGGCCTGCTGCTTCCAACAAGAAGATAATTCCGAGCAAAGAGATAGTTTTTTTGCAGATATCTAGATGCTAGGTGATGGCCAGCGGGTTGTCTCTGAATCAGTAAGGCCGCGGGCTCCCCAGAAAGCGCCTGCCAGGTGGAACCAAGGTGGTGCCCCTGGGGTCCTTGCTGCTGGGGGGTCCCTGTGCTTCCAGGGCACTGGAGAGGCCCCTTCCCCAGGTACGGAAAGGCTGGAGCCGCTGGGTCTGGTCCTGCCAGGGGCTGAGCACCTCCTGCAGCAGCGCCACCAGGGGAGCATTGCTGCTGTCCCCGCTGTGGTCCCTGGGCGCAGGATGCGGCCCCCCAGCGCTGCGGGTGGGGGGGGTCCAGCCGCCCGGGGCTGAGCTGGCAGCCGATCCATCGCTTAGCCAAGAAGGGGTTGCACAGCCCCCCGGGAACCAGCCCCCCGGCGAGAGCCGGGCCGAGCCGGGGCGCCCCTGGCAGGCACGGGGGGGCGAGCGGAGCGCTGCCCGGGCAGCATCCCGGCGTGGGGCCGGGGGCCGGCGGGCGGAGCGGCTCCGGAGGGATGCGTTTCCCAGGCTGACTCTAGGGGTCATCAGCCTTCAGCTTTTACGTACAGGACTTAACTTGCTTGTTCAAGCCCTCTGAAGGCAGCTGTACCCAGGGGCCACCAAGAGACCCAGACAGCCGGTGGATAAACAAACACTGGGTTTTGCTGAAGGATGCAAGTCCAAAGCCAGCTCTTCCAAGCAGGAAGGGTTCCCCACCACAGCGGCGTGATGCAGGCTGGGGCTCTGGGCCTTGCTGAGAGGAAACCACACGTAACTTCTGCTCAGGGTACAGAAACCAGCCCTGAAAGGAGCCAGATGTGCCAGCAGCACAGGCTTCGGAGCACAGACCTGCCTCTGGATGGCGGTGACCCAGCCTCCCTAGGTGGAGGGCACTGGCAGCTGTGTCTAAGCATTCCCCAGCCGAGCTGTTAATAAGGTGTCTGCAAATCCCTACTTCAACCTTCACAAAAGCGGCAGGGCAGGGCCGGCTTCATTCATCTACAAGAGGAAGACGAATAGTGAATTTCAATGATGAATTAACTGGCAGCTCCTCTCTGTGTGACAACCAATTAAAAATACTTTCATGGTTTTTGAGGCAGAGGCTGTAGTTGTTCTCCAGCATCCCAGGAGAAGCAGCTCCTTCTAAGGATGCTGATGAGTCACAGCAAAGGAAAGGCTTTAGCCAAGTGCCCCAGACCACGAGCTGAAAAGCACCTTGGACAGACTCACAGCAGCCAGCCCAGACTGGCCTGCTGCTGCTTCCCAGTCAGGTTTGCTTAGGAGTGGTTGCTGCAGAGGTAAAGGAAGATGCAGAGTGCACAGGAGCTCAGCACCAGGTGCCTTGCTCATGGGTGCAGCCTAGGTGCAGGCACACGCTGCTCCACCACGGCACGGAATGGGTACTCCTGTGCGGAGGTGAACCACGCACCACGCTACAACGACCCCGTGCCTCTGCCACGAGATGTGGACAGAGCACAACTTCCCAGCAAGAAGCCAAAGCAAAGAGCTCTGAGCCGCCTGAAACAAAGTGCGTCAGCAGTATTATGTCAGTCTCTTCAACTAATGGAAGTGGTCCTGTGGGATGTTTAGATTATGCTGTACTAGTGTTTTCTGGCTGGAAAACCTTTCAACCAACCTCTTAGAAGAACCATCCTTGGTGCGTGGCAGCAGAACATGCCCATGGCCATCCAGAGCAGCAGAGCTGAGACACAGGAATAGTGCCCAGCCCCTGGCACAGGACTGCCAAGGCAGTGAGGGGAGGGGTGCAAGGGGAGAGGAGAAGAAAAGTTGGGGCAGGGGTGACAGTGGCCACAGTACCCTGAGCTACAGATGCAGGGAGGGGTCACACGCAGGAGCAGTTTTGCTTCCCACACCCCTTGCACCGAAATCCTGGCACTGTGGCAGCACTGGGCTTCAGGGACCAGCCAGTGGTGAGGAGCAGCAAAGGGAATCCAGGGAGGCAGGAGCTGGAAAATGCTAGGGAAGGGGACAGCACTGGTGGAGATGTCATTAGCTGGATGTTCTTCATCATGGCCAGACAGAGTCTGTGCCCCCACTCTTGCAGCAGCGACACATGGCTCCTAGACAGAAGGGCAGCATTTGCCACAGGAGCTCCCCAAGGGGAGGCCAAAGCAGGGGCATGGACACAGCAGGGTGCTCTCTCCAGGACACAGTGAGTGCCACTGAGTGACACCTGGGAGAGGGAGCAGAGCCGGGCTGAGGGTGAAAAAGGTGGCTCTGAGTTGTCACCTCTGAGTTCAGGGGACCTGGGGAACAAGTGGGGTGGCAGGATGGTGCTAGGGGACCCAGGGTGGGATCTGTGCTTTCAAGGATGGAGGCTACTCATTGGCACACCAGTGTGCTGGCAACTTATTCAGCCTCACAGCTGTTGTTTCAGGAGGAGGCAGGAGGACTTGTTGAGTGCATCCACACTGATCCATGGTGGGGCACGTTGCCCATGCTGCCCCACCCCCCACGGCTCTGCTCCACAGGCACAGCAAGTGAGCTGCACACACTTGCACCTCGAGCTGGCAGGGTTGTAATACCATTTCAAAGAAAATTCTGCAATTCTGCTGTTCAGAGATTTGGGTTTATCTCTAATCACGATGAAAACAACAAATTTTCAGCTGGCCGGTCAAGTGTAATTTGAAGAATGGCGCTAGGGCCAATTGAAGTAATTTGTTTTGATTTTTTTTTCTTTTACTTCTTATTTTTATGAGGTATACTGGAATAAAAAAGTCAGTAGGATATAGAAACAAAAAGTCAAAACAAAAAATCGGAGCATTTCACCAGCTAATGTAAAAGCCAAACATCTTGACATCAGCAGAATGTTTCATTTCAATGGTTTTCTCTAAACAAATTTAGTTCTTATGGAAAGTTTCCATTGAGATGAATTGGCAGAAGTGTGACCAGCTCTCCTGGCAGGGCACAGGCTGTCTCTGTGGTTATGCACATCCTTATGCACGGAGGAATGGTACACAACCCACCTCTCAGCACACACAGGCACCCGCATGCCTTCTCCAGTATGTTCCTCAAATTCATCACCTAGAAATCCCTGCGTGCCTGTTGTGGAGTTGAACTTGAGCTCTACATCCAGCCATCTGCCTGGTACTTGTTATAATCTGGTGGATATGGAACCACCGAGCCATAAACCACCTTCAACTGGATCACTTCAAACTGGAACAGGATCTCAGGGGAGGCTGTTCATCTGCTGTTGATGTCTGCCAGACCCTGCCCATGGGAAGCCATCCCTGCTGTCCGTTTGGGGCACAGAAATGAGCATGTGGGCTTTGTAGCTCACTCCCTGCTAAACCAGTGCTTCCAGTCTGAGCTGGGCAGAAGGTCGGCTGGCCTCCCAGGGTACGCAACTCCATCCAGGATGGCTGTGGAGTCAGTCAACATGGGGCACTAATGGGTGTATTTGTGGGTTTAGATGCTTTCCCCTCCCCACTCTTTAGGGGCAATCTCTGCTCTGCCTGAATAACAACCGCCTGGCACCCCCGGACAGGGGCAGAGAGTCCCCAGCCTTCACTCACACAAAGAACTGGAGAAGGCCATGGCTTCCATGTCCCATCCACCACAGAGGAGGCAGCAGTGCCCCAGGTGGCACAGCCGTGGGGCTTTGGTCTTCTGCAGACTTTTACTGACTAAGCAAGTGAACAGAAGCCTGCTGGTCAGGACTGTCAAAGCCCTGACAATCCCTCCTGCTGACACACACTGGGCACCAGGGAAGATGAAGTCTATGCTTGCTCCTGGATCCTTCTGTGGGCATCTACCTGCCCACATCCACCTGCATCGCACCAACTCAGGTGTCCCCATCCACTGTGACTGGCTGCAGCACCTGCCACCCTGACCAGAGCTGAGCTCTCAAGCTGTAACCAGAGCTCCCTGGGAAGGGATAAGCCTCCCCACTACGGCTGAGGCATCCCTGCGTGGCTGTGGCATTGCTTGTTGCAAACACCACAGGGCACACGACATGCAGAGGTCTCTGAGCGCCACCAAGCTGCTCCCTCACCTTGGCCACAAAGCTGGCTGCCTGGAAGCAGGAGCTGGGAAGGAATGGCCTCACCATTCCAATGAAACCTCTAAAGCACCAGAAAATGTTCCCACCCCACCCCAGGATCAACCCAAAACCTCGAGCGATTTCCATGAAAAACCAAAGACACTCCCAAATGGGTTGCCATTGCATGAAAACAGCTGAGGTGTGGGAAGGAGGACCAAGGTCTTCTCCAGCACTGGAAGAGGGGGGGCTTGGCTGGAAGTCCCCCAGGCCCCAGCTGAGCACTTGAACCGCCAGGCTGGTGGGTTTGTATGGCCTGTCCCACTGCAACTTCCCACAGTATAAATAAAGGAATAATCGCTTGAACTTGAGCCCAAGTCAGTACCTTAACGAGCAGACTGCAATCCAACTTTCCCTTCGACTTAATGAATATTAATTAACTGTACACAATTGAGCAGCTCCAACAAGACAGGAAAGGCATGCGCTTGTCCTGGGGTGTAACGAGCGCTGTGCTCTGCTGGGACACAGGGAACTAAGGTCAAGTCTCTACTTTGCCGCCTTCCCCACTCCCAGCTGTGTCCTGACCGGTAGGTGATAGACGACTGCAGGGTGGTCTGCCTCATCTTAATGAGACATTCCTTCCAAAACTCCGGTGATCTTTTCAGATAAGACTTTAACTCAAACTGGTGCATTCCTGTACGACATTTTCCTTTTGATTAATCAACTCTTTCATTTTTCCCCTCAGTGAAGCTCTATTGTGATGGAAAATTCCCAGCTGACGTAGAGGTGAGGCTGCTGCTGGTTAGCAGGCTCAATGCCATGGCTGTAGGCTGTTCTGCTGAATCCCTAGGCTGGGTGGGCACAACAGCCTTGCCTTGCTTTGGCACCTATGGAAAGACAGGTCTTTATCTCCTGCATCAGCCAAGCTGATTGCCAGGAGAGTTGACCTGTTAGGAGACCTTCCTCGGCTGTGAAGCAGGCAGGTGAATTCACAAGGTGATGTGGCCCAGCCCAGGGCAAGTAACTCTCCATTGGGAGCCAGCGTGGCTGTCCCTGCACCCTGCCATAGCCTCCAGCACAGCTGGGAGCAGAAGGATGTGCTCAGGCAGGACCCCATCTGAGGATGTGATGGGGGCTTTGGGGAGTGGGGACAGGCTGCCTCTCTCACGCTGGGGAGAGCACAGCCTCCCAGGAGCATCCATGCCAAGAGTTCATGATGCTCTCCAGATGCTCCCTCTTCTGCTCACAAAGGCAGAGATTGACACAATAAACAAACTATTTGTAAAATTCCTCAGTGAGGGCAAAAAACCCCACATTAAATGGAAACATCGATACCCCCTGAAAGAGTGCAGGAGGGGGGAGCATTCCCAGGACCTGATGTTATACCAGTGGGTATACAAATGGAAACATGCATAGGACTGGATTTTCTAGCAGGGCAATTCACCAGAGAATATGAAGTTGCCAGTCCACAGTCCCCAGACAATGTATTGACTTGTTCAGCAAAGGGGAAAGCAATGTGCCTGCACGCGGCTCGGCGAGCTGGGAGGCGATTGTGCAGGAGGGAGCACAGACACATCCCTCACCCATCACCCCACACTGCTCCTGCCCCCACAGACACAACCCTCACCCATCACCCCACACTGCTCCTGCCACCACAGACACATCCCTCACCCATCATCACCCCACACTGCTCCTGCCACCACAGACACATCCCTCACCCATCATCACCCCACACTGCTCCTGCCCCCACAGACACAACCCTCACCCATCACCCCACACTGCTCCTGCCACCACAGACACAACCCTCACCCATCACCCCACACTGCTCCTGCCACCACAGACACATCCCTCACCCATCATCACCCCACACTGCTCCTGCCCCCACAGACACAACCCTCACCCATCACCCCACACTGCTCCTGCCACCGTCCAGGCTGGGCTTCTCCTCCCAGCCTCTGCCCCAGGCAGCACCAAGTGTCAGGGGCACGTTCCCCACCCCATGATAAGCCTCTGACCACCCAGGCTGGTGTTAGGTGATTTTATTTAAAGCCCTGGTTCCTGAAGATTTGTGAGTATGGGAGAAGTTTCTCTAAAACTGAGGAAGTTCCTTGCTTACTCAATTTCAAAGAATGGCTCAAAATCACACCTTTAAAAGGCTTGGGGACAACAAATCAAAGCAGAACCCCAGAATGGTTTATTTTAATCCTCTTTTAAAAGCCAAGGGCTGTTTCAGGGCTAAATCAGTATTTGCCAGCTTACATGAAATAAATTCTAGGGAAGGGACCATGGCTGCTCTGTGAGGTCTGTCCCATGCTTCCCACTGACCACAGCCATCACACTGTGCCATCAGACTGGGTCTGGTTCCAGGAAACCCTTGCTTCTGGCAGAATTATCCTACCCATAAACTCTCTGAAATATGATTAATCAAGGAGGACAGTCCAGCTTGTCAGGGTCTGACTTCAAGGGGGAGTCAGTCCATGGGGATTGTCCAAGGTCAGCACAACCAGTGTGACCTGCAGTGTCTGTGCCAGCCCAGTCCCAGCCCTGTGCTCCTTTTCCTCTGACACACAGCATCTTCCCTGACCTAGGATTCACGGGATGTGCCAGATGCCCACCCAGCACCG
Source organism: Falco peregrinus (assembly GCF_023634155.1). Taxonomy (NCBI): domain Eukaryota; kingdom Metazoa; phylum Chordata; class Aves; order Falconiformes; family Falconidae; genus Falco; species Falco peregrinus. The sequence goes on along the minus strand of NC_073722.1, from coordinate 117,997,329 downwards.
TCTGTTTAAGTCCCTTCCCTGCTACGATAAGCTTTGTGGCACCAGTTTTCTTTTTGTTTCTCATTTCTTTAGAAGCTTTTCTGGTATCTCCTTGCTTTGATGGATAGAAAACACCTACTCTTTCACGTTCACGATTCTTGTGACAGCAACGTCCTACAGTTTCAATAGCTGTCTCCCCACCTAGAATTTACCACCTCCTGTGTTTATATTCTAGAGTCACAACCCCTCACAGCCTTTGCTCTGGATTGTCTGAACAAGATGAGGCCTCGAGTCCCACCTGGGGTGACAGACTCTTCATCCCTCGCCTCTTGGGAGGTGACATTCCTCGTGCTTCAGCTGCACTTTCAAGCTTTGTATTGAACATAGACTTCAGCACGCTCCCTCTTTTTATGGCAAAACCATTATTTAAATTGATTTAAAAGTACAAGATCTCAGCGCTCCTTTGAAGAATCCCACCAACTACTTCTTTCCAAACAGATACTCTTCTTTTCCACGTCATGACCATCTCGTATCTTCTAGCCAGACCCACTAACTACTGTCCTGTCCGGGATCCCTTCATCAGGAGGGACATCACAGACTCAGGAGAAGATGCAGATTCCAGCACTTCTGCTACAGATGAAGACACAGCTGCAAAACCCTGCCCCATGCCAGTTGTCGATATTAGGGTTCAGTGTTGCTCTAGAGCATCTCCTGCCAACTGCAGTGCCTAACAAGTCAGAAAAGCACCCCGTTTGTTCCCAGGCAAATCATACATGATGCACACGCCACCAAGAGACCCTTGTCCAGCCACCTACTGTCAGGGGAAGGTGGAGGAGCCCTGAGACGGACAGCCGTGGCTTGTCAGCATTGCAGAGCTGAACTGCTGCTGACAATAGCCTTCAGCTGCAGGCGGTTGGGAGCCAGGTCGGAACACAGCCTCCTGCAAGTGTGGCCTATGCAGGAACAGCTCCAAGAGTGATTCAGAACCAGCCTTTGCATAATCCTGCCCCCACTCCCACAGAGGTCCAGTTTTCACACAACTTAGGTGGGCCATTACTGTAACTGGCGTCCAGCAGCTGCTCCGCTTCTTCTAACAGATAAAGGACCAAGGACTCGTGTCCAGGACTCACTAACAAGCAAAATGTGCAGCATGTGCGAGCGGGGAAGAGGAGAAAGGCTTTGGGTTTGCTGCAAATTCCAACAGGCTTTGCGGAGGCAGGAAAGTCTTTCCTGAAGTTATTTCTGTCTTTCCGTTCATTGCAAGGGGGGAAATGGCATTGTCATTTCTAACCAAGATTTCACTGTACTCTTGCCTCTTCCTGATTTACCATCCTCAAATCCCAGTGGAAGTGCCTTAGCTGGCCTGGGCCAACTTTTACTTTGGCAGTTCAGGAGGAAAAATCACAAATGTCTGTGAAAGTCACCAAAATATTCCCTAAGTTATCATCACTTCAATGAATAAAAAGAATAAAAAGCAGAACAGAGAAGGGGGAGGGCTGGAAGGGGTGCAGAGAGCAAACAAACATCGTTTAGAAAAGCATGCTGTTATTCCTGGAAGTTGGTTTGTGGAAACACAATTTACAACGCCTATGAGAAGTTTGGCTATTCATACCATTCCCATTTGGAGCTGGTAACCACAATGGCAAGCTCTCCTTTTGCGTACAATTACATAGCGTGATCTCCAAACCCAAACAGCTTCACCCATCCCAAAGTGCTGGATTTCCATCTATGTTGCTTGGGTAAATGAGTTGCGCTTTACACAATGGGTAAAACTTGGCACCGTAAATGAGGCCAGTACAGAAAATTGCATTTAACTTTTGTTTGCCCTTCCCCCTTTCTGCAAAAGCAAAATATTTTGTAGTTTGTTTCCAATTTGTTTTCTACGAACCATAAAGGAATTCCTGCTGGTGACACAGGGAGACTTGGAAAGGGGGAAAATCAAAGAGCAACCACTCAGATTTAAAAAAAAAAAAAAAAAAAAAGAAAGAAAAAGGTATTAAAGAAGGTAGTTTTAAAATTGTATTCCTCACCAAAAAGGTAATATTGGGAAGACATAGGAAATTCAAACAACCTGGCAGTGCTTCGCACAGGCCTACCTTTCCTGTGCCCCACGGCAGGCAGAAGAGCTTGGGCGATGTCCAAACCTCTGTGCACGCTCCAGCTTGCTGGAAGCATCAGCACTGACACTGGGACTCCTTCTGGCTCAGTCCCACTTCCAGCCAAGTGACAGATGGTGCTGTCAAGGTCCAGTTCCTCCTCCAAAAGTTTCTCTGGCATGGGGCTACGCAGCCAGCATGGAGAATCGGATGGGTAGTTGACTGATTCTCCAAACTTCAGCACTGTCTTCCCTTCCCTACAGCCCCATCCTGGTCTCGCTCCCTGGGGGCTGGGAGCTCAAAGGGAGATAACGGAGCTTCTCCAACTGTCCTGCACTGGCTGCCCTGCCCACCTTCAGCTGCAGCTGCTATCTGTGGAACATCATATTTAATCACTCCAGCACTTCAAGAGATATTCCAGTCTTTCAGGAACCAAATCACCTTAATTTGGATGCAAATCAGATACCAGAAAAGCCCCATTTCTTCTCCCATACTTGAGAGCAAATTCCCTTGGCTACTTTATCTGGGCAAACAGGGAAGGGGGACACTGCCCCCGGGGCAGCAGAGCCAGAATTTAGCTTTAGCTCCTAATGCAGCCTAACAGTCTATGAAACAAATCAAAAAGGGGTTTGAGCTCTGCGTTTTTCGATCCTCTGTGTCCCTTTCCTATTCACTGGAGGAGGAAAACTAACCTGGATAACCCTGAACAACGTGGAGAGACAAGCTCAGCTCCTGCCTTGCCCTGTGGGTGAGGGGAGATGGTTTTGTGGTGAGGGGTTTTTCCTGGGCCACACCAGGAAAGCACAGCAGTGAGGATTTACACACCCTGGGAGACCTCTGCCCTTGGTGACGGAGCAGCCTGAAGGAGCAGCCAGCCTCCCCCAGATTCAGGGGGTCTCCAGCCCTCCCAGCTCCCAGCTACACTCCCGTCCATGCTAGCCATGCCTGGGCACAGGGAGCAGCGGGCTGTGCCCATCTCCATCACTCCATTGCCTGCACCGCACCGGTGGAGCATCCATCTCCCGAAGCCCAGAGCAGCCACACGAGGAGGCGGTGGGCAGCGGGTGGCCTTGGCGGGGATGTCGCTTGTCACAGTGCTTACTAAATAAAGAGTCCTCTAAAATAAATGCCAGAACATGCATGTTCCTGAACTTGGACTCATACTATTTAGGGACTCTGCAAAACAAATAAAATGCCTATTACAAAATAACTATTTAGAGAAAACACTGCAGAAAGATCTAGAGAGAACTATGTGTTTTAACATGGTCTGTTTACAGTGCATCATTGCTGGTCTGTCTAGAACTGTGCTGTAACACAGCAAAAATGCATCTGCATTCCTTCAGTGCAAAAATACTCATGTACAGACATCGCAACAGTATCACAGCTATTTTCCTTTCTCCTTGGCTTTTTGTTGTGTTGTTGTTGTTTTGGTTTTGTTTGCTTTTTGGTACTTTCCCAGCTTCTAGAAGATTGACCTAATATATAGTTGGCCCAGGCTTGCACTGTTAGTCAAATCACTAGTAATTAGCTCTGCTGCTAATGTGCTGGGGAGGCTGGTAGCTAGGGGACAGATCGTCAATGCCTTCACAGCACTGTAGCCTGGGGATGCTGGCCTGGAGGCTTTATGGTGCTGCAAGTAAATAGTGAGCAGCAGCCCATGTTATTCCTCCTCAGGTACAGCTCATCCCTCCCTGGGGAGGGAGCCTGGAGCTGGGACATGCTGTGGTTCACCCACTGTGTCCCAGACTCCCTGCCAGAGCCCCTTCAATCACTGGCACCAGAGTGGGAGAGGGAAGCAGATGAACTCTGCCCTTGGGGATCTGCTCTGAATAGATGGATGAGGAGAAACACTTGCTGACAGGTGTAAGTTCAGGTATCACAATGAATCAATCAAACTCTGGAAGAACATCTACAAGAGAGTTTTGCATTCTGGTCATTTGCCAGGCTGGATAAAGTAGAGGTGATAGTGGCAGGGAAAGGTAGCTAATGCCACTTGGCTAAGACAGTTTCCCTAACACAGACATCTCCACCTCCATCTCTGAGGAGAGATGTGCAGGTAGGCAGGCAGGTTGGCTCCGTCTCTCGATTTTAGACAGCCTGGGGGCTGCAGAGGGAGAGCCTGGAGAATCAAAGGCTCCTCACCCTGTTTTCTGGCCTGTTCAGACAAGGGGGACTGGGAAGCAAAGGCAGCAGAGTGCCCTGTTTCCTCAGGCTGCTCCTGCACCCCCCAGCAGCCCTCAGGGCGACCTCCGAGCTCTTCTGACATCCCTCGCTGCCAAACTCTGCATGCCAAGGGCCCCGGCTCCTTCCAGCACTGCCCAGAGGTGGTGGCACAAGGCAAAGCCCATTCATCCGACCACCCTCGCTGAGCTGGCGACTGCCCACACTCTGCTGTCTGCCATCTGCCCTCAGCTCCTGGGTGGGGGTCCGGTGCCCTCCCAGGCTGGTGGCTGTGCATGCGAACAGAAGCTTGCCGGGAGTTCAGCTTCAGCTACATCATCCTGCACTTTCCCACTTATTTCTCCTGGCTCTATATCCCTGTAACATCCATGTTATTTTTTTTCCCCTTCTCTTTTGCTGGTTTATTGCTCCCCAGCCTGCTCTGAGTGAGCAGAGCACTTCTGGGACAGATTATTTACTAGAAGGTATTTGGTACATTACTTTAATAATGAGAACAATTTTTTTTTCAAAGCCTTACAAATATGTTTAAAATCTAAATACAATGAGGCAATGCAACATCATTTAATAGTTCCAATATTATGCCAAGCCTGAGAATGACAAAAGCTGCCAGCAGGGTGCTACAAAGCAGGGTTCAGAACCCCACCGCTTCCCAGCTAAGCAGAAACAGATTTCCAGCAGTAAGACATTTGTTAACCATTTTCAAGGCAGCAGGACGGGGCGTGGAATGAGCCTGGCCGCCTGTGTGTCACTGCGTTGCAAAATCCTTGGCACAGGCATGCATCAGCGTCCTTGGAATTAAGGCCCTTGTGAAGACTTAAAGGCTTAGTGGACTAATATACTTAAGATGGATTTTTCCAAATATTATTCTAAGTCATTCAGAGACACCGTGTCCTGGTGCTGATAAGTATGAATGAACACAGGAGTGGAGCTGACGCGTTCCAGCAGTATTTCCTACGAGGCTGCTCATATGAACAGGAGATAAGATGGGGCAGTGGGACTCAGCCCCCAGGGCTGCAGTGGGATGCTGGGTCCATCTGCTCAGAGATCCCTTGAAGTGCGGTGTGCCCCAGCCTGGACCTGGCCCGGGGCTGGCTGGGTGCCCCCAGCTGCACTGTCAGGGCCACCCCTGAGCCAGGGTGGTGCAGGGACACAGGTGCTGTTCCCTGCAGGGCACCCCGGCATGGGTCTCATCTGCACCCACGGGTGAAACTCTGCTGATGCACATGACCACCAGCCTGGGAGCACTGTGCTGTTGCTGGGAAAGGACTGTCACCTCCACCACCAGCACAGGCTCCTTCAGGTGGGGATGTCCACCTTCAAGTGGGGATGTCCAAGCATCAGGACTGGACCCCACAGAGCTGGTGGGGATGTTCACCCAGAACGCATCTTGTCTGAGGACGGTGACAGCCGTCTTGGCTCAGCGCGATGAGTGTAGCAGCCCCAGCGGCTTTGCTGGCACCAGCCTGTGGGCTGGGCATGTCCTCATCAGCTGGGCTCGTTGGCACCAGCCTCTGGGAGGGCGCTGGGCGCAGGGGCAGCACCAGCCCACCTCCTTCTGCACCCCCTGTACCAGCATGCCCTCCACAGCCCCCGCAGCCCCGCGCTGGGTCAGCCTGCGGCTCCCTGCCCTGCAGCGCTGCTGCCCAATCCTCCTCCCAGCGGAGGCAACCTTAGAGCTGACAACCCAGCCCAAAGGCAGAGTCCCACCACGCGCTGCAGAAACTGAGATCCTGCTCATGAGCGAGGCGCCACTCGTGATTTCCCCAGAGGAAAAGGATGAGAAAATAAAAGAGTGACTATTGACAGCAGCATGAGTGAGCCAGCGGAGAGGATGGAGACCTAATGCAGTCTTCGGCAATCAAAACCAGCCACGGTTTGGTATTGGTCTCGCATAGACCAAAACTCCTAATAAACTGTTAATGGGAAAAGCGATCATATTTATTACAGGAAAACAAGTTTATGATTACTACAGAGATGACATCATAACCCCCTGTGCCAGTTTAAACAATATTTGGAGAATTCATTTGTTTTGTACTATTTAAAATTATAGTGTGGGAGCCTATTTTAAGTGCGCGTGTGAGCGTGTATGTGTGTGTGTTGATGTATCCATGCTAATGTTTATTTAAATCCTTTATTTATAAAATTGATGTTCCTACGCCTAAAATGGAAATTTTCTGCTCTAAAATATCTTTTAATTGTGGAAAATTATTGTATATATTTACATTTTTCTTCACATTCACATCTGTATATTTATCACCAGGCACGTGCGCGTACACATCTGCGTGGTGACACCCATGTCTGGACCTTTCTGCCCTGCAGCTGGTGCTGCCACCCGTACTAAATCCCCCACGAAACGGCAAACACAAGGAAGTGAGCAGCAAAGCACAGCCACCCCCCCCCAACCCCAGACACCCGCCCTGGAGCTCCTGCCTCTGCCGACCAGCCCAAGGGGCAGGGGACAGCCTGGCCGCAGCACCCTGTCCCCAGGAGCCCACCACCGCTGGGGTGCTGCGGTGGCCCCGCTCAGCCCAGCCCCACAGGCACTGCTGGTGCAGCACCGATGAGCCACAGGCCACCTGCCAGCGGGGTCAGGGTACCTGCTGGTACCAGGGCCTCTGGGTCCCACCTCCTGTATGGGAGAGAGATGTCCCCCTGCTTCACCACCGCTCCCAGTGCCACTGGGCATCACAGCTGAGCACCCCTGCCCTTTCCGACTGAGCTGCCTCCCTTTCCCTCGCACACATTGGCAGGAGGATCGCTCCTTTGGGGGTGTCTTGGAACCCTCCAGGTGTGGGCAGCCTGGGATTTGTGCCTGCTCCAGCCCTTCTGCGCCTCTGCCCAGCCTCATGTGCCCAGCCCAGCTCTGCTGCTGTGGGGCTGAGACCCCTGGGAGGATGGAGCAGCCCTTGGGGCAGTTCAGAGGCAAGCACCAGGCTCCCTGCAGACCCACTGCCGGGGCTGGGATCCCACCCTGACCCCATCCCTTTTGTTCTGCAGCAGAGGGGGGGCTGGTGCCATCACAGGGGGTGCATCCCTCTGTTCCCCTCGGGCAGCACTGCGGGACAGCCTGATGGCCAGCACCCCCCAATGCCACTGCACAGTGCTGCAGCCTGCTTTTTGGCAAAATTCCCCTGCTTGGCTGTAAAACGAAGGGCCAGACGGCCAGAGACGGGCCTCCTGCCTTTCACCAGGATGTACCTGTCCTCCCAGGCAGGTCGGAGCTGGTCTAGACACCAGGGCCATAAATCTGCTGGCTGCTGCTGTGTGCAGCACTCCCACCATCTCTGGGACGGGGGGGAGGCAACCCCAGCATGGTCTGACGGGGAGCTCAGCGTCAAAAAAGGCTTATGAACAGACTGTCTGGAAAAGCTGGAAGGATCCTGCAGGAATACGCCCTACAGCCTCACCTCCTGGGCACCTGGGAAGCTTCAGCGGCACCATGGAGCATCCCGGGACCTCAGGAGAAGGGCCCATGTGCATCCCAGATGATGTGGGCACCCAGCATGCTTTTCTCAAAGTTTTCAGAGCACTTCCCTTCCTTTGCAAGCGGGGAAACTGAGGCACAGCCCAGGGTGATTTCTTCCTCTGAATGATGCAAGACTTTGAGTCACAGCCCGTTCCTGACTCATCCCTTGTGCCATGCACCAAAAAGGGGCCAGGGCAGACCTCAGTGCCCTGCCACTGGAAGCTGCCATGGGACACACTGGAGCAGGGCTCAACTGGGTGCTCAGGACTTGCAGCCACAGCTGTGGGGTTCAGGACAGCACTGTCCCCTCCTGGTCCCCTCTGCCCACCCACCTGGCAGCACCCAGCCTTGCCAGTCTTGGCCATCAAACAACAATGGGATGCATGCAGGAACTGAAAAAAAAACAAGGGTGAGGATGACTCTCTGTGGAAAACCCAGGAGAACTTGGTCTGGTGAACCCTGTCCCTGGTGTGTGTGAGTAGTGAGGAGGGTTGGGCCCAAGTCCCAACAGCCTGACCCACCTCCAAACCACTGCTATGCCCAGCGCCTGCGGGTTCGACACCCCCCTTGAGCACCCAAACCAAGCCAGCTTAGTGGGTAAAGGTCCCACACACTGCAGCTGAACATCTTCCTGGCAGAGGCATGGTTGAAGCATTAAGTAACGTTGAGTAAACTTTGTTTAAAGGAGACAGCTGTGCAACTGGAATGAGCTACAAATGAGTGAGATTCCCAGTGACGTGTCTCCAGCTCTGCTGGAGTCTCCCACCGCCCACAGCGCAGTGCTTGGAGGGCTCTGTCCCCGAAGACCAGGCGTGCAGCAGGAATCTGGTTGGAGTTTTGGCAGCAGGTTCTGGCTCGCAATCTCTCTGTTCAGAAAAGACTGCCCAGGGTACAGGTTTGAATGGTACGCACTGGCCAGCCTCTGTTCCTGGGCTCCCTTGGGATGCTACACCCACGCAAAAACCATCCCAGAGGGAAGTGTGCTTCCAGCACATCCTGGTGGGAGAAGGCACATGCCTGAAAAAAAAAAAACTACACCCCACTGGGGACAACCAGGCAGCCTGGGGCAGAGACCTGCCATTCCAGTTGAAGCTTTAAACACTGGTAGAAGGTAACTTCCTCCAAAACAGTCCAGAAAAGCAGTCAAGAATTCTCCTTTGGGTGCATCCTCCTACCTTTCAAGTTTCAAAAGCTCCCAGTCTTTCCCAGGGCTCTGAGAACGTGCCTGAAACCTGCTCCCACCTCCACCAGCCAGAAAGAGCTAAAGCACCATCTGCAGCGGTCAGCAGGTGACTTAGGCTTGGGCAGCTGGGTCGGGAGGGAGAGCTGAGCTGGGGACACAGCCTGGACAAGCCCCTTCCCTGAACTGCTCCTGAATGAGAGTCACTGCTGAAAGACGTGGCTGATAGTTCTGGAGAAACAGAGCAAACCCAGGTATTCCCTGGGAGGATGCCTGGACACAGCTGTTATGCAAGGGGTCCAAGGCCAGGAAAGGGATCTTGTGACAGCAAAATTAATTAAAAAAATTTTGTTAATTTTAAAAAAAAATTGCTAATTTTTCTGAGCCAGGGTAGCAAAGCCAGAGAAGGAAGAATACAGAAAGGGATGGAAATCTGTATTGTATAAGGACGTTGTGTTACTGGTGGGACTGAGGACCCTGGGGAATGACACTGGGGCAAAAGACCTAAAAGATGCAAAAAATCTCACTGATGAAGAGAAGCCACATTAAAGCAAATAACTGCTACGGTGAGAGTGGCTGAGGGGCTGATGAGACGATGTGGCAGAACAGTGCCAAGTATATGGCTGTAAGCAAGGGCAAGAGATTCTTGTGCTCTGTGAGAGCAGTGAACAGTGAAGGAAAGGGGAAAGCCCTGGGGTCCCAGGCTGAGGGAAGCCCCAGGACAGGGCCCTCATCTTACAGGTGAGAAGGGGCACAAGGTCAGCATCCCGTGGTCCTTCACAGCCAGCCAGGCTCACGAGGTTCCTGCAGCCTCATTGAGCTCCCGGGAAAGGAGACAAGGGTTAATGAGTGTGTTGGGGAGAAGAAGAGCTGAGGGGAGCATAGTCTGTCTGTGTGGGTGTGTTTAAATGTGTTCATCTCTAGAGATTCCTTAGATTGTGGTGTTATCTCTCACGGCAAGGGTTGGGGACCCAACTCAAACCGGAGGAAGTCCAAGCATCAGGCTCCAGCAAGTGGTGGAGCCTGGGAAGGGGCGAGCCGAGCCGAGGGGGAGGTACTCAGCTGGGGTCCTGTGCCCATTCCAGCCTATAAAAGGCTCTTTGCGTGTCAGAAACAGAATTGACTTCCACTCCTGACAGCTCCTAAGCTCCAATGTCTCCTAATAAACTCCATATCTTTATGCAAAAAGAGTTGATTCATGTATACAAGATACGCAGAACGATGAGGCTCAGAGCCAGCCTGAACTTCCAGGACAAGGAGTGCCTTTGCACGCTGGAGGTCTGCTTCGGGAATCTTCACTCTAATGACAGAAATCCAGGAAAAGGACAGCTTTTTTGTGTGACCGGCAGGGCACAGCAGGGTCAGAGTCCATTGCAGCAGCAGGCAGGGTGGAAGTAGCTGGCTGCCTCCAGTGAAGTTCCAGATGGACATTGCATGAAGACAGCCCCTGCAGAGTTGCAACACTGAGAAGTGACCTAAGAGGACATGCCCTCTGTGATGGATGGCAGTAGAAAACAGCAGTGACCCCACAGTGCCACCAAGTATGTCTGAGCTGGCAAAGAGGCCCGGGCATCCCCCAACAGCTACTGCGATGCTCAGTCCCTCCCGAAGGGCCAAGAGAAACGCTCAGAGAACTGCCCTCCCCCCACAGCATTCCCTCTCCCCATGCCTGTCATGCTTCACATTTGTGCAGCTTTCCTCTCAGTTGTCTCTTCTGGTTTTTTCCCTAGTGAGTCCCCTCTCCTCCATGCCACAGGGATGGCACTTCTCCTGATGGATGGGTACCGGCACAAAAAAATTACTCACCATCTCCCCCTCCTTTAGACTTTCATTCAAGAATGAAAACAGTTATGCTGAAGTATGAAAGAAAAAAGAAGCATGAATCTTGGATACCTGGGTTCACTTCCAGACAGGCCTACTATGACTGTGGCCCCTTTTTGTCCCCATTTTCAGTTACAAGAGGGGGCAGTAACATCTTTCTGCTTTGGATGCTTACGGTCAAGGGCAGAGCTGAGCGATGGAGAGATGTAAGCTGGTGGCACCTCAGGGGGCAAGCTGGGTTCATGCCAGCCCCTGCCATCTCTATCCTGGACACAGAGGCCTCTGCCCTGGGGTTTATTGAGCCTGCCAGCTCCCCACCCCAGGCACAGCTGGTCACTCCGTCCCCTTCCCCAGACATGGAGACAGGCTCCTCAAACGGCACGCGGCAGCCAGGGCTAGGCTTCACTGCCACGGGCTCTCCGCTTGCTCCCTGGCTGCTCCAGGCCACGTGGGAGCTGCTGCCAGTCTGGCCCTGGGTGCCCCACTGGTGCCCAGCAGCTCCGCTCGGGCTGTGCTGCAGCGCTCCTGGGCAGGGTGGCCGGGGCCAGCAGAAACCCGCCTGGGTTGTGAGATGTGCTTGCTGGCAGCCAGCAGACAAAATGTCCTTAAATCTCAAGTCCCCAGGGGAGAATGAATGTTCTCCATTTGCTGGGACGGCTGGGGTCTGCTGCGCCAGCCCACACTGACCTCTGCTCATGGCCTTGTCCCAAGGCTTCTTGACACCAAAAGACAATCAAGAAAACTCAGAGTGGAAGAATAAACACAGTCCGTGATACCCAATTTGGGCTGTTGGACACTGGGGAGGGCAGAGACACTTTGGGTGGATTTCACAAGCCTTTAGATAATTTACACTGGGGCACTGGGGTCGGAGGCTCTGGGCACTGTCCCAGGCGCCAGGGCTAGCCGGTCCCACCGCAGTCCCGCGCATGGAGGTTAGAGAGCTCCTCAGCTTGCCAGCTCAGACGGCAAGTCTGCCTCCAAGGGTGATGCAGTGTGACAGACCAAAAGTAACCTGAAGCTGCAAGAAGTCGGGTGTGGGGCAGCAGGGAAGCAAGAAGCAGCAGGTGGACGCTGATACCCAGGGCAGTGGAAGGTCTGAGAGCTCTTCCCCCCATTGCTGTGGCTGGGGCAAGCGGTTCAGCCCAGCCCCAGGTGCCACATGAACACAACACAAGAAACTGACGCTCAACCACTGCTGCACCACAGCTTATCAGGCTCCTGGGTTCACTCCTGGGGAAGAACTCTAGACCGTCGCAGGCCTCCTGTCCCACCGGCACCATGGGCATCCTGGGGTTGGCTCAGCCAAAGGTGGCATGCTGGGTGGAGTCCCGACGACCTCCCCATCCCACCCAGTACCACCTGCAAAAAGCATGCTTTCCGAGCACCCCAAGAGGCTTTCTTTTGCAAACTCTTCCAGATAAACCCAACTTATTTAGCTGATAATATATAAACAGTTTATCAGCTTTGCGCATTTGCAGTGCAGCGGGATGGATGTTGTTCTTGGAATTCTGTTTGGTCATAATATTTAGAAGAGGGCTCTGATAGCAAAGATAAGCAGCTCGCCTGCAGCAAATGGCTCGCGAGACACTCAGCGGAGCCAACATTCTGCAGGGAATGAATAAACTTGTAATGCAAGTTGTTTGTAAGTGGTTTTAGCTAAATGTCACATGTAAGACTGCACAGACATGCTCTGTCCAAGGTGTTTGAATTTATAGGAGCAAGGACTCAAAGTCAGGGGCCAAATTTGCTTTTAAACTTCCTTAAACAAATGTACAGAGGATAAAATACCTCTGGATTTGTTCTTTGAGCAGGAGTGTGAGCAAAACGTGTGCGAAGACATGGCCCATCCTTCCCCAGCAGGTCCTTGCCAAGGGGCTGTGTCTGCACCGTGCCCAGCATGGGCTGATGGAGTGAGGCAGGGCACCGTGACCTCTGCTGAGATCCCCCTGGCCCCCATCCGCTTCATGAATGACCTCTGCTGTGGCTGGCTCATTCACCTCCCCACATAAGGGAGATGGGGAAATACTCTCTTCCAAGCAAGTACCCAGTGAACTCTTGTTTTATCCCTTCTGACCACACGGCTGGGCTGTGCAGGGGTCCCGGGGAAGCTCTAGGCAGCTGTGTGCATCAGAGGTGTCCTGGAGCTGAGCTCCTCCAGCAGCCACACAGGTGCCTCCAGCCCTCGCGGGAGAGGTGCTTGGCAAGGGAGATGCCAAGACAGACCGAGGTCGCAGCTCTGCAGAAGGAGCAGGTCATGGCAGGGGCCACCTGGGCTGTCCCGCATTTGCAAGCCTCGTGTCCCTGCTGCGTGCGCCCTGCGTGTGGGCCGAGTGCTGCGGAGCAAGGCCAGGGCTTGGGCTCTGCGTGGAGCCTGGGGACACGCAGTCCCCTCCTCCCACACCACCAGCCTTGTCAGGACAGGCTGTTCTGCCAGCTCTCATCTGGGGGTCTTGGTGGGCTTCTATGCCCATTTCACCTGCTCTGCCCCTCCCTGCACTGCCACTGCAGGAGCCAGCAAAGGGTGTAACACAACCCACTTCTGCTGGCCACTGGGAGTAGTGGTGGCTGTCCAGTGACTGCCCACCCCATCATAGTCCCCCAAAACAGAGTTCTCCATGACAGCAGCCCTGAGTACCCCAGTGTCGAGTGCCTTTCTCCTCAGCACAGCCTTCCCTCCCCTTTGCATGTTTCTGGGACAGTGATGCTGTTGAACCACAAAAAGGCGTAACTGTGGGAGACCACAGCAAGGAAGGTGCCAAACTCCTGCCTCGCAATTGAGAAGACACACCGGGCAGTGCTGCCTGTCCACAGGAGGAGGTTCTGTGAAGCTGTAGGCACAAACCAGGAGGATGCTCTGTGGAGCTGTAGGCACAAGCCACCTGCCAGGATGGAGAGGGGAAAGCCCTGCACCTGCACTGAGACTGTGCTCTCTCCCTGCTACCCAGGTGTAGGATCAGGTACCATGAGCACTGCAACCAGCGCAGCTGCTGGTGCCCCATGTACTGCAGACTGTCCTTCACCCACGCTGCACCCCTGGAGCCACCAGGCACAGGAAAATCCACACTGCTTTATTTCACCTAGGTCTTCCTGACTGAATCCTCTCCACAGATGCACGCAGCATGCCAGTGCTCTGATAAGCTAAAAGGGCTTTTTATTTTATTACAGTCTGGAAGGAAAAACACACAAATGGTGGTGCTAATGTGTATTTCTTCTAATTTTGTTTTTAAGTCTGCTGCACAGCTCAGTAAAGGCAGGCAGACAGTTGCTCTCTCTCCTGTAGAGTCCATACAGGCTGAGTCTCGTACCAGAGTATCTGGTGGAAAATCAATCCAGCATCAATTGCATGAGCTCAGCTGGCTGGAGGAGCTTCACTGAGCCTCCTCTCACAAGTTACCTCAACCCTCAGAGGTGACTCCAAGCCACCTAAGATTTGGACAAGGATGCAAGAAAGGGAAGAGGCTGAAACCAAGGAATATTTGACTTGCCCGGTGTTGCATGAGTTAACAGACTCAGTGTTTCCAGCCCCCTAATTCATTGAACCTTTCCCCTCCAGGTACTAAAGAGTCATACAGGTCACGTTTCTCCTGTACCTCCTCATGCTAGAGCTGCAGAGAGCTTTGTTTCCAGAGAGTCAGCCTCCTGCCCCAACATAATAGCGCTGGGCTTCTTTAAGTGCATCTCCTAATTTCCTAGATTTATGAGGCCTCTACTGAAATGTTGAAGACAGCGTTTAGAGTCCCTAAGTTCTTGTTCTGCTTAATTCATTCCCTTTTTCCCCGGGTCTTGATTCCAGCTCAGCATGTGAAGCTCTGCCATTGCCAGCAGGCTTTCTCATTTCCAAAATGAGGCAGATCGAAATCTCTGTGATTCTGTTCCTTCCCCTTTCCCCATCTCTCTTCACCTTTTTTACAAGTTGTTTCATTGTCAAATTAACTGAAGGCTGGGCACTCTGTTCAATTGCAAACAGCCTGGCACTGGGGATATAAATTCCTTCGGCCAGAAATAGTGACTTGTTTTCCTAAGGAGGACACAGCGCTTGCAACCTGTATGGGCTCAGTGTTTTGACACATTCAGAAAACTTCATCCCTGAGAGCTCACCAGCAACACCAGTCCTACCACATTTATCTCCCCACTGTCTCCAGGGCTCTCTATGAGGAACAGATGCAGGATGAAGTTTCAAAAGCTTACTGATTCTGGTCACAGACTTGGACTTGGTCTCCACAGCCACAGAAATACCAAAAGCAACAGGTTTTGGGTACCCCAAGATTGGTACTTTCACCCTGAGGCATCCTCATGGAGCAGTTTCCCTTGACCCAGACTAATGGATGCATACACTCAGGGTGTAGGTGATCCATGATGCTTCTCCAGAAAATGTTTAGTCATATTAGTAAGAAAGATTTAACTAAAGCAATGTGATCGATTTACCTCTGAACTGACAATCAACACAGGGTAGTCGTGTACCTGATTCCTACTTGTGCTTAATTCTTCTACACTTTCCCAGACCTGCTGCAGTCCAACTGAGCTAGAGCAGACAGATCTGGCCATCCTCCTCTGGTCCTCCAGCACCACTGGAAACCAACACCAAGAAGTACCCTCTCCAGCTGCAGCCACAGGGGTGGCCAGCGGTACCAGCTCTTTAGAAACCAATGAGTGAAGCCCTGTCTCTGCTGCTCAAGGAACAGGAATCGTGACCTGCAAACTTGAGAGCAGTAGAAGAACCAGAAGCTGAACCAGCATCAGAGCAGAGCTCGGCTGCCCCCCCTCCTCTGTCCCAAGAGGGGCCCTCCACAGATGGGGTCCTTCAGAACTGCGCCAGCAGCTGTTGGTCTCCATTGAGATGCAGCCATTGAACAATCCCTCTCTAATTGGCATTGTTTGCTAAAAATAAACTCCTCCTGCTCAATGAAGCACAGCCAGAAAGACACAGCTCCCCCAGGGCTTGGGCTCTATCAGACTGGTTGCCCTCAGGCATGGCTGTGATCCTGCTGCAGGAATGCCCAAGCTGCTGGTGGTGGCACAGGCAAGTACAGCCCTTCGTTAGCTGGGTGAACTCTTCAAGACTGCAACTGCATGTCTTCCAGGTGCCAGCTCTTCCACAACATGTGGGGCAGCTGCCTTGGCAGTAGATCGTGAGTACCCAGCAAAGAGTTACTCCCTCTCTACCCAAGAAGGAGTGTCCCATGGGTTTGGGTCCATCCTGGGTGGTCATGTACCCCCCTGCATCCCCAACAGTAAGAGCATGGTCCCAGGCCACCAGCACAGAGACGCTCCTACCCAAACCAAGGGAAGAAGGCAGATAGCAAACTTTATATGCTGAAATGTCTCAAACTAACTATAAATGGTAAAAACTCAAAGTCTTGCTTTCTCTGGAGGTTTTCAAGCAAAATAACCCCAAGAACGGCAGCTTCAACTTTTATTCAGATGAGAAAACATTCTTTTATTTTTACATCATCTTTGTCCGTTTTTATCATAGGGATAAAGTATCTTTTATCTGGACATAATGCATCAAGTTGCAGAGTGAGTCATAAAGCGAATCTATACAATTGAGCCAAGGTGCTGTGCCTTGGTGAGGACTGGCAAAGTCTAAATGTCACACTCAAGGTCCACAGCCATAAACAGTCATCTCTGCTCTCTAAGCAACTAAAGTCTGCTTTGGTTGAAGTGGCAGAAGAAGCCATTGGTGTCACTTCAGAGACACTCACAGGAGGCTGTTGGAGAGCTGAGCATGGACCAGTCTGCATGAGTGAACCTTTCTCACACCTACTTAATTCATCCGAGATGTGAAGTTTATGGATCTGCTGCAGATTTCGTTACACACAGTGCCATATAGCAGGTGTGGGAGCTGCTGTGGGCTGATGGCTGATGCTCTGCCAGAGAGGACGGAGCAGAGTGTCCATCTGAAGCATACTTGGGCTCCCCATACGCGGTGTCAAACAGCGGATTAGCCTGGGGGCTGGAAGACACCAGGACACAGGTCTGCACTGCTTGTATGGGAAGGCAACCCTTTTCCACGCTGCAGAGATGTGCCATAAATGTAAAAAAGCAGGAAATAAAGCCTCATTCCTTTCTGGATTGCTTCAGACTCATGGTCCAGAGCCACCCTTGGTGGGAGGTGTGTCCAATATCCAATAATGTGCTCCCCAAGGGCAGGTAGATATATCAAACCCATGTCAAGGGTAAGACTTCAGACAAGCCCGTGGTTTTCTTTGCAAGGCTGAGGACCAAGAGAGGCAGCACAGCTTCCCAGAGCAGAGAAGGCTTGGTGCTGGAAATCAGCCAGCTCTCCAAAGAGCTCAGCCAGCCATGCCAGGGGACAGCAGTGGGAGCAGTCCTCCCTCCTCACCTGGCCAACTAGACCTGCTAGTGCACCTTGGTGGGGAGCAGGCTATGAGGTGGGCACTGAGCTGCCCTGGAGATGCCAGAGGGGGTTAACTGCTGCCCCGAGGGTGATGCAGAGCTGGCACTAAGTGTCCTCCACTCTCCTACCCATCCTGCAAAGATCCATCCTGCTCTCCTTCCCCTCCGGGACATCATCAGAAAGGGCACTGGCACCTCTGCAAGGGACAGTCATTCTGCCTGGGATGGGGACTTCCAGCTCTGCTCTGCTCAAGCTTCCCTGTCCAGCTTTGCCCAGAAAACAGGCTGTCCTGGGAGGCACAGGTGGGCAAAAGGCGCCTGTCCTGGGGCACCACCTGCCCCAAAAGCTGCCAGTTTGGATCCCATGAGCCCAGGCCAGGAAGGAAAAAGACCTGCTCTTTGTCTCTGCGTGTTGTTATTTCCCTGTAAAACCTTGCCATTAGTCAAACAACAGAGGAGCACACGAGAAAATAAACCAACTTGCTTCTAACTGCAAACTGATGCAGCCACCTATACATGGGTTTGGGGGCTCACAGAGGCAGTAGTTTATTAATGAATAGGTGAGGGCTGAAACGAGCTCCTCTGATCCAAAAGCAGCTTTCGAGGGCTGCCCCACTAGAGATGCCCATGAACTGCCTTTGGCTGCTAAATGAGAGGAAGGTTACAGGGAACACGGGGAGTCAGAGCTGTGGGTCCCCCCCAGAAGACCAAGGTGGGGTTGACAAGCAACATCTGCTCTGATTCTGCAAATCAGGACCTGGGCCACAGCTGGCACTCCCCAGGTGACAGATTTCCTCCAGTCTGGGACCAGCTCCTCCAGGGCAGACGTGACTCAGCTTTTACCTACCCTCTCCTCAGAGGGGTCTTTTACTCTCCAGAGCCCTCACCCACCTCCTCTCTCAACTCCTACAAAGCCGTTGGATTAAAATTCAAAGGTGAAAGCACAGCAGGAAACGCTTTGATACCAGGAGACGGACCAGCCGAGGAATGTTACAGGATTTTTCCATGACTGTTTCTTCTCAAGCATGTACACAAGCAGCGCTGGGTTATGCAATTTGCATCAGTGCCTTTTAGCTGCTCCATGCAGGGGAGAAGCGGGCATTATTTAGAATACCCCTCTCCTTAAATCAAGCTGAGAAACGTGCACGGCAGGACTTGCAAAGCACGCTGATTCCAAGTGTTTCCACCAATTTGTACAACACAGCATCTTTCCAAGAACGAGGGAAACTGTGAAAGCCCATAGCAATCTAATAATGCGCAGGCTGATGGGGAGTATATGTCCTGAGGGTAGGTGGCAAAGTCCTTGTGGATGTGGCCTGGCTTCACTGACAGCAGAGCCTCACCGCGTGGCAGGGCCAGAAAAGCCACTCTGATAAATGTACCCTCAGCAGCCTTAAGGTTTGGAATCACCTACCCTGGGGGAGGCAGCTCCCCTTAACCTTCCCACAGATGGTGTCCTTCCACCCCTGTGCTCCAGGAACACCCCACTGCTACCAGTGGCTCCACCATACTGGGCCATCTCAACAGCTGCTGGACACAGTCACAGTGCCACGTGAATGGCAGGAGACCTCAGCCTGAGGCTGAAACAAAAGGACATGAGAAGAAAGACACCCCTCACAGCTTCATCCAACATATGTGATGTTCAGAAACTTCAGGACCAGACAAGAGTGTGTCCTTCAGCTTTGAAGATCTCAGCTTTGCTGCCTGGCCCTATGATCTCCCTGGGGCTGGATTGTGGGAGGGCTACCTAGATCTCTAAGTTCTGGTGTTGGGGATGTGTCGAAGCTGTATGAGAGCTCCATTCTCAGCAGTAATCTCAGCTGGATGCCCCCCTTCCAGTTAGGAGGGGAAGTATGTTATTGAGGGAGCCAAACATCTCCTCTCTGAAGACTCAGAGACTCTGCAGAAAGCGTGGCCCAATGTGGGTGTTTGGTGGAAGGACTGTGCCTGCAGCACTCCTCATGCTGTTCAGTAGCACTCACATCTCTCATCCTGGAAATCATCACTAGCAGCTTGGAGTCATCATACTTGCAAACCTCTAGAGGGAACGTGGGAGCTCTGCTGCCCATGCGCACTGCAGCTCTCGCGTGTTTGGCTTCCCTCCGTCCTGAAGCCCCAGGCAGGAGTGGGACCATGGCTCCCTGTGGCTCCTGATGAGGGAGGATTATTACGAGCAGCTTCTGCAGGTTACATCAGCTTTGCTCCTGCTAGGCTGCTGCTTTCACACTGACCCGGGGAAAGTGCTCTGCCGATGTTCTTGCATGAGCTGTGCCCTAAGAACTGACCACGAGCAGCTGTGCTGAGCATCTGCGCTCTCTGCATCTTAGGATGACAACACCCAAGTGAGGGAGAAGAGCTGGGCAGCACAGCATCCATCTGCTGCTGCTTGGTCAGTCACCCCCAGCCTTTCCCCAGCACCCTGCAGCTAACGGGATGCCTCTGCAGCTGTCTGCGGGTGGCTCGGTGCAAGCACACACAGCACAGCAAAACCCCCAGCATGCTGCCGTTCGGCTCCTTGCTTCCAGATACGGCTGCTCTGGAGGAATCAACTCGGTGCATGTCTGCGGAGCTCAGCGCCAGACTGGGTGGCAGAACCAAGCCCAGTGCTCCCAGCCAGCCCAGCCTCCTGGGGACTGGGGTTTGGCTTTTATTTTTAGTTCCTCCTTATCACTAAGGAGGCGGCTGCCAGCTGCTCCCTTCAGTGCAGCACAGGAGAAATAATCAGCTCTGGCAGCGACTGCGCTGGCAGCAGAGCTGGTGGCTGGTGAGCCAGGAGAGCGTGTGTCTCGCTGCCCTCAGCTCTGGGGAGCGGAGCAGAGAGGCACCCTGAGCACAGGCAGGTGCACTTCCCTGCGGATCCTCATCCTGGCCACACGCAGCACATTCACCCCCAGAAAACAGTGTTCAGTTTGCAAGTGCTAGGGAGAGAGGCCCGAAAACCATCCGTGTACCTGTGCTCATCACTAGCAAATGAAAAGTTCTCTGTCTGCTGGCTGCTGCTCCAGGATTTAGGATGCTTTGCATACACACCTCGGGGGTTGTGCCCCAGTTTTGCCGTGGGTAGAGCTGCCAGACTTTTGTGCCAGGTATGACTGCTGTGACTGCTGTGACCCAAATTCAGCAATGGCTCTGGACCACCTGCCTCAGCTGAATCCTTGGAGGAAGGAGTCTAATACAAGTGGGGGAGAAAACATGGAGAGGGGTGAACCACCTCTGGGCATGCGACAGGGACCCCTGGGCTGCGATGCACATTCCCTGGAGGGGTTACCCTAAAATTGATGTAGTAACGTCTTTCCTAAGTAAAGGGAAGGTCATCCAGACTACAGCATAGGCTCAGCCATGAGCAAAGTTGCCTCCATAGCACGCTGATAATTAGTAAGAGGAAAGCATATTTCCAGCTAGCTCAGGAAAGCACAGCACCAGGCAGGCAGCGCAGAAAGGTCAGGGATCATGGCTGTATGTGTCAAACGAGGGCAAACGGCACTAACTGCTGAGGTCCACTCGGGCTTTCGGCACAGGGTGGAGATGGGAGAGGCAGAGTGGGAAGTCTGGGAAGCAGCTGGAGCAAACTTTACTTTGCTGCCTCCAGGCAGCTGAATGCTGCAGCCTGTCCAGAGAGTGGAGGCCAAAGGTGCTCTGAAAAAGGTGCTCTGAAAAAATCAGCTACAACCTGGATGGCTGAGGAAGGAGCTGCAGCACGGTGATCTGGATCACAGCTCAGCAAGCAGGTGCTGTGCAAAGTCTCAGAACGCACCACAGACCGGGCCATCTGACTCTGAGACTCTGCCAGATGCCAGGCAGTACTGGCCATGAGCTTTGAGGAAGGTAGGAATGGCAAAAGCATTTCAGAGAGGCTCAGGTATCTTTCTGCACCACCTCCCATGGAAAAGCCGCCATCCCCTCTATCCAACACATCCTGTTCTGGGTCAGCATGAGGGAGGAACAGAGAAAGCTGAAACCCCACTGAAATCGCAGGAGGTCCCTTGTGGTTCCTGGCTCAAGCTGATGCAGATCCATTTCGGCTGAATGCAAGATTATCTTGACAGCTTGAAAGCTATTCTTAAATGTAGCTCGTGCACAGCGTACTACGTAGCTGGGGGAGACACTGTAAATCACTGCTTGGTGGACATGGGATACCAAATAAGTGAAGGGGAGATAAGAGACCATGATATAGGTGTGACTCACTTTGACAAATGTCTTCAAGATGGCAATTCAAGGCCTCGTTATTGCAGCCACATGAATCAGTGGAAAAGGCTGCACTACGACCAAGACCTGGATTAATGGATGGTTCAGTGGACTCAGACTTGCTACCACATCCTGCAGCACCTCACAATTCCCCCTGGAGTTAAGGGCTGCTGAGCTGATGGACAACAGCCACGACGCCAGAATCAGAGAGGCTTCTGGGGCCAAAGTCAATTCATTCTAGAGCGAGAAGTAACAGCATCATCTCCAAGAAACACGGCAGAAGAGCTCCAGGCAGAGCGCGGATCATTCCCAACACAATTTCTAGGCAGCAAAGGGAATCCCAGGGTAAACAAGACTCCAAACCTTCCTGGTGGTCTGCACTACCCAAAGGTGGCAAACATACAGCGGCTGAGCAGCAGCCAGCAAGTCCCTGACCCTGCTCCCTGTTCCAGCCTGACCCTTTGGAACAGGCAGCTTTCCCATAGCCCTGTCCCTTAGGCAAAAGCAAAATGCTACTGGTGATACAGGAGAAGCTCCACCTCGGCTCTTCAGGACCCAAGAGGCAAGGGAGGAGGAGAAAGCAGACAAATTCCTACATCTCACAGCATGTCTGATCCTGCCTTCCCTCCTGCTCTGTGGCTCGGCCACCACACTCTCCTTCCCTTTCTACCTCTGCAGAGATGGGCATGAGAAGGGACAGGGCAAGAAAAACCCTGGCAAGAAAGCAGAGCAGATGCAGCATACTACTGGAAAACTGCCCAGGATGAGCAATGTGGGGTTGGGGAGCAGCTGCAAACTTGGTATCCTCAGGGAATCACTCTGCAGCGAGACCCTCAGCCCCTCACTCAGGAATCAAGGATACACCTTGTGTAGGGAGCTCAGATGTGTCCAGGCAGCAATTGTCCCCCACCAGAGGGTCTCTAACCACCCAGAAACCCCAGTATGATGCTGTCTTGGCTGCAGAGGCAGAAGACTGAGTCTGCAAGGCTGCTGTTCGGGAGCACCCATGCTATGACCTGCAGGATGTGCTTGTGGGGTGTTGATACTAGATCAGGTTTATATTTTCTCCATATCGTTAAAAGCGGCCCTGTCATCTGCAGTGTCTGGACTGGAGACAGCTCCACGACAGGAGCCAGGAAGCAAGCAGCAGTCATCTTCCAGCCTTGGCGGGGCTGCTCCTTTCTCAGACAGGTCAGCCAGTCCTTTGGACCAGCCCTGCAAGGCAGAACGGGTCTTTAAATGGTGAGTTTTGAAGGTGCCAGCATCTAACTCAACTGCTTCTCTTAATTTTTGCCTTCTTGCCAGTCCTCTTGTTTTACAGACAGGACATATCACTTTTCCTAATTGCTCAAGGACTCTCTGGCCAGGACCCGCGTGCGGGTTTCCGCCATTAATAACAGACACGGAGCCATATCTCAACCACTGTCCATCTCCCTTGCTCACAGCTCCCTCCCTTTCAGGTGTGTCTCTGCCAGAAAAGATTTGGGATCTGTGGCAAACTCCAAAGCTCTCTAAGTGCCGTTGGCCTCCTCCGCTGATCTCCAACCCCAACAGAGTGACTATTTACTTGCTCAGTGCAAGTTTATCCTGGAAGCCCTCATCGATACTCAGCCACATTTGTCACTTGAGTCTCTGCAGACCCTCTGCCAGTTCAGGTGGAGTTTCTTACTTCTCCCTTTCCCCCCAGCTCTTAGCTCTGCTCGGGCCAGCTCAGAGAGATGCCTGGCTCTAAGCCACACATCAAGAGCTGGTATCAGATCTGGATCACTGAGTCTCTTTTTTATGGGGATAAGTTTGGCAGCAATTGGTCCACTCTAGTTGATTGCTAAAACCTCTCCTCTCGGCTGGTTTTCCCAGCCATTCATTGCACCAGGATCCCAAACCACACCAGAGGCACGTCCTAGGGACATTTCGCTCCAGGCAATGGTCTTTGACCCCATGTGAGAAGAACAGCCTTCCAAGTCCTGTACCAGCAGGAGATAGACAACCGCAAATGCCAGGTTCTGCCCATCTCCACCTCCTCAGAATCTTCCTTGCTGGCATTCAAGCAAATGGACTTTCTGCCCCAGCACCTTTTCCACAGGTCTTCTGGGAAAAAAGTGATCTTTAACACTGCTGGTGAGGTGTCCACTTCTCCAGCTCCTCTCCATTCCTGGGGTAGTTTTTGCAAATATCCCCATTATCTATCTCATCTTAGTTGACGAGGAATATAAACTCACAGAGTCTGTGATGCACACACTTAGTGTGTGTGCAAGCCCTGGGGTTCTATGAGTTTGCACTATTAGAAACACCAGCATTTGACTTAGATATTTCTTTTATACAGTCTTGCTTGTTTACCATAAATTTTGTACAAAATCCTGGTTTTCCATACAATGTTGAGCATCAAATCATAGGGGAAACTCACTGTGCTCAGAATCTCCAGACTTCCCTGAGTCACTGCTCTTCCCAAAAAGTCCTGTCTTAGAAACTGGCATTTTCTCCCTGCCCAGCAAATGCTGGAGCACACAGTTGCCTCTTCAAGGCATGATACTTTATTGCTCTTAGTTCATGTCATTAGGAAAAGTCACAGCAAAAATCACCATTAATCCTAGAAGTCTTTAAAAATACTACCTATTGAATAGAAGTTCTATATTAGAAGAACAGAGCAGCAGGAGACGAGACAGACAGTTTTGCACTGCACACGTTCACAAGAACACACCACAGGCTTGGGAGATACATGGCTTCTGGATATGGCAGAGCGGATTGAAATACCACAAGCCTGACCTGGTCAGCTATGTGAGAGCTGCTCTTTTCTGACCCTAAACCAAGGAGATCAAAGACATTTGCACGTTCACTCTTTTTTCCTAAGTGTAAGCTTAGTTCTCATAGCTCCAGAAAATCAGAACAGCTCACAGACATGTCCTTGCTGGAGGAATGTTCACTTCACATTTCTTGTTTAATATTCCAATGAGATTTTTTTTTTTTTAAATTAGTAAAAAAAATCATACAACGCACTGCTGCAGTACTGAAAGTACAACCCAATAATTCAGAGTAAACTACCTTACAAGACAGAAGAACTATGTCCCCAGCCAGCCATTTGAGCAAAGAAAATTCCTGGTTAAACTCCTAAGAGAGCCGGCCGGCGCTGAGGATACAGTTAGGGTACTCCGGTGAGCCTCATGCTCTTTAAAACACTTCTGAAAATTCCTGATGGGGGTTAGCATCCAGGAGGAACCTGGGCATCCCAAAAGACCCTCAGGTCAGCCCAGCCTGAGGTGCCCACAGCTGCAGTGGCAGATCCGGAGAGCAGAAGCCTGGTCGCAGGGTGGTAGGGGTCTCTTTATGGTTTGCTTTCCCCTTTGAGTTCGTCTCCCCAGGGTGGGATGCCCTGTCCACATGCCCCCACAGACTTGGACAACAGGCATATTTTGGTGAGCACTGGCGTAGAGCAGGCCAAGGCACAGCCCAGGACTTCTGCTCAGAGCAGGCTGGTGGCCCTCCAGCTGCACGGTGACACCACAGCATCTCCCAGGTGCTGCCAACGGCTGGAGAGTGACCCATGGACCAGAGCCCTGGCTGCCCCGGGGCGATCGACCCCAGCCCCCGGCAGCCCTTGGTGGAGCAGTGGGTCTGAGGGTTTCCAGATGTCCCGAGGAAGCAAGGGTGGCTGTCGGAGCCTCCTGCGAGGGGCCTGCGCCTAATTTGAGCTGTCCCCGGGAAGGCAGAGCGGCCTGGGAAGCACGCTTTCTAGCTCCGCGCGTTGAGCAATGCGTGCTGGCCCCAGTCGGAAGGGCTGGCCCCGCATGTGCATCTTGCTTGTTTTTCGTCTCCCAAGGGGTCAGGCAGTCCCTGCAGCGCTGTTAAATGCAGGCTGTCTTTCAGGCTTGCTCCTTGCCAGCAGTCTCTGTGTGAGGCCAGAGCAGTTTGCTTGCACAAGACAACAGAAAGTGATTTTTACACTTGACAACAATGAAGTATTCTTGCGTTTAACAACAAGTATGTGCTCTCTAGACTCAATGCCTTTTGGAAAAGCCCTTAAATCCATCAGTCCCCTCCTGCCCTCCCAAGGGGAGCAAGTGACAATCTGTCTGTGCTCTGCTTCTGCCTGGGGGGGATGTTCTGGGGCAAGCTGCTTGCGTCCTGTGGGACAGCAGACACCCCAAACCGCAGGGGAGGAAGAAGGGTGGGAATCCAAGCCAGGAGTTGTGGCTTCAGCTTGTTGATGTGAGGAAAGGTGGAGAGGGCTGAGGGAACAAGAGGTGGCTGAAGTGCATGCCAGTGCTGCAGTGGGGGAGCCCTGGGCTCAGCGAAGGCAGACCTCGGGGACCCCCACCCAGGTGCAGAGGAGGTGAAGAGCCTCGGGGCTGTCACAGCAGGGCCACATGCAGTCTGGCACCCTGCTGCTGCTCGCACCCAGAGCTGCATGGGAGCAGGCAGGCAGCCGTGTGTCACGCCAGGGGATCGGGGGAGCCGTGAAACCCTGCGGTGTGCACGTGGACGGGGTCCTCGCACTGACCTGCGGCTCCCTCCTGCAGCCACCCTGGGAATGGTCCTAAAGCAGCAGCGTGGGCTCAGGCACAACCCATTCCTGGGGTGCTGCTGCCCCAAGCCATGCTGTCATGATTAGGGAGGGCAAACCACATCATGCTGACTCTCAAAGGAAGTTTGGAGTGTTTCATTTTTTTTCCCTTCCAGTATGACCACAGAATTAAGATGTTTTGAGTGAGGAGCTAGCCATGTTTGCTGCACTTCAAGCCACTCTGTGGCACCAGAAAACATCATTGGAAAGCTGATTTGGCAGGATTTCATCGTGAACTGCCAGTCTGGAAATTGCAGGTGTGTTTGGCAACATCTTGTACGGCTGCACATTACTCCCACCTCCCAGGAAGCACACCCCGAGGAACACCAGCAAGAGAGTCAGACACCACCAGAAACTCATCCAGAACAAAAGCTCAATCCAGTCTAAGAGCCATTCCAAATATTTGTGTCCCCCCCCAAAAAAAATGGAAAAAAAGAGAAAAAAATTACACGTAGGGAGCATCGAGTTGAATCAAACTGAATATCATCATTTCTCACCATCCTTTCAAAGGTCCCTCTCTGTTGGTTTTCAACTGAAAAATGCCACTGATAAACCACTTGCATTCAATCAAAGCCACCTGGTTTGGATTCTGAGACTTGCATTCACTAAACCAATTTTTTTTTCCTTTTTCCTGAGAACAGATCTTTTTCTGTGCAAAACACCCATTTCAGTGAAACCTTCTTGCTCAGCAGAAAAGCTCCTGGCCTTGAGAAGCAGAGGAGGAGGAGGAGGCTGAAGACCAAACCCTGCAGCCCAGGAAGAGAAGATCCATGGCTGGTGCCCCAGCCGCCCCAGGGGTACGCATGGCGCCTGCCCTGTGCCGGAGCTACATCCTCCAGCCCACCGCTTCAGCCCAAGCAGGCTGGGCTGTGCCCACCCCCCCAGCACAGCCACACTGTGACACCCCAGGGCTGTGCAGAGGGTGGATATGGGGCTGCTGTCACACCAGCCCCAGCTCTGCCCCATCCCGCAGTGGTGCCAGGGCTGGTGCCCTGTTAGTGGGGACGGAGCCCATCCCTCCACCCTCACATGCAGGGACCTGCTCTCCCAGGCACTGGCCAAGGATACTAAAGCAAACGCACGCAGCTGGTATTCACAACATGCACTCGGTCAGAACCGAGCGGCTGTGGGGCATGGTGTGTATTTCATCTCGGCTCGGCGTGATGAGGTATGAGCTCATCGTGTCTGCCATGACATCACATGGCATGGTAACCCACAGCCCGGGGTATCGCACAGGGTGTGCACATCGGGTATATATTCCCCTTAGAAACGTCTGGCCTATAAATGCCAGAATCTTCCTGCACAGAACTAAAAACATTTATTCTGGAAGAGCCTAGATGCTCGTGGCTAAAGGCAATAAATACAGATTTAATTTCATAGTTAATACCCTGTCCAGGGTAAAATGCTCATTTTTAATATCGTTGCCTGCGATCTGACATTACCAACAAGATGTTGCAATACAATATCTGAGTCATTGCACAGGAGATAATGGTATTTTCTTGAGTTCAATCTGGAGGAGAGTTGGCCCCATTAATCAGGCTTGAAAAAACGATGCCAGAGAGTCTGCCAGAGAGTCTGTCTGGCCTGTTCTGAGCACGAGTTACGTGACCCAGGGCTGCAGGGAGAGGGGAAGAGCGTGAGCAGACCTGGATGTCATGATGGGGGATCTCCCAGGAGCATTTCTCACGTGCACTGGCCCTTTCTTAGGGTCAGCCAAGAGTCTCCTGAGTTTGGGGTACGAGAGAGTCAAGAGTGACCTGGTCGCTCCAGCTCTGCCTTCCTTTTCCACCGCCCCAGGGGAGCTACCATCCCACAGTGTGACCAGGGTGCCTCGGCACAGCTGGCATTCAGGATCCAGGGTGTCCTGGTGGCATGGAGGAACTGGCCGGAATGGCAGGGTCCCTCAAGTCTGGCCATCACCAGGGCTGACAGACTCATTGCTACCGAGCCCAGGGCCAGTGGTGGGGTACAACAACCCTTGGTAAAGCAGCTGAGCAAGGAACGTCCATTATGGACAGTAAAGTCTCCCAGGTAGGGACATGGGGAAGGGAAGCCATGAGCAAGCATCCCATCAAAGAAATACTGCCTTTAGAAGCATGTGTAAGTCTTGCAGGTCTCCTCAGGGTAGGAAGCAGAAAAGAAGGATGGGAGCTGGGAGAGAAACCTGTTTGGGCCGCCTTGGGCTCTGGGAGTGTTAATGGAGCTCGAAAGGTCTGGAGAAAACCAGGAGCTCTCCCAGGAATAACAGGCTTTCTTTTCTGCAGGCAAGCAGGAACGTCTTCAGTCATCCAGCAACACCAGCGTGGGAGGGAGATCTCTCTGGCAGAGTGCTCTTTAATCTGGCAGGCAAAACCCAGGATCTATGCAGAAATATGCAATGTACTTTTAACACTGAGCACTATTGGCCCATTGGACCAACTTGGCTGGGGACGCGGCAGATTTGCTTTCAGCTAGAAGGCTTTAATTCAAGACTAGGTACCTCCTTGTAAAATAAAAGTTTTTTCTTGACCAGACGTTGCAGACAGGATGCAAGAATCAGCAGATGAAAGCCCCTCGCCTGCTATGCAGAGGTCAGAGCATATGATTCCTTCTGTCCTTGAAAGCCAGTAAATGGTTCTGCAGATACTTAATGTGTGAATGAAAAAAGTGACTCATGAGAGTCTGGAGGTAACCTTACCTCCAGAGGCAGTGTGCCATGCTGGGGAGAGCAGAGGCTGTAAGACAGAGCTCAGCCCACTCTGTGGTCTAAGTCAGGGGGTTGAGGGAAAGCAGAGTTTTCATGAAGGCTCCGTTCAAAGCATCCTGATCAGGAGGATGCACAGACGGAGACTGTGCTGAGACCTCCTCACCCAGTCATCTGGAAATTGCCTGTGGGTCAGCAGAGACCCAACCCCATGGCTTGAGTGGCTGGTCCACTCTGCAGCTCCATGGCTTTCTGTGGCTTTCAGGCAGGGAAGTGCCTGCAGTGGTCTGCCCAGCTGTATCCACAGCCACCTGCCTCCTCCTGGTCACACAGCAACCAGCTGTGTTGGGCTTGCAATGGGGTGCAACCGCGTTGGGCTTGCCCTCTTCCCTCTGTGCACCACCTGGCACGCAATGCTGGGTGCAGAAAGAGGTCTGGTACCTCCTCCCCAGCCGCTCTTCACTCACTCACTCCCCACAGGAACACACGAGCTCTCCACCACACAGCGTGGTTTGGCTGCTGGACCAGCACACGCTGCCCAGCTGTATTTCCCTGCATCTTCTGCAGATAAAGGAGTTGGTCACCTGCTGCACCACTGCTCTGGATTGAGGGAGAATGGTGGGACCCCGTTCCACGGCAGAGGAGTCCTGCCAGGAGCTGGGCAACTCATGAGAGATGCCAGCTGTAGGCATCCTCCGTGGAGTAAGTCACAACTGCTTGCCTAAATGTTCTGTCAATGAAATGTGGTATTTTGGACATCAGATTCACAGTTTCAAAAGGAAATATACATTTCCTACCAATAAAAAAAAAAAAAAAAAAAAAAAAGGAAATTGGGTTTCCAGTGAAATCTGAACAACCCCAAAGTGATTACAGAGTTTCTCATTTTAGCTGCCAGACTCAATTTTGGGGGAAAATTGGAGAGTCAAAAAAAGTTTCAGACTAAATGTCTCAATCTTCAGTTGCCAAAAGAGGGACAATGCCATCTTCACGCTGCTGGATTTTAGACAAGCCTAATTTTATTCAAATTAATATACATTTTGACAGAAAACTTTTCATGATAACAACTTCTCTCAGGGACAATTTCCATTTCCCGGTTCTGTGACCCTAAAATGCACGCCAAATGTCTCTAAGAATCAGTGTTTTATTTTATCTAACAGAAAAGCAAAATGACAATAAAGTGAATACTTAAAGTGAAGCTCTGTTCTGAAAATATATCTATTTAATGCTAAAAAGATTCAGTTTCACAAAGCTGAAAACAATTATGAACCAAATCAATTGGGAGAAGGAATTTAATCAGAAAAATGTGAATGCTAAGTGGGAATTGTTGAAGAACATTTTACGCGTTGCCCCAAAACCACAATCCCACAATTGAGAAAGAAGGCAATGTTGGTTAAAGAAAAAGACGACTCTGGCTTGCAAGGGAAGTGAAGACAACTGTGAAAAATAAGAAAACCATATATAACTTAAGAAAGTGGAAACTGATAATAATGAATGAGAAGTGAAAACTGTAGAAAACTGATAAGGAAAGCCAAGAGCTGAGGACAGTGCATGGGCTGCAAACCTGAAGCTAATGAGAAGCAATTTCTCGCAATATAAAAGGAATAAATATAGCTCTTCTGAAGTTGTTGGTTGGATTAGTCTGTCTCTGGATGGATGCGCTAGAGCAATCAACAGCAACAGAAGAAAGCTCATGTTTGCCAATGTTTACAGGAGTATTTGGCTGGGCCAGATACTGGTAGGGCTGTCAGCCTGGCATCAGGTCTGGGCAGTCACCTCCAAAGGCTACTACGGCATGCAACAAATAGAGACTTAAGTAAAGAAATATGATTAATGCTAATTCACATAGACTTACAGAAAAGAGAACATGTCAAACTAAGTTTCATCTTTTTCCTGAAATTACAAATTTGATTGATAAAAATAATATTGGTGGTGTAATATACTTAGACTTCTGCAAGGCAATTGACTTGGTACTTGTATGACATTTTGATTAAGAAACTAGAACAATACACAATCAACATGGCACATATTAAATAGATTAAAAGCTGGCTGGGTGACGTGTCCCAGATGCAATTGTAAATGGGAACTCCTCACCCAGCAGGGGTGGATTTAGTGGAGTTCCCCAGGGGTCGGTTCTTGGCCCTCGTGCTATTCAATGATTTTATCAATGATCTGAAAAAAATATTAAATCATCTGTGGTAAAGTTTGCTGATGACACTGAGATTATGTGACCAGCAAACAGAGAAGAAGCCAGATCACTGCTGCAGAATGGCCTGCGTTGCTGGTTAAACTGGGCACAAGCAGACAGTTAATACAGCCCAGTATAGCCATACGTCTCGGAGCAGGGCGGCAGACTGCTGGCCACGCGCCCAAGCTGGGGCAACCTGTCCTGGGAAGCGGTGACCGTGGGACCCTGGGCAGCCTGGTAGAGCTTGAGCTGGCTGTGGGGCACCAGGGGCACCAGGGGCAGGAAAGCAATGATACTGCCTCACATTCAGGTGCCTATGTCCACCCAGCACCTGGTTCTGGTTCTCAGCGTGCACCAGGATGCTGAGAGCCTGGGAGAAAAGCTGTGAAGGTAATTATGGAGAACCAGCCTTGCAATGAGAGACCTCCAAAGCTCAGTCTATTCTCCTTGACAAAAAACTGGTGCTGGGGTATCCAGACCACAAATATTTCCCCACAGAAGACTCTTCAACCTCGCAGACAGAGATTTAGTGTGACCCAATGTCTGGAACCTGAAGCTAAGCAAACTGAAACTAATAACATGGCAAAATGTTTACTGGCATACCAGCAAGGGTAATTCACCCCTGGAACGATTTGCTAAGGCAGTGTGGGAACCTCCATCATTAGCAATGTTACATCATGCTTGGTTGCTTGCTCTGATTCCAGCAGAAATGAATCTGGGCTCAGATTATACCTGGTAGCCAGACTAGACAGTTACAAAGGTATCTCAAGGCCTCTTAGTCCAAACAATGATGGAAAGGAACTCCAAAAATTAAACCATCACTACTCCTGCTGACTCTGCTTGTACTGGCAGGCAGGGACCGAGTCCCACTGCTCCCTTTCAGTCATGACTCATTGACAGCAAAAGCCCCAACATGGGTGTTTTTCCTGTTGATAAGTTGCTATAAAACCCACTATGTCTGTTTCTTAGACCTGCAGTGATCTTACAGAGCAAAAGAGGTGAATTATCACAGCATCTGGTGGCCCAGACCCAGCTATTAACTTCCCAGCTGACATGCCCTCCACTCCCCTCCCTCCCTCCCTCCAGCACTGCCCCCTGCCCAGAGCTCACACATCTTCGGTTCTCCAGCTGCACCCAGCCTGCGGGGCACCAACCTGGCATCCCTCCAGCCGTGAAGGCTCTTCTGGGACCCCAAGCACGGGGAGAGCTGCTGCCATCCATATTTCATTACATGCCAGGAATTGTTCCCAAAAGTGTTTTCCAGAAACTCTGACCTCTCAAAACTGACAAGGATCTGAGATGTCCTGTCCTGGGGCCAGACTGCTCGGTCACCCTCCACACCTGGGTGAGCAGGCTCAGCCTTGATGGTCAGCGGTGGTTAGGAAGCAATTTGTCTTGCACTAAGCAGGTGTCTAAATAAGAGCAGGGAATCCACTACCTAAAAATGCCAGCTTCTGTGCAGTGAGACTGACCAGGGACTCCCGATTCCCTGCACGGCTCTACCCTGAGAAACTCTGAAGCATCTTCAGTGCCTTGGAGTCAGGAGGATGGTGGCTCTGCCCAGGAGCTGGCAACCTCTGCATCCTGCTCACAGGGAAGGCAGCTCCAGGAGGTGTGTAAGGACTGCAGAGCCAGAGCATACACCTTGTGCAGACCAGAGCATGGACATGGTCTCAAAAAAAAGCACAACCATGGCTACAGATAGCCAAGGGCTTCTTGCTCCATTTCATCAGGGATTTGGGACCCTCACGAGCTACTGGAAGAAGGGGGTTGGCAGAAAAGCCAGCCCACGGAGAGGCCACTATCCACCCTGTTGCAAGAAGGCAGAGGATGAGGGGAGGAGAACCAGCTCCCGGAGCCCTGCACACAGCTGCTTGGCCATCATCTGGCTTGCACGGGTCCCCTCTTCCCACTGCCCACCTGCCTGCAGCCACTGGGAAGAGGCAGGCAGGAGACAGGCAGGGCGCTGCTTGCCCTAGCAGGGCAGAGGCCAGGCTACCCTGCGGTTCCGATTGCCATCATTCCCAAGTGGGAGGAGTGGCTTTGGTTTGCTCCGGCTGCCTGTATGCCAACATCAAACATGTTTTACAACTGACCTGCAAAGAATGTGTGTCACTGCAGAGGATATGTAGCCCTGGAGAACATAAAACACAGCTGCATTGTTTAATAGTATCTCATCCACCAGATCGGAATAACAGGCGAAGATGATCTCAGGGAGATAATTCTACTGAGTGTGCTAGCAGGACCAACTCCGCTACCTTCGCCAGTGGAAGATTCTTATAAATTCACTCTTCCTGCCATCCTTTTGCAAAGGGTCAGAAGATGTACTGACAATAGCAGCATGCAAATATTTCAGAACTTGGCCACACGCTGAGCAAACACTCTGGATAGCTTCACAAGTAGATTAAAATGCCAGATCAGCGAGCAGTGGTGCACTTTAAATATGCTCACTAATTTATTAAGTTTATTCTTAGCAAGCTTGCAGGCTTCAGAAAGTTAAATTTCTCAGTGACAAATGGCTGGGGAGCTGGGCAGCCAGAGCGTGCGTGCTGCAGTCAGATGGCCCCAGAGAAGGCAGTGCAGGGGAGCAGATACCACCAAGTGCACTGTACGGGTGAAAATCCCCAACAGAAGTGCCTGCATGGGCTTATTGTCAAGACTGCTGCACAGCTACAGAGTACAAAACCAGGGCTCTTGGCACATCCAAAGAGCTGCTGACTCCCACTCTGCGCTTAGACATCCCTTATCTCTTCCTCTAGGCCTGGCAAGTGTGCTGTGGGTTAACCACTGTGAGCACCAGTGCTCAGCGCACTCCTTATGTCCCGGCTTTAACAGGTCCCCTGTGCTGTAGTAACAGCAGCGCTCCCCTTGCAGTGGCACGTCGCCTCCTGCACCCAGGGCTGAGCCAAATGCACCTTCCCCCATCAGAAAACCATCTGCTGTGGTCCCAAATGACAGCCCTGCCCCTCTTCTCAGGTGCCCTGATCATGCTGTGTCCAGGACCTCTCCACCCTTCAACCCTGGCTCTCCCTGTGCTCAGCCCACGTGAGCCAGACACTTGGACTCAGGAGCCTGTGGATGCCTCATCCAAGTCAAGATTGGTAGGAGGTGTCTCAGAGGGGGGACAGCAGTCTAGAAAGACACATCTTGAGGCAGCAGTCGTGGGGCACCACTGCTGCCCAGCCTTCTGCCTCTGCTGTTCCCCATGGCTCTGCAGTCCCGGGGCGGGCTCTGGAGTAGCAGGGTTTCCTCAGGAGGAAACCAGTGCTGGCCCTGCTGCTTGAGATAAATATTTTTGGTATCCTTCTTGTTCAAACTGAGCTAAGGAGGGTGTTTAGGAGCCCTTGTGAAAGGCTGTGTGTCTACCTTTCACTATCGCACACTCCTGAAGGTGAAGCAGGACAGCAGGACAGACCTCTGGGATGATGCAGAGTCCCCTGCAGCAACATTATCCAACCTCTTGGGCCCTGGGAGGACCCTGGTGGCCCCATGGCACTGGGCACCATGTGGACATGAGAGTCCCTGCTAGGAGGGCCCTGAAACTGCTGCATTGATGGAGATAGAGGAGTCACACACCTTCTTCACACCTACTTTGATTACACTGCTAAAGAGAAGAGGAAACTTCTCCTGCAGGAAGGGTCTGCAGTGGGGTGGGGATGCATGCTGGAGCCTGGTGGGACACATGCCTGGAGCCACTTACAGAAAAGCCCCAGAGGAACAAAGAGGGCAGAGAGCAGTGACAGGGGATGTGTAAGCAGTGGCACAAGGAAATTACCAAGCTCAAACACCACCTAAAGGACCATTTCTGGCACTTGAACTCTGCTCAGCAGTAAGGCTGGAGGCAGCAGCAGGCCTGGCCGTGCTGACAGCAGCTCCGCACTCCAAAAGGTATTTGCAACCATCCTGCCCTTTGCTGGGCCACCACAGAAACACCCAACAAGGGGAAGCCCGTGTGGCGCAGGGACAGGCGCGCTGGTGCGGCAGAGAGAGGCGATCTCCGGGGAGGGAGCAGTTTGTCAGCCTTGAGCCCGGGGACTCCGTACGGCATGCCAGGACGGCTCCTCAGGGTGGTGATGACAGCCACTGGTGGGGATGCCTACGTGCTGTTTGTTGAGCAGAAATAAGACCCTGTGAGTTTTCCAGGGACAGAACGCAGCGGGGTCCTTTGAGCTGGGGCTCACAGATATGTGAGGCTGTTTTGCAGCATTTGCCACATCTCTGGAGAGTTATTATTCATCGTCCCACTTCAGAAATGAGTTGAGTCTCTTCTTCTTACATTGGGAGAGAAAAGACTTTCCCAGGAACATTTCCTGAGCTGAGAGCAAATCCCACATGGCATCGCAACCCTCCGTCAACTGCAAATGCATTTTATTGTTACTTGCACTGCAAAACAAGCTGTTGGACCCAAGGCAATACGTGCTGCTGCTGGTAGTTAAACAAACTCCATATGCCCCGTCCAGCAGCTGGCTGGCCGATGTCAAAGCCCTGTGAAATGACCTGCTCTGACAGGCCTTCTTCTAGTGATCCACTTTGATTTATTGCATTAGCCTGCAGTGCAGATAGGGAACATCACGCACAGACATGTGCTGGATCTGGATCCGCATCCAATTGGGTCCATGTGCTCTCTTCAGTTCTTTCATCCCCGGGTCCCTCTGCATTTCAGCAAGTCCCTGTAGGAATGCCTTAAAACTGGCTCCTACAGCAAGATGCTCAGCCCAATTTCCTGATCATTTGCCCTACCTCAGCAGTAATTTAGCTTCTAGAAATGCAGGGAAGTTGCAAAACTCAGTCAGTTTGGGAGTGATGTAATGCACTGTGGGAACAGCATCATCCCGTTGCTTGCAAACTCATCCTAAGAGCAGAGAAGCCTTTCTGAATGAGAGTATGGCAAACTGTCCTCCCCAGTAGGCCACAGCCACTTTGTTTTCTTTCCCTCTGCTGGCTATAGCAGCATGCGGGGACAAATTGGCCTTGGCAAGGCTGAAAAATAACATAAAGAATAAAAGCAGCTCTGCATTTAACGGGCTTGGAGGACTACAAGAAAGAAGAAAGCCCAGGGGACTGGTCCAGGGAGACACAGAAACTAGGTGTGAGCTGCTGCACTTGGATGACAGCTCTGAGGTGTCAGGGACAGCTTTGCTGCAGGAAAGTCTGTGGGCAGCGTGGCTGGCACTGTTGGCACCCTACTGGGGGAAATGGGAGAACCAAAGCAGAGAAAGCCAGAGTGAAACACCGTGGGTTTCTGCAGGTCCTGTCTTTGCTCAGCCTTTCCCAGGGCAGAGACATGGGAAACCAGCAGTACCCCAGCACCCATGGTATGCAGGGCTGGGACAAGGTTGGGCAGTGGCACAGGGAAGAGAGGGACCCTGAGCCCACACTAATGACAACAGAGAGAGCAGCAATGGCTGTGCACGAGCTCTGACAGGGCGAGAGGGATGTTACAAAGGCAGCATCGCAGGGTGCAAAAGCCTGACTTAAGCAGGTGTATAGTGAGTTCACGCGTGTGCCCTAGATATTTACTGGGAATGGAGAGTTATTTACTGGGAATGGAGAATATCACACAGACTGGACACCAGTCATACTGCTAACACGCAGAAAGACAGGGGCAGTCTTCCCCATTAGAGGTCAGAGCCTGCCTGTGGGCTGGATGATGCTCACTGAGATACACAGTGCCAACATGAGGTCCTCCTTCCTGAGCAGAGCCCACAGGGACAGACCATGAGGAACCTCCCTGGGCACATGCTCAGCACTGGCAACACTGCCAAGTGTCGGAATGGGGTCAGCACAGAGCTGTCACAGGTCCCACATCTGCCCTGTTGCTCCCAAAGAGCAGCTCTTGGCACCCCAAGGTCTCCTGCTGCCTGCACTGTGCAGTGCTGGGACAGACCCAGAAAAGAGCAGGAGCTGGTGGAGGCTGGGGCTAGTCCCTGGTCAGCATGAGGGGTGGGTGGAAAAGCCTTTTCACTTTTGCCTGGATTTCATTTTAGTTCGTTTAACTCCTTCCCAGCTCTGCAAAGGCATCTATTGGTCCTTCATCACACATCTGCAGCCCTCCAGGGATGCCCTGTTGCTTTACACCAGGAGTCACATTGCACAGTGTGCTGGTAGATGGGCAAATATCCTGGCAAAAACGAGCTGCCTGGGAAGTTGGCTGTTCTCCATCAGGCAGAGCTCTGTCTGTAGGGGGGATGCTTTACCCACAGCATGTGCTGTGGAGTCCCACTGCCATCCTTGCAGGAGAGGCAGCAGACCCCACACCTCCATGCTTGGAGGGAGGGCACGGCTCCATTCCTCAAGGTACTCGTGGCTGTCACACCCTCACGATGAGGTCCAGAACCAGGAAGTCCCTGGGGCCAGCTGATAAGCCTTCTGCATCTGTTCCAACAGTGCCTGTGCAAGCAGGGTGTATTTTTGGCTTGAGGTTAGGACATAAATCAACATGAGTCAGAAAAGGTGGACTTATGTCCCCTGCCCTGGTGCACTCTCCAGGACAATGCCCACAGCACCGAGCTGGTGGCTGCTGCATGCCTGGGACATGTTGCACGATGGACATAGGCCAGTCCCAGGTGCAGTGTCCAGAGAATCAGGAAGGTCACTTCACCGGCTGTTCTGGCTTCAGCATCACATGCCAAGGACCAATGTGTGGAAAGGGACAATCCTGAGAGCAGGATGGGCTGTGTGAACCCAGGAAGAGGAGTGTGCTGACCAGGAAGCCGCATGTGCCACACAGACAGCCCAACCTGGAAGATTCCAACAGAATGGTCCCACCTGAGGTTCTCAGAAATTACCTCACAGTTTAAACTAAATCATTAGCACCTGATGAGCAGCACCAGCTGGTAAGACAGGAGATAACCACAGCAGGTCATGGTGAGGCCACATGCATAAATGCTTAGTCATGAGATCCCATCTTGGGGCCACACAGATGCAAACACTTTGCTAGAAGATCCCAAAGGAGTATCCTCTGGTGACAGGAGGGCCATCCTGACTGGATGAGCCAGTCCCATGTATGATGGCCCATGTCCACAGCTGCCCCTGGAAGCCAGAAGCCCCCACGTCCTGGCAGTTGGCCATAGGTGTAGACTGGGCAAGGTCTGCCATACTGCTCCCCCACCCATGTATCAGTGCGTGGACGTGGCCACAACCTTTCCCCTTGCCTCCCCTGATTGCACTCCTTGCACTGTTGTCTCTGGGACTGAAAACCAGCTAAGGGCTGGCTCAGAAAGAAGGACAAGTTTGGAGGGTCCTCCTCCCTGCCTGTCTATGAAACGAGCACTCCTGGTTGCAGAATGGCTGTCCCTGCTTCAAAGCAAGCAGCAGATGAAAAGACTCACCCGGGAAGCAGGGGGCAGATGAGACCCCTATAGTCAAGTGAATGAAAGATGGGCCATCACAGAGATGGCAACAGCCCTACCTGCTGGCTGTTGCCATCTCTATGGCTGGCGGCAGGCACCTGGAGCCACAATGACTTGGGAGGAATGCTTAGGATCACACTCCTGGACTTCAGTGCCCAGCGCCCATACCACCCTTGGAGCTCATGTGTGATTTATTTGGGCAATCTCAAAACAGGTGCCTCTACAGGAGACACAGGTTGAAGGATCAGGCTCTGCAGACTTAGCAGGGGAATCTGCCATCCTTGGGTCATCTTAGCCAGAAAAATTATGAACTTGCCTCCTGTCCTCTACCAGAAAGGTCCTGCTTGTGCCTCACCACAACAATGCTACTGCAAGCCTTCCAAACAGTAAGGAGCTGGACACCATGACCCAGTGTGCTCTTTTCCCTTTCCCAGCTATCAGCTCACTGGCATCCTCTTGGATCTTACAACCCTGTCACAAATGTGTCACATCTGGCACAGCAACATCCCAGCAGGTTCCTGCCCTTCAGCTTGGGGACCTCTGTCCTGTGTTTGCACCCCTGGTCCAAGGTACCCCCCCTCATGGGCTGCATGCAGACCCTGAACCCAGTGGCAGCAGCTGGACATCTTTGCAGGCTAATACCCAGTACTTAAACTTAGCTCCCCTCCAATAGCAGTCAAGAAGGCCAAGAAATAAAGCAGGTACATTCTAGGAATACTGCAGCAGCAAACACTGCATGAATCACATCAGGCAGCGTTTTTTTTTCCCAAAAGATGCAGCTGTCCACCCGGGGCAGGCAGCCCACCTCTGGAGCTTAGCGTTTCAAGCAGGTGACAGGCCCTCCACAGCAGGGGTGGTGAAGGAGCAAGATAATTGCCAGGCAGAGGGACGATTTGCTCCAGCTGTGACATGTGGAAGAGCCACTCAGTGTTCCCCTGGCCTGTATCCCTCCTCCATCAGTAACCTCAGCTGCTCACCAGCATCAAACCAGCCCTGCAAGTCTTGGCACAGGGGACTGCTTCTGCCATAACCCACCAACCTTCTCTGTTCTGCCAAAATGTCCCTACCTGAATGCCAATGAGGTTTAACGTGGCCACCTGCAAAACAGAGTGACCCTGGACAAAAATAGCAATGTGACAAGGTTGCAGGAAAGGGCACAGTGACAACTGATTGAGTAGGAGCCCTGGACCTGGCACCGTGGCTTGGAGAGCAAATCTAGCACAGATAGAGACATCCAGAATTAGGGAGACCATGACTGGTTGTTGTGCCTACAACAAGGAGGGGTGCTGGAAAATGGGAACAGGTTCAAAGAAGAGCTACAAGAATGATTTGCAGCCAGAAAACTGCAGTACTAGGGAAGGCAGAAGAAGCTCAGCCTCTTTTCCTGATGATGGGCAAAGCTAAGCCAAGATTTGGTCCCACTCAGCAAGCACCTGGTGGGCAGCTCTCCAGCCCTAAAACAAAGTGAGCTCCAGCTGAGCCTGGGTCCTTATAAATGAGAAAACAAAGTGACTTTTGCAAACTGTGTGGCTTCTTACTCATCCAAAACAGCTTTGATATGGAAAGAGCTCCTTTCTCAGCTGGGGTCACCCAGATCTGCTCTGCCCATGGCTGCAAGGCAAGGGAGCGCAGGAGCCATTCCCCAAGGAACATGCTGGCCTCCACAGACATCAGGGATGGGACTGGCTCTTCTGCCTCCCTGACCCTTTCTGGGAGCAGTAACCACCCGCGCAGGGCTGCTGCTGGAGGGAAGGCACTGGGGACCAGGGTGGCAGCAGCAGGGAGGTGGTGATTTTATTTGGAGAAGGGGGTGAGCACAGGAGAACCCATCTCCTTCCTCTCCACGGGGACCGTGCCAGCTCAGTGTGGGCTCTGCTGGTTTCCTCTTGGCTGTCAGGCTGTGAGTGCGTTGCAGCAGCCATGCCAGGCTTTTAACACGAGCGCAGCGCCTGCACAGCGGGATTGGGCCGGCTTGGCCGGCCTCCAGTCCTGGCTGCCATAAAACGGGAAATAAGGGAACTGGAGCGAGACCACAGCGACCACCAACCAGCTGCCACTGGCAGCGACAGGGCAATCTCCCCCTGCCAGGCACGAGCAGGCAGCAGCGCATCACCTTGTGCCCACCAAGCCCAAATGTGCTGGCGGCTTGCGGTATAGCTGGAACTGCAGGGAGGAAGAAGAGGAGGAGGATGGGGAGGAGGCCATGTGCCTCGTCCTCCTCAGATGCTCCCGGGAGCAGGACAGCCAGAAGCCCCGGGATGCTGCGCACAGCAGACAGTGCAGCCCTGCTCACAGAACAGTATGGAGTTTTCTGCTAGTTACATGCTTTATGAAAAGTTGTTGGCAAAAATGTGCATTTTCTTTGGCTGCGTTTTGCACAGATTTGGCAAAAATGTAACGTTAGTGTCTCCCCTTGAGAGAACTTTATTGAGTGGAACAAAGATATTTTTAGCTACCCATTGTTAGCTGAAGAACAAAGCCATAACTAAGATATTTTGTCTCTTACACTGAAACAGGACTATCAGACAAATCCATGTACAGTCATATGTGACTGCCCATTCAGATGGAGCACGAGGGGGAAACTATTTTTAGCCTGTACACTCCACACAACAACCACATTTGCCTTCCCCTGCATGCTGGACCACCAAAACACAGGGGCAGCACCACAGAGAGCAGCATCAGAGAGGTGGACGTGGGGTCACCGACTTCTGCTGTCCCTCAGGTCATCTGAAAAGTGACATTTATAGGAGAGATCAGGTCACGCATTCCAAAAAAACCCCGCAACTTTAATTTTCCTGCCTTCTGGTGGGTTTTTTTTTTTCCCCACTCACAGCTGAAATGATGTGTGTTTCACCAATAGGCAAAAAGTAAAAGTCAAATAAGCCGGATCTGGGCAAAGCAGCAGTTGTAATGCACAGCGCTGAAACCTGAACCCTCATCGCTTTTCAAAAAACACATGTACATGCCCCGAGGGCCGCTCGGCTGAGGAGAGAGGTCACCCGTGGGCAGCACTGGGTCACCAGCCTGCCAGGAGGAGAGGGAAGTGGCACAGCCCTGTCCTGGTGGCCGCTGCCACCCTTCCCACTCCCGAACAGTCCGACCTTGCTGGAAATGTAAGGGTTTTGCGGCTGCCAAGGCGGTGCTTTCGGAAGTATTAACCCTGAAACACCAGAAAGCCCTGCACGAAGCTGACAAAACCTCCCCCAAGTGCTTTAGAGCTCAACAAATGACATCAGTAGTTTATGACTGGTGGCATTTTGCAATGCGTTCGTTTAAAAGAAACAAAGCGGTCCATAAATGCCCTGGATTTCTGAGCGTGAGCGATGCCGGGAACTTTTTCTAAACAGTTTTTGTGGGTTGCATTGGTGAGTCACGGAGAAGTTGCATTAAACGGCTGAGCACTTGGTGCAACCAGAATGACCCTCCACAGTTAACGGAGCTGTGAGACAGTCCTCCTGACAAAGCAGGAGCAAGACGAGTAAAAGCAGGCTGCCATCCCACAGCTTGACTGGCTGGGAGGGACACCCTCTGCACTGGCTGTGGTGGAGGGATTAGAGTAACCATCAGAGCAGCCTCCACATGGCTGCAGCAAAGCAAGAGCCTTTGGGAGCCTCACATGGCCCTTCACCATCGTCCTCCCTCCACAAAGGCAGCCGCCGCATCCTCTCCACGTTCCCCTGCCAGCCTCTCCAGGAAGGCCAGCTCCCCATGTGCTAAATGCACCTTGTGCCAGCTCCCGAACAAGCGCCGCGCTCCTGTCGGGCTGCGCATCGTCCCGGTGTGCCAGGGGCCAGCAGCCACCCAGGCCCCACCAATAACCCCGGAGGAGCAGCCGGTACCAGCCATGCCTGGCCGTGCTCCATCTCCCTGGAGATGCTGCAGCACGTAGGTGCCGTGTGTCAACATAACCCAACACGCAGGTGAGAAAGCAGCTGGAAGAACAGAAAGACGTAAAGTAGGAAACTTAAATTACCTGCAAACTTTTCGGCTGAGCTACAGTGTCCTGGAGGAGATGCTGCTTTTTTGACTCCTTGCTTTCTCCGCAGATTAAGGCTGCTTTTATCAGGGAGCAGGGATTGTTTTTTTATAAACTTGAAGCACAGTAAGAACTGGTTTAAAATAGAGTGAAAGGAGCTGGTGCGGGTGGAATTAGACAAACTCTGAGAGCTGCTTTTCCAAAAATAAATTAACTTCTTGCAGCCCGCGGAGCAGGAGGGAGGCCGGGCTGGCCGGGTGGGCGTGTGGGGGCTGTGCCGGGGGTCCCTCACCTTGCCGGGCTCCGGCCGCAGGTGCGGGGCGGGGTGGGCATCGCCGCGGGGGGCGAGCGGGGCCGGGCTGCAGGCGGGGGGGGGGGGGGGGGGGGGGGGCGCTGCGGGCGGCCCCGCCTTGTGCCCGAGGGGAGGGGGGGGGGCGGCCCCAGCGCGGAGCCCGGGGGCTGCCCGGCGCCAAGCGGCCCCCCCGGCTGCAGCCCAGGGCGGCGGGCTCCGCTCTGGCCCCCGCAAGAGTTAAGGAAGAGGAGGAGCCTGCCCTGCCCTGCCCGGGCTGGGGCGGCGGCGGTGCGGTGCGGGTCTGCCCTGCCGCCCCCTCCACCTGCCTTGGCCGCCCGCCCCCCGGCCCGCCCTGCGCCAGCGCTGCGGGGCTCCCGGGCCGGGCCCGAGCCCCGGGGCTGCGGGCGGTGGGCAGCGGCTCCGGCCCCCCCGCCCCGCGGCAGCCCGCCCCGCCCCCCCCTCCCCGCCCCCCGCCCCCTCCCCGGCCCCGCCGTACGGCGGCCAGGAGCGCAGGGCTGGCGGCTGCACCGGGCGTGTGCCCCCTCCTGCCCCAGGCACAGCCCCCCGCGCTCGGCCCCGCACCTCCGCCGGTGTCCCCGCACCGGAGCGGGGGGCGGCTGGAGGGGTCCTGCCCCCGCAGCGGGGAGCCGGGCAGGGACCCCGGCCCGGAGATGCGCGGGTTGGGGCCAGCCCCTGCCCGACAGCCCGCCCGGGGGGGAGGCGGGGGCCGGGTCCCCCCGGGGGGGGGGCCGGGGCTGGCGGCGCTGCGCGCCCGTCACAGCGTGCGACACAGCTCCGACCCCCGGGACACGCGTGGCGAGGGGGGGTAACGGGCACCGAGGGCTCCCTCGACAGGCAGGTCCGGTGCGCAGGGCACCCCAAGTCCTTCTCTTTCCCCGCCGCTGTGGGACACGCACCCGCACAGCCTCAGCACCCTCAGGCTCACAGAAGCACCGGGTCAGGGGGTACCAGAGGCGGTTTTGGGGAGCAGCACTGCCTGGGGAAGGGGAAAGGGATGCTCACAGACCCTGTCCTGCATGCCAGGGACACGGCCTCACCTTGGGAACGGAGCTGCTCTGCTTCGTGTTTGCTGTGTCAGAGGGTCCCAAAGGACTTGATTTCTCTAGATTTGGTCCTTGGGAGTGATGTATGAACTGAATGCCTTACGATTTCACCTGTGCATTGAAGCCCTAAAAATATTGCTTTCCCACCTATCAAACCTCCTTTTCGGGGCTCAGGCTAGCCTAGCCCATCCTGCTCAGCTGAGCTGAGCTAAGTTCTGCCAGTGCAGCCTATAATTCTTTACTGTCCCTTAAATCGACTCTTTCCCTTTTGATCCCTGGCTGAAGGCTGGAGGTTTGCAGGCTCTTGCTGCTGTGAAGGGAACCTGGAGGGAGAGAGGGTCTTCCCAGGTGCAGCCCTCATCACTTGGGCTAAATACTGTTTGTCGAGCACAGGAGCAGCCCCAGAGGCAGTGTCTCTGCTCAGGGTGTTCCTCTTTTCCCCATCTACACAGCCCCAAGGTTCCCTGCCTGTGCTCCCTGTGCCTTTTCTGCCTCTGCCCTACAAATCCTCTCCCTGGTGCTTTCTCCTAATGGATCAAGAGCAGAATGACGTCCACCCACGGGTGCCACCACTGTGCTGTGTACTGGGGACAGTGCTGGTGGCGGTTTCTGCCCACACACCCCCTCCCCAGCTTCCACCCTTCAAAAAAAAATAATAATACTGCAGGTTTTTTGACACCAACAGGTAGCTCCCTTGAAGAAACCCCTTCATCCAACCGGCACCCAGCCCAAGGGCAGCCTTCCCCAGGCAGGCAGGGTGCCGCCCCTCTGTGCAGGGAAAGTCCTTTTTCTTCTGTTTATTTATATACATCTCACTGTAAACTCACCCGCCAGCGAACCTGCTGTTCATACTAACAAACACGTCTCTCTGGTCTGTGCAGAAGTCGTGGGCCAAGCAGACGTGTGTAGCGGGGGGATCTCCCCCAGCCCTTCCCCAGCTCTTCCATAAATCTTTGGCTCCCACCACGTTTGTTTACGTGGCAGCCTGTAAGCAGAGCCCTCTTGGCAAAGCAGCTTCTGATCTAGGAGAGGCTGAAGCCAGAGACCTAAAAGGGCCTTCATCAATAATCTAATGGGCATGGTGGTCCC
Source organism: Falco peregrinus (assembly GCF_023634155.1). Lineage (NCBI taxonomy): Eukaryota > Metazoa > Chordata > Aves > Falconiformes > Falconidae > Falco > Falco peregrinus. The sequence continues at coordinate 117,952,865 of NC_073722.1, read as the reverse complement.
TGTGGAAATCCATATCCCACCTAGACGCTCTGCCTGGCTCAGGTCTGCCTGTAGTATGTTTGGACAAAGCACAGCTACAGTCCAAGAAGTGTCCTTTAGGAGCACAGGGGTTTTAGAGCAGAGACACAAAGAGAAACAGCAACACTTCTGAGGTGGAGAGGTGTTTCTGTACTAATGTGCTGCATAGTACCTGTGGTGTTATATAGGCTGTCATCATTAGGGTTCAGAGTTAACAGTCCACAGCAGGCAGTGGAACAACTCACACTTCTCTGAGCTTTCTTTCAAGACATCTACTGTCCATGCTGTCACTGCTGACAGGGGACATTTGAGTTTCCACTGGAAAGTCTTCACGCTGGAAGGTCTTCAACCAGTTTTGCCACAAGAGCTCAGGTGGGGCAGGACGGCCCTGCAGTAACACCAGAGCCCTGGTCCAGTGTGGGCAGCCAGGCCAGGCTGAGGGGAGGAGAGGGAGCTCTGGAGGGTGATGGATCCATTTCACAGCAGCTTTCAGAGGGACACCTGTGTGCTGGCTGTGCAGCAGGGCCACCCGCGTGGCCAGCAGCTGGTTAACACCATGGGCCAGAGGATCAGTTTCCACATGTGGTGAGTTTATTCCATCGGTGTCGTGAGCTGGTAGCATCCCACAGCAGAGGGGCTCACCTCCGTCCTCCAGGCCGTGCAGCCCATGGCAATGAGTGGGTTGATGGCATGGTGTCATCAACAGGTGGCATAGAGGTGGTGTGGCCGTGCTGCCAGCGGACAGCTTGGGTTGCCTCCATTGGCAATCTTGTGGGAGCATGTGAGCAGCCGGCACGGGTGCATGGTGGCATTTGCTGCCCGCACCACACAGCTGCTCTTCCCGTCTGCCCATGGGTGCTGCAATGGGTGCTGCAATCCTCCACGGGCTGCAGCAGCGCAGCAGTGGCGTGGCTGCACACACTTCTGGGTGCTCAGGCTTTGCTCAAGATGGGGTGTCCCGAGGGCTTGCCTGGGGGAAGCGGGATGCCAAGGTTGGATCAGGCAGCATCCTGGATCCAGGCAGGTGGGGACATGACCTGGAGTGTCTGGCACTGCACATGCCTCGCTGGGTTTCCATCCAGCTTCAGCCTCCCAGCACCATGCCGGCTGTGTATCAGACAGTTTATTTTAGCTATTGAGGCGGGGAGATGGAGGGCAGAGGCTGGAGGATCAGGGGCTGAGGCTGTGTGGGCGGGAGGGGGGCCGTCAGCCTGTGCCTCTAGTGTGTGTGACACGCGTTTGGTGTCACCGAGTGGGAGAGCTGTGAGCCGGGTGAAATATGAGCTGCGGGTTCCAGGCCACAGCTGGAGGAGTTTGTCCTGCAGCCTGGCCCTGTTCCCTCTCCAGGGCAGGAGGAGCAGGTCAGCAAGAGCCGGTGTGGATCCCAGTGCCGGCTGCAGTCAGCCACACTCCCGAGCGGGGCCAGCTGGACCTCGGCTGGCGAGACGGCCCCGTGGCCGTGGGACTCAGACCTGGCCACGCTCTGTGTCAGGGCAGCTGTGTGGGAAACACCACCCTTGCATGGTGTGTGCCCTCAGCCCGGCTCTGGGATGCAGCCAGCAACTGTGCAGGGTGACTTTTGCTCGCAGCCCTTACATCTTAGCTGCTCTTGAGGTGCTGGGAGGGTTGAATGCCCTTTGTCCTGCACCCTGCCTGATTCTGTGTCCCATGCATAGGCAGACGCATGCCGCAGGCACCCCTGTTCATTGATCGTCTTGGCACGTCATCTTATTCACATCCTCAGCCCAGCATCCAGGGAGCTTGCAGTGGTCAAGATCCCACAAAGGGCTGGTGGGCTGTGGTATTGCCCCCACCGACAAAGCACAGGGCCTACCAGTGCTGCTGTAGGGGAACTACCCAAAACCAGGACACCAGTGCTAGTGTGAAGTGCTGAGGTAACTGCTGGGATGCCGAGCATGGCACAGCACGGCTCGGCCTTGGAGCAGACAGCCCTGAGTTCCTTGGCCTTTATTTCAGCCATGCATGTGTGCAAGGAGGGAGGTCTTAGGGTGATGCTGTCTGTGTGACACCACACAAGGTGCTGGATCGATTCGCATCAGATTCTGGGCTGTGTGTGCATGGGTGGGGTGTGTGCATGTGTAGGCACTCACATGAGGCCAGGAGCCCAGGACAGTGCGAGCTCTGCAGCAGGATGCTCTGCAACAGCACACCAGGGCACATACCACCCCAAGACCCCAGGCCCTGCTTCAAACTACATGCCCCCCAAGCATCACCCGGCACAGGCGGCTGGATGAGTCGGCCAGCCAGAAGTCTGTGCTGGGGCTGCTTCTCCTGTGCTGCCATGCCCTCCAGCTGGGCTGCACCAAGCCCCAGCCCACCAAGAAAGCTCCCTCCCTGCCTGCCATGGGAGAGGATGGGGGAGGCCAGGCTGCAGCCTGTCCCCAAGATACTCTAAACAAGAAAAAGAAAAAAAAAAAAAAAAGAAGAAAAGTGTGAAGGAATAAAAATGACCTTTTAGTGTCTGTGGAACCCCAAGCCACCATCCAAAGGAAGACACAGGAGCCCTGGGTCCCTGCTGTGGGCAGCCTCAACAGCTCTGGCCACTACAGTGCAGATTCCAGGAGCTCTGGTGTCGGGTGTATGTATGAAGCAGTGATGGGAACCTCCGTCCTGTGCAGGCAGTGGCAGGGCTGGATGCAGAAGTCATGGCCATATAGTCTGTTATTCACCCCCATACCCTGCCTTTTCTGGGATGTACAAATACTTCTTTAGACACCCAGCCATCCCTGGGGGATGCAGGGACACTCTGCATCAGGACACTCAGCCCAAAGTCCAGCGCTCTCGCTTGGCAATGGGAACTGGGCATGTCCTGTGCTGAGGGCACCTGCCCGTGCATGGACAGCACCTGTCTGAGGGACCCCCTGGAACTTCTCTGCAGCGAGATGGAGCTGTCAGTAGCCAGAGGGACCCTACTCCCGCCTGGTCTTGCTGCAGACCACGCAGGGCTCAGGGGCGTGGGGCACCACAGATGCAGCCGGCAATGCACTCCCCACGCTATTCTTGGGAAGGGTAAAGTTTATACAAGAAATTTAAGCTTTAAGCCCAGGCACCATAAATAGTCTATTTTTCAAGGGCTCCAAGTCAGTTGTAGGCTCAGAGCCAGAGCCAAAATTTGGCAGTTGTCTTTGTTTAATGATTAATTAAAATGAGGTAACAAAACGAGACATATCTATTAACGAGGGTATTTGCAGCGTCAGTAGAGGATTCCAAATGGCTGATTTTCCCCCCTTTTAATCTTCAGACTTCTCTTTAGGAAAACAAGCTCTTCCTCCGTCCGCAGCCGGGCTGGGTGGGAAGGGCTGTGCTGCAGCCCCTCGCCCTGGTAGCGGGAGGGGAGCAGCGGGCAGGCGAGGCTTTATCTTTACGGTCCTCTTCCTTTAAACAAAGCAAACCCTCCGCATAAAGTATTTTTCCAGTTTGGAAATTTTATTAGACCTTTAAGTAAACTTCAATGGAGAGACCCTTGGCTGTGACAGAGGTAGGAGGGGGGAAGGTTTGCACTTCGCTTCGGCTCTGTGCCGGCCTTTCCCTAGCGAGTGCCAAGCAATAAGGACTAAAATGGGAGTGATGGAGGAGAAGGGGCATTTTTCAGGCTCTTTTTCACATGTGCCAGGCCAATGGAGCCAAACCCATGTCCCCACCCTGCCACGGGGCAGCAGCATGCAATTTTCTGGGCATCTTGGCAAGGTGTGACCAGACAAGGTGACAAAGAGGATGGTGCAGATGGAAACTGGGCGTTTGTTCCCATCTGTGGTGCTCTCAGCTCATCCCCTGACACTGGATACATTTTCTAGGTTGGAAAACCAAGCAGAGTGCGAAGCTGCCTCGCATGGGAGGTGCCCATGGTCAGAGGAGGGTTAAAGTGTGCAAAAGGTCCAGGGGCAGCTTTCCTCTGTGTGTGTGTGTGTGTGTGTGCAAAACAGGTTCACCCTCCCCAAGGCTCCAAAGACTTAGCCACATGGGAAAGCACCCAAGTATGAGGAAAAGGGAAAAACATCCCAAAATAGTTTAGTCTTGTTTTCTGCATTGAGACGCCCAGACAGGGTGGGAGTTCTGGTTGTGTCTGAGCTAAAATTACGGTAATAGAGAAGTGGCTGCAAAGCCCCATGTTCTGGATAAGAACATGTGCAAATGCTGTCCATCAGGGTGAAGAAGTGCCAGCAACGAAGGCCCACAAGTAAATGAGGAGGTGGATGGAGTTAAATGGGCTCTGTGGCAAGGGGTGAACCGTCAGCCTCCTGCTGAAGTGTATCTTGTCCCCAGTGTGTTTCACTGGACAAGGAGTGAGGGAAAGCAGCTTCGCACATAGGCACCGCTGTGAGCAGAGGTGGGATCCTGGCATCCCCCTCTGCATGTGGGTCCAGGACCACCAAGCCCACCTAGGAGCAAAACAGGGCTGGTTCTGCCCCACTGGCCAGGAAGCAGGGCAGTCAGGATGGCCCCGCTCCAGCTGCCCTGCTCTCCCTGCCCTGCTTTCCCTGCCCCACTCCAGCTGCCCTGCTCTGCCTGACCCGCTCTCCCAGCATGTCTCCGTGGGTTGTCCCTGTAGCAGCCAGAGAGATCCTGGGCATTTGCTTTTGTGGGGATCTGCTCCTGCAGCGCATGAGCCACGCGAGCAGGCAGGATGGGGAGCGGCAGGATGGGGAGCGAGGCAGACTCAGAGTGGAGGAAGCCCCAAGGCAGGAGGATCTTGGGGGATCAGTCCCCTGGGGGAGGGAATGGGGGATGCTCTCCATGGATGCTCTCCATGGCCCACTTTAACTGTTGAGGGATTGCCCAAGCCAAGCACCAGCTTCAGGCCCTGTAGTAGTTCCTGGGATGGGCGACTGGGTGGAAATCCAGCAGCAACTTGGGGTCCTGGACTGCCCAAGCTGTGACTGGAGCGGAGCTGGCCCAGGGGTGAGGATGAGAGGTGGAGCTGGTCCTGGGTGTTGTGCCAGACTCGGCAAGGCAGCATCCCATCTCCCAGACCTCTGGACTGCAGTGTAATGGCTGCACTGGAGGGGACCTGGTCCAGGGAAGGGAATCCCATGGGGCAGAGGTCCTGCCTGTGCAGCTGCCCCCACACCAGGATCTGCGCAAGGGGTGCCAGAGGTGGCACCGGGGCAGCAGTGCGGGCGAGGGCAGGGGGCAGCAGCCAGAGGGTGGGAGCGCTGTGCTGTGTCCGCAGGGAGCGGTGGGGTCTCGGTGTGGGGCTGAACCTGTAGCGGCAGCAAGCGCCAGGCAGGGGTGTGGGGCAGGGCAGCGGGGCAGGGGCAGCAAGGGGGCAGGGCAGGGCAGCTCGGGGGGCAGCAGGGCAGCCAAGGGGGAACAGAGCAGCATGGGGCAGCTCGGGGGGCAGCAGGGCAGCACGGGGGCAGCACGGGGGGCAGTACAGAGGCAGCACGGGGGGAGCGGGGCAGCACGGGGTGGCTGGCGGGGGCGCGGTGCGGCTCGGGCGGCTGCCCGGACCGGCGGGGGCTGTGCCGGCGGGAGCGCGGTGCCACCTAGGGCCGAGCCCGGGCTGCTGCAGGGGCGCTGGGCTGCGGCCCCGGCCGGGCAGGAGCCGGTTCCGGGGCGGCGGGGCCGGGCAGGACCGGGACGGCTCCTCGGCACCGCCGCGCCCGCCGCACCGCTCCTCTGCCGCCGGGCGGAGCGCGGCAGCCCCGCAGCACCGGGCGCCCGCCGCTCCCAGGGGGACGAGCGGCCCGCGGAGCCGCCGAGGGCTCCCCCGGTCGCGGGGCTTCTCCCCCGGATGCGGCGAGGGGCGCCGGGTGCCCTCGGCACGGCCCCACGCCGGGACACGGTGCGTCCCCGCGGCGGCGCCGGTGGCTCCGGGCGGCCCGGCTGGTGTCCCCGAGCCAGGCACAGCCCAGGCAGGGAGGAGAAGCTGGCCGGGGTACGGCTGTAGGAGGAGGTGTGGGCCACCGCTCACAGGGCTGGTCCTTGGCAGGTGATGGGGCAGCGCGTGGGAAGGTCCCCGTGCTGAGTTTGTCCTGGCCCTTGCAACCTGGCCCTTTCAGAAAGCTCTGGGAGCACGAGTGGGGCTTTTGTGGCTCTTGGCATTTAAGCTAAGGGCACATACGTCAGGTCTTCGGTCAGTCTCCCAAAACTGCATGCAGCCTGCTTCGCAGAGGCACACTGGTGATGGTGACAGTGCTGTGGCTGGGCATCGGTCTGGTCTGTGACACCTTGCTGTGCTGTGAAGCCTTCTGGCTGTCCTTGGGCAGATCAGGCAGTCTCCCTGCCCAGGCGAGCGAGAGGTTTCTTCACACTACCTCCAGCTCTCCTTTTGCCTCAGAAGCAGACTGAACCTTACCCACTATTGGAATCTTGGCCCGAAGCATCCCTCAGCCTGGCTTCAGTTTGGCGAGGCTTGGTCCTGGGGCTGGAAGTTAGTCACATAGGCACAGTGCTGGCTCTGCACAGTGTGATCGGACCCAGATCAGTCCTCCAGTGGGACAATACCAACCTCCTGGGTCATGCAGTAATAAGTACAGACATGTCTTGAGAAGAGAAAAGCAGACCACAGCAACAAATCCCCCTAAATCAGAGACATGGGCTGTTTTCTGTATGCTTGCAATTTGCCACATCCTGACACTGTCAAGGGAAAAGCTAACAAAAGGAAGGCTGGACCCAGGAACAGGGAGCCCAAGGGTGATGGACTGGACAGCAAGGGGCTGGAGGGGGAGGAAGGTCTGGTGAGGCTGAAGCTGCCTGCATGTCCTGCCTACGTGTTGTCGTATTTCCAGGTCTTTGGATTTCCTTAGCATCGATTCTACAGCCAATTTCCTGGTCTCAACCCAGTTTCTACTATCTGCCCCTCTAAAGGCTTTCCACTCTGCAGTCTACAGCGTTCACTTCGGTCCCAGTTAAATGAAGTTTTGACCTGAAAAAGCAGAGAGCACAGGGCATTTTCCAGTGCTCTGCCTTGGTTTAACGGACACGACTGTGATAAGCAACACACAGAATTGACAGCGCTGTTTTTCAAATGCTGCAGGCTGTCCCCATCCCCCAGGTCTGTGCCACAGAGTCTGCGCTTCATGGCAGGTGGGTGAAGCCTCAGTTAACACGTTTCCAAGGGCCCCGTCTCCTGCTGTAGCAGGGGTAAGCGGTTTGTATTCCTCCTCATCTAACTCACTTAAAGCCAGTGACGAATTCAGCTGGATGATGCCAGCTGGGTTTTCATGTGCCATGGACAGAGGACAGAGAGTAAATTGCAGGGAAGGACCCCATTCCTTCTCAAAACAACAGGAATTGATGAACTTTATACTTTGGCAGCCAGAATTGAAAATAATCAAGAGCCCCTGCAGCTGGGTGCAGAGCACTTGCCTTCCTTTCATTGAAAGAGCAGAAAGTAATATCTCCCCAACAGGGGTGAGTGGGAGGGAGATTAGCCTCTGCAGGGGGCAGACATATCCATACATCTGGTCTTCTGGCACAAACAGGACCAGGGGGTCTGTGAGATTACAGATAAGAAATGTAAACTCTTCTTTAATGAAGCTCCCAGGGTTACACCTTGCCATTCATTCCCTGAAATCAAATTATCGAAGTATTTCTGTGGCCTAAGGAATTTGTTTCTCTTTCCTGCTTAGCTGCTTGTATTTTTCCCTTTTTATTTTCTGTCTTTTTGAAAGTTTCACTGGCTAAGGCAGTGTCTGTGATGTCCTGTGCCACCTTTCGAGAATTTCCTCACTCCTCTGTCATGTATTGTTATTATTTGTTGGTGAGAAACAAGGCTTTTTCAGCAAAATGCCACTAATCTGAGGGATAAACCACCTGAAGGTTCACTCCTGGGGTAATCCTATCAATTACCTCCATTCAAGTACCATGTTTATGGCAAAATCAGCACTGTCAGATTGATTTCTCCTCCTGGATTCCTCAGTTGTCTGTTCTCGATCATTGATTGTCATTGATATCATTTCATTGATAACTGCAGTTACTGTATCACTCAAAACCAACAGGTTTGCTGGTAAAATCCACCACCGTAGTACTGCACCAGGATTTAAGGAAAATACTTTGAGGTTTTGATCCTGCATGTTGTGACGCAAAGCAAGAGGGACCCTCTGTGAGAGCCTGCTTTCCCATGGCCCTGTGCAGCCCATTTTGCAGGCTCACTGCAATGCACCTGGTGATTTGGGGATTTTTACGCTTGTTACTCGGAAGGGAGTCTAAGTCTTACAGGGAACAAGGTTCACTCAGAAACTTTTGCTCACATGTAATTCCCTGTCAAGGTATGTTAGAGGAGAAGATTTAGGGGTAATTGGATAATATCAGCCCCTTCTGGAAGCTATAGAAAACTGTGTGGGCAGGTGCTTGCTCCAAGGATGGTGCTTGTGACACTGCGGCTCTAACGTCATTCCTCTTTTGTTTGCTGTCATATGGAAAGTCTATTCTCTTCATGGTGTGTTGGCTGTTTCTCAGGACATAGGCAGAGGAGAGCATTTCTGTGGGGAAGCTCCAGCCTTGTTGGGGTCTCATGGTACCAGGGTAACCAGGGTGGGCTTCCCCATGGAAAGCAAACACATGGCAGGCTCCTGCTGCCACACAGATTAACTCCATGGTTTGTAAGCTGCAGCAAGAGTATGTGTCTTGGTCTAGGTCTTTTCTCCGTGGGTGTACTTCATTTTTGCAAATACTTCTGTAGTGCTCTGGTTACAGCCCAGGCAAAGTTTGCTGTGGGATAAAGAGCCCTACAGAGCAGCACCACAGCATCAGCAAGCTGGGATCCTGCAGTGCAGTGCTGTTCTCCCCCAGAGAGGGTAGGGAAGAGCTAAAGTGAGCTCAGGCTCCACGTATCCCTGTGTCAGCTCAGTCAGAGAACACAGCTAGTGCCCACAGACCTCCATACAATGCCTTGTTTCCCTGCATACCTCATGCTCCAGGTTTTATTCGTAATCATTAGGACAGAAGCAGCCAGATGCTTCTGCTCTCTACTGGGTCACGGCTAATGCTACTCACACCGTGTTAGAAGGCCCATTAGTACTTGGCGTTTTCTCTCTCTGAAGGTGCACATGCAAATAATCAAGTTGCTTCTTGACCTTCACTTTGGTAACACCTGGATGATGCCTGCTGCTCTCTCTGCTCTGTCTCTGTATACGCAAGACGTGTAACAGCTTTGTGATGCAGCACAGACCTGTCCCTCAGAGTGCCCTCTCCTGCTCCCTGGTGCCTCTGGGAGAATCCCTTTGCCTGAGACCCGTATATTGTGGTTATTGCTTTGCCCTCAAGGTCTTCTATTTTCCACTAATTTTGCTTCCTACCTTGGCCAGACTGGTTATCTTTACAAGCAACAAATTTCACAAGGGCCACTGACCCACCTAAACTCTCCATATTGTCCCGTGCTGTCTTTAATCTACATGTAAACCTGCTCTTCTAATAAAACTCCAGACTATAGGGGGTAATGGGTAATCAGTACAATATACAGTCTCTGTCAGCAAACAAATGGAAGCATCAGTATCATCTTGGGAAAGTCTCAAGAGATAAATATTCTCCCTTGTCTGTTCATGGTATCTGTCGGGATATTAATTTTAAATCTATCTTGCGGCATGGCTGATGTTATCGCTTCAGCTGAATTAGTTAACCAAACTCTGCATTACTGTGTGTTATTTAAGTATCAATGGGCCAGATGGGGTGCATTTCCTCACAGCCCCGAGGCAGCGCTGATTTTATAATGACTCTCCAAGCTGGGGCTGATTACCGTATGTGATCTTCACAGGCTGGAAAGATGAGGCATTTGGGAGAAATTAGACTGTAATTTAATGTTTATTATCAAAGGGTTGGGAGACCTGTTCCAGGAGACGCACTTGCTCCTGCAGCAGTACTCTGCTTCACCCCCCTCCCCGGCAGGGGTTCAGACTGACCACGGCTTCCCGGATCACTGGTGGTCACTTGCAGGCTGCCTGTATCAGCGTGGGCACTGTGTGCAGGAGGGGGGAGCGAAGGGTGACACGGGGACAGGCCACACGCCTCATACTGAGCACAGGGGCATGAGGAGCGCTGGAAGAACACACAGGCAGGAGACTGCTGACTCCCTTGGGCTTCCCCCGGTTGGGAGGCAGGCTTTGATCTCCACAGCCTCAGTTAGATGAGGGAGCCCTTGGCCCATTGTTGGGCACCTCTGATGGATGTTGCAAAGGTGTCAGACAGCGGCGTGCTGTTGGGTGTGCTCCTGACACCTGCACTGCACACAGGCGCTGCCCTGCGTGGACCCCAGCCCCCGTTCAGAGCAGGACCTCTGGCATGCCAAGGGCATGAGCCATTTTCAGTCAGTCCCTGTAGTGCTACGTGAGTGGCTTTGAGAAATACAGAGATGTTGTCTGCAGCGTTCATGTCTCTGGGTGATTCCTGGTCCTCATCACAACCCAGGCAAAGCTTGCTGCCTCTGTGCACCCAAACTGTGTGCCAGCAGACCACAATTGTACCACTCCAGGTGGCTTGGAGAAGCAGAGGATGGCTTTAGCATTCAGAAATTCTGAGAGAGCGAGCTATTTCAAACTTTTGCAAAGCCACAATGAAAATTTGAAACCAAGATCTTTCCCAGTTTAATCAAGCACCCTATCTATAAGTTAAAAGATAGTTTTCCAGGGAAATCTGAATGGCAGCAAGAATTAAGTTGGCAACATGCGCACGTCATTCACTTTGTAAGTACTATAGGGACTAAACTCTGGGATGTCACTGCTTTTCTGCCAACAAATCTGTTGGCTAGGGCCACTCTCACCCAAAGCAAGGACCAAAACTGTAAAATAAAAGACATTTCCTCCTGAACCATGAATGAGTCTTTGAAATTTCTCCCCAGTATGTAAGCTGCCCAGGCAACATTCCAGCTGAAACAGCAAAGGACAGTCGTGCGCTTCCATTAGCATGAACCTCAGATCAGATTCAGAGTTTTTTATTTATTTCCTGTGAAATCTTCGTAAGACTGTTATTATAGGCAGTTTTGTCACTTTACAGCATTTTAGTGAAGTCACAGCTCTAAATGCTGGCCTATGCACACAAAACCAAGCCAACAAGGTTGGACAAAATTGCCAGGAATCATTTGATGAAAAATACCACACACCATCTTAGTTATTTCACCAACTAAAGAAACATTGGCTGGAAATCCCATGCCAGTTGCATTAAGCACACACAGAAAAAGGTATTTTCATACTTCCTGATAATTCATCTAAGCAGAAAATCATTGATACAGGGAGGAAACAGTGCAGCAGGGGAGCAGGAATGCACAGATAGAGTGCTCATCTTTAGGAAATGTCAACTTTTAGTGGAAAGCAATTTAAGATCTAAATTGATGTTTCCCTTCCTATGTGGCTACAGGGAACAGAGCCAAGGGCTGTGAGTGAGCTTTAGGCTGCAGGGCTGTAACATGTAAAATGTACATGAAGAAAGGCTTTGCCATTCAAAGGAACAAATCTTTTATTTCATCCAGAAGTGGGGAAAACCAGGAAAAAATACCATGCTAATTTGAGTTATTGTGTGAAGAGATCGGAGTCAGAAGAAGAAATGGTGAATTATAGATTTGAAGAAAGACTGGCAGAACAGATGTAAACAGCTGTGGCAGGATCTGGAGGTTTGGATAGGTCCCCCAAGTGCTTGCATGGACACTGGTAAAGAAAGGGAAGAGCATTGGCACGAAGAATAAAGGGAGGCAGTGTTTGTAAAGCAAAGCACAGAGAAAGATAAGGTTTGCCTTTGGAAGTAAAGAAGAAAAGGGATATTGATGATCAGGATTGTTTATGTTGAGGTACTCTGGCTACAGTAAAATTTAGTAGTTCTTTTTGAAGCAAACAGAAAGCCCGAGAGACCTCAGAGTGGGTTTAGAGAGCTCAAAAATAAACAGAGCTGTGGCCTGGATCATCTAATATTTGTAAACAGGCCCTGAACAAGGCTCATATGGAAGAGGAGCTTGTGAGCAGGGGGAAATGGTGAGGAGGAGGCTTGAGAATCGCAGGGTCATTTGTTTTGGAGGGACCTTGGGAGGTCCAACCTCCTGTGCAAAGCTGTGTCAGCTCCAATGTCAAATGAGGGTCATTGGGGCTTTATCCAGCCTGGTGCTAAGAACCACCAGGGAGAGGGAGTGCGCAGCTCTGCTTTCCATCTGCTTGGCTGGCACCGCCTGCAGCTTCACCGGCTGCTTCTGCTCCTAACAGCTCCGGCTCCTCGCTGGGCTCCTCCTCCTCCTCCCAGGTGCTGTGAAGCCACCTGGCCCCTCACCCACTACCTGCCCACCTGCCCCAGCCCCTGCCTGGTGTCCTGGCAGCCAGTGGTGGGGCAGCTTGCTGTGCTGGGGGCTGCAGCTGCTGGATTCCCACACTGCTGGGTAACAGCATTGCTAGGCGCCTGCATTGCTAGGAACGTAATGATACGTACCCACACTGCTAAGTACCCAAGTTGCTAGGTAACAGCCTTGCTAGGAACCATGTTGCTGTGGTACTAAGTTGCTGGGTACTGCATTGCTGGGTACCAAGTTGCTAGGCACCAGCGTTGCTAGAGCCTGTGTTGCTGGGTACCGCGTTGCTGGGTACCACGTTGCTAGGGTACTGCATTGCTAGGCGACGGTGTTGTTACGGCCTACGTTGCTGGGTACCGCGTTGCTGGGTGCCAGTGTTACTTGGGCCAAAGTTTCTGGGTGCTGCGTTGCTGGGTGCCGCATTACTAGGGTTCTGCATTGCCTGGGCCCAAGTTGCTGGGTACTACGTGTTGATAGGGACCGCATTGCTGGGTACTGCATTACTGGGTGCCTTGTTGCTAGGAAAAGTGTTGCTGGGTACCACATTACTATGGTACCGAGTTGCTGGCTACTGCATTGCTGGGTACAACATTGCTATGGTACCAAGTTGCTGGGTACTGCGTTGCTGGGTACCACGTTGCTATGGTACTGAGTTGCTGGGTACTGTGTTGATGGATACCACGTTGTTAGGTGCCAGTGTTGCTAGGGCCTACGTTGCTAGGGTAACATGTTTCTGGGTTCCAGTGTTGCTTGGGCCAAAGTTTCTGGGTGCTGCGTTGCTAGGGCCCAGGTTGCTGGGTACCACATGTTGATAGGGCCCGCATTGCTGGGTGCTGCATTACTGGGTGCCTTGTTGCTAGGAAAAGTATTGTTGGGTACCACATTGCTATGGTACCGAGTTGCTGGGTAATGCGTTGCTGGGTACCATGTTGCTATGGTATGGAGTTGCTGGGTAATGCGTTGCTGGGTACCGCATTGCTATGGTACCGAGTTACTGGGTAATGCGTTGCTGGGTGCCACATTGCTATGGTACGGAGTTGCTGGGTACCATGTTGCTGGGTACCGCGTTACTAGGGTGCTGCGTTGCTAGGCGCCAGTGTTGCTAGAGCATACGTTGCTGGGTACCACATTGCTGGGTGCCAGTGTTACTTGGGCCAAAGTTTCTGGGTACTGCGTTGCTGGGTACCACGTTGCTATTGTACTGAGTTGCTGGGTACTGCGTTGCTGGGTACTACGTTGCTAGATGCCAGTGTTGCTAGAGCCTGTGTTGCTGGGTACTGCGTTGCTAGGGTACCGCATTGCTGGGCGCCAGTGTTGCTAGGGCCTACGTTGCTGGGTACCACGTTGCTGGGTGCCAGTGTTGCTAGGGCCAAATTTTCTGGGTGCTGCATTGCTGGGTACCATGTTATTAGGGTGCTGCGTTGCTAGGGCCCAAGTTGCCTGGTACCACGTGTTGATAGGGCCTGCATTGCTGGGTGCTGCATTGCTGGATGCCTTGTTGCTAGGAAAAGTGTTGCTGGGTACCATGTTGCTATGGTACCCGGTTGCTGGATAGTGCGTGGCTATGGTACCACATTGCTATGGTACTGAGTTGCTGGATACTGCTTTGCTGGGTACCACGTTGCTATGGTACTGCATTGCTGGGTATCTTGTTGCTAGGCGCCAGCGTTGCTAGAGCCTGCATTGCTAGAGCCTGTGTTGCTGGGTACTGCGTTGCTGGGTACCGTGTTGCTAGGATACCGCAGTGCTGGGTACCAGTGTAGCTAGGGCCTACGTTCTGGGCGACAGTGCTGCTTGGGCCAAAGTTTCTGGGTGCTGCATTGTTGGGTGCTGTGTTGCTGGTACTGCATTACTAGGGTGCTGCGTTGCTAGGGCCCAAGTTTCTGGGTGCTGCGTTGCTGGGTACTGCATGTCTAGGGCTCTCGTTTCTGGCTACCCTGTTACTAGGGTGCTGCGTTGCAAGGTCCCACATTGTTGGGTACCACGTTGCTGGGTGCTGCATTGCTAGGGCCCAAGTTGCTGGGTACCGCGTTGCTAGGCGCCAGCGTTGCTATGGCCCACTTTGCTGGCTGCCACGTTGCCATGGCTGCGTTGCTGGCTACAGCGTTGCTAGTAGCTATGCAGCGCTCCCTGACCGAAGAAGAACTGCGTCAGTTCCGATTGGTTAATCCCTGTCACGTGATAGGGGACGGTGGCCCGGCCCAGCCCGTGAGAGGCTCCTGATTGGCGGGTGGCCGGGGGCAATTTCTGGCTTCTTATTGGTTCTCCATCATCACGTGGCGAGGACGGCCTCTGAAGCCGCTGCGCTTATTGATGACGTAAGGCGCGTCTCGGGGACGCGCGCGGATGTGGGCTCTGGCGCGTGTGCTCGGCCTGGCGCGGGGGCGGCTGGTGGCGGCCGGTGCCGGGGCCCTGGCCCGGGCCGGGGCCATGGCGGAGCCCGGGGCCGTGGCGGAGCCCGGGGCCTCCTCAGCGGCGCGGCCGGCGCGGCGGCCCAAGGACGTTCCGAGGCACGTGTGGGCCCGCGAGCGGCGGCGCAGTGCGGGCACGGGCCTGGCGGGGCCCAACTCCGTCTACGTGCAGGTGGTGGCGGCCGGGAGCCGCGACGCCGGCGCCGCCGTTTACGTCTTCTCTGACTTCAACCGGTGAGTGCGGGGCCGCGGAGACGCCCCCGTCTGGGCTGGGGGCCCGGCACGGCCTGCCCTGACGCCTCTTCCCCTCAGGTATCTCTTCAACTGCGGCGAGGGCACGCAGCGGGCCATGCAGGAGCACAAGTAAGTTGGGGAGTCGGGGTGGGGGGCGTCCCGGGGCCGCATCGCTCCCTGCTCACCCTCGTCTCGTCTCTCAGGCTGAAGATCTCCCATCTGGACAGCATCTTCCTCAGCCGAGTGGCCTGGGCTAACGTCGGTGGGCTGCCAGGTGAGCGGGGCCCTGCCTGGGGGCCCCCGGCGCAGCCCAGCCCAAGGCAGCAGCTGGCAAGGCCAGGGGTGGTCGCCGTGCCGGCTGCCTGATGGGTGGTGCGGGGGGGGGCTCTACTGTAGCAGTGGAGAGAGGAGAGGTAGTGTCAGAGCGCTCCTGATTGTGTGTGGGTTTCTGCGGTGCTTCCCGCTGTGGTGTGGTCTCCGCTATGGTGTGCGTGAATATGGGGTGGTAGAGACGCCGCCTCACCAGCATGCGTGGCTTTTTATCTTAAATCTACAGCAGAAGGCATTACCAGTGTTGCATTGTCAGCAGGGAGCTGTTCGTGAGTTGGACTAATTTGAATTCAAAGGGACCTACAAAGGTTTCTGGCCCACCCCTGTCCTCAAAGCAGGGTGGGAATAGAACAGGTCACTTAGGATCTTGTCCATTAAAATTCTGGAAACCTCCAAGAAAGGCGGAGATTAACAATTTGTTCAGGTAACTTGCTCCAAATTGTGACTGGTCAAGATCTCTAGATACCTTTTTTATCTGCAGAGATATCTGACTTTTTAAAGCAGCTGGAAAGCTGAGACAAAATTGAATTTGGATCAGAGTTCATTTCTGGCCTTCATGGAGAGGCCCAGCAGTCCTGAGTGCTGAGAGGGGTCTTGTGTGATCCGCGGGCCAGTGGTAGAGCTGTTTCTCTGCTTGCTTTTAGGTATGATTCTCACCTTAAAGGCAGTGGGGCTTCAAAGATGTGTTTTCCTAGGGCCACCAAAGCTGGTAAGTAGAGGAAGCTTGCAGAAGGGAGAGCAAACCTTTCAAATGCTAAATCTTACCTTGGAATTGGGAGAGCTGGTGTCAAAGGAGTGAACACCGTGCAGGTGTAAAATGCTAGTCTGAGTTAGTGCCAGCTTGAAGGTAGTGCCAGCTCGAAGGTTCTGCCAGAAGGGCTGGCTTTAAAAAGCAAATCTCTTCGGTTATATGCAGGACGGCATCGGACTTCAGCTCCTTAAAGCTGTCTTTTAAGCTAATATTCTGGTAAATCATGTTTTGGAAAAAGGGCATCCTTTGTTCTCCTGTCTGCTCCCTTCCCATTTTCTTTTAATAGAAACTTGGTCTCTGATCTCCTGCTTAACGTGATCCCTGCCAGCCTAATGGCATGTGTAGGCTGAAAATTTCCAATCAGCATTGTTTTACTTCCTTGTGGTTTCTGCTGACTAATTATATTTATAGAAGGGATGGGGCGAGTGGTTATGTTCTCTTTCTAAATGAGCAGTGCCCGCTGGAGGCGGGGCACCTGCCCGGTGCTTTCTGGCTGGCTATGTGTATGTGCTGCCCAGTTTTTGCCTGACTGGGCATTGAGCGTTTGACTATAGTGAAAGTAACTGTAACTGCCCTGCTTGGGCAGGGCCTCCTGATACACTGTTTCTTTTCCAGCAAAACTACTTGAAAGCCATTCGACTCTTTCCTGGGCCCCTAAAAAGGATGGATTTAGGTACGTAGGTCAGTGATGTGTGGCGGAATATGAACTTTTTGTTTCAGCTGCAGCCAAGGTTGCATTGAACAGTAATAACTTCAGAATAAATGCCTCTGGTTTAGGTCTGCTCAAAGAAAGTTTTAAACATTTGTTTGGATGTGATACACTGTTCAAAAACATCACAAGAGCAGTCTTGGAAAACACCAGTGTTTACAGCTCTGTTTCTGGTAGGTTGCTGCCAGTCTGTCTAACCAGCAGACAGCATTTGGTTTTAAAGCACTGTACAGGCAGTTTGCTTGAGAGTCTGCTAGTGAACTCTTACAGTGGTATCATCATCCTTTTTGTGGATAATGGTTTCTTAAGAACTTGAATTATTCATTGATTTTTGCAGTTGGGCAGAGAAAGGGAAGGGTGACATGCAGTAGGGTCTTTTTAAGAAAGAGGAAAAGGTATTTTCCTGATTTAAAGTATTGTAGAGTATGAATCTCCTTATTAATTTGTTAATGCCAGTTTTGGTACTCTTTTCAGCTGTGCAATTGCACACAGAGCCTGAGTATAAGGATGAGACGATGACAGTCTACCAAATACCTCTTACAGGTGAGCATGTGATGTGGCGGTTAGACAGGAGAAGCACTTATTCAGTAACTATGCTTATTGTTAAAGGAGTGGTTTCTGTTTGCAGGCCTGAGTAAGGAGAGGTTTGTTAATTTGCATGTTTTTCTCAGAAGAAGGTTCTCTTTCAAAGAAAGAAGACCTGCTGAGTCAGGGTCTTGGTTTGTTCCTTTAGGTGTGGGTGTATAGAGTGACATGTGAAACTTCACTGGATTCGGCTTGCTTAGCCATCTGAGTTTTCTTGCTGCTGGAAACTGTGATATCTGGAGTACAGGCACAGACTTGACAGAGTTTAGCAGTTTTGAGAGAATATGAAGGACTTAGACGATGGATAGCTTCTGAAATGTTTGACTAGCATGTGCAAGTCAGACTTGGGGGAAGAGCTCTGTATTCTGGTGCCATTTAAACATGAGTGTCACTGAAGAGGGAATGCTACTTATGCTTTTCTTAGCTGTCCCTTTTGACTGAGTGATCTTTGTCTAGTTTTATTTGATTTGGGACAGGAAAACCACTAGCTACTGTAAGTACATTGCCTCAGAGTCCTGGAGCATCAACCCAAGGTGGAAATAGCCCTAAAGGGGACACAGGGCCTGGATCTCCAAGAGCTGCACAGGAAGGAAGCTTGGAGGAAGGCAAGGAAAAAGGAAGCCCAAAGAAAACAGGTGAAGAAAACAGAATGACCTTTTCAACTTTAGTGAAATAATGCCAAATTAAGGATGTCCATTTGTCCTGTGAGCAGTTTGCCCTCTGGAAGTGAGATCTGTAGAGAATTCTGCTCAGGTGAAGAATTACATAGAGCAGAATGAGTTCTGGTATTTTGGAAGTTGATGCAGAACTAATAAGGCCTAGAAATTGAATGTGATTCCTACTTGGGGTGTGATTACTCCTTGCAGTAGTTTGCCCCTGACTGGAGTAGGTGCTTCAGCCTTTGAAAAATAATCAACCACAGCATCCACTCGTAATTAAATTACAGTCTTGAACTTTATTTTGTTTCTTGTAGCTGAAACCGTGGGCTCTCGGGGCTTAGGTGCTTGTAACATTTTGCTGCTGGGTTCCAAATGGGCTGGGTGACACTGTTCCTCTTAATGCTTTAGCAAACATTGACACATTTTGGCTTAAAGAAAAATGATAGTGATGATTCTGAGTTTTTTGCTTTCTTTTACAGGTGACAAAGAGAAGCATGCAAGCAGGCATCTTGACCTGGTGATGGCTTTCCTTTGTAAAGTAAGCTCGGACACGAAGATCTCTAAACCAATGTGAAATAGGCTATAGAATAGAGTTGGAAAGGGCCTGTGATGATCATCTAGTCCAACTGCCTGACTGCTTCAAGGCTGAGTAGAAGTTGAAGTGTATTGTTAAGGCGATTGTCCAAATGCCTCTGAAACACTGACAGGCTTCAGGCATAAACCACCTCTCTAAGGACTCCAATCCAGTGTTTGACTGGCCTCTTGGTAAAGAAGTGCTTCCACATGTTGTTAGGATGTTTTGTCTTGCTAAGTAGATTTAACTGGAGATAGCATTTTCAAGCAGGACTTTGAAGGTATTTTGTGATTCTGTATTTCAAAGGTCAGAGTAACTGCAGCATGAGTAGGAATGTGTAAGAACCGGAAACATGTTTTTTAGAAGTGTTCATGGGACAGCTAGTTAAGAGTATACGGGTTCAGTTTTTGTTTAGTGGTTACAGTAGGGAAGCGTGTCCTGCCTACTTGGCTAAAGAAGGAAGCAAGAAGCAGCAGCATGATCTTGGAAACCAGAAAGTCTAGTAAAAGCTTTTTAGGGGTAAATTAGACTAGTGGCTGTGGAACTGAAAAGAAATTCCCTTGGCTTGTTGGGGAACATTTAAACTGGAAGTATGTGGTTCTTGTTTCCTGGCCCTCTTTATTTGGCTGATAATTCTGTTTAACTCCTTTCAGATTCACCCAAAGAAGGGAAAATTCCTAGCAGCTAAAGCCCAAGAGATGGGCCTGCCAGTGTGAGTACAAGATCCCAGCCTGGGGAACGGGACAACACCAGGCATGTTGATGTTGGCAAGCTAAATATTTCAATGCCCTTGTTTTCAGCGGAACTCCAGCCATTCTTCCCATAATTACAGCCCTCAAAAACGGGGAGAGAATCACTTTTGAAGGCAGAGAGGTAAGATGTTTTCTGCTTTCTGCTCTGGCTTTGCCATTGTCCCTCCTTCAGCGGGCTCCCAGGGTGACAATCATTTTGTGCAGAATGTTTTGCCTCCCAGTAGGTATTGGGATGTGTTTTGTTAGATTTTTTTTTTATACCCATTCCTGAGGCAAGGTTGGATGATGGTGGTCTGCCTATTCCCTCTCATCCCTGCTAAGAGGTTGGCATGGGGAGTGCTGTTTTTGAGCTTTGAGTGGCTACTTTTGGTTAGTGACTGGCCCCTGTTCCTGCCCCACGTTGTTGCTGAATGTGGCTCTGGTGCAGGGCATGTCTAGGGCTGTTGCAGGGATATTTAGGGAAGTCTGCTCTGAAATTCTCATTTGTGACTATGGCTGTATGTCTGCTGTTCGTCAGAGCTTTTTCATCTCCCCTTCCCAAAGCTGATACAAGTATAGGAGTGAACTAGTAGAACTAGTAGAGTTAAGTCTCTGCACGTTTTAAGTCTGGAATTTGAATGCCTGTGTAGCTATCATTCCCTCCTTACTCTGCCTGCACCTCTTAGACCAAGAGAAGTTCAATGGTTCCTGTGTGCATGATCTTACTTCAGACCAGTGTTTGAGAGATTGAGAGGCAGAGCTGGCTCTGGCCATGTCCCAGGTGATCTGTAAGTGAAGATCATAACCTGGGAGATAGGACTGACATATGCTTGTGTTATAAGAATTGCACAAAGGCTTTTTTTCTTAAGCATGCTTTTGCCACCATCTAAGTCTGCTGTGGGAACCTAGGGGCTGCTGAAATTCCCTTCCTTACGTTAGGCTGAGGTTTGCTCTGAGACTGGAGTTGGGATTTGTTGTTACATAGCAAAATGCACTTGTGTAATGGGAGCAGAAGGGGAAGAACAACTGTGCTGGCTGGGTTTGCTGAGCATTGCAAGAGCTGGTTTGGAGCTGCCTGCAGGGAGATGGCTGATGGAGCAGCTGCCAAAAGAGTTGGACACAATGACGCACGAAGGAGCTGCATGTGTATAGCTTGATTGTGGTGTGGTCTTTGCGTATCTGCCCGCAGCTCTTTCCTGAAGAACTGTGCACCCCTACTGATCCTGGCCCAGTGTTCATTGTGCTGGAGTGTCCTCACGAGGGCTTTGTGGATGCAGTCTGTGAAAACGAGACCTTCCGAAGGTAGTGGGGCTGAGTGACCTGGGGTGTTTGGGGGAAGACGTTTGTGCTGAGCTTTGCCAAAGAAATTCTTGTTCTGTTCTAGATGTGTTGGTTCTTGTGATTGATGTCTGAGCTGTTTGGCACTGTTAAGGAGCTAGAGATGCAGGAAAGGCTTAGTGGTGCATTTTGAACGTTTTAAGAAGGGCAGGTCTGTGCAGGACATGTGGGATTCTATAACTGTCCCAGGCATGTCTTCCCTTCCCTCAGGGGCCTCTTGAGAAGGAAGTGTGCACTGGTGTCTTGCTGCAGAGCAGAGCAGTGCAGACATTGCTGCTTCCATGTGTGGTGGAAGCCTGGGCTGCATGTAACGTCTCTGCAGGGCTTACGCAGAAGCCTGTTGGCCTCCTGAAAGGTTCTGCAGATGATGTTGCTCTTGGAGGAGAGGAGCTGCCCTGGGGGGAAGAGTGGAGGTGTCAGCAAATAGTGGGCTTGAGTCTTGAACCTTACGCCTACCGTGATGAGGAGCCTATGGGTCCTGGGCTGTGCTCTTAAGATGATCCGTACTTTGCCTGTTTCAAGGGCGGCATCTCTAGTAGCACCAAGATGGGAGAGGGGAGGGGATGCCAAGGTGATGGAGGACTGAAGCACAGGTATTTCTTTATTTGAATGTGCCCCAGGTACCAGGAGGGACTCCCTGAGAACCAGGTGGCCTTGATTATTCACATGACTCCAGAGTCAGTGCTTCGAGACAGCCGCTACCAGCAATGGCTGGAAAGGTATGTGATCTTCTGATTACTTGGTTTCCTATCACTGCTGGGCAGCAGCATGTTTTTATGTTTTTCCCGGAGTAGAAATAGCTGTTAGCTGACAGCAGGACTGCTGGCTCGGATGAGAATTTAGCTAGTGGCTCAGGTGCATGCATATGCCCAACTCTAACATGGGGCTGAAGCTGTTGTGCATTTTATTGTCGTCTTACAGATTTGGGCCTGGAACTCAGCACTTGGTGCTCAATGAAAACTGCTCTGCGGTGCACAACCCACGCAGCTACAAGATCCAAACTCAGCTGAACCTCATCCACCCAGAGATCTTCCCTCTGCTCACCACCTACCAGAGCAAGGTAGGCCAGGCCCTGCTTGCCTGTGTACCTTGTGCCCCTGAGCAAAGAAGGTGTTAAATGTCACTCTTCTCCCTGTAGGAAGAAGAGGCTGTGTGTAGCGTGCCCATTGTGCGAGGAGAGTGCCTCTTGAAATACCACTTGAGACCACAACAGGAGTGGCAGAGGTCAGTGGGAATCTCTGACTTACCAGGGTTTTGGGTGTTGGCTTGAAGCAGCTGTTCAGTTGTGAGTCTGTGCTGAGGCAGGGTGGTGTGTCAGCATCCTTTGCAGATTCTTACTGGCAGCTGTGCTATCAACTGTGTCTTGAGGGGTGTGTCCCTGTACTTTAAAGTCTCAGTCAAGGTGTAGGGCACGGATGAATGAAGCAGTGAAAACACCACCTGGCCAGTGGTTTGGGTTATTGTTTCTGTCCCTTGCTTTTGCAGCCTCATGTGCTCCTCTGTCCTTTGGTTTGACCTCATATGATGCTGTGCACCCAGCCATGGCTGTGGCAGAGCAGGTGGGGTGGCAAGGAGAGACTTTTTGGGGAGCCCAGTGAGAGTCTTATTAGGCTTTCTGGGTCTTCAAACAGTATCGGAGCCAAAAGCCCCAGGTGGTTAAACAGTTGCAGTGTTTACTGTTGCTTGCTATGTGGACAAGCAGATGAAGCTGCTCGGTGAGGATCTTAAGGACAGGGGACCACGTGGTACAAGGGGATACCAGCTGCCATGGCTCAAATTTCTGTCTGTTGGGCTGATTAGGAGGACCCAGATGCCAAGAAGAGCTCAAGTTTCTCTGCTGAAGGTGTCTGAAGGCTTGCAGTACTGCATATGCTGTGATGTAGGACCAGAGCACAGGTCTCTTATGCTTTTGAGTGGTGCCTGGAGCCCTTTTCGGTGGCCGTTACTTTCCAGGAGTCTCTGAGCTGCCTTGCGGTGCCCTCTAGTGTCTGGCAGCTCTTTGGGTCCGGACAGCGCAGGGCAGCATAGTACTAGTGCAGGAGCTTCTTCAGTTCAGTGCAGTCACTGTTTGTGATTGTTTCTGTGGCATGGCCCACCCCAGTCAGGCCTTTTTGGCACACGCCACGCTCATGGATGTATCTTCCCCCACCCCGCAAAACGAATTTGGAAGGAGCATTTGACCCCTTGTGGTTAGGCTGTTTTGGCACAGTAATGTGGCATTTTGCTCTGGAAAATGCTGTCTTTTGAGTTCCTGTCCTGCCTCATCCTGATACATTTCTTGTTTCAGAGATGCTGTGACTGTCTGTGATCACGAAGCATTTGTTAGTGAAGCCTTGGATCTCCCTGACTTCCAGACTCGTGTAAAGGAGTGCAAAGAGAGCCTGTCTGCTGTACCAGGTAAGGATCAACAACTTGTCTTGGATCAGTGTAATGGGAAGCAGGAGGTCTTGGGGACCTGCTGCTTCAGAGCCCAGACAAAGCTGTGAACATGCAGTTTTCCTGCTGCCTAAGAGGTGCTTCTAAGTCATAGAATCATCTAGTTCCACCCCTCCTGCCATGGGCAGGGACACCTTCCCCTAGACCAGGTTGCTCCAAGCCTCATCCAACCTGGCCTTGAACACTGCCAGGAATGGGGCATCCACAGCTTCTCTGGGCAGCCTGTGCCAGTGCCTCGCCACCCTCACAGCAAAGAATTTCTTCCTGACATCTAATCTAAATCTACCCTCATCCAGCTTAAAACAATTACCCCTTGTTCTTTCACTATACGCCCTTGTAAAAAGTTCCTCTCTAGCTTCGTTGTCAGCCCCTTTAGGTACTGGGAAGCTGCTATAAGGTCTCCCTGGAACCTTCTCTTCTCCGGGCTGAACAAGCCCAGCTCCCTCAACCTGTCTTCATAGGAGAGGTGCTGCAGCCCTCTGAGCATCTTCATGGCTGCCCCGGACTCATTCCAACATGTCCATGTCTGTTTGCTGGGGGCCCCAGAGCTGTATGCAGTACTGCAGGTGGGGGTCTCACAAGAGCAGAGTAGAGGGGGAGAATCACCTCTCTCGACCCGCTGGCCGTACTTCTTTTGGTGCAGCCCAGGACATGGTTGGCTATCTGGGCTACAAGCGCACATTGCCCAGTTTTATTGAGCTTCTCATCAATCAGCTTCGTGTTCCCCACCAGCCCCTCCTGGTGCTTGTTCTGTCTTCCCTTGTAAACATTGCTGCTGTAGGAAAGCCAGGGGCTGAGGGAGGCAGTAATGAATGTGCTGGACACTTAGACTCTGGAGTTACTAGGCTGTTGAACTAAATGCCATCTGACTGGGCAGTATGTGGGTAACATTCACTTACAAATTCTTGTCTGTTTTCTCCAGGAAATGTGGGTGCTTATCCTGAAATTGTGTTCTTGGGAACAGGATCTGCCATTCCAATGAAAATTCGAAATGTCAGTTCCACGCTAGTGAATACCAGGTAAATCCCAGTGCCATGCATTCTGCTTGGAGAGGCTCAGTGTCTCAGGAGGGTGTTACCCAAGGGCTGTTTTGACCAGTGCGTTGATGATGCAGGGAGAGTGCCTCTATTGTGGCACCTGCAGGACTTCAGTTTCAGGCACCTGTCTTATGTAGGTGGAGAAGACTTGAGAGCCATCTGTATAGCCCAACATTTAATGTTCATTCATTTTACCATCTGCTCCAAGGGTGTGTTCAACGCAGGACCAGAATGAGCTATGCAGACAGAACAGCCTTTCTAAACCCTTGGCTGGTAGGACTGGAGTAGCATTTAGAGGTGTAGAGCACTGAGAGCTCTCTGACTTCCAACCCAAAAGATCCCCCTCCCCGAATGGGCCCTGGTCAGAGCTCATACAGTGGCTGCTAAACTTCTTTGTGACTTGTCTTGCCAGCCCTACCCGATCTCTGCTCTTGGACTGTGGAGAAGGAACGTTTGGACAGCTCTGTCGTCATTATGGAGAGCAAGTTGACCAAGTGCTGTGTAACATAGTAGCTGTGTTCGTGTCTCACATGCATACCGATCATCATTCGGTAGGTTGGCTGTGTTAGAAGGAGAAGGGGTTCTGTGAAGGCATGCTCTGCTGCTTGTTTATATGTACGCAGATGTAGCTGCGGCTGTGAAGGCATGCTCTGCTGCTTGTTTATATGTACGCAGATGTAGCTGCGGCTGAATGTCGGCTGCGCTGCTGTTGGGGCTGCACTCCCCCTTTGCAATCCCCAGGCACTACTGAATCTGTCTGTGTTTCTAATCCTCTCTCCCTTCTTGCTGGGGTCCCTGCAGACTTGCTGGGATCATCCAGAGTTGTAATTTTTCAGTGTCCAACTCTGTTTCCTTCAGTGCTTTGCAAATAATAGTCACGGAAGGACCAATTGGTCTGTTCTAGACTGGGCTTGACCAGGGCCGGCTGTTTGCTGGTCTGCTGTCTTGTGTCTGAAAACCACACTGGGTCTGAGGTGTTGGGTAGGGACTTTCTGCTCTCCACCCTTCTTTTGGGAGCAGACACAGCAGCACTGGGAAGGGCTGAGGGGCTTGTGTTGTGAGCTGCTGGCCACCAGCTTGGGGTGTGTGACAGTGTAGTGTCAGAGCTACTTTGACAGTGTTACTGCAGCCCAGCCAGCTGCAGTTACTGGGAAAGCAGTAATCATATATTTGTGACTATACAGTTTTTTTGAAAAACAGCAGCTTGCTGATCTGCAGTAGCATTGTTGCCAGCTACGCTCCAGGTATTTCTGACTACTGATCGCTGTTGTGTTTATTCCCTTTGTAGGGGTTAGTGAACATCCTGATGGAGAGGCGGAGAGCTTTTGTAAGTAGTGTTGTTGTTTCACTGCTCCTGAACTTGCATTGGAGTGAGGGGTGGGGAACTTCTGAGTGGTGAAGCACCATCATTTCCCTAGGTGTTTCTTCTCTCTGATGTGGTATACACCCTGTACTAATTTTTTAGCCCCTGCCTTTGCTTTTCCAGGCAGCCCTTGGTCAGGCTTTCAGCCCCCTGTTTCTGGTAGCACCTGAACAGATCATGCCATGGCTACACGAGTATCACAACCACTGTGAAAAGATTCTCGGAGACATCAAGTGAGTGTTCTGTGTGGTGTATTAAGAAATGTCCTTGCTGGATCCTTATTCAAGGCAAACTACTGCCATCCATTCCCCACACCCCTTTGCTGAAGGTGCTCTTGACTCCTTGCACCATGTGTTGAACTAGGATGTGCTGTTTACAAAGGGGGAAGATAGGATTTGTTACTCAGTTGTGCTACTTGAGAGGCTTACATGCAGGCTTTCCTTTTCCTTGGGAAGTGAAAAAAGATTCCTGGAAGAGAGTATTTGACAGTGGGAAGGGAAGGAAGTTGGATGAGTTCCTGGGGCACTGCATAGTGAAAGCAAGGGTTAAAACAGATGAGTGTATGAAAGTAACGTGTTCATAAGGTGCTAAACTGAGGAGAAATAGCAGAAATAGGACAGGTACAAAGTAAAACCTGCTCTTATCTTCAAGCAGCCTTAGTTCTCTCTTCTCCCCTCCCTCACAGGATGATTGCTTCCCGGTCTCTTGTGAAAGGCTGCGAGAACATCAAACCTAAAGCCAAATGGTTTGTTAGCTCTTTGTTAGAGAGCTATGACTTGGCTGAGGTAAGCTGATGATCTGGTGGGGTCAGTTGCTTGTGAGGGGCAAGAGGGGACCTGAGGTCTAACACCCGTATCCTTGTTCAGTTTCAGACTTGTGAAGTCCAGCACTGTAAAAATGCTTTTGCATGTTCAATGATCCACAAATCTGGCTGGAAAGTAGTCTATTCTGGTGACACAATGCCCTGCATGGCCTTAGTACAAATGGGTAGGTAACAAAAACCCTCTGCTTGAAATATCTCTTGGCAAAAGGTCTCAGACTGTTAGCATCTGAAGCAGGCATCCCCAATCCCTTGGCACTTGGCCTGCAACACGAGGGTTAGGGGAGGAAATGAGAGTTCACGTAGGCAGCTGAACTAGTCTGTATTAAACTGAAGATTGAATATATGATTACACAGGTAAAAACGCTACCCTGCTGATCCATGAAGCAACATTAGAAGACGGCATGGAAAAAGAAGCTATAGAGAAGACACACAGGTGGGGTGTGTTCCGTTGTCTATCACTGTTAGGAAGGCACAGATGCTGAGTTCTGAGTTTTGTCCTTGGAGGTGGTGGTGAAGGGCCCAAGTCCTGTAGATGGTTCTGGTGTGCGTAGAGATTTTCAGCACTAAAAAGGGCATGTTGCTCATTGCACCAGCTCTGTAACTCTCTCGGGTCCTCTGAACATCCCCATAGAGAAACGGGGAAAGCTTTGAAGTAGATGATAGCAATTCTACAAATAGACGAGCCCAAAGGAAGGGCCCTCTGCTTGATTACATTTTAGGACTAAGCTCAAGAGTTATTTTACCCCTGCAGCTGTGCAATTCAAACTGACCACTATACCCAGTGATAGAGAATGCTTCCCCCAGCAAAAGTGGGGAGACCTGAGAACAGCTTCTCAGAATTACATTGAATTACAGTGTAAGAAAGCTGGGTTTGCTGGTACCCCTAGGACAAGTGTTTGAATAAGCCCCTGTCCCCAGTTCTAAGGAGCTCTTAAATGCAGAGCTCCAAGTAATTACAGCTGCCTTCCTGTGCTCAGAGACTTGCCACCAGTGCAGTCTGCCAAAGGCAGAGGCATCTGGACGCACCTGCAGAGAGCAGGGCCACCCTCTGCTTGGCAAGTGTTGGGTAGTATCTAGTGCTGGCTGTTGGTGTGGTATGATCTTTGGTGCAGAGCAGTCTGCCGTGCTGTGTTGGAGGGGCAGTTCTAGTCAGCCTGGTGTGACCTGTTCCTTTTGCAGCACAACCTCCCAGGCGATCCAGACTGGGATGAAGATGAACGCAGAGTTCATCATGCTCAATCACTTCAGTCAGAGATATGCCAAGATCCCACTGTTCAGTGAAGACTTCAGTGAGAAGGTTGGAATTGCATTTGATCACATGAGGGTGAGTAGAGAGCTTTAAGCCAGACTGTGGGGAAAGGTTCAGTGTTACTTTGGGGTGGCTGCTCATGAATTAAGTTCTGCACTTGTAAGTAACGTATTGATACACCATCTCCTTCTGAAGAGTAAGTCCCCTCTGCAACAGCTCCTCTCACTACTGGCAGCAGGCATCACAGCAGTGTGGGGAAACGGCACAGAGCGACACAGGTGCCGATGGCTCTTTGGAACAGAAGTCCACTCTTAACTTGCTGGGTACTTTCCTCATGTCACCTCTGTTCTGTACCTGCTACTCCCAGTTGAAAACTTAATCTTGCTTCCATTCCCACTCCTTTCTCAGTTAGTGTGCTTCTTTAATGGCTTTCTGCAGAAGACATCCAGGAGCCAAAAGCTGCTGCTATTGGATTGAACGCAGTTGTAGCAGTGAGAATAGCTCATAATCAATCAGAACTTGTACAGAGTCTGCATCATTTCTTGTGAAGAAAATATGTAAATGGCTTGGCTTATGGGATCTGCGGGCTGACTGCTGTAGGGCTCAAAATAATGACCTGCCCGCTAATGTCAATGCATCCGAAAACTGTAAGATTCAGGCTCCTCTGTGCTGTGCAGAGGAAGAGGCAGTGCCCTGCCAGCTGCATGGGCAAAAGAGGGGAAGGAAGGAGAACAAAAAGCAATTCTCACGCGGATGCTCCTGTTCTTGATGTATTTCAGGTACGTTTTGGTGACTTTCCGACCATCCCGAAGCTGATCCCACCTCTGAAGGCTTTGTTTGCAGATGACATAGTGGAAATGGAGGAGCGGAAGGAAAAACGGGAGATGCGGCTGCTAAAGGAGGCTGCTATAGTCCTGGACAAACTGGCTGGTGGTGAGAACAAGGAAGCACTATGCCAGAAACGGAAACAAGCCAAGAACCATCAGGAACTACCGAACAAGAAGCTTAAAACAGTAAACTGAAAGAAACGAGGTTGAGAATGCACCTCTCTGTAGGAGGTGCCTTGCTCTCTGCAGACCTCAGGAGTGCGCAGTGCCAAGGGCGCTGTGGAAAATGGGGCTGGCCTCAGCATCTGGGTTTGCTTGGTCATCGGTGGATCTCCATGGGCTGAAGCTACCAAGAGAGGATGTTAGCAGCACGAGTCCTTGTGGCAGCGGTATCTGCCCATACAGTTCCTGTTCCTGGGTCTCACCAGTCCATGTGTCATTTTTATTTTAGCCAAAATGATGTTCTCTCTGGTATTAATTTCTGGTTTTATGCTATAAACCCTTGATAATGTAACAGCAGCAGTTGTGACCTTTGCCAGGAGATCAGGTCTGAAAAGCCTTTGAGGGGCTGTGGATCCACCAGAATAAGGTGGACGGGTCTCTGGATTATGAGGAATGTAACTAGATAGCAGAACCCAGATCATAGGAGGAAATTCCTCTATAAAACGGGACCCGATTTAATTTTTAGGCTAAATTAGCATTGTGAATGCTACTGTGTTCCTGTTTTGTTTTTCTTGGCTGGTTTGGTTTTTTTTCCCGCCCCGTAAGATCAGTTTTCCAAAATGTTTATTTAGAATGTGAATAAACCACTCAAGGTAGCCCAGGAGGAGGCAGTGTTTGGTTTAGATGGCTAAAGGGGGGATATAGTGAGGGAAAACAAATACCTGAATTCTCCAGAGAATGAGCTCAGCTGGTTGTTTCTGCATTACAGCATTGGTCTGGAGACCAGGATCTCACCCTGATGATGGAGCCTTATCCCTGTTCTGGCTGTGTTTCATGCCAGCAAAATCCTATCTGCCTCTGTTACCCTATGGACAGGAGCTCTGCTTGTCAAGGCTGGTTGCAGCTGGGGGTGGCTTTCAAATGACTCCAGAACAGACAACCAGGAGTTTCCTCAACCAAATTCCAGTTCTGGCTGTGGAGGACAGGAAAGCTGGCACAGCAGGTGAATATGTGGAAGGTCTGTGGTTAAGAGGAGTGTTTTTGGTGCTGCAGGAGGGGTAGTTTTGCACTTTTTCAATTAAGGAGTTAATTTTTAGATGGGACCTCAAAGGCACCGGGCCCCCAGGTGCTGCTCAGCAAATGATGCCAGCACATATTAAAGATTTAAGACTTCATTTCAGGGTGATGGAAAATTGAAGACAGAAACTGGCAGGAAAGCATCTTTTGTCAATTAGCTGTGCTTTAATATGCTTGTCTAAAGCAGAAACTGGGTAATTGACACAGCTGGGTACTACAGAAAAGGGCTGCTGGGCTTGTAAGGATAGCAGGGGGCTGGGGAAAGACTGACTACTTGATGTGGTGCAGGTGTAAGTGGGATGGCACAGGTGTCAGTAGGGTACGGGGTGTTGCTGAGGGGTCACGGTTGCTGCAGGGTGAGTTGAGCAGCCTGGGACTGCACAGGATCCCCGTGCTTCTCTCACAGGGGAGGAAGGGTCTTTTATTTAGAAATAACGAACAGTTTCCCACGTAAAGGCGTTAGTACTACGCGAGTACGGCAGTGCTGGGAGCGCGGCGCGGAAGCTGCCGCCCCAGGCGGTCCGTGTGAGTACGGTGGCGGTGGGGAGCGGCGCGATGCGGGGTCCGGCAGGGACGTGCCCCGCCGAGCCAGCCGGGGGGGCCTGAGCTGTCCCGGTGGGATGCCGGCGTGAAATCCCCCGTCCGGGGACGCAGCGTCTCCCAGGCGAGACGGGGGCCGGTGCCGCGGGGCCCCCCCTCCTGCCCGGGCCGCGTCCCCCGGGCAACGGCGGCTCCTCCCCGCAAACACCGGCGGGATGGAGGAGGCGGCGGCGGCGGCGCAGCCCGGTCCCGACGCCGATGCCGGTCCCGACGCCGGTCCGGACGCCGATGCCGCCGCGGAGCGGCTGGTGCGGTGCGTGGCGCGGGCGCTGGGGGTGCCCCGGCAGCGCGGGGCGGCGGCGCGGGCGCTGCGGCCTTTCCTGCGCGGTGCGGAGGGGCCGGCGCTGCTGGCCTGGCGCGGCCCGGGCGGGGACCTGGTGCTGGGGCCGCCCCCGCCGCCCGCCGCCCCCCGCCCCAGGGCCCTCTTCTTCCTCCGGGGCCCCGGCGCCGGCCCCGGGGAGCTGCTCTGCGGGGACCTGCCCGCCGATGCCCTGGGGCACTTCGCCGCCCTGGTGGAGGAGGTAAGGGCCGGGCTGGCGCAGGGGAACCGCGGCCTCGGCGGCGCGCTCGTACCCCGGCTCCACGCTTCATGGTGCCTGCTGCCTGTGGGGCTTTTCGGGGTTCGGTAACTGCTCCTACATCCCGGTGCATATCAGCGTGCTGCCTCTGCGGGACTGACCCGTGTTACAGAATCTATTGGGGGGGGGGGTGGAGGGGATGCCCCCAGGTCGTCTGGTCCAGCCCCCTGCCCAAGCAGGGCCACCCAAAGCTAGCAGCCCACCACCACGGCAAGGTGGCTTCGAGTATCTCTAAGGATGGAGCTGCCACAACCTCCTTGAGGCAATGGAGCTGCCACACCCTCCTTGAGGCACCTCGGTCACCCTCACAGTGTGTCCCAATGTTCAGGAGCCTCCTGTAATTCAGTGCCTGGCTGCCTCGGGTGGGCTGGTGCTTTCCAAAGGGACCTTTGAGTGGTTCACTCGTCCCCCTCGTTAGCAGCCCAAAGCAGACAGCACTGTCTGCATTTATTCCTGATGCCCCCCAGCCTGGGGCAACCTCAGCACTGAGGGAAGTGGAGGAGCTGCTTGATTTGAGCAGCTCTGGTGATGGTGTTGGTGTATTAAGATGATGGTGAATAGGCTGGGCTCCCCAGAGCAGGCTCCTAGACTGGTTATCTTGGGTTTGTGGGATAACGTGTTAGGTACATGGGGAACTTTTGTTCTGGGGTGTTTGCTTGAGCCTCCTGCTCCCAGCGAGCTTGCCGGTCTAGTGGCGTTTGCATCCCAGCTCTGTCTGGAAGTGGCAGCAGCTGTGTATGATGGGTGCTCTGAGCACCACCTGCTTCAGGGAGATTTTGGGGTAGGGACACTGGAGCAGATCTTGTTAGATCTTGTTTTCTGCCTGCCTTCAGCAGTTGGAGTTGTGCATCCTGACTGCGCTTGCAGGCTTTTCTCTCCCCCCACCCTCGCAGAGCTGCAGTACCTCCATAGAGAGCAGGTTGTGCCTGGGCTGGGTCCCACTTTCCTCCCAGGAAGGGTGATGGGGCTGGGCCTGCAGGAAAGTGGAAACGGTCTTGAATTTCTTGAGGCTGGGGCCGTGTGTTGTGCTGCACAAGCGATTCGTGCAGTCTTTAATCGGCAGTTTTTAGGACAATCTTAGAAGAATTTGTCCAGTGAAAGAAACAGTTTGCATCAAACTTTCTGTGGATCATTTAGGACACCAGGAACAGACATGCCACAACTGTGTGTTTTTTTCCAGTGAGGTCACGGCCAGGTGACCTTGTCTGCTTGTGCACTTAACTCCTGTGATGGCTGAAGGGAACACGCCTCAGTGCTGGGGCTTCACCCTAAGTCCAATTATCATTTAACAATCAAAAAGAGAATGAATAGCTGCTGTTTGACTGGTTACAGCATTATGAGCATTAACAGTCCATGTCATTTAAGTAATAGAGAAAAATCTGGCTAATAATGTGGTTAAAACTACTGCAGGTGAACTTGGCAGTATCTGCCTGTGTCCCCTGGGGCTGTGCTCCCCCTTCCCAGGGTCCCTGGCTCGCAGGGTGCTGGGGTGGGTCTTCCTTGGGTCCACAGTGACCGTTGTGGGGACAAAGAATCGCCAGCACCCCAGGATGGCACCGTGGGTGCTGGGCTGCTTTGTCCCTGTTCCGCCTTCCCTCCCTTTGTAGCTGTGTTGATACTTTTGGCCTCCCCCAGCCTGGTAACGCTGAGGGCTGTTGTTTGTCACCAGGGGCAGCCTGGCTTTGTCAGGCTGTTGCCGCAGGCTGGTCCCAGCGCAGGGCCAGCCCGGGGTGGGTGACAGACACCGTGTTGCTCTCACAGCTCAAACGAGCCCAAGGCAGCTGGGGGCCGGCCAGCCCAGCCCTGGGGCAGTACAAACCCTGGGGACTCTCACTAATAAAGACAAAAATCACGTTTAGTGGGCTGCAGCTTTGGGTAACCACCTGTGAAGTGACTGTGCTCAAGACCTGCAGTGCAGCTGGGGTGGGGACCTGGGTGACCCTCACCAGCAGTAGATCCCAGATGTTCCCTTTCAGCACACCGGGGTTTGCTGTTGGGGCCAGCCTGCGGGCTCAGCTCAGCCCTGCTGGTCCTGGGGGCTGCCTGGAGCCCCTGCCCCTGCCTGCCTCCCTGCCCTGGCAGTGGAATGGGGAGCAAGGACCAGGACGTCTTGTGAGGGCACAAAACCAGAGTCCACAGAGCAGTGTCCAGCTGAAGGTTTGGGAGGCTGGGAGAGTCCAAGGACAGGGCTGCTAGCTTTGTCTGCTGGCTTCCAACCTTCTCAGCTGCTTGGATTCGGGGGAGAGGGCATGCTAGTGTGCAAAGTGGGCCTGTAGAGAGACCGTTTGTAGTCATCTGCCCTCATTTCACATAGGGAACTTCTTGAGGCAGCAATGGCTATGGATCTCCAGGCTTGGCCAAGCAAGGACCTTGGAGCCTGGTGGCCTGCCTGTCTCCTGCAGCACTGTTTTCTCCACTGGTCTTTCATGACCCCTTCTACAGGTGATTGTGCCCATCCTGACGAACAAGAAGAACCATCAGGGCTGGCCACAAGTGGTGTCACAAGACATTTTGCATCATGTCCACAACCTAAAAAGTACTGTTTTCATGGTTGTTGGCCAAGTAAAAGGCAAGACCTTGCTGCCTCTTCCAGCTGGCTCGGAGGGAATCGAGGACATTGATCTGGAAAATGAGAAATTGTGAGTACCACCCCTGGCTCTCCACTAGGTTTTCTCCTGCTGCTGGTGCATATTATGTGTCTTCTGGGGACCTTCCTTCCCCCAGGTGTGTGGCCGACCCCTGCGTGCCTACAGCCCCTGTCAGGCAGCTGTAGAGAGTGATCAGGTCCCCCATGAGCCACTTGCCTCTCCAGGCTGAACCCCCCCAGTTCCCCCAGCCACCCCCCATCAGACTGGTGCCCCAGCCCCTTCCCCAGCCCCCTGCCCATCCCTGGACACGCTCCAGCCCCTCTGCGCGTCCCTCTTGGAGCGAGGGGCCCAGAGCTGAACCCGGGGTTCGAGGTGCAGCTGCACCAGTGCTGAGCACAGGGGGATGGTCACTGCCCTGGTCCTGCTGGCCACGCTGTCTCAGACACAAGCCAGGATGCTGTTGGCCACCTGGGCTCACTGGGGGCTCATGCCCAGCCGGCCGTCAGCCAGCCCCCCCAGGCCCTTTCCCTCCGGGCAGCTTCCCAGCCCCCTGCCCCAGCCTGCAGCGCTGCTGGGGCTGCTGTGACCCACGGGCAGGGCCTGGCATGGAGCAGTGTTGAACCACCTACAATTGGCCTTGGCCCATCAGTCCAGGCTGCCCAGACCCCCCTGCAGAGCCTCCTGCCCTCTGGCACATCAACACTCCCCTCCAGCTTGGTCTCATCTGCAAACTGCCTGAGGGTGCTCTTGATCACCTTGTCCAGACCACTGGGCAGCTGTGAGAGGCTGAGCCCGATACGCAGCAGTTGTTTACCCTGCAAGATGTCCAGCAGCTGAGGAATCCCCATCCTTTGCTTGCTAGTAGGTCTCACATTGCAGTGGGGGGAACTTCTTCTACCCTGGTCCTTCCGAGGAGCCAGGTTGGTGCCCAGAGCTGGGAGTGGAAGGGGTTTGATTGTTGCAGTGCTGTGAGCCCAGTCTGAAATAGCCATGTCTGGAAGGCTGATGAAGGCAGATATGTTTGCACCTCGTGTCATCATCATGTGTTTGCTGGAAGCTTGCAGCCATGGTGTCACTGAAATCTCGGAATGAAGAACTTATTGACACCAATGTGATGTAGATAAGCAGACACTTCTTTATTGACAGCCGGGTGTGTGAGTGAGTCTCCTCACGATCAACGCCCACCAAGCTTCAGAATCACACACCATATATAGAACTTATTCATACATATTCATTAAATATTCATGCATGATCATAATATTTCCCAAAAATCATTAACATACCCCCCTCCCATATCCGATTCTGCGCAGTAAAGGTTGGAAAAGTCTAGAAATTTGTCTGGGGTACGATTTGGGTAGGTGGTATATGAGTCGGTGGTCGCGATCTCCTCCTGCCAGAATTGCCTTTTACTAAAGTTCACGGTTTCTTGGCAGGTAACTACAAGTTGTTCCAGTCGACTCTCCCCCCAGTTCCCATTAATTCTATTGAAATGTCAGAATATACGCTTTCTAGGTACAGAAGACTAGTCAAACACAAAGAAATCTGTAAACCCCCAAATTTGTTACCTAGGTTTTAAACAATGATTCTAGCCCACTCTTCTGGCCTTGGTACAGGACTGTACAAAGGATTTCGTAGCAGCTTTTACTGTGCAACTACAAGTTTCATTAAAATACATTTCTTATCCCTCTATATGTCTATTAAAAATGATCTTATAAAATCAAATAAAGTCAATTAATTCTAACTTATTAGCAAATCTGTAACAATGGGACCTCGGGGGGTGTGTTAGTGAGTGTGCTGGAATTCATCACTCCTCAGACAGGACATGGTGTGGTTGGCCTTCTGTAAGGAGTTACTGCTTCCAAGGCAGTGGGGTGGCTTGTCCTCAACATGCCAGCCCACTTTGTGTAGTTTGTCTCTGAACTAAGCAAGTTATGGACTGTGGGGAGATGGAGTATATTCAAGAGGAGCAGTATGGAGAGAGATGATCTTGCTGGAGGTGTGGCTGTCCAGGTGAGACACCGAACCTGAATGGATCTGATGTGACAGTGATGGGCTGTGCAGAGAGGTGGCAACTGGCTCTTCATTGACACTGTTTGTTTTATGAACTATCTGTTGTTGCCTGCACTGCTGCAGAGCTTCATCCATTTCCTCCAGAGTGTAATTCTAGTAGTAAACCAATGGCAAAATCTTAAGGATTTTGATTATTTTGTGGTTTTGAAATGTGAACTAGACTGTAACCTGCAAAATCCAACTGTCCACAGGGTCATTTGAAGTAGATCCAACTGAGCAATGCACATCAACAAGCGGAAAGCAAAGTTAACAGTGTGGTCTGTTTTCTGCAGCCTGGAGCTGATAGATAAATCTCTTGTATATGCCACTGAGTCGGCCATCATAGACTGGAGCTACCAGATCCAGGGAGCACTGATGAAAGAGTCTTCAGAGCCTCTCCTGCAGGGCAGCAACCCTAAC
Source organism: Falco peregrinus (assembly GCF_023634155.1). NCBI lineage: Eukaryota > Metazoa > Chordata > Aves > Falconiformes > Falconidae > Falco > Falco peregrinus. The sequence continues at coordinate 117,917,090 of NC_073722.1, read as the reverse complement.
CCAAAGGTGGAACTGGAGTTCTGGAAGAACAGGTACAGCCTGGCCGGGGCTTGGTGGTCACTGGTGCTGGTTTTGGGTGGGGGGAGAGTGCTGGTGGCAGACGGAGCTGCTACTCCCAGGAGCTGAGAAGAGCAGACTGCTGCAGGTTCGTGTACAGACTTTTCTAAGGAAAATTGCTCCTGCACATAAAATAATCGTGGTCTGCAAAGTGCCTGGGAGTCACTGGGCAGCCCCAGCACAGGGACTACGCCCAAAGAGGGAATAATCCTTTTGGAAGCGCTCTTTCAGTCACTGTTAACAAGGAACCAGCCACAGGAGTAAGAGCTAATGGCCAGCTGTAGGGCCTCCTGGAGACTGTGCGCCTCGGCTGGCTGCTGCTCATCTGTCGATGCCAGAGGGGTTTCAGGTGCTCAAGAGCCAGGGAATGGAATTTCGTCTGACCCTTTGAAAACCTTTGTGCCATGTTGGTTTGGGCTGACCCAGGGCAAAGCCTTGTGGGCTGGAGAGCTGTCACTAATGCCTGCAGAAACACCCGATGGCTTCTTTCAGCAGCATCCCACCAGGAGTGGAGCTGCTGCTGTGCCAAACCCCATCACCATCTGTCTGTCCTGTAGGGTTTGTCCATGCCTCCTGTGGGACCTTCCACCCATTTGCTTTTGCTGTTGACGGTCTGTGTAGCTGGAGGAGATCTTGCATCACTCCCAGAGGAAACGGATGGTGTGAGGGGACAACTGATACTGCCCCAGCATGGGCTTGTAATGTGTCTCGGTTGCTGTAGGTGTGATGACCTGGAATGCATTTACAATCAGCTGAGAACGAGGAAGGTCAGGACCATGATGGAAGTGCTGGAGAGAGTCGAGAGCAGCTACGTTCCAGCCTTCAAAGCTATGCTCATGGATGTTGAGGCAGGTGAGATGCTGGGGCAGCTTCACTAGAATCCTGACTTCTGGCCTTTGTTCATAGTCTGGTGTTACTGGTTTCAAACCTAGTGTGGCTGTAAATGGCACTGATCGCTTGGAGTTCCCTGTGACTGTGGGGACTGTAGCCTTGTTCCTGGCTCCCTCTCTGGTTCATGGAGCGAAACTGGGCTGCTTGTGCTCAATCTGATACTTCCATTTCCAGGTTGGGACAAGCTTGATCACTGATCTGTTGAGCCAGACCCTTCCCAAAGGTCAGGTTGAGTGGATCTGGGAATTTGCTGTAATAAAGTGTTTGCATTAATCCAGCAGGACTCGCCTTAACTTTCTCACCAGCTCCTCTGGTATCAGGCTGCAGGAATGGGAGTTCAGGATAACAGAACAGATCTTGTAGCTAACTGAGGCTACTTTGTTGGACTGCTATTTCCCAGGCTTTGGGCACTGCAGCCTGAACCTGACCCTTGCTAAGGGAACAGCAGTTTGCACTTTAGGATGGGGACCTTTGAGTAGGAGGATTTCAAGGCTCCTGATGAAAGCAGGCAGGTGTTGTCACCTGTGTCACCCGAGAGGAAGGCAGGATTCCTGCAGTGCACAAAACGAGGCAGAGCTCTGCATCCCATGTTATAGCAGGACGATTTTCCGTTGCAGTTGTGGATGCACAAAGCTCTGTCCCAGCTCCCTGTCCCTTGCCATCATGTCAGTTTACTTCCTTTTCTGATTGCTGCCAGGTGAGCAGTGTTCAAGGGTGAGCAATCCTCTGCACACACGTGGGTGAGTGTGCTTGGTGCTTGTCAGGGTGGTTTGTTTCCCCAGGTACCTTTCCATCTGGTGAGGTGAGGCCAGCTGCCAGCTCGTAACCTAATGCACCACAGCCTGGCGGACCTTACCGCTTTTCCCATCTCTTAACGCAGCTCTGACCGAGGCTCAGGACATCCACCTGCACCTGATGCCCCTCAAGTGCCACTTGGAGGACATAGAGAGGGTTGAGTTCAGCGAGGTGAAGCCTTTCCTGGTCCCGCTGCTCCACGTGGTGTGTTTGATCTGGGTCACCTCCAAGCACTACAACATGCCTGCGCGGATAGTAGTGCTACTCCAGGAAATCTGCAACCTTCTCGTTCAGCAGGTGCGTGGCCATGATGCCTGCATTTGCCAAGGGGAGTTTTTTACGGAACTCCCTTCTTTCTTCCTTACCCCTCTTCTTCCCTGGCTAAGTGGTTCGTAACTTGAGAGATAGGTTCAAACGCATTCAGTGTAAGAAGTCACTGTTTTCTGTGACAGCAGAAGTGACCTCTCAGGTATGACTTTCTCTCCCAGGCCCTGGTGTACTTGTCTCCAGAAGACCTTCTGAAAGGAGAGATGGAAGAGAGCCTGGGCAAGGTGCAAATGGTGCTTGGCATCCTGAATTCTTTCAAAGAGGCTTTTGAGGAGAGAAGGGAAAAACTACACACGTACTATGAACCAGGCCAAGAAGTAAGGGAGTGGGGCTTCCACGCCACGATGGTGTTTGCGAGGCTGGACAGCTTTCTGAAGAGACTGGAGATAGTGGAGGTGAGGCTCTAGTCTTGAAAAATATTGCAAGCCTTCAGGAGAGCTCTGTGGCCATGCTTTTGCTTGCTGGCATCTTCCCTTCATGTAGCTTCACCCAATGGCAGGGGATGGAGCTGCTCACTTTACTGTTAGGTCTTCTGTTACAGCAAGGCTAGGACCTTGTTCTACCATGTCCTGCTTGGTGCATGTCTGAGATACACAGATGTGTCCTTCTGCTCAGGTTGGTAGGTGGGTCTGGCACTGGCTAAGTGCCACCTCTTTGGAAGGTCCGTACCGACTTAACTCTGCTTTTTGGCTTGTCCCCTGAGCTCAGGGTGAGCAGGATGGCCACCAGTACATTCCTGTGCTTGAAATCAACATGTTTCTCCTGGTCCCCTGAGACATGGACATTCAACCTGCTCTTGCTTAGCCCCACCAGAAGAGATGGGTGGGCTGGTGGCAGGGCTGCCCAGTGCTGCTGCTGTAGTGGGGTGCATGGGGCGTTTTCCTGAAAGGTGGCACCGCAAGGTCAGGCCCTGCCAGGCTGCAGAGGGTGGGAAGGGAAGGACCCCATCCCCATCTTATCAGAGAAAGCCAGCTGGTCAGGGTCAGTAATGCCTGCTTGGACACATGGAGGCTTGACTGAGCAGGAGCTTTGGTCAGTCCAGGTACCAGTAAACATCAGAGGTCTCTTCTTGGTTAATACCTCTAAAACTGGGATCCTTAGCTATGCTGGCTGACCTGTTAGGGTCCCATATGTTGGTTTGGATCTGTCCTCTAAATGCCCTTAAAAGCAATTTTACAGTTGGCATAGCATTTCCAGGGGCAGCAGCAAGTCCCCCTAGGGAGGGCTGTGTTATGAGCAGCCGTTGATGCCCAGGACAGGTAGGATCTGGCTCCCCCCTTCCCATTTGTTCCACTCAGCTTGAGCACCAGTGGTGTGCTTGGGAAGGCCCTTTGGCATGGCTGCAAACGTGGCTCTGCCTGGTGACAACTGTTATCTTCTTTTGTCAATGTCATAACCTCTGTGTGCCTCCGTTGACTTTGAAGGATCTCCTGGCAACTGCCTTGGAACTGATGAAGCTGGAAAAGATTGAGTTCAGCGGGATTAAAGGGAAGGCCCTGGGCCAGCAGGTGCTGGACATGTATGAGGAATTCCAGGAGGCGTACAAGGTGTTTGCAGAGCAAACCTATGACTGTCTGGACCTGACCAACATGGTAGGTGGGACCAGCTTGCAGGAACACCAGCAACATGGGCGTGTTTCCAAAGCAGCAGCTTCCTCTGCGATGGAGTGAGTCCTGGCTCGTGTGCAGTCCTGGTAGCTTCTTCGCAGCTCGCTCCTCCTTTTGCTGTGATCTGATCTGTCACTGTAGGGAACAGGGAGCTGCTGGCCTTTCCTGCAGCGATTTGGGAGTTCTTGCAGGTCTATCTCTAGCATAGCTTGCTAGTTCAGGACCTTAGACCAGTGCAGCTGCGAAACCTGGATTTCCATGCTTTTACATGGGCTTTCCCTGTATGTGGTGCTTGCTGGTGTGTATCATCCAACGTCCACGTCTCTGCTTCCCTGCTGGTGTCTAGCTTGCATGATGAGGGCCGGATCAGGTGATCTCTGGGGATGTTTGCTCTTGGCTAGATGAATGTGTGGCATCTGGTGCTCTCAGAGGCTTTTATTCAAAGAATATCTCCAACCCTCTGGGTCATGGCTCAATGGCCATTGGGCTCACAGATGCTCACTGCACCGTGTGTTGTACGAGCAGGGCAAAACAAACGTGTTGCCTCCTTACAGTCTTCAGAAACTCCTGTTCTTGGCTTTGGCACTGAGCAGCGCAGCCTGGGCGAGCTACGGAGGAGGGGCAGGAGTGGCATTTCTGAAGGGGTCTGTGTCCCATCAGTGCGTCTGATTTTGGAGGGTCTTTGATTTCTTCTGCGGCTTGTCCCGTTTGCCCTGGGGTTGGTTTGCTGTGTCTGCTGAGCGGGACGTGGTGAAGCCTGTCCACACACCTAGGGCATGGAGCGCTAAAACTGGAGTGGCCATAGGGAAGCTCTGTGGTGAGGAGCTCGAGTCTCGTGCTGCTTGTGGGGTAACCATCCATGGCAGACATCCAAGTGGAAGGTAACCCTGCAGCAGAGTCCTCCCTCCGGTGGGCTCCTGCCTTGCTCCCTTCGGAAGGGGCTGTGCTGGGGTGAAGGATGGCTGGGCTGGCAGTGGGACACGGTGCTTTCGGGTGCTGGGACCTGCCTGGTGTGGTGATGGGTGGCTTGTGCTTTGCTTCCTGCGGTTCCCAGTACGCCTCTGTGGAGGATAACGTGTCCCCAGTGCTGCCTGGGAGGATCTTGCTGGAAAGCTGCTTGCTCTGTGTCACCCCTCCTTCAGGAGGGAGGGCACGGAAAGAGCGGTGGCTCTGCAGGAGCTGGCTGGGCTTCAGTGACCCCGTGGCCTTTGGTGTGACTCTGAGTCATGCTTGTTCTTGCAATGCTTTGGTTTTGCACCCTCTGTTACTATCTACAGCCTCTTTTTAAGCTGAAATATGGCATCTGTTTCTGCTGGAGCTCAGCAGTGGTGACAGCAAAAGCTGTTGCCTTATGCCTTGTTCTGTCAGAAAAGAGACACGTGGCCTAATTT